>NC_090265.1:1685716047-1687007714 GCF_040414725.1 Anabrus simplex | reverse complement strand
GTGGCAGGCAGTAGCCAATCAGTTTCGTCTGAACTGCCGTGTGTGTGCGCGTGTGTGCATTATGTAATAATCCAATGATTATTTTCTTTTAAAAATTATCATTTACGATGTTCGACAACAGCAGTGAAGCAGTGTAAAACTCCTACATCCGGGGCGCACAACGGTGTTAAAATAATAATGACCATAGATTGAACTTTGATCAATGCGGATACATATAACAGCATGCGATCGATACTCCCTCCCCTCTTTCATCAAGCGGAGCTCGCTCGCTTACATCAAGTTCAACCTTTCCTCAAGGTAAGCACTTGTATGCCAAATAATATATATATTCAAATCTATATATATATATAAAATAAGAGTTTTGTCTGTACATTGCTCAGAATTTGAAAAGAATGGTACTTCTGTATCGGTCATGTCCACAGTAACAAGAAAATGCATTTTTTACTTTTCCGTAATTTCTGTCTGTCTGTCTGTCTGTATGTATGTACACGCATCACGAGAAAACGGCTGAAGGGAATTTTATGAAAATCGGAATGTAAAGTCGGATGATGAACCGCTACAATCTACGCTATAAATTATTTTAATCACGCTGAGTGAAATGGTAGTTTAGGGGAAGGCCTGAAATTTAATTCTCAAATAATTATGTTATTAGTGGTCGTGTCTTAATGAAAATCGATAGACAAAAATGGAAAATAAGTCGCTAAAATATAGGCTATACACGCTGAGAAAAATAGTAGTTTAGGGGAAGGCCTAAAATTTAATTGTCAAATATTTATTTTATTAGTTGTCGTATTTTCACGAAAATTGGCATGCAAAGTCGGGGAATAGGTCGCTATAATCTAGGCTATCAATAATGTTATTCGCACTGAGTGAAATGGTAGTTTAGGGAAAGGCCTGATAACCCAGTCTTCATATAAAAAAAGACGTTGGTGACTTGCCCGTCGTGCTTCTGGGGCAACTTTAAGAGCTATGCAACTTAATACAATCTTGCTCACAACGTTTACACTACCTAACCTAGAATTCTGTATAAAATTTAGAATTCCGTAGCGAAGCACGGGTACATCAGCTAGTCTCTATATATAAAATAAGAGTTTTGTCTGTACATTGCTCAGAATTTGAAAAGAAAGGTATTTCTGTATCGGTCATGTCCACAGTAAGAAGAAAATGCATTTTTTACTTTTCCGTAATTTCTGTCTGTCTGTCTGTCTGTCTGTCTGTCTGTCTGTCTCTGTCTGTATGTACACGCATCACGAGAAAACGGCTCACGAGAATTTTATGAAAATCGGAATGTAAAGTCGGATGATGAACCGCTACAATTTAGACTATAAATTATTTTAATCACGCTGAGTGAAATGGTAGTTTAGGGGAAGGCCTGAAATTTAATTCTCAAATATTTATGTTATTAGTGGTCGTGTCTTAATGAAAATTGCTAGACAAAGATGGAAAATATGTCGCTACAATATAGGCTATACACGCTAAGAAAAATGTTAGTTTAGGGGAAGGCCTAAAATTTAATTGTCAAATATTTATTTTTTAGTGGTCGTATCTTCACGAAAATTGGTATGCAAAGTCGGGGAATAGGTCGCTATAATCTAGGCTATCAATAATGTTATTCGCACTGAGTGAAATGGTAGTTTAGGGGAAGGCCTGAAATGTAATCTATATATATAAAATAAGAGTTTTGTCTATACATTGCTCAGAATTTGAAAAGAATGGTATTTCTGGATCGGTCATGTCCACAGTAACAAGAAAATGCATGTTTTTACTTTTCCGTAATTTCTGTCTGTCTGTCTGTCTGTCTGTCTGTCTGTCTGTCTGTCTGTATGTCTGTATGTCTGTATGTATGTATGTATGTATGTATGTATGTATGTATGTATGTATGTATGTACACGCATCACGAGAAAACGGCTGAAGAGAATTTTATGAAAATCGGAATGTAAAGTCGGGTGATGAACCGCTACAATCCAGGCTATAAATTATTTTCATCACGCTAAATGAAATGGTAGTTTAGGGGAAGGCCTAAATTTAATTCTCAAATATTTATGTTATTAGTGGTCGTGACTTAATGACAATCGCTAGACAAGGATGGAAAATAAAGTTGCTACAATATCTTATCTTACTATATATAAAAATGGGTGTATGTGTGTAAATGACACATCTCCTCCTAAACCACTCGAGCAATTTCAACCAAACTTGGTACACTTATGATTTACTATCCGGAGACGAGCACTGTGGGGGTAAGCCATCCGTAGCTCCCTTATGAGTGGGGGTCAGGGGGGGCAAGGTATAAAAAAATTGAAAAAGGTGTCGAATCCACAGTTTTCGGGGTCACTGAGATAAATAGTGACATTCCCGATTTTTTAAAAGTAAAAGTTCAGCTCCCTTTTGGGTAGGTTGCGAGGGGGGAGTGATATATAAAATTAAACGAAAATACATAATTTTCGGGGTCGCTGAGTTTGAATTGTACAGTCCGAATTTTTAGTATCAGGAGACAAACCACGTGGGGGTAAGACAGCCCAGGAACCCTTACGGGTGAGGGGGGCGAGGGGTCAGATATACAAATTAACGAAAATAGTGTCGAATCCATACTTTTCGGGGTCGCTGAGATGAATAGTGACACTCCGGATTTTTTTAAAGTCCATGTTCAGCCACCTCTAGGGTGGGGGGCGAGGGGGGAGTGATATATAAAATTAAACGAAAATAGTGTCGAATACATAGTTTTCGGGGTCGCTGAGTTTGAATTGTACACTCCGAATTTTTAGTATCAGGAGACAAACCACGTGGGGGTAAGACAGCCCAGGAACCCTTACGTTGAGGGGGGCGAGGGGGTCAGATATACAAATTAACGAAAATAGTGTCGAATCCATGCTTTTCGGGGTCGCTGAAATGAATAGTGACACTCCGGATTTTTTTAAAGTCCATGTTCAGCCACCTCTAGGGTGGGGGGTGAGGGGGGAGTGATATATAAAATTAAGCGAAAATAGTGTCGAATACATAGTTTTCGGGGTCGCCGAGGTTGAATTGTACACTCCAAATTTTTAGTATCAGGAGACAAACCACGTGGGGGTAAGACAGCCCAGGAACCCTTACGGGGGGGCGAGGGGGTCAGATATTACAAATTAACGAAATCGAATCCACACTTTTCGGGGTCGCTGAAATGAATAGTGACACTCCGGATTTTTTTAAAGTCCATGTTCAGCCCCCTCTGGGGTGGGGGTGAGGGGGGAGTGATATATAAAATTAAACGAAAATAGTGTCGAATACATAGTTTTCGGGGTCGCCGAGGTTGAATTGTACACTCCGAATTTTTAGTATCAGTAGACAAACCACGTGGGGGTAAAACAGCCCAGGAACCCTTATGGATGGGGGGACGAGGGGGTCAGATATACAAATTAACGAAAAATAGTATCGAATCCATACTTTTCGCGGTCGCTGAGATGAATAGTGACACTCCGGATTTTTTTAAGTCCGTGTTCAGCCCCCTTTGGGGTGGGGGCGAGGGGGGAGTGATATATAAAATTAAACGAAAATAATGTCGAATACATAGTTTTCGGGGTCGCCGAGGTGAATTGTACACTCCGGATTTTTGTATTACGAGACAAACCACGAGGGGGTAAGACAGCCCAGGAACCCTTAGGGGCAGGGGGGCAAGGGGGTGAGATATTAAAATCATCGAAAGTAGTGTCGAATTCATACTTTTCGGGCTCGCTGAAATAAATAGTGACACTCCGGAACTTTTTAATTTCCAAGTTCAGCCCCCTTCGAGGTGGGGGCGATGGGGGTAATGTATAAAAGTAATAGAAAATAGTGTCGAATCCATAGTTTTCGGGGTCACTGAGATGAATAGTGACACAACCGATTTTTAATATCAGGAGACAAACCACGTGGGGTTAATACACCCCAGGAACCCTTAGAGTCAGGGGGCGAAGAGGCTGATATATAAAAATCATCGAAAGTAGTGTCGAATCCATACTTTTCGGGCTCGCTGTGATGAATAGTGACACTCCGAATTTTTTTTAACGTCCAAGTTCAGCCCCCCTCGGGGTGGGGGCGATTGGGGGTAATATATAAAAGTAATAGAAAATAGTGTCGAGTCCATAGTTTTCTGGGTCGCTGAGATGATTAGTGACACAACAAATTTTTAGTATCAGGAGACAAACCACGTGGGGGTAATACACCCCAGGAACCCTTAGGGTCAGGCGGGGCGAGGAGGCTGAGATATAAAATTCGTCGAAAGTAGTGTTGAATCCATACTTTTCGGGGTCGCTGAGATGAATAGTGACACTCTGGAATTTTTTAAAGTCTCGGATCAGCCCCCCTCTTGGTAGGAGGTTGATGGGAGAGTGATACATAAAAATAATCTAAAATATTTTTGAATCCATAGTTGTCGGCGTCGCTGAGATGAATATTGAAAAACCGGATATTTTATAAGTCCAAGTTCATCCCCCTTTGGGGTGGAGGGCGAGGGGGGAGTGATATATAAAATTAATCGAAAATGGTGTCGAATACATAGTTTTAGGAATCGCCGAGGTGAATGGTAAACTTCGGATTGTTAGTATGAGGAGACAAACCACTTGGGGGTAGGACATCCCAGGAACGCTTAAGGGCGGGGGTCTTGGGGATATACTGTAAAAATCATCGAAAGTAGTGTCGAATGCATACTTTCCGGGGTCGCTGAGACGAATAGCGGCACTCCGGAAGTTTTTAAAGTCCGAGTTCAGCCCCCTTCGTGGTGGGGGCGATGGGAGAAAATTGTGTCGAATCCATAGTTGTCGGGGCCGCTGAGATGAATAGTGAGACTCCGGATATTTTATAAGTCCAAGTTCATCCCCCTTTGGGGAAATAGTGTCGAAGACATAGTATTCGGGGTCGCCGGGGAGAATTGTACACTTCGAATTTTTAGTATCAGGAGACAAACCACGTGGGTGTAGGACGCCCCCAGCAACTCTTAGGGGCGGGGGACGAAGGGGTTGATATATAAAAATAATCGAAAGTAGTGTCGAATCCATACTTTTGGGGTCGCTGAGATGAATAATGATACTCCGGAATTTTTTTCAAGTTCAGTCCCCTTCGTGATGGGGGGACGATGGGAGAGTGGTATATAAAAATAATCAAAAATAGTGTCGACTCCATAGTTGTCGGGGTCGCTGAGATGAATAGTGAGACTCAGGATATTTTATAAGTCCAAGTTCATCCCCTTTGTGGTGGGGGCGAGGGGATTCAACTTAAAAATAATCGAAAATAGTGTCGCTGAGATGAATACTAACACACCCGATTTTTTTAAAATCAATGTTTAGCCCCATTTAGGGTGGGGGAGTGAGATATAAAAATAATCGAATATACTGCCGAGTCCATAATTTTCCGGGTCGTTGAGATGAATAGTAACATTCCGGATTTTTAAAGTCCAACTTAAGCCCTCTTCGGCATAGGGGGTGAGAAGGTTAGAAAATAAATTGTCAAACATGTCCGAGATAGTGGACGTGTGTTCCAGTGTGACTTTCAAGTATGACTTACTACCTGGAAAACATACTTTGGGAGTAAGACGCCCCTAGAACCACTAGGGAAGCGGGTGAAATATAATCTGTATTAATGAATGGTACCAGACAAGCTGATGACTTCGAGATCCCTAGAAAAATCTAGAATTATCATAATTCTCTGAGGGGGACACGCTGAAAGTTTCAAATCTGCTTAAGAACACAGTCGGTGATATTTATCCAGAACGATAACTTATAGGTTTCATGGGCTTAAAAGTTTCCTGAAAGTCCTCATTTTTAACCCCCTCCTCCATATGAGGATGGCGACACAATCTCCCAGACAAGTTAGAAAATTGAAATTTGGCAAAATTATAGCTTTTTGTACGTTAAATTTGGCTGTATTTCTGGATTTACCTAAATTATCCACTTCGTACACGTGTAATTGATGGTTTGATTTACTTATAGGAAAGACGGGATCATCAACTTCTACACGAATATTGGCCCACCCAGTAGCCATATGTGAGCCAAATTCTATGTTTGAAGCTGTATGAAAAGTAATTCACTGTGTGAAAATCTTTCACAAATTTCACCCTATTCAACGTTTCTGCTCAATCGTACCTTTAAATAGATGAGATACGAGGAAATATGAGGCCAGAGGTGTCTTACCGTACAATCCGCTTTTCGATATCATGCACCGTTTAGCAGCAGATATTCTGTAAATGTAGGGGAACATGCATACACTTCCGTATGTCGATCTTCGTTTATTCATTGAAGTCGATTTGTAGCGATCTAGAAGAGGGTGTGTCTGACATTGTAATTAATACTTTACAAATCAATAGTGAATGTCAGCTGGAGGGCGTCTGCTGTTGTAATCAGTACTCCCCACATCGACTTTAACTGGCAGTAGGAATGGGGACCTCCTCTAACGTCTGTGTACAATTGTAATGTATAATTCCCTTCTCGATTTGACTAGCAGACAGCAAGGGAGCGTGCATTTTTCAAAACTCTTTTAGCTGATTCTCTTTATCGTTAGGAATAGGTGCCCCCTTGCAAGGGTGCCACCGATTATAAAAAAAATTACCCATCAAAATGTGACTGATGTTACGCATAGTGAATTGCGGTAGACAAATGGACCTGTCATTATCAGCACAACTCCTCAACTCGCACTTTACGTTGGAAACAACGTCTGCGTACCTTCCTATGCTGTTTCTCGGATAACGTCAAGAGACGTGCAGTTTAAAATTTTTTATTCACTTCATGTACAGTAATTTACTTCGATATCCGTATACAATGTAGAATACCGTAGCGAAACACGGGTACATTTGCTAGTTAAAAGTAAAATGAAATATAATATTTTTATCATTTTTCTTTTTCATAAAATCATTATTAACAACATCATAATCATCATCATCATCTTCTTCATCAACAACAACAGTGAATTTATCTGCCGACCATTCTCAACTGCAAATCTTGTGACTTGATTTCTACGTTTATCTGAAAAGTAAGATAATCATAGGCATACATTGTGTATAAATATTATTATTATGTTATGCCTTTGCTGGCGAGATGCAGTGTTTACAGAGCACTATGTCTTGTGGTATGGGCTACAATAAATTTGTTACTTTCATTGACCTGTCTCAGTCTCATCCTTTGCTTTGACAATATGAAAGTGACCGAGGTATGACCGATGCTAGTAATGCTATTCCTTATGCAGCCAGTCCCTGTTGTGAATCTTGTGAAAATTTCGCTCATAGGGTCGGTTGGTGCGTGCATTTCAGTGGGCTTGGCAGACTGATATGTGAGCAACTTCTGGCTCGGTGAGGAAAGCAATGGGGAACTACCTCACTCCTCATTTCCCTGGTTTGCCTCTTCAGTGACGCCTAGGCTATGACAGCTGTTGGTGGAACTGTGGAGGATCAAACCAGCCTTCGGGCTGAATACCTACATACATACTGTAATATATTCTGTTAAAATTTTCAGATTTATTTCTAGAACTTACGATTGTGAATCATGTGCTTAAAATCGGTTGTATTAGACTGTCACTACGTCAGGAGTGGACGATGTGTACGTCATTGGGTCATGTGGCCGTTCAGATAAAGCTTTCTCATTGGCTACTCATATCTCGCCTATCCGCAGCCTAAGCCTTCTCCTGACCTCGAGTCAGTCGTCATGTAGCCTGCACCTGATTCATTCCGACTCCTTAGCTGATGTGGTACCTTGAAAATAACTTTTATTATTATTACTACTACTGATTATCTACCTCAAAATGTTTCATACGTAAAAATTGGCGACGAGGTAAAAGTCATCACATTGCAGCGAGCGCCAGTACTTCATCATCGCAACAAAACGTTTCTCGTGTGTTTTCACAGTGACTGACGCCATATAGTAAAGTCCGTTGTATCGGGCCTCCTGCTGAATCAACGTACTATCCGGTGTGCCTTTCGCTCCATGCCCTTAGACAAACAGTGGGTATAGTGCGCATTGGTATCACCCAAATATCACCATAAAATTTGTCACAAATGGAACATAATAATTGCGTTTACACATATCAAGTGAAAAATCCCTGGCAAATTAAGAAATATTTGATTTTTGGAGAATATTATGTATACGTACTTTACCACTTTACAAGTACATTTGGTGTTGTGCTCACAGTGACACACGTATGTCTTTTGTCTTACACTTCCAACGATTTCGTGTGTGATATCTGTGTTCACTGAAGTTCTTTGCTTTCGTTTCATTGCTTCACTTGTCAAACATCATCATTTGATGAATTGTATCGCGATATGCAATATTTAATAGGAGACAAAATGGTATGGCCAATGTACATAAGAAAAATTCAGTGAACTAGTGATTTATTGGTATTTCTTAATTTGCCAGGGACTTTTCACTTGATATGTGTAAAAGCAATTATTATGTTCCATTTGTGACAAATTTTATAGTGATATTTGGGTGATACCTTTGCGCATCATACCCGTTAGTACATTCCTAACAGTGGTCGGTGTTAAAACCTACAATTTACTGAAAGATTTAATCACCCCTGATAAACCTTCTGACAAACCCTTTGATACCATTGTTAAAATTGTCCAAGACCATCTCCATCCTAAATCTTCATTTATAGTTGAACGATATAAATTCAGCTGGCGAGATCAATAGGAACATGAGACTGTGTCAGTTTATATTGTTCAACTAAAGCACTTATCCAAGTATTGCAAGCTCGAAGACAAACTTCCTGATTATTTACGGGATAGGTTAGTCAGTGGCATCCGTGATGAATCCATCAAGAAACGACTGCTGTCGGAGGAGAACCTCACATTCCAGAAGGCAGAACAGCAGGCGATATCGCTGGAAGCAACTGACAAGGATGCAGTGTCCTGGGCCTACCACACCACACCAAGACTCCAGATGTATACAGCACGGCATTCTCCAAGCAGCAATGTACCTAATGTGTTATCACGTGTTGTGAAAGTGCCCCAGTGTTTTTTGTTGTGGTCATAAAGGCGGGCAATCTACCGCTAAGTGCCGATATCGTGAATATATTTGCAATTTTTGTCGGAAGAAGTGTCATTTAGAGAGGTTTTACAAGTCAAAAAATAGGGGCAAGTCTCAGTTTCATGTAAAACCAAACATGCTTACAAACAATCCTTCATTTTCTAAGGGAACTAAGAATCAGCAGGGAAACAGACTTAGACCCAACCAGCACTATGTAGACTTACATGAACCCAATGTTAGTCAAGAAAAATTGTGTGATGAAGTTTATGATATTTCTAACATTTGTCAATGTGATGAAAAACGAAATCATTCAGCCTAAGTTAGGTAAAATAACAAACATTGAGCCCATTAGAGTAAATTTAATTGTTGAAGGAAAGCCAATTAGTTTTGAAGTAGACTCTGGTGCTTGTGTGTCTGTTGAAAATGAAAATTTTATAAGGCTAACTTAAATGTAACATTGATCCCACAGACTTAGTTTTAAATTCTTACACCAATGAGAAAATCAAGCCTATGGGGAAGTTAAAGGTAAATGTTAAATATCCTTCCCTAGAAAAGACCCTAGATTTGTATGTTATTAGTAATGGATCTAATCCTCTCATGGGGCATGATTGGATAAAAGAGCTCCAAGTTGTTATAAGCATTCCCAGCAGTGTAAACAACGCAAACTTAACGAATGTAAATATTAATGCAGAGTCTAAATTAGTGATTTAATGACTTTCCAGGGGTATTCACTAGTAAATTAGGTTGTTTTAAAGGAGACCCAGTAAAACTAAACCTTACGCAAAATGCAGTACCTAAGTACCATAAACCTAGGTCAATACCACTCCGAAAAATGTTTGAGTTAGAGTTGAAAAGTTTAATGGATGAGGAAATTATTTCCCCAGTATCTTCAAGTGAATGGGGCACTCCAATTGTTCCAGTATTAAAAAGAATGGTAAAATCCGTATTTGCGGAGATTTTAAGGTCACTTTAAACCCCTTCCTAGAAGTAGATAGACATCCAATACCTAAAATTGAAGACATCTTTGTTGTCTTATAAAAGGGAATTCAGTTTTCTAAAATAGATTTGTCATCAGCTTACATGCAGTTGTGGTTAGAGGAAGAAAGTAAAAAAACGATGTACCGTACTATAACTACACATAAAGGGTTATTTGCTTACAACCGTCTTTGTTATGGAATCTCGTCAGCACCGGCTATTTTTCAAAGAGTTATTGCACAAATACTACAAGATATACCAGGTGTGGCCTCATTCCTTGATGATATTATTGTGACTGGAGCAGATACAGCAGAACATTTGTCAAGATTACAAGAAGTTTGTAAACGCCTAAGTAGTAATGGGTTGACTGTTGGTAGAGATAAGTAAAAGTTTTTCTGTGACAGCCTAGAATATTTAGGCTATGTCTTAAGTATCAAATCAAATCAAAATCTCTTTATTTGCAAATGAGGTGTGTACCTCGGTGGCAAATGGTACACTAAAATACATTATTGTCAAACACTAAATTTTAAATTAACAAGAGACGAAGAAAATTTTCCTAGAATACAATATTATACAATTTACGCTAATAATTTGTTCTATTAAACACACACATCATCCTTAATAAATTTATATTGTTTACAAAATTCTACTTATAATATCTTACAAACATAGTCAACTCATATACAGTATGTGAAATTACTTCTAATAATAATAATATACAACTGGCATAAGATTAAAATTAACATTGAATTTATTTACATATTAATATTTTACCCATTTTGGAACCTAAGTAGCATAACGACCTGCTGCGTCTTAACCAGAGCCCCTTTTGCAACCACTTTTTAGAGTTCCTGAAGGGCCTTCACAGCTACCGTAGCGGTCCCAGGGCCCTCGAAGTCCCCACTGTACTTCACCCCTACAGGCATCCCCTACTTGGGCTGTCCAAACTCCAGGGGATGGAATTAATTTAATCACACACATTTTTTATTTACAATATCCTGCACTGGTCGAATGCCCTCTAACATTTCATTTATTTTCTCTGTTGTTGTTTATTCTCTTCTTGAATATCTGTACTGATTTTGGAAAAGGATCAATCACTACCCCTGGTTAACTGTTCCACTCCTTCACGCCCTTCCCAATGAATGAAAATTTACCCCAATCGCTTCTGCTAAAATTCCTTCTAATTTTGTACTTGTGGTCAGTTCTACCAATATAATTATTGTCCAACTGAAGCCTCTCACGGATATCTCTCCATGTTTCTTCTCCTGTATAGGCTCTATATAATCCTATAAGTCTAGTTTTCTCCCTTCTCTTACTTAAAGTTTCCCAACCAAGTTCCTTTAACATTTCTGATACACTACTCTTTCTCCTGAAATCCCCTGTTACAAACCTTGCTGCTTTCCTCTGCACACCATCTAGTTCTTTTATTAGGTATTCTTGGTGAAGATCCCAAACACTGTTTGCATATTCCAGTAATGGACGAACCATACTTAAGTAACTTTTTTTAAATTCTTTGTTGCATTCTTTAAGTAGCCTCATTATGACATGTAACGATCTGTATGCTTTCCCAACAATGTCATCAACATGACCCTTCCAGTGCAAATTACTTTCAAATCTCACACCTAAGTATTTGCACTTGCCATCTTTAGGGATAACTACCTCATACAAAGTATATTCAAATTCAGTTTTAAAGCTCCTGTTTGTAAATGTTGTAACAGTTGATTTGCCTCCATTAATCTTCATATTATTTTCTTCAACCCATTCTTGGATACTCTCAAGGTCCCTTTGTAATTCTGAGCAATCCTCAATGTTATTTATTTCCCTATAAACAATTATGTCATCTGCATACAATCTTATTTTCGATGTTATATTGTTCCCTAAATCATTTGCGTATATTAAGAAAAGTAACGGACCGATTATACTACCCTGTGCAATTCCCTTCCAAACTTTCTCTTCCTGTGACATATTATTTCCTACTTTAAATTTCTGAACCCTTGAATTTAGAAATGTTCTTATCCAACGAATAACCCTTACGTCCAATCCTATTCCCTCCAATTTCCTTAATAATACTCCATGTTCCACTCTATCAAAGGCTTTGGAAAGATCTATGGCTATGCAATCTAACTGGCCTCCTGAATCCAACTGATCTGATATGTCCTGCTGAAATCCCATCAGTTGTGCCTCGCAAGAAAATTTCTTTCTAAATCCATACTGGCTCCTCATGAACCAATTTTTATCATCACATATCCCTCTGATGTACTTTGCTATTAAACTCTCCAGTATTTTACAAACTATACTGGTCAGGCTGATTGGTCTGTAGTTCTCTGGTTTCCTTTTATCACCCTTTCCTTTATAAATTGGTATTATTATAGATTCCTTCCATTCCTTTGGTATTACACTATTATTTATGACATAGTCAAAGAGAAATTTTAAATAAGGCACTATATACCACCCCATTGTCTTTAATACCTCCCCAGTAATTTGATCACTTCCTGCTGCTTTTCCTTGCTGAAGCAGTTGAATTTCTCTGAAAATATCTTCATTTGTGAATGAGAAGCTTCTTGTTTCCCTATGTGTCTCTCCCTCTCTATCTTCTGTTATGGTTTCCAAGTCCTGACAATCTTCTACTGAATCTCTGAATTCCCTACTAAAGAGGTTTGCTTTCTCAGTATCTGTTAAATAGTGTTCACCCCCTTCTCCCACCATTGTAGGAATTTGGATTCCTTTTCCTTTTTGATTTCTAATATATGAATACAGCTTTTTCCATTTCCCTTTGTGGTCATTACCCTCTTGAAGAATGCCATTCATATAATTCTCTTTTGCTTCCTTTTTCACTCTATTCAGTTCCCTCATTAGCTGTTTTCTAGTTTCTCTATTCTTCCTACCCTCTTTGATTTTCCCGTTTACTATTCTACATTTTCTTTTTAATTTTCTTATTTCCCTTGTATAATAAACAGGGTCTGAGGTCATTTTACCCTTCTTAACAGGTACAAATCTCTTCTCTCCTTCCCAAATGATTCCTTTAAATTTAGCCCAAAGTGTATCCACATTACTCCCTTCACTTATCCAACAACTGAATTGTGATTTAAGGTAAGTCCCAAATTCATCAACTTTAGTTTTTCTGTATAATTTCTTGTCTTGTGTGACCCTCTTATTAAGCCTTTTTGGTACCAGTCCTACATCCATTATTACAGCCTTATGGTCACCTATTCCTTCAATTACCTCAGTTTTATCAACAATTTCCCATGGTTTAACCAAGAATACATCTAGTAAGTTATTGAGATGAGTCGGTTCTTGTACTACTTGTGTAAATCCTCCCTCCCAAATTAACTTATTTGCCAGTTTCTGTTCATGGGCTTCACTTGCAACTTCATTCCATTCAACTTCAGGCAAGTTTAGATCTCCCCCAATTATTACCATATCATTATTATTGTTTTTATGGGTATATTATTTTCTCAAATATTTCCATGTCTCTTTCCTCTCTTCCAGGCCTGTATGTTCCTATAATTCCCACCTCCTTCATATTATGACAAACTAATTTTATCCCTAATATTTCATCCCTTTCATCGGTAAACCATTCATGTGAACAATAAGTTTCCTTCACCAGAAAAAACACCCCCCTCCCTTTTTATCTCCTCGGTCTCTACGATAGACTGTGTACCCTTCTGGAAATACTTCTCTATTACCCACCCCTTCTCTCAACCATGATTCTACTCCTATCACCACATCAGTCTCATAAGATTCCATCAATGTACCGAATTTTAATTGTTTAAGAGTAAAGATGGTTTAGCTACAGCCAATGATAAGGTCAAAGCAGTTGTTGAGGCTCCAGTTCCTAAAGATGTTACACAACTTAAAGGATTTCTTGGTCTTGTGAACTACTATGCTAAATTTATTCCCAATATAGCCACTGTTATTACACCCTTATACCAGCTTCTTAGAAAAGATGCAGGTTTTCACTGGAATTTAGCTTGTCAAAAATCTTTTGAATTAGTCAAAGAAAAATTAGTTTCGGCTAAGGTACTAGCATTTTACAACCCCGACTTACCAATCAAGTTGTAATGTGACACGTCACCTTTCGGCATTGCGGGTGTTTTAATTATAATACAAAAATATGGTACTGAGAGACCAACTTCTTTCGCAAGTAGAGCCTTAAACTCAGCCGAAAAACCTACTCTCAAATTGATTTTTTTTTGCTAGTTGCTTTACGTCGCACCGACACAGATAGGTCTTTTGGCGACGATGGGACGGGAAAGGGCTAGGAGTGGGAAGGAAGCGGCCGTGGCCTTAAGATACAGCCCCAGCATTTGCCTGGTGTGAAAATGGGAAACCACGGAAAACCATTTTCAGGGCTGCCGACAGTGGGGCTCGAACCTACTATCTCCCGAATACTGGATACTGGCCGCACTTAAGCGACTTCAGCTATCGAGCTCGGTACTCTCAAATTGATAAAGAAACCTTGAGCATTGTGTATGGTGTAAAGAAGTTCAATAAGTATTTATGGGGAAGACATTTTACTCTGTGTACAGATCACAAGCCGCTTCTAACCATTTTTGGTCAAAAAAGGGTTTACCAGCCTTTGCAGCAGGTAGATTGCAACGCTACGCATTGTTTCTGTCAGGTTATGGCTATGACATTCAGTATGTTAGACCTCAATGCCATGCCAATGCGGATGGTTTATCTAGGCTGCCTTTATCAGCCATTCATTTTGAGGACTGTGATGTTAGTTTTGAGTACGTAGGTAGTTACTTACAATGCATAATGGAATCTGATGTTCCCATAAACTTTAACGATATACGTATTTTGACCCAAAAAGACAAGGAGTTAAACAAAATCCTAGGTTATGTGTTGTACGGATGGCCCACTACGCCAGATCCAACTTTAAACAACTTTGTTAAAAGGCAGCTGAGCTAACTCTAGAACAAGGAATTTTGATGTGGGGCTACAGAGTCGTAATTCCAAGGTCCTTGAGAAAGTCCTTGTTAAATGAATTACACAGTGGACATCTTGGGGGTAGTTAAAATGAAATCATTAGCTAGATCGTACTTATGGTGACCTTGAATTGATAAGGACATCGAGGCAGTAGCCAGCAGTTGCTCAGCGTGTTTTGCCCAGCGAGAAAGTCCTAATGTAAGTACATTTCATGTATGTGAATTTCCACCCAATGTATGGCAAGGAATTCACATAGATTTTTAGGACCTTTTAAAGGAAAACTGTATTTAATTGTAATGAACGCTCATAACAAATGGTTGGAAGTTGAAACAGTTAACTCAACTTCAGCTAAGCAAGTCATTAAGAAATTGCGTCCTATGTTTTGTAGATTTGGTCTTCCCAAACTCATTATTAGTGATAATGGCCCTCCCTTTTCCTCTGAAGAATTTTCTCGATTTTTGAAACAAAACGGGATAAGGCAAACGTTGATAGCACCTTACCATCCTGCTTCTAACGGACAGGCCGAGAATGCAGTTAAAACTGTTAAAAAACGTCTAAAATGTGCAGTTTTTAAAATGAAGATGTAAATTT
Organism: Anabrus simplex; assembly: GCF_040414725.1. Lineage (NCBI taxonomy): Eukaryota > Metazoa > Arthropoda > Insecta > Orthoptera > Tettigoniidae > Anabrus > Anabrus simplex. The sequence continues at coordinate 1,686,992,253 of NC_090265.1, read as the reverse complement.
AGCTTTGTGTAGATTTTTAATAGCTTATCCTAACGCTGTACCTAGCACTACAATGAAACTCCTGCTAAGCCAATTTTCAATCGTCCTTTGAGAACTAAGATGGATTTGATCAGACCTAATTTGTATAAGGCTGTAGCAAATAAACAGGACGAACAAATAACTAATGCAGGAGGTAGTTACACTAGACAATTAATTATAGGACAACCGGTATTAGCTAAAGACTACAGAGGAAGAGATAAGTGGGTAGAAGGTAGAGTTATACATAGACTAGGCCCAGTTATGTATTTAATTCAACTCGAGTCTGGGTTGACTTGGAAAAGACATATAGACCAGTTGATAGGGTTACAGTCAGGGCCAGTTGTTTTTACACTGACCACTGTAGGGCTAATCCTTTACAGCGAGGGACGTCACTGTTAGTTGACTCTCCCTCATTGGACCACTCCTCTGCTGACACCAGCCTCTGAGTGGCAACAAAGTACTCCTACTTCTCCTTCCCGGCCCCTCCATCACAACCTGCATCACCACCACGCCATAGTCCATTGCAGCGAGCAGACGATCTCTGCAACCCTCATAGCTAACTGTCACGTCACCTGTCGCAACTAGACGCTATCCAATTCGAGACAGGAAACCTATCTAAGGTTCGATTCAGAGTAGGTCACTCTTTTGTATTGTATAGTATCGCAAGATAGTATGTTAATTTGATTTGATTTTTCAGATTGTATGGTTGTTTAAGAATCATACACAGACATTTAGTTACATAATCACTTTTTGTATTTAGTATATATTGGTGTGTTTTCTGTGTGTTCTAATGAATGCGCATGATACTACACTGGCCTGATCAGTTGTAGTCAAGATCGTAAGGAGGAAGGAATGTAATATATTCTGTTACAATTTTCAGATTTATTTCTAGAATTTACGATTGCAAATCATGTGATTAAAATCAGTTGTATTAGATTAACACTACGTCAGGAGTGGACGATGTGTACGTCATTGGGTCATGTGGCCGTTCAAATAAAGCTCTCTCATTGGCTACTCCTATTTCGCCTATCCACAGCCTAAGCCTTCCCTTGACCTCGAGTCAGTCGTTATGTAGCCTGCACCTGATTCATTCTGACTCCTTAGCTGATGTGGTACCTTGAAACAAGTGTATTATTATTATTATTATTATTATTATTATTATTATTATTATTATTATTACTGATTATCTACCTCAAGATGTTTCATACGTAAAAGTTATGTTTTTGTTTTATTTTAGGTAAAAAAGAAGACAGACACTATCAAAGTTACAACGCGGTACGACAACGCCAACAACAACAAACATTATTAGTGAATCTGATGTCCAGTCACATCTTTCCAAACCTTGTGACTTGATTTGATAGTTCTGTAACCTCATCACAGGGATCTTCATTATCTTTTAAGGCACGTTTTAATCGTTTTCAAGAAGCATACGTTGTTGTTATTACAATTCGTTAATAATAGTAAATGGTTTTTAGAATGCAAGCCATTAACAATCTCGGTCGATTCGCAGGAAAACCAACACTAAGACTCTCCGATCTTCCTTGTTAATGAACAATTTAGTGTTATTTCACTTCAAAGAATATCTACTAGATTTGGTGAAAAAATTTAATGCACATGTCAAGATTCTAAAGTGTTTTTACCCAATCGATTTAAGACACTTCCCTAATCCGATCTTGAAAATACAACCTGTGAAAATAAAGTTCGGTGAATGAAGTCAGAAGGGTCAATACGGCAACACTCGCTGCACACAACGCTGCACCTGCGTAGCTGCACCGTCTCCCAGAGTTGTTCATTTGAACATCGTGTGCGTGCCGTGTGTGACACTACGTGTTTAGTGCGTTGGTTCTGAACTGCGAACAGGAACATGAACGACCAAAAGATCAATGTACAGTTTTGTTTTAAGCTTGGCAAGACACCGAAAGAAACGCAAGCGATGCTGTTACGTGTTTATGAAGATCAAGCACTGTCCTTGAAGTGTGTGTACGAGTGCTTCGCCCGTTTTCGAGAAGGCCGGGAAAGTGTTTCTGACAACCCCCGTAGCGGAAGACCGGTGACCGCCGTCAGTGACGAAAACATTGAGAAGGTGAGGACATTAATCACGAACGATCGGTGATTAACTGTGTGCATGATAGCGGATGAACTGCAGATTAACCGTGAATCCGTGCGTTAAATCATTACCCAGAAGTTGGGGAGAGGAAAACGTGTTCTCGTCTTTTGCCACATCACTTTACTGACGATCAGAAGCAGGCGCGTTTAGAGGCTTCACAGTATTTTGTCGAAACGGCAGATGCGACACCAAATTCCTTGAACTGTATTGTCACTGAGGTTGAAACCTGCTGTCTCAGGAAAGACCCTGAAACGAAACGGCAAAGCATGGAATGGCGTTCTCCAGGATCCCCTCGTCGGCAAAAGGTCAGAGCCGAAATGTCACACATCAAATTCGCTTTGAAAGGAAAGAGATTTGACGATATTCCTGACATCCACCGAAACGTAACGAGGCTTTTGAACACCATCCCAAAGGAAGCCTTCTTGCAAAGTTTACAGGACATGTTTCGACGATCTCAGCAGTGCATAGTTACGGGAGGGGACTATTTCGAAGGACAATAAGGTCACTGTCGTGCATTGTTCATCTGTGTTGACAGTACAGGACTATTCGCCGAAATTTATTGTCACAGGTTGTATTAACCAACGAACAATTTCAATGACATACCTTGGTATAGAAAAAAGTACATGTATTCTTAGTTTTAACGATATGTAATTGATTAATATAACACGTAAACTACATCACACATATAGCATGATTTGATTATGAATTAATTACATTAATACATATTTTAATATCTTATTCATATCTTATTCATAAGTTAGAAGTAACGGACATGAAAGTATCAAGAATGATTGCTGGTACAAACAGGTGGGAACAATGGCAGGAGGGTACTCGGAATGATGAGATAAAGGCTAATTTAGGAATGAACTCGATGGATGAAGCTGTACGCATAAACCGGCTTCGGTGGTGGGGTCATGTGAGGCGAATGGAGGAGGATAGATTACCTAGGAGAATAATGGACTATGTTATGGAGGGTAAGAGAAGTAGAGGGAGACCAAGACGACGATGGTTAGACTCTGTTTCTAACGATTTAAAGATAAGAGGTATAGAACTAAATGAGGCCACAACACTAGTTGCAAATCGAGGATTGTGGCGACGTTTAGTAAATTCTCAGAGGCTTGCAGACTGAACGCTGAAAGGCATAACAGTCTATCTTGATAATGTATGTATGTATGTATGTATATATATATATATTAATTTTTATGAAATAAACGGAAATATTTTTGTGTTATGGCTTCTAATTGTGAAACTATTAATACATGTTTTTGATCACACATAACAAGTGGTATTGTAAGAAATTCTATAAATATTTTAGATCCAAATTAGTTTTTAATATCATGCTATGATGTGTTTAATGATAAAGTATCTTTTTGCTATCTACACATTGTGCACTTAAACTAAATGCAGCATTTTTTCATTTATTATTTTTAATGATAATGATGAAATTTATGAAACTTTTTATATAACATCGAAAATGACAAAGCTTTTACGTTCTTATAATATTTCAGAATGATTCGTGAACACATTGTAGATGAATTGCTTACTAAATTTCAAAAGTTTGAAGAGCGTGCGAGCAATAAAGCACTATAAAGTATTTCTCATCTTCAGCTTAATGTCTGTAAGTTTGGTCCATTAAATTCCGGAAGACAATATATCCCACTTCCGGAAGCCATTGCAGATAAAATGCTGTTATCAGTATTCGGAATAATGATGACTATTGATTTTTATGGTTGGTTGCAATGGGATTAAAACCAGTAACACGTAATGCTACTAGAACTTCACAGTATAAAGATATGTTCATTGAGTTACAAAATACATTGAATTTTGACGATGTTACTTTTCCAATGGAAATAACAAACATTTCTACATTTGAGGAAAATAATCCTGAATTTTCATTTTTTGTGTACGGTATAAAAGGAGAGATTACTGTAGGACCACTTTATACAGCTTATTCACCTAAACAACATCATATTCATCATCTGTATGTTTGTAATGAAAACACAAGTCACTACTGTCTTATAACAACTTTCATCACATACAGAAAAGAAGTTTATATGTGTCAGATACTTGCAATACTTTTCATCAGAAAGCATGTTAGCTACTCACATAGTTGATTTTACAACACACGCAGCCGTAAAGCTTATTCTTCGAAATAGTTTTTTGCTATTTTGCTTAACGTCGCACCGACACAGATACGTCTTATGGCGACGATGGGATAGGAAAGGTCTAGGAAGGGGAAGGAAGCGGCCGTGGCCTTAATTAAGGTACAGCCCCGGCATTTGCCTGGTGTGAAATTGGGAAACCACGGAAAACCATCTTCAGGGCTGCCGACATTGGGGCTCGAACCCACTATCTCCCGATTACTGGATACTGGCCGCACTCAAGCGACTGCAGCTATCGAGCTCGGTCTTCGAAATAGTGAAAAAGCAGAAATGCAATTTAAGAATTATTATCGCCAGGAACCTGTTCCGTTTACTGTTTATGCAGATTTCGTATGTTTTACAGCACCTTTTCATCGCTGCCAACCAGATTTGACTGATCCATATACTGATCATATACAGAGATATACATCGTTTTCTGTTGATTATAAAGTTGTTTGTTCGTACGAAACATCTTTATTATTTTTAAGATGTATCGCGGAGAAAACTGTACTGCATGGCTGTGAAATGAATTACAAGAGTTAGGGCATCGTGTTAATTTACTTATATCACGTCCAGTTCCAATTCAAATGACATTTGATTATGTGATAATGCATGATGAAATAGATGAATGCCACATCTGTAAACAGCCTATTACATTCCCAGAGATTAAGGTTAGAGATCACTGTAACTTTACAGGAAAATATCGTGGACCTGTATATGAATTATGTAACATTTTGTATCGTGCTCCTAAATTTATTCCTTGCTTTTTTATAATTTGTCAGGCTACGACTCGCACTATATCGTTCAGGAGTTTGCACGATTGAAATCTACAAAGTTCAATGTACTTGCACAAAAGCGTGAACGTTTTATATCATTCTGTCAACGTGTAGGCGATATTAGCATTCGCTTTTTACTCTCATATATATTTATTAACTTTTCTCTTGATACGCTTGTAAATGGACTTTCAAGCGAGGACTTGAAATACATTCGTGAATACTCTCCAGAACCTGAGAAGTTTAAACTTTGTATTAGGAAAGGTATTCTGCCATATGACTATATTCAAAGCTGTGAAACGTTAGAAGAAACAAAATTACCTCCTCAGTCTGCATTTTCAACTGTATTAAATTAAAGCAGTACACCATCACTAAGCTCATCATCATCATCATAATCGTATGATAAGCATACACTATCCATTTCAGATGAAGGCTACTTGCATGCATGTAATGTGTTGTCAACATTTAGTATAAAATCTTTAAGCGAATTGACGTAATTTTACTCTGTGATGTGTTTGAAAATTTCCGTGAAATGTGTTTAACTATTTATGGATTAGACCCTTGCTATTACTACATGTTTCCTGTTCTTTCATGGGATGCAGTATTAAAGTATACAGGTGTTAGACTTGATCTTCATACTGATGTTGACATGCTTTTGTTTTTTGAACGCGGAATTCGCAGTGGACTTCTTTCGCTTGTTAACAGGCATGCAATTGCAAATAATCCATATCTCATTAATTATGATTCAGAGAAAGAAGATTCTTATCTGATGTATTTTGTTAATAATCTGTACGGCTATGCAATGTCACAAGTTTTGCCATATAAAGTCTTTGTATGGCTAACAGAAAATGAAATTGAATATTTTGATGTTTATCTTGCTGCTAAAGATCGTAATATTGGTTTCGTTTTTGAAGTTTCTCTTGCTTACCCTTCTAATCTGCATAATTTTCATTCTGACCTACCTTTTTGTGTTGAAAAAATTATTCTCCCTGATAATACATCAAAGCATGTTAAACTGCTAGCTACCCTGTTCCCAAAAAAGCGGTATGTTGTTCACATTCAGTGCCTTGTTCAATGTCTAGAATACGGTTTACAATTAGAGTGTATTCACCGTATTATTGCGTTTAAAGGCAGAAGTACGTGAATAGAACTGAAATTTCGAAAAAAATATTTTGCTCTTAATTTGAAAAGCACGCCTTCCTGAACAAGAATATTTATGACTTTTTATGCATTTTTATGTGATTTCATAAGGAAATTAAGAATAATGTGAAGCCTTGTTTTTGCCACGCCCCACTTTTAAAACTCCATTATTGACATACTTAGTCAATCAATCATAATTTCTCTACTAATTGCGCGAGGATCTTGTGAGATGGCTCATTTCAAAAGCTGGTACTTCCCGCGTGTCGTGAACAAAAGACGGACGGAGTGAAAGAAACGTGTTTCTTTTAATTACATGAAGTAAACATAGCCTACTCCGAAAGTTGTGAATTGTAACTCTTAGAACGTCTTTCGTAGAATGCGTGGTATTTAAAACATGTAAATATGCCACGAATTAAGAATTTCAATACAACACCATAAAAGCAACAGATGCACGAAAAATACACTGAATGTTAGTTCGTGTCCAGTGCAAGACAATAATTCATCTTCTAGCCCCCTAGCCCCACAAATCCAATAGACAAATACAATGACCTGTGTCCAGAAGGTGTGGATTCATTGTGTGGCTTTCAGAAAGGAAAGGCAGGAGGTCCTAATTACCACCGCAAGAACTCACTTCCATTGGCTGTTTTGAATGCCATAAAACCTGTGTATAAGGGACCTAGTGATGACACTCTGTTGTCTAAGTGTTTACATGGCAGCACACAGAATGTCAATGAAAGTTTTAATCACTGTATCTGGCAACGCATTCCAAAAACTGAATTTGTAGGCTTTAGAACCCTTCAAATAGGTGTATTGGATGCAGTGATATGCTTCAACGAGGGCATGATGTCTAGAAAATATGTTATTGAAGACATGGGTATCAAGCCTGGGGCAAACATGTTGAAGGCGATGAGGGGCTTTGACAGTGACCGTGTGAAAAAATCCCCAAAAGCAAGTGCAGAATCCACTAAGGAAGGTAGAATTCACAAAAGAAACAGAAAAAGGAAGAGAGAAGATGAGGAGAGCCAGCAGCAAGAAGAATATGGTCTTGGAATGTTCTGAGACAAGTGTGATTGAAGCACAAACTTTGACTGCAGTTTCCCGAAAACTCGTTTTTTTCACATTTAGGTACACGTTGCTCCTAAACTATTCCAACTAGAGATATGAAATTTTGCAAACTCATGTACTGCGATACTAAAACCCTAGAATTTTTGATGTTGCTTCTAAAAGGTGTTTTTATAAACTTTTTTGCTAAAAGTTACAATATTTTAAAATTAAATTTTAATTTATAAATGAAGACATACATACTTATCAAATGTAAAAATCTAAAGTTTCAAGACTTTCACGGATCTATGAATGTGTGGTGATAATTTGGAAGCAGTGGCACCAATACTTCAGTAGTAATGTGTACCAACATGACGCCATGTTTCAATAAGACCTTGAAAAATGTCTCATATTTAAAAATTCCTTACAAGAAATTAGAAGTCTAAATACTATAAATTGCAATCCATTAGAATCAGAAGGGCTTTGACTTGACATTGGTGCATTTCTATCTTTCATATTATAATAGATATTGTGAGAAATGTTATGGTAAGTTTCAGCATGATTTCAGTGGGCGCTCACGTACTTCTGCCCTTAAGCAGGAAGCATGGCTTAAACCGTACATGGATTTAAATACAGTGCTCTAGCTATGGAAAAAGTATGGAAAATGTTCGCAAACATTGTGACATTCAGTTAATTAATGATGGGATGGACGATATGATGCAGTAAGTACATCTCAAAGCCGAATTTTTAAAGCTATCATGTCATTGATCGTAATCTTATTACTGTTGAAATAAAAAACTGAGGTAGTTTATGCAAAGCCAATTTATTTGGAATGGTCATACTAGATTTCTTTTTTAAAGCAGCAGTTTACAGATCCTTCACTTTTGTGTATGGATAAAGATAGTTTTATATATCATATACGATGTAATGCGTAACCTTTCTGAATACTCCGACACTTCTTCTTTTTCACCATGTAATCAATTTGGCATTAAGCCACTTAATAAGAAAGTAATAGGTCTTTTTTTTTTTTGCTAGGGGCTTTACGTCGCACCGACACAGATAGGTCTTATGGCGACTATGGGATAGGAAAGGCCTAGAAGTTGGAAGGAAGCGGCCGTGGCCTTAATTAAGGTACAGCCCCAGCATTTGCCTGGTGTGAAAATGGGAAACCACGGAAAACCATCTTCAGGGCTGCCGATAGTGGGATTCGAACCTACTATCTCCCGGATACAAGCTCACAGCCGCGCGCCTCTACGCGCACGGCCAACTCGCCCGGTAGTAATAGGTCTTATGAACGTTGAATGTAGTATGAATATTATGACTGAGTTTATTGGTTTAGCACCAAAAATGTATGCATACGAGACAGAAAATTCACAATCTGTGAAAAAAAAAAGGTGTGCGTTCAAGTGTAGTTAGACATTTACATGTCCAAAACTATCGTAACGTACTGGCATCCAAAAATGCTGCTTTCTGTAGACAGATGAGAATACTTCCATGCAGACATCATGTTCTTACTATTGAACGGAATAAATGTTCATTAATTGCATTTGATAATAAACGACAGTGGAAAAGTTATTCTCTCACGATTGTACCTTGGGGGTACGAAAATAATTAAGCTGTTTGTTATGTCACGATATTTTAGATTGTAAATAATCAGAATACTGTAAGTTATAGTAGTTTACGATGTTATAGTACCTTTTTATTGAAGAAACTTGTATTGATGAAAATATAACGATTAAGTGGAGAAGGGATAAGGTTATCTAAAATACAAAGTTTTCTGCTGTACCCTGCTGGGGTCAGCTGCGTCATTCAATTAGAACTATTTATTAAATGAATATATTTCATATTCACTGTGCCAGAATATCAGATATTATATATTGTAGGCCTACCGTCCAGTTACGAAGGTATTGTGAAATCTACACAGACTTCTGTCTCCACGAGGGATTATGGAAAACAGTGGGAAGTTGAAATTAATTTTCTGAGAAATCTTAGCAAGTGGGAGAAAGAATACAATGGTTATTTCCGAGTCAACGGAAAATCCAAAGTCTGAGGGCCAGGCGATATTTAGAACAAGAAAAATACGGCGCGCAAGATTCTTGGAAATGGCGTCATGGGAAATGCTACGCCTGCCCTGCGTTGCAGCTTGCAGTTGGTAGCAATAAGAATTAGATGAGATTCCAAATTGCCGCTTAGCGGTGGGGCAATGGAAAATTTCGCCGGAAGAAACAAACAAGCCAATATGACATTATGGTAGGTGTTATACGGATTGATTTCGCGAGTTGAATTAGTAAAGAAAAACTGAATACAGATTCGTAATCAGGCAAGTTTTAGAAGCATGGCCCAACATTAAAAGTTAATTAAGATTTACTGTCATAATTCTTAGAAATTAATGACGCTATTCGCTGATTGGTTGGCGCCAAATTGCCCGCCAGGAAGACGAGCGTTAAATTCGCAATTATATTTATTACCAGCGATAGAACTGAGTTGAAATTTTACACAAAGGCAAGAAATATATTATCACATCAGTGTACCACAAGTTTAAGCCACAGTTAGGTCTGCGTGTCGTCAAACGGGGAAACTGGAGTTCCCCACTCTATCTTGACCTTTCGCGAACCCGGAGAGGGGATGCAACTCATATAAATATAAGTCCATGCGGCTTATAACCGACTTGAAATTGTGTATTCAGACCGTCACCACGCTTAACTGTACGTGTCGCCCAGTCACTTGATAATAGTTATTCAGACCGTCAGTACGTGTTGCCCAGACACTTGAAATTATTTGTGCGAGCGGTCAGTACGTGTCGCCTAGTCACTTGCCAAAGTTTGTTAGAGCGGTCACTATGTCTTTAAGATAGTGTACCTAATCGACTCCGTAAAATTTAGAGTCACCAGCAGTAATTGCCTACCGGCAAAATTATAGCAGTTCATAAACGTTTGCGAAAACTTGCAGATTTGGAGCAAGGCCTGGTTGGTCTCGCGCACTTTAGTAGACAAGGATGCCAATATAACGGCAGTGCCTAGTTCGGAAACCGAGTGCGCGCCGTGCCTTCAAGGCGATCGCGTTAATATCACCACTTCCTAAGTGTCGGGAAGGAACGGAATTAGGCCGGTCAGATATAAGGCCAGAAGTGTATTGTTTCATTTAAATAAGTTCTGAGTGAAAAACTGGCATATGTTAAAACTTTAATGCGTACAAATATGTAAAGTTCCAAAGTGCATAGGATTACTTCTTCAAGCTAACATGACAGCTAACAGAATGCAGTGCTAAACCACGAAGGGCCATGAGGCTTTTCGTCCGGTCTAGTAGACTGCAGACTGAGATGAGTACAAATACCTATTAAATTCTGTAGACTTGCTAAACGTTAACGGAGGAGATCATATCCTTTAATATGGTAACTTGAACGTCAAGCGATGCCGCTTTGCGCCTTGTACAATTTAGGTAGACAAAGGGACAAATTAATGTGTAAATAATTGTATCAAGCACTCATAATATTCTTGATTATTTTAGTAGAGTAAATTAGGGTTGATTTTGTTTTGTTCAAGTGCTTGAAGTGTTCATGATTGATTGTATAGGAGCATGTTTCACTTAAAGATAAATTGAGATTCATATTAGAATTGCTTCAGAGATGTTTGACTTATGTTAGTTTCTCGTAAATCTTATAGATGTTAAGGCATGTTGTAAGATTATCCAGAGGTACAGGGTTGCCAGTGAATTTCAATATTGTGGGACCGGATTGAAGTCCGATGGTTTTGTATGTAAATATCAGTGATCATGTGTGCCGTGAAGTTTCGCCAGTAGATGTGAAATAGAATCATCTTTAGAAGTTTCGGAGTGATAAATGGATGGGTTATGTCTAAATGAGTGTTTAATAATAATGCTTGTGAATAAGGTGCGGGCCTGATTTTATAGAATGATTGCAATTAAAGTTAAATGTGGGTATACCATGTGGCACGTGGAAGCCTTTAATTCGAGTAGTAAATTTGATTTTTCTATTAATTGTTGATTTAATGTTATTGGACTCCATAATAATCACCATAATAGGTTTAGGAGCAATAGAGGCACTTGTATATGATGGTCACGGCCCAGAGTGGGTTAAACCCATTTCTGATTTTGGAAGTCGAGAGGGACAGAAATCCGGCATGATATAAAATTGAATAGTACTAATGTTGATGATGAAATAGATGAATCCCGAGGCCTACATCGATGTTATATGCCGATTCCGGTGTTATGAGTGGCAGAAGAGTCCACGTACCGAGGATTAATGAACAAAATTATTTGAAAAGTTCCAGTGGAATAACTGGACTTCAAATGAGAACGAAGGAATAATTTAGCACTCCCAGGGACTGGATGGAGATTCCCAGCCGCGAGATGCCATGGAATTTGGGATTTGTCTTGGGATAACGTGGTGTCCCTTAAATTAAGGGCAGTACGAAATGAAGTAAGGTTGCGGTTCGATTACCGTTATTGTGTCTTGAACGCTGTGAAATCGGATCTTGGTTATTCATATGGGAGTTAACATGTGTTAATCTAGAAAAGATTAACAAATACAAACCCACTATCCCTTACTACAAATCTAAATACCACCTTCAGGAAATTGAAATAATAGGGATAATGGTCGGAGCTCGCGGTACCATACCTCGTCACTTCGTCGCCACATGGAAGCGCTTCCAACTCCCAATGAAGCAACCCTCGTCCTCCGAGCCTCCATCAAGATCATGAGGCACCACCTTTACAGCTAATTTTGAATTTTCTTTTATTAATACATATGTACATAAAATTGATATGTTTTACCTTGTTCTTAGCGGCAGCCTGTAAATACAGGAGGTCTTTCCAAAATAAATGGAAATTATATATATTCCAAGTAAATTGTGTCTTAACTGAATGCTTAGCCAAACAAACCGGAACCGTAAAGGGTTATGCATTAAATATAATAATAGTTAACTGCCGTGTAACAACTGAAATTAACTGATCATAATAATAATTTTAAGAAGAAGAATTTACGATATTATTTCTGAGCATAATAATAATGGTGAAACATGAAATTAAAATATTAAATCGATCATGATTAAGTGTTGTGATGATGATAATCTCCAGTGATGATAATAATAATGATAATGATAATAATAATAATAATAATAATAATAATAATTGTCTTTTATGAGTTATTTCGGATACTGATGTGTTCGGAGACTAGGGAAGTCAGCTGGCGAAATGACGTATTAATGTCAAGTTGTTGTAAATAATAAGCTAAGTTTATGATGTTAAATGTGATGGAGAAATCCTTACATCTGGAGGTTTAGGTTAGAGTCCCTTTGTCGTTTCCTTCCGTTAACAGTAGCAATATCTTGGGTTAGGAACCCGGGGACGGTATTGTACAAAACGGGTTGGTCTCATCTCAATAAAGGTGGAAGTGATGACATAATTCATGTGATCGCGCCCACCTTGCCAACAGAAAAATGGTCTCGACCATAAGTGGTCGTGGTGTTGTCACGTGGATCGTGTTTCAACCCTCGGCAATCAACGGTTCAACCAGCCAAGTGGACGCGTGGTCTACAGTGTCAAATTTATTAATGTAAATTTTCAGGAAGAATTTGCCAAATTATAGGCAAAATAAGGGTCAACAAAATGTTGTGTGTGTTCTAAAAGATAATTTAAATAAAACGCTCCTTAAGCATTTGCAAGGAAACAGTTCCAATTTCTTGTTCTTGTAGAGTAGTAAACCCCTGGTGACCGTTTAAAATATCCGCCCACTTTCCTAGGGTGGAGCCTCCAATTTTTCCCTTTGATCTGTTTTAATCTATTTTATTTGCTTTTATGATGAGCCTTAAAGTGCCTCGTTTTACCCGTAGTACTAATTAGATGTCGTCCATATATTTAATGTAGATTCCGTATCTTCATATTTGTTGTTTATTATTCGCGTTAGATTCGAACCGCAACCCCTCTGAGATAAATGCTGGTTGGAACTCAGGATTTGAACGGGTGCACTACATTTCGATAAAAATTGTTAATACAAAAAATCATAAAAGATTATTACATCATCATTCATTTTTAAATTCTATTTTCATTTCAATATTGAAGATGTGGTAATATGAGAAATATAATATTCTTTGCATTTTTGTCATAGCATGATTTTTTAATTGAAAATAATCGGAATTCAAAAAGTTATTGTAGTTTTATAGTGTTACAAATTCAGTAATAGTAATGATAATACTTCACCAATTATTTTTCTATTTTTTATTTCGTTAGGACCATCTGTGGACCACGGTGCTTGTGTTTTAGCTGTTTCTTGATGTCATCGTCGTTGTTTGCCACAATTAGTGTTCTTAGCGGTTGGTTTGGCAGCTGTTTTCTTGTTGGTACCTCGAGCTTTTCTGATGGCCCAGTAGTCCTTCATTTTCCGGCTAAATTCAATCTTACGTTCCTCAGATCATTTCTTGGTCTCGTCTTTTGGTCTGTGGGTAACTTCTGTGAGGATTGTTACAGAGGATTTAGTTTTAAGAGTTGTATGATAGTTACTCCGATCAGCTATGTCATTTTGATTTATATGGAGTTCTCAAAGGTCCTTCTCCACTTGCTTCATCCACACGAATCCAGTAGCTTTGCCCTTGTTAGCAGTCTTGAAGATCCTATGGGATAACCTATATGAACCCATTCTGGATAGGTGTCCGTAAAAAGCCAGTCGCCTTCTTCTGACGACATCTATGAGATTTTGTTGGCGTTTATATAGCTCACGATTTGGTTAATACCATCGGCTTCCATCTGGTAAAATTCTTGGTCCCACTATCCGTTTCAGGAACTTTCTTTCTTGTACCTCGAGGGATCTTAGCGGGGTCTTCTTAGTTAAATATAGACACTCTACTGCATAGAGGACTGAAGGTCTGATTACTGCATTGTAGTGTCTTAGTTTGACATTCATCGACAGATTTTTTTAAGCATATAGTTTTCTACAGGCCTTATCTAGTTTGAGTCTCCTGTGTTCAAGAGCCATTGTTTCGCTGAGGTCCTCTGAGAACCATTCCCCAAGGTGCTTTACACTTTTGACTCTCTTGATGTAGATATTATTACTGACTCTCATCATTCCAGGGGCATCTTTGATGTTAGTAACAAACTCGGTCTTTCCTATGTTGATCAAAAGACCCGTTTTAACCGCTATTGAGTGCAGTGTTTGGAGCTGAGTAGTAGCCTCCTGTATGTCATTTGCCAATAAAGTCAGATCGTCTGCAAAGGCTAGGCATGGTATCGTTAGGTTGTCGGCTTTAATCCCCATCCGTAATCCAGTGTTCTCTGGAAGGAATCTCATCCACTCTCTAATGATCTTTTCCGGAACGCAATTAAATAATATGCATGAGATGCAATCTCCTTGTCTCACCCTGTTTTAATGGCGAAATTCTCCGAGAGTTGTCCTCTAAACTTTTCTGGCTGCGGTATGGAGCAAGGTGGCTTGCACCAGCCTATTGATCTTGTCGTTAAGTCCTAGTTCTCTATATGTCTTGTCTGTCTGTTAGGTCATCAGCCCAGAGGCTGGTTGGATCCTCAAATAGCACCACCAAAGGCTATGCAGTTATAGGGAAACTGCAAAAACCAGTGACAGGGCCCAAATGAGGCGTATAAAGAGTAATTCTGTCTACTGAGTCGTATGCTTTCTGGAAGTCGACAAATATAGCTACCCATTGTCGGGCTCTTGACTTGCTGTATTGAAGGGTTTTCTTCAGATTTTGTATCTGCTCGCTACAGGACCTCGATGCTCTGAACCCTGCTTGATATTCTCCTAACTCTTTTTCCAACGGTCTTGTTACATGGCGTTCCAGAATCTTGGAAAATATCTTATAGGTAACAGCAAGGAGTGATATTCCTCTGTAGTTACTGGGAGCTGTTTTGCTTCCCTTCTTGTGGATTGGATGGATAATGGCTGACGTCCAATCATCTGGGAGCCTGTCACTAGTCCATATGTCCAGAATTACTTTATGTATGCTCCTGAAGGTGTGTTCTCCGGCATGTTTTAGCATTTCTGCTACTATCCCGTCTTCCCCAGAAGCTTTATTATTCTTGAGTAGTTTAATTATATCTCTGACTTCTTCATAGGTTGGAGGAGGGATAAACTCAATATTAGGGTTAGTTGGTTCTGTAACTTGGAGACGTTCAATAGGTTCTTCTGCATTTAAGAGTCCTTTGAAGTAGTTAGCTAGGGTCTTGGTGCAATCGCTGTAATTAAGACACAGGGATCCATCTGGTCTCTGGAGATGTAAGGCAGGGGAAGCGAATTGGGTTGTTTGTTGCTTGAGGCCCTTGTATAGATCTCTAGAGTTGTTCCTTACAAAATCCTCCTCTGCTTGCTTAATCAGTTCCTGGTTGTGCTTCCTCTTGGCCCCTCCTATGATGCTCGACGTAGTTTTCCTTTGTGCAATAGAGGCTTGTAAATTAGCTTCGTTCTTAGGGTACGAACATGCCGAAGATGCATCGCAGCTCGCGGTCGCGTTCGAGGTTTACGACGCGGTCGCGGTTTACGTCTTGGTCGATGGAGGGTGAACATACCGGAGAGGTTTACCTTTCAGTGTTCTGAGATGTGTTTACAGTAAGTGGACGTAATGTTTAGATCTCCGCGTTCAAGTTAAAGATAATTTATCCTCTATTGCTGAACTTTTAAAAGTATAGAGTATGTATTCAAGTGACAGTGGAGATAGTGATTCATTGTGTATAAGCACACGATGGTGGCTACTTTCAAATCAGTCAGCCCGCCAGTGGAATTCTCATCCTATAAATCAAAGAAGGCAGGCGCTGGTGGAATATCACAAATTTGAAGAACTGAAACACCACCCGGACAGATTTCATTCATCCATGAGAATGTCCCTAGAGACGTTCCAATACGTATACAACAATGTGGAATCAAAAATTGATACTGTTAAGTACAATAACTACCATACGAATACACACGCGGGCTCTGTGAGCACCTGGATCAAGGACACAGTAGAACGGGGGGGGGATATATCACGTGATCACAATCCGGACAAGCCAATCACGAACAAGCTACATCGATGCCTCCCATTCTACAGCGATGGGAACACAAACTTTCTTTTCATCGCGCTAGACCTCCTGGTAAATCGCGATGGTGAATGGAAGCGAGCATCTTTGACATGAACAGTCCCATTTAAAACTGTGTGTTTGTGTTACCAGGAGGTGACATCGAGGCATCGACCGCGAGCTGCGATGCATCTTCGGTGTGTTCGTACCCTAATATGTACATTCCATTTGATCCACGCTAGCCGCCTAGCTTCTATAGCTTTATCACATTCGCTGGACCACCACGGATGCTTGTTCCCTTTAGGTCTATTGGGGATTGTTTCCTGAGCCGCTACTGTAATGGCATCCCTAAGTTGATCCCATTTTGTAAATGTGTTAATTCTGTTGGTATTATGAATCAGTCTCTCTTAGTAACTAGTGCTGTCTTCTTTGAGTTTGGTGATATCAAACCTAGAGATCTTCGTGTTTTGTGCTATTATACCCGTGGTCTTTATTAGTGGTTTCAGGTTCGTTTTAACCAGAGACAGGTAGTGATCAAAGTCAATGTTGGCTCCTCGTATCACTTTGACATTCATAATATCCCTGTGGTGCAGCTTGTCTATTGCTACGTGGTCGATTTGGAATTCACCCATCATGCTATTTAGGCATCGCCATGCCATTGCCTTTCTGGGAAGGTGTTTGAAAGCTGTAGACATCAAAAGTAATCCATACTTGGTGCAGACACTGATTAAGCGTTCCCCATTGGTGTTGGTTCTCTTATGGGCAGGATATCTTCCTACAATCTTCCGGTATTTCTGTTCTACCGATCTGGGCATTGAAATCTCCTAACAATATAGTCGTATGGTGATTTGGTACTTTGTCTAGGGTTTCCTCAAGGGCATCAAAGTACTGGTTTGTTATTTCTGGGTTCTTCTTGTTAGAGCCATTGGTAGGAGCGTGGAAGTTAATCATAGATTATCCCCTATTCTTGCAACTGAAGGAAAGCACCGATGTTCTATCGTTTGGTGATGAAAAGTCAAGTATGCTTGTAACCAGTCGATGGTGTACTGCAAACCCTATCCCAAGGAATGGTACATTTTCCATTACTCTGTTACCAGGTTTCCCTTTATATATTCTATATCCTTGAGACTCTATGGCTTCTTCGTCCGGAAACCTAGTCTCTTGGAGAACTGCTATACTGATGTTCTTGTCGTTCAGTACATCAAGTGTATGCTTAAGCTTTCCGGTCTTGATCAAGGAGTTTATATTGATTGTGGCTAGATACGTAATATTTCGTTTCAAGTTTCGTTTAGATCCGACTGGGTCGCATGAAGGTGTAGTTCCCCCAGAATCCGATGACCTACTTGTGGATTTTCTACCACCTGAGGTATTGAGGTATTATGTTCATTAAGTTTGTACTTCATGTTTGATACAGTCTATCACACAAGTGATTAGGTCAGGTCACCCGAAGGTAACGAGTTGTTAACTGTCAGGGTTGTAAGCCCTGAAGCCCCCAGCACCTGATCGGTTCACTGAACCAGTTTCCACTGGGTTGCTCAGTTTAGCAGGGACACCTCATGCAGGTTACGTGCTGGAGTTGGAGTGAAAGAGGCTAGTTGGATTCTCTTGCTGAATCCAATATGTTATGTTGCAGATGGCTGGCAACGACGTATTTCACTCCCTTTTGTCCGGAGTCACACGGACTCCCCCCAGGTTCATTTGTTTGCAATATACAAAAAATTATTAATAATGTTAATGATGAGAAAATAATCAGAATACAAAAAGATATAGTTTTACAATGTCACAGATTACTAATAGTAATGATAATATTTCACCAAATTATTTTTCTATATTTGTTTCCAATATACAAAAAATATGATTGATGATGACGATAATAATAATAATAATAATAATAATAATAATAATAATAATAATAATAATAATAATAATCGTATGGCCTCAGCTACCGTGTGCAGACATTTCAAGTTGACGCCATCTGGCTGTCTGCTCGTCAATTTTGACGTTCCGTTTTACTCTAGGCCCACTAGATGGCAGACCGAGTAAACCGAAACTCTCTTGGGCGTCTATGGCTGAGATTTAATTGATTTTGTGGGGTAAACACCAAATGTGTCACCAGAGGTCTTTTACATGCCGACATCGTACGACATGAAGTGCAAACTACCTCTGCCGGGTTTGAACCCGCTATCCTGGGATCCGGAGGCCGTCACTCTACCACTGATCCACAGAGGCAGCTATGATGACGATGATGTTGATGATGAATAATACAAAAAGAAAAAGGATATATTGTTTTATTTTTAGTATAATAGTTTAACATAACACTTATATTCCTCTTCCTTTTCCTTCGCATTACGTTTTAATATTATATGATAAACAAGATGACTGAAGTAAAAATAAATGTAAAAATTGCAGAACCAAGAAAATCGTGCTA
Source organism: Anabrus simplex (assembly GCF_040414725.1). Classification (NCBI taxonomy): domain Eukaryota; kingdom Metazoa; phylum Arthropoda; class Insecta; order Orthoptera; family Tettigoniidae; genus Anabrus; species Anabrus simplex. The sequence continues at coordinate 1,686,973,587 of NC_090265.1, read as the reverse complement.
CACATATAAAATCCACCTCCTTCTTACCGCGCCTTCCTCATTCACCCTCCGCACCCTCCTCTTCTTTCACCTCCCAAAAGGGTAAAATGAAAAAAGGCAAGTAAAAATGCTGAACTCAAGACTCGCGTCTTATCAGAAGGTAAAAATATGACTCCTCTACACTGTGCTTACTAGTTTGATAACTTGGGTGTGAGATTTGAAAGTAATTTGCACTGGAGGGGTCATGTTGATGACATTGTTGGGAAAGCATACAGATCGTTACATGTCATAATGAGGCTACTTAAACAATGCAACAAAGAATTAAAAGAAAAAGTTACTTAAGTATGGTTCGTCCATTATTGGAATATGCAAACAGTGTTTGGGATCCTCACCAAGAATACCTAATAAAAGAAATAGATAGTGTGCAGAGGAAAGCTACAAGATTTGTAACAGGGGATTTCAGGAGAAACAGTAGTGTATCAGAAATGTTAGAGGAACTTGGGTGGGAAACTTTAAGTAAGAGAAGGGAGAAAACTTATAGGATTATATAGAGCCTATACAGAAGAAGAAGCATGGGGAGAAATCCGTGAGAGGCTTCACTTGGAAAATAATTATATTGGCAGAACTGACCACAAGTATAAAATTAGAAGGAATTTTAGCAGAAGCGACTGGGGTAAATTTTCATTCATTGGGAAGGGCGTGAAGGAGTGGAACAGTTTACCAGGGGTAGTGTTTGATCCTTTTCCAAAATCTGTACAGGTATTCAAGAAGAGAATAAACAACAACAGGGAAAATAAATGAAATGTTAGAGGGCATTCGACCAGTGCAGGCTATTGTAAATAAAAAATGTGTATTAAAAAAAGAAAAGAAAATTCATTCCATCCCCTGGTCTATGGAGTTTGGACAGCCAAAGTAGGGGACTGCCTGTAGGGGTGAAGTACAGTGGGGACTTCGAGGGCCCTGGGACCGCTACGATAGCTGTGAAGGCCCTTCAGGAACTCTGAAAAGTGGTGGCAAAAGGGGGCTCTGGTTAAGACGCAGCAGGTCGTTATGCTACTTAGGTTCCAAAATGGGTAAAGAAAAAAAGTAAATAAATGCAATGTAAATTTTAATCTTATACCAGTTGCATAGTATTATTTGAAGTAATTCCGCATACTGTATATGAGTTGACTAAGTTTGTAAGTATAGGAGATATTATAAGTAGAATTTTGTAAACAATATACACTGACTGACAGAGCAAATGCAACACCAAGAAGGAGTGGTTCGAAAGGGATGAAAGTTGGGGAAGAAAACAGAGACGGCACGGACGAATAATTGATGTTTATTTCAAACCGATATGCAGGTTACACAATGCGCACGGCATCGACTCAGTAGGATGTAGGACCACCGCGAGCGGCGATGCACGCAGAAACACGTCGAGGTACAGAGTCAATAAGAGTGCGGATGGTGTCCTGAGGGATGGTTCTCCATTCTCTGTCAACCATTTGCCACAGTTGGTCGTCCGTACGAGGCTGGGGCAGAGTTTGCAAACGGCGTCCAATGAGATCCCACACGTGTTCGATTGGTGAGAGATCAGGAGAGTACGCTGGCCACGGAAGCATCTGTACACCTCGTAGAGCCTGTTGGGAGATGCGAGCAGTGTGTGGGCGGGCATTATCCTGCTGAAACAGAGCATTGGGCAGCCCCTGAAGGTACGGGAGTGCCACCGGCCGCAGCACATGCTGCACGTAGCGGTGGGCATTTAACGTGCCTTGAATACGCACTAGAGGTGACGTGGAATCATACGCAATAGCGCCCCAAACCATGATGCCGCGTTGTCTAGCGGTAGGGCGCTCCACAGTTACTGCCGGATTTGACCTTTCTCCACGCCGACGCCACACTCGTCTGCGGTGACTATCACTGACAGAACAGAAGCGTGACTCATCGGAGAACACGACGTTCCGCCATTCCCTCATCCAAGTCGCTCATGCCAGGCGTGCACGTCTATGCTGTGGAGTCAATGGTAGTCTTCTGAGCGGACGCCGGGAATGCAGGCCTCCTTCAACCAATCGACGGGAAATTGTTCTGGTCGATATTGGAACAGCCAGGGTGTCTTGCACATGCTGAAGAATGGCGGTTGACGTGGCGTGCGGGGCTGCCACCGCTTGGCGGCGGATGCGCCGATCCTCGCGTGCTGACGTCACTCGGGCTGCGCCTGGACCCCTCGCACGTGCCACATGTCCCTGCGCCAACCATCTTCGCCACAGGCGCTGCACCGTGGACACATCCCTATGGGTATCGGATGCGATTTGACGAAGCGACCAACCTGCCCTTCTCAGCCCGATCACCATACCCCTCGTAAAGTCGTCTGTCTGCTGGAAATGCCTCCGTTGACGGCGGCCTGGCATTCTTAGCTATACACGTGTCCTGTGGCACACGACAACACGTTCTACAATGACTGTCGGCTGAGAAATCACGATACGAAGTGGGCCATTCGCCAACGCCGTGTCCCATTTATCGTTCGCTACGTGCGCAGCACAGCGGCGCATTTCACATCATGAGCATACCTCAGTGACGTCAGTCTACCCTGCAATTGGCATGAAGTTCTGACCACTCCTTTTTGGTGTTGCATTTGCTCTGTCAGTCAGTGTAAATTTATTAAGGATGATCTGTTTGTTTAATAGAACAAAATTGTTAGCATAAATTGTATATTGTTGTATTCTAGAAAATATTTTTTTTTCTCTTGTTAATTTAAAATTTAGTGCTTGACAATAATGTATTTTAGTGTACCATTTGCCACCTCATTTGCAAATAAAGAGATTTTGATTTCAATAACGTAAGAATAACAATCATGAAAAAACTGTAATTGCTTTTCATCTGTGTGTTTAATGATTATTTATTGTATGGCTAGCCCCTCTGGCCGGACCTCGCGCCTCGCGAAGGGCATCCGATTATTTAAAAAAACAATCTTGGCCGTATTTATCTACCCTAATAAGGTTGTCGTCAGGAAGGGCATCCGGTAATAAAAAGTTCTATCTTAACAGATTCACCTCACCACAAAACCCCTTGACGTCAGGAAGGGCATCTAACTGTAAAACTAGGCCAGATGAGGAGAGAATGGCATCTGACCGTAAACAACTAAGTCAGATCAAGAGGAGTACACTACTAGGATGATGATGATGAGGAGGAGGAGAGAAGGGCATTTGTCCGTAAAACTACCAAATGAGGAGGGAAGGAGATTTGACTGTAAAACTAGGCCAGATGAGGAGGAAGAGGAAGGAAGAGCATTTGTCCATAAAACTAGGAAGATGGCGACTTTGTGGATAGACCCCTGTAAAATGGCGTCTGTGAGGAGGAAAGGGGCATCTGACCGTAAAACTGCGCGCAAAATGGCGACTTTGTAGTTAGGCCACTCTAAAATAGCGACGGAAAGGGGCATCTGACCGTAAAACTAGGCTCTGTAAGGTTAAGCCACGCCAAAATGGTGACGGCAAGGGCATCTGACCGTAAAACTGGGCCAAGATAGTGACTTGGTAGTTAGACCCTAAATAATGGTGCGGGAAGGCCATCTATCCTAAAAATGCGCCCAGGATGGCAACTGTGTAGTTAGGTCCTCCAAAATGGCGACGGGAAAGGCATCTGACCGTAAAACAGGGCCAAAGATAGCAACAGTGTTGTTAGGCCGCTCCAATATGGTAATGGGAAGGGCATCTGATCGTAAAACTGGGCCAAGATGGCGACTTATAGTTAAGCCACTTAAAATGGTGACGGGAAGGGCATCTGACCGTAAAACTGGGTCCATATGGCGACTGTGTCGTAGGGCCCTCAAAAATGGTGGCGGGAAGGGCGTCTTACCGTAAAACTGGGTCAAGGTGGCGACTATGTTGTTAGGCCCTTCAAAATGGCGACGGAAAGGGCATCTGACAGTAAAACTAGGCGCTGTGAGGTCATGCATCTCCATGATGGCGACGGGAAGGGCATCTTGCCATAAAACTAGGCCCTATGAGGTTATGTCCCTCCAGGATGGCGTCAGAAAGTGCATCTGGCCGTAAAAGTACGCCATGTGAATATGGGAAGGATATCTGGCCGTAAAAGTAGGTCCTGTGAGGTTGGACCGCTCCATGATGGCAATCGTGAGGATAGGCTTGCTCTCGTACGCAAAATCCGCGAATCCCCATTGCCCTACTACTCAGCTAGGGGTCAATGACTTCTGGTCAGAACCCTTACCCCTACTATTAGGGGTCAATGACTTCGGGTGCTGACTCAGCACAAAAAATGCTGACGCAAGTGATTTAGAACATATATTGCCTTACTACTAAGACTAGCCATGTAGAATGCTAAAAGAGCCGCCTGATGGCGGAATCCGTTTTTCGATAAGACATGCTGTTTAAAAGCAGTAAATCTCGAAATGAAGGTCTGCACTTATAAACCGTGCCCATGCTTGTCTGTATAAATCAAGTTGTATGGGGTCCGCTGTCAATTTCATTTATTTTGTTTTTGCTAAGATTTCAGATGTTTATCCGTTTTAGGTCAACTCAAGGACGTATCAATCGTCTTTAGCGGTCGTGTCTGCTTGTTTGCCTGTTCCACCATCACGGCAAACCGACAGTATAGAGCTCGACCAAACTTCATATCTTCATACTGTATTTAGAGTATACTCATACAGGGGCATGTTTATATATATATATGTGCATATGGCTTGTCGAGATATTTGTAGATGTTAAAGTTGGCTATGTTTATTCCTTTACTCTTTGGGTTTTTGTGTATTCTGTGGTCGGGCGTTAACATGTTTTGATTATAAATAAAAGTTGTTTATGAATGTTGAAAACTGAATTAGTTGATACAAAAATAATGTGTATTTACGACATAATTCTACATATGGCGACCGTGACAGGACATAGCGTAGACTTCGTTGAGTTTTAATTTGATAACGAGTATAACTGTGTCTGTATATCCAGTATACCGTATCCTGTTGTTTACATTCGTACCGGTACATCGTAATCATGACGTCTACACAAGCAACTAAGAAAAGAGCTGTTATCCGCACATTGTTCACGAAAAATTGCAATGCTATAGACGAACTAGTGACGCATACGGATGCAGATTTACAATTAATAAGCGCGCGTTTACTAGTGCTCGAAGAGAGAAGAAACGAGTTATCGGAACTGGACAGTCAGATTTGTGAAAACATCTGTGCTGAAACAAAGGAAGAGGAGATTGAAGAGGTGCTGATGGCAGAAATGGAGAAAGCAGAGGAGTATACCTTACGTTACCACAGCATTAAAGGTAAGGCCTCTGATTTGATCACAATGAATAGTGCTGCCCATGCTTCATCTAGTTGTGTTGGTGATCGTTCGGGAAACGAAATATCTCTTCGTCTACCGAAATTGGAATTAAATAAGTACGACGGGGAAATAGCCGGTTGGATATCATTCTGGTCACAGTTCTCACAAATTGACGAGAGTAAGTCGTTAAGTAGGGAGGAAAAGTTTCAGTATTTGATTCAAGCTACGAAAGAAAATTCACGAGCACGCGCGGTTGTTATGAGTTTTCCTCCCTCAGGTGAAAATTACGGGAGGGCCATTCAAGCACTTAAAGGCAGATTTGGGCGTAATGACCTCCTTATCGAGTATTATGTTCGGGAGCTACTAAGTTTGGTTTTGGAAAAGAAGACAGTCAAGATCAGTATTTTATATGACAAACTAGAAACTCAGTTACGGGCACTGGAGGCATTAAATGTCTTCTCGGATAATTATGCCGCATTATTGTTTCCGCTAATAGAATCGTGTCTGCCCACAGACATATTGAAGGTGTGGCAACGTTCCAATGAACCCAATAGGACACTGCAGGAGCAAATGGATAACTTAATGTTGTTTTTGAAAAGAGAAGTAGAAGGGGAGGAGAGAGTCGCAATGGCAAATAATCAGTCCCTTTCCTATAGCCAGGCTAAGAATCCGGGGAAATCACATGATAAGGACAAGGTTAATTTTGCCTCTGCAATCGATCTTGCTACTCTCGGAATTGAATCTGACTCTCAGAAGTGTGTATTTTGTAAAGGAGTGAATCATTATTCGACAGAATGCCTCCATGCACAAAAAATGTCACTTGAAGATAGGAAAGGGGTTCTGTTTAAAGTTAAGCGCTGTTTTTCTTGTACCAAAGCAGGCCATTCTGCGCAGCAATGTCGAGCACGGTGTGTTGTTTGTCGTGGGCGGCATGTGCCATTATTATGCCCCTCTGTTGAGAAGTACCAAGTGGAAGAGAAAGAATGTATTGAGGGTAGCCATCCTGAGAGCAAACGAGAAGAGGTTTCCTTGTTCAATACTTCATCTGTTGACAACAATTTGACAGTTAGCTCCCAAACGGAGGTCTATCTACAGACTCTGCTAGTTTATGTAAAGAATGGTGACAAAATCAAGAAGGCCAGGGTACTGATAGACAGTGGATCCCAACGTTCGTACATTTCTAGTAGTTTGGTCGAAGAAATGAACTACTTTCCAATTGGGGAAGAAAACATTATACACTCTCTTTTTGGTGGTAAGCCAACAGGGGTAGTCAAGCACAGATGCTATAAAGTGCACTTACTCAGCTTATGTAATGACTTTGCATGCAACTTCATGGCGCTAGACCAGAGAACAATTACAGCTGCGGTTCCATCAGTAGAAGTCAGGGAGGAAGTGAGGGAAGAGTTGCTGAGAGAACACATTCCAATGTACAGAGATTCTAGGGCTCCGATTGACATCTTGATAGGTTCTGACATCGCGGGAAAGTTGTGGACGGGCAAAATAAAGACTCTACCTTCTGGCCTGGTTGCCATTGAAACCCGTTTAGGATGGACGGTAACGGGGAAGAAGAAGAAAGTATGCACCATAGGAAAAAACGATCTAGCTCAGCATGCAAGTATTGCGAATACAGTCACTGCACTCAGTATTACTCAACTACCTGTATCTGATCTATGGAAAATGGAGACCATTGGGATCACCGATCCAGTAGAGAATGCAACAAAGGAGGAGAAGAGGATGTCAGCACTCAGATATTTCAAAAATACGGTTAATTTTGTAGATGGCAGGTATGAGGTACGTCTTCCATGGAGGAGAGATGCTCCAGACCTTCCAACCAATAGAGAGATTGCAGAAGGCAGATTAGTTCGAATGACCCGAAAATTAAAGGCAAAGCGTGGGGTCTACGAAGAATATGATACCATCTTACAAGACTGGGTGAAAGAAGGCATTGTCGAAGGTGCAATGGATCTATCTACAGGACACTACCTTCCTCACCGCCCGGTATTGAAGGAAACTAGTGCAACTACGAAAGTGCGTCCAGTATTCGATGCGTCGGCGAAAGAGAGGGGTATCCCGTCACTGAACGACTGCCTTGAAGAAGGACCGAACCTCGTTGAAATCATACCAGAATTGCTCTTGAGGTTTCGACAACGGAGGATAGGTATCACAGCTGATACAAAAAAGGCATTTTTGCAGATAAGAATACACCCAGACGAGAGAGACTACTTGAAGTTCTTGTGGTATGAAGATAATGAGAAAGACCTACGAGTCCTTCGTCATGCCAGAGTGGTATTCGGTGTTACCATTAGTCGGTTTCTTCTTGGAGCAGTTATTGGATACCACCTAGAAAAATGTGTGGAATCAACTGATCCAAAGGAGGGAAAAATCGCGGCATCGTTGAAGAATAATTTTTATGTTGATAATCTAGTGACAAGCCTCGACCGAGCAGAAGAAGTAGAGGAATTCGTTTATCTTTCGAAGACCATTATGGCGAGGGCCGGGTTCGACCTTCGAGGGTGGGAGTGGACTGGAGACAACTCTCCCCAGGAGTCTACACTGCTTGGCATTAGGTGGAATCATCGAGATGACACTTTGAAGATCAATATGGATTGGTGGGAGAAATCGTGGGAAATGGAAAATCTGACAAAAAGGACTGTTCTTTCAATAGTTCACCGCATTTTTGATCCGATTGGACTAACCGTTCCAGAAACGATAAGGTTGAAAATGTTAATTCAAGAGTTATGGACCAGAAAGTTAGGATGGGACGACCCTATTGACAAAGATACTCGACGACAATTTGAGAGGTGGTTGAAGGACCTGCCTCACCTAAGAGAAATCGGAATGATGCGCCACCTCGGCAGCGAGGAGGATATCTCACTGCATGTATTCTGTGATGGAAGTCAGAATGCATATGCAGCTGTTGTCTTTATCAGGAGTGGTTACCAGGGAGAGGTACACATTCGGTTAGCGGTAGCCAAAGCAAGAGTAACACCGCTTAAGCGCCTGACCATTCCTCAAGTGGAATTATTAGGAACTCTTATTGGAGCTCGTCTACTGAAATCAGTTCGAGAAAGTCTAGATTGGAAAGAAGTCCCTGTTCATTGTTGGACCGATTCAAGCACTGTGCTGGCCTGGATTCTTGGCAATGAAGACAAGACTGTGTTTGTTAGGAATCGAGTGAAGGAGATAAGGGAACTCACTGATGTACGAAGCTGGAGACACATACCAGGTGAGTTGAACCCCGCAGATCTGCCCTCAAGAGGATGTACTGTCGCGAAACTGCTCGAATCCGAATGGTGGAAAGGGCCTAAATGGCTTGCTGAAGGAGAAGAAAACTGGCCTGAATCTCACATAAGCTACGGAGTGGCAAACGAATATAATCTTATTGCAGTCACTCACAATACTACGTGGCTGTATCACCGGTTCAGCAAATATGAAAATATTGTCCGTATGGTGGGATGGATCTTCAGATTTCTCAACAACTGTCGACGCACTGAAATTAAAAGAAGAGGTTCGTTATCGACAAGTGAGGTAGCTGCAGCTGAAGATAAACTTGTTCTGCTCATTCAGGCAGAGTCCTTCGAATTCCCAGACGATCAGAGACTTAAGAATTTCCAAGTATTCCAAGATCAAAAGGACAATCGAAGAGGATGGATTGGCCTTTGGCAAGAATTGAGCATCTCATTCCAGGGCGAGATGGAAGAGTCCGGGTGGTTCAACTGAAGACTAGCAGTGGTACCGTTGTGCGTCCTCTACAGAGAGTGTACCCCTTAGAGGTTCACTCTACCATCGAGAGTTGCCAAACAAAGCCCAGCTCAAGGAAGAGGTTTTTTCTAAATCCCCTGAAGAAATAAGAACAAGAGCAGGAAGAAATGTGGTTCCTCCTAAAAGACTAAATCTTTGATTTCATGAGGCCGGGGAGAGAGAATCCACTTGGCATCCATTGTTCAGTTACCCTCAATGTTTTGATAATTTCCAATTTTGAGAAAATTGTAAATTAGGTGGGAGTATGTCGAGATATTTGTAGATGTTAAAGTTGGCTATGTTTATTCCTTTACTCTTTGGGTTTTTGTGTATTCTGTGGTCGGGCGTTAACATGTTTTGATTATAAATAAAAGTTGTTTATGAATGTTGAAAACTGAATTAGTTGATACAAAAATAATGTGTATTTACGACATAATTCTACATGGCTAGTCTGCGCGCTCAAACGGTTGCTGGCCTTTCGACCCCAAGTTGGCAGGTTCGATCCTGGCTCAGTCCGGTCGTTTTTGAAGGTGCTCAGATACGTCATCCTCGTGCTGGTAGATTTACTGGTACGTAAAAGAACTCCGGCGGGACAAAATTCCGGCACCTCGCCGTTTCCGAAAACCGTAAAGGTAGTTAGTGGGCCGTAAAGCAATTATTATTATTATTATTATTATTATTATTATTATTATTATTATTATTATTATTATTATTATTATTAGATACGCATATTATTAAAAGTCACTGAATAGACTGGGGGTTTATAGGAAAACAAGAACAGTTTTCTTCAATTTGCTGTTATACTATTAATTTTCTGTAAAATCTGTGAAACATATATATGTGAAAAATATATGAAACGTCCCTTCCTTTGAAGCAACTTCTGTTGTGTATATAATTTCAGTTATGTGTTTCATGCTTATTATGCAGCAGGCCTTGAATCAAGATCAGATGTAGATGTGTTGATAAATATATAAATTTATTAAGATCTACTGCCCCAGTTCTGATTCTAGGAGCTATTTGTGATCAATCTATATGTGCGTACTGAGTTCGATAGCTGCAGTCGCTTAAGTGCGGCCGGTATCCAGTAATCGGGAGATAGTGGGTTCGAATCCCACTGTCGGCAGCCCTGAAGATGGTTTTCCGTGGTTTTCCAGTTTCACACCAGGCAAATGCTGGGGCTGTATCTTAATTAAGGTGACGGCCGCTTCCTTCCCATTCCTAGTCCTTTCCTATCCCATCGTCGCCATAAGACCTATCTGGGTCTCTGCGACGTAAAGCAAATAGCAAAAAAAAAAAAAAAAAAAAAAACCCTACATGTGCTGTCCATGTGTTAGTGTTTTCTTGTGGCTACGATCTGTTACAAGTGTTATTAAGGACATATTTTTTTTCTATTTGTGTGCCCTAAGTGTCCGACATATTTAATTTCTACAATCAATCCATGGTAAACATCAGGTAGATGGGCAATTTATTACTTTCCCTCGTCAACCATTCTTCCCTACTTGTCGGCCATTTTACATAACCATGGAAACAGCGAAACAGGTGGTGACTATACTCTCTATGTTATGCGTTGCCTAGGCCACAGAGTTTAAATTATTTATCTACACCTTCTGCCCTAACTTAGTCAGCCATCTTTAGGGCGGGTAAACTGCTTAAGTTAGAGATATGACGATCCCATCTTCCAGAAATTGACATTTCATTACATGGCAGGTGTCATAAATTAAAATTATTTAATTAAAATTAATAAAAAGCGCAAAATAATTGTACCAAAAACTCGGCACCGTATTAATGGGATCTCAATTTCTAAGTCCGTTCTTGAGAGCATTCACTGAATATGGAATCTTTTACTTACTCGGATTCGCCGATTTATGTGACCATAGCCCATTATATTTTGACTATTTATTTAAGAGAAACACCAGGAGGCTCTGATATTCCAACTGGTTTCTTTATTCTAAACATAGTATTCAGAATGGTTCTTTAAAGGGCACCATACACGCGCAGACTTAGTCGGAGGTAAGTCTGCACAAACCAGTCTCTTCAGACATGTCTCTGTGTGTATGGCCGATAAGTCTGCCGACAAAAAGTCTGCAGGCAAGTCTCTGACATTCTAGCGCTGCTTGAATTCAGCCGGAGACTTTGCGACGAAAGCGCCATCTCAGAGTTGCGGCAGAAAATGTAAATGTGGTAACCTACAAATATGAAAACTGAAATTTATTTTTGCTCGTCTTTTTCGTGCAGAGCGCTAAATTGTATCCAAATAACAACTCATCTTCTATACCGACTACCGGTATCTAATTAATTTCGATCCGCATACATTTTTCAACCATCCGAAGTCCATAATCTTAAACAGAAAACAGCTGAGCGTGACGTACCGTATTCAACTTCCTCGGTAAATAGTCATTTAGTCTGAGCGTGTGTGGGCAACTACATACTTCCGACTTACCTCCCGGAGGCAAGTCTGTGCAGGTAAGTATTCCAGAAGTCTGCGCGTGTATGGGGCCCTTTACATTGCACTGTTGTAGTACAATTTATAACAGCGCTGTAGTCCCGAAGTTCTCATGAAGCATGACAAATCCGGATGCCAGACCACCCTGGTGCAGCTCAATTTGGCATAAATCAGGCAAATAGAAGATATTTTATGGCAATAAGTAAGAGATCCATATTGTAATGCACTATTTTGAAAATCTTCATTTGCTTACAAAGTAGATGTGAATTTGTATATGATGATACTGGATTTAGAATGTCAACAAACAGTATTTCTTGTAATATTTTCTTTCCATGCAATTACTTGTTTAACTTTTTTGCTGTGTAATTGTGTTTTAACTTTACTGTATTACAGCCGGCCCCGTGGTGTAGGGGTAGCGTACCTGACTCTTACCCGGAGGTCCCGGGTTCGATTCCCGGCCAGGTCAGGGATTTTTACCTGGACCTGAGGGCTGGTTCGAGATCCACTCAGCCTACGTGATTAGAATTGAGGAGCTATCTGACGGTGAGAATGCGGCCCCGGTCTCGAAAGCCAAGAATAACGACCACACGACACCTCGTAATCTGCAGGCCTTCGGGCTGAGCAGCGGTCGCTTGGTAGGCCAAGGCCCTTCAAGGGCTGTAGTACCATGGGGTTTGGTTTGGTTTGGTTTGGTTTTACTGTATTATCACTTATAATGCTAAGCTAGTAGTAACCTCAATGGAAGTAAAGAATTGTGTAGTAAGACATCTGATGCCTGTAGTACACCATCAAAGTTTTCTTTCAATTCAATACTTCACGGGAAAAGTTGCCAAATCTTGTCAAAGATCGTTAAAAAGGTTTGAAAAGATTTGTCAAGGTTTGATAACATTTTGTTTTTTACATGGAGGAATGACAAATAGCAGTTCGGTTCTTGAACTGTCAGTGGGATACATTCTTAAAATGAAGAGAAGCGCGCAGTATACTATAATTCTCAGGGGGGAAATATTAATGTGGTTATCTTCAACATAATTTTTGCAATGTTATAAGTGCCATAACGTCATTTGCAGAGGTTATGTTATATTGCATTTACTCACATAAATTGAATAAAAATAATAGCAATGCAACGGAAATTGATATTTCATTACATGAATGTATATTAGGAATTCCATCATAAAAATAATATGCGAAGATCGTAATAAATCGATCATTGCTGACAGTGTTTACTTACAGGTAACCGTACGGTAATAAACATAAAAGCTGTCCACTTCTTTGAGATATTTCTCTTGCAATCTCTTCATTTTCTTGTGGTACTCTACGGAGTCCACTGAATATAGGCAAGGATGTGCCTCATACTTAGCAATTAATACACATACGACATCCGTTAACCCTTAACTACTGACGTGAGTTCACTGGGACCGTTCAGCCTCTAATTTTCCTCCCTTCACTTGCATCAATGGTCTTAAAAAGCACTTTCTCTGTCTAGCTTCCTAATTTCCATTCTTCTCTGTGTTCCCATTGCGAACAACGCTGCCAGTATTTTCTGGAAGTGACTCTTGCAACAGCTTGGTCCCTGGGACCTCAAATCCGTAGTTGTATAACCTAGAGCGATTCTTTATATTCCTCATTTGTGAGATGTCCACTTCCTTAGTGTAATAGTTATCACTATTACCTGCCATCCTTAGAGGCATCGGTTCAGCAGGTAATGGTATGTTGATAAACGGGGTTAAAAGTCAGGTTGTGAGTTTCACAAATAGGAAAAGTCCTCTCAGTTTTAATTACTGCGTTGATGGGGTGAAAGTTCCTTTTGGGGATCATTGTAAGTATCTAGGTGTTAATATAAGAAAAGATCTTCATTGGGGTAATCACATAAATATGATTGTAAATAAAGGATACAGATCTCTGCACATGGTTATGAGGGTGTTTAGGGGTTGTAGTAAGGATGTAAAGGAGAGTGCATATAAGTCTCTGGTAAGACCCCAACTAGAGTATGGTTCCAGTGTATGGGACCCTTACCAGGATTACCTGATTCAAGAACTGGAAAAAATCCAAAGAAAAGCAGCTCGATTTGTTCTGGGTGATTTCCGACAAAAGAGTAGCGTTACAAAAATGTTGCAATGTTTGGGTTGGGAAGAATTGAGAGAAAGAAGAAGAGCTGCTCGACTAAGTGGTATGTTCCGAGCTGTCAGCGGAGAGATGGCGTGGAATGACATTAGTAGACGAATAAGTTTGAATGGCGTTTATAAAAGTAGGAAAGATCACAATATGAAGATAAAGTTGGAGTTCAAGAGGACAAACTGGGGCCAATATTCATTTATAGGAAGGGGAGTTAGGGATTGGAATAACTTACCAAGGGAGATGTTCAATAAATTTCCAGTTTCTTTGAAATCATTTAGGAAAAGGCTAGGAAAGCAACAGACAGGGAATCTGCCACCTGGGCGACTGCCCTAAATGCAGATCAGTATTGATTGATTGATTGATTGATTCAATATCCAGTAGCGTCAAAGATTTAAAAATGGCAGGAGTGCTGGCATATGGTCAAAATGGTACGTGAAGCTCACCTGTATATGCCAGAAATGAGATGCACCACCTCAGGACGAGGGCATGAGCTTACTTTTATTTTCAAAGTACAGACATTCGCATTGAATTGACATATGGGTGATAATCCTGCAACACCAAAAATGAGATTGATGGACCCACGTTTCATAAACACAGAGACTAATTTTTACAAAAATTCTCGGGAGAGGAGTTTCATTTATACGATGAAATGAAGTGTTACACAGGGATTTTTTTTTTTTTTTTTTTTTTGTAGCGTGAGATAATAAATTATTCTAAACAACTTAAAATATGCTCCGTTGTGTGAACACTACGTTGAGGATGCAGTTATGTAAATGTGTGTTACAGACTGCAAATACTGACATTTGTTCTGTGGTGGTTTTTTTTCGACAAAAGAGTAGCGTTACAAAAATGTTGCAAAGTTTGGGCTGGGAAGACTTGGGAGAAAGAAGACGAGCTGCTCGACTATATGGTATTTTCTGAGCTGTCATCGGAGAGATGGTGTGGAATGACATTAGTAGACTAATAAGTTTGAGTGGCGTATTTTAAAGTAGGAAAGATCACAATATGAAGATAAAGTTGGAATTCAAGAGGTCAAATTGGGGCAAATATTAATTTATAGGAAGGGGAGTTAGGGATTGGAATAACTTACCAAGGGAAATGTTCAATAAATTTCCAATTTCATTGAAATCCTTTAAGAAAAGGCTAGTAAAACAACAGATAGGGAATCTGCCACCCGTGCGACTGCCCTAAATGCAGATCAGTATTGATTGATTGATATTTTCCGAAGTCTCTTGTTTGGTACCATAGGAACTGCACGTAATATTACTTATTACTTTTGATGCTTTAATATTGCTATTAACTGCTTATGTTCTATGTATTTTAAATCAGTAATGTATGATACACAATTAAAACATCAAAATGAATATTTCGGCATTTTCTAGCCCATATTTTCGGTAGTGATCCGTGGGACCTCACGTTAGTAACTACAAACAAAATGTATAACGTCCGTAGTGGGTTAATGAAGAAAAAGAAACCATTTTTGTTGTTTCGATTCCCGTCTCGGCAATCCCAGCATGCCTAGCGGCATTGTACGCACCGTTAATACTCGAATTCCATCGGTCAATTCTGTCAAAAACGTGGCAGTCCTTTGATTTATTACATCTTCTGATTCACATTCAAGACTTTTGAAAACTTTTCAAGACTTTCCAAGTATTTCAAACGACTTGACAAGTAAACTGTGAAGTATTGAAAATTCGCGTGAAGTTTTGTCAAGTCTTGAATTTGACAAAAATTTGATCGAACAAACGAAGTATGATAACAATGACATTTACAGTAAGATACAAAAGTTGAAAACTAGAAAAGCAGCCGGAATTGACAAGGTTTCGGGGGATGTACTAAAGACAATGGGTTGGGATATAGTACCATGTCTGAAGTACTTATTTGATTATTGTTTGCATGAAGCAGCTATATCAAATGAATGGAGAGTTGCTACAGTAGAAGAGTGATAGACGTAAACTTGAAAATTACAGGCCAGTCAGTTTGACATGCATTGCATATAAGCTTTGGGAAAGTATTCTTTCTGATTATATTAGATATATTTGCGAAATTAATAACAGGTTCGATAGAAGGCAGTTCGGATATCGTGGATTCAGGAGGTCAAATGGATTGTATCGCTATTGACCTGCCTAAGGCATTTGATAGGGTTGATCATGGGAGACTACTGGCAAAAATTAGGACTGTTGGACTAGAGAAAAGAGTGACTGAATGTGTGGCAAAATTTCTAGAAAAAATATCTCGGAGAATTAGAGTAGGCGAAGCTTTATCTGAAACTGTAATAATTAAGAGGGACATTCCTCAAGGCAGTATTATTGGGCCTTTATGTTTTCTTATAGATATAAATGGTATGAGTAAGGAACTGGAATCACAGATAAGGCTTTTTTGCCGAAGATTGCGAGCAACTGCAAAAAGACCTCGACAATATTGTGAGATGGACAGCAGGCAATAGTATGATGATGAAAGGGATTAAATGTCAGGTTGTGAGCTTCACTAATAGGAAAAGTCCTCTCAGTTTTAATTACCGTGTAGATGGGGTGAAATTTCCTTATGGGGATCACTGTAAGTGCCTAAGTGTAAATGTAAGGAAAGATCTTCGTTGGGGTAATCACATAAGTTGGATTGTAAATAAAGGGTACAGATCTCTGCACATGTTTATGTAGGGGTTGTAGTAAGGATGTAAAGGAGAGGGCATATACGTCTCTGGTAAGACCCCAACGAGAGTATGATTCCAGTGTATGGGACCCTTGGGATTACTTGATTCAATAACTCGATTTGTTCTGGGTGATTTCCGATAAAATAGTATCGTTACGAAAATATTACAAAGTTTGGGGTGGGAAGACTTGGGAGAAAGGAGACGAGCTGCTCGACTAAGTGGTATGTTCCGAGCTGTCTGTGGACAGATGGCGTGGAATGACATTAGTTGACATTATATAATAATTATAATTATAATTATAATAATTATAATAATAATAATTATTATTATTTATTATTATAATTTATTATTATAATTATTATTATTATTATTATTATTATTATTATTATTATTATTATTATTATTATTATTATTATTATTATTTTTACCTTTTCCTGATTTTGGTGACCACTTGTTCATTGGCGTAAAACCTTTAGCTGAGAACGAAGTGGCATGGTTCACGTGTGCTGAGTAATTTTAATTGCTAAGAGATAGTATATTCGAGTTGGTTTTAGTGCCTATTTTGCCATTTTGTGCCTGTTTTACGATTTTAAGTGCATATTTGCCTGCCTATTTTGGGCATTTTTAGCGGCTATAAATCCTCGCCCTGCTTTAACGCTATGTATTCTTAACACTTTCCAAATGTAACATGTTTTACCACAATTAGGTGAAATGTTGTTATCTATCTATATATATATATAGATAGATAGATAGATAGATAGATAGAGAGATAGATAAAGTAACTTTTCCTGACTGATTGATTCATCATCGCCGAGCCAAAACTACTGGACGTAAAGAAATGAAATTTTGGGGATACATTCATATTAAGATGTAGATGCTCGCTAAGGGAGGATTTTTGGATATTCCGTCGCTAAGGGGGTGAAAAGGGGGGTGAAATTTTAAAATGATTGTATCTATATCTCAAAACTTTGAAAGTTTACAGATGTACAAATTGGTATTTAGAATCTTCATTAAAAATAAAGAAACACGTATTTTTTGGTTTTTGGAAATCCAATTAATGGGGATGAAAAGGGGGTGAAATTTTAAAATGAGTGTATCTACATCTCAAAACTTTTAAAGTGTATAAATGTAAAAAATTGGTATTTAGAATCTCCTTTAAAAATAAAGAAACACGTATTTTTTGGTTTTCGGAAAATTCCAATAGGAAGGGTGACAAAGGTTGAAAAATGGGTTGAATGCTTTTAATGAGGCTACTTATATTTCAGAACCTGAAGATATTACAGACCTGAAAATTGGTATTTGGGATCTACTTTAAAAATAAAGCAACAGGTATTTTTTCGTGTTTGGAAAATCCAAAAATGGGGATGGAAAGGGGGGTGAATTTTTAAAATGAGTGTATCTACATCTTAAAACTTGAAAAGTTTACAGATGTAAAAATTGGTATTTAGAATCTCCTTTAAAAATAAAGAAACATGAATTTTTTATTTTCGGAAAATCCCAATAGGAGGGGTGAAAAGGTGTTGAATGCCTTTAATGAGGTAGGGGCCGATGACCTTCGATGTTAGGCCCCTTTAAACAACAAGCATCATCATCATCAACCTTTAATGAGGATACTTATATCTCAGAAACTGAAGATATTACAGACCTGAAAATAGGTATTTGGGACCTCTTTTAAAAATAAAGAAACAATTTTTTTGCTTTTGGAAAATCCAAATTGTGGGGGTGAAAAGGGGGTGAATTTTTAAAATGAGTGTATCTACATCTCAAAACTTTTAAAGTTTATAGATGTAAAAATTGGTATTTAGAATCTCCTTTAAAAATAAAGAAACACGTATTTTTTTGTTTTCGGAAAATCCCAATAGGAAGGGTGGCAAAGGTTGAAAAAGGGGTTGAATGCTTTTAATGAGGCTACATATAACTCAGAAACTGAAGACTTTACATAACTGGAATTTTGTATATGGGATCTCCTTTAAAAATAAAGAAACACGTATTATTTTTGTTTTTGGAAAATCCAATTAATTGCGTTTAAACAGGAGTGACAAATTGGGGTGAATTTTTTGAAAGACTATATCTACAGAATACTTGAGAATCGTAAAATGTTACAGACGTAAAAAGTGGTATTGGGAATCTCCTGTAAATGTAAAGAAACATAGGTGATTTGTTTTTGGAAACTCCACTTAAGGGGAACTAAAAGACGGGTGAAATTTTTAAGTGAGAATTTCTACAGAAAATCTCAAAAAACTTAAAATGTTACAGAAGTAAAAAATGGTACTTTTTATCTCTATTAAAAATCAAGAAACGTGTATTTTTAGTTTTCCGAAATATCACTTGGGTGGAGGGGGGGTAAAATTGACTGAAATGGTATTGAATTCTTTTAATTAGGCTACTGATATCTCAAAAATGAAGATGTTACAGACGTGAAATTTGATATTTGGAATCTGCTTTAAAAGTAAAGGAACACGTATTCTCGGAAAATCCAATGAAGTGTGGGGGGAGATGAAAGAATTGAAAAATTAATTGACTTAATTGTATGAGAATACTTACATCTAATAAAAACTAAAGTTGTTACAGGCGTGAAAATTGGTATTTGGATCTCCTTTAAAAACAAAGAAAAACGCGTTTTGGGGGGGCGGGGGGAATCATCTTGGGCGGCGGGAGAAAAAAGAAGTTGAATTCCTTTCATGAGTACACATAAAACAAAAGAAGTTAGAGTCGTGATAATTGGTATTTAGAAGATCCTTTACTATTAAATAAAGTATTTTTTGCCGGAAAATTAAGGCAGGGGAGGAGTGTGAAAGGAAGTGAAACAAAAGTGAATTATTTTTATGAGGATACTTACATCTCAAAACTGAAGGTAATAGACGTGAACATTGGTGTTTTGAATCTCCTTTAAACATAAATAAACACGCCTTCTTTTAATTATTTGTTTGGGGGGGGGGAGTAAATAAACTTAACGGCGGTGGGGTGTAAAAGGAGGTGAGACCAATTGATTTTACTGTTCATAATGTACTTATAAGGAGCCTCCGTAGCTCAGGCGGCAGCGCGTCGGCCTCTCACAGCTGGGTTCCGTGGTTCAAATCCCGGTCACTCCATGTGACATTCGTGCTGGACAAAACGGAGACGGGACAGATTTTTCTCCGGATACTCCGGTTTTCCCTGTCATCATTCATTCCAGCGACACTGTCCAATATAATTTCATTTAATTTGTCATTCATTATCCATTGCCCCAGAGAAGTGCGACAGGCTTCGGCAGCCGGCACAATTCCTATTGTCGCCGCTTGATGGGGCTTTATTAATTCCATTCCTGACCCTGTCGAATGACTGGAAACAGGCTGTAGATTTTCGATGTACTTATTCTGATCATTAACCGATCATTTTTAATCTTTCCTGGGTTCGTTTTCAAGAGCCATCTTTTTCTTCGGAGAACGTTCTTAGATTACAGTAGATTCTCCTGGCATCTAAATACAAATTTAAACACCTTTGAAATAAACGATAGGAATGAGATTGACCGTCCAATTGTTCTCCTCTATAATAAGGTCTTAATGCACGGAAGTATGTCATTCGTATCGCCATAAATCCCGCACACTTGCCTACGCGCGACAATGGTGCTGGTCATACTGTCATCAATGACAATGGCAGCGGATCTAATTTACCGCCAAATAGCGGTCTTGCATCTTGCTGCGAGGTCCAGAACAATAATAATAATAATAATAATAATAAATAATAATTGTTGTGTGTCCTTTGCGCTCCTAGCTCTGCGCCAGCCAGCACCGCGCACGCCGCAGCTTGGATTATGCGAGACTCTACGAGACGACTCCAGTGCGCTTGCTTGTGACGTCAGTCTGCACTATAAAAGGAGCACCTGGCAGCCACTTAGTAGGACTCCCCAGTGTCCAGCACCAGATTACACTGAACGTCGAACACGGAGGTTATCCCTCTTAAACATGTGTCTCGGCCAGGTGGACTGAATTCTGGTTGCATGAGGTTTCACCTCGGGCCACTGCCTCAGTTCCCGTTCCTGCAGCCACGTCGAGCCCCGATGCCTGTACTCTACATATCCTCAGTCCTCACTCAGGCTCCGACACCTACACTAGATTCTCTAATTGTGAATATTCATGTCATTTCATGACAAGCTAATAGAAATAACTGCATTATGTTAGTAGGAATTTTCATGGCAAGTTACGCTTATAAAACCGATAGTTTTCGACTATCATGAACTCTACCTTTTTACAAACTATCTCTTCAAGATAGCTTCGAATGTACATAAAGTTAATGTGTATAAAGTGTACATTTCTACAGACTCTCAGTCTACTATCAAGATTAATTACTTGCGAATTTACTTAGCTTCAAGAAATGTTTAAGTCAAATTCATGTATATATTGTATAAAGTCATATTGAAGCAATAAATTTATGTTGTGTTCCAGTATACCTTATCTTGTATACAACACAACAAATTGGCGACGAGGTAAAGTTCTTAGTGTGTGTCGTCAACAAATTGGCGACGTGGAAAAGTTCTTACAGTGTGTCGTCAACAAATTGGCCACTAAGAAAATTCAACGGGTCTACCGCCACATTTCAACACCGTGCTCCGTACAACCGCCTCATTCGAACTACGGACAGTCAGCTGACATTTCAAAGGCTGTCTCTCTCTCTCTCGCAGCACCTGTTCTGCACGCGCCTGCTCGCTTGCTCTCTCTCACTATCAGCCGCTCGAGTGAAGGTCTAGTTAACAGCCAGCTCCGTACACGCTGCTTCGCAAGTTATTCTCTCTCACACATCCCAACATGGCAACGACTGAACAATTAGCTGCCGTCTTACAAGCTCTACAACAGCAATTCATGCAGCAACAGCAAGCAGCATTGCTTACAGCTATTCAAGTTATTTCTGCTTCTGCACAGCCCACAGCCGTTCCTCCATTTTATGCCTTTGACCCAGCCAAAGAAGAATGGTCCGTCTATTTCGCCCGCCTCCAGCAACACTTCATATGCCATTCAATCACGGATGAAAAGCGCCAACGTGCTCTCTTTCTCAGTTCGGTTGGATATTCTACGTGCGAATTACTGCAAAAATTAAGGCCGGAGGAGCAAATCTCTGAAGTGCCTTTCGCGCAGCTCTTAGCTCGTATCAATGAACACTATGCTAAAGACCCACACATCGTAGCCGCTCGCTACAAATTTTTTCAAAGCAGGAAGCATCCGCACCAGACTCATGCCGAGTGGATAGCGGAATTACGGGGTCTAGCCAAGCCCTGCCAGTTTATATGTTCCAAGGACGGTTGTGGCACGCCCTATACAGAATCGCTCATTCGGGATATGGTCATTCTCCATACTTCCCAGGACAAAGTTCGTTTCGACGCTGTCAAGAAGAGTAACCCTTCTTTGGAAGACGCCCAGCGTATTGCCACAGTATACGAACTAACTACCAAGACTGCTGCGGAAATAGCTACTAAACTTGAGGTCGCTCAAGTCTCTCAACCAGCCCGCCAGTCGTCTGCTCCTTTGAACAGCGCAGCCAAGTCGCTCTCTGCCAAGCGTTCTCGCTAGGTTCCCTCTCGTTCTTCTACAAGAAAGCCCACTTCTCAGAACACGTCTCAACTCCTGCCTTCCTGCAGAGGATGTTTCAAGCATCACGAACGCCGTGACTGCCGTTTCTTCAAAGCCACTTGTGATCGCTGTCATAAAGTTGGGCACATCAAGACAGTATGTAAGAGTTCGCTCCGCCCCGCCAAGACTCCTTCGGCACGCCCGCATCGTACACAGCCCCGACAGGACATGGAAATAGATCAGATCAATCTTATTCTTCCTACCACGAATTCTAGCAAGATAATCGTTCCACTCTCCTTCTCTGGTCGCTCTATTGATTTTCAGTTAGATACTGGATCATTTGTCTCTATCATTAACCTTGCTACGTATCACGACTTAGGTTCACATTCGTGCTCTCCGGCTGACATGCAGCTTGTTACATTTAACAAGAGGAAGATTGACATTAAGGGCCAAATCACTCTTCCAGCCAGTTATAAAGGTATTCAGAAGGTCATCCGCTTACTCGTAGTCAACAACTACACCGCATCTAATATTCTTGGCATGGATCTCTTCAATTTATTCGGCTTCCAAATTCATGACAACGTCAATGTAGTCTCTACTTTGCAACCTACCTCTGATGTTACGGAGCTCCTAGAGCAGGGATGGCGAACCTATGCCACGCGTGTCACTAGGTGACACGCGGACACGATTTCGGTGACACGCCACATGAACATAATAATATTTTATGTATATGTCTTATACTACAGACAGTGCATATCTTACAGTGTTTCACGTGTAAGAAATAAATATCGAAAATCTAAATTCTAGTTCCATTCGGACGTGCAATATGGCAACACTGCTACACTGATAGGTCCGAAAGTCAATGAGATAGTGTCGTTTTCTGGTGGTTTGGTATACGGACATCGCAAATATGTTTTTGGTGCCGAAAAAAACAGAAACTTAACAAAGGTGGTGACCGTATTTTTCAAGAACTCTGGCCAAGGGAATTCGGACTGTTAAAAAGATGTGTTGCCTGTGTTCGAAAACAGTTGTATCCCCCACATTTAATGTAAAGCGCAATTTTGAGACTGCTCATTCAAATGTTTGTTCCATTTCAAATGAAGAAAGAAGAGAGTTTGTTTCACAAAATATCCAACATTACACAAAACAAACTAGTTCTTTTGTATCATCTTTCCGGTCAAGGAATAACATCAGTGCGGCTGTTTCTTTCTGTCTCACTGCATAGTACAGCATGCATGGGAAACAGATTTCTGACGGTGAGTTGTTGAATGAAAGTTTCCTATTGACGCCCGACACATCATTTGAAAACTTCCCTAACAAACAACTACTAATTAACATGATTAAAGGAATCCCAGCCAGCTGAACTGCTGTCAAGGATAGAATAATAAAAATGAGTGAAGAAGTTTCGGAGCAGTTGAAAGCTAATTTGGATAACTCCCACATGTATGCAGTATGTTTTGAAGAAAGCATGAATGTGACCTTACAAACAAGGATAGCTTTTATTTTTTTTTAGATTCTCTTATGGAAATGTGATGAGGGAGAAATTAGTTTAATTGTTGAGCGTACAAACTACAACATGAGAAGATAATGAAGCTCGCAATATTAGTACTTTAGATTTTTATATCTAATAACGCACCGACACAGATAGGACTTGTGGCGACGATGAGATAGGCTTACGAGCGGGTAGGAAACCGCCGCGGCCCCACGGAACATGCAATCAATGTATTTACAAGATATATTGCACCCGTTATGCAAATATATATAGTAAATAAATAACTCAATAAATTAATAAATAAATAAATAACGTATTATGAAACATAATCGGGAAATTGAAAGGAAGTTGCGAGGGGGGGGGGTGTAGGTTGTAGACATCCCTTAATGGAAATGGAAAACAACAAGTGGCACAGTCAACAGATGATAATAATAAACCAGAGTTAAAATGGCACACTAGTTGGAAAAGGTTCGCCATCCCTGTCCTAGAGCAATTTTCAGAAGTCTTCGACTCTACGCTAGACACCGCCAAACACTACACAGCTCACATATAGCTGAAATCAGGAGCTAAGCCTCGCTTTTTCAAAGCCCGTCCAGTACCACTTGCACTTCAAGATCAAGTTACTAAGGAGTTAGAAAGATGGGTGGAAGCTGGTATAGTAGTACCTGTCACTTTCAGTCAATGGGCTACTCCACTCGTCGTAATTAAGAAACCTGATGGCAATATACGACTTTGTGGTGATTTTCGATCTACGATCAACTCACAGATTGAAACCGACGTCTTTCCAATTCCCCGTCCTGAGGACTTATTTCGTCGTTTAGCCGGTGGTCAATTCGTCTCTAAAGTGGATCTTAAAGAAGCCTATCTACAGCTACATTTAAATGAAGAATCCAAGCAATTTCTCACGCTCAATACTCCTATTGGACTGCTCCAGCTCCAGCGTCTCCCTTTGGGCGTCTCTTCCTGCGCTATTTAGCACAGCTCACTGCTTCCATTCCCGATTGTGCTAACTACCTTGATGACATTCTTGTGACTGGCAAAGATCATCAAGAACATCTACATAATCTGCGCCTCCTTCTCACTAAGTTGAAAGAAAATGGCCTCCGAGCGAAGCTCGCTAAATGCACCTTCTTTCAACCTCAAGTTCACTACCTAGGACATATCCTCGATAAAAACGTCATTCGACCTAGTGAACGGAATGTCTCGGCGATTGTCAACATGCCTGCACCGCAGAACATCAAGCAGCTCCAATCCTTCATAGGCAAAGCGAACTACTATATACAAGTTCATTCCACGCTTCGCTTCAGCTGCAGCTCCATCGAACGCCTTACGCAAGAAAGGTGTTAAATTTCATTGGTCTCAGCACTGCCAACATGCCTGGCAAACGATCAACAAGGCCCTTGTTCAAGCTGTCAAACTCACTCACTTTCAGCCCGGCAAGCTCCTCACGCTCGCTACAGACGCCTCCGATTACGGAATCGGCGCCGTTTTCTCCCAGAAGGATCGTTACGGACAGGAACGTCCTATAGCTTTCGCTTCAAAAACACTCAATGAGCATCAACGTCGTTACTCCCAGATAGAAAAAGAAGCTTTAGCTATCATCTTTGGTATTCGCCGTTTCAATGAATATCTCTATGGCAACCATTTCCTGATCATTACTGATCACAAGCCTCTAGTGCACTTATTCTATCCTGGTAATAAGATCCCTGAGCATTCTCTCAGAAAACTTCAAAGATGGTCCATGCTTTCTGATTATTCCTATCAGATCGCCTATCGTGCCACATCCCAGCATTGTAATGCTGATGCCCTCTTTCGCTTACCAGTAGGTCCTGATACTGCCTTCGATTCTCAAGAATCAGAATGTCTTCAGTTGGACATCGTATACAGCTTTCCCATTGACGCTACCTGCATCGCTAAGGCAACGGATAAGGACACTTGCTACAGTACGTACTTACATCCGCAATGGTTGGCCTCTTCAAAACAAACTTCCTGCCAACCTTGCGCCTTATCATCGTCTTCAGCATCGTCTCACGACTCGTGCCGGAGTTATACTCTTGGAAACCGGCACCCTCTTACGAGTGGTTATCCCACTTAGTCTACGACAACAAGTTCTCGCCTTGTTACATCAAAGTCATTGGGGAATATCACGCACCAAGCAACTCGCCCGTCAACACTGCTTTTGGCCCGGTATTGATGCCGCCATCGAGAAGCTCATCCGCCATTGTGAACAATGTCAAATTCATCAGAACGCCCCGTCCTCTGACCTCGCTTCATGGCCTCCTGCTACTTCTCCATGGGAACGAGTACACATCGATTTCGCCGGACCTTTTCTCAACTCCATGTGGCTCATCGTAATAGATTCTCTATCTAACTTTCCCGATGTAGTGGACATGCATTCCACTACTGCTACAGAAGCTACCATTCGTGCACTTCAGAAAATATTCACAACTGAAGGATTACCTCAAGTGCTAATTTCTGACAATGGACCGCAATTTACGGCTACTGCTTTTCAGACCTTCTGTACACATAATGGCATTCGGCATATCCTAGCACCGCCTTTTCACCCTCAATCTAATGGTGAAGCTGAACGTTTTGTGCAAACTTTTAAGAAAAGTATGAAGAAAGCCGTATCTTCAGGTTTAAGTAAAGAGCAAACCTTGTTACAACTCTTAGGAAATTATAGAACTCTGCCCGGCGCTGACAAGGTCACTCCCGCTCAAAAGCTCCATGGACGCCCTCACAGAACTTTACTTTCTCTGTTGCAGCCTCTTCCGGCCCAGCCGAAGCGCTCGCACACGAAGTTCAGCGTCAACGACAAGGTCTACATAAGAACATTCAAGTCCAATCCGCTCTGGTTACGTGGTGTCATCTGCCGCTCCTTGGGCCATCTACGAGATTCAGACTGCTGAGAAACGCATCTGCCGCCACCAGAACCAGATACGTCTCCGCTACCGTCCATATCCTTCTCTTGATTCTCTTGTCAAACCTGATAAGTCTATTGCTGAACGAGCTCTAGATCACTTAATTAAAATGGGTTCCTTTCAGGACGATTCAGCGCCCCTCCGCCCAGTCCCGGCTCCGGACGACACAACAGAGACAGCCGACTCTCCTGCCCAGCATCGCTGCCGCTTCGCGCCGTATCGGCGTAATTAGGAGGGGAAGGTGTTGTGTGTCCTTCGCGCTCCTAGCTCTGCGCCAGCCAGCACCGCGCACGCCGCAGCTTGGATTATGCGAGACTCTACGAGACGACTCCAGTGCGCTTGCTTGTGACGTCAGTCTGCACTATAAAAGGAGCACCTGGCAGCCACTTAGTAAGACTCCCCCGTGTCCAGCACCAGATTACACTGAACGTCGAACACGGAGGTTATCCCTCTTAAACATGTGTCTCGGCCAGGTGGACTGAATTCTGGTTGCATGAGGTTTCACCTCGGGCCACTGCCTCAGCTCCCGTTCCTGCAGCCACGTCGAGCCCCGATGCCTGTATTCTACATATCCTCAGTCCTCACTCAGGCTCCGACACCTACATTAGATTCTCTAATTTTGAATATTCATGTCGTTTCATGACAAGCCAATAGAAATAACTGCATTATGTTAGTAGGAACTTTCATGGCAAGTTACGCTTATAAAACCGATAGTTTTCGACTATCATGAACTCTACCTTTTTACAAACTATCTCATCAAGATAGCTTCGAGTGTACATAAAGTTAATGTGTATAAAGTGTACATTTCTACAGACTCTCAGTCTACTATCAAGATTAATTACTTGCGAATTTACTCAGCTTCAAGAAATGTTTAAGTTAAATTCATGTATATATTGTATAAAGTCATATTGAAGCAATAAATTTATGTTGTGTTCCAGTATACCTTATCTTGTATACAATAATAATAATAATAATAATAATAATAATAATAATAATACCTAAATTCAACTAATTTTACCCACAATAATAATAATAATAATAATAATAATAATAATAATAATAATAATAATAATAATAATAATAATGTTCCGGACCGTCGTCAAAATGTGCGGACCGCGCTGGAAACGTTTCCTGGCCGGGAAATGACTACTATTGCTGTCCGGCCGCGGGTTCAGTACCGCCAAGGCACCCAAGATGGCACCACGCCGGATCTCCTCAAGGATTTGATCCATATTAAAATGTTTATAGAAAATGATGGCAAAGATTTAGGGACCCAACTGTCCGGGTGGAATACCTGGACTTAGCCCGGGAAGTACGAAATCGATTGCTGGAAAGAAAGATTGAAGAATTGGGAGGAACCTTGCCGTAATCTCTCAGAAAACGAGTCAGATCGTCGAATTTTGGGGGATTCTCTCAGAAGACGAGTTAGATCGCGAATTTCGGCGGATTATATATCTAAAACAATAAGCATTCAATTATAAATTTCAGTATAATACCGTAGCGAAACACTGGTATCTTGCTAGTTAATATATATATATATATTTGCTAGTTGCTTTACGTCGCACCGACACCGATAGGTCTTATGGCGACGATGGGACAGGAAAAGGCTAGGAGTGGGAAGGAAGCAGCTGTGGCCTTAATTACGGTTCAGCCCCAGCATTTGCCTGGTGTGAAAATGGGGAAACCACGGAAAACCATTTTCAGGGCTGACGACAGTGGTATTCGAACCTACTATCTCCCGAATACTGGATACTGGCCGCACTTAAGCGACTGCAGCTATCGAGCTCGGTGCTAGTTAATATAATAAGGAATGGGTTCCTCAGTAATGCGAATTGAATGAAGGTGTTATAGAAGTCGTAATTACTGGTTACCTAATTAATGAATGAGCACATGGTATCGTATTTCCCTCTTATTCAATATTTTATCAGGGATAATTATTATCAAAATATAATTAATCTCCCATGTAGATACGACCACTCTGGATACCCACAACAAACATTGTGCAGTTATGAAAATCCACAGCCTGTTTCCAGTCTATTGACCGGGTCAGGAATGGAATGAATGAATGAAGCCCCCATCTAGCGGCGAGGATAGGAATTGTGCCGGCTGCCGAAGCCTGTCCCACTCCTCTGGAGCATTGATTAATGAATGACAGATGAAATGAAATTACACTTGAGAGTATTGCTGGAATGAATTATGACAGGGAAATCCGGAGCACCCGGAGAAAAATCTGTCCCGCCTCCGCTTTGTCCAGCACAAATCTCTCATGGAGTAACCGGGATTTGAATCACGGAATCCAGCGGTGAGAGGCCGGCGCGCTGCCACCTTAGTCACGGAGGCTCTGTTCAGTTATAATAATTACAATATTATATGATACAAAGAATAATAACTATTTCAATTCAAGCATAGGTTCAATTATTTTAGGGAAAGTTTACCTGAGCGAAAGTTAATAACAATAATATTAATAATGATGATGTTATTTTATGTCTCGCTTACTCGGAGACGCCACGGAACCGGTATTTTGTCCTACAAGATTTCTCTTACGTTCCAGTAAATCTACCGACGCGAAGCTGACGTATTTGAGCACTTCCAAATATCAGCGGATCGAGCCTGCCAATCTGAGCTCTCCACCACTCAGCCATTTGAGCTACTCAAGACACGCGCGAGGAAATACAATACCATGTGCTCATATTTTTTTTAATCGACTGTATAGAACATTATAGGTCTGACGCTGCCTGTCAGTTCTTGACGGATACAGTACTTTCGCGTCCATCTCTTGGCACAGGCCAGAGCAAAGTGTAGCTTCCAGTGAAGCCCTAGCCTCATCAATGGCTGCGACAATATCGAAGCTGCTGGGGTATGGGTTGTGCTGAGTAATGACATTCGTACACATCCATTGCGTCTGAGGGTTGTGAATGATGTTGCTCATAGGGTTAGTCATACTACAATAGCACTGTCTGTCCCATTGAGGAAAGTAATGGCAAAATACCTCACTCTTCGTCTTGCCTACTACGCCTCATTTTGGTGCTGGCATTGGTTTTTGTGGATTTCCTATAACTGCATAGCCTTTGGTGGTGCTATTTGATGATCCAACCAGCCTCTGGGATGATGACCTAACAGACAGACAACGCTAGCGGGAACACCCTATTCACGTTGGCAGGTTCAATCCAGGCTCAGTCTGGTGGTATTTGAAGGTGATCAAATACGTCAGCCTCGTGCCGGTAGATTTTACTGGCAAGTAAAATAACTCCTGCGGGACAAAATTCCGGCACCTCGGCGTCTCCAGAAACCGTCAAAAGTAGTTAGTGGGACGTAAAAACACGATTATTATTATTAATATTATTATTATTATTATTATTATTATTATTATTATTATTATTATTATTTCTCTGTTCACGTATCTGACGATATGTTGAAAGTGACCTCCTCTTGTCCGAATATAGACCTGGCATTGGTTCGACTTATTTTTGTTATGTTACTTAACCTTCCTTGGTCAATTCTTGTTCCCTGCCGACCCCGTCAGGATTAGGTTCGCAAGACCTAGAGGGTCTTTTCTTTCAGACACCCTCCATGACTATCCATTATCGAGGCGGAAAATGCTTTGCATGATTTTCATCGCAGTATGCCTTTAATACCTTTTATTTTTTTATTTTTCTTTATTTCATTTTATGGTTCAGTTTGCATTACGTCGCACCGACACAGATTGGTCTTATGGCGACGATGGGACAGGAACGGGCTAGGAACGGGAAATAATTGACCGTGGCCTTGATTAAGGTAGGCCCTATAGCCTGGTGTGAGAATGGGAAACCACGAAAAGCAAGCTTCAGGGTTCGAACCCACTATCTCCCGAATGCAAGCTGACAGCTACGTGACGCAAACCGCGCAGCCAATCGCTTGGTGCCATTATTACCAAATCGTCGGCAAAGGCCAAACTGTTTCCTACATTTCCACCTAACAGAATACCTCCCGGCCACTTTAAACCTTTCAGCAGATGATCCATGTAAACTATAAATAACAATGGAGAAAGATTACAGCCTTGCCGATAACCCCTGTAACTACTTTGAACCAAGAACTCCTTCTACCATCAGTATTGTCACTGTGGCCCTATTGTCGATATGAATGCCTTTTATTGCCTTGAATAATTTACTCCTAATTCCATAATCCCCCAGCCTAGCTAATGACCCTCTCATGGGCGTTCTCTATGAATCGTAACTGTCTATTCTCTTCGTAGCATTCTTCAAGTAGTTGACGCATAGTGAATCCCCTCTGTGATCTAAAACCACGCCAGTTTCATTTAGCTTACTCTCCGCCATTGATCCCACCCTCGTTTCGTAAATTCCTGGTAACCAATCAATCAATGAATCAATGAATCAATGAATCAATCAATGTCAGTCAGTCATAATTGATCTAAATTACGGGCTGTCACCCAAGTGGCAGATTCCCTATCAGTTGTTTACCTAGCCTTTTCTTAAATATTTTCAAAGAACTTGGAAAGTTTTCAAATATTTCCCTTGAACTATTCCAGTCCCTTACTCTTTGTCCTATGAATGAATATTTACCCCATTGCCCTCTTGAATACCAATTTTATTTTCATATTATGATCTTTCCTACTTTTAAAATATGCACTCAATCTTATTCATCTACTAATGCCATTCCACGCCAACTCTCCACCGAAAGCTTGGAACATACCACTTAGTCGAGCATCTCGTCTCCTTATTCCCAAGTCTTCCCAGTCCAAAGTTTACAAAAGTTTCGTAACACTACTCCTTTGTCGGAAATCACCCAGAACAAATGTTGCTGCGTTCCTTTGGATCTTATCCTGTTCTCTATCAAATAGTCCTGGTGTGGGTCCCATACCCTGGAACCATACTCCAAAGGGGGTCTTGCGCACTCCTTCACATCCTTACTACAAGTTCCCTCATTACCACCTGAAGAGATCTGTAAGAGATCTCTGAACAAGTTGCGTTAGCATTGCTTACATGGCATTCAGTCATCTTCGATTTCTTTCTTTACGCATTTTTGAAGCAAGAAATACTGAATTTTATTTCAATCAATCAATCAATTAATCAATCATCATTGATCTACTCTGAGTGCTCTCGTCCAGATAGTAGATTCCCTATCAGTTAGGAGATTCCCTATCCGCCCATATTTCCTCTTCACAATCTTCGAAGTATGAGATTGCAGACTTTCATGTTGATCAATAAACTACTTCGATAGTGGAAGCAAACCTTTCTACTCCGTTGCTTATACAGTATTATCAAGGGTACCTAGCTCACATTCCATACAAATCATATTACTCTATGAAGTCTTTTCATCATATTTCACTCTTTCACGACTAATTTCTTTTACTCCTGATACTATATGGCAATGTAGATTATTTGCCAATCTTTCTACATCCTCAATCGTAGGCGTAATTTTACTGCCATTGTTGCTCGAGACTTCAGGAGAAATATTTCCTAGGAGTCGACATCTCGGACATATTCTGAGTTGTGACCGTCCTCCTCTTCAAGAGCTAGGACTATAAAACCAACCGGTGGTCCCTAAACCGTTGGAGTAGAAATTCTTACTGGGGCTATGTGTAAAAACAGAAAAACACACATTACAGAATGACCATAATTTTTCGAAGATTTTAAAAAAATATAGATTGTACTGCGCCAGTAAGTGCATTGGCTCACTCACCTGTTTGGATGTTCGGCTCCACGGCTAAATGGTTAGTTTGCTCGGCTTTGGAAACAGGGGTTCCGGTTCGGTTCCCGGCAGGGTCGGGAATTTTAATCATCATTGGTTAATTTTGCTGGCACGGGAGCTGGTTGTATATGTCGTCATTATCAACATTTCATCCTCATCACGATGCGCAGGTCGCCTACGGGGTTTAAATCAAAAGACCTGCACCTGGCGAGTCGAACATGTCCTCGGACACTCCCGGCACTAAAAGCCATACGTCATTCCTTTGGGTTTTAAATAAAAGAGAGATGTTATCTCAGGTCTACCGTAAAGAACTCTGTTAAGACACTGTCCATTTTAATAGGATTCTTTGGTTTCTTTAAGTTTTCTTGCATAAAACTGTCGTTTTTTCTACTATTTCGTTCCTGTCACAACACTGAACAAGCCCTCCTTGTATGCGCATGAGTTGGACTTGATGGATTTCGGTTAAACTTGAATAGCCTATGAACATATCCTAATTACTTTACCGTAGTATAATTAACTGAAAAAAAAGCTACGTGATCCGGAGTTACTATGGTGTAGTGGTTAGTGTGATTAGCTGCCACCCCCGGAGGCCCGGGTTCGATTCCCGGCTCTGGCACGAAAATTGAAATGTGGTACGAGGACTGAAACGGGGTCCACTCAGCCTCGGGAGGTGAAAATGAAAGACTCCCTAGCCCTCGCAAACCTAATAGCGTCGGGGTCGGAAAAGAACAAGAGTTGACCAAGGGAGGTCGTATAGGATAGATGACAGTGAGGAGCCTGGCACCAGTTAGTGGAAGCAATGCCAGGACTCATCTGAACCTCACTTAAGACCACGGCCGCTTCCTTCCCTCTTCCTTGCCTATCCCTCCAATCTTCCCATCCCCCCCAGAAGGCCCCCTGTTCAGCATAGCAGGTGCGGCCACCTGGGCGAAGTACTGGTCATTCTCCCCAGTTGTATCCCCCGACCCATTGTCTCACGCTGCAGGACACTGCCCTTGAGGTGGTAGAGGTGGGATCCCTCGCTGAGTCCGAGGGAAAATCCAACCCTGGACCATATGCAGGTTGAGAAAGAAAGAAAGAAAGAATTTTCGTGGGATATTTCTTACTCTTTTATTTGTTAAAGCTTAAATTGTCCAGGTTAAGTTATTCTACTGAAATCCTCATTCCCCGAAGTGCCCCTTATTATTCAAGTGAAACTATTTTCAAAACTACTAATACAGATGAAATTGATAAAATACTTTTTTTTTTTGCTAGTTGTTTTACGTCGCACCGACACAGATAGGTCTTACGGCGACGATGGGACAGGAAAGGGCTAGGAGTGGGAAGGAAGCGGCCGT
The DNA here is from genome assembly GCF_040414725.1 of Anabrus simplex. Lineage (NCBI taxonomy): Eukaryota > Metazoa > Arthropoda > Insecta > Orthoptera > Tettigoniidae > Anabrus > Anabrus simplex. The sequence goes on along the minus strand of NC_090265.1, from coordinate 1,686,940,414 downwards.
GGCCTTAATTAAGGTACAGCCCCAGCATTTGCCTGGTGTGAAAATGGGAAACCACGGAAAACCATTTTCAGGGCTGCCGACAGTGGGGTTCGAACCTACTATCTCCCGAATACTGGATACTGGCCGCACTTAAGCGACTGCAGCTATCGAGCTCGGTCCAAGATAAAATACTTAAGATAGAAAGAATAATAAGTATAACATGTATAAATAAATAATATCAAGTAGTGGAACTAGCCAACGGCCGTAGCCGTGTTGAAACTCCGGATCCCGTGAGATCTCCGAAGTTAAGCAACATTGGACGTGGTCAAGATTTGGATGGTCTACACGCGTTGCTGGCAGGGGGTAAGGGAATAGAGGAGCGGAAAGGAACTGGCCACTCCACCGTACGTAAACTCCGGCTCAGACACACCTCTGCGGAGGTTCGGACCTGCCTTCAGGCAGAATACAAAGACCTCAGATACCATCCGGCAGAGGAGAGCCATGTTCTTCGGATATATCTACAAAATGAACCTGGGAGGACTGACCAATCAGATAATACGATTTTTTGAGACTAGGAAAACTACAGTGCGCTGGTACCAGGAGTTGAAAAGGACCTGGAAGAAATTGGAACAGAAGAAATGGAAATCAGCAACAGGGACGCTTACAAGTCGAGGATCAAGACCACGAAGATGTTTCAAGGAAAAGTTAAATCCCGTATCCAAGCACCATGGACAGAAAAAAAGAGATTACAGAGTGAAAGGATGAAGGAACTGGACGAGGATTAAAGCCCAGGAACAGATGAAGCTGAATTCGAATTAACGTGGTCCATAGTCGGCCAAAACGAAAGAAGAAAAAACAATATCAAGTTAATGACCATTGGAGAATAGCTTCAAATAACACAGTTTATAAGGAAATCGAACCAGTATTGAGCACAATTAGAAAAGCGCATCTCATTTTTGAACATCTTATTACAACATCGAAAACTAGAATTAGTATAATAATAGAAAAATTATGGAGTAATAATACCAGGATTAAATGGATCACATAAATTAAGAATGATACTAATGAACTCCAAATAACACTAAATGATCTCAAGAACAAAACAGATTAAGATTCTCAACGATTCATATGTGAGACTACAAACCAAAATTAATAAAAGGGCACAAGGCAGAGTGTTCTCAACTGAGGAAAGGATGTCGGCATCTCAGAGGATAAAGAAATATTGGAAGCATAGAAACGTCGAATTTTCTTTGTGTAATTGACTGGAGTGGTCCTATGTTGCCCGTAGAATAAATAAATAAATAAATAAATAAATAAATAAATAAATAAATAAATAAATAAATAAATAAATGACGATGAAGATTATTATTATTATTATTATTATTATTATTATTATTATTATTATTATTATTATTATTCTCGCTCCACGTATCTCTGTTGGGCCCAGACGTTCCTGTATTTGCATGCGCTCTCCTAAACTTACATTGTTTCGTGTTTTTGTATCAATTTATCTCGAAATATTATTCTCTCCAGCCTGGTCAAATTTACTTGTAACCAAGTATGAGAAAGGTGGTGGTGGTGGTGGTGGTGGTGGTGGTGGTGATGGTGGTGATTATTGTTTTAAGAGGAAGTACAACTAGGCAACCATCCTCTATATAACACTAATCAGAGGGAAAATGGAAGGGACCCGACACTTCGAAAAATGAAGATATCGGCCAAAGGAAGACAAGGGTGACGAAGGGCGTGAAAATGAAAGACTCCCTAGCCCTCGCAAACCTAATAGCGTCGGGGTCGGAAAAGAACAAGAGTTGACCAAGAGAGGCCGGATAGGATAGATGAAAGTAAGGAGCCTGGCACAAGTAAGTGTAAGCAATGTCAGGACTCAGCTGAAGGCCCCATGGTCGCCAACCCACGCTCCAAAGTTCAGAGCCCCTGGGGACCCTTTTAGTCGCCTCTTACGACAGGCAGGGGATGCCGTGGGTGTTATTCTACCGCCCCCACCCACAGGGGGAGATGGTGGTGGTGGTGATTATTGTTTTAAGAGGATGTAAAACTAGGCAATCATCCTCCATATAACACTAATCAGAGATAAAATAAGTGAAGGGATTCGACACTTCAAAAAATGAAAGTATCGACCAAAGAAAGGCAAATGCCACGAAGAGCGTGAAAATAATAGACTCCCTAAGCCTGAAATGCTCTAATAGCGTCGGGGTCGGAAAAGAACAAGAGTTGACCAAGGGAGGTCGGATAGGATAGATGAAAGTAAGGAGCCTGCCACAAGTAAATGGAAGTAATGTCAGGACTCAGCTGAGAGCCTCGTGCTCCCAAGTTAATAACCCCTGGAGCCCCTTTTAGTCGCTTCTTGCAACAGTCAGAGGTTGCCGTGGGTGTTATTCTACCGCCCCCACCCACAGGGGGAAATGAGATTCTGACAACACGAACTAAATTTCACGCTCTTTGAACAAATATGTGACTATGTCAAAATAAATAATAAGGATCTCAGTATTTCTGTATCGTTTATAATGAAAGCTGTTAATACATTAATTATCACAAACAATTCCTGTTCAGAATTACTCATGTTGTCATGCAATGGACAGCCTATGTTACGTCAGGGGTTCAGCGATATTTTGATGTCCTCATTGATCACTTCACCTTATTCTCCAACCCACACAGTACTCACTTTAGTTACTGTGGGTTCACAACACGTATCACAGTCGATGATTCTTCACTACAAAACCACACCTCTTTCTTGGTTCTTTGGTTATAAATAAGTTCCTTGAGACAGGAACTGAAATTTATTCAAGTTTATCAATTGTTACTAGTTGCTACTTGGTTGCTACCGTTTCTTTGCCTGGCGTTTGTTTCCCGAGTCGCTTTTCTTGGATGTCACGGCCTTCTTGCTCTTCAGTTCAGAGTCTGTCAAAGAAAATTCCAGCTTGTTGCTGCGATAAGCCAATGGATTTTCTGACAGACGCTCGTTTATATCAGCCTGGAGTTCGGAGTCTGTCGCGTCAGCAATCGATTTCCCTACACCATAGAAAGTATCCTCGGTGTAGATCCGATCTTTCTGCCTGTAGGTTCCATGTAGCTGCAAAAGAAATTGGATTATTAAGGGATTAAAAAAATCGTAATTATTTTCTGTACATTAAGGCCTGTTATACCCGTCTTGTATGACATACGTAAGACCACTGCTTCCACATACTACACCAAATCGTAAAACATTTATGGTCTATTAAGAAGTGACTCGAAAAGGCTGCTTTTATTTACTCCTGATTATACAGCTCCCCTTTCATAAATATGGAGGTTAAAAAGTAATTAGGATTCTGAGAATTAATCATTAAACCGAGTTTACACGAGGACAATAGATTGGACAGTACAACAGGACAAGACAATATTTTTCCTCGTGTGCACGAACGATCCGAGGACAGGACAATGACTGAGCTACTGTCTTGCGAGTTAGCCTTGCTTCCTATCTGTCGGGACAATGTCTTCCCCCCACCCCCACCCCCAACCCCACCCCACCATCGCTCTTACTGTCCTGTCCTCGTGTGAACGCGTACAGGACAAAACAATAAGGAAATAAAGGGCGGATGCGAGGACAAGTGTTCGCCAAAATGCCACCAAAGTAGGATTACGACTTAAATTCCAAGTTCATTAGTGTTTGTAGAGAGCATGAATGCCTGTGGGGAATACAGTAATAAACAATGTCATGACAACACGATCGGAAAATCTATAGAAGGCATGGCTAATTAGATTTAGACTGAAAGGAACTGAAAAAGAAGATCAGAAGCCTCAGATCGACGTACTTGACAGAAGTAAACAAGAATACAAGATTCTGATGCGATCAGGCGCTGGTGCGGGCAGCGTGTAGCCTGTAGGTCAAAAATGCCGTGGTTCGAAAGTTTAATTTTTTTGTATTATTGAGGATCTTCTTCTAATTTATTTAACAATAACGTAGATTATCCTGATGAAGAATTGCGTGCCGTCTATTCTCGTATCCACAGTATTTTATTATTGTTGGTTAATTTATCTCCTACTATATCTAATACTTCTGCATACACGATATGTAATGATTTTCTTCATTTTCCTTGGATCTGCTTTTCTGAAGTGTGAACATTGTCCTGTCCTGCGCAACTGATGAGCTGTTTACGGAACACAGGACAGTACAGTATTGTCCTGTTCTGCATATTGCCCTCGTGTAAACTCGGCTTTATAAAGGCCATATATACGGAGGTCAAAACAGAAATTACCGTTGAACTAAATTAAAATATGAAAGCATGAAAAAAAATTGAAAGAACAAAAAGTTTTGCCAGTAACTCTGGGGAGAAAAAACAAAGGTGTTGAAAGTAATTGCCTGGCGTTTGCAGACAATTTTGCTATGCTTTCAGATAACCTGACAGATGCAACAACACAAATCAATCTCTTGGAAGAAACAGCCAACAAAACACGTTTGAGAATCTCTGTAGAAAATAATAAATTTATTACAAACATAAAAAAAACACTCCAAAAGTTTTGACAACACATATTTTTCTTATATTTAAAATGCTATTTATTCGAGGCGTCGACCTAGAAAGATCTTTTGTCCCTACTTTGCACCATATGTTGTGAACCTGCGTGTATTTGGAAATTGCGGAAGTGTAAAGTGTTGAATGTGAGGAAAGGAATGTTAAGGACGACACGGTGGTGGTGGTGGTGGTGGTGGTGATTATTGTTTTAAGAGAAAGTACAACTAGGCGATCATCCTCTATATAACCCCAAATAATAGGTCCGACACTTCGAAAAATGAAGGTATCGGCCAAGGGAAGACAAGGGCCACGAAGGGCATGAAAATGAAAGACTCCCTGGGCCTCCATACGTAATACCGTCGGGGTCTGAAAAGAACATGATTTGAACCAGGGAGGTCGCATAGGATATATGAAAGTGAGGAGCCTGGCACAAGTGGAAGCAATGTCAGGACTCAGCTAAGGGCCCCGTGATCACCAACCCAGCTCCAAAGTTCAGAGTCCCTGGGCCCCTATTAGTTGCCTCTTATGACAGGCAGGGAATACTGTGTGTGTTATTCTACCGCCCCCATCCACAGGGGGAAAACACCCAGTCCTCAGGCCAGGGATATTAAAAATGTAAATCAAAACTCCTGACCCGGCCAAAAATCGAACTTGGGGCTGCCGGGTGACAGGCGGACGCGTTGCCCCCTACACCGCGGGGCCGGACCTACGCATATCGTTTGAATAGAGAAAGAAAATAACTTCAATACGTGGGAGAAATAATTCAAGAAATTGTTTTAGGAAAATTTGCTATAGAAGAAAGCTTACACAAGATAGAAAGAGCGTATGGCTTCACTAAGAATTTTTACAACAAGAAATGCTTGTATAAAAAGGCACTACATTACAATGGTGGAACGAGCATGTCTTTACGCAAGTGAATGTCTAGTTTTGAACTATAGATAAAATGGAAGTACTAGAAAAATCTTAGACCAATGACAACAAGAGAACAATGGAAAATAAGAAGTAACAAGGAAATTTACCAAATCATAGAAAATATAACAGAAACAACAAGAAAAAAAATCTATTTTTTGGACATTTATGTAGAATGGATGATAACAGATTGAAAAAACAGATATTTGAGTACCTTGGGAAGAAAAGTCAACAACGAGTTGGATACAAGAGGTTATAAAAGATTTAGAAATAAATAAAAAGTGAATAGGAAAATATATTTTTAAGAACTTTTTAAGAGTGGAAGGTTTCCAAGGAAGAATGAAAAGGAAACCCGGTCCAAAGTGGCCCGAGCATAGTGCAGTGATAAGGAATGAGGGGGGGGGTAGGGAGAAGGGCTTAACTACTAGTGTTTATTTCAGGCTGTAGGGGTTAGGGGTATCTAATTTCCCTGTAAGTAAATTACCTCCTCCACCCGAAAAATGTAAATTAACCCATTTTGTTTGAATTATGTTGTTATAACAGCAATGATAAACTGTGGAAACTTATTCCTTGTAGGCAGTTATATTTTTTCCGTTAGTCACTGCACAGTTCAATAAAAATATTAGTAACCAGTAAGCACTTCGTAATAGACGCCTATTATTGCTGATGTTTAAATTGCCGCCGCGATTCGCACCCTGCATTTAATTCATATATGTAAAAACTAATAGTTCAGACTTAATCCTGGATGGGTAATGACCCCGGTCATACACTAATTGCATGTGAAATTTAATCCAGACACACCTAGTTGTTCAGACGTAATAATTCCACAAACATCCAAAAACGTTTTATTTTATCATTAGAGATTTATAAGTAACATTATTATATTGTAATATATTAGTATAATATACAGCGCAAAACTGTGCAAAGAGATTAGTAATTACAACAAGTACTAGTTGTTTATTCTTTGCTGTAATCCCTTAGGGATTTAATTCTCTTCGTGCACTCGGTAATGTGGTATCTACCGCACTGCTTTTCACACACTTTGCACACGCAAGTTTCATTCGAGTCATGATATTTTGGGTTCCTACAAATTTTATGGTGAAAACCATGAATGGCCAATCTCATGAATAAGTGTCTTGTTTCTTGGTTTTCCCTTTCCCATTTCCCGTCCACCATGGTATCTGTGATGTAAAACTATGACCATATTTGATTTCTCTTCTCCCTCCTCATGTTTAAAACCTCCTGAGGTCTGGTGTCATTTTGAAAGGACACTGTTTAAAAATGGAATATCCTGTAAACGAAATATTTTTAAAATAAAATAAACAAAATTTTATCTTTTGTTGGTGTTCCATTTTCTTGGGAATTCATTCACCTTGGTGGGATATGCTTCTCACTTCACTGTCTCCCACCAAGACACCGTTAAAGAAGTACACACTTCAATCAATCAATCAATACTGATCTGCATTTAGGGCAGTCGCCCAGGTGGCAGATTTCCTATCTGTTGTTTTCCTAGCCTTTTCCTAAATGATTTCAAGGAAATTGGAAATTTATTGAACGTCTCCCTTGGTAAGTTATTCCAATCCCTAACTCCCCTTTCTATAAATGAATATTTGCCCCAGTTTGTCCTCTTGAATTCCAACTTTATCTTCATATTGTGATCTTTCCTACTTTTATAAACGCCACTCCATTCCACGCCATCTCTCCGCTGACAGCTCGGAACATACCACTTAGTCGAGCAGCTTTTCTTCTTTCTCTCAGTTTTTCCCAACCCAAACTTTGCAACATATTTGTAACACTACTCTTTTGTCGGAAATCACCCAGAACAAATCGAGCTGCTTTTCTTTGGATTTTTTCCAGTTCTTGAATCAGGTAATCCTGGTGACGGTCCCATACTCTAGTTGGGGTCTTACCAGAGACTTATATGCCCTCTCCTTTACATCCTTACTACAAGCCCTAAACACCCTCATAACCATGTGCAGAAATCTGTACCCTTTATTTACAATCCCATTTATGTGATTACCCCAATGAAGGTCTTTCCTTATATTAACACCTAGATACGGTACTTACAATGATCCCCAAAAGGAACTTTCACCCCATCCCACTTTTATGACATTTGACCAAAAGAGAAATGTTCTGGGCCTCAGGAGGTTAAAAGTTTCTGTTCCGATTTAGTTGATAAGATGTAATCTTATTCGTAGTTCTTCAATGAAGAAAGGTTCCTTTGTCAATTCGTAGAACGAGACGACATGGGGCTGTGATGCAAACTCCTATTTGAGAAAGCTTGATCTTACTTTTTAATGCTGAAAATATTTCTTAGCAGTCAAAATAGGGGCCACCATACTACGAAAAATATAAAATTAAATTATTTCCTCAATTGTGCCGAAAGTTGAAGGGATGAAATGAAATGTCGTATGGCTTTTAGTGCCGGGATATCCCAGAACGAGTTCGGCTCGCCAGGTGCAGGTCTTTCTATTTGACTCCTATAGGCGACCTGCGCGTCGTGATGAGGATGAAATGATGATGAAAACAACACATACACCCAGCCCCCGGGCCATTGGAATTAACCAATTAAGGTTAAAATCTCCGGCCCGGCCGGGAATCGAACCCGGGACCCTCTGAACCGAAGGCCAGTATGCTGACCGTTCATCAACGAGTCCGACGTTGAAGAGATAAAAGGCCCGGAAAGGTTTCAAATTGTGAGTCTGGGATAGTTCTATCAAACTAAAAAAAAAAATTCGAAAATCACTTCCGGCCTAAATGCAGTTCCGGAAAAATAGCCTAAAATCACGTGTTTCTTTACTCGTCTTCTCTTTTATTCAAATCCCAGCAAAATTAACTTGTTTACATAACTCCTTCTGTAACGTGTTCATTGGTTCAATATCTTCAATATGTTTTTTTTTAACAATATTCACACCGAATGTAGTTATAAGGGCTCAACTGAAACTCTGCATTGATTCACATTTGCGCTCGTAGTGGTGCTTAAGTGAAACAATGCCTTGACTCACATTCGCGCTCGAAGTAGTAGAAATGCTAATCTAATCTACTCTCGTATTTTACTACATTTTATTTACCTAAAATTCGTAGCTCATATCCCTAGGATGTTTTCAACATTGAGTTGCTTGCCTGAAGGACTAGAACTGTGCATATTTTAAAGCATTTGAGGTCTGAAAAATATTCTAACATATAAAATTGTGACGTCCACTAGCCTGGTATGTTGAAAAGTACAAGGAAATTATTAAGTAAGAATAATCTGTTTCGTGAACAGCCTGCTAGTGTTGCAAACAATATCCTTGTCCAGCGTCCTCTTCTTGCAAGAACAAATAGTAGACGTGCACCAGCTAATTGAATTAATTACAGAGTTTAATGTAATTTTGTATTAGTTCTTTGTGCTGTTCAAAGCTTTCGATTCTATGAAATTGAACAGACTGTGGGAACTTTTGGAGGATATGGTTGTACCGAAAGTCTGATTGGCCTGGTAAAATGTATATAAGACAACACGATATATTCTGTCCAAAATATTATCAACATCCTTCTGTATGCTCAAATTTCGAACCGGTCGTCCGGCTCCATTGCTAAATGGTTAACGTGCTGGCCTTTGGCCATAGGGGTCCCGGGTTCGATTCCCGGCAGGATCGGGAATTTAAGCATAATTGTTTAATTTCGCTGACCCGGGGGCTGGATGTATGCGTCGTCTTCATCATCATTTCATCCTCATCACGACGCGCAGGTCGCCTACGGGAGCCAAATCAAAAGACCTGCATCTGGTTAGCCGAACTTGTCCTCGGATACTCCCGGCACTAAAAGCCATACACCATTCCATTCGAACGGGTGGACTTTCTTCCAGTCACTTAATCGGGTTATTTCCATATCGAGGCAGGAGTTAGCCAGGGCTGCGTTCCCTTCAACACGGGCAGTGAACATAATGAGACATGTCCTTGATAGCTGGAACGATGGTATCCCTGTAAAAATAAAATTGAAGTTTTGATGGTTGATAGAAATTATCAAGCGTATCCTTGCAGCCTCGAATTCGCCTCGAGGTTGTTGCGAATTTCATCTATCTTGGTTGTGGTTCTCTGATTGAATACTATAAATTAAAAAGGGTCTAAGTGTCAAAATTGAAAATTCCAGGGTTAAAAAAAAGGGTTCTATGTAACAATCCAACGCACGTGTATCCAAAATGTTGGAGAACATATTATTATTATTATTTGTATCAATTTAGGAAGGCTCGGCTTGTGCCGGTAACATAATGGCCTGACTCGGCCTAAGCAAGGAGTCACCCTCTTGATTATGAAACTACAGGTTCATATATGTACAAATTATTATTATTATTATTATTATTATTATTATTATTATTATTATTATTATTATTATTATTTCACCCGCCGTGGCGGATCACCGATCAGGTGCCGGGCTGTTTAAGTGCCCCCCCGCCCCCGCCTTTACTGCTGCGATAGGAAGAATCTTGCCATGCGGAAGGTGTTCAGAATGACAGCTTACTACATTTGTAGAAGTGTATAGGCGATGTCTAGGTCCTGCAGCTGTTGTTGCAGCTTATTGTGCAGAAGTCCTGGGGAGGAAATGACTAAAAGCATCACTGTTGCTAGGTCCATTTCTCACAGTTTTCGAACTTCTGCAGAGGGGTCATTGCACTTTTCAATCTTCTAGACATAGGCCTGATGGACATTGTGATCTGAAGCTACCGTCACATCCTGAAGATCAGCCTTCCTGAGCTGTTTGTCAATAAGGACAATATCCTGTTTGATCTTATGATACTCTCTGCCTGAAGGGATCGGTTCTTGTACAGCTTGAACCTCTCATTTTCGAGCACATCAGATTTTTTCTGATTCCCAGCTCTTGGTGTAATATGTTCACTACTCCGTCATGCCGATGAGTAGCCTATATTCTTTACCACCCATGGCCTTACATACTCCCGTAATATGCTCCTCCATCTCAGCTGTTTCTCCGCATGTCCTGCTTCTGTAGTTCACTTCTTCCTTTTAGATATATTTGCGGTAGTTACGGGTGTTTATGGCTCTATCCTGGATTGTTATTAAGAACCCTTATGTTTCTCCGTGAAGGTTGCCGTGTTTTAGCCAGAGAGTGGACTTCGGGCTGTCAACATATTGTTGACTTAGATGGTGAGGATATGAACAGTGGAATTCTTTCTGCTTCCAGGCTTGCTGTAGTTGTTCTTTGTTGGAAAATTTTTGAAGAGTCGACATGCTTTTAAGACTGAGTGGAGTAAACGTATCATCAGCACAACAGACAGCAGCGAACAGATTTTGATCTCGCTTTGAATGGAAGTATCTCCATAAGTTTTCTGTCTGATTGTGGCATATCTTCCAGAGGTTAAGTATTGCTCTTCCTATATTTAGACGTGGAAAATTAATTCGCTCAATTGCAGAATTAGGATGAAGAATTCTGTTTGTTGTCTGACAGACATGTCCTCAGTTGTCTCTCCAAGTCCACCAAATTTGTTTCAGACCATTTAATGGCACCAGAGGAGTAGATGAGGACAGGGATTGCGAAAGAGTTCATTGCCTCTGCTTTGTTTCCTGCATTTAGGAATGATTTTGAAACAGCTTTTTTTCAAGGAAATCAATCTTTAGTTTGATGGTTGAGCGATTGATCTCAAAGTGCTTGTGAAATACCCCTGGTTCGGGATCTATCGTTACTTCCTTTGCAGAGTTCTGAAATCCGTCAGTAGTCTCAAGTTTTCTTTGTTTCAGATGGACTACTACTTAGGAAAGGAAACACTCTATTCGAGGTGGGATGGGAAGGAGGCAATGGAGTAAACTCCGTCCGGCCCCGCGGGGTAGGGGGCAACGCTTCCGCCTGTCACCCGGTGGCACCGGGTTGGATTCCCGGCCGGGTCAGGGTTTGTTTATTGTACATGATTAATATCCCTGGCCTGGGGACTAGGTGTCTGTGTCGTCCTTGATGTTCCTTTCCTCACACTCAACACATTACACTTTCGCAGTTTCCAGATACACGCAGGTTCATAACATGTGGTGCAAAGTAGGGGCAAAGTAGGTCGATGCCCCGAATAAAGAGCATTTTAAAAAAACTCACCTTATCCCAGATGTAGATGTTGAAGGCAAAGTTAACGTGGAAATACTGGTGGTGGTTGTCATGGAAGATTGCATCTGGCTGCCAGGGCTGCCACCAGAACGCCTTGAAGTTTATTCCGGAATGGTCTATGATTCCGTGATAGTAGGTGTAAAGTGCTACCACGTAGAATGGAACTGAGAACAGAAAATTATATCCATGATCATTAATTACATCAAAGGTGGGGTTCTCCTATTATTATTATTATTATTATTATTATTATTATTATTATTATTATTATTATTGCTATTTGTTTTAAGTCGCACCGACACAGATTGGTCTTATGGCGACGATGGAATGGGAAAGGCCTAGGGATAGGAAGGAAGCGGCCGTGGCCTTTATTAAGGTACAGCCCCAGCATTTGCCTGGTGTGAAAATGGGAAACCACGGAAAACCATCTTCAGGGCTGCCGACAGTGGGGTTCGAACCCACTATCTCCCGAATACTGGATACTGGCCGCACTTAAGCGACTGCAGCTATCGAGCTCGGTATTATTATTATTATTATTATTGTTATTATTATTATTATTATTATTATTATTATTATTATTATTATACATACTGTACCATTACGTTACATTAGCGGCCGTAAATGTCATGGAAACAGTGGACAAATATGGCGCACAATAGCTTCAGGCAATGTGCAAATACACAGAGTAGAGATCTAGTAAATCGATATCGTCCGGCCGCAAGGAAAAGGAATCTCAAGATTAAATAATGATGGACTAAAAAATTTGAATGAAACCGATTCTTGACTACCTTGAGAAGAAAAAGTTACGAGTTGAAGAGGAGCAGCACGACTTACGGAAGGATATAAAAGGGTCAACGCAACGTTAAATACTAAAGTATTAATATACAAACAGCAGTGAAGATTACATCTGCAAAAATATCGGCAGAAAAGGAGTAGATTTGAAGGAAAATATTTGTTACTGTAACACCTAAACTCAGAAGCGAAAGGAAACTACAGCCGAGTCATACATTGCCGAAATTAGTATTATAGCGGCAAATCCTTGCTAAGGAAGGCATAATTTATTGTTTCCAGGAGGGAGACAATATCTGTTTAAGCGAAAGAAATAGCAAAAAGTAGGCCGAATTAGAGAAATCTCTAAATTTAAAAAAGAATATTTTCGACCAATACGAGATTCTGAAGACAAATATTACGTATTGAGTAGCCTACTATTCACCAGTATAATATGAATTCTACTATGTATTTGTTCTTTTATGATTTCATGAGAACTGGTGACAAGATGGAGTCAGCTTAAACAGATGGAAATGGTCGCTCAAGATGAAATAGCTCAAGCCAAGATTCCCAGCCGGAGCCGCAGATGACGTAATCTTTGGACTGCAGGGGCTGCCTACTCCAAGATGCCCTAGACCAGGAGAGATCCAGCAGCAAAATCCCGTTACGAGATAAGTATTATGAGTTGCATCGTAATGAATTTGGAATCAATTGATGAAAAATATTTATATGTGTGCAGGAGTGCTAGTGCCAATGAACGGATATTAGAGTATAAATGCCAATTATTAGCCGATGATGTGTGCCAATTTCTGCAATATAACTATGGTGCTAATGTAATAATTTTAAGGTTAATGGAAACTAGATCTGATTGAGTATTCGTGCATGTTTAGTGCCAATCCATACGTGTAGACCGTGAAACATTTAACCAGTTGTGGTTGTAGAAAATGCAGGCGAGATACGAGACGTAACCTAAAACTTCAGGTCAACATGTGTTGCAATCATGGCCAGTACGATAATTGTATTGTAAGGAAATGTTTGAAATATTACGAAGTTGCAGTGTATGAGAGAATAATCAGGTTATTAAGTATTGCTACCGTAACACAGAGGTTATTTAAGAGGAATTGAATGAATATATTTTTAAATATGGAGGTATATATATATATATGAAGGAAATGGAATATTAATGTGGCAAGATGTAATTAGAGTGAGGAGATATGTTTCTGTTCGTTGTTTGAGAAAGGGATAGATGATTGAATTGCGAATTCCTGTGTTACATATGATATTTATGTTAGAATTAGCACTGCAAGTGAAGGATTTAGGCCATGTTAAGTTGAATGTATGTCTTGAGCCAAGCATAATGTGTCTCGTAGTAACTTTCAGCGGAAGATATTGATAGGTTACGTGTTTGTTATACATTACGTAATATAAATATTCAGGAATAGAATGGAGTCTCGCATATTTATATATTTGAAGGTCAGCGCGTCAACGCTAATATGAAGTACGGTTTTCTTTGAGAAAATCTTGGCACAGCGAAGAGATATTTGAGAATAAGTAAATATATTGGCATATGATTAGGAATGCATGGCACGATTTTCGCAGGTTAGACTAACGTACTACTATATATATGGCACTCTGTAATAGGATTATTTGATTTATTTTGTACATACGGTGATGTACAGTTTTAATTTATTCATTTTGGGTTATGATAGGAATGTTAATAACTGCATGGGTGTTTTGAACCCAGATTTAAACATGGTAATGCTTATCTCGTAACGTGATGAGTCACAAGTGAAAATCCAAACATGTATCCAAGTAAATTTGGTCAAACAGACCGAAATGAAAGATGAAACCTAAATGATGCCCCAAAGAAAATCCCAAACAATATTAAAAGGAAGATATTCCACTCCTCCTTGGATTAATAAAGTTTTGGTCACTATTCTTCCCCTTGTATCAATTTAAACATGGAAGATATGATATATTTTTTGAAACTTAACGAAAATGTAAGCAAATATGATGAAAATTTAAAGATTTTTCAAATATGTTTATCTCGGAAGTCAAGCATTTGAGAATGATATTTGTAATTTCACACGATTTTCCTTTCTTTATTGCCGATAGATGCATATTATTCAATTTTATAATACATTAGCATGCTAATAAACTAGATATAGTTTTGATTTTGCGTTTCTATTCCTTAAGTAACTTGTAGTACATAGTAGTATGATAATATACGGATCTATTGAATTAATTTATGCTAGATACTAGGTGATGATCAGATAATTTCCTTGACGTATGGATACGGAATGACTGCTTGAACGGACAGATACTCTTCAACGGAATCTACGATTTGTCTAACGCGTATGGGAATATAATGAAGCGAATTTACCCTGAGAAACGAATATGCACCATCTTGTGGTAGCTCGTGTTCATAAATTATATCCCAGTTCAGAGTCTAGGTATGATTTACGACCCGATGCTTTGAATTTTGTAGCCGGAGCAATATTTAAACAAGTGTATATTCAGTTAATGCTCCAACGCGGCGTAATAGAGGAAGTCACCGCGGGAACATTAATAAACGAAAGGTACAATACATTCATACATTTTCATTATAGACCGTTATGCCTTTCAGCATTCAGTCTGCAAGCCTCTGTGCATTTACTAAACGTAGCCACAATCCTCTATTTGCAACTAATGCTGTGGCCTCATTTAGTTCTATGCCTCTTATATTTAAATCATTAGAAACTGAGTCTAACCATCGTCGTCTTGGTATTCCTCTACTTTTCTTACCCTCCATAACAGAGTCCCTTATTCTCCTACGTAACCTATTTTCCTTAATTCGCCTCATATGACCACATCATCGAAGCCGGTTTATGCGTACAGCTTCATCCATCGAGTTCATTCCTAACTAAGCCTTTATCTCCTCATTCCGAGTACCCTCCTGCCATTGTTCCCACCTATTTGTACCAGCAATCATTCTCACTACTTTCATGTCTGTTACTTCTAACTTATTACATGTTATAAACCTCATTTTAGGTCCGTATTGAAAATTTAACAGTTCAACAATGATAAAGGTGTTTTAATTTATTCCACCTATTCAATACTTATATTATCACGTATAGTTGTTACATAATTAAATTCTTAGTTACATGGGACATGTTTCGCCCTCAATTAAGGGCATCTTCAGCCTAAATACAATAATCAAAAATACAACTAAATTAAAAGTGGACGTTAAATACAATCATCAAAAATACAACTAAAATAAAAAGTGGAAGTTAAAAGTTTAGTCTGTTCTTAAAATTCAGAACAATAAAATTGTGAAAAATGATAAAATAAAAAGATGCTAATGGAAAACTGTCTTATGATTAAACTATAATCTTGTCAGAGACTAAAACTTCTATTAAAATTCGAATTAAAACAGTTCATATAAAATATTGGAAAATCAAAGTGGTAGTAATAAAAAGCCAACGACATGAGGGCGTGTACACAAGCATAAACTTGATTGTCATGAATACAATCTTTTCAAGGCCGTTGATGAAATTCGTAGTAAGTAAGGCAGAAGCATCTATTGAAAAATTGTAAGAGGCCGTTAGCACCGGTAGGTAATAAAATGGCTGAATCCTTGCCAGAAAATGTCAACAAATGCAGAAATAAGTTTTCTGTAAGAAAAGGAAAAGAAGAAATAAGAAATTGAACGTAAGGAGAGAATTCAGTCTTACATAATTTTGAAACAGATGAGGACTTACATGTAAGTGGAAGTTGTTATTTCTTAACTACTGTTGAGTTGGTTGCTGCCCGTCTGTTGGCTCTAAGTCTGGTGTTATAACTGTGCTGCAGAGGCGGTAGCGAACTCGGAGGGGAAGGAATAGGGGAGTGCGGAAGGGAGGAGAGGATGGGTGGAGTCAAATGTGACGAGGCTGACAAAGGGGCGGAGTCAACTGCATTGCTGGAAGTAGGCCTAATATCTGTAGGTATGGGAGGAGTATTAGGGTTTGAAGAATTAAATACATTAGGTATCCTAAATTTATTCGAACTAACTGACTTTAATAATTTCGGCATTAATTCATGTAACATACTTTTATTGTCCGTGGTTTCATTGAGATTCTTTTGCTTATTGTACGTCTGATCTAAATAGATGTATAAACTTTCTAATTCATTCAGCATTCTTCCTTTTTGTATGTTTCTAATTATCGTTAAGTCTTTCTCTATGGATTCAAATCTGTGGCCAGTCTCCCTCATATGCAAACTCATCGCTGAGTATTTCCTATGTTTTTCCGCGTTAACATGTTCCATGTATCTTATCATAAAATTTCTCCCAGTCTGTCCAACATATGAAAAATTACACTGAGTACATTTAAGTCTGTATACTCCCGATCCTAAATAACGATTCTTATCATAATTAACTTTTTTATGATTAAAGAATATGGACTGGTTAGTATTAGTAGTTTTAAAAGCTATATTAAAATTATGTTTCTTGAATACGCTAGTAATCTGGTGTATAGCTGGATTATTAAAAGTGAATGTAGCATACTCAGTTTTTTTGGTCTTTTCTGGTATCAGATTCGTAGATAATTTGTTCTTAATTTTATTGATTAATTTGTTGATCATTTCTATTTTGAAACCATTTTGTTTAGCGAGGTATCTAATATAATTCAATTCTTTCTTCAAATTCATGGGAGATAGAGGGATTCTAAATGCTCTATAAATTAGACTGTGAAAAGATGCTTGTTTATGTGAACTCGGGTGTAAAGAGGAATTGTTTATAGTTGTAGATGATTGTGTCGGTTTTCTAAATATTTGGAAATCAAAAGTGTTAACCTTACGCGTAACTGTTATATCTAGAAAATTCAATGAGTTATCGACTTCGTCCTCTTTCGTGAATTTCAAATTAGGTTCGATTTCATTTAATTTATTTAAGATTTCTTGACTATTAGTGACATCTTTGTTTATGATTACAAATGTATCATCTACATATCTCAACCATAAATCTATTCCTATTCCTATTTAACGTCCACTTTTAATTTAGTTGTATTTTTGATTATTGTATTTAGGCTGAAGATGCCCTTAATTGAGGGCGAAACATGTCCCATGTAACTAAGAATTTAATTATGTAACAACTATACGTGATAATATAAGTATTGAATAGGTGGAATAAATTAAAACACCTTTATCATTGTTGAACTACTTCTAACTTATGAATATGATATCTTGAGTCCACCCAGCTTTCGCTCCCGTAAAGCAAAGTTGGTCTGAAAAAGAGACCGATGTAAAAATAGTTTCGTCCGGGAGCTGACTTCCTTCATACAGAATACCGTTGATCGCAACTACGAGCTCACTGCATTAGCTTTACTACACCTTGATTCAATCTCACTTACTATATTACCATCCTTGGAGAACACACAACCTAAATACTTCAAATATTATCTACCTGTTCCAGCTTTGTATCACCAATCTGACATTCAGTTCTGTTGAATTTCTCACCTACTGACATCAATTTAGTCTTCGAAGGGCTAATATTCATACCATACTTATTGCACCTATTTTCCGAGGTTGTGGTGGTGGTGATTATTCCTTTAAGAAGTACAACTAGCCAACCATCGTCTATATAATACTAATCAGAGGTAAAAAGGGAAGGGATCCGACACTTCGGAAAATTAAGGTATCGACCAAAGATAACAAGGGCCACGAAGGGCATGAAAACGAAAGACTCCCTAGGATTCGCAAACCTAATACCGTCGGGTTCGGAAAAGAACAAGAGGTGACCAAGGGAGGTTGGATAGGATAGATGTAAGAGAGGAGCTTGGCACAAGTAAGTGGAAACAATGGCAGGACTCAGCTGAGGGCCTCCTGGTCACCAACCCACACTCCCAAGTTAAGAGCCCCTGGGGCCCCTTTTAGTCGCCTCTTACGACAGGCATGGGATACCGTGGGTGTTATTCTACCACCCCCACCCATAGGGGGATTTGTCTTCAGACCATATTGAGATCTACTTTCAAGAAGTGATGATTGTTGTTTAAACTGGTCTTTTTTTTTTTGCTTTGCTTTACGTCGCACCGACACAGATATGTCTTATGGTGACGATGGGATAGGAATGGCCTCGGAATTGGAAGGAAGCGGCCGTGTTAAACTGGTCTAACATGTACAGTAGGTCATCGTCCCGTTTCAGGAAGTGTGTTTGGCAATCCTTGAAGAAAAATCTTCCAAGTCCTACTTGCTGAAGCAGTGGATCGCTGGTGATCCCAATTTGCCTACCTATGAAAGGCTGCCAAAGAGGTCCCTTTTATCTTTGTGCGACTGATGACTACAATCGTATTTCATTGTGTGTATGTTGGGTATTCAGCCCGAAGGCTGGTTTGATCCTCTGCAGCTCCGCCAACAGCTGTCATAAATAGCCTAGGCGTCACCGAAGAGGTGTATTAGGGAAATGAAGAGTGAGGTAGTTTCCCGTTGCTTTCCTCACCGAGCCAGCCGTTGCTATTACATATCAGTCTGCCAAGCCCACTGAAATGCATGCACCAACCGACCCTATGAGCGATATTTTCACACCATTCATAACAGGGACTGGCTGCATAAGCAATGGTATTACTAGTATCACTCATACCTCAGTCACTTTCATATTGGCAAAGCCAAGGATGAGACTGAAACAGGTCAATGAAAGTAACAAATTTGAGATAGCCCATACCAGAAGACCTAGTGCACTGTAAACACTACATCTTGCCAGCAAAGGCATCTATTTCATTGTAGCATTCATAAATTCCTTCCACATTCAATGAATGTACTATTAAATTATGAGTAATTTCTCATGCCTATTTGACTGCTGGTGCCTATTTACGTGCCTATAAATCCTGACCCTCGTGATAGCACATTTGGTTTCAACTCAATAACAGATCACCCAACAGGATCGAGTTTCTCTGCCATCTGGAACCTGTCTCCTCCTCTCCACCTGGCAGAGATGATCAATGCATTTTTGCATGGAACTTTGTTTCAGGACATACTGCACTTTTAATTATGTTGGAATCTTATTCTGTTAGTTTCTCCCTGTGGGTGAGAGCGATAGAATAACACCCACAGTAACCCCTGCCTTTCATAAGAGGCGACTAAAAGGGGCCCCAAGGTCTCTGAACTTTGGAGCGTGAGTTGGCGACCATGAGACCCTTAGCTGAGTCCTGACATTGCTTCCACTTACTTGTCCCAGGCTCCTCACTTTCATCTATCCTATCCGATCTCCAATGGTCATCTCTTGTTCTTTTCCGACCCTGACGGTATTAGAGCACTCGAGGCCTAGGGAGTTTTTCATTTTCAGGCCCTTCGTGGCCCTTGTCTTTCTTTGGCCGATGCCTTCATTTTTCGAAATGTGATTCCTTTCATTATTTTCTCTCTGGTTAGTGATGTATAGAGGATGGTTGCCTATTTGTACTTCCTCTTAAAACAATAATCACCACCACAACCACCTCTTTGCTAGTTGTGTTGTATTGGAAACCATCTCTGGCGGTTCTCAGTATAAACTGATACAAACTCTTTGTGTTGCGTCATTTGTTTGACATTTCCAAAGAGATTGATTTAATGAGATGTGAACGTGCATTTTTTCTGCAATGCCTCTTGTGTCCATTACAAGTTGATTTCACGTCGAACTAGAAATTCGACTACAGAAATTTTAGCTATCCACTCAGCCATTAGCTATGGAATTCGTCACTTCCGTAAAATTCGAATACTTTCTGACGCACAATGTGCCCTTCAAAAGCTGCGAAATTCTCATTGGGACAGTACTCCTTCCATTAGACATCAGTATGTATTATACATTTTGAACTTAATTCATACCGCCCAGAAAGCAGCTCAGGAAGTACATCTCCTAAGGATTAAAGGCCACGCTGGTATAACGATGAACGAGATAGTAGACCAGCTAGCGAAAGAAGCCGCAACATATGAACCCCGCCTTTACAAACAGTTACCACATTCTGATTTCCTACCCACAAGAAGAAAGCGCTATGCTAAAATTCAGCCCACCATACCAACGCAAATCTGGTTCAAGAAGTTGAAACTAACTCGCAGACACCTTTAATCTTTAATAATAATGCGTCTGGGTCATGGATGCTATCCGAGTCATCTACACAGGATCAAGGTCTTAAGACACCCCTCACTGCCCAGAAGACGCTAGAGAAATAGCCAACTTGAACCACATTATACTGTCATGTAAAGCTAGCCATACACGTACAGGAAATCCTCAAGGAAAAAGCCTCCGTGATTTCCTTGGGGATTTCCTCAACCGAACCCTCGCCCACACACGGAGAGGATATCCTCAAGGAAATCCTGAAGGAAAAGGCCTTGGGGATTTTCTCAAGGTTCAATTCCAAGTTGACTGGTGGTGGTTGGTTGTTCACGTGGTGTTGCAAATAATTTTCATCATGGTAATTTTTTGAACTCACCACAAGTAAGGTTCATTCTGGTACAGTTGTATTATATTCTGTTGAACGTTCTCGAGACATGACGAAATAGGACACTCCCGACAATCACTTCACTTCACAAATCCTCAAGGCCTACTGCTGTCGACACATACACGCAGCAAGAGACTGGGAAAATCCGACCTGCTTGGCCTCAAGGCGGAAAAGAATTGAATTTTGTTCGGGAATTTTTGATCTCTCGCACCCAGCTAGGCCTCAAGGACGCCACCACACACGTTGAGGAATTCCTCACGGATTGGACTGTTCAGGCCGAACCTTGAGGAAATCCCGCTCGTGTATGGCCGCCTTAAGAATTACTCTCAACAGCAGAACCGAACCATCTTTACTCTTCTTTAGTGAAGTTAAATACCCCACTGCCCACTTCAATTTCCATCATGTTATCAAATATAACTCCACAATTATGCGCTGTAATTTGCCAATATTTATCAGACTGTAGCATTAATTTATAGGTTATGACTTGTATGCTCTCTCACTCTGTAAATGCTGACCGCCATGGTCTTCCGAGGCCTAACGCCATTAGTAGTATTTTTTTTAAACTATAAATTCTCTTGGACGCTAGGGAGGGAAAGAAAGCGACTGTGGCTTTAAAGTACAGCCCCAGCATGTGCCTAATGTAGCGATGCCGTCGGTGCGATGCAGTTCTGTAAAAATAGAACCATTTACATCTGCCTATAAAAGAACACTTCACATTTTATAAAACTCGTTCTGTTGAAATGAATTTTAATAAAGTATTTCATTTTATCTTATTCCGACTTAACATTCTGCCCCTAGGCATGGAATACTCACTGAAATGGATGGGTACGATGAATATGGGGGCGCACAGGCAGATCTGGATGTGCATTATCTCCACCGGATGGATCGCTGTCACTGAGAAGGCCGTGGGCTGCTTGTACTTGTGATGCAGCTTATGAAAGTGTTTGTAGAGGAACGGGGTGTGGTAGATCCTGTGCAGCCAGTAGGTGGCGTAGTCCTGGAACAAGCAAACAAGCTGCGATATAGGGTACACGGAGACTTCTTAAGGGATACGTAAAATTTAAAATAAGTATCACCACATAATAAATTTACAATTATACACAGAGGACACTTTTATAGGCTACTTATAGTGTTCCCTATGAGGTACTATCACCCTGTCAACACAGTATTTAAAAGTGAGAGAACTTTCCTCTTGTTGAATCTTACAACCTGACTTTTCATCCCGGATATCATTGCCTCACGTCACTGTCTAGTCCCCCTGCAGTCGCTCACAATCTTGCAACTCATTTACTACTCAATACAGTACAACATCATCCGCAAATACCATTATCTGTTATCCCGTTTATTTACTCATATCATTGTCCGACTCGTTGGCTGGATGGTCAGCGTACTGGCCTTCGGTTCAGAGGGTCCCGAGTTCGATTCCCGGCCGGGTCGGGGATTTTAGCCTTCATTGGTTAATTCCAATGGCTCGGAGGCTGGGTGCTTGTGCTATCCCCAACATTCCTGCAACTCACACACCACTCATAACACTATCCTCCACCACAGTAACACGCAGCTACCTACACATGGCAGATGCCGCCCACCCTTATCGGATGGTCTGCCTTACAAGGGCTGCACTCGGCTAGAAATAGCCACACAAAATTAAAAAATTAAACTCATATCATTTATATATATATAAGACAATACAAAGGCCCAATAATACTGCTCCGCAGGACACCCCCTTTTAATCATTACGGGAACAGATAACACTTCACCTACCCTAATTCTCTGAGTTCTGTTTTCTAGAAATGTAGGCACCCATTCAACTACTCTTTTGTCTAGTCCAACAGCCCTAATTTTCGTCAGTAAGCTCCTATGATTTACCCTATCAAAAGCCTTAGATAGGCCAATAGCGACACAGTCCATTTGACATCCTGAATCTAAAATATCTGTTATATCTAATCTTCATTGGAGTAATAATATTAGCTAGGTTGTTACGAAAGGTTGCAGATTTCTTCGCATGATATGAGAGTAATTAGTGGTTGTATTAAGGATGTTTCTGGTAAGACACCCATTAGAGTATAGTTCCAGTGCACGGGGCCCATGCCAGGATTTCTTGATACAAGAACTGGAAAAGGTCCAAAAGGAAAGCAGCACGTTCGTTGTTTGTGATTTCCGACAAAGTAGTAGTGTTACAAAAATGTTGCAAACTTCGGACTGGGAACACATGGGAGTAAGGAGAAGAGATGCTCGACTAAACGGTATGTTCCACGGAGTGGAATAACATCAGTAGACAAATAAGCTTGAGCGGAGCTTTTAAAAGCAGGAAAGATATGAAGATAAATTCAAGAGGACGAATTGGGGCAAATATTCATTTATAGGACGAGGAGTAAGGGATTGGAATAAATGTTCGATACATTCCCAAGTTCTTTGAAAACTTGAAATAAAAGGCTAGGTAAACACGTGATAGGGAACCTGTCACCTGGGAGACAGTCCTAAATGCAGATCATTGATCACTGTCTGTTGACTTATAACTTGGTTTTCGTCATGATCGTTTACTGGCGCAAGAGTAATCAACTCACAAAATGAACATGTCATTGACTTATGCTCAAGCAAACGGGAAATTTGTTGCCGTATTTCTTGCATCTGCTGTTATATTTTGAGGTATTAAACCAAGTAGTTGAAGTCTCTATTCCTCAGACAGAAACCGAGGAAAACTCTGTATTTTAGATAATTACACTCATGTTCATAAAATCCAGAACACCTTGAAGTTCTTATTCACACGACATGTGCATTAGTATGTTATGAAGATATTATTAGCATTGGACCCATGTTGGTCCTAAGGTTCAAGGCCACATTGATATTTCGGCACCACTACCGTCTGGTAAAATGTACCTGCGGCTCTCGTTGTCGCTATGAGCTGAATGTAATCGATCAGAGTGACTTCATCAGACGTTCAGGATGACTCGCAGATGTATGCGAGAACCGTACCGTCAAATAAATGAGTTTGAAAGCGGGCGCATTATTGGCATGAGAGAACGTGATGCATCCACCCTGGAAATTGCTACTTATGTGGAACGAAGTGTGTCAGCAGTGCAACGGGTGTGTACAAAATGGTTCACAGAAGACCGTAGAACACGACGAGATGGGTCTGGCCGCACCACCCAGACCACCCCCCGAGAACATCGACACCTCATCCGAATGGCATTGCAGGACAGATCTGCGTCCTCCTCAGCTCTGGCGCAACAGTGGAACAGTGAAACACATCGTACGCTATCAGGAGCGACAGTCCATCGCCGTTTATTACGGTCTGGGTTACCGGCGCGTTGTCCACTTCTCCGCCTACCTTTGACTAATGTGCATAAATATGGTAGACTGCAATGGTGTATGCAACGACGTCACTGGGGACAGGAATGACAGCATATAGTGTTCTCGGACGAATCCAGGTTCTGTTTGTTTGAAAATGATGGCCGCATTTTGGTTCACCGCAGACAGGGGGTGAGGCATTACATTGACTGCATTCGCACAAGACATACAGCGCCAACTCAAGGTCTTATGGTGTGGGGTGTTATTGGGTACAACCACAAATCACAGTTGGTGCGTGTCCAGGAAACTGTGACCAGTTTGATCAACCTGAATGACATCCTGCAACCCGTAGCCACTCCCTTTCTGTACGACACCCCAGACGCCATATTTCAGCAGGACAATGCGCGACCACATGTTGCTGCACGAACACGTGCCTTCTTGTTGTCACAGGATGTCAGACTGTTGCCCTGGCCCGCCCGATTCCCGAGGACTTGTCAATCGAAAATGTGTGGGATATAGTGTAACGACGGGTGAGGCGCAGTGACCCAATGCCAACCTCCAAAGATGAATTGTGGAACTAGATGAGTGCAGCATGGATGTCTATACCCAAGGACGCCATTCGCGCCTTATATGTGTCGATGCCATCACGCAGGGAACAAGTTATTCGTGCTCGTGGAGGACCAGTTCCTGCTAAGCTACAGGACACATGCTGAACCTAGGTGACTGAAAAGAGAATCTTTTCTGAAGAACGTACTAATGAACATGTCCTGTGAATAGGAACTTCCTATCTCTAGTCTCTCAAGGTGTTCTGTTTTTTTACGAACATGATTGTAATTCCAAGATTAAATGAGTAATTTTATGGTCATTAAAGGGCCATTACGGTAGTTCACCATTACTGTGGCTTACCTGATAGATGAAAATGGCCGGCCACTGCACAAACCACCACCACCAGGTGTACTCATCAAACTCGTAGTAGATCATGGACCAGCCGCCGTTGCTGATGTAGCAAGCCAGCGTGGCTGTGAACGAGCTGGTGAGCAACAGACTGAAGGACCCCACCATGATCTCGTGCCGCTCCAACTCCGGGGGCAGGAACTTGTGAGGCTGGCATTTCCACTCCTCAGGGTGATCTCTCCGGCGGACGTACCAGAACCACTGCACACACAGACAGTGAAAGTGAATAAGAGAATATACGGCAATTGTTGTATCCTTTGATCACAGCTTATAAATTGACGTTTTCGTCGATTTTAGGGAACACATACTTGGTTATTTTATATGCATTCCCCTCGCCTCTCTGCTGAACAGAGTTATCGCCTACCACCTTTTCCTCAGCGCACTACATAGCAAACCTCGACGGGAGCAAGGGAACTGGCTTCAGTCCAAACGCAGTCGCTGGTGATAACGGACGGTTAGCAGCTTAAGATGAGTACAGAAAGCTTTCTCAAAGTTACTAAGGTGACAGTGGAGGACTTTTACATTTTATCCCGCACGCTTATACAGTAATATCACCCATTAATAATCATTGACAGGTTTACGAAATATAAACAATATTCTACATATATACGCATGGCTAAAAGTTATTTGACCGGGCGAGTTGGCCGTGCGCGTAGAGGCGCGCGGCTGTGAGCTTGCATCCGGGAGATAGTAGGTTCGAATCCCACTATCGGCAGCCCTGAAAATGGTTTTCCGTGGTTTCCCATTTTCACACCAGGCAAATGCTGGGGCTGTACCTTAATTAAGGCCACGGCCGCTTCCTTCCACTTCCTAGGCCTTTCCTATCCCATCGTCGCCATAAGACCTATCTGTGTCGGTGCGACGTAAAGCCCCCTAGCAAAAAAAAAAAAAAAAGTTATTTGATTGAATGTGAGGACGATCTTGTGGAACGAAACATGTCATTCTTTATTACTATGTTTTTACAGGTATGTTATAGTGCTATAATTAGTGTTTTGAAAGACTGAAAAGTTTAAAAGTCTTATCAACAGAGTAGGTACTGAAAAATATGACCAGAAGAAGAGACAGAATGATAGGACAAATCTTAAGACACCAGGACTTGTTCAGTTAGTTTTTGAGGGAAGTGTAGGTGGTAAGAACGGTAGGACTGAGCGCAATGAATTCGGAAGATCGTGGGTTCGAATCTTACTGTTGCCAGCTCTGAAGATGGTTTTCCGTATTTTCCCTTTTTCACACTACGCAAATGATGCGGCTGTACCTTAATTGAGGCCAAGGTCACATCCTTCTCTCTCCTTCTGTGTGACGTGAAGTCGTAAAAGAAATTGAACGGTAGTGGTAGACGAAAGCATGAATATGACAAGCAGATTACCGTAGATGCAGGAAGTAGTACTTACGTAGAAATAAAATGTTAAGCGCAGGATAGGATCGTATTGAGAACTGCATCAAACTGATGACTCAAACAGCGACATATTAATTTAAGTGAATTATCTGAAAATGTCATTTGCGAAATGGCGTTTGCTAACAGGTGTCTTGTGTGACAAGCATATGCCTACAATGCTGAAAGGCAAGATATATGCGACTGTCATCGGACCTGCCCTCATTTACGGCTGTGAATGTTGGGCAAGACAGAAGTACGATCAACAACTGCACGTCACGGTGCGGTGGTAAAATCAAATGGCATATGGCTTTTAGTGCCGGGAGTGTCCGAGGACAAGTTCGGCTCGCCAGGTGCAGGTCTTTTAATTTGACTCCCGTAGGTGACCTGGGTGAAATGATGATGAAGATGACACATACACCCAGCCACCGTGCCAGCGAAATAATGGTTAAAATTCCGGACCCTGTCGGGAATCGAACCCGAGACCGCTGTGACCAAAGACCAGCGCGCTAACCATTTAGCCACGGAGCCGGACGCTGCGGTGGTAAGCGGGTGTCACTCTGTTTGACCGACTGAACATTAGGGCATGTGCGGGGATCATTTAATACTGCCCCTATCAGTAGGAAACTGGAGGATCGGCAGTTGCGCAGGTAAGGGCACGTAGAACGTCGAGATATATAGCATCCCGTACAGAGAGCTCTTGCAACCTAGGAACCAAGGAGAGGACGAGGACGTCCTAGAGCAGGGATGGCAAACCTTTACCGACTAGCATGTCAGTTAAGGTCTTATTACTTTTACTGTCTAGCGTGCCATCGGTTATTTTCCTTTAAAATTATCATGAAACCCATCATTTGACTTCATTTAGGTATCAGATTACATTACACATAAATGCATTCGACTGACTGAATGTTTCATAATTTTATTTTGCAAAATCACTGAAAATTACATCTTAAACAATAAATTTTAAGAATACATTTTTTACTTTCACCTAATCTTCTTCCTCTTCCTCTTTATTTGTTTACCCTCCCAGGTCAGCTTTTCCCTCGGACTCAGCGCTTCAAGGGCAGTGTCCTGCAGCTTCAGACTCTGGGTCGTAGGATACAACTGGGGAGGATGACCAGTACCTCGCCCAGGTGGCCTCACCTGCTATCTGAACAAGGGCCTTGCATGGGGATGGGAACATTGGAGGGGATAGACAAGGAAGAGGGAAGAAAGCAGCCGTGGCTTTAAGTTAGGTACCATCCCGGCATTTTGCCTGGAGAAGAAGTGGAAAACCACGGAAAACTACTTCCAGGATGGCTGAGGTGGGAATCGAACCCACCTCTACTCCTTTGACCTCCGGAGGCTCGTGCCACTTTTCGAATTTCGTGGCAGAGCCGCGAGTCGAACTCGGGCCTCTGGGGGTGGCAGCTAATCACGCTAACCACTACACCACAGAGCTGGACTTAACCTAATCAAATTTGTAAAAGATATGGCCATACAATTAACTGAGACATACTTATGTATTAAAGCGTAGTATTAAAATATCCTATGTTGCTAGATTTCCGACCTATTTATTACATGTTAAAAACATTCAAATATGTTAGTATGTTGTCTGAGGTGCCACAGAAATCTTGTTTCCGTGTCACCTGGTGACACGCGTGTCTTAGATTCGCCATCCCTGTGCTAGAGCAACGTGGTGGCGAACAGCGAAAAAGGCTTTGAAGAGAAACGGCATTCCATTGACGCAGACATCAAACCGAAGGGAGTAATCTCTGAGGATCAGAAAAGCCGACCCTGAGTGATACTGGGGTGTGCCCTTTATCAGCACATTTACGGCCAGAAAAGAAGAAGAAGATGTAGTAATAGAAGAAGAAGAAGTAATCTTAATATTATAAAAGGAAGTGTCTGTCTGTCTGTCTGTCTGTCTGTCTGTCTGTCTGTCTGTCTGTCTGTCTGTCTGTCTGTCTGTCTGTCAGTCTGTCTGTGCGCGATGCCCAGCAAAATCTACAGCACGTAGAGATCTGAAATTTTGAACATAGGTAGATGGAAAGGGGTCCGAATGCACCTCGAAGCCGGAATTTTCATTTTCGCTTTCGTTGGTAAGTTATGAAAGAAAAACCATCGGAAAACGTGCATTGGGATATGACAATCCAACGTGCTGTCACCAAGATTAAATGCATAGAGTCGCTGTCGCTAGGCAACGTACATAGAGATAGGTAGAGAACACAATATTCAAAGAGCCATTTTACGTCCAGGACGTAGGAAGCTGTTTTTGGTCTTATATGGTGTGAGGGCATATGACGGTGTTGATGATGATTCGTCCGTCGGATCGGGACGTTAAGTCTTGAGCTATTCGAGAGGAGTGGCATATGTGTCGGCGCCGGGTTTCATCCTCTTCATTCTTGCTATCATATATCATGCCTTCATTTCTTTCAACAAGCAACTTTTATAAGAATTACCCGATGTTCTACACTTTTACAAGTCAATCGACTACACGGCAGAGCTTCGAAAGACTTGGAGTCACCTGGAGTACCCCCGAACATCTTAGAGCGGACGATTGTGGCACCAATTATCCTTCTTAAGAATAAGAATCCTGCCCTCTGCAATGAACACGACTCTGAAACTGATGACTAATATTATTGAAGCCATACTCATGATTGGGCATGCCGCGAGCGAAGTAATATTCATTCCTCGGATTCGAATAATTTCTTCGGATATACAGTTTAAGTTTAGATCTCTGCAGTGTTCAAAATAAAATATCTCTGTGTAATAATAAAGCAAGCATAATCTTCTTCTTCTTCTTCTTCTATATATATAAAAGCAAGTCGGGCTGGAGCGATGTATATATAAATATTTAAAAATGAAAAAAGACGTGAATTAATGAGGCACTTCCAGAAATCTCAGAAATTTGAAACTTGGTACGAGGGAAACTGATGACCCCAGGATCCCTAGAAAAATCGCAAATTCTGAAAATTCCCTGAAGGGGGCACGCTGAGGGGGGCTCAAATTTTGGGCTCAGCATAAGAACACAGTCGTATAGTATATCCAAAACGATAACCTATAGGTTTCGTGGGCTTAAAAATTTTCGGGAATTTCCTCATTTTTATCCCCCATCCCCCCAAATCAAGATGGCGGCACAACCTGCGAGACAAGGTAGACAATTGAAATTTGGTGAAATTATAGCTTTTGGTCCCTAACCGACGGGAAAATTCCAAGATGTTCAAATTTTTCACTTTTTACCCCCAAAGATATCGAAATATTGAGGCAATTTTAATGACTGTGCAGACATTCCTTTTGAGCTATTTTTTGGCTAAACGGTAAGTCGTATCACAAAACGGATGGCACAATGTCCCTTCAATTCGGAGTGATCTACAACTTTGGTCCTGTGACATTTTGTCGTATCTCTCTCCCTTATACGTTAAATTTGGCCGTATTTCTGGATTGTTCGTAAATTTGGTGATTTTTACAAGTATATTTTATTGTTTGACACACTTATAAGAATGATAGGATCATCACGTTATGTGCGCACATTGGCACGATTAAGGGACATATGTGTACCAAATTTCATGATTCTAGCTTATACATAAGTAGGCAAAATGTAATGTAAAATGTTAAAAATGCACCCAAATTTCACAATATTCAAAATTTGAACTCAATTTACCCCCTTAATATGGGAGATATGGGGAAATGGTTTAGAAACAAACATGTAGAGCGATAAATGGGGCGTCTGATGGCGCAAACCGTTTCTTAATATCATAAACCGTTTAGGAGATATGAATCTCGAAGTGGAAGTCTGCACTTTTCAACGTGCTCATGCTTATCCGTCATCTATATATATAAAAGCAAGTCGGGCTGGAGCGATGTATATATAAATATTTAAAAATGAAAAAAGACGTGAATTAATGAGGCACTTCCAGAAATCTCAGAAATTTGAAACTTGGTACGAGGGAAACTGTTGACCCCAGGATCCCTAGAAAAATCGCAAATTCTGAAAATTCCCTGAAGGGGGCACGCTGAGGGGGGCTCAAATTTTGGGCTCAGCATAAGAACACAGTCGTATAGTATATCCAAAACGATAACCTATAGGTTTCGTGGGCTTAAAAATTTTCGGGAATTTCCTCATTTTTATCCCCCATCCCCCCAAATCAAGATGGCGGCACAACCTGCGAGACAAGGTAGACAATTGAAATTTGGTGAAATTATAGCTTTTGGTCCCTAACCGACGGGAAAATTCCAAGATGTTCAAATTTTTCACTTTTTACCCCCAAAGATATCGAAATATTGAGGCAATTTTAATGACTGTGCAGACATTCCTTTTGAGCTATTTTTTGGCTAAACGGTAAGTCGTATCACAAAACGGATGGCACAATGTCCCTTCAATTCGGAGTGATCTACAACTTTGGTCCTGTGACATTTTGTCGTATCTCTCTCCCTTATACGTTAAATTTGGCCGTATTTCTGGATTGTTCGTAAATTTGGTGATTTTTACAAGTATATTTTATTGTTTGACACACTTATAAGAATGATAGGATCATCACGTTGTGTGCGCACATTGGCACGATTAAGGGACATATGTGTACCAAATTTCATGATTCTAGCTTATACATAAGTAGGCAAAATGTAATGTAAAATGTTAAAAATGCACCTAAATTTCACCCTATTCAAACTTTGAACTCAATTTACCCCCTTAATATGGGAGATATGGGGAAATGGTTTAGAAACAAACATGTAGAGCGATAAATGGGGCGTCTGATGGCGCAAACCGTTTCTTAATATCATAAACCGTTTAGGAGATATGAATCTCGAAGTGGAAGTCTGCACTTTTCAACGTGCTCATGCTTATCCGTCATCTATCTATATATATAAAAGCAAGTCGGGCTGGAGCGATGTATATATAAATATTTAAAAATGAAAAAAGACGTGAATTAATGAGGCACTTCCAGAAATCTCAGAAATTTGAAACTTGGTACGAGGGAAACTGATGACCCCAGGATCCCTAGAAAAATCGCAAATTCTGAAAATTCCCTGAAGGGGGCACGCTGAGGGGGGCTCAAATTTTGGGCTCAGCATAAGAACACAGTCGTATAGTATATCCAAAACGATAACCTATAGGTTTCGTGGGCTTAAAAATTTTCGGGAATTTCCTCATTTTTATCCCCCATCCCCCCAAATCAAGATGGCGGCACAACCTGCGAGACAAGGTAGACAATTGAAATTTGGTGAAATTATAGCTTTTGGTCCCTAACCGACGGGAAAATTCCAAGATGTTCAAATTTTTCACTTTTTACCCCCAAAGATATCGAAATATTGAGGCAATTTTAATGACTGTGCAGACATTCCTTTTGAGCTATTTTTTGGCTAAACGGTAAGTCGTATCACAAAACGGATGGCACAATGTCCCTTCAATTCGGAGTGATCTACAACTTTGGTCCTGTGACATTTTGTCGTATCTCTCTCCCTTATACGTTAAATTTGGCCGTATTTCTGGATTGTTCGTAAATTTGGTGATTTTTACAAGTATATTTTATTGTTTGACACACTTATAAGAATGATAGGATCATCACGTTATGTGCGCACATTGGCACGATTAAGGGACATATGTGTACCAAATTTCATGATTCTAGCTTATACATAAGTAGGCAAAATGTAATGTAAAATGTTAAAAATGCACCCAAATTTCACAATATTCAAAATTTGAACTCAATTTACCCCCTTAATATGGGAGATATGGGGAAATGGTTTAGAAACAAACATGTAGAGCGATAAATGGGGAGTCTGATGGCGCAAACCGTTTCTTAATATCATAAACCGTTTAGGAGATATGAATCTCGAAGTGGAAGTCTGCACTTTTCAACGTGCTCATGCTTATCCGTCATCTATATATATAAAAGCAAGTCGGGCTGGAGCGATGTATATATAAATATTTAAAAATGAAAAAAGACGTGAATTAATGAGGCACTTCCAGAAATCTCAGAAATTTGAAACTTGGTACGAGGGAAACTGGTGACCCCAGGATCCCTAGAAAAATCGCAAATTCTGAAAATTCCCTGAAGGGGGCACGCTGAGGGGGGCTCAAATTTTGGGCTCAGCATAAGAACACAGTCGTATAGTATATCCAAAACGATAACCTATAGGTTTCGTGGGCTTAAAAATTTTCGGGAATTTCCTCATTTTTATCCCCCATCCCCCCAAATCAAGATGGCGGCACAACCTGCGAGACAAGGTAGACAATTGAAATTTGGTGAAATTATAGCTTTTGGTCCCTAACCGACGGGAAAATTCCAAGATGTTCAAATTTTTCACTTTTTACCCCCAAAGATATCGAAATATTGAGGCAATTTTAATGACTGTGCAGACATTCCTTTTGAGCTATTTTTTGGCTAAACGGTAAGTCGTATCACAAAACGGATGGCACAATGTCCCTTCAATTCGGAGTGATCTACAACTTTGGTCCTGTGACATTTTGTCGTATCTCTCTCCCTTATACGTTAAATTTGGCCGTATTTCTGGATTGTTCGTAAATTTGGTGATTTTTACAAGTATATTTTATTGTTTGACACACTTATAAGAATGATAGGATCATCACGTTGTGTGCGCACATTGGCACGATTAAGGGACATATGTGTACCAAATTTCATGATTCTAGCTTATACATAAGTAGGCAAAATGTAATGTAAAATGTTAAAAATGCACCCAAATTTCACAATATTCAAAATTTGAACTCAATTTACCCCCTTAATATGGGAGATATGGGGAAATGGTTTAGAAACAAACATGTAGAGCGATAAATGGGGCGTCTGATGGCGCAAACCGTTTCTTAATATCATAAACCGTTTAGGAGATATGAATCTCGAAGTGGAAGTCTGCACTTTTCAACGTGCTCATGCTTATCCGTCATCTATATATATAAAAGCAAGTCGGGCTGGAGCGATGTATATATAAATATTTAAAAATGAAAAAAGACTTGAATTAATGAGGCACTTCCAGAAATCTCAGAAATTTGAAACTTGGTACGAGGGAAACTGATGACCCCAGGATCCCTAGAAAAATCGCAAATTCTCAAAATTCCCTGAAGGGGGCACGCTGAGGGGGGCTCAAATTTTGGGCTCAGCATAAGAACACAGTCGTATAGTATATCCAAAACGATAACCTATAGGTTTCGTGGGCTTAAAAATTTTCGGGAATTTCCTCATTTTTATCCCCCATCCCCCCAAATCAAGATGGCGGCACAACCTGCGAGACGAGATAGACAATTGAAATTTGGTGAAATTATAGCTTTTGGTCCCTAACCGACGGGAAAATTCCAAGATGTTCAAATTTTTCACTTTTTACCCCCAAAGATATCGAAATATTGAGGCAATTTTAATGACTGTGCGGACATTCATTTTGAGCTATTTTTTGGCTAAACGGTAAGTCGTATCACAAAACGGATGGCACAATGTCCCTTCAATTCGGAGTGATCTACAACTTTGGTCCTGTGACATTTTGTCGTATCTCTCTCCCTTATACGTTAAATTTGGCCGTATTTCTGGATTGTTCGTAAATTTGGTGATTTTTACAAGTATATTTTATTGTTTGACACACTTATAAGAATGATAGGATCATCACGTTGTGTGCGCACATTGGCACGATTAAGGGACATATGTGTACCAAATTTCATGATTCTAGCTTATACATAAGTAGGCAAAATGTAATGTAA
Source organism: Anabrus simplex (assembly GCF_040414725.1). Lineage (NCBI taxonomy): Eukaryota > Metazoa > Arthropoda > Insecta > Orthoptera > Tettigoniidae > Anabrus > Anabrus simplex. The sequence goes on along the minus strand of NC_090265.1, from coordinate 1,686,906,454 downwards.
AATGTTAAAAATGCACCTAAATTTCACCCTATTCAAACTTTGAACTCAATTTACCCCCTTAATATGGGAGATATGGGGAAATGGTTTAGAAACAAACATGTAGAGCGATAAATGGGGCGTCTGATGGCGCAAACCGTTTCTTAATATCATAAACCGTTTAGGAGATATGAATCTCGAAGTGGAAGTCTGCACTTTTCAACGTGCTCATGCTTATCCGTCATCTATATATATAAAAGCAAGTCGGGCTGGAGCGATGTATATATAAATATTTAAAAATGAAAAAAGACGTGAATTAATGAGGCACTTCCAGAAATCTCAGAAATTTGAAACTTGGTACGAGGGAAACTGATGACCCCAGGATCCCTAGAAAAATCGCAAATTCTGAAAATTCCCTGAAGGGGGCACGCTGAGGGGGGCTCAAATTTTGGGCTCAGCATAAGAACACAGTCGTATAGTATATCCAAAACGATAACCTATAGGTTTCGTGGGCTTAAAAATTTTCGGGAATTTCCTCATTTTTATCCCCCATCCCCCCAAATCAAGATGGCGGCACAACCTGCGAGACAAGGTAGACAATTGAAATTTGGTGAAATTATAGCTTTTGGTCCCTAACCGACGGGAAAATTCCAAGATGTTCAAATTTTTCACTTTTTACCCCCAAAGATATCGAAATATTGAGGCAATTTTAATGACTGTGCAGACATTCCTTTTGAGCTATTTTTTGGCTAAACGGTAAGTCGTATCACAAAACGGATGGCACAATGTCCCTTCAATTCGGAGTGATCTACAACTTTGGTCCTGTGACATTTTGTCGTATCTCTCTCCCTTATACGTTAAATTTGGCCGTATTTCTGGATTGTTCGTAAATTTGGTGATTTTTACAAGTATATTTTATTGTTTGACACACTTATAAGAATGATAGGATCATCACGTTGTGTGCGCACATTGGCACGATTAAGGGACATATGTGTACCAAATTTCATGATTCTAGCTTATACATAAGTAGGCAAAATGTAATGTAAAATGTTAAAAATGCACCTAAATTTCACCCTATTCAAACTTTGAACTCAATTTACCCCCTTAATATGGGAGATATGGGGAAATGGTTTAGAAACAAACATGTAGAGCGATAAATGGGGCGTCTGATGGCGCAAACCGTTTCTTAATATCATAAACCGTTTAGGAGATATGAATCTCGAAGTGGAAGTCTGCACTTTTCAACGTGCTCATGCTTATCCGTCATCTATATATATAAAAGCAAGTCGGGCTGGAGCGATGTATATATAAATATTTAAAAATGAAAAAAGACGTGAATTAATGAGGCACTTCCAGAAATCTCAGAAATTTGAAACTTGGTACGAGGGAAACTGATGACCCCAGGATCCCTAGAAAAATCGCAAATTCTGAAAATTCCCTGAAGGGGGCACGCTGAGGGGGGCTCAAATTTTGGGCTCAGCATAAGAACACAGTCGTATAGTATATCCAAAACGATAACCTATAGGTTTCGTGGGCTTAAAAATTTTCGGGAATTTCCTCATTTTTATCCCCCATCCCCCCAAATCAAGATGGCGGCACAACCTGCGAGACAAGGTAGACAATTGAAATTTGGTGAAATTATAGCTTTTGGTCCCTAACCGACGGGAAAATTCCAAGATGTTCAAATTTTTCACTTTTTACCCCCAAAGATATCGAAATATTGAGGCAATTTTAATGACTGTGCAGACATTCCTTTTGAGCTATTTTTTGGCTAAACGGTAAGTCGTATCACAAAACGGATGGCACAATGTCCCTTCAATTCGGAGTGATCTACAACTTTGGTCCTGTGACATTTTGTCGTATCTCTCTCCCTTATACGTTAAATTTGGCCGTATTTCTGGATTGTTCGTAAATTTGGTGATTTTTACAAGTATATTTTATTGTTTGACACACTTATAAGAATGATAGGATCATCACGTTGTGTGCGCACATTGGCACGATTAAGGGACATATGTGTACCAAATTTCATGATTCTAGCTTATACATAAGTAGGCAAAATGTAATGTAAAATGTTAAAAATGCACCTAAATTTCACCCTATTCAAACTTTGAACTCAATTTACCCCCTTAATATGGGAGATATGGGGAAATGGTTTAGAAACAAACATGTAGAGCGATAAATGGGGCGTCTGATGGCGCAAACCGTTTCTTAATATCATAAACCGTTTAGGAGATATGAATCTCGAAGTGGAAGTCTGCACTTTTCAACGTGCTCGTGCTTATCCGTCATCTATATAAATAAAATTGTTTCTGTTTGTCTGTTTGTCTGTCTGTTTGTCTGTTCCACCATCACGTCGAAACGGCTGGATAGATCTCAACCAAACTTCATATTTAGAGTATACTGACCCCGGGGAAGGTTTCGATATGCATATCATTTTAAAATCTTTGAAAAGACGGGGGTTTTATAGGAAAAACGGTTTTCCTCCATTTTCTCTTATACTATTATAGGCAAAATATCGAATTTGTCGTATAAGGACGAGACAAAGCTCAATTTAATCCTCTTGACGCAAAGAACAAAACTCGGTAAGCCCTACGGGCCCGAAAACCATGTTTTAAGGCCCTAAAACCAACCGTTACGGAGATATTGGCACCACACTACCCCTGCTCTAGGAATCGGATAAAGAAATGAACTGCCGTAACCATGGCAACGTCAGCTCCAGGATTCTAGAGCAGTGAGATTATGCATGTACGTTTGGGCATAGCTGTCAACCAAAATAGGTACAAATAAGACTTAATATCTGGGAAAAAAATATACTGTTGTGTAAGGCACTCGTAGGACTCCTTTGGGCGGGGATGGAAAGGGGGTGAAGAACGAGTGTAAAAATCTTTATAAATAAAATTGTTTCTGTTTGTCTGTCTGTTTGTCTGTTCCACCATCACGTCGAAACGGCTGGATAGATCTCAACCAAACTTCATATTTAGGGTATACTCATCCCGGAGAAGGTTTTGATATGCATATCATTTTAAAATCCTTGAATAGACAGGGGGTTTATAGGAAAACCAGAATGGTTTTTCCACCATCACGTCGAAACGGCTGGATAGATCTCAACCAAACTTCATATTTAGAGGATACTCATCGCGGGGAAGTTTTCCATATGCATATCATTTTAAAATATTTGAATATATGGGGGGTTTATAGGAAAATCAGAATGGTTTTTCCACCATCACGTCGAAACGGCTGGATGGATCTCAACCAAACATTGTATTTAGAGTATACTAATCCCGGGGAAGGTTTAGATATGCATATCATTTTAAAATCCTTGAATAGACGGGGGGTTTATAGGAAAACCAGAGTGGTTTTCCCACCATCACGTCGAAACGGCTGGATAGATCTCAGCCAAACTTCATATTTAGAGTATACTCATCCCAGGAAAGGTTCCGATATGCATATAATTTTAAAATCTTTGAATAGACGGGGTGTTTATAGGAAAACCACAGTGGTTTTCCTCTATTTTCTCTTATACTATTGATTTTCTGTAAACTTCGTTTACCGTACGTGAAACGTCTCTTCATTATAAACAACTTTCGTTATGTTCATAATTTACCTTACTCTTCACATGACGGAGAAATTTACAATTTTCTGCTGGTATCATGCTCTGCATTTAGTGACCGACAGACCGAGAACGAACCTACAGGTTACCATGGCAACGTCTCTGACTGCATGCCAGTAGGGAAGTAACGTATTGCCATTTTCCTCATCATGCTTTTAAATTCGTGGTTGTTCCTTGGGTAGATGGCAAGAGAGGCATCAATCGGCTCATCTGCGGGATATTGGCGGAATATCGTTGGAGGTTATAACCGCCCTCGAATAGATTAAGTAATAACACCATTAGTCATCTTCATATTTGTTTACCTAAGAATCACTGAACCTAAATTTCTCCTCTGTTAGCGCTTTATTATATCCATAACTCACGGCATTTATTTATTTGTCGTTATCCGGCTGTCCTCAGTTATAATCCATTTTCTATTAGTTTCAACATTCTTAACTGTATTATTTTCTTCCTTAATTACGCCGTATGTACGTGAATGCTAGAAACTACTGGATGCATTTCCACCAAGATTCGTATTTAGAATACACCTGACCTTGATAGGTTTCAGGGCAAATATTGTTTCTAAATCCCTGAACTAACTGGGGGTTTATACGAAACCGAAACAGTGATTTTGCACTTCCAAAAAATATACACAACAAAAGTTTATGGAAGTCTGCCTACCTTGGTAGAAATTAATGTCTAAACCTTTTTTTCTCATGTGCATCATTTCGATACGAGGATCAATAAGGGAGATATCATTAAAGGACCGTTTTTCTGTACAAGTCCCATCGGACTTAACTCACGAGCGGGTGCGTGTAAAGCGTATTCCTTACAACTTGAAAACTACTGAAGACATTCGAAACAAAATTTATATTTAGCATCCACCTGTCCAAAGGTAGGTTTTAAACGTAAATAACATTTCATGTTCCGGAATGGACTGGCGGTTTATAAGGAACCGAAATGGTGATTTTACTCTTCCACAATATATACAGAACAAGACCAACCTGACTGGAAATCGACCAAACCTGATGGAATTCCACCTCTAAACCTTTTTTTTCATGTGCATTTTTTCGTCAGGAGGATTAATAAGGGAGATATCATGAATGGTCACTTTTGCAGGTTAAGTCCAGCGGACATAGCCCAAAAGGTGTTTTACATGGAGCAGATTCCTTATCTATATAAATCAAATCGTGACGACTGTGTACCTCTACACTGACTATTTTGGCGAAATTTTCGTACAGCTTTCCGTTTAAGGGGTAATAATAACAATCTCCATAATTTTTGATTTCCTGAAAGTCCTAATTTTTACCCGCCTCGCCCAAAATCCACATTGTGGCATAATCTGCCAGAAGAATAAGAAGATAATTGAAATTTGACAAAATTATACGTTTTAGCCTGTAACGAATGAAAAATCCTATATCATTAAATTTTTCATTTTTTATCCCCGAAGAATATCGAAATATGCAGGCAATTTTAATGATGGTGCAGACCTTCGGAAATTCCTATCACGTAACGGATTGCACAATCTCCGTTCAATTTGGAATGATCTACAACCTTGGTCTTATGACTTTATGCCGTATCTGTATCCCTTTTACGTTTGATTTTTCTCTATTAATCGATGTTAAGTCAATTTGGAATTTTCACATGCATTATTCATACTTTCAATTACTTATATGAAATACAGAATCATCAAACTCTTCACGAAAATTGGCCCACTCAGTAGCCATATGTGAGCCAAATGCTACGTATGTAGCTGTCACATTATTATCCGAAAAGTAATGTAATGTGAGATGATCTTACAAAACCTTTACCCTGTTCCACGTTTCTAAATCTGACCCAAGAATAGATGACATATCATTGGACCAGCCATTTAGGCCACTAAATCCGGCGTGTCTTATGGTATAATCCTTTGTCGATATGACGTACGTTTAGTAGCAGTTAATCTGTAAATGAAGGTCTTCAATATTGTAAACACGCATATACTTTCGTATGTCGATCTATATATATTCACTGATGTCGATTTAGCGATCGAGAAAGGGTCGGTCTGCTATTGTAATCAGTACTCCCCACACCGACTTTGACTGGCAGTAGGAAAGGGTTCCTTCTCCAACTCCTGTGTAACTGTCATTAGTAAGGAAGGCCTACAATTGTAATGAATAGTTCCCTTCTCGATTTGACTTGCAGAAGGTAAGTGAGCATGCAGTTTTGTTTAAAACTCCCCTACCCGATTGTGTTTGGCAGTAGGCAAGGGTGCCCGCCATTATAAAGAAATGTACTCATCTAAAATGTGACTGGCATTAGGCATAGTGGCCTGCTATTTTGATGGAAACTCACCAACTTGGTGTGACTGGCAGTACGCTGGCTGGCAGTAGGAAAAGGGGCCTGTCATTATAATGATAACTGCACAACTCAATTTCGAGTGATAGTAGGGTAATTGCCTCCCATTATAATAAAAACTGTAATCTGTCTGGAGGTAGGAAATGGGGGCTGCCATTTTAACGAAAACTCCCCAAATCGATTCTGTCCGCATAGTAGGCAATGGGGCCTGCAATTATAATGTAAACTTCCCAACCTGATTGTGAATGCCAGTAGGCAAGTGAGCCTGCCGTTATATCACAAATCCGTAACAAACACTTTACATTGGAAACGTACGGGGACCTCCCCATGCTCTTTCTCGGATAACGCTAAGAGACATGGAATTTTAAAACTATCTTATTTACTGCATGTACACTATTTACTTCGATATTCGAATACAATGTAGAATACCGTAGCGAAGCACGGGTACATTCGCTAGTACTAAATATAAAAATGGATGTATGCATGTATGTGTGTGTGTGTGTGTGTGTAAATGACACATCTCCTCCTAAACCACTGGAGCAATTTCATCCAAACTTGGTACACTTATGACTTTTTATCTGGAGACGAGCACTGTGGGAGTAAGCCATCCGTAGCTCCCTTAGGGGGGTCAGGGGGGGCAAGGTATAAAAATAGTCGAAAAAAGTGCCGAATCCGCAGTTTTCGGGGTCGCTGAGATGAACAGTGACACTCCCCATTTTTCAAATGTCAAAGTTCAGCTCCCTTTCGCATGGGGGCGGGGGGGGGGTGAGTGATATATAAAATTAAACGAAAATAGTGTCGAATACATAGTTTTCGGGGGTCGCCGAAGTGAATTGTATACTCTGGATTTTTAGTATCAGGAGACAAACAACGTGGGGGTATGAAAGCCCAGGAACCCTTAGGGGCGGGGGGGCGAGGGGGGTCAGATAAACAAATTAACGAAAATACTGTCGAATCCATACTTTTTGGGGTCGCTGAGATGAATATTGACACTCCGGAATTTTTTTAAGTTCAAGTTCAACCCCCTTTGGGGTGGGGGCGAGGGGGAGTGATATATAAAATTAAACGAAAATAGTGTCGAATACATAGTTTTCCGGGGTCGCCGAAGTGAATTGTATACTCTGGATTTTAGTATCAGGAGACAAACAACGTGGGGGTATGAAAGCCCAGGAACCCTTAGGGGCGGGGGGCGAGGGGGGTCAGATAAACAAATTAACGAAAATACTGTCGAATCCATACATTTCGGGGTCGCTGAGATGAACAGCGACACTCCGGAATTTTTTAAAGTCCAAGTTTAGCTCCCTTTCAGATGGGGGCGGGGGGAGTGATATATAAAATTAAACGAAAATAGTGCCGAATACATAGTTTTCCGGGGTCGCCGAAGTGAATTGTATACTCTGGATTTTTAGTATCAGGAGACAAACAACGTGGGGGTAAGAAAGCCCAGGAACCCTTAGGGGTGGGGGGCGAGGGGGGTCAGATAAACAAATTAACGAAAATACTGTCGAATCCATACTTTTTGGGGTCGCTGAGTTGAATATTGACACTCCGGAATTTTCTTTAAAGTTCAAGTTCAACCCCCTTTGGGGTGGGGGCGAGGGGAAGTGATATATACAATTGAACGAAAATAGTGTCGAATACATAGTTTTCGGGGTCGCCGAGGAGAATTGTACACTCCGGATTTTTAGTATCAGGAGACAAACCACGTGGGGGTATGACAGCCCAGGAACCCTTAGGGGCAGGGGGGGGGGGGGCGAGGGGCTGAGATATAAAAATCATCGAAAATAGTGTCGAATCCATACTTTTCGGGGTCGCTGAGATGAACAGTGACACTCCGGAATTTTTTAAAGTCCAAGTTCATCTCCCTTTCGTATGGGGGCGAGGGGAAGTGATATATAAAATTAAACGAAAATAATGTCGAATACATTGTTTTCGGGGGTCGCCGAAGTGAATTGTATACTCTGGATTTTTAGTATCAGGAGACAAACAACGTGGGGGTAAGAAAGCCCAGGAACCCTTAGGGGCGGGGGGCGAGGGGGGTCAGATAAACAAATTAACGAAAATACTGTCGAATCCATACTTTTTGGGGTCTCTGAGATGAATATTGACACTCCGGATTTTTTTTAAAGTTCAAGTTCAACCCCCTTTGGGGGGGCGAGGGGGAGTGATATATAAAATTAAAGGAAAATAGTGTCGAATACATAGTTTTCGGGGTCGCCGAAGTTAATTGTACACTCCGGATTTTTAGTATTAGGAGACAAACCACGTGGGGGTAAGACAGCCCAGGAACCCTTAGGGGCAGGGGGGGGGCGAGGGGCTGAGATATAAAAATCATCGAAAATAGTGTCGAATCCATACTTTTCGGGGTCGCTGAGATGAACAGTGACACTCCGGAATTTTTTAAAGTCCAAGTTCAGCCCCCTTCGTGGTGGGGGGCGTTGGGAGAGTTATACATAGGAATAATGATGATATATAGAAATAATAGTGTCGAATACATAGTTGCTGAGATGAATAGTAACATTCCGATTTTTTAAAACTCAAAGTTTAGCCCCCTTTAGGGTAGGGGAAGGGGGAGTGAGATATAATAGTAATCGAATATACTGCCGAATCCATAGTTTTCCGGGTCGTTGAGATGAATAGTAACATTCCGGATGTTTAAAGTCTAACTTCAGCCCCCATTGGCATAGGGGGTGAGAAAGGGCGAAAAAATAAATTGTTAGAAATGACCGAGATAATGGACGTGTGTATGTTCCAGTGTGACTTTCAAGAATGACTTACTACCTGGAAAACGTACTGTGGGAGTAAGACGCCCCTAGAAGCACTAGGTAAGCGGGTAAAATATTATCCACACTAATAAATGGAAGTCTGTTTGGCGCGATCTATATATACTGTACTATATATATATATATATAGTACAGTATATATATAAATTAAGGCATAAAAATGAAACCAGACGTAAATTAGTGAGACCATTCTAGGCATCTTAGAAATTTAAAACTTGGTGCCAGACAACCTGATGACTTCAGGATCCCTAGAAAAATCTCAAATTATCATAATTCTCTGAGGGTACATGCAGGGAGTTTCAAACCTGCATAAGAACACAGTCGGTGATATTTATCCAGAACCTACAGGTTTTATGGGCTTAAAAGCTTCCTTAAGGTCCTGATTTTTAACCCACTCCCCCATATCAAGATAGCAGCACAATCTCCCAGACAAGTTAGTAAATTGAAATTTGGCAAAATTATAGCTTTTAGCATGTAACCGACGGAAAATTTACGAGATGTTTAAAACTTTTATTTTTTACCCCCGAAAAAATATCGAAATATGGAGGCAATTTTAATGACGGTGCAGTCCTTCCTTTCGATGTAGTTCGTGGCTAAACGGTAAGTCGTATCACGAAACGGATGGCACAATCTCCGTTCAATTTAGAGTGAACTACAACTTCGGTCCTAGGACCTTTTGTCGTATCTCTATCCCTTATACATTAAATATTTCTCTATTTCTGGATTTACCTAAATTTTGCACTTTGTACACGTACAATTGATGGCTTGATTCACTTATAGGAAACATGGGATCATCAAATTCTACACGAATATTGGCCCACCCAGTAGCCATATGTGAGCCAAATTCTATGTTTGAAGCTGTCGCATAAGTATCTGAAAAGTAATGCACTGTGTGAAAATCTTACACAAATTTCACCCTATTCAACGTTTCTAAAACATAATGAATTGTGGTAGACAAGTGCACCTGTCGTTATCATCACAGCTCCACAATTCGCACTTTACACTGGAAACATCGTCCGCGGACCTCCTTATGCTTTTTCTCGGATAACGCCAATTTACATGCAATTTAAAAATGTACTTCGATATCCGTATACAATCTGGAATACTGTAGCGAAGCACGGGTACAATTGCTAGTAGAAGTAGAAGAAGAAATCTGAAAATTTATTTTGCTACATACTGTAGCTGGTTATGTTGTGAAGATTGTACGTAAGCGAATCAAATGTCTAAGCAGCCCACAAAAATTCAATGAAGACTAGGCTGTTAATTCAGAAATCTCGCGATGGTCTTCATTTCCCTTCTGAAGATGCAAGGAAGTCAAGCCACTTAACGCTGTTTTCGGTGTGATTTAAATGCTTCCATGGGCAATGTGTCTCGTAATCCACGAGTGGTACCAAGTTTGGTGACTTACGTGCTCCAAGATTCTTGGAGCAAGAGTATTTTGTCTCATCTTACTCAAAAGTAGAAACTCGTCGTATACATGAATATTTGCTCCAATGTATCGTCTTAAATTCCAAATATATCTTCATATTATAATATTTCCTACCTTTAAGAGCTTATCGATCAATCAGTCAGTCAATCAATCAATCAATCAATCAATCAATCAATCAATCAATCAATCAATCAGTCGCCACTGATCGGCATTTACGAATGTCGTCCAGGTGGTAGATATCCTATCAGATGCTTACCTACTCTTTTATTAAGTTATTCCAAAGTAATTGGAAATTTATTCAACATCTCTCTTGGTAAATTATACCAGTTCCTAATTCCTCTTCCTGTAAACGAGTATTTGCCCCAATTTGTCCTCTTGAATTCCAACTATTCCGTCATATTTTGATCTTTATACTTTCAGAAACTTACTGACGTTTATTCGTCTGCTAACGTTCCAACTAATCTCTATCTCCCCACTGACAGCTCGAAACATTCCGCTTAGTCGAACTGTTCGTCTCCTTTCTCCCAAGTCTTCTCAGCCCAAAGTTTGCAACATTTATGTAACGCTACTCTTTTGTCAGAAATCACCCAGAACAAATCATGCTGCTTTCCTTTGAATCTTTTTCAGTTCTTGTATCAAGTATTTCTGGTGAGGGCCCCTTATTTTCGTCAACTAATATGATTCCACGCCATCTTTCCACTGACAGCTCGGAACATACCGCTTATTCATTGATACGTCTAAGGTGAAGCGTATAAAAATGTGCACAGAGACCGAATTTCGTAGCCAGTCAGAGGATGAAATGAAATGACGCATGGCATTTAGTGCCGGGAGTGCCACGAGGACAAGTTCGGCTCGCCAGGTGCACGTCCTTTTATTTGACGCCCGTAGATGACCTGCACGTCGTGATGAGGATGAGGTGATGATGAAGACAACGCATAGGCTACACCCAGCCCCGGGGCCAGCGAAATTAAGCAGTGATGGTTAAAATTCCCGATCCTGCCGAGAATCGAACCCGGATCCCTGTGACCAAAGGCCAGCACGTAACCATTTAGCCATGGAGCCGGACAGTCAGTGGATAACAATTGGTATATTTCTTTGGAAGTGTTGGATACATAACGATCCCTTAACAGCGGACACACTGTTAGAATGGGAAGGTCGGCAGCCCTGAAAATGATTATCCGTGGTTTCCCATTTTCACACCAGGCAAATGCTGGGGCTGTACCTTAATTAAGGCCACGGTCGCTTCCTTTCCACTCCTAGCCCTTCCCTGTCCCATCGTCGCTATAAGACATATCTGTGTCAGTGCGACGTAAAGCAACTTGCAGAAGAGGAAGGGGACGATGTGGGAGAGGCCTGGAACTGGGAAGGCCTCCTCCATTTGCACCAGAGGATCAGTTGTGTGGTAAGGATTGAATGACTATTTTCTGCAAGATTGATTACGTCTGGTTGAAGGAGAAACTGCATCTGTTACCGATACGAAGTCCACTGTGTGCATATTTTCACTAGCCGAATCACTATCCGACACCTTACCAAACTGCTGAGGTATTAAAAGGCTCATCGTTTCTCATGGATCCAATCCACGGGGGTGAATGATCACATTCACTAAATTAGACTACTTAGCATGGCTGCACCACAGACGGAAAATATCAGACTTTGATTCGTCTATCTCTATTTATTATACCCATAATAAGAGAAGCGTTTTGACCGATAGGGCTGAAGGGAGGAGCATTGGACGGTGTTGGCACATTCCTGGATCCCTTTCTTCTTCCCTTCGCTTCCGGCTCACTTCTTCGTTTGTTCTGTTGAATTCCAACTATTCCTTCATATTTTGATCTTTATACTTTCAGAAACTTACTGCAGTGAGAGGTTTGGCAACTCCAAGCAATACGAGCCGGCCAGCAGGCTTATCTCCATGGCAATCGCAGTGAGTCCGCTCACGTTTCCGTAGCAACCATACCTCCTACTTCCTTCTCCCCAGTAGTGGCGATTGAGACTTAGAAGTGTGGGATATAGTGCGCGGGGAGGGGGGGATATACATCAAAACTGAAAAAAGTAAAGGCTACAAAATGGAAAGTTCTTGGTGCTCTCTAAGCGAATTTCGACATAGAGGTAAAGGTTGACAGTTAATCACCACCACCACCACCAACTTAAGTGTGGTAGTAATAGCTTTTTGAGATTTTGATTCAACACTATCCAAAAATCTTTCACTAAAGGAACAATATTAGGCTACACATGTATTATAATTAAATAGAAGTGCGGCGTAATTATGATATTTGCCTACACTCTACGAAACTAACATGCAAAAGGAGACTGCCAAGGGGCAAGCGAGTGAATCATACCTCAGTGTCCATGACCTTGGAAAAAAATTCCCCTACCACCCTTCTTTATAGCAGATGGAAATGCTCCACTACTTGCTGTGGTGCTATACAAATTGGTTAGCCGTGACGAACAACATTTTGTGCGTATTTCCGCCAACTTGTGAAAATTTGAATTTTTATAATTCCACCTTTACAATACTGTAATTGTGTTTATTAGAAAGACTACATTAAATTATACTCGTGAAACATATTTCGTCCTCTTTTGAGACATCTTCAGTCACAAATACAAAACATTAAAAATAAGGCGAGGACACGTTGAAATAAGTAAATTAAAAGTCTTTGTATCCTGTGATGCGGCGTGATGGCGTCTTGTCAATCTTCAATGTTAAAATGGTGAAGCGTGAACATGATATGAAGCATGAAGTCCAATTAAAATAATAGGTTAAAATTGTTGTTCAAAACAAGAAATTGTCAATTATAATACAACGTAAGTGGCTGTGCGAATAAAATTATGTGCATATTGTACATAAAACCGTGTTGTGGTAATGCCACACTAAAATAGCTTTCTTGATTAAGAGGTGGAGTTGTACTGATGATGCAAGTTGAACTTGATTGTGTGTTGACAATAGGGGCTTAAAAAAAGAAATTACTTTACCTTCAACTGCCAAATGTATAAACAGGAAGGTCTTCCTATGGGGGCCCCAGCTTCAGGAATTATGGCGGAAATGTATATGGATTTTCTTGAAAATACCAAAATCAACAACATTAAAGGAATAAAAAGCTGGTTGAGATATGTAGATGATACGTTTACAATAATAGACTATAGCATTACTAATGGACAGGAGGTATTAGAACAATTAAACAATATGGATTCACCGATTAAATTTTCTTTCGAACGTGAAAATAATAAAGCATTAAATTTTCTTGACATTACAATTATTAATGATTCTAATAAACTTAGGTTTAAAATATTCAGGAAACCCACTCAAACGGCGAACTTAATTAGACAAAATTCCGTACACCCGGCAGCACATAAGAGGGCCTCGTTTTACAGTATGATTTACGGAGCTTATAATACACCCAAGTCAGAAGCAGATCGTAAACATGTATTGGATACTATTTATTTTATAGCAAAAAGAAACGGGTTCAACAGGCAATTTGTGGATAAAATTATTAGCAAAATTGAGAAGAAATCATTTTCCACATTAACCAAGGATACCAAAAAGAAAGAAGATAGTTACGCCCTTTTTACCTATAGTCACAGCAATATATACGAAATCACGAATGTTTTCAAGAAACTTAATATGAAAGTTTCTTTTAAAACAACCAATAACAAAGCTCATCTTTTCTTCAATCAGCACACTATCAATAACGGCAGTAGCAAATTTCAAAAATTAGGTGTTTACAAATTAAAGTGCCAGCAGTGTTCCGCCAGTTATATTGGACAGACAGGCCGCAATTTTAACATAAGGTATAATGAACATGTTAATGCGTCAAAGTACGGCAGATTCTCAGCATTCGGTTCTCATATAGACGATGCCAATCATACATTGTTGCTCGAGTCGGAGAAAGAGTGCGTGAGAAGCATTCTTTGACACAAGAATTAACTCCGATTGACTCCATGAGCTACATATCGCTACTCCAAAATATTGTCTGGATTAAGGAAATCTTGAAATTAATGCTGAGGACTTTCCGGCGTACCGGTTATCGACGATGAAATGACCAACATAAAGAAAAGCAACTGAGCAGAAATCAGAAATTATCCTGTCATTTCCATTACAGCTGGTATAATTTTTAACAATTTATTGATGATAGTGAGTAATTTTCCGGTTGATTGTATATCTCCAGTACAACCGGGAAACAATTATAATTGTTGTACTTCCAGTGGTGAAAAACCCAAGAGTTAATTGAAAGTGGTTAATCTTATTCGACATTTCCCTACATAGACTAGCCTAACAGAATCGTGTATCCCAGTTATACGGAGAGAGAGTGGGTGAGAACCTTTATCTGACAGTAAGAATTAACATTAACACTACCGGTGCTACTTTTAATTATATAGGTGTATAGGACGCTGATCTCTAGCCCGTATTTCGATTAACGTGATGTATCAGGATTTTAAAAAGAAACGGTATGCCAGTTTATATGTGGACCCTTCCGTAGACTATTTAATAATGTAAATTTGCTGTAAAATCCGAGCTGCTTGTGGTCACCTGTCATTTCTGGCAAATACAGAAATATATTATCACTAGTGTGAGGATGATGAAGATATTCCGAAATTTTATTGGCGTCTTGGGCGTGCTGAATCAAGTTGTCGAACACAAATTGGGAAATAATACCTTTAATCATCTTAATGTCAACTTATATCGTTAACAAACGCGAAGGGCAATAAAGTCTGTTATAAGATTAGTTTTAAACATTGCTTTTGATTGCAACATGACATCGATAATGTGAGATGGACAGCAGCAATGGTATGATGATAAACGGGTTTAAAAATCAGGTTGTGAGTTTCACAAATAGGAAAAGTCCTCTCAGTTTTAATTACTGCGTTGATGGGGTGAAAGTTCCTTCTGGGGGTCCTTGTAAATACCTAGGTGTTAATATGAGGAAATATCTTCATTGGGATAATCACATAAATGGGATTGTAAATGAAGGGTACAGATCTCTGCACATGGTTATGATGGTATTTAGGGGTTGTAGTAAGGATGTAAATGAGAGGGCATATAAGTCTCTGGTAAGACCCCAACTAGAGTATGGTTCCAGTGTACGTGACCCTCACCAGGATTACTTGATTCAAAAATTGGAAAAAAAAATCCAAAGAAAAGCAGCTCGATTTGTTCTGGGTGATTTCCGACAAAAAGAGTAGCATTACAAAAATGTTGCAACTATTCAATGCATTAAAATGTTATTACATTTAGAGTTTCTTATAAAAAGTTATAAGCGGGACATGTTTCGCTCCCTTATAGAGCATCATCAGCCGATCTAGAATCTCAAAGTTTGGTTTATGTTTACAACTAATGACTTAAAAACTATTTGTACATTTTACAATATTAAACTTATTTTACTAATATCATAGAAGACAGAATCATTGGTAGCGTGCCTTATTAACTAGAACTTAATAGTGGAAAAGTTGATAAAAATACATTCATTTCAAATTATGGTGGAATAAGTTTGCTCTCAAATATTTACAAACGTTTGGTATGTCTAAAATCTTGAAAAATGGCTTGTGATTCAATCTTAAGAACTTATGATTAGGTCATAGATATTTAAAGTTTAAAACATGAGATCGGGCTAAAAGTTTATGTTATCCTTTGAGGATAAGAGTCTATGAAATTCTAAGAATGAGTTAGCTGGAAAATTTATAGTGTCCAATAACGGACCAACTATATTGGTATTAAGTGATATGTTCCGAGCTGTCAGCGGAGAGATGGCGTGAAATGACATTAGTAGACTAATAAGTTTGAGCGGTGCCTTTAAAAGTAGGAGCGATCACAATATGAAGATAAAGTTGGAATTCAAGAGGACAAATTGTGGTAAATATTCGTTCAGAGGAAGAGGAGTTAGGGATTGGAATAACTTACCAAGGTAGATGTTCAATAAATTTCCAATTTCTTTGAAATCATTTAAGAAAAGGCTAGAAAAACAACAGATAGGGAATCTGCCATCTGGGCGACTGCCCTAAATGCAGATCAGTAGTGATTGATTGATTGACATTCACGGGCATACAACAAGGTCTTCAAATTCTCCATTTATGCAAGAAGGGAAATCTACTGAATATTTTAGAAAACATTTGTATATATATATATGATCAAAAATGCAACCCGATTTATAATCTTAATGAGATATCGTAGGATATCAATGTACTTTTCGAGGAGTTAATCAATAAATTATTTTCACGACGGCGCGTGAGTAATAATTTACCTCACGCCTCTCCTCTTACATCAAACTCCCCTCAACCTCCCCTCACAGTCAGTCCTCAACGACCTTCGAGGACGTCACTCAGTTAGCTTTAGCACTTGAGGTGGAGTGGTCGACGTAGGACGGGCAAGGAGGTGAGTGACTGGATGGGCTCTTAGTTCATATTTTAACTGAATTTATTCTTCAGTTCAATCATATTTTTCTTTTTCTTTTTTTAGGACCCTATTGTCAACACACAATCAAGTTCAACTTGCATCATCAGTACAACTCCACCTCCTAATCAAGAAAGCTATTTTAGTGTGGCATTACCACAACACGGTTTTATGTCCAATATGTACATAATTTTATTCGCACAGCCACTTACGTTGTATTATAATTGACAATTTGTTGTTGTGAACAACAATTTTAACCTATGATTTTAATTGGACTTCATGCTTCGTATCATGTTTACGCCGCGCCATTTTAACGTTGAAAATTGACAAGACGCCATCACGCCGCATCACAGGATACAAAGACTTTTTATGTACTTATTTCAACGTGTCCTCGCCTTATTTTTAATGTTTTGTATTTGTGACTGAAAATGTCCCATAAGAGGACGAAATATGTTTCACGAGTATAATTTAATGTAGTCTTTTTAATAAAGACAATTACAGTATTGTAAAGTGGAATTATAAAATTCAAATTTTCACAAGTTGATACTTTGACAATACAGGCTCTAATATGAAGTTTATAACGCGCAACGTATTTCCGCCAATAATTTTGTTAATATAAAGAAAATAAAAGAAAGAATTAGCTGATAAGACAACAGGGCTTGTACATTTTTTTAATAATTCCTAGTTTAAGAAGGCTTGAAATGGATTGTTTTCTCCAAAAGTGGGGGGGGCTCTCCCTCTCAGCCCCCAATCGCCGCTACTGATTCTTCCCATCCAGGTAGACAGCAAACGGACCTCCCTCTAAGAATTGTCAAAACGCATCTTTTAAATTTGCGACTATAGCAGCCAATGGCATCTCGTAATTTAATGCTGTTATAACCTTGAATCTTTTGAACTAACTGATTTAAAACTTTGAATCGCGTTTAGTGTAAGATAAGCGATCTACTTACGTGTAGAAATCCTCCGATGGCAAAGTACATGCCGTATGACACAAACGAGGCAGCCAGCCAATAGTAACCCAGGTTCTTCAGGTAGATAGACTCAAGGCTGAACTCGGACCAATTGAGGCTGAAATCTTTGGTCGCTTCACCAGTTTGGAATCCAAAATACTTGGCGATGTGCACCAGTACCACCAGCCACTCTCCTGCAGAGAAAACACATTCGCTGGTAAATTACGGTAGAGTCCAGTGTCAATGTGCGGGAATTGTATTCATTTACGGCCATCTCTGATTTATGGGGACCTGGACGTGAAAAGGAAGGCAATAAAGAAAATTTTAAAATGTCAAATTTCCCTTTGGAAGAATCAAATCATCATAAATATATATAAAGCAGAATATCTGTCTGCTACTTATACAAATCCATACTGTTCCACCAATCTGAACCAAATCCTGCGGGTAACCACGTCTACAAAAAAATAGTAACAGGCCCATCCATTCCCTAGGTTTAGACCCTTTGGCACGTTAACATAGGCTAATGTAGGCGAAATATCGTATTTATCGCACAAGGCCGAGGCGAAGCTCATCTTAAGCCTGACCTCGGTAAAACTATACGGGCCCAAAAACCATGTTTAAGGCCCTAAAATCAACCGTTATGGAAATACTGGCACCACACTACCCCCGCTCTAGAAATCGGATTAAGAAACAACCGGCCGTAACCATGCCAATGTCAGCTCAAGGATTCTACAGTAGAATACAGGCCTGGTGTTCGACGTACACACGTACATGAGTGAAGACAATCCCAACGAGATATACTGTTAAAAGATCTTAAACTCATAGCTAGCGTTAATCTGCTGAGATATTTATTGTTTTTGGAACCATATTTCCATACTCTTATCAGCATTCGGTGAGAAGAGGGGAATAAAGTCCAAAGTGGCAAAAGATTATGGATGTTCCAGCATATCTGTCAACCAGAATTGGTACATATATGACTTACTATCTGGAAAAAATACTGTGTGGGTAATACACCCATAGTACCCCTTTGGGCGAGGATGGAAAAGGGATGAAGTATAAAAAATAATAGACAACGACCAATATTAACGTAGAATGCACAGTTTTGGGGGTCGCTGAGATGAATAGTGACACTCCAGATATTGTTGTATGCCCATGAATGTATGATTGGTATCATCCATATGAGAACCGAATGCTGAGAATCTGCCGTACTTTGACGCATTAACGTGTTCATTATACCTTATGTTAAAATTGCGGCCTGTCTGTCCTATATAACTGGCTGAACACTGCTGGCACTTTAATTTGTAAACACCTAATTTCTGAAATTTGCTACTGCCGTTATTGATAGTGTGCTGATTGAAGAAAAGATGAGCTTTGTTATTGGTTGTTTTAAAAGAAACTTTCATATTAAGTTTCTTGAAAACATTCGTGATTTCGTATATTTTACTGTGACTATAGGTAAAAAGGGCGTAACTATCTTCTTTCTTTTTGGTATCCTTGGTTAATGTGGAAAATGATTTCTTCTCAATTTTGCTAATAATTTTATCCACAAATTGCCTGTTGAACCCGTTTCTTTTTGCTATAAAATAAATAGTATCAACTCATTTTTACGATCTGCTTCTGACTTGGGTATATTATAAGCTCTGTAAATCATACTGTAAAATGTCCAAAATGACCGAGATTATGTTTCAGAATAGCTCTAAAGCAAACTTGGTACACATATTATTTAAAAACCAAACCCCATGGCACTACAGCCCTTGAAGGGCCTTGGCCTACAAAGCGACCGCTGCTCAGCCCGAAGGCCTACAGATTACGCGGTGTCGTGTGGTCAGCACGACGAATCCTCTCGGCCGTTATTCTTGGCTTTCTAGACCGGGGCCGCTATCTAACCATCAGATAGCTTCTCAATTCTAATCACTTAGGCTGAGTGGACCTCGAACCAGCCCTCAAGTCCAGGTAAAAATCCCTGATCTGGCCGGGAATCGAACCCGGGGCCTCCGGGTAAGAGGCAGGCACTCTACCCCTACACCACGGGGCCGGCACATATTATTTACTATCTGTAAAATAATATTGTGAAGGGGAGGGGATGACATGTAATAATAATCGAAAACGACTGATATTAGTGTTGAATCTATAGTTTTAAGGGCCGCTGAGATAAACTGTGACACTCTGGATGCCGTTTAAGTCCAAATTCAGCCTCCATCGGCATGAGATTCAGAAGGGGTGAAAAGGAAAATGTCTAAAATGATAGAAGAATGTAGATTCTATAGTTTTCGGGGTCCCTCGGCTGATTGGTGACAGTCTCAGTGTCAGCTGGAATCATGTACATCATATTTATAGCACGACGCGTAAATACGTACAATTATAACTTCTTTCTTTATTTCTTTTTCTACCGCTTTTCCCACACCTTGTGGAGCCGTGGGTGCGAACTTCAGTGCACATGTGGATATGGCTCTGTTTTACGGCCGGATGCCCTTTCTGACGCCAACCCTATATGGAGGGATTTCGGTAGAATGGTAGTATGTGTTGTATGAATATGAAGAGGAGAGTGTTGGGACAAACACAAACATCCAATCTCCGAGCCAGAAGAATTAATGAGAAGCGATTAAAATCCCCAAACCGGCCGGGAATCGAACTCGTAACCTCCTGAGCCGAGGGGCAGTACGCTGGTCATTCAGCCAACGTGTCGGACTTATAAGTTAGTTGTACTAAATAATGTTAACTTAAAAATTACTGTGTATCTGTATATACACATAACAACATTTTTAAATCTACAAAAGAGTTCGTCAACTATCAGTAAACGTCACAATAAAGCGATCTACAAAAATCACTTCAAACAGGTAATACAAGTCCTACAATCCTCTGGCAAGACCTCAACTAGAGCATGCTTCCAGTGTATGGGACCCTTACCACGATTATTTGATTCAAGAAGTGGAAAAAATCCAAAGATTTGTTCTGGGTGATTTCCGACAAAATAGTAGCGTTACAGAAATGTTGCACAGTTTTGGCTGGGAAGACTTAGAAGGAAGGAGACGAGCTGCTCGACTAAGTGGTATGTTCCGAGCTGTCGGTGGAGGGATGGATGACATTAGTAGACGAATACGTTTGAGTGGTATCTTTAAAAGTAGGAAAGGTCACAATGTGAAGTTAAAGTTGAAATTCAAGAGGACGAATTTGGGCAAATATTTGATTATAGGAAGGGGAGTTAGGTACTGGAATAACTTACCAAGAGACATGTTCAATAAATTTCCAATTTCTTTGGAATCATTCAAGAAACGGCTAGGAAAACAACAGATCGGGGATCTGCCACCTGTGCAACTGCCCTAAATGAAGATCAGTATTGACTGATTGATTGTAGTAAACTTTAAAAAAAGTCCCCGAGCAGAGCCGGGCACTACAGCCAGTCTTTCAATAAATTGAACTCAAACCGATAACGATTCATTTGTTTGCATCTAACGAATCGTTTTTTGAGAGACTTTTGTATGGAATTTAGAATCGACAAATGTAGAATTAAGTGCATCGAAAGGGGAAAACTGACTCAAGCCCTGTGAAACTACCAAGAGTGAAATAAACAGTTCTGTAGAATGTGATGAGTGATGGCCGGCCATGTTGTGAAAAAGGTACATGCAGCCAGCTTAACACTTAGTCGAGCAGCTCTTCTTCTTTCTCTCAATTCCTCCCAGCCCAAACTTTGCAACATTTTTGTAACGCTACTCTTTTGTCGGAAATCACCCAGAACAAATCGAGCTGCTTTTCTTTGGATTTTTTTCCAGTTCTTGAATCAGGTAATCCTGGTGAGGGTCCCATACACTGGAACCATACTCTAGTTGGGGTCTTACCAGAGACTTATATGCACTCTCCTTTACATCCTTACTACAACCCCTAAACACCCTCATAGCCATGTGCAATCCCATACCCCAATGAAGATCTTTCCTTATATTAACACCTAGATACTTACAATGATCCCCAAAAGGAACTTTCACCCCATCAAAGCAGTAATTAAAACTGAGAGGACTTTTCCTATTTGTGAAACTCACAACCTGACTTTTAACCCCGTTTATCAGCATACCATTGCCTGCTGTCCATCTCACAACATTATCGAGGTCACGCTGCAGTTGCTCACAATCTTGTAGCTTATTTATCACTCTGTAGAGAATAAGATCATCCGCAAAAAGCCTTACCTCCGATTCCACTCCTTTACTCATATCATTTATATATATATATATAAGAAAACATAAACGTCCAATAATACTGCCTTGAGGAATTCCCCTCTTAATGATTACAGGGTCAGATAAAGCTTCACCTATTCTAATTCTCTGAGGTCTATTTTCTATAAATATAGCAACCCATTCAGTCACTCTTTTGTCTAGTCCAATTGCACTCATTTTTGCCAGTAGTCTCCCATGATCCACCCTATCAAATGCTTTAGACATGTCAATCGCGATACAGTCCATTTGACCTCCAGAATCCAAGATATCTGCTATATCTTGCTGGAATCCTACAAGTTGAGCTTCAGTGGAATAACCTTTCCTAAAACCGAACTGCCTTCTATCGAACCAGTTATTAATTTCACAAACATGTCTAATATAATCAGAAAGAATGCCTTCCCAAAGTTTACATACAATGCATGTCAAACTTACTGGCCTGTAGTTTTCAGCTTTATGTCTATCACCCTTTCCTTTATACACAGGGCTTACTATAGCAACTCTCCATCCACCTCCGTTGTGCCTCAAAAGAACTGAACCATCGCGGGACGGGGACATGAGTGTACTTTCTTAGTTGTGTTACAATAGCACTGTCTGGCCCAGTGAAGAAAGCAATGGCAAACTACCTCACTCCTCATCTTGCCTAGTTCGCCTCATTTTGGTACTGCCATTGGTTTTTGTGGTTTCCCTATAACTGCATAGCCTTTGGTGATGCTATTTGAGGATCCAACCAGTCTTTGGGCTGATGACCTAACAGACAGACATCTGGAAAATGGGGAGATAAAGAACAATAACCGTAATTCTTTTTAAGTTATTAACGTTTCATCTTTTTATTGATTTGATTCCTATTCAAATAAAATCGTAACATCGTAAGATGACAGTAACATGTTTTCTTTCCGTGATTCCTTCAGGAGTGAATGGCCTACGTCTATGTTAAGAATTTGGGAAGTCCACTATTTTTTGAAATGAAACCTAGGAACCCTACGTCAGCCGTCAGCTAACATTACGTTTCTAAAAGTGACATATACAAAATTTTAGGTACGCTTTTCTGAGGAACCACAAGAGCTGAAGCAATGAAATGAAATGGCGTATGGCTTTTAGTGCCGGGAGTGTCCAAGGACATGTTCGGCTCGCTAAGTGCAGGTCTTTTGATTTGACTCCCGGAGGCGACCTGCGCGCCGTGATGAGGATGAAATGATGATGAAGACGACATACCCAAGCCTTCGTGTCAGCGAAATTAACCAATGATGTTTAAAATTCCCGACCCTGCCGGGAATGAAACCCGGGACCCCTGTGACCAAAGGCCAGCACGCTAACCATTTAGCCATGGAGCCGGACAGCTAAAGCAATCAAACTCAGTATACTTATTTGAATGCCGAACAGCTAATTGTATCTATATATATAAAAGCAAGTCGGGCTGGAGCGATGTATATATAAATATTTAAAAATGAAAAAAGACGTGAATTAATGAGGCACTTCCAGAAATCTCAGAAATTTGAAACTTGGTACGAGGGAAACTGATGACCCCAGGATCCCTAGAAAAATCGGAAATTCTCAAAATTCCCTGAAGGGGGCACGCTGGGGGGGCTCAAATTTTGGGCTCAGCATAAGAACACAGTCGTATAGTATATCCAAAACGATAACCTATAGGTTTCGTGGGCTTAAAAATTTTCGGGAATTTCCTCATGTTTATCCCCTATCCCCCAAATCAAGATGGCGGCACAACCTGCCAGACGAAGTAGACAATTGAAATTTGGTGAAAGTATAGCTTTTGGTCCCTAACCGACGGGAAAATTCCAAGATGTTTCAATTTTTCACTTTTTACCCCCAAAGATATCGAAATATGGAGGCAATTTTAATGACTGCAGACATTCCTTTTGAGCTATTTTTTGGCTAAACGGTAAGCCGTATCACAAAACGGATGGCACAATGTCCCTTCAATTCGGAGTGATCTACAAGTTTTCAATTCGGAGTGATCTACAAGTTTGGTCCTGTGACATTTTGTCGTATCTCTCTCCCTTATACGTCAAATGAATATCGAAGTGGAAGTCTATACTTTTCAACGTGCTCATGCTTATCCGTCATCTATGTAAATAAAATCGTAACGACCGTGTGTCTGTACATTGATTATTTTGGCGAAATTTCCGTACAGTTATCCGTTTCAGGTGTAATAATGACCATCTGCATCATTTTTAGCTTTGGTGTCTGTTTGTTTGTCTGTTTGTCTGTTTGTCTGTCCTTCTATAACTTGAAAACTACTAAATATATATTTCCACCAAACTTCATATTTAGAATCCACCTGTCCTTGAGTAGGTTTTAGCACAAATATCGTTTCTAAATCCCTGAACTGAGTGGAGATTTTTACGAAACCGAAACCGTGATTTTGCACTCCCTCAAAGTATACTCAACCGAACTTAATGGAAATCAACCTGCCTTAATGAAAATTAATTTCTAAACTTTTTTTCTCATATGTATCATTTCGATAACAGGATTTAGTAAGGAGATATCATTAACGGACCGTTTTTCGGTACAAATCCCAGCTGACTTAACGCAAGAGCGGGTGCTTTTAAAGCGTACTTCTTACAACTTGAAAACTAACAAGATATTTGAACCAAACTTTATATGTAGCATCCATCTGTCCGAGGGTAGGTTTCCTTGGTGTCTGTTGGTTAGTTTGTTTGTTTGTTTCTTTGTTTGTTTGTTTGTTTGTTTGTTTGTTGGTCTGTTTGTCTTTCTCTAACTTGAAAACTACTGGATATATTTCCACCAAAATTCATATTTAGAATCCACCTGTCCTTTGGGGATGTTTTACTGCAAATATTGTTTCTAAATCCCTGAACTAATTGGGGGTTTATACGAAACTGAAACCGTGATTTTGCACTCCCTCAAAATACACACAACCAAACTTAATGGAAATCTACCTGCCTTAATGGAAATTAATTTCTAAACCTTTTCTTCTCATGTGCATAATTTCAATCACTTGCAGGAAAGATAGTATGATCAAACTCTACACGAACATTGGCCCACCCAGTACCCATATGTGAGCCAAATGCTATGTCACATAATTATCCGAAAAGTAATGCAATGTAAGATATTCTTACACAAATTTCAACCTATTCAACGTTTCTGATTCAATCTGACCCATGAAAAGATTAGATGCGAGAAAATATCATAGGACCAGCCATTTAGATCGCTAAATACTGCGCCTTACGGTACAATCCTTTGTCGATATGACGTACCGTTTAGCAGCAGTTAATCTGTAAATGAAGGTCTGCAATACTGTAAACATTCATATACTTTCGTATGTCCATCTGTATATATTCATTGATGTCGATTTGTAGCGATCGAGAAAGGATGTGTCTGCTATTGTAATCAGTACTCCCTACACCGACTTTGACTGCTGGCGGTAGGAATGGGGTCCTTCTCCAACTCCTGTGTAACTGGCATTAGTAAGGAGGGCCTACCATTTTAATGAATAATTCACTTTTCGATTTGTCTTGCAGAAGGCAGGGGATCATGCAGTTTTGTTCGAAAGTCCCCTACTCTATTGTGTTTGGCTCTAGGCCAGGGTGCCTGCCATTATAAACAAATGTTCCAATCTAAAATTTGACTAGCATTAGGCATAGTGGCCTGCTATTTTCATGAAAACTCACTAATTCTGTGTGACTGGCAGTAAGCTGGCTAGCAGCAGTAAACGGGGACTGTCATTATAATGATAACTGCACAACTCAATTTTGACTGGTGGTAGGGAAGTTGCCTGGTATTATAATAAAAACTCCTCAACTGTAACCTGTCTGAAAGTAGGAAATGAGTCTGCCATTGTAACTAAAACTCCTCAAATCGATTGTGACCGCGCAGTAGGCATTGGGGCCTGCAATTATAATGTAAACTTGCCAACTCGATTGTGAATGGCAGTAGGCAAGTGAGCCTGCCGTTATCATCACAACTCCGCAACCCTCACTTTACATTGGAAACAACATATGTGGACCTCCCCATGCTATTTCTCGGATAAGGCTAAGAGATATGCAATTTTAAAACAATCTCATTTGCTGCACGCACAGTATTTACGTCGATATCCGTATACAATTTAGAATACCGTAGCGAAGCACGGGTACATTTGCTAGTACGGTATAAAGTCATCCGCGAAAAGTCATCACTGATTCCAGATCTTTACTTTATTTATATATAATAAATGTGCAACGATATTGCCTTGAGGAACTCCACTCTTAATGATTACAGGATCAGATAATGGTTCACCTATTCTAATTCTCTTGAGTTCTATTTTCTAGAAATGTAGCACTCATTCAGTCACTCTTTCGTGTAGTCCAGTATTCCTCATGTTTGTCAGAAGTCTCCCATGATATACCCTATTAAAAGCCTTCAATAGGTCAATACCTCCTGAGTCTAAAATATCGGCCATATCTTGCTAGAATCCTAAAGTTGACCTTCAATAGAATAGCCGGGTCGGAGATTTTTCTCATTCATTTCTCTGGTATGTTGCGAAAAAGTATACATCTTCATTTTAAAACAACACGTTACTAGTATGACAAATTTTAGGGCTTCTTGGCATGTCATAGAACTTCCTGTAGGAATTGTTTGATCTCTCATTCAATTAAACCATTTTATTGCAGCATCATCCACATAATCTGGAACTCCTCTCTTCAATCGCTTTCCAATAATTTTCTTCAGTTTCGCATCTTTCTTTTCTTGATATGTTGCCGACGTAGATTTCTAAAATTCGCTGCTAATTTTGTTTCGAAATGTAGGTACGTTGAGCACGGGCCAGACGTGGATTAAACCCAGGCACTATAAAGTAACTGGGAAGGTTGTCTATTTTTAAAAGTTGTGTATTTCACACTTCGATCCATTCGTAGAAATTCCCATCCTTTGATCATTAGCCATACCTCCTACCCTCCGCAGGGAACAGCTTACGGCTTTCGAGGTCAAGACATCCCGGATCTCTGTTATAAACGCAGACCGTCCAGCGGCGTTTTTACTTTCCGAGACCTAAGCAGCTGTACGGGAGGCGCGCGCGTAGTTCTTCACCTTGTAAGGCGCGTGCACATGTTCGGCATAGCATCTGTTAACATGGTGAGACGGTTATCATTGCAACACCGTATTTTCGTATGTAAAAGTTACTTTAAGTACGAGTCGGTTCGACGGGTACGCGACGCATTCGTTCAGCAATTTCCTGGTAAAGTGCCACCTTCATGAGCACAGATTCACATAATTGTAAATAAATTTGTAACTACCGCCTCAGTACTCAATAATAAAAAAACATGCGCGCACACAAACAGTTCCAACAGAGGAAAAGCGAATCTTGAACGGTCACCGAATAAATCACTCACAAAATTAGCACAACAAGTAGGGCCCCCCTGAGGGTGGCGGCGGTAGAATAACACCCACGGTATCCCCTGCCTGTCGTAAGAGGCGACTAAAAGGGACCCCACGGGCTCTGAACTTTGGAGCGTGGGTTGGCAACCACGGGGCCGCTAGCTGAGTCCTGGCATTGCTTCCACTTACTTGTGCCAGGCTCCTCACTTTCATCTGTCCTATCCGACCTCCCTTGGTCAACTCTTGTTCTTTTCCGACCCCTACGCTATTAGGTTTGCGAGGGCTAGGGAGTCTTTCATTTTCACGCCCTTCGTGGCCCTTGACCTTCTTTGGCCGATAACTTCATTTTTCGAAGTGTCGGACCCCTTCCATTTTTTCTCTCTGATTAGTGTTATATAGAGGATGGTTGCCTAGTTGTACTTCCTCTTAAAACAATAATCATCACCACCACCACCACCACAACAAGTAGGGGTTTCGGTTTCTTCTGCACACAGAGCTACAAATTGTTACACATCAAACCGTGCTGATTTACACGGGCCCAGTGTTTAAAACCTGCTGATCCAGCCACAAGAGTGAGGTATTGTGAGTGGTAATTTGCATTATTGAATGATCGTTTATTCGATTCAAAGCTTGTTTTCTTTTCGGTTGAGGCCTGGTTTCATCTTAATGGTCCACGAACCTGCTACGCAGGCGTAGCAGGGGGAGAGGTGATACTCCCACGTGGCGCGTCCCAGGTGGCGGATAGGGGGGTCCTAACCGGCTTGCCGGCGGACTTGAGGGAAATAAAATACCTCTCGCGGACCAAACACACTACCCCCTGCGGGTGGGGGACGCACATGTAGAATACACCCGCGGTATCCCCTGCCTGTCGTAAGAGGCGACTAAAAGGGGCGACCAAGTGCTGACTGAATTAGAACCATGAAACTAATTTTGAATCGTACCATCACGCGGGGAACACCATAGGTTGCCTGTACTTGCGAGTAGTACCACTAAATTCGGTACGAAATAAGTTTGTGATTAGTAGCAGTAAAAGCCTGGCCTGGTGGATTCCAGTCCCCGTGCATCGTACCCATGTGTGCAACACCGCGGGTCTGGACGTAGCCTGTGAGTTGTACCACTATATGAGCAGCACCGTGGGTCTGCGTTGCCTGTGATTAGTACCCACTCTGTGAGGAACACCACGGTAATACCGGCGCCCGTGTTTAGTACACCTAGGTGGGGAACCTTCTCGGTTTGCGTTGACTCTGAGTTGGGCCATTGTGTGAGACACACCATAGGTCTGCGTTACTTGTACGTATTGCAATACTTGTGAGTAGTACCATCTTTTGTGGAACACCGTGAGTCTTCGCTACTTCTGATTAATACCCCTACATGACACATACCATGGTTCTATTTTACTCGCGACATGTACCATTCTGTGGGGCCTTAGACGTGGATTTTGCACCCCCTTTAGACACCATGCATCATTGTGCTTTATAAGTGGTTCCTTGGTCGGTAATAATGTCATTTTCGATCCGTATTGCGTCCGATCCACTGGTTTTTGTTTGTTTGTTTTGTGTTTTGTTGAGTTCCTGTCCATCCATTCATTCTTCATGGCATATTTTCTTTTTATTTTGGTCAGTGGATGCCTTTGCAATTTTTGTTCTTTCATTTCGTACCATTAGGGGCCGATGACCTTTGATGTTAGGCCCCTTACAACAACAAGCATCATCATTATCATCTTAATGGTCGCATGAACAGTCATAATTCTCGCTATTGGTGTGCAGAAAATCCTAATGGTGTCTATGAAGTCCCTCATTATAAAGGATGGCACTTCGAGCATCTTTTATAAGGTAAGGTTTCACGTAAGCTTGTAGACACGCTTAAAGTAGGGCGGCCGCGCGCGACGTAAGTTGGGCTGAGGCAGCTGCTGTAACGAGTGCAAACACCGTACTCTCGGTCTGGGTTTATAAGAGAAACCCTGTATATTGTCACAACAACATGTTTCCGAAATTGCTTTTGACACTCATGATTAATAATTAACGATATTAAGATAGGAAATTTGCCGAGATCTTCCACAGATTTATGGCGTTATCGATCTACGTTACACGGAGGTTTCATTATATTTGAAAGTAATATATTATGATAAGAACAAGTCGTTATATTTTTTGCATAGGAAGTCTTATTCTCTTATCACGTCTTTGCCGATAAGAGCCACTTGAAGAAAACAACACAGCTGGCTGTGCGCTCCAGTGAACATCTGGCATGGTCTTGGTAATTAATCCTGACATTCTTCTCACCATTGTGTTCTCGTGATAACCCGGCTCTTATCTCAATATTTCTCGACATAATATTACACTCTTTCGAACTTTATAATGTACTTGTTGACATTGACGCGTTATCTCTCGCATTCTGTCATGGGCGGCGTCCTGGTGGGATAACACGTAGCGACCTACCTCCACGCCTTCAAAGAGCAGCTGTATAGTGCAATACTTAGATGAAAAGACACGTTCAGGGCAATTTCTCGGCACTTCGTCGCATCTAATCGGGATATTAAACACTACTTAAAATTCTAAAATAAGACCGCCTGTGACCATGATCGCTAAGGCGTTGAAATCTAAATGGTCTGACACCGTGGTTAGCCGGTTCGAGTCCCATTGGTCGAAAAAATTGTCACCATC
This sequence comes from Anabrus simplex, assembly GCF_040414725.1. NCBI lineage: Eukaryota > Metazoa > Arthropoda > Insecta > Orthoptera > Tettigoniidae > Anabrus > Anabrus simplex. Next base: position 1,686,876,809 of record NC_090265.1, on the reverse strand, counting down.
GGAATGTTGGCCGGCAGGGAAGTTGGGGAGGTGGTGGTATACAATTTATAATCACTAGATTGCGTGCCAAAAGCCTGGATTAAATTCCAAACCTCTCCTCAGTGCCCATATGGAGTGAGGGCATACGACGCTATTGATGGTGATTCGTCCGTCGAATGGGGACGTTAAGTCTTGAGCAGAACCCTTGGTGCTATTCGACAGAAGTAGGCTATTTGCCGGAACCGGGTTTCGACTTCTTCCTTCCTGCTATCATACAACACTTCATTCATTTCATCTCATTAACTCCTCTGATGAGGTCGATGTCACAACAGATTCATCTCATCTCATACCCGACCCCGTAGAGAAACGGGACAAGGGTTGGACAAACAAACTTAACATTCTAGAATATTAAAATAATGTGTAGAGTCTGTGTCGAAGCAACGCCCGCAGGTCCTTTGAACGTGGAATACCTCGTCACAACTAAGTGAATACTGTTCCGCTGCGAATGTTGTCAAATCACAATATGACCAATCTCCTTCGACTCGGTTACTAACATACAGTTATCTGACAAGTGTTTTACTCAGTTACGATTACAAATAACGTTTGTAACAAGTAGTCAGTAAAATTACAATTGCGATTGAATTTGGAATCTGAGAGGACTTACAGAACGCAGAAGTATTCATTCAGGAGTATGTAAAGGTAATTGGATTTAAGGATAATATCCAGATAGAGGAAGTAAAAAAAAAATGGAAATGGCGTATGGCTTTTAGTGCCGGGAGTGTACGAGGACAAGTTCGGCTCGCCAGATGCAATTCTTTTGATTTGACTCCTGTAGGCGACCTGCGCGTTGTGATGACGAAATGATGATGAAGGCGACACATACACCCAGCCCCCGTGCCAGCGAAATTAACCAATTAAGGTTAAAATTCCTGACGCTCCTGGGAAGCGAACCCGGGACCCTGTGACCAAAGGCCAGCAAGCTACCCATTTAGCCATGGAGCCGGACATAGAGGAGGTGACTACTGGCGAATTACTGAAATTGACCTATGATAATAAAGACATTTATAAAAAGATACAAAAGTTGAAAGCCGGAAAAGCATCTGGGATTGACAAGATTTCTGGAGATATACCTACTGTATTAAAGGCATGCCTTTGCTGGCGAAACGTAGTGTACACAGTGCACTAAGTCTTCTAGATCAAAGTTTTGCTATTTGTTTTACGTCGCACCGACACAGATAGATCTTATGGCGACGTTGGGAATGGGAAGGAAGCGGCTGTGGCCTTAATTAAGGTACAGCCCCAGTATTTGCCTGGCGCGAAAATGGGAAACCACGTTAAATCATCTTCAGGGCTGGCGACAGGGGGGTTCGAGCCCACTATGTCCCGATCAAATTTTTTATTTGCACTGACTTGTCTGTGTCTCATCCTTGGCTTTGACGATATCAAAGTGACTGAGGTTTGAACGATGCTAATAATACCATTCTTTATGCAGTCAGTTCCTGTTATGAATTGTGTGAAAATATCGCTCATAGGGTCGATTGGTTCATCCCTTTACGTGGGCATGGCAGAATGATATACACTGACTGACAGAGCAAATGCAACACCAAGAAGGAGTGGTCAGAACTTTATGCCAATTGCAGGGTAGACTGACGTCACTGAGGTATGCTCATGATGTGAAATGCGCCGCTGTACTGCGCACGTAGCGAACGATAAATGGGACACGGCGTTGGCGAATGGCCCACTTCGTACCGTGATTTCTCAGCCGACAGTCATTGTAGAACGTGTTGTCGAGTGCCACAGGACACGTGCATAGCTAAGAATGCCAGGCCGCCGTCAACGGAGGCATTTCCAGCAAACAGACGACTTTACGAGGGGTATGGTGATCGGGCTGAGAAGGGCAGGTTGGTCGCTTCGTCAAATCGCAGCCGATACCCATAGGGATGTGTCCACGGTGCAGCGCCTGTGGCGAAGATGGTTGGCGCAGGGACATGTGGCACGTGCGAGGGGTCCAGGCGCAGCCCGAGTGACGTCAGCACGCGAGGATCATCGCATCCGCCGCCAAGCGGTGGCAGCCCCGCACGCCACGTCAACCGCCATTCTTCAGCATGTGCAAGACACCCTGGCTGTTCCAATATCGACCAGAACAATTTCCCGTCGATTGGTTGAAGGAGGCCTGCACTCCCGGCGTCCGCTCAGAAGATTACCATTGACTCCACAGCATAGACGTGCACGTCTGGCATGGTGCCGGGCTAGAGCGACTTGGATGAGGGAATGGCGGAACGTCGTGTTCTCCGATGAGTCACGCTTCTGTTCTGTCAGTGACAGTCACCGCAGACGAGTGTGGCGTCGGCGTGGAGAAAGGTCAAATCCGGCAGTAACTGTGGAGCGCCCTACCGCTAGACAACGCGGCATCATGGTTTGGGGCGCTATTGCGTATGATTCCACGTCACCTCTAGTGCGTATTCAAGGCACGTTAAATGCCCACCGCTACGTGCAGCATGTGCTGCGGCCGGTGGCACTCCCGTACCTTCAGGGGCTGCCCAATGCTCTGTTTCAGCAGGATAATGCCCGCCCACACACTGCTCGCATCTCCCAACAGGCTCTACGAGGTGTACAGATGCTTCCGTGGCCAGCGAACTCTCCGGATCTCTCACCAATCGAACACGTGTGGGATCTCATTGGACGCCGTTTGCAAACTCTACCCCAGCCTCGTACGGACGACCAACTGTGGCAAATGGTTGACAGAGAATGGAGAACCATCCCTCAGGACACCATCCGCACTCTTATTGACTCTGTACCTCGACGTGTTTCTGCGTGCATCGCCGCTCGCGGTGGTCCTACATCCTACTGAGTCGATGCCGTACGCATTGTGTAACCTGCATATCGGTTTGAAATAAACATCAATTATTCGTCCGTGCCGTCTCTGTTTTCTCCCCAACTTTCATCCCTTTCGAACCACTCCTTCTTGGTGTTGCATTTGCTCTGTCAGTCAGTGTATAATAGCAACTTCTGGCTCAGTCAGGAAAGCAACGGGGCAGTACCTCACTCCTCATTTCCCTAGTACACCCCTTCAGTGACGCCTAGGTCATCCCTTTAACTGCTGATCAACGAGCTGTCGAGGATCAAACCAGCCTTCGGGCTGATTACTCAACATACACGTATTAAACGCTATGGGTTGCGATACAGTGTCATATATGAAATACGTATTTGATTACTCTTTGCCTGAAGGAGCGATACCGAATGAATGGAAAGTTGTAATAGTAGCCCCAGTGTAGGCGGGAAAGGGTGATAATTACAAGCGGGTAATTACAGGCCAGTCTGCTTGACATGATTGTGTTGTTCGTAAGCTTTGGGGAAACATTCTTTCTGATTATACTAGACACGTTTGCGAAATGGCTAATTGGTTGGTTAGAAGGCAGTTTCAATTTAGGAAAGATTGTCCCAGTGAAACTCAACTTGTAGGATTTCAGCAAGCTATAGCAGATACTAGGTGATGTACCCATGCTTCTCTACGGGATTCTCAGAAATACTGTCTTTGTGGTTTTCCTAACTACATTTAATTTAGGCCATTACAAAAACGTCAGTAGGAATACAGGGTTTAAAAGCAATGTTGTCATATAAAATACTCGATCAAATGAAAAACCGCACATGTTCTCACTTTTAACGAATAGTACTACGATGCCGATCTAACAGTCCAAAGTTCCAGTGCTGGAATGACCAGGCCGCAGACAGCCATGAACACTCCTCTGCCACTGTTCCGTTAAACATACACACTGCGCATTCCAGTCAGTGCCTCAGAGTACGGATTGACTGCTGTGATGAACCAGTAATATCAGAAAATTTATGAACCAGAGAATTGGCATGCTTAAGAAGAAAGTTATCTAACTCCCCAGCTACTTCCCGCCAATATTCAGGCAAGCTGTTATACTCGGTACGACCGGGCGAGTTAGCCGTGCGGTTAGGGGCGCATAGCTGTGAGTTTGCATCCGGGAGGTAGTGGGTTCGAAAACCACTGTCGACAGCCCTGAAGATAGTTTTCCGTGGTCTTCCACTTTCACACCAGGCAATTGCTGGGGCTATACCGTAATTAACGCCAGGGCCGCTTCCTTTCCCCTCCTCGCCTTTTCCTATCCCATCGTCGCCATAATACCTATCTGTGTCGGTGCGACGTAAAGCAAATTAAAAATATACTCGGTATACAGCGGTAATCCCGTCTATCGGACATGACTGGCAACAAAAGACACAAAGCACATCACAACAAACAATGGTCAATGTAATGTTATTCTTGTTCAGTGTTATGAGCTTTCTGTATTGTAGGCCTTCACATTTAGTTTTCTTTCGACTCTGCGATATTAGGATATCTTACGAAATTACTTATAGTGTAGACTGTAGTTCCTTATTCCCCGACTTCACATAACGATTTTCATTAAATTCTGTTTATCCATTTTCTCGTGACTTGGCGCTGATATGGATTTAGCAGCAAAAATATCATGAATATCTCTGTTATCATAGCTGGTACGGTAAAATGTATAAGACATAAATGATCGGAAATTTAATACTATATAACTTTAGTAATGTAGTATTTGTCGATAGGACCACTAATAACACAAATATTTGAGAATTACATTTTAGGCCTTCCCTTAAACTACCACTGCACTGAGCGTGAATAAAAATAAGTATGGCCTAGATTATAGCGACTTATTTCCCGACTTTGCATACCGATTTTCACTAAGATAGGGCCACTAATAACATAAAAATTCCAGAATTTAAGTTTAGGCCTTCCCCTAAATTACCATTTCTTTCAGCGCGAATAAGAGTATTTACGACCTAGATTGTAGCGACTTATTTTCTGTCTTTGAATACTGATTTTCATTAAGATAGGACCATTAATAATATAAATATTTGAGAATAAAGTTTTAGGTCTTCCCCTAAACTACCATTTTCATCAGCGTGAATAAAATTATTTATGGCTTAGATTGTAGCGACTTATTTCTCGACTTTTCATACCGATTTTCATTACATTATATTTAGCCGTTTTGTAGTGATGCGTGTACATACATACATACATACATACATACATACATACATACAGACAGACAGACAGACAGACATTACGGAAAAGTAAAAAGTGCATTTCCTTGTTACTGTGGACATGACCGATACAGAAATGCCATTCTTTTCAAATTCTGAGCAATGTACAGACATGACTCTTATTTTATATATATAGATTTTAGATTCAGTACACCAAATGGACTGTATCGCGATTGAACTATTCAAGGTTTTCGATAGAGCAAATCATGGGAAATAGCTGACGAAAATGAGAGCTACTGAACTAGATAAAAGAGTGGATGAACGGGTGGTTAAATGTATAATATAACTCAGAGAATTAGCGTAAATGAAGTGTTATCTGATCCTGTAATGATTAAAAGGGTGATCACGCAAGTCAGTATTATTGGAATTTTGTGTTTTCTTATTTATATAAATGATACGAAAAAAGAACAGGAATCACAGCTAAGGCTATTTGCGGATGATTTTATACTGTATAGAGTAATAAATGAGTCACAGAATTGTGAGCGTCCACAAAAAGGACCTGGACAGTTTTTTGTTTTTTTTTTACGTCGCACCGACACAGATAGGTCTTTTGGCGACGATGGGACAGGGAAGGGCTAGGAGTTGGAAGGAAGCGGCCGTGGCCTTAATTAAGGTAAGCCCCAGCATTTGCCTGGTGTGAAAATGGGAAACCACGGAAAACCATTTTCAGGGCTGTCGACAGTGGGGTTCGAACCTGCTATCTCCCGAATACTGGATACTGGCCGCACTTAAGCGACTGCAGCTATCGAGCTTGGTGGACACTTTTGTAATTACCTCATGGGAATCACTGTAAGTACCTATAAGCACATAAGGAAAGATCGCCATTGGGGTAACAGCATTAACGAGGTTGTAAATAAAGGTTACAGATCTGTCCACATGGTTATGAGGATATTTAGGGGTTGCAGTAAGGATGAAGAGTAGAGGGCGTATAAGTCTCTGGTAAGACCCCAGTTAGAGTATGGTTCCATTGTATGGGAACGCACGCCGAGACTACTTGATACGAGAAATGGTAAAGATCCAAAGGAAAACAGCACGATTTGTTCTGGGTGATTTCCGAGGAAACAGTAGCGTCACGAAAATGTTGCAAACTTTGGGCTGGGAAGACTTAGGAGTAAGGAGACGAACTGTTCGACTAAATGATATGTTTCGAACTGTCACTGGAGGGATGGCGTTGAATAACATTAGTAGATGAATACGCTTGGGTGGAGCTTTTTAAGGAAGGAATAATAATAGTCTAATAATGTTATTTATTTTACGTCCCACTAACTATTTCTACGGTTTTCAGAGACTCCGAGGTGCCGGAATTTTGTCCCTCAGCAGTTCTTTTCAGTGCCAGTAAATCTACCGACACAAGGCTTTCGTATTTGAGCACATTAAAATACCACCTGACTGAACTAGGATCGAACCTGCCAAGGTGGGGGTAAAAAGGACAGCGCCTCAACCGTCTGGGTCACTCAACTCGGCTTTTAAAGAAGGAAAGATCAGAACATCAGGATAAAGATGGTTTTCAAGAGGATGGTTGAGGCAAATATTCATTTATATGACGAGAAATAAGAGATTGGAATAATTTATCAAGGGAACTGTTCGATAAATTCCCAAGTTCTTTGAAAATATTTAAGAAAAGCCTATGTAAACAGATGATAGGGAATCTGTCACCTGATAACTAAGAACAAGACAGAGATTCTTCCGTCACCCACAACGAATCTGGCCACGGATTGTTCACGTGTTGAATGTCATACATTTGTATCCTATCCCGAATAAAAGCAAAGTTATCTCCGTACAGGCCATGAAGGCCCTTCGAGCGGTGGAAGATAAAGGCTTCCACTATCCTTAACTCCGGCACTAATTGGGTTAGAGTGGTTAGCTCTACGCCCGGCCATCTTTGCCCCCAGGAATTAACCTGGTACTCATTTTTGATGTAGGCTGAGTGAACCTAATGGCCATGTGCACCTCCGGAAGTTTCTTAAAGTTTTCGACTTCTGACGGGGAATCGAACCCACGTCCTTTCGGGTGAACTGAGCACGCCTTTACCGCCTTGGCCAGGCAGCCCCTTCCTATCCCGAATGCTTGCAAAAATTATTTTTTGGATACTGGAAAACATGAACGCGTAGGCGAAACCGAGGGTAGAAGCTAATAAATAAATAAATAAATAAATAAATAAATAAATAAATAAATAAATAAATAAATAAATACACTTTCTGCAGTTCATCCCAGGCTTATCAGGGGTCGTTTGAACAACCTGTTTCATTTAATATTTTGGTTGAAGCTTTAAGTCCGGACGTCCTTCCTGACCACACATGATATATCAGGTAAGAATTTCGAACCCGGAATCCACCCAAATTCGGGTATTGGCCTTCCGACTCGATAGCAAGGAGCTGAGACTTTCAGGTAATCACAACCCCACAAATAAACAAATATATTCATTAATGCTTAAATGCGGTCATTAGATGAACAAACAAGTTTAGGGAAAAATTTCGGCACTTTGGCGTTTCTAATCGGGATATTAAACACATTTGGCTTAAATTCTAAAATATTATAATAATGTGCAGGATCAGTGTCGAATTAAGTAAAGATAAATACAAAAGTAAAGAATTGTATGAGTCCTGTTGCTAGATAAGATGAAATGAATTATGGTGAATGAAATTGGGTAAGGATGTGGAAGGAATCGGCTGTGAAACTCTCCTGGCATTTGCCGGGAATTGAAACTGGGGAAACCACAGAAAAACATTCTGAGGACAACCGACGGTGGGGTTCGAACCCACTCCCCTCCCGAATGCGGAGCTTGGCTCCACAGCCTTAGCGCGCTAACACGCGCGGTCACTCCACTCGGTAAATAAATAAATAAATAAATAAATAAATAAATAAATAAATAAATAAATAAATAAATAAATAAATAGATACATTTCGGACAGGCTCCATAGCCTGAGTCCCGCCATGTAAATCAGTGCATTTAATACAGAAGTAAATAATTAAATGAATATTTGATATTGACAATGTTAAGCCAACATTTATTTCTTATTAGATAATAATGAATTATTATGTTACATTTCTATTATGTATAAAGAATGTATTGTTTTCCGGACCTTTGCGGTCACCCGCAATTGCGGTCGGATATCCCTCTTTTGTTTAGAATAAATAAATATTTAACAATTATTTAGAAATATATGCGATTTTAAGAGAAACTAAATCAAAAATAAACCACAACAATAGTATGACATAGAATACGGTTTAAAACCATTTGATACACAGAAAATTATTAATGAAATGGATAATAATAATAATAGCAACATGTTTGATATCACACAAACTACTTTTGTGGTTTTCGGAGACGCCGAGGGTACCAGAAGTTTATCTCACAAAGTTTACTTTTGCATGCCAATAAATCCAGCGATAAAAACTTTGAAGGAACCGTGGTTTCCAGAAAAAGTGCAAAACTCAAAACGGACGAAAACTGGACTGAAGACAGAAAAGAAACCTAATGAAAAGAAATGTGGGAATACTAGGCAAAAGTTAAGGACAATGGAAGAAAATAGCTGAAATGACGAGGTCCGTAGCTGGTCGAATATAATAATAATAATAATAATAATAATAATAATAATAATAATAATAATAATAATAATAATAATAAGAGCAAGCAAACAGATAGAAGTCCTCCAAGGAATGCGCTAAAAAAGCTGGGCTACAAATCTCATTTGAGAAAACTGAGTTCATTTGCACTGGATTCAACATTGAGAAACTAACGACGAAATACGGACGGATAAATTGGCCTCCATACTTGAAATACCTCGGCGAGATCCTAGAACCAACTGGTTTAGAAAAGAAAGTACGGAGAAAGCGCCTACAGAAACTCAAGAGAGCATACGAGAGAACACGCGACATTTACAACTAAAATACATATCCATACTCACAAAGATTAGACACTATAATTCGGTGATCAATCAATCAATCAATCAATCAATCAATCAATCAATCAATCAATCAATGAACTGCATTTAGGGCTGTCATCCAGGTGGCAGATTCCCTATCATTTGCTTACCTAGGCTTTTCTTAACACTCGAGCTGCTATTTTCCTTTTGCAGTGAGTGCTCTGATAAAAATATAAATATGTGCCCTGTTTAACTGCCTTTCAACTAGTACTAACATAATTATCCAGTAACAATATTTTCTCAATGTAAAAAATTATCAATATTTTTGCAATATCTGGTAAAATTGCGTGAGTTTTTAAAGAGCACGAGAGGTCGCGCGTGAGAAAATTGCCTCAACGTTTGCATTTGTACATTTCAATGAATGATTTGGTCACAATTCAAGATAAAACTACAGCACCACACTTCACTGATGTTCAGAATGTGTACTACTTATAACGTCACAGTTCATAAATTTCCTGATCTTAATCTAGACTTTGCTGTTAGATACAATTATTATGTAAAATTATTGAAGAAGGCACACAGTTACAGTAATGGTCGCACTATGCTGGGCACTTTGAGTTAAATTCACTATTTCTGAAGGTTTACGCTATAGGTGTATATATGTACTACATTTATACTTATTTCTTGGTTAATTTGTGTTTCATTTTAGTGTTTTATTTTATTTAAATTTATATAATTTAAATATAGATAAAGAAAATGTAGAGAAAACTGCAAACAAATTGACATTACTAACGTCTATTTGTACTTAAGATTTAATGTGCTGTTCATACTGATTACCACAACTCATCTCTTACCACACACATATATTTCATGCGTTACTTTCCATGATTTTTTTTATATGTCAGTTGCTTTAACTGGTGTCAGTTTAAGATTGGAGTTATTTCTTTTGTAGATACTAATTCCTAATTTATTTTATGTTTCTGTATTTCTACTTTTTAATTCATTTTTAGATATTAAGTATTTTAGGTCATAAGTCCACTTCGAACCTGAAAAATTCTACTTCTTTTATTAATTTTTAGATATTAAGTATATTCAAACTTGAAACAGTATTAATGTGCTGTAAATTCCGTTTGCTGCTCTACTTGTTAATAATGTTGTATATTTTTATTTTTAGATATTAAGTTCTTTCTGACATTCGTTATTTTTAATAATTAATGCATAGTGACTAAGCTACCTGTAATTGGAGAAACATCTCTGTTGGTGGTGTGAAATAAATATATAAACTTTCCATGTTATGGCCTTTCCTACTTTTAAAAGCTTAGCTCAAGCTCTTTCGTCTACTGATGTCATTCCACAAACTACTGTACGCAAGCGAAACGCTGATACTCAGCAGAAAAGATCTAGAAAACTTCCTGAAGGAAGAACGAAAAATCGTGAGGAAAATGCTGGGCCCAGAAAAAGACGGAAGAAGGATTCAGATTGATATCCCGTAAAACAATAGAGAAACTGTCAAGTCTGGAAGCAGACATCAGGAAACGAAGAATAAACTTCTATCTACACGTTCAAAAACTCCCAGTAACAAAGCTTACAAACAAGATCATGATATTCACCGGAAAACTGAAAAGCATATCATGGATCCAAGAAGTCAACAAGGACCTGGAGAAAGCCCAAATGGATATATCAGAAATAATAGACAGGAATCTGTTCAGTCAAAATCGATTCGCAGCTGTTCTGTTGTGCTGACTGACTCCTCAATCTTAAAAGCATGTCGACTCAAAAATTTGCCAACACAGAACAACTACAGCAAACCAGGAAGCAGAAAATTACGAGGAAAATTCTTGACCCAGAAAAAGATGGAAGACGGATTCAGATTGAAATACCTCACCATCTAAGTCTCCCATATGTTGACAGACTGTAATCCACTCCCTGGCTAAAACACAGCTAATTCCATGGAGAAATAGCAATTCAGGATAGAGTTATAAACACCCGTAACTACCGCAAATATATCTTAAAGGAAGAAGTGACCGACGGATGCAGGAGATGCGGAGAAACAGCTTGAGACGCTGGAGCGTACAGTGAGTTCATGGCAGGTAAAGAATATACTCATCGGCCTGATGAAGTAGCGAAAATTGTACATAAAGATCTGAGAATCAAGTCGGGACATAAAGATCAAAAAATTCCATATTATGAGTACAGACGTCTGATGTGCTCGAAAATGAAAGGTTAAAGCAGTATTGGAACCGATCTCTGCAGACAGACAGGACCATAAGATCAAACAGGCCGAATATTGTCCTTATTGACAGGAAGACTGCTCTTAAGGATGTGACGGTCCCTTCAGATCACAATCTCTACCAGGCCTATGTCTAGAAGATTGAAAAGTACACTGTAGTTCGAAAACTGTGCGGAATGGACCTGGAAATTCAGTCATTTCTGCCACAGGACTTGTGCGCAATAAGCTGCAACAACACCTGCAGGATTTGGACGTCGTCTAAACACTCCCAGGAATGTAGAAAGCTGTCATGCTGAACATCTACCACATGACAAGAACCTTCCTGTCACAGCAGCAGAGGTCGGGAGAACTTGCGGTAGCCCGTCTCGTGATCGCTAACCAGCACGGCGAATGAAATGTCAATAATAATAATAATAATAATAATAATAATAATAATCGTTTCGTATTTTCATGTTTCATGACCTGTAGGCCTAAGTCATGCTTTTATGCGTTTTGAAAATGGGACTCAGACAGAGTGAATACCTTCAGAGCGTTTACATTCATGAACTACTCACCTCTCATGGTTGCTCCCAGGGTGAAGACGGAAGCCGTCACGATACATTTTGCTAGGAAGCTCGGTATTCGAGACCAGATCTTATCCATAGTGTCACTGTATTTCTCCATCCATGTCACCGCCATGGGATCGAACCCTATGCGAGATTTCACCTCCTTCTCTTTCGGCTCCATGACGGCCACAGGCCGAACTTTCCGTTCTTTCCTCGCCACCATATTGAAGAAACAAGGGATGGTCAGCGTGGAACTCCACTTATATAGTCCGAGCAGATAGGAGTTCAAGTGTATGGGAATGAATTGCAAGTCGACCATTATCAGGACGAGATAACAACTAGTATTAATATTCTGGGAACAAAAGTCCATCATATGAATGATTCATTACCTGGACAGCTGTCAGGAGAATGTCCAGTACGCCACTGAGGACATTAAAGCTATCGGAATACATAGAGTAGTGACGTCGTATATCGAACTCTAGATGAAAATCTTCCCCTATATATTTCTTCGAAATTTCATTTTCTGTCTTCATTCCATAATCTTAATACCTCTTCTCTCGCTATTCCCGTTAACCGCTCTTCTAAATACAATAAATCCTTCGTTTTGACTGGGTCGCGACTTTGGAATGCCCTTCCAGCTGATGTTAGGAACTGTATAAGACGTAGAGTATATAAAATTAAAAACTGCTTGCAGAGATTTCCTTCTGAACACCTCTGACTGTTTCATGTGACTGGGGATGTATGATAGACTGCGTGGTTGGGCCATTATGGTATGTGACTGTGATTTCAAAATTAAAATACGCAGTTATTTCCTAAAACTAATATTATTATTTATGTTGCCAGTGATGCTTTCACGGCCCGTACTTATAGACATGATATAGGCTTTTGGGCTTATGCCGTGTCAATAAAATAAGGTGAAATTCTTTACGTTTCGCAGACAACTTTGCTCTGCGTCTTCAGAAGAAAATCTCGACTGTCCACGAGAAAGGCTTCTTCATAGTTACTGCAGCCAAACACAGCACATACCTTTCCCCTCATGTTGAGAGGAGATATCAAGGAATGGCACACACTACTATTTAATTATGTGAACTCGCTGAAAACGCATACATAACCAGGGGCGAAGCGTCAGGGGAGACGGGGTAGACAGCGTGTACCCTTAACATTTTGTGAAAAAAAAATATTGTCTAGTTAATTCAATTACTTTTTAGAACATTAAATATTTCCAGATTCGTGACATTATTGTATTCCCCCCTTTACTTATTTTCGTCTCACTTCGGCAATGCTAAGGCTCGCGTTAGTTACACGAAGCACGTAGGCGAAAGTAGACGCTGTCCATTCTGTGTATTTTCCCTTTGATTTTCAAAGCTTTCAGATAGAGCAACACTAACGCTATCTGTAGGTGCTGACTGTGGAACTATGACTTTCCTATAGCGAGATGTCTCCGCCCAGTAGACAGACTTACCAGCGTCTCTTCTTGCTCTCATTGGCTAGTATTTGGATCTCTCTTGTAAAAGTGCTCTTATTGGCTACCATCTTAGACATGATTTTAATGTTATTAATTTGAATTTACTTTATTATAAGACACGTCTAAACATAAATTAATAATATTTAAATATGAAGTATAGTAAACTTACACCTAATAAATGAATGACAGCATCAAAACCCTTCAAGTACGTGTATTTTCTTGCCCGCCAATATTAGTTGCGGTATTATAACCCCAATAACTATTGGTTTCCAGTCTTAATAAGGTACTCCAGAGTAGGCCTACGCATACGGAAAAAAAATTGCTTAACTTGATGCTGTATATTCCGTTAAAGTGAGTTTCTAGTGAACGCGCTATAGTGCATTCAAATTAATTAAAACGTGTTTAAGGAATTGGATGACCAACCAGAGACTGTCTAACTTGGGAACTCTAGCTATAGAGAAGAAATTTCTGTGGAATCTTAGCAAGACTCCTGACTTCAAGACGAGAGTAATAGATATATTTGCCGAAATGAAGGACAGGCGGATTAAACTCATTTACAAGAATATTCTTTAAGGTGACTTGTACGAACAACTATTTATTTCTTATTTCTCTCATTAAATCTACATAACAATGAAATATATTGCTATTTTTATTCTAAAAGTATGTTATTTGACAACTCCCGCGGCTTATTTCGCCTATATTTAAAAATAAAGCAAGTGCACATAGGGTTATAGGTAGTTATAGTGTTTGTCTTATTTTCATAGTCATTAATATAATACTGAATACAGATGTATGCGTCGAAAACAAAATTCCATATAATAATATGATTAAAACAGTTTAAATAAAATAAATTTCTGTCTACCCCCTTACTTAGTTCACGCTTCGCCACTGTAAATAACACCAAAAACTTCACACACAAATGCACGTGCTCTTATGAGAGAATCAGTAGTTCTCAGGTCAATCCGCTAGAGAGAGCTCTAATAGCTGTCCCCCGATATCTCGCTTGAGTGTCGCGTATTATCTCTACTGTATTTGATATCAGCAATTGTCACCGGTTGAGAGGGTAAGTATAACTGGTCTGCGTCAGGGTAGGTTATCTGTACGAGCTATGGCTGCAGAGGTCAAATGAAGGGCGACATGCTCGGAGAAACAGGAAGAACACCAGTGCGGGAGGATCGCAACATCACACCGGACCCCGGAGCAACAGTAGCTGAAAGTCGAACTACTGTGGCAGCACACATTACGGGAGAATCAATTGGTAATCGTTTGCTGCAGCTGGTTTACAATCCCATGTCCTTGCAGCAGCTGTTCCACTGAACCAACATCGATGTGTGAGGCTGTCCTGGTGTCTGGAACGGCCATGCTGAGCCGCAGTGATCGTGTCCGAAGGCGTACTGGAGAGAGAGTCCACGTCGATGTTATTGTCATAAGCAGGGAAAGGATTTATATGTAGTAAAAATTAATCAAATATATACATATATATTTAGTTATGTTTAATGAAATACCGGTATGGAATTACAGTATACAGTATATGGACTTAAAATGACAAAAAAACGTCATTTCTATTCAATATTGAAGTTCACTGAAGCTAAACAAAGTAGACCTACATGAAACATAAAGCTGCAGTTCTCATTTTAATATGAACTTCGAAGAAAACAAATTTTTTAATTCCCTGTTAGCAAAACAATGGATTACAAAATGTTATTTTAGGTACTGGAAAGATCTACATCAGAAGAGGTAATGAGAGATTATTTGAACTCCACAATGTCCACTAAGATTTTTTGAAAGTACAGTTTCCATCTTCATTTTTGCTATATCTGCAACTGTAACTCTATCACAGTTTAGTTGTTCTACAGTATTATTCACAATCTTGAAACTTTCATAAAATGACAGATGCAAGTTTTGCAATCATTTGAGTGCTTTTATGATGCATGAAAAATTATGCTGAATGAAACTTTAGTCATTCCTCACACATGTGTCACAGATAACTGTTCTTGTAGCTTTAGCTGAGGCTGGAACTTCGGAGTTTATGGCATGCAGAACGTTCCTAATAGAGTCCCATAAAGCAACGAAAAGGAATGCCCAAATTACGAAATAATCGGGGAATCACTGACACACTGCTGGTTGTTAAGCTGCACATGAAGTAAAAATATTAAATGATTAAATATAAATTATTAATGTGTATCTCCATTATTGAGAGGACTGTTAATTTAATAGAATGTAATACTTTTTTGAAATATGGAGTGTATTGATTTTAATGACTAAAAATAAAGAACATATATGCTAAACTCCAAAATATGAAAAATATGGAAAATAAACACAGAATTTTTCATCTCCTCACGTCATGATTCGTAAGATCATATCCCGCCCCCATGGCACTACAGCCCTTGAAGGGCCTTGGCCTACCAAGCGACGCTGCTCAGCTCGAAGGCCTGCAGATTGCGAGATGTCGTGTGGTCAGCACGACGAATCCTCTCGGCCGTTATTCTTGGCTTTCGATACCGGGGCCGCTATCTCACCGTCAGATAGCTCCTTAATGCTAATCACGTAGGCTGAGTGGATCTCGAACCAGCCCTCAGGTCCAGGTAAAAATCCCTGACCTGGCGGGGAATCGAACCCAGGGCCTCCGGGTGGGAGGCAGGCACGCTACCCCTACACCACGGGGCCGGCGTAAAGATCATACAAAATATAATTAATTTTAGTTTCCTAAATAGATATGTATTTATACAGAAATCCATTCCCTGGTCATGAAGCACTCGGGAGGTTTCCATGTGAAATCATCATTAGCGATTGTTGAGTGCTCAATGTCTGTTCAGCAGTATGTGGACAGGATTGTCAATCGAGTGGTTTTTCGTTTGATGGCGACCGTTGCACATAGAATGTTTCAGCAGGAAAATGGCCACTACTGTCGTCGTCATATTGCAGGGAAACTCTCTAAGACATTACGGTTTTTGCAGGGGCCAACCAGGTCCCCGGACCTAAGCCATATTGAAGATGGCTGCGTAGACGGTTGTAGAACTCCCTCAGCCACCCCGAACTGTGACGATCAGACCCTCGCATTGCAACAAGCTTGGCCGGCAATTCCGCAGGACGTGATTCTGGACTTTTTTTTTTGCTACTTGTTTAACGTTGCACCAACACATCGAAGATTTTCTGCGACGAAAGATGGGAAAGGGCTAAGACTGGGAATGTAGCGGCCGTGGCTTTAATTAAGGTACATCCCCAGCATTTGCCTGATGTGATAATGGGAAACCACGGAAAACCAACTTCAGGACTGCTGACGGTGGGATTCGAACCCAATATCTCCCGAATGCAAGCTCACAGCTGCGCCACCCGTACCGCACGGCCAACTAGCACGGTATTCATGATTTTTATTGACTCTTTACCGCTCACGATTCAGCAGTGGCTTGTAGGTCCGGGTGGATACACCATAATATTGATCTGTGCCTACATGTGCGTGGAGGTGCATCTTTACGTGTTATCATCGCACTACTGCCTCACACCGGCGCACCCTGTATAAGGCCTACTTGGAACATTGTGGCATACTTCTTCATGTTGTTGCAATTTCCATTGCCTCTAGCGTATTCCAGTGCATGTTCGGAGACATTTTTCAGTAGCCGTTGAGGAGTGAATCGGATCCAGTATAAGACAAGTGTGAGAAGAATAGTCGCAGAGCACTTTTACTTCCCCAGGATTATGATATCAAGTCGAGTAAGTGGCACCAAGTGTAGGGGGCCACCTGCGCCGCCGAAAGTTGAAATCTCATTTCTGCCAAAGCAAACTGTTATTGGAAACAGAATTGTTTCAAAATAAATGACAATGTTACAAAGTACCGTGCATGTTTAACACTTACGAGGAGTAGTCACGAAGTAAATATCATGAAATGTGACATTAAACTAACATCAAGTAATAGATAATGTTACCTAATGACGTGTCACCTTCGAAGTCGGGACCACTACCTCATACTGCGCTAAGCGCAAGGCTAAACGTGAATAATCCTGGGTTCAGACCCCACAAGAGTCGTTTACTTTAGGATTATGTAACATCATATCGTGCACGCGTTAACACATTGGCTAGAAGTCTATTTGGAACTGATCAGCGTCATCGATTTCCCGACACTATTGTAACCATGGAAACCAGTGTTCCTCTATCTACACTAGGTCAGTAGCGTCATCTTCTCACTGTGCGCTTTCTTCCTGTAACTAAGACCGTGAAAAAATCTCGTATCAAGTGAACCCTGTTCTACTCCTCTGTCCTGAATTAAAATCCTTGAACTGGCCGGAAAACGAACGCAGGACCTTGGAACAAGAGACAGGGACGCTACCTCTACACCACAGGACTGAATAATAATAATAATAATAATAATAATAATAATAATAATAATAATAATAATAATAATAATAATAATAATTGTTCCAGGGATACCCGTGGAGCAGAAAGAGATGATGAAAGAAGGTGCGGGCTGAATGGGTCTGACTACAATATCAAAATTAATTTAAAACTTAAACTGAAGTTTATATTTTCAGAACTTCAAACTTAACAATTTTTTCATGACATATTACAGGTACAAGTAGCAGAACCTTAATACTTTGGGCCTTATGCCACCAGTTTTACAATTTTACAAAAGAAGAGGAATTATTTACTGAGAGGCAGAAATCCCCTAATTCAAGAGCACTTGCTCCCAAAATTACAATATCTAGCCTTCCAAAGGCACTCTTTAATCTTACCAAAACTTTGAAAAAGAGCAAACAGGCTCTCAGTATCTTCTAGCCTATTCAAGGCAATATCATAAAATTACAATCACTCGCCCATCAAGGTACAACTTACAAATTGAAAGATAATGTTATACAGGAGTATCTAGTACCCAACCTACAGTGAATCCGAAACCAACGGCTATATAAACGGCCCGAACACAAACTGAGTGGAGGCGTACACTGCACTAGGGCTCTCGGCCGATGAAGCAGGGGCTATTCCCAAACTACTTGAGGTGGCACGGATGGAAATAACTTTAATATATTACAGAAACGAAAGGTTGTGAAAACGTAGCCACCTCAAATTAAGATGAAAGGGAACTCGAGAGGGTACATCACTCTCTATCCCTGGACTACAGTTAAAGATTTAATGAAGTTAAAAGAGAAGTTACATTTTAGAAAAGTAGGTTACATAGTAAATGATTTGGACCTTTTCCTAGGATTAAACTGCGGAGGTAGGAAGAAAGAATACAGTTGTGTGGCCATTACCTTGTAGATGTTCTAGCCGCCCGCCTCCCGATTAACACACACACACTCAGATAGATGTCGATCAATTGGTCAAGAAACGAGAAAATCCGCAGTTTATAAACCCTCATGGAAGGTTCGAGATCATTCAAGACTAAACTAGCCACACCCTCTCTATTTTATTGGATGAATTTCAAAGTTACACTTAGAATCGAACAAGAAGCCTGCGATAGGTTGAAAATTAAATACAGAAATTAGGGATTGGCTAGATTCAAAACTGGCGGAAAGAAAAAGGAAATATTGCCAACCCAAAAATAAATGAACATCAATCAATTACAAAAAATCTAGAAATACAAAACTTCTTTAAATTATAACTTTTTACAACTCGCACCAGGGTGCATGATCATAGTTTTTAGTGGTATCTGCTGTGGAAAAATGTCCAAACTTCTTGATGAATGTCAAACAAAACAAGTAGAAATTCACTCAGGTTAAGAAACTGCACAATAACAAAATTACTCAATATTTTAGTGGTGACATCTTCTGATTAAAGTTCCAAGTTGGTGTAGTTTCAGATTCACTGTTTTACCAATAGAGGAGTTCATTTAGGCACTAGTTCGAATGCGCGGCGTTGAGGCGCACCTCCCGGTACAGTAATAATAATAATAATAATAATAATAATAATAATAATAATCTTACTCCTTGGCTGAATACTCAGAGTTAAGGCCCTCGGTTCAGAGGGTCCCAGATTCGATTCCCGGCCCGGTCGGGGTTTTAATCGTGTGTGATTAATTCTTCTGGCTCGGGGACCGTAGGTTTGTGTTTGTAACAAGACTCTCCTCTTCATATTCAGACGACATACTACACTACCAACCACCACAGAAACACGCAAATAGTGATTACATTCCTCTACGTAGGGTTGGCGTCAGGAAGGGCATCAGACCGCAAAACAGTACCAAATCCACATGTACGACACAGTTCGCACGCGCGACCCCACGTGTGTGGGAAAAGCGGTAGAATAATAATAATAATAATAATAATAATAATAATAATAATAATAATAATAATAATAATAATAATAATAATAATAATAATAATAATAAAGCCCACCTGGTGGCCATGATCGTTAAGGCGTTGAGGTCTAAACGGTCTGACACCGAGGTCAGCCAGCTTGAGTTCCGTTGGTCGAAAAAAAATTTCACCAACACAATGTTGGCCGGTAGGGTAGGGGACGTGGTGGTATACAATTTCCAATCACTAGATTGCGTGCCAAAAGCCTGGAATTAATTCCAAACCCCTCAGCAGTGCTCATATGGAGTGAGGGCATATGACACTGCTCATGGTGATTCGTCCGTCGGATGGAGACGTTAAGCCTTGGTGCTATTCGACAGGAGTAGACTACGTGCCGGCACTGGGTTTCACTCTCTCCGTACTAAATTTAACAAATCTTTTGTTTGCACTGCATCCCGTATCTTCAATGTCTTTAACCTTCACCGTTTCGCAAATGACAGGAACTGCACCCAACTAAAGCAGTCCTTAACATCTATCTTCCTGGAGGAGTACGCAAGGGGCTGAGATCAGGTATTCTTGTGTCCAATAATAAGAAATATGTATATTTCTAAGAAAATTGTTTCTGTTTTTTATATTCCTGAGATTCTTGTAGCCTAAAATATTAAAAAATCGAATGATATGCTTTTCTACTTCTTATATGATTTATGTTTTAACTTTATTGGAATTGGTATCTGTATTTTAATTTTAAGTTTAATTTTAAGTTTAATGTTTAATTTGATATTTTAATATTCTAAAATGTAGTTAGTATATTCATAAACTTGTATTGTGTTATAAGTAGACGCTACATAAAGGGGCTTTTCAGCCTCAGTGGCATGTATATCATCATTATCAATAAATTCAATTCAATTCAATTCCTAGTATCACATATATCACATCATTTATTTCATCTCATTAACTCCTCTGATGAGGTTGACGTCAGGAAGGGCATCCGGTCATAAAAACCCGCCACGACAGATTCATCTCACCTCACCTCATACCACCAGACCCCGTAGAGAAACGGGACAAGGGTTGGACAATCTACAACAACAACAACATAATCATCATCATCAGTTTTGTATTGTATTTACGAAGTCTAGAATGTCTTTCATTTTCTCGCAACTATGCCTTTTCTGGCAGGACCTAGTGTTTACAGTGCACTATGTCTTCTGGTATGGGCTAGAGCAATTTTGTTACTTTCATTGATCTGTCTCTGTCTTATCCTTGGCTTTGACAATATGAAAGTGACTGAGGTATGAGCGATGCTAGTAATGCCATTCCTTGTGCAGCCAGTTCCTGCCATGAATGCTGTGAAAACGTTGCTCATAGGGTCGGTTGGTGCATGCATTTCAGTGGGCTTGGCAGACTGATATGTAATAGCAACTTCTGGCTCAGTGAGGAAAGCAACGGGAAACTACCTCACTCCTCATTTCCCTAGTACGCCTCTTCAGTGATGCCTAGGCCATCTATGACAGCTGATGGCAGAGCTGTCGAGGATCCAACCAGCCTTAGGGCTGAAGACTGAACATACATACATGAGTCTTACCATTTCTTTTGTGTGTGTGGATGCATTCTTTCGATTTATCGGAACTCTTTATTCGCCTGTGGGTGGAGTCATAGGATGCATTATCTGTACCCCCTGCATGTTGTAAGAGGCTATTAAGAAGGGAACAACTAAAGAATCTGTACTCGCTTTCTCGTCTTCTCAGCCCAAAACAATATCTATGATTCCATGCTTTTCCGTGTAGCGCAGAAAATGTACGAGTGCGAAGTTACTTTTAATGAATACGTTCATTCAATAAACTTCAAAGATGTTCGATCAGGACTTCGTCTTGAAAAATCCAGTGTAATCACTTTGTTATCAGTTTACTCTTTCACGGCCGGCATCACCTTGATAACAGACGTTACCTGTGCTATGGCTTGTCGTGGTCCAGATGGCTTTGAAGTTCCTAATAACTGTGTCTAGCATTATCGGCGGTCTGATCCCTCTGTGCTTCAGAGGAAGTGTGTCCGCCTCCTGATCTGAAGAGCGTGGATTCAAAGCCGGCAGAAGTAATGGGGTTTCTGAAGGTGGGCAAAGGTGCATTCAACACTCGCATCGTAAGTGCTCACAGTAGCTGAGGCCATTTGAGGTGGTGGTGGTGATTATTGTTTTAAGAGGAAGTACAACTAGGCAACCATCCTCTATATAACATTAATCAGGGAAAAAAATGGAAGGGATCCGACACTTCGAAAAATGAAATCAGCAAAGAAGACAAGGGCCATGAAGGGCGTGAAAATGAAAGACTCACTACGATTCGCAAACCTAATACCGTCGGGGTCGGAAAAGAACAAGAGTTGACCAAGGGAGGTCGAATAGTATAGATGAAAGTGAGGAGCCAGTCACAAGTAAGTGGAAGTAATGTTCAGGGCCCCGTGGTCACCAACCCACTCTCCCAAGTTGAGAGCACCTGGGCCCCTTTTAGTCCCCTCTTACGACAGGCAGGGAACCGGGGATGTTATTTTACCGCCCCTACCCGTAGGGGGATGGGGCCATATGAACAAAACAATACTAATACTGCACTTTGGAATGTCAGAAGAGTATACTTCCCGGACCTCAAGAAAAGTAGAGGGCCGATGACCTAGATGTTAAGCCCCTTTAAATAACAAGCATCATCATCAGAACCGAGCAATATCCGTCAAACTTTGTGCACCTCGTCCTGTGTTATATTCTTTCTTAATATAAATATTGTCGTACTCTCTAATTTCAAAGAAGTTAGGAATGTATCGCATATTTCTCTTGACAATCCATTGCAATCCCTAATTCCTCTTCCTATAAACGCGTATTTGATCCTATTTGTCCTATTAAATTGCAAATTTATTTTCATATTATAATTTTATATATTTATCGTACGGCTTTTAGTGCCGGGAGCGTCCGAGGATATGTGTGGCTCGCCTGGTGCAGGTATTTTTATGTGATACCCATGGCTTACCTGCGCGTCTGAATGTTTGATGACTAATGATAATGAAGTAGCGAGAGGGTGAAACCCGGTATCAGCACGTAGCCTACTCGTGGCGATTAATACCAAGGGGTCTGCTCAAAGCTTTACGTCTCCAGCCGACGGACGAATCACCATCAACAGCGTCATATACCCTCACTCCATATGAGCACTGCAGAGAGGTTTAGAATTGAATACAGGCTTTTGGCACGCAATCTAGTGATTACAGATTGTATTCCACCACCTCTTCTACCCTGCCGGCGAACATTCTGATGGTGAAAAGTGTTTTACCAACGGGACTCGAACCGGATAAGCACGGTGCCAGGCCATATAGACTAAACTTGACGCCGTAACGATCATGGCTACGAGGCGGGCTCATATTATAATCCTTCCTACCTTTAAAAAATTCATTCAAGCTTAAATGTCATTCCATGCCATCTCTCCACTGACTGCTCGGAACATACCACTTAGTCGAGCAGCTCGTCTTCTTTCTCCCAAGTCTTCCCAGCCCAAACTTCGCAATATTTTCGTAACGCTACTCTTTCGTCGGAAATCACACAGAACAAATCGCGTTGCTTTTGTTTGGATTTTTTCCCAGTTCTTGAATCAAGTAATCCTGGTGATGGTCCAATACATTGGAACCTTACTCTAGTTGGGGTCTTACCACAGACTCGTTAGCCCTCTCCCTTTAGTTTTAAGGTCCGACTCCTTGGATGAATTTTCAGCGATGAGGCCCTCGGTTCATAGGATCGCTTGTTCGATTCCCGTTCGGGACAACAATTTTAATCGCGTCTCATTAATTTTTCTGGCTCGGGGACTGGGTGTTTGTGTTTGTTCCAACACAATCCTCTTCACATTCAAACAACAGTCTACACTACCAACAACCACAGAAACACGAAATAGTGGTTACATCCCTCCACATAACGCTGACGTCAGGAGGAGCCTCCGGCCGTAAAACATGGCCAAATCCACATGTGTTTTTATCAGTGTGGGAAAAGAGGTAGAAGAAGAAGAGACTTTAGATATTGCTGTACGTCGCACCGACACAGATAGTCTTATGTCGAGGAAAGGTTAGGAAAGGGTTAGGAGTGGGAAGGAACCAACCGTGGCCTTAATTAAGGTACATTTGCCTGCTGTGAAAATGAGAAATCACGGAAAACCTTTTTGAAGGTTGCCGGCAATGGGTTCCGAACTTACTATCTCCCGAATGAAAGCTGATAGCTACGTGACCTTTTTAGCGCAGCCGCTTGCTTTAGTTTTAAGGACTTGATAATCTGCCACAATTGTGAGAAACCAGTAATACGTGTTCTTTGTGTTGTTTACTTCGTTGAACTTGGTTATGTACTCATTGGAAAGTAAAAGGAAAATGATGTGATTGTTTGAGGTTTGTAAATGTCTGGAGAATTAAACCTTGTGTGAAAGTATGTTCTGTGGTTTGAACTGTATTTACATGTGTAGATGACGTCCCGTAGTTATTAATGTTGGTGCAAGGATCTGTGACACGGATAGCGCGCGAGTGTCTAACCCAACAACAATATATCAAAACAACTGTACTTCACTTTCCTGCCTGTCAGTGTTCTGCATTGTGATGAGCAGGAACTATTGCAGCTTCCCCCATCGCCACAGTAGATGAGCGCTAGAGTACTATCTGGTAGGACACGAGCACTCAGGTGCGCTAAAAGAATCAAACCCTGGGATTACTTGACTGAAATTCGAAGATACCAAATCAATCAGATGATTGGAATGAGATAAGATACTGAACCAGAGCGTGATCTCAGATAAGCATGTATCATGGACAATACTCCTGTCTCTAAGCATGTCTTCATTTTGAATTAAATCGTGTATCAGGGAAAAATGTACTTATCTTAATTAATTAATTCCTCTATAAACCATGATGATAACATGTGTGAAGAGTTCTGTATTAATACTATTACAGTATAATAATAGTTTTACTGAATTTATTTACATTTGTTGCTGCTTTTCTGTAACTTTAAGTCATATTTGATAGATACATTTACTGGTATTCTAGTCCGACTCGTTGGCTGAATGGTTAGCGTATTGGCCTTCGGTTCAGAGGGTCCCGGGTTCGAATCCCGGCCGGGTCGTGGATTTTAACCTTCATTGGTTAATTCCAATGGCCTGGGGGCTGGGTGTTGGTGTTGTCCCCAACATCCCTGCAACTCACACACCACACACAACACTATCCTCCACCACAATAACACGCAGTTACCTACAAATGGCAGATGCCGCCGACCCTTATCTGAGGGTCTGCCCTACAAGGGCTGCACTCGGCTAGAAATAGCCACACGAAATTATTATTATTATTATTATTATTATTATTATTATTATTATTATTATTATACTGGTATCCTGAATATTTTAGTAGTTTTTTGGGAGGGGGGGATGTGAAAATTATGGTGTGAAGGATAAGTGATGTTTGCTATGGTACTATAAACAAGTCATTCTTATTCTTTGAAGTTTAAAGTTTTCCTTATACTAGTTTGTTGCTTTTTTTTTTTTTTTTATGAGACTGAATTGTAGTGAACTGATGGAACTTGCTTGTTTTTGGGATGTTATCCATTGGTTTACTTGAAGGCTTTTGAGTACATTAATTGGTTTGACAAACACCTTATTTCTTGTGAAATTGTGAAATTGATTGTTTCATGTGTTTGTTTGTTTTTTGTGGTTATTGTATTGGCTCTAAGGCAACAATTGTACGAGTAATTGTCATCAATATATTCGTGGGGATTTGCCAGTTACCTCTATCGGGTGCGTCCCATTGTTATTGGGAAAGCTCGCCGGCTCTGTAGTCAGTAGAGTTGGAGAGTTCGGTTAGGTTAGGTAAGGTATTCTGCCCGAAGGCAGGTTCGAACCTCCGCAGAGGTGTGCCTGAGCCGGAGTTTACGAACGGTAGGGTGGCCAGTTCCTTTCCGCTCCTCCATTCCCTTACTCCCACCAACAGCGCGTGGTAACCCATCCAAATCTTGACCACGCCCAATGTTGCTTAACTTCGGAGATCTCACGGCGTGTCAAAAGGCTACGGCCGTTGGCTAGTTGGAGAGTAGTAGGAAGTAAACCACCTACCTTGGAAAAAAAATGGACTGGTCCTCCAGGTTGGGGGTTGCACATAGGGTTAACAACCCTTTTGCGGAAAACAATGCTTTTTACGAACATTTCACATAGATGTTCACAATAAGACGACTATTGGCTGGAAATCGGATATGAGGATTGGTACATGGAATGTACGAACGATGTATAAATCTGGATCTTTTAGAATGTTAAGTCAGCAGTTAGAAAAATACGAAATTGTAGTTGCAGCAATACAGGAAACAAGATTACTGGGAACAGATATACAGGATATGGAAAAGTATACTTTTTCAATAGTGGTAAAGAAGTTTTTTACAAGTTGCTGTACGCCACAGCGACACAGATAGGTCTTATGGCGACGATGGGATAGGAAGGGGCTAGTAGTGGGAAGGAAATGGCCGTGGCCTTGATTAGGGTACAGCCACAGCATTTACCTGGTGTGAAAATGGGGAACAGCTGAAAACCATCTTCAGGGCTGCCGGCAGTGGGGTTCGAACCCACTATCTCCCGATTACTGGATACTGTCCGCACTTAAGCGACTGCAGCTATCGATCTCGGTAGTGGTAAAGAAAGCGGATCACATGAGTTTGGCACTGCCTTTTGTGTATTGAATAACTTCCCGTCTTCAGTCATCTCCTTTGAACCTGTTAACCTGTGCTATTTAAGATTAAGATCCAAATGGTTTAATTGATCCTTAATAAACTGTTATGCACCATCGAATGAAAAAGATTATATCAAGGATACCTTTTATGAAGATTTATCAGAATTATGGAATAGAGTGAAATGGCGTATGGCTTTTAGTGCCGGGAGTGTCCGAGGACAAGTTCGGCTCGTCAGGTGCAGGTCTTTTGATTTGACCCTCGTAGGCGACCTACGCGTCGTGGTGAGGATGAAATGATGATGGAGATGACACATACACCCAGCCCCCGTGTCAGCAAAATTAACCAATGATGGTTAAAATTTCCGACACTGCCGGGAATCGAACCCGGGACCCTTGCGACCAAAGGCCAGCACGCTAACCATTTAGCCATACAGCCGGAAATGGAATAGAGTGCCACGCCATGATGTGGAGATAATATAGGGTGACTTCAATGCAAAAAATAGAAAAAGATAATTTCTTCCAGCCCACTATCGGTGCAGAAAACCTGCATAATGGTCCGGCTCTATGGCTAAGTGGTTAGCGTGCTGGCCTTTGGTCACAGGGGTCGCGGGTTCGATTCCCGGCAGGGTCGGGAATTTTAACCATCATTGGTTAATTTCCTTTCACTAGCACGGGGGCTGGGTGTAAGTGTCGTCTTCATCATAATTTCATCCTCATCACGACACGCAGATCGCCTACGGGTGTCAATTCAAAAGACCTGCACCTGGCGAGCCGAACTTGTCCTCGGACACTCCCGGCACTAAAAGCCATACGCCATTTCATTTACCTGCATAATGAAAGTGATGAAAATTAATGCAGTACAGCTGATAAATTTTCCTGTATCAGCTAACATGATCATTAGTAGTACTACTTTTCCTCACAAACAAATACATAAAGAAACTTGGTATACCTATGATGGCAAAACAGCAAATCAGATTGACCACATAGACATGCCATTTCTGACGTCCGATTCTTTAGAGATGCTGAAATGGGAAGTGACCACAATCTAGTGATTGCAACAATCAAAATTAAATTGAAAACAACACTGAAGTCTTCTTCTGATTTCAATAAGAAATATGAAATGGAAAATTTAAAAATAACAGAGGAAAGAGTAAAATATAATATTGAAATTGAAAATAGATTCGAACTGTTAGATAATAGTACACTTACAGAGAAAAATGAAGTGGTAGAGGTAAACTGGAATACAGAATAGGGAATACAGAATAGAATAATATTAAACAATGTACAGTATTCTATCAGTAGCAGAGAGTTGTTTACCCAAATAGAGTAAAACTAAAAAGAAATGGTTTGATCCGACATTTCAGGATGCAGTGAATGAAGTAATGGTTTTATGTAGAGAATGGTTGCGGTCTAATAGGGATCCTGTTATAGAGCAAGCCTACTGAGAGAAACAGAAAAATTGCAGTAAATTGATTCGGAAGAAAAGGAAACAATATTATAAGCAACAAGTTGAAGCAATACAAGATGATCATCAAAACGATGATATCTGTAAAACGTACGATAAAATTTTATTTTATTAATTTTATTTATGTTTTAATTATTTTTTAATTATTTTTTTATTAATACAACTTTCCCCATGAGGAGGCTTCCACAAGGGCAAATTATATCAACTACACAGTATTTTGTCTTCTAAGTTTGCTAGTATGCCTACCTATCACAAGGCTCAGGAATAAGTTGGAAACGAATTTGGAATGTGGCATGATGTATGGTTCTTCAAATGTTATATAAATGGTTGCGGAGTATGGTTACTGAACCTCGTATTGCGGCGATAGCGATGTCGAGAAGTCTTGTTCGGTTGAGACCGAGAGAATGCCATACCTATACAAGAAATTTAGGGATTGTGCCTCGAGTTCCGATCATGCGTCCATGGACGGAAATATTGTCTAGGTTATACAAGTCCTCATAGTGGTTCACGGTTGGCTGGTAAATCGACTTCTTATCGGCGTCCACCTCTTCGGCCTGGCCAACGTGCGACTCGAAGCGTATTGTGGGATCTAAGATTAGTCCTTGCTTGCTAGCTGGTTGAAAGGCTATCATGTCAATACGATGTTACTCCTGCCTGTAGCTAGGTCAAAAACCTCTTCGTGCATCGTGAAACCGTGATCCCTCAGCGAGGTCGCGATCATGTGTCGAATTGTATGATGGCGGAACAGACACCCAGGACATGGGCAAGAGTTTCGTGCTCTCTGTGGCAACGCCGACAGAGGGTGTTGTCCTGGGACTTTCCCAGTACGGAGCGAACGGCGCACACGTTCGCTGTCATCTGGATGGCACAGGATAAGCCTCGGTGATTTCTTATCCATTTGTTCCCTGGCGTGTATTACTGGAAGAGTCCAACGCCCTTTCCTTTGTGCTGCAGCTTCATCCATGACTGAACTTCTCTGTCTGGTAGTATCTGACGGACCTTCCTAACATTGGGAAGATGGCTAGTAGTATAATAGGCGGGTTCAGCCGCCACCACCCTCACCGGCTCCCAGGGGCCTCCTCCACCACCACCACAGCCAGATGCCTCCCAGAGGCCTCCTCCACCACCACCACAGCCAGAGGCCTCCCAGAGGTCTCCTCCACCACCCGCGGGAAATTTGAATTTGTAAACAAAGCCACGTGCTTTTTGACAGCTATCATCGACAACAACGAATCGCTAACCTCACTGCTGCCATCTTGACGGGCCTAAACCTCAGTAGTACTAACTTAACCTAACTAGCGCGAGATTTGAATTGGTAAACAAATCCACGTGTTTTTTGACAGCCACGTGCATTTTGACAGACAACAACGCATCGCTAACCTCAGTACTGCCATCTTGACGGGCCTAAACCTCAGTAGTACCAACTTAACCTAACTAGCGCGAGATTTGAATAGGTAAACAAATCCACGTGCTTTTTGACAGCTGTCATCCGCCATCTTTAAACTACAGAGCACCGTGCTGCCCTCTTTATCGCAGTAGCTGCAAATTCGTCACCTGTCATCGGCAGTGCTGCCGTCTTAACGGGCCTAAACCTTAGTGCTACCAACTTAACCTCACTAGCGCGAGATTTGAATCGGTAAACAAATCCACGTGCTTTTTTTGACAGCTGTCATCCGCCATCTTTAATCTATAGAGCACAGTGCTGCCCTCTTTAGCTACTTACCTTTGAAATGTGGTGGCGGATAATTTGAAAAATGCTTTTTGACAGCAGCCATCTTTAATCTAGAGAGCACCGTGCTGCCCTCTTTAGCTAGATACCTTTGAAATGTGGTGGCAGGCAATTCCACATGACAGCAGCCATCTTTAATCAAGAGAGCACCGTGCTGCCCTCTATGTGGTGGCGGCAATTTGAAAATTCTACATGCTCTTGTTTGGAAACAAACTCACGCGCTTTTTTGACAGCCGTCATCCGCCATCTTTAATCAACAGAGCACAGTGCTGCCCCCTTTAGCTAGATACCTTTGAATGTGGTGGCGGCAAATTCCACGTGCTCTTGTTTGGAAACAAAGCCATGTGCTTTTTTTCACAGGTGTCATCAGCCATCTTTAATCAACAGAGCACCGTGCTGCTATCATGCGGGCAATTTCGTCAGCTGTCATCCGCCATCTTTAATCCACAGAACACCGTGCTGCCCTCTTCATGGCTACTACCTTAAGCACGCAGTAGCGGGCAATTTGAAAAGTTCTCAAGTTCCGCCATCTTTAATCAAGAGAGCACCGTGCTGCCATCTTTAGCTAGATACCTTTGAAATGTGGTGGCGGCATATTTAAAAATTCCACGTGCTCTTGTTTGGAAACAAACTCACGTGCTTTTTTGACAGCTACCATCCGCCATCTTTAATCAACAGAGCATAGTGCTGCCCTCTTTAGTTAGATACCTTTGAAATGTGGTGGCGGCAAATTCCACGTGCTCTTGTTTGGAAACAAAGCCATGTGCTTTTTTTGACAGGTGTCATCTGCCATCTTTAATCAACAGAGCACCGTGCTGCTATCATGCGGGTAATTTCGTCAGCTGTCATACGCCATCTTTAATCTACAGAGCACCGTGCCAGTACCTACTAATACAACAGGCCTCACAGCACGGCTGATGACGTCACAAGAATAGGCAGTCACTCCTGAAGCGCAACGGTTGTTGAACGAATTACTTTGATGATGAGAACTTGTGAGCTTTACAAAACGTTTTCAAAAGATGCTCTTTCAGGGTATTAAAGCACATTCAGTTGTACCGAGACCAATTAAAGCAGAAGAAAGGCGGAGAGATGGCGCACTCCGTTTTCTGGAAATTTCATAAAAGTTCAGATTGATAGTAAATAACAATAAGGGGCTTTAATTTGATTGTTACCATTTTTTAGTTAATAATAATTTTATGACCCTTGGTGATTAGTAATTAACCTACGTTTTACTCATGAAGTATCAGTTAACATTTTACTGGAAAATAAAATAATTATATTAATTAATAATCAAGGTCTTTCGTATATACCACTAATTATAAGCCAAAGTAAACTGGAATTTCGTCCCATTTAAGACTCTTTAACGTGCCGGAAACCTCCCTTTATTTCTTATTTAGAACATTTTATTTTCATTATTTTGGTAAATATTTCTGTCTTAGTGCTGACTTAGAAACAAATCGGATATTATACATAATGGAAATAATTAGTTACAAATGAAAAATGGAATACAAAGGAGGGAATGATTCACAGAGGATGAAGAAATTATGCTGGAATTCATAACAGGAAATACAACAATTTAACAATAATAACATAGTTTTAGTTAAATAACTTAATTCTTCTGTACAAACATTACATCAATACACATTTCTGAACGGTTAATTCTTAATCAAGGGAATTTTCTCACAGAAACTTGTTTAAACTCATTTGTTTATTTAGATGAAATTAAATCCTGTAAATTTTCAATGTTTAATAATAAGAATAATAATATAATAATTCCACAAACATTACTGAAAGTCCACTGAAATTTTCCTTAAGTCTTCCAGTGAAATAATCTGACATTTGTCCTAGATGTTCCGTATTTCTTTTCTCCATTAGTGGCAAGATGCAGTAATTAATGTTGTAACCAAGGTTGAAGTTTACAAAACACAACTTTTATTGCTTCACTTTATGATATTTACACAAATAACAGAAATTTATTTTGAAGCAAAAATGAATATTGAATCTTGAGAAAAGTTTGTCTTTATACAATATGTACAGGTTTACTGTCTTTATATACACTTCTATCTTGAAAAGATAGTCTTTGTGAATTGACACG
Organism: Anabrus simplex; assembly: GCF_040414725.1. Classification (NCBI taxonomy): domain Eukaryota; kingdom Metazoa; phylum Arthropoda; class Insecta; order Orthoptera; family Tettigoniidae; genus Anabrus; species Anabrus simplex. The sequence goes on along the minus strand of NC_090265.1, from coordinate 1,686,845,418 downwards.
TTGATAGTCGAGAACTATCTGGCACACTAACATAAATGTCTTTGAGAGTCCTTGTTTGTTGAAGTGCCTGAATTCCTAATAAGCAAGTTCAATTGATTGAAGAAATTCCACCTAGCGAAACTAAGGGAGCTTGCATAAATTAGGGAATGAAAATGGCTTGTAAAAGAATTACGGAGCATAGGCAGCGGAAACAGGTAAGGGAGCGGTGACCAGAGGTGAAACCTCGTACTGCCAGAAATTCAGTCCACCTGGTCGAAGCACATTTTCAAGAGGAGTAGCCTCCGTGCTCGACGTAGGGTGTATTCTGGAGCTGGACACCGGGGCAAGTGGGCAAGTGAGCAGGTAGGGAGCTCCTATTTATAGTACACTCGATGGTCAGGCACGCGCACTGAGGGCTGCGCGTCGAAGCTAGCAGAATGATACACAGGCGCGCTTGCAGCTGGCTGGCGGAGCGAGACGGGAGCGCCGGACATACAACACCCTCCCCTCCTAAATACGCCGGTACGGCGTGAAACGGCGGCGGCGCTGGCGGCGACTGCGATGCTGGGGCGGAGCTGCTGATTTCTCTGTTGTATTGTCCGGAGCTGGAACTGGGCGGAGTGGCGCTGTCTCGTCCTGAAAGGAACCCATTGTTATTAAATGATCTAAAGCTCGTTCGGCAATAGATTTATCTGGTTTAGCAATAGCATCAATAGCTGGACAGGGGCGGTAGCGCAGACGTATCTGATCTTGATGGCGGCAGATACGTTTCTCCGTAGTCTGTATCTCGTATAGACGATGACCCAAAGATCTGCAGATGACTCCAGGTATCCAGAGTGGGTTGGATTTGAATGTCCTGGTGTAGACCTTGTCGTTGAGGGAGAACTTCGTTGGTGAGGTCTTATGCTGGGCCGGAAGAGGCTGTAACAGAGAAAGTAAAGTTCTGTGAGGTCGTCCATGGAGCTTCTGTGCAGGAGTAATATTATCAGCGCCGGGTAGAGTTCTGTAGTTGTTTAAGAGTTGGAGCAAGGCTTGGTCTTTAGTTAAGCCTGAAGAGACAGCTTTCTTCATACTTCTTTTAAATGTTTGTACGAAGCGTTCAGCTTCACCATTAGATTGAGGGTGAAAAGGTGGTGCTAGGATATGACGAATGCCATTATGTGTACAAAAGTTCTGAAAAGCAGTAGCTGTAAATTGAGGTCCGTTGTCCGAAATGAGTACTTGTGGTAAGCCTTCTGTAGTAAAGATTTTCTGGAGAGCACGAATGGTAGCTTCGGTTGTAGTAGTCGAATGCATATCCACGACATATGGAAAGTTTGACAGTGAATCGATGACTATTAACCACATGGAATTGAGGAAAGGACCTGCGAAATCGATGTGAACTCGTTCCCATGGAGTAGTAGCAGGAGGCCATGAAGCGAGATCAGAAGACGGGGCGTTCTGATTCGTTTGACATTGCTCACAATGACGTATTAGCTTTTCGATGGCGGCATCAATACCGGGCCAGTAGCAGTGTTGACGGGCGAGTTGCTTTGTTCTGGAGATACCCCAATGGCTTTGGTGTAATAATTCGAGAACTTGTTTCTGGAGGCTAAGTGGGATAACCACTCGGAAGATGGTGCCTGCTTCTAGTAATACAACTCCGGCACGAGTCGTGAGACGATGCTGCATACGATGATAAGGTGCCAGGTGGGCAGGAAGTGTGCTCTGAAGAGGCCAACCGTTGCGGATGTAAGTACGTACAGTAGCAAGTGTACTGTCCTTATCCGTAGCTTTAGCTATGCAGGGAGCATCAATAGGAAAACTGGATACAGTATCTTCAAGTTCTATGTCCAACTGAAGACATTCAGATTCTTGAGAATCGAAGGCAGTATCAGGACCAACGGGTAAGCGGGAGAGGGCATCAGCATTACAATGCTGGGATGTGGCTCGATAGACAATCTGATAGGAATAATCAGAAAGGAACATGGACCATCTTTGAAGCTTTCTGAGGGAATTCTCTGGGATCTTATTACCAGGATGGAATAAGTGTACGAGAGGCTTATGATCGGTAATGATCAGGAAATGGTTGCCATAGAGATATTCATTGAAACGGCGAATACCAAAGATGATGGCTAAAGCTTCTTTCTCTATCTGTGAGTATCGACGTTGATGGTCATTAAGTGTTTTCGAAGCGAAGGCGATGGGGCGTTCTTGTCCATGACAATCCTTCTGGGAGAGAACGGCACCGACACCGTAGTCTGAAGCGTCAGTAGCTAGCGTGATGATCTTGTCGGGCTGAAAATGAGTGAGTTGTATAGCTTGAATTAAGGCGTTGTTGATTGTTTTCCATGCCTGTTGGCATTGCGGAGTCCACTGAAACTTAACACCTTTTTTACGTAGAGCGTTTAATGGAGCTGCCACTGTAGCGAAGCGTGGAATGAACTTATTATAATAGTTCGCTTTGCCTATGAAGGACTGAAGCTGCTTGAGGTTCTGAGGTGCTGGCATGTTTACTATCGCTGAGACATTCTGTGTACTAGGACGAATTCCATTCTTATCCAGTATATGTCCTAGGTAGTGAACTTGAGGCTGAAAGAAGGTACATTTAGCGAGATTCGCTCGTAGGCCATTGTCTTTCAATTTCTGGAGAAGGAGGCGTAGATTGGTTAGATGTTCCTGATGATCTTTTCCAGTAACAATAATATCATCCAGGTAGTTAGCACAACCGGGAATGGAGGCGGTGAGTTGAGCCAAATAGCGCTGAAAAATAGCCGCTGAGGATGAAACACCCAATGGGAGCCGCTGGAGCTGTAGCAGTCCGAGAGGAGTGTTGAGTGTGAGAAATTTCTTAGATTCTTCGTCTAAAAGTAGCTGGAGATATGCTTCTTTAAGATCAACTCGAGAGAAGAATTGTCCACCAGAGAGACGACGGAATAAGTCTTCTGGACGTGGAATAGGAAAGATATCTGTGTCGAATTGTGCGTTGACTGTAGATCGAAAATCGCCACAAAGTCGAACATTACCATCAGGTTTCTTGATTACCACGAGTGGAGTAGCCCATTGACTAGAAGTAACTGGTACAACAATTCCAGTTTGTATCCATCTTTCTAATTCTTTCGTGACCTGGTCTTGAAGTGCTAGGGGTACTGGACGTGCCTTGAGGAAGCGAGGCTTAGCTCCGGATTTCAGCTGTATGTGAGCTGTATAGTCTTTGGCTGTTCCGAGCTGAGAGTCGAAGACTTCAGGAAACTGCGCTAGGAGAGCGGCAACGTCAGAAGTAGGATGCAATGTAGATACGACGTTAATGTTGTCATGTATCTGGAAACCAAATAAGTTAAATAGATCCATGCCCATAATGTTTGATGCAGTGTAGTTGTTAACTACGAGAAGAGGAATGGCCTTCTGAATTCCTTTATAACTAGCCTGAAGCTTGATTTGACCTTTGATGTCAATTTTCTTCTTGTTAAATGTCACAAGCTGGATGTCAGCTGGAGAGCATGAAGGTGAACCTAAGTCGTGGTAGGTAGTCAGGTTAATAATAGAGACAGGAGATCCAGTGTCTAATTGAAAATCGACAGATCGATCAGAGAATGAGAGAGGAATGATGATTTTGTGAGAATCCTTTGTGGGAAGAAGAAGATTGATCTGATCAACTTCCATGTCTTGGCGGGGCTGTATATGCTTCCGGCGTGCTGCAGTAGTCTTAGCAGGGCGGAGCGAACTTTGACAGACAGTCTTAATGTGTCCAAGTTTATGACATCGTTCACAAGTAGCTTTGAAAAAACGACAGTCACGACGTTCATGATGCTTGAAACAACCTCGGCAGGAAGGCAGGGGTTTCGAGGTGCTTTTAGAATTGGGCTTCCGTGTAGCATTACGAGAGGGAACCTGGCGAGAATGTTTGGTGGAGAGCGCCTTATCCGTACGGTTCACTGTAGCAGAGGACTTGCGGGCCTGAGGCGAGACTTGTGCAACTTCGTGTGGAGAAGCTATGGCTGCGGCAGTCTTGGTAGTAAGCTCATAAACCGTAGCAATACGCTGGACGTCTTCTAAAGAAGGGTTACTCTGCTTGACAGCGTCAAAACGTATTTTGTCTTCAGGAGTATGTAAAATTATCATGTCCCGAATGAGAGAATCAGTGTAGGATGAACCACAACCGTCCTTGGAGCAGATGAACTGGCAGGGTTTAGCTAGACCACGCAATTCAGTTATCCATTCAGTATGTGTCTGATGGGGTTGTTTTCTGCTCTGAAAAAATTTATAGCGAGCAGCCACTATGTGAGGAGCTTTGGCATAGTGTTCCGTGAGACGGGCCAATAGCTGCGTGAAGGGTACCTCAGATAAGTGTTCTTCCGGACTTAATTTACGTAGTAATTCACACGTAGCATTGCCAACCGAACTAAGAAATAGTGCGCGGCGGCGTTGATCATCTGTGACAGAATGGCAGATGAAATGCTGTTGTAAACGGGCTAAATAAACTGACCATTCTTCCTTAGCCGGATCAAAAGCAGAGAACGGAGGAATAGCTGATGGCTGTGTAGAGACAGAAATAGCTTGAATAGCCTGAATTAATGCTGCCTGTTGTTGTTGCATAAACTGTTGTTGTTGCTGCTGTAAGGCTTGGAAGACCGTAGCGAGTTGTTCCGCAGTAGCCATTGCGAGATGCGTGCAAGAAAGAGTAAGGTAAGCTGTGTGTCAGAACTGGTTGGAGTGTCGTTGTTGTTTAGCACGTCGCCGTAGAGTTGACAACTGGGCCTGTTGAATTGTAGTGTCGTGTTTACCTCGTTGCTATAGAGTTGGCGATTGGGGCTGATGACGTGTAGTTTGTTGCTGTTTTTACCTCGTCGCCATAGAGTTGGCGACTGGGGCCGAAGAATTGTAGAGGTGTGCTTTTTTACCTCGTCGCCATAGAGTTGTGTTGTAACCAAGGTTGAAGTTTACAAAACACAACTTTTATTGCTTCACTTTATGATATTTACACAAATAACAGAAATTTATTTTGAAGCAAAAATGAATATTGAATCTTGAGAAAAGTTTGTCTTTATACAATATGTACAGGTTTACTGTCTTTATATACACTTCTATCTTGAAAAGATAGTCTTTGTGAATTGACACGTTGATAGTCGAGAACTATCTGGCACACTAACATAAATGTCTTTGAGAGTCCTTGTTTGTTGAAGTGCCTGAATTCCTAATAAGCAAGTTCAATTGATTGAAGAAATTCCACCTAGCGAAACTAAGGGAGCTTGCATAAATTAGGGAATGAAAATGGCTTGTAAAAGAATTACGGAGCATAGGCAGCGGAAACAGGTAAGGGAGCGGTGACCAGAGGTGAAACCTCGTACTGCCAGAAATTCAGTCCACCTGGTCGAAGCACATTTTCAAGAGGAGTAGCCTCCGTGCTCGACGTAGGGTGTATTCTGGAGCTGGACACCGGGGCAAGTGGGCAAGTGAGCAGGTAGGGAGCTCCTATTTATAGTACACTCGATGGTCAGGCACGCGCACTGAGGGCTGCGCGTCGAAGCTAGCAGAATGATACACAGGCGCGCTTGCAGCTGGCTGGCGGAGCGAGACGGGAGCGCCGGACATACAACAATTAACTTAATTTTTTACTTTTCAAGTAATACCCTGTCAACCACATTCCGTTAATGTAAAAGCTCTCTTTCTCTCCAACACACTGGTTTAAACATATTTTGCTCAAATTGCAAGAAAAGTGTTAAATATGTTTTTATGGAAGACAATTTAACTTAGAAACTGGCATAACATAGGAAAAATTCTAAGCAAAAGAAATCTAAAAATTCCAACAAGTGCATATTTTGCACAAATTGCAAGAAAGATGTTAAATCTATTTTTTTTGTGGAAGACAAATTAGGCTGGCTAACTAAGAAAATAGCATAATATGGAAAAAAATTCTTAGCATAAGAAATTTAAAATTTTGCTCAGATTACAAGAAAATTTTTAAATATGTTTTGTTGAAGACAAATTAACTTAGAGACTAGCATACAATTAGGATGATGGAAGTAAAGCCTTTCATGGCAATAGACTAACCTTGAAACAGTGAAGCAACAACAATACACTCAGAATATGAGTACATGGGCTTAATAATATCACAAAATTAGAGCCCAGAAATGCCTGATTAAATTCAGATTACATGGAAATACTGATACTAAATTATGTACTCTCAAACTCAACATGTCAAAAATTAAAAGTATCTATTTGAAAATATTTTAACTTGGCTATAAAGTACCACTGGCCATTTAGATAATGTTTGAAAAATATTTTTTCATTGTCAATAGAAATATGCAAAGGTTTGGAGTATATTTTTTTAAGAAATAATTTACAGCATACATGGTAATATAATCATGCATCCAAACCATAGTCACTACAAGATATTAATTCTTAAAATTACAAGACACATTTAAAAGGGTATGCAAGCACCTAATATTTTTCAAGGAAACTCATTAATGAAACTGTGCAAAGATTTAGGTTCATTAAAAACATGATGTGATTTAATTTCAATTTCAACCTTGGCATAGAGCTCAAAAGTGAACTACTAAGTTTTTCACTAAGGCAGTACTTTAAAATTTAAAGATTTTTTTCTCCTTTGCAGGAACACATACATCTTCTGGTTCTGTTGCCATTCTGATAGGAATGAACACTTTATATTAATTGAAGAACACTTTGAAAATATGACACTTTTTGAATTACACTACACTGCATTTATGAAAATATCTGAACCAGTTTATCATTGACTAAAGGGTGGAATATGACAACATAATAGCCAAGTTTACAGGGTATGCCTACATTATAACAATTCATCCTCTTACTGTAGAACCACTCTATTACAAGATAATTTAGTACCCTTAACCTATGAGACTGTTAAGCTTCCTCCTCTTTGTATGTATGCGACTCTGGACATTATTAACTTTCTTAACATAATTATTAAGGAATATGTTACATCCTGTTTTTACAATGTAAGAGAGAATTTTTTCATGAGTATGGTCATCTTGAGTACATGGCAACTCCACAAGAAGTACACCTTCTTTTCTAATCACAGACATTGCCAATGTTACAACTAAATTTTGCTGTGATGGGTGCTTCATAAACAAGTATTCATACTTCTCAGATACCAAGGTTTTGACAGTGAAGTAAGTGAAAATAATGGCATTAACAACTTCTGGGTTGGGACAATGCAGCCCCCCCCTGTCAACACTTTTTATAAGCTCATAATTACCTTGATCATCTGTTAATGATAACGTTCTATCCAAAACGAGTGATGTTTTACAAATTTCACACTTCAACCTTCGAAGAACTGCTCTTACACAATATCCTGACAAATATGTGATAACAGACAAATATTCCTGAATGGATAAAAAGCTGATCTTCACTGACATCTACACAGTAAAGGTCAACATCTGGGGGACTAGCCTCAAAGTCATCCAGTTTGAGATCACATTCAAATGAATCCAGGTCCAGATCAATTTCACCAAAAGCATTAGATGCAATTTTCAGTGACAATAGAGTTTGAATTCTTATCTTTGATTCAATTTCAAATACTTGTCGCAGAGATATTAGGTACTGAGATCCAGCCATTGTTCTGTACTTACCAAATCGTGCTTCAAGTGCATCTGTTTGAATTTTACCTGGCAAAAGGTATTTGAAATTCAGCTCTTGAGTACAGTATTTAGTGATTTCTAAAAGGGCATGAGTAGTATGTGATATGGCTAGATGTGTTTCATTTGACAGAGCACTTGCACGGTTTGGTAAATTTTTCCAGAAATCTAACCAACACAAGAAACGTTCCAGAAATATGAAATTTTCATCACTTGGATTTGACAATGGTTTTTGACAGATATCCTTAAAACGAATATCTCTACCAGGTGATCCTACATTTACAATTCTCCACCATGTACAAATTAATTTAATGAAAGTGGCAGTTGCCTTAAAATTTACAATTCTGTTGCTTTCTCCAAGAGCTTCCAGCCCCTGAATAGTCATTTCATTGAAAACATTCAGTACAAGTTTTACATTTTGACGTTCAAGATTGGTAGGAAATAGTGACTTCAAGTTCAGCCTGTTGGCATATTTTACAATCTGAGTACTCTCAATGTCATGAAGTGTCTTAATGGCTGAGAATTTGGCCACTGCTAACTCAGTGTCTTGTGGAAATGTCTCAAATGAGGGATACATTATCGACTGATCAACATCTTTTTGGTTAAGCCAATTGTTTCTAATACATTTGAGAATGTGAACAGAATCTAACACATAGGAAAGAGGCTTGTTGTCATCACATGGGTGCCTATAAACAATTGATAATTTTGGTGGTGAGGCAAAAAAAGACATAGCCCTTCTATTGAGTGCATTACTGTCAGTTACAATGCATATGACCTTAAAACCTATTGCATGTAATCCACAAACCACTTTCTTAATAAATTGAAACAGACCCTCACCATTGAGCTTCTTGACTGGAAGTATGTGTACTACATCTTTGAATGATGACAATAAACTTTGAATCATAAAAACTTGAGCACTAGCAGCAGCATTTGAGGAATTATATGCAGCACCTAGTATGTTACCACCAGTATAATCTAGGTAAGGTTTCAGATGGATTTCATCAACCATTAGTGAAACAATATTATCTGATACACTAAGAAATTTATATTTCTGCCTTATATAAAGGAGAAAATTCTTGTCAATTTGCTCCATAGCTGGGTTGGTATTATATGCTGAGCAAATTTTATGCAGTGTGTTGGGATGGGGCAGTATCAAATAGCCTGAACTTCTCATAAATCTATATGCATGAGGTGAAATAGAAAATAAAATGCTGCAAAAAATGAGGAAATTCGATGAATAAGAATAATGATTCTTGGGTAAATTAACTAACAGTAACTGTTCACATATAAAGTTGATCAAACTAGATTCTTCTCCTTTAAGTAGCTCTGATAACTTCATTAAACTGTCCTTAATAAACTGAAAATGATCTTTTATAAAATCCTGATTTTCTAATCGTCCAATCTTATCAAGTTTGAACATACTGTCTGCTACATCATTGATATTACTAACTATTATAGGAAACTTTCTTTTATCTAGGTTATTAAGTTCCATTTTCCCCACATGTAAGGACATACTCAGGTCACTTTTTACCACAATGGAAGCTAGGAGTGTGGGAATATTGCATGTCTCGAGTAGGACAAATGAAACATTAGATACTGATTTAACACAGATCCAGTCATCTAAAATTTGGATATTAGGGAGACATTGAAGAAAACCTTGAAAGTCTGTGAAATTCCTTTTGTCTTGGTACTGAGCATGGGTTTTCAAACTTTCTGCTAATGCTGTTTCAAGATCCCTGTTTTCCAACCTTTCTCTTCTTTGATCACCACTCTCTCTACACGAAGAAGTGGAAGAGAGATAAGAGGGGCAGTTGGGCATAATTGTTGGCACTGCTCCCTGTTTCAGACGAGGTTTCTGAAGAGGTATACAATACTTATTTCCAGTCTTACTGTCATAGCAGTCACTATGCCTCAGGATTTGGTCCTCACTGAAATGCAGTTCACAGACCTTAAAAAGAAAAAGAAAAGTCTAATTTGTTATGCCAATACCTTAGAAAACAGTGAGGTAATTAATTAACTACGGATAATCATCTCAAGGTGGGCAGTTAAAATGTGGAACAGGACAGCAACTTGATGTGTGTGGTTCAAATTAGGGTGGCCTTAGACTCAAATATTATAAATCTTAAATGTTCACATTTATCACCTGGTTCAGTTTGAGAGATAATGAATACGGTATAACAAGCTTCCTAGACCTTTAAGTGAAAAATAAGAGCTCACAACCTAAAACGAACAGAATTTTCAAAATATAAGTACTGAGCTTACCTTTGAATTCTGCGTGACCTGGAAATTGTCTCGGCGTATTGCGTTAACCCATATCTTGCGAAGTCCTTCATCGCTTGGGAAGGAAAACACAGCTACACGGGATCCTTTATCATAATTTCCCCTGCAGCGGGGAACGGAACATTTAAACACCATTCTTCTACGAACTGTAATACCGGTACACTACACTAATTATTTCGACCATACGCCAGTATTAAACAGATTCAGCACAGCATTATTTAGTCGCATGTTCCTCACGCACAACTCAACATAGCAGCCATGTTTGATGATACTCATTACAGTAGGGGTGCCAACATAGAAACATCCATTTTTCTCCAGGTGAAGAGGCAGGGAAAGGAAAATAAATTGGTTTGAAATACATTTAACCGTTCTTATTCATTAATGATCTTCGCTGTTCTTTGTAGTTCATTATAATCACATTTATTTACGATGCTGAGCGTGGAATTAATATTCCATACGTGGGGTTAAATAATAGACGTTGGCACCTCTACTATGCTTAGTTCCTCCTTTCACCGCCAAGGAATCTCTCTCTTTGCTGTGATTTAAACGCTGGGTCGTCGACTGGCCACGTCTGCCTATCCCCGTGACGTCACATACCTCACGACACATCTGTTGTAAGGCCTGTAGTATTAGTAGGTAGTGACCGTGCTGCCCTCTGTAGTAGCGGGCAATTTGAAAAGTTCTGTTACCTGTCATCCGCCATCTTTAATCAAGAGAGCACCGTGCTGTCATCTTTAGCTAGATACCTTTGAAATGTGGTGGTGGATAAATTAAAAAGAAAAATTCTACAGCAGCCATCTCTCGACGCTAATTGCATAAGATGGTGGCTATTCATGACTCCTTAAGGGTGCTTACGCAAGATGGCTGCTATACATAGGTTCTTATGAGACTCCCTTGGGATGCGTACGCAAGATGGCAGTTATACATGACTCCTTATGAGATGGCCTAGGGATGCTTGCTCAAGATAGCGGCTGCTCTTATAGGACGGCTTAAGGGTCCTTGCACAAGATGGCTTGAGACTCCCTAAGGATGCTTGCGCAAGATGGCGGACACAAGATGGCGGCTATACACAACTCCTTATGAGACGCTTTAAGGGTGCTTGCGCAAGATGGCTGCTACTCTTATGAAGAAAGCTAGCTTAGAGGCTAACGTGTCGTGCTAGTTCGATTCACTACATTTAGGGCTTAAATGCAAAATGTTAAATATCTCGAAAACGGTGCACCGTAGAGCAAAACGGACAAAATTTTTCCGCCGAATACCTAGGTTCGCAGTATGAGGAACAAGAAAACCATAGTCTAATGATGGGATCAACGGTTCGGTTCCTACTTAGGCCCTTTGGCATTTGCTCTGTTTTAGCTTTATTGAAGCGAGTCTTCGTAACATGATCAGGTCTAGCTATGGTAAAGAGTATAACGTACCGTGCTGGTTCGATTCATTAAATTTGGAGGCTTAAATGCAAAATGTTAAATATCTCGAAAACGGTGCATCGTAGAGCAAAACAGACAAAATTTTCCGCCTAATACGTAGGTTCGTAGTATCAGGAACAAGAAAAAACATAGTCTAATGATGAGATCAACGGCTCGATTCCTACTTAAGCCCTTTGGCATTGGCAGCTATCTATTTCTACAATATGGTGGCTGCTCTTATGAGACACAAGATGGCTTGAGACGTCCTAGGGATGCTTACGCAAGATGGCGGACACAAAATGGTGACTATACATAGCTCCTTATGAGACAGCCTAGGGGTGCTCGCACAAGATGGCGGCTAATGTTATGAAGAAAGCTAGCTTAGAGGTTATTGCGCAAGATAACAGCTGCTGTTATGCATGCGGTGGAGGGCAATTTGAAATTCTATGCGCTTAATCAACAGAGAACCCTGCTGCCCTCTTTAGCCGAAATGTGGTGGCGGATAATTTGAAAAATTCTTTTGACAGCTGTCATCTTTAAACAATGGCGACTATACATAGGCTGTTAAGGCCTTATCATTCTCCTCCTCCTCCTCCTCCTCCTCCGCCTCTTATGTCAAGGCATAGCTTTATATCGAACAATTTTCAACCTGCATCGCGAAGGTAAGCGTGTGCAGCGATAACATTATTGTGCATGTTTAGACTTTCGAAACATAAGAAGAGTAGAATCAAACGCTGTACTCGATACAACATGTGATCAGAACATTGATTGATGTGTTCAGAAAACAAAATAAGTGATCAAGACTAGAATCGAACACTGTACTCAATACATCATGTGTTTAGAATGTCAGGGGATACCCTTGTTCTAAGAAGATCAGATTGAAACATAACAAGACTAGAATAGAACACTGTAATCGATGTTGTTAACTTCAACATGTGATCAGAACATTGATTGATGTGTTCAGAACACAAAATAAGTGATCATGACTAGAATCGAACACTGTACTCGATACAACATGTGATCAGAACATTGATCGATGTGTTCAGAACACAAAATAAGTGATCAAGACTAGAATCGAACACTGTACTCAATATAACATGTGTTTAGAACATGTTAGGGGGTACCCTTGTTATAAGAAGATCAGAATGAAACATAACAAGAACAGAATCCAACACTGTAATCGATGTTGTTAACTTCAACATATGATCAGAACATTGTTTGATGTGTTCAGAGCAAAAGTACAATTTTGATGATTTGCTTACTGTAAAATCAAAAACTATGGAAACACACTGTGCACATATCGCGTAGCTAACTCGCTCAGTAAGCAATATTGCGAAACTACAACTTCAATGATTTGCCTAGTGTAAAAATAAAAAACACTCTGTACCCATACTGCGCAGCTAACTCGCTCGGTAAACGATATAGCCAAAGTATAACTTCAAATTATTTACCTTCCATCATTCGTCTTGTGTGAAAATCAGTCGAACAAGTTATCGCATAAACATGTAATATGAAATATCAGTCAATCTGTTGGCATGGGTTACAAGCATGTAGCTTATGCGGGAAGTAAAATTAAACAGAACGCTAGTGCTATAAGAAATACTCTGCTTACATTTAAGTCCCTAGCTGTTGAACAAGTTATTACATAAATATGTAACATGAAATATCGGTTCGGAAACATATTGTTTCAATCTGTTGACATGGATTACAAGCATGTAGCTTGTGCAGGTGAGGGCTACTATGCAAAATGCTAAGCCGAAAAAAATCGTGATAGGGTATGGAACCCAGGGGTTACATCTTATCAGAAGGGCAAAAAGGATGAAAGGACTCTTCCTCCTCCTTACCGCACATTCCTTGTAGGGCTAATTGGCTAAGGGGCTAATGGGCTAAAGGGCTAATGGGCAAAAGGGCTAATGGGCTAAAGGGCTAAAGGGCTAAAGGAGCAACAACCTCATCGATCGCTATCAGCAAGAGCGCTTGTACTTTGTTTAGTGTAGAAAATTAATCTTTATTGGTAAATGGTTTTATGTTCAGGACAAGGAATGGAACCTAGGGGTTACGTCTTACCTAATAAAATCCCCGCGGTGCGATGAGTTACGTTTCTCTAACTAGTGTTTGGAACACTGAACTTTTCAAGATGGCAAGAGTGAGGTTAGCAATGTTCTGTTGTTGGATTTTAAATTCTACGCTATAACATGCATAAGGTGGCAGCCTTGAGGTTTACCGCCGTAAAGATGGCAAGAGTGAGGTTAGCAATGTTCTGTTGTTGGATTTTAAATTCCGCGCTATAACATGCATAAGGCGGCAGCCTTGAGGTTTACCGCCGTAAAGATGGCAGCAGTGAGGTTAGCGACGCTCTATTGTCCTCCAAAGTGAGGTTAGGGTTCGTCAAGGAGACAGCTGTCAAAAAAGCACGTGGCTATGTTTACCAAACAAGAGCACGTGGCTGTGACGTCACGGTCACGAAGTATGCTGCTTCAGTATGCAAAGTTCAATGTCTACACGTACGTAGTTAACACTCTGCTATGTTCACAAGATTTTTACACGTAACTATTCTTTATATTTTAAGTTCGTTCACATAGGTTATGTTAAGATAGCAGCACACGTACAAGCGATGGTCGCACGCTCGCGTAGAAGTTGTTTAGTGCGATAGTTGATGTATGCATTATCAAAAGGTGATATGTACACGCTTTTAAACCTTGCTATTCTTACTGCTACTATGTTCGCAAGATTTTTAAACATCACTATTCTTTGTGCTTTAAGTTCGTGCGCATAGGTCATGCTAATGTAGCAGCGCAAACACATGTGAACATTGCACATTCTAGCGGAATGTGTTTGGTATAATAGCTGATGCATGCAAAATCGATAAGTGATGTGTACACGCTTTGAAACTTAACTATTCTTCGTGCTTTATGTTCGTGCACATAGGTTATGCTATGATATCAGCACACTCTAGCGGGAGAAGTTTAGTACTCTAGTTGATGCATGTATAATCGATAGGCAATGAATACACGCTTTTAAAACATTGCTATGCTTACTGCTGCTGCTATGTTCACAAGATTTTTAAACATCGCTATTATTTATGCTTTAAGTTCATGCGTATAAGTTATACTAAGTTAGCAGCATAGTTATAAGGTTGTCGCACGCTCTAGTGGAAGAAGTTTAATACGAAAGTCGATGCATGGAAAATCGATAGGTGATGTGTACACGCTTTGAACTTGGCTATTCTTTGTGCTTTAAGTTCGTGCACATAGGTTATGTTAAGATTGCAGCACACACAAGCGATGATTGCACGCTGTTGTAGAAGAAGTTTAGTACGATAGTCGATGCATACATCATCGATAGGTGATGTGTACACGCTTTAGAACATAGCTCTTCCTTGTGCTTTAAGTTCGTGCACATGGGTTAGGGATACACAAAACAATTGCTACATGCTCTAGCGGAAGAAGCCTAGTACGATAGTCGGCGCATGCATCATCGATACGTGATGTGTACACGCTATTCTTTACGCTTTAAATTAATGCACATAGGTAGCAGCAAACAATTGTGATCGTTGTACACTCTAGCGGGAGAAGTTTAGCTTTATACACATACGTTAGCAATACACATATGTGATCGTTGTACGAAAGTTGATGCATGCAAAATCGACAGGTGATGTGTACACGCTTTGAACTTAGCTATTCTTTGTAGTTTAAGTTCATGCGTATAGGTTATGCTAAGATAGCAGTACAATCTAGCGGAAGAAGTTTAGTATGAGAGTCGATGCATGCAAAATCGATAGGTAATGTGTGCACGCTGTGAAACATAGCTATTCCTTGTACTTTAAGTTCATACGTATAGGATATGCTAAGATAGCAGCACATTCTAGTGGAAGAAGTTTAGTATGATATTCGATGCATGCAAAATCGATAGGTAATGTGTACACGCTGTGAAACATGACTATTCTTTGCACTTTAAGTTCATGCGTATAGGTTATGCTAAGATAGCAGTACAATCTAGTGAAAAAAGTTTACTATGATAGTCGATTTATGTAAAATCAATAGGCAATGTGTGCACGCTTGATAGTCGATTCATGTAAAATCAATAGGTAATGTGTGCACACTTTGAAACATGGCTATTCTCTGTACCTTAAGTTCATACGTATAGGTTATCCTAAGATAGCAGAACAATCTAGTGAAAAAAGTTTAGTATGATATTCGATTCTTGCAAAATCAATAGATAATGCGTACACGCTTTGAGACATGGCTATTCTTTGTACTTTAAGTTCATGCGTATAGGTTATGCTAAGATAGTGGTACAATCTAGCGGAAGAAGTTTGGTACGAGAGTCGGTGTATGTAAAATCGATAGGTAATGTGTACACGCTTTGAAACATGGCTATTCCTTGTACTTTAAGTTTATGGGTATAGGTTATGCTAAGATAGCAGAACAATCTAGCGGAAGAAGTTTAGTGCGATAGTCGATGTATGTAAAATCGATAGGTGATGTGTACACGCTTTAAAACATGGCTATTCATACTGCTGCTCCGTTCCCAAGTTTTATAAACATAGCTAATCCTAATGCTGCTCTTAACGACGTAGAGCTAAGGATTGATTACGTGACCGTGACGTCACAGCCACGTGCTCTTGTTTGGTAAACATAGCCACGTGCTTTTTTGACAGCTGTCTCCTTGACGAACCCTAACCTCACTTTGGAGGACAATAGAGCGTCGCTAACCTCACTGCTGCCATCTTTACGGCGGTAAACCTCAAGGCTGCCGCCTTATGCATGTTATAGCGCGGAATTTAAAATCCAACAACAGAACATTGCTAACCTCACTCTTGCCATCTTTACGGCGGTAAACCTCAAGGCTGCCACCTTATGCATGTTACAGCGTAGAATTTAAAATCCAACAACAGAACATTGCTAACCTCACTCTTGCCATCTTGAAAAGTTCAGTGTTCCAAACACTAGTTAGAGAAACGTAACTCATCGCACCGCGGGGATTTTATTAGGTAAGACGTAACCCCTAGGTTCCATTCCTTGTTCTGAACATAAAACCATTTACCAATAAAGATTAATTTTCTACACTTAACAAAGTACAAGCGTTCTTGCTGATAGCGATCGATGAGGTTGTTGCTCCTTTAGCCCTTTTGCCTATTAGCCCTTTAGCCCATTAGCTCTTTAGCCAATTAGCCCTGCAAGGAATGTGCGGTAAGGAGGAAGAAGAGTCCTTTCATCCTTTTTGCCCTTCTGATAAGATGTAACCCCTGGGTTCCATACCCTATCACGATTTCTTTTCGGCTTAGCATTTTACATAGTAGCCTTCACCTGCACAAGCTACATGCTTGTAATCCATGTCAACAGATTGAAACAATATGTTTCCGAACCGATATTTCATGTTACATATTTATGTAATAACTTGTTCAACAGCTAGGGACTTAAATGTAAGCAGAGTATTTCTTATAGCACTAGCGTTCTGTTTAATTTTACTTCCCGCATAAGCTACATGCTTGTAACCCATGCCAACAGATTGACTGATATTTCATATTACATGTTTATGCGATAACTTGTTCGACTAATTTTCACACAAGACGAATGATGGAAGGTAAATAATTTGAAGTTATACTTTGGCTATATCGTTTACCGAGCGAGTTAGCTGCGCAGTATGGGTACAGAGTGTTTTTTATTTTTACACTAGGCAAATCATTGAAGTTGTAGTTTCGCAATATTGCTTACTGAGCGAGTTAGCTACGCGATATGTGCACAGTGTGTTTCCATAGTTTTTGATTTTACAGTAAGCAAATCATCAAAATTGTACTTTTGCTCTGAACACATCAAACAATGTTCTGATCATATGTTGAAGTTAACAACATCGATTACAGTGTTGGATTCTGTTCTTGTTATGTTTCATTCTGATCTTCTTATAACAAGGGTACCCCCTAACATGTTCTAAACACATGTTATATTGAGTACAGTGTTCGATTCTAGTCTTGATCACTTATTTTGTGTTCTGAACACATCGATCAATGTTCTGATCACATGTTGTATCGAGTACAGTGTTCGATTCTAGTCATGATCACTTATTTTGTGTTCTGAACACATCAATCAATGTTCTGATCACATGTTGAAGTTAACAACATCGATTACAGTGTTCTATTCTAGTCTTGTTATGTTTCAATCTGATCTTCTTAGAACAAGGGTATCCCCTGACATATTCTAAACACATGATGTATTGAGTACAGTGTTCGATTCTAGTCTTGATCACTTATTTTGTTTTCTGAACACATCAATCAATGTTCTGATCACATGTTGTATCGAGTACAGCGTTTGATTCTACTCTTCTTATGTTTCGAAAGTCTAAACATGCACAATAATGTTATCGCTGCACACGCTTACCTTCGCGATGCAGGTTGAAAATTGTTCGATATAAAGCTATGCCTTGACATAAGAGGCGGAGGAGGAGGAGGAGGAGGTAGAGAAGGAGGAGGAGGAGGAGGAGGAGGAGAATGATAAGGCCTTAACAGCCTATGTATAGTCGCCATTGTTTAAAGATGACAGCTGTCAAAAGAATTTTTCAAATTATCCGCCACCACATTTCAGCTAAAGAGGGCAGCAGGGTGCTCTGTTGATTAAACACATAGAATTTCAAATTGCCCTCCACCGCATGCATAACAGCAGCTGTTATCTTGCGCAATAGCCTCTAAGCTAGCTTTCTTCATAACATTAGCCGCCATCTTGTGCGAGCACCCCTAGGCTGTCTCATAAGGAGCTATGTATAGTCACCATTTTGTGTCCGCCATCTTGCGTAAGCATCCCTAGGACGTCTCAAGCCATCTTGTGTCTCATAAGAGCAGCCACCATCTTGTAGAAATAGATAGCTGCCAATGCCAAAGGGCTTAAGTAGGAATCGAGCCGTTGATCTCATCATTAGACTATGTTTTTCTTGTTCCTGATACTACGAACCTACGTATTAGGTGGAAAATTTTGTCCGGTTTGCTCTACGATGCACCGTTTTCGAGATATTTAACATTTTGCATTTAAGCCTCCAAATTTAATGAATCGAACCAGCACGGTACGTTATACTCTTTACCATAGCTAGACCTGATCATGTTACGAAGACTCGCTTCAATAAAGCTAAAACAGAGCAAATGCCAAAGGGCCTAAGTAGGAACCGAATCGTTGATCCCATCATTAGACTATTGTTTTCTTGTTCCTCATACTGCGAACCTGGGTATTAGGCGGAAAAATTTTGTCCGTTTTGCTCTACGGTGCACCGTTTTCGAGATATTTAACATTTTGCATTTAAGCCCTAAATTTAATGAATCGAACTAGCTTGACACGTTAGCCTCTAAGCTAGCTTTCTTCATAAGCGTAGCAGCCATCTTGCGCAAGCACCCTTAAAGCGTCTCATAAGGAGTTGTGTATAGCCGCCATCTTGTGTCCGCCGTCTTGCGCAAGCATCCTTAGGGAGTCTCAAGCCATCTTGTGCAAGGACCCTTAAGCCGTCCTATAAGAGCAGCCGCTATCTTGAGCAAGCATCCCTAGGGCATCTCATAAGGAGTCATGTATAACTGCCATCTTGCGCACGCATCCCAAGGGAGTCTCATAAGAACCTATGTATAGCAGCCATCTTGCGTAAGCACCCTTAAGGAGTCATGAATAGCCACCATCTTATGCAATTAGCGTCGAGAGATGGCTGCTGTAGAATTTTTCTTTTTAATTTATCCACCACAACATTTCAAAGGTATCTAGCTAAAGATGACAGCACGGTGCTCTCTTGATTAAAGATGGCGGATGACAGGTAACAGAACTTTTCAAATTGCCCGCTACTACAGAGGGCAGCACGGTGCTCTGTAGATTAAAGATGGCGTATGACAGCTGACGAAATTACCCGCATGATAACAGCACGGTGCTCTGTTGATTAAAGATGGCAGATGACACCTGTCAAAAAAAGCACATGGCTTTGTTTCCAAACAAGAGCACGTGGAATTTGCCGCCACCACATTTCAAAGGTATCTAACTAAAGAGGGCAGCACTATGCTCTGTTGATTAAAGATGGCAGATGGTAGCTGTCGAAAAAGCACGTGAGTTTGTTTCCAAACAAGAGTACGTGGAATTTTTAAATTTGCCGCCACCACATTTCAAAGGTATCTAGCTAAAGATGGCAGCACGGTGCTCTCTTGATTAAAGATGGCGGAACGTGAGAACTTTTCAAATTGCCCGCTACTACGTGCTTAAGTTAGTAGCCATAAAGAGGGCAGCACGGTGTTCTGTGGATTAAAGATGGCGGATGACAGCTGACGAAATTGCCCGCATGATAGCAGCACGATGCTCTGTTGATTAAAGATGGCGGATGACACCTGTGAAAAAAAGCACATGGCTTTGTTTCCAAACAAGAGCACGTGGAATTTGCCGTCACCACATTTCAAAGGTATCTAGCTAAAGAAGGCAGCACTGTGCTCTGTTGATTAAAGATGGTGGATGACGGCTGTCAAAAAAACGCGTGCGTTTGTTTCCAAACAACAGCATGTAGAATTTTCAAATTGCCGCCACCACATAGAGGGCAGCACGGTGCTCTCTTGATTAAAGATGGCTGCTGTCATGTGGAATTGCCTGCCACCACATTTCAAAGGTATCTAGCTAAAGAGGGCAGCACGGTGCTCTCTAGATTAAAGATGGCTGCTGTCAAAAAGCATTTTTCAAATTATCCGCCACCACATTTCAAAGGTAAGTAGCTAAAGAGGGCAGCACTGTGCTCTATAGATTAAAGATGGCGGATGACAGCTGTCAAAAAAAGCACGTGGATTTGTTTACCGGTTCAAATCTCGCGCTAGTGAGGTTAAGTTGGTAGCACTAAGGTTTAGGCCCGTTAAGATGGCAGCACTGCCGATGACAGGTGACGAATTTGCAGCTACTGCGATAAAGAGGGCAGCACGGTGCTCTGTAGTTTAAAGATGGCGGATGACAGCTGTCAAAAAGCACGTGGATTTGTTTACCTATTCAAATCTCGCGCTAGTTAGGTTAAGTTGGTACTACTGAGGTTTAGGCCCGTCAAGATGGCAGTACTGAGCTTAGCGATGCGTTGTTGTCTGTCAAAAAGCACGTGGCTGTCAAAAAACACGTGGATTTGTTTACCAATTCAAATCTCGCGCTAGTTAGGTTAAGTTAGTACTACTGAGGTTTAGGCCCGTCAAGATGGCAGCAGTGACGTTAGCGATTCGTTGTTGTCGATGATAGCTGTCAAAAAGCACGTGGCTTTGTTTACAAATTCAAATTTCCCGCGGGTGGTGGAGGAGACCTCTGGGAGGCCTCTGGCTGTGGTGGTGGTGGTGGTGGTGGAGGAGGCCTCTGGGAGGCCTCTGGCTGTGGTGGTGGTGGAGGAGGCCTCTGGGAGGCATCTGGCTTTGGTGGTGGTGGAGGAGGCCCTTGGGAGCCGGTGGGGGTGGTGGCGGCCGAATCCGCCTATTATACTACTATGGCTGTTTCTGGACATAACTTGATCATTCATTTCTATGCCTAGATCTTGCAAACAAATTTTACGTTCTTGCTCAAAGTTCCTAGTTACATTAATGTAGCCGTTACTTGCAAGCGTTAATTTATAACAGATATTAAAATGCTGTAGTTTGGCTTCCCAAGTGGCGCGAAACAAACCGAGGCCTTTATACCTTCTTTCGGTGTACACCATGATCCGCAACGTCTGCTGGTAGTTGTAACAATTCTTTAGTTCCATTCTTTAATATTTAATGCTATAAAGAAAGGCTTCGAACCAAGAACCAAGTTCATGAAAGGTCATAAGGGGAACCTCATAAATGAACAAAATAACCTGCTCTCTCATTGCAAAGAATATTTTGACAATTTGCTAAACTGCCCTGATCCAGAATCACCAATTGTGAAACCAAAGTGTCCTCCTAAGTATGATTTGATTCCGGAGCCTACTTATGAGGAGGCAGTAAGCAGCATTAAACATCTGAAAAATAATAAAGCTTCGGGTAATGATAACATCCCAGCTGAACTAATCAAATCTGGAGGAGAAGTACTATACAAATATATATTCCAACTTATCCTAAGGATTAGGCTGGAAGAAGTTATGCCTGTAGAGTAGAAATAATCTCTTATAGTGCCACTACATAAAAAAGGAGACAAACCGTGATATATCTCTTATTAATACATCTTATATAATTTTATCTTGTATTCTACTAAATCGCCTTTAACCGTATGCAGAGAACATCATTGGTGATTACCAAAATGGATTTCGCAGCAATATATCCACGACTGATAACATATTTGCAATCTAAATGATAAGTGATTAAGTGTGGAAATATAATCAAAGAATGCACTATTTGTTCATTGATTTCCTGAAAGCATATGACTCAATTCATAGAGACTGTCTGTGGAATGTCATGACAGAATTTGGCTTTCCTTTTAAACACATTAACCTGTGTAGACTGTGCATGGATGATAATACAAGTAGAATTCTCCTGAATGGGAAAAGATCTGAACCTGTCCGAAACAGAACTGGTTTAAGACAAGGTGTCCCCTCTTATTTTCAATATTGCTCTTGAAAAAGTTATTAGATCACTGAAATTAGTTCCGGCGGGAATATATCTCGGACAGTATCATAAAGTTCTTGCGTACGCAGATGATATTGTACTCAGAGGGAGAAATGAAATTGAAATACGGAAATTGTTCATTGAACTTGAGGAGACAGTGTTAAAATTAGGCCTCGGAATTAACGACCAGAAGACTCGGTACAAGATAATAAAGAGGAATATTGACGTGAATGAGAACCGGTCACCTCTGATTATTGGTAAACATACTTTTGAACGAGTTGAGCTTTTCAAGTTCCTAGGAGTTATGATTAGCGAACAGAATCAAAGAGAATTGGAAATCAAAGTTAGAATACAGAATGCTAACAAGTTGTACTACTCTCTACAGCTTCTATTGGGATAAAAAAAATTGACGAGAAATACAAAACTGAAAATATACAATACTGTCGTCAGGCCAGTTCTAAATTATGGTTCAGAATAATGGAGTTTAACACAAAGAAAAAAGAACATCAGTTGCAGGTTTTCGAAAATAAAGTTTACAGGAACATATTTGGACCGTACTTCGATTCTATATCTCAAACCTGGAATAAGAGATCAAATAAATAAATAAATAAATAAATAAATAAATAAATAAATAAATAAATAAAATAAATAAATAAATAAATAAATAAATAAATAAATAAATACACTCACTATCACAGCAAGCACCAATAATCAACATAATCAATTCCAGAAGACTTCAATGGGCTGGTCATCTTCTTAGGATGGAACGTGATAGGATGGTCTTACGAATCTTTAAAGAATTAACAGGAAAAAGACCATTGGGAAGACCACGTAGCTCCTGGAAAAACGAAATCTTCAAGGTATGTAGATGTCTGAATGTGAACAACTGGCAAGAACTCGCCCAAAACAGAGTTCAGCGGAGGCAATTTGTAAGATCGGCGCGGGATCTTCATGTCCCATAGAAGCCTGCTCAGTGAGTGAGTGAGTGAGTATAAACCGTCTGCTGGGCATCATTATTACGGAATTTTGAAGGCGTATTTCTTCACTTGTCATTTATAATAATAATAATAATAATAATAATAATAATAATAATAATAATAATAATAATAATAATAATAATAACGTCATTATATACAGTATTAAAATTGTTTGCTAAAACAGCTTTAGCAAATCCGTCCGTTATACCGGACCGTTTTGCTTCATTTCTGGTTTATTCTCTCCGAAATTACTTGCCGGTGAGTCATAGGTCTCTAAGTTCAGCCAACTTTGAATAATCATAAAATCAACACATTAAGGCTGATGTCCGGCACCACGGCTGTATGGCTAGCGTGCTGGCCTTTGGTCAGAAGGGTTCTGGATTCGATTCCCGGCAGGGTCGGGAATTTTAGCCATCATTGGTTAATTTCGCTGGCTCGAAGGCTGGGTGTATGTGTCGTCTTCATCATCATTCCATCCTCATCACGACGCGCAGGTCGCCTGCGGGTATCAAATCAGAACATGTCCTCGGACACTCCCGGCACTAAAAGCCATACGCCGTTTCAGTTCATTAAGCCAGATGACACACGGAGCGGTTTTGGCCGAGTCTGCCGCCGCCTGTGACTGATCAAGACCAACTACAATCCTCAGACCTCAAGGCAGGTTTCGATTAATGGCAATATGGCCGTGGGTGCGGGCCAGGCGTAGGTTAAATGTGATTGTGGATACGAGTTTAAAGCAATAATTGTGAAATAGGTATTTCGAGTGGGCATATGATCGTACTTCGTGATTTTCAATACTGATACGGAAGTATTTGTGTCTCCAGTCGCTTTTACGTGGAAGCTTAAAATACCTGTAGGTTAATTATTTCGTGTTTCAACGTGGTACCGTACAGGTTATGTGTTTGTTTATCATTGTGTTTGAGAGGCGGTGTTATAATTATTGGCGTTTACTTAGAATGTAGTGTGCTGTATTTTGTACCTCTCTGCAGGCCAAATTACGGAAATTCTTCGCGTATGTCTGCCCTCTCCATTTCGAGAGAAATGGATTCGGTGCATTGATAGGGAAAATTATGCTGTAAAAACTGAACTTGTCGTGTGCATCAAATATTTTACTCTAAGTTCATTGTCCGCAAATATATTATATTTCCCGTTGAGAATAGTGAACCTATTCGCTTCCCTAGGAAATATCTTAAATTGTCCACTAGACCTGTCTCTCGCATAAGATTTATTTACGTCGAGGAAGAAGGTGCCCTAAAAAGCATGAACAGCAACTGCCACTGAGAGACGAAGTAGCATTTAAACATTGGTGTGAAGATGATACAGATATTTTCAGCCTTTTAAGACAAAAATATGAGTCCATTCAACGTGATTGCGAAATATTATAATGTTCTCAAAACCTACAGTAGATATTCCATCAATATGAAAGTGACGAGTGACCTAGAAGTGCAAGTGTATTTTAAAATTATTGCTTTACTAGCAGAAAAATTAAAGTTGATATTAGAATGTTACGGGCAAGGCAACCTCAATTGTGAGAGATAGAGAAAATGTGAAATTCTGATAAGTCACCTTGGTAATTACAGAGAGCGTAGTATTGAAATGAGTGACAATCTTTATTTTGGGGAATTTTATGAAAAATAGAGCCCTTGTTTTAGCCTTGTATTAACCTTTGAAAGTAACATTAATTGCTCAAGTGATGTGTGGAAGTGTGATGTTTCTTCGTCAAAAATTATAAAGGACTGTGTAAACATTCTGGCCAGTAATTTTATCAACAATTATACGATCTCAAATTAAAAATTGCCAAGAAACTTCAAAAGAGGAGTTGTAGGATGTGTGTAGTGCTAGTTTTAGTCAACTTCAATATTTTGGTGAATAATGCATAATAGGATAATGGGTCACAGTGTTAATGTTCGGAAAACTACTTATTTATTTGGTGCTATGTCGATTTTTTCTTAAGTCCGTATTCGTGTTTTCAACGAAGTGACATTTGTTAGGCGTTGATAACTTGTTATTTATTGTAATGCTTTTTTCTGTTGCCAGTTATTCAACGTCACACTAACACATCAAACGTTCTCGGTGACGGAAGGATAGGAAAGAGGTAGAAGTGGGAAGGAAGCGGTCGTGGTCTTAATTAAGGTACAGCCTCAGCATTCCCCTGGTGTGAAAATGCGAAGCCACGGGACACCATCTTCAGGGCTACGACGATCGGATTCGAACCCCTCCCATCTTCCGAATGCAAGATCACAGCTACTCAACCCTGACCGCGCGGCCCTGAAGATGGTTTTCATTGGTTTCACATTTTCAAACCAGGCAAATGCCGGGGCTGTACCTTAATTAAAGCCGCGGCCGCTGCCTTTCCTTCCATCCATCGCCAAAACCTTTCGATGTGATAGTGGACGTTAAACAAGAAAAAAATCCTCTAGATAAAGAGCACATAAAATTACTATTTCTCTTTTACGTATCAAATGCTGTTTTTTAAAATCCTTTATAAATATTTTCGTACTGCAATATTCTCACGACCATTAATAGGTTACTCCTCGCGACGTCAGCTTTGGCCTGGTACGGCAGCCATGTTTTTTTCTGTATTTTGGTCTGAGTATTGTAGTTGGTCTTGGACTGATACACAGGGCGGTTTTTGCCCACTGTGACAAAACACGCGAGCGAGTGCGACGTTAGATGAGGCAAGACAAACTACAATTTTCAGACCACAATACTGAAAAAACATGGCTGTCGTACCGTGCCCAAACTGACATAGGCCTAGCTAGAAGTAACCTAATAATGTATGAATTAATACTTACCAACGATGTCGCGTAAATTCAGCTAAATGTATGTGTTCAATCTATGACGCTAGAGCGGGCGCAAAGTCTTCAAAACTCTCGCTGCACCGCCAGCAAACGACAGGCCGAGTCGGCAAAAATCGCTCCGTGTGTCATCAGCCTAAATGATCACTCCAATAATTGCAGGTGAAGGCTTACGCTAATCCGCAATACATTCTGTACTCAGCAGGTTTCTAAGCAACTAACACTTTCATTAATATTCTGATATATGTTATTCTTATTCTTAGTAATGTTATTGCATGCAGCCATATTTGATTACTACCTGTCAAGCCAGAGAGTATACATTTCCTCTGATGATGGAAGAATACTAGTCCTTGCTAGATACTCTTTGATCCTCTGAACTTCTGAATATACTCAACAGATGGCAGGATGTTCCTAATAACTTACATGCTGCCAGGAAAAAGCAGTCGACGTACGCACAGGCGGGTCGACTAGCCTTCTGTATGATCATTAATAAAGCGCAGGGACAAACTCTTGATAAAGTGGGTAGTCTACTTACCTGAACCAGTATTCAGTCTCGGCAATTGTATGTTGTACTATCTCGGGAAGGATCGTTTGAAAATGTTAAGATCCAGATACGGCTGAATGGTCGAAGCCCAGAGAATTTTGTATGGAAAGAAGTGTTATAACATAAACTAAATTACAAATGAATCAGTTATTATGTACCGGTATTAAAATGTTCATAAAACTGTTGAAAAAGGCAGGTAAAACAATATTAGTACGACAGGCATATCAAGACGAGTTCTTTGACCAATTCATAAGGAATGCTGTGGAACAGCACGGGTCCACTAGTTTCTATTACTTTATACGTACCCTAGGTATTATTAGTTTCATTATTATACCTGGGAAGAAATATGCACCGTTACGTTGTATATGGTGTAGAATATTAGATATTATATGCATTGGTCTGTCAGTTATTGTAATAGGGTAGGAATTAGACTCAGATGTCATGTTATTTGCATATTTACTGTTCAAGTGTCCATAACTTTGACAGGTAAAATACCTTATGCATCCATCTCTCTACCCATGCCAATAAAGACAATTATCTAATCTATCTATCTATATATATATCTACTTCAATTATCACCAGTCTGAAGTTGGAAGAGAATTATTATGTAGATAGTTACCGCTGAAACTGTAGAGTGCAATAGAGTGCAGTCGATACTGAAGAAACTCGAAGCTCTTAACTGCATACCGCTCTGTGAAGTCTGTTGTGAGAATAACTGCAGGTGAAAAGACGTTGCTTTATCCAGTCCTTTCGACAGCAAAAGATACTTCCGAACCAACATAGCCGTGAATCTGGACTCGTTGGAAGCAGCCTGACCAATCAATGTCAAGAACAGAAGTTTAGATACAGATGGAATAAGCCATACCAATCCTAACAGATCATTACAGGATTTCGAGATTCTTAAGCAAGATTGGTTCCCACTCGGTGACATATTTAGTAAGAGTAGATACGTCTTTGAGGCTATGATAGAAAACATGTGGGCCATAGATAATAAAGTAAGAAAACTAAACGCAGAATTTGTTGCCTCAATAATATCCGAAATTTCTTCGTATTTTCTACGAAGGAAATAAATTTTCTCACATCGCCGCCTGAAGATGGTCTCAATACCAAATGTTTCCGCAATAGATCC
Organism: Anabrus simplex; assembly: GCF_040414725.1. Classification (NCBI taxonomy): domain Eukaryota; kingdom Metazoa; phylum Arthropoda; class Insecta; order Orthoptera; family Tettigoniidae; genus Anabrus; species Anabrus simplex. The sequence goes on along the minus strand of NC_090265.1, from coordinate 1,686,818,179 downwards.
GTCATTGGCTTGATGATTGGAAATTGTAATAATGTTCAGTCTACGTCTTTCTGCACGTTCCCCAAGGAATCCCTGTTGCTCTGATACCAGACGTGAAGTCAGCCAATTATTTAGAACCTTTAACCTCTGGCGAATGATGAAGGCCATCTTACATAACAACAATACAGTCAGCACAATAACTCCATTAGAAAATACAGAGCCGATACAGCCTAACCAAAACCATTTCCAGGCTATCAGGGAATATATGTGAGATACTCCAACACACACTGAAAAATACGTGACTGCTACCAACTGCATCTTCATCAGCTTTGAGTACAATGACTTCTGTTCAACAGGCATCTGTTCATCTAAACGAGTTATTAGCAAGTTTACGTTTTGGAGTCTTCCCCTGCCGATAGTTGAGACGTAAAGAACTGACATCAAAGCCACGACGTAGTCGAAGTTGGGTGTGAAGGTTTGCACGAAGACTGTCGTTACTTCACTTCGTTGGACACCATTCCTCATCGAAATATAAATGAACAACGCATATAACGACAGAAATAGACACGAATATGTTAGTTGCAGCACACGAAGGCACAATGTACTGTTCCGTGACAGGAAGAGTGGACCTAGTCCCAGAGCCCAAGAAATAGAGCGTAGTGGAACTGTTGCATCACGTAGTGACAACGGTTTGAGTGGCGAACGCATTGAACTTGTTCCTTCGTGTCAGCGACACACTCGTCTGGCGCGTGCTGACTTCGTAAGTCCTAAATGAATATAACTGTGTTCGGAGTTCTATCGATTGCTACTATTTGCATTATTACGTTATAGTGGTCTACATTCAACTAATTCACTAAGTGTTGAAGAAAAAAGATAAGCGATAACAAAGAAATTGACAAATAACGTCAAGGGAACAGCTAGAAGGCTAACATAGTTTCCAAACATTTTACGTTTACTATGAATGAGACACATTATATTAAAAAGAACCTTGCTAAGTGAACGTCTGCTTATACTTACTTGTACCAGGCTTCTTACTTATTTTCTATCTCACCTCTCTTGGTCAAATGTTGTCCTCTCCATGGCTCAATGGTTAGCGTGCTGGCATTTGGTCACAGGGGTCCCGGGTTCGATTCCCGGCAGGGTCGGGAATTTTAACCATCATTGGTTAATTTCTCTGGCACGGGGCCATTTCATGTTTTTTTTACCCCGATAACGTCTGGTTTGCGAGGCCTTGAGTGTATTTCATTTTCACCCCTTCATGGGCCTTCCCTTTCCTGGTAACTTCATTCTTCGAAGTTTCGAACCTATTGTATTTTCGCTCTGATTAGTGCTATTTGTTACGTGTTCAAGCGTCTGTCAGCCTTGTCGCAGCCCCGTCGGTATTTCCGGAAAGGGATGACTAAGCCAGCCCGCCCGAGGACATGCCACGCACCTTTTTTTCTATTGTTCCCTTCGTCTAGTTTCTCCCAGTGATTTCTGGAATGTTCCATCTCCAGCCGTACCCTGAATATTCTAGTGGCTCATCATCGAGGCACACACACAAGGCCGCTGCGAGCGCGTTGTTGTTGTTGTTGTTGTTGTTTCCAGTGAGAAGCTGGACTGAAGACGGCGTCGCACCGACACAGGTAGGCCTTATGGTGACGATGGGATAGGAAAGGACTAGGAGCAGGAAGGAAGTGCCCGTCGCCTTAATCCTAGCAGTAATGATGATAGGCTAATAATAATAATAATAATAATAATAATAATAATAATAATAATAATAATAATAATAATAATAATTTCTAGCCGGGTGCAGCCCTTGTAAGGCAGACCCTCCGAAGGGTGGGCGGCATCTGCCATGTGTAGGTGACTGCGTGTTATTGTGGTGGAAGTTAGTGTTATGCGTGGTGTGTTAGTTGCAGGGATGCTGGGGACAGCACAAGCACCCAGCCCCCGAGCCATTGGAATTAACCAATGAAGGTTAAAATCCCCGGACCGGCCGGGAATCGAACCCGGGACCTTCTGAACCGAAGGCCAGTACGCTGACCATTCAGCCAACGAGTCAGGCACCCTAGCAGTAACAAGCCATTTCTCGAAATGCGAACTAGCAATGGGAGGTACTTTGTGACCAAAATAATTTGTTCTATTCAACATTATAACTTTTTATGTTGAGAAAAGTTATCATATGGGCCGCAAACAACAAGACTCTTCTTCTCCTTCTTCTTCTTCTTCCTAGCGTTTTACCGCTAGTGCAGAGTCCGCTGGCCATTTTGCACGGTCTTGGGCATCATGTGGTCTTAAGTCCAGAGTCTTCATATCAGAATTCACTGTGTCATGCCAGCGCTGCTTTGGACGTCCGCGTGGTCGTTGCTCATTCATTTCAAAGGTGTGGGTGAAACTGGCTATTGTTCGAGGTGCAGCACGCAGGACGTGGCCATACCATCGGACACATTTTTCCCGTGCCTTCTCAGTGATGGCTGCAATGTTCATTTGCTGGAGGACGGTGTCGTTTTGGACAGGATGCAGGTGTGTGATGCCCATCGACCAGCGGAGCATGCGCTTTTTCATGGTGTGTAATTGGCGCTCTGTAGCTTTGTCAGTTGGTCAACATTCTCTGGAGTCCGTCAGATGTAGTGGCATCCATGTGTCGCAGAGAACGCCTGTGACTTCCCTCCATCTCATCCATGCTGCCTGTATCCTACTTCGCACTTCATCGCATATCTCACCATCAGTCTGTAGGCGAGATCCTAGATACTTGAAGCTTACGGTCTTCTTTAAGGTCTCTCCATCAACTTGAATTGAGCCGTTGCTTGGGATGGTTTCCAAGTATTCGGTCTTCTTATTGTTCACTCTAAGACCGTACTGTGAGAGACGGCCATTCCAATCTTCAACTTGACGCTGCAGTCCACTTCTGGTGGTATCAGCAAGTGCGACATCATCTGTGTGTAAGAGAGTCCAAGGGACACTCCTCTGCAGGTCCCGTGTAATTGTGTCCATGACGAGAACAAAGAGCAATGGGAACAATGCGGAGCCTTGGTGTACACCGACTTTCACTGGGAAGCTCTCCGAATTGCCGACAGCGTAACGTGCACGACTTGTGGTGTTCGTGTAAATTAATCTTGATCCAATTGATAAGCATTTTTGGTACACCATGGTCACGAAGTGCATACCAGATGACACGATGTGGAACACCGTCAAAAGCCTTTTCAAGATCAAGGAAGGCAATATTCAGTGGCCGTTGTTTCTCTGGATGCTTTTCAATGAGCATTCTGGCAGCAAAGATGGCGTCGGTTGTTCCAGCACCCTTGACGAATCCGCACTGGTTGGTACTAATGCTGACAGTATCGTCCGGCTCCATGGCTAAATGGTTAGCGTGTTGGCCTTTGGCCACAGGAGTCCGGGGTTCGATTCCCGGCAGGGTTGGGAATTTTAACCTTAATTGGTTAATTTCGCTGGCACGGGGGCTGGGTGTATGTGTCGTCTTCATCATCATTTCATCCTCATTACGACGCGCAGGTCGCCTACGGGAGTCAAATTAAAAGACCTGCATCTGGCGAGCCGAACTTGTCCTCGGACACTCCCGGCACTAAAAGCCATACGCCATTTTTGCTGACAGTATCACGCAGTCGTCGATTGAGGATTCTCTCGAAAATCTTCATTGTATACGACAGGAGGTGAATTGGACGTTAAAATGAAATGGCGTATGGCTTTTAGTGCCGGGAGTGTCCGAGGACATGTCCGGCTTGCCAGGTGCAGTTTTGATTTGACGCCCGAAGCAACCTGCGCATCTTGATGGGGATGAAATGATGATGAAGACGACACATACATCCAGCCCCCGTGCCAGAGAAATTAACCAATGATGGTTAAGATTCCAGAACCTGCCGAGAATCAAACCCGGGACCCCTGTGACCAAAGGCCAGCACGATAACCATTTAGCCATGGAGCCGGACAATTGGACGGTAATTTGTACATTCTGCTGGGTCACGTTTTTGCTTAACGATAGGCACAGTGATGCTTATAGCCCAATCACTGGGAACAGAGTCAGAGTCATCTATGGCATGAAAAACGTTGGTCAGCCAGGTGATCGCGGGTTCTTTTAATTCCTGCAGTTTCCAGAAGTCTGCCGGAAGATCGGGTCCTGGCGCTTTTTTGTTCTTCATACTCCTGATGGCGTTGGTGACTTCCTCTGGTGTAATGGATTACTTTCTGGAATAGGAGGTTGTGGGAATTTTGGAAATCTCTTCAAAGTGTTGTTGCCAACGTTTGAGGATGTCCTGTTTGTCTTGTAATCGCTGACCATCTTTGCCTTTTATGCACACATAGTGCTCAATATCCTGTGCAGGCTTTGTTCTAGCTTTGGCCAAATGGAAGATAGTTTTCTCTCCTTCCTTTGAGTCCGGTGTTTCATAGAGGTCATTATAGTGACTGCGCCTGGCTTCAGCGATAATTTTCTTAGCCTCACGTTTGGCTATGACATATCTTTCCATGTTCCCTGTAGTCTTTTGGGAAACCCAATTTCTGTATGCCTTCTTCTTTTCATGCACCTTTTCTTGGACTTGGGCCGTCCATAACCATGTCTGCTTGTAAATACGGTGGAAACTAGGTTTTGTTGTACCGAAGGTTGCTATGGCGGTTACAGTGGCACATTTGCAGAATGTGGTCCACGTGTTGTCAGTCGCATTCAGGTCGATGGAAGGAAAATGTATACTGCCTGCTAGGGTCTCCCTTTGGTCTTTAAGCTTCCACCACTTGATCTTTTCGGGCGCATTTATCCCTCCACTCCTACTATGTTTACAGATCCTTAAGTCTGCCGTGAACAGCTTATGTTGAGGTGCTACACAGTCAGATGGTATGACCTTCACATCTAATACTAGTCCGAGATCACAGCGTCAAACAAGGATAAAGTCAATTTGGCTGCTATTGTCACCACTAGTGTAGGTGATGAGGTGGTTGATGCGCTTTTTGAAAAATGTGTTACCATTAGCCCTGTCATTTGCCTCGGCAAAATCCAAAATCTGAGTACCATCATCATTTCGGATATCGTAGCCACTGCCACCATGGCAGCTATAACCAACCTTGGAGTGACCAACATGCCCAGTAAGATCACCACAGAGAAGTAGAAACTCATCTTGAGGACACGCTGAAACATTGTCTTGGAGCTCCTGCAAAAACTGTTCCTTTTCTAGGTCACCACAGCCAGATTGTGGCACGTATGCAGAGAAGACACGGAGTCGAGATGATAGAGTGTCGATAGTAATAGACATAAGCAAGACCGACTCCAATTCTCATATCTTAATGCTACTCTCGATCGTTCAAAGATGGCGAATCGAGTAGCCGGAATTGTTGGAAATATGGGTTTGTTTTGGTTTGTTGTTATCGTATGTAGTCGGTGTAATTTTATGAAAGTTGACGATAAATGTTAGTTTATTTGTAGAATACAAGTGTGCGAGTGTATTTATATGAGTCAGTGGACACATAGGATCTGTAATTATACACAGTAATGTGAGAATGTGCTTGTTTTGATCGTAGTTTTACCCATTAAAGAACATGAGTGCACTAGGTGGACCAGGTTTTAGTCTAACTATGACAATGCCTCTCATACAGCTATTCTTAAGTTACCAACGGAATAGAACATTAAGAGAGAAATTGATTAGGAATATACGTCGTGATTATTTTGAAGTCCATGACAAAACTGTAGCGTGCATACATAATTTTGAAAATAAGTCTGAGGTTAGGGAAGCCATTTCTCTACTTCCAAACTATTCGTGTTCCTCAAAAAATATTAATTTAGATAGAATATAACTGATATTGTGTTATTCCGTCAGTGTCAATGTGCTTCAAAATGTCGAGTGATTTGGATGCAAGTGTATTTTACAATAATATGTACTCTGCCTGCAGAAATGTTTGGCTGGATCTTGGAGTATAACAAAACTTGTAAGTGTGAAAGATGGAGCAATCTGTATACTGTTACACATAATATATAGTGTCTTGAGGAATTAGCTGGGTTTGTAACGTAGGGTTTTACACTACCAACACCTTCAGATTCATGCCGTGGTTATCTGTTATCAAGCAGACAGCGCCGAACTGAAGCTCGTCCCTGTGGTTAAATATCAATGTTTAGTCAAATAGAGTTTTTGCACTCATGTTCTTTAATAGGTAAAAACCTATTATGGCATTAGTGTCTGAAAGTTTCATTACTAAGGTTACTATCATTGTGTGAAGTGCTGTTATGCCATATGTCAACATTATGTTAACATTACCAGGGCCGTTCATTGGGTTAACATAATCATTTCGGGTGTACTTGGGCTGAGTGACTCAGATGGTTAAGGCGCAGGCCTTCTCATCCCAAGTTAGTAGATTCGATCCTGGCTCAGTCCGGTGGTATTTGAAGGTGCTCAAATACGTCAGCCTCGTGTCGGTAGATCTACTGGCACGTAAAGAAACTACTGCAGGATTAAACTTCGACACTTCGACGTCACCGAAAACCGTAAAAATGTCGTTAGTGGGACGTAAAGCCAATAATATTATTATTTCGGGTGTACTTCCCATTCAATAGGTGCTGAATTTAAGAAATTGTTCACCACTTCAAAACTAAGGTAACAAATTATGTTTCACAGTTCTTGTGAGAGCGAATAAATCCAAATATTTCGCCCCTTTATTTATATTGAAACATTCAAAATGATGTTAGAAATATCATTTTAACAGTTTTGTCATGTATTTTCATCTATCCAGCGAAGTGAAATCTAAGAGAAAACGTTATTTGACGAATTGAAATTTCTAAATAATCAACCTGTTGGGCTCTTTTCTAGTAGAATATATGTGATTTTAGTTGATTATATGTGGTGCGGACTTGTTGGCGAAGCGTTTTCATACGTGTAAAAGTATCATGTAAAAATTACAGCCGTTCATACCAGGTGGCTCTCGAACGCCGTACTTTCTACTTATAAATGCCCCGCATGCACAAATGATGAATGGGATGTCTACCAACTGATTTTCACAGGGGAACTGCTGTCAGCGGGCACGTTACGTCAGAATATGAAGAGATAAGAAACGGAGTATCGCTCGCTGCCTGCTACCAGTCTAATGCACCCCTTACATTGGTAAACATCGTTTTTGACCGCACAGTTCTAGGGTTGTGTGCGGTACAGCCGCACTATATTTGCTGTCTGCATGTCGGCAATGGCTAGTGTGATCAGCACCGACGAATACACAGACATTATTTTAATCTGTACAATCTGGTCGGAATACAACAGAAGCTCCAAACAGACGTATGCCTTCTACACATGTACTTCACCGAACAGTATTAGTTTTTTGTTTCATACAAGGAACTCTTCCATCGAGTGGAATGCCTACACGTGTATAAATTAACAAGTTATTAGATTTCCTTTTCTGCATCTTTGGCGTGTCTACAAACAGTAGCGGCGATTAGAGGGTGGGGCGAGTAGGCACAGTAGCCCGCCCCCCCCCCCACACACACACACACTTTGTGGAGTAAACATTACATTTTTATTCCACTTTAGCGAGCTAGAACCAGGAATTACTTTTAAAAAGCTGTTTGTACAAACCTTGTTATCTTATCTGCTAACTGCTTCGTTTATTTTATTTTATTATTAACATAATAAGAGCCTCCGTGGCTCAGACGGCAGCGCGTCGGCCTCTCACCGCTGGATACCGTGGTTCAAATCCTGGTCACTCCAAGTGAGATTTGTGCTGGACAAAGCGGAGGCGGGACAGGTTTTTCTCCGGGTACTCCGGTTTTCCCTGTCATCTTTCATTCCAGCAACACTCTCCATTATCACTTCATAGCATTTATCACTCATTAATAAATCACCTTGGGAGTGGCGACCCCATTGTAATAACAGCCTATATATGCTTCATTCATTACATCCCTGACCCGGTCAATGACTGGAAAACAGGTTGTAGGTTTTCATTAACATAATATATTGACGGAAATACGTACAAAATGATGTTCGTCGTGGCTAACCAATTTGTATAGCAGAACGGCAAGTAGTGGAGACTTTGCATGTGCTGTGAGGAAGGGAAGTAGGGGTACTTTTTTTTGTGGAGGTCGTGGCCACCGAGTTATAATTCACCCACTTGCCGCGCGCATTCTTCAGTCTGGCAGTCTCTTTAGTGCCTCTTAGTTTCTTAGTGAGTATTCAAATACAGATACTAAGTAATTTTTAATTGCATAATCATGTCGTACTTCTATTTAATTATACCGGGCGAGGTGGCCGTGGGGTTACGGGCGCGCAGCTCTGAGCTTGCACTTGGGAGATAGTAGTTTCGAATCCCACTGTCAGCAGCCCTGAAGATGGTTTTCCATGGTTTCCCATTTTCACACCAGGTAAGTTCTGCGGCTGTTCCTTATTTAAGACCACGGCCGCTTCCTATCCACGCGTAGCCATTTCCTGTCCCATCGTCGCCATAAATCCTATCTATGTCGGTGCGACATAAAGCCAATTGTAAAAAAAAATCAGTTGTAATCGTATTTCAACAGGAGCTAATACCAACGTTCCTAAATTAATTCTTTGTGTTATGTTATTTATTAAGTAAATGCCTCGTAGTATGTTTGTGAGACCTGATGAACATTTTATTATACAGCATTGAATCAAAATCTCAAAAAAACTATTATTTTGAATAATCCACGGTTCAGATTAATTACATTTACAAATAAAACAACATAATACAAACGAAATAATTTAGTCCGGTGAAAGTAAAGTTGGTATTCTCTCGCGTTCAAATTACAATTATAATTAAATATATATTTTTTTACAATTGACTTTACGTCGCACCGACACAGATAGAACTTATGGGAAGGAAGCGGCCGTGAACCTTAATTAAGGTACAGCCTCAGCATTTGCCTGTTATGAAAATGGGAAACTACGAAAAACCATATTCAGGGCTGTCGAGAGTGGGATTCGAAACCACTATCTCCCGAGTGCAAGCTCACAGCTGCGCGCCCGTAACCCCCCGGCCACCTCGCCCGGTACAATTGCATAGATGTACGGCATGATTATGCAATTGAAAATCATTTAGTATTTGAATACACACTAAAAACCTAACAGACAATAAAGAGACTGCCAGACTGACGAATGCGCGCGGCAAGCAGGAGAATTTATAATTCAGTGGCCACGACCTCGGCAAAATATATGTACCCCTACAACCCTTCCTCACAGCACATGCAAAGTCTCCACTACTTGCCGTAGCGCTATACAATATTTTTTTTTTTTTTGCTAGGGGCTTTACGTCGCACCGACACAGATAGGTCTTATGGCGACGATGGGATAGGAAAGGCCTAGGAGTTGGAAGGAAGCGGCCGTGGCCTTAATTAAGGTACAGCCCCAGCATTTGCCTGGTGTGAAAATGGAAAACCACGGAAAACCATCTTCAGGGCTGCCGATAGTGGGATTCGAGCCTACTATCTCCCGGATGCAAGCTCACAGCCGCGCGCCTCTACGCGCACGGCCAACTCGCCCGGTCGCTATACAATAAAGGAAAGATTCAGCATATACGACAACAAGGCTTGTACAAATAGCTTTTTTAAAATAATTCCTAGTTCCAGCTGGCTGGCTAAAGTGGAATAAAATGTAATATTTACTCTACCAAGTGTGAGAGGGAGCGACCGTCTCTCCTCACTCCACCCCTTAACTGCCGCTACTGTTTGTAAACACGCCAAAGATGCAGTAAATGAAATCTAATAACTTATTAATTTAGACGCGTGTAGACATTCAACTCGATAAAAGAGCTGATTGTATGGAACAAAAACGAATACTGTTGTGTACCGTACCCAGGGGTAAATACCCTCTAGGACGATGCCTCCATTCCTGTAAGAACATCCGACTAACTCAGGGTTGGGCAGAGTGTGGGTTGGTTGTCGATTGGGTCAGGATAAAAGTCGAAGTTCTACACTAAAATAGCAATCAATAACAGGACATGGAGGTATAATACGAATGAGAAACATTCATAGGGGGTAAGATGGATTTATTAATAAATATCCCCGATCAAATCACACGAAAATAATTGAATCAAGAAAAAATAATAATTTATAAAAAATAAACTCAAAGTATTGAAAAAAAGTCGAAATTAAAAACGTTAATTGAATGATTATACAAATTTGACATTAAAGAAAACAAGTTCAACAAAGAACATCTATATAAATCAAGACTGAATTTCTTCTTATAGTCCAATGTTTATGTTGTATGGCAACAAGTGTACGCAAACACTGCCATGTGGTATTTCCGTATGGAGTTTCACACTATCGCATCCCAACGATACGGTTTCAAAGTTAAGTTAATCCCGAGAGTCGTCGAAATTACAATTAAATAAAAGGTTACATTATACAAGAAAAAGTTACGACGAAAAGAAAAATAATTAAGACGCAATGGACGCTATGTAATTTATGCAAAATACTAGGGGCAAATCCTACACTATATTTACAGCAATTCAAATAATCAAACTAAACATATATATACATCGGATATCGAGTAAAGTCTTAAATGCTACACTGCTTCTAATGTGAATCCCGGTTCACTACAAAAAAATCTAGACAGAACTAGATAAACCAACAATACTTCAGCACTCGGGCTGTTCCCTTTAAAAACAACGAGACAAGGTATACAATCACAAAAATAATAATGTAAACACAATCCTGTAAGGGAAAAACATATAAATAACCCTTGATATCATGAAGAAAGCAATGGGCAACATTGCCTCCTTCTGCTGCGTTTGAGCGCTCAACAGCGCGGTCATCCGTCATGTACTTCCGGGAGATTACGAGCTGTAAAGAAATATTGAACTCCACTATGTTAAAGATTGGATTTTGTCTCCCGAGGCCGCCACAAGGAAATACTGTCTCTTTCACACATACCGATAAACACAGGCCAGGAATCAGCTTGCCATGAGATAACGCCTTTCATCAACTACACGGTAACTCACGTATATTCATTCCTTCTTAGCATGCTTGGGCCATTTAACAACATCAGACTCAATAGTCTGGAATTTACACTGTCCATTCTGATTACAATATACACTCAGAAGACACTAGGCAGGCACACACATCTGCACAATACTCTTTATCTTGTCAGGCATACAATCAGCCTGCACCAATACATTATAATTCAGCATGCAATTTTTATCTCATTATTCCTCATGAATCCCACTGGCCTTTCCACATAATGAGACACAGTTCGAGTCCTTGGCAGACCATCAGGCAAACAGAATCCAACTTAACTTCAAAGATCTTATTTTAACAACGACGTTCTGCAGCTCCTTCTGGCAGCTTCTGTAAAACCATGCACCATGCAAAATAGCTATACCTGTCTGTCTGAATAACCGAAATAAAATGAATTGATACGTGTTTGACGTAATATAAAAATGAACCTGTCGATCTAGCCCTTCTAGCATGTATATAAGGAAAACTCGGAATATCCTACGCTAAGTAATATACACAAATAAACAACAACTGATCCTATCAATCCCTCATTTTCCCAAACATCTACTCATAAAGCAAAATGAAAATAAAATAAACATGCATTAATCTCGTATCCGAATCTATCATAATAACAAAATTAAACAAAGACATGCCGTCAGGCTTACTTTACCTGAAATTAAATTCTATCTACACTGCCCTAGTACCTTAACATAACTTACATATCATGCCATAAATAATACATGCGTCTTACTTTACATGACTCTCGGGATACCAGGATAGCAGCTTACATCCCCACTGCTTTAGGGATCTACTCCATGTTAATCACAGCATTAACATGTGTGAATGCACTTCCTTCCTCTGCAGGCGTATCCATCATCTTGCTGGAAAATAATTCACTGGAACACAGAAGACTATAGTTGATAATCTCTTCGCTGCTTACTGCTGCGAGCCGAAATACCCTTCTCTTTACCAGATCAGCTAAACACACTGATTCACATATATATTACACACTTCACTTAAAGGGTAAAAATACAGTTTAAAAAGCAGCCCACGGTTCGGTACGAAAGTTCCACGCGAATACGCGCCCGTTGCGAAATAGTGAAACAATAGCACGTTTCCACTACACTTGTTACTCAGCGGTCACTGAATACCGTCTTTATCAATTGAAAGTAAACTCTGCCAAAATTATACTATTTCATTTACTCAAGTACAGTAAATATTGCGACTGCACAATTTGAAGTATCAATGAGAACCAGTTACTATTACTGGAATAACACCACGTTAATCACGATCACCAGTCACAAAGTTAATACATCCGCACTATTCAAACTTTTACTACAGAGATACAGAGTTAGTGCCTCCGCACTGTTCAAATCTTTGCTACGGAATCACAGAATTAGTGCATCCGCACTGTTCAAATCTTTGCTACGGACTGACTCTCTCCTGAGCTAGAGTTACTGAGGAGGCTTCGGTGACGCCAATAATGTTGGGGTTCCCGGGTGTCTGAACCAACCACCAATCAGAGAGTTCGTCATATATGATGACACAATACTTATTGTGATATATTTACAAAACACAGCTCAAACACTAGCAAATCTCTTCCACCAATTTTTATAATACATTTCCAAATATATCTGACTTCAGAAACTGTGGAAAACCGATTATCTACAGAAACTGACTTTATCCACAGAGCACGTTGGTCATCCTGGAATTAATATTTGGCGCGGTGTGGCCTCCAGGTTTGCTAAATCCTTAAGTTCCCATTGGCTGAAATATCTTGCTTGGTCAGCATCTAATACACGTGTCGATCCTTACCAGCGCTTGGGTACGCTATCCTTTCTCACGGACATACGGAAATATGAAGCAATATCCAGCGACTTACTGTCTTGCTCAACATCCGGTATCAACTATCTTAGGATACGATGCTACATGTTAGACTTTAACTTTTATAAATAAATTTTACATATTTGGTCAAATAATATTCCAATTATTATTATTATGGGCCGGCAGGATACGGCTCAGTTGGGCGAAATAAGTGTGTAGAAGTCGTACGTCTGTTTGGAGCTTCTGTTGCACTCCGACCAGGTTGTCCGGCTTAAAATAATGATTGTACTAGCCATTGCCGATATGCAGACAGCAAATATAGTGCGGCTGTACCATACACCAGCCTAGAACTATGCGGTCGAAAACGGTGTTTACTAATGCAAGGGGTGCATTAGACCGGTAGCATGCTGCGAGTGACACTCCGTTTCTTATCTCTTCATATTCTGACGTAACGTGCCCGCTGGCAGTAGTTCCCCTGTGAAAATCAATTGGTAGATATCCCATTCATCATTTGTGCGTGCGGGGCGTTTATAAGTAGAAATCAATCAATCAATCAATCAATCAATCAATCAATCAATCAATTCGAGCAGCTTTTCTTCTTTCTCTCAATTCTTCCCAACCCAAACTTTGCATCGGCGTTCGAGAGCCACCTTGTATAAATGAAATGGCGTATGAATTTTAGTGCCGGGAGTGTCCGAGGACAAGTTCGACTCGCCAGATGCAGGTCTTTCGATTTGACACCCGTAGGCGACCAACGCGCGATGAGGATGAAACGATGCTGAAGACGACACATACACCCAGCTCCCGAGCCAGCGGAATTAACCAATTATGTTTAAAATTCCAGACCCTGCCGGGAATCGAACCCGGGACCCCTGTGGCCATTGGCCAGCACGCTAACCATTTAGCCATGGAGCCGGACACCTGGTATAATATGTACGTGATATTTTCGTGTTAGCCAATACCAGCAATCCGGCTACTTCGGCCGCCATGTTTTTTTTGGTTTTTTTTTTTTTTTTTTTTTTTTTTACGTTCTGAGGATTGGAGTCGGTCTTGATACAAGGCTGTCTAAAGACCAACTACAATACCTCAGACCTTAACCGACCTATCGAAACTTCCCACAATGGCGGCAATTGGAGTGCTAGCATGTGCTTGTTTTGATTTGTGTAAGTCGTGTTGTTACCAAATATTTACGAAATTTTGAATATTATTAATTATCAGTTATATTTATTTATCGTCTTAATAAAGGTTACAGAGCCTCTTTCATTGCCGTAAGAAGCTGTTTGTTCTTAAAGAGCTTATTTATTCGAACAATGTCCGTGGTGATTAGGTTATTGTTGGTTCTCGTGTTCTTCTCTGAAAGTATTTTCTTTATATTTTCAGTTTCATGTGCATTATGTTTATAGTTTAATGTGCTGTGTGCCTGTGTCCAGTTATAGGGGTAGTGCACAAGCGTCAGTGTTCAGATTTCCAAAAGACGCAGTATTTAGGCAAAAATGGGTTAAGTGCATTCAGAGGAAAAACGGAGAACTAAATTATGGGCCTAATACTGTTGTGTGCATTAGTCATTTTTATACCAAATTTATTGTTAGGGTATATATTATACCCACAGAAGGTGGTGATCCAATTCGAATGCAACGCAAACTTGAAGTTAAAACTAACGATGCCTATCCTAGCATTCTCCTCTATTAGCCAACGTACCTAAATGCAAAGAAAAGTAAATCAATTCCGGAAATATCCGGAAAATCGTGACCAAGAGTTATAATTGAGAGATGAAAATAATTTTGAATGGTGGTGCAAAAATGATGTTATTAATAATTTTCAAGAGGATGATGTGTCATTACTTCCGGTGAGTTTAAGGCGACTTGAACACTTAAAGCACTAGTCGTAGTCATAAACAATATCATCGTACCTACTCAACAATTCAAGTGGATCTTGGCGGGTTGAAATTTTATTTCTGCAGATTTATTTGTTTGCATGTTTGACAAAATGGGCTTGGGTAATGGTGTTGTTGCATAGTATTTCATGTATGGTTAATAATGGTATTTGTTGACATCTATTTACCTTAATTGCTGGCCGGCGTTTCATATATGAAATATGTTTATACCGTGTGTCTGTTTCAACCTGACGTTGATAAAATAATTCTCCCTTCGTTATTTTCCCACTGAAATTACAACTACACTTACAATAGAATTACGCACTAACGCTACGTTTGGTGTATAATTATTCATATTTTTAGTTAGTGAGTTGCACTTCATGACGTTTGACTTGTGGTGTTTTCTTTAGGTGACTCGGAATAAACGTGCATAATCTTCACCTGAAACTTCAGTTCATATTCTTCGCCCACCGATGTCCGCCATGTTTCTTCTGTGTTACGGTCTGATGTAATTGAGTTGGTCTTGGCTGTCTGAAAGCGCTGAACCTCAGCAACTTGATCTCGCAGGCTGGCACAGACGATGATGGCAACACCATTCCTGTTGGATGTACATGGTAGATCAGTTTATATTCATCTCCGATGTCACGAGATTTCTGGCCTTTCCGACGTGTTTCTTGCACACATGCAATGTCCACTTTCCGTTCTTTCAGCATCGCTGGTAGTTCGCGACTGCGTCCATTAAGAGCCCCATTGTTGAGCTGGCGATGCGTAATTACAAGAGTAATCTATGTTAAATTATATTACACACAAGGAAATATTGCATAAAACAATAATGCGGAATTAATGGATTTCATGGATCACTTCCTCCTGAATCTTCAGTGCATTTTGCACAAGTGATTTTCTTGTTGCTATGCTTTCCACGCGTGTATCCCTTGCAAGAAGCACAGATCATTGCTGTTTTGTTCACTTTGTTGTGTTTCTGTCCTTTGGAGTGACACTTTTTGGTGCATAAGTAGCTACGTCCTCTTCCACCGCAAGCTTCCTTGACTATGCTGTTCTATTTTACACGCCAATACACCCTCCGTGGCCAAACTTGTTGACTTCTGGAGCCCTACGGTACTTTTAGCACGTTCTTGAATACAAGGTCTTATTAGTTGAGGGGCCAGTTCTTGTAAGTAAAGCCTTCGCTTATTGATTTATCTTTTTCCAGAGTGGAAAATTTATTAAAAAGTAATGTTCAACCATTCAGAGCTGCACTATCCACAAGGGTGTAAAAAACAGGCTGTGGTCATCTCCGAGATCCTCTTTTTGTAGAATATTTCCGTACCATCTGGTCATCAGTCAGTCAACATCGAGGCATACTATAGTCCTCTCCGTGTAAGGACGTACCCTAAGGGTGCAACCTTACCCTTTCTCCCCTGTAATATTAAGATATTGATTTATGGTTACTTTTCTTGCTGTTGGGTCTTTTTCAGTGTCGGTAACCATACAGTTTAGGGACCCTACTTGCCGATACGACGTCTTACATTTACCGTTAATCTGGCACGTTGGCAACGTTCAATCACTGCTCTAGCGTGAAGTGCGTGTTGCCACCGCATCGCCGTTAAAGTCACTAGTGATACATTTGCGAGAATATTTAAAGCATGTTTTCTTTTTCTGTGGGATTGTAAATCTATTTGGCTAATACCAGGTAAGTAGGATTGTGGCATGTTCGGACAATGCATTTAATAACATAGTTTGTGTGAAATGATGAAAGTGCTCAAATACGTCAGTCTCATGTCTAGATCTACCGGTACATGAAATAACTCTTGCGGGACGAAATTTTGGCAGTAGAACTTATAACATTATTATTTTCAAATCCGCAGTGAACTTGAAAGCTGACCTAAATTCTGTTCACGGAGCTTGGCACATTAGTATTCCTATATGTTTCCTGATAAGCTTGAAGATATAACCAGCCTGCAGGCTGAAAGTATGCCCAATAATCTCTCTCCTTACTGGTTACCGGTATTGAAGAGAGAAGGAAATATTCGCGCAAAAGAAAGGGAAGTCATTGGATGTCTGGAACTTTCGAAAATCACACTGCAAAGACTTATTAAATAAATTGCATCGTTTAACACGCCCCTCTTTTCAAGAATATGGTTATAGTACGCCTACTGTATATCAAAATAAAGACAGATAATTTAAGTGAGAAAGTGTGTTTATTTCCTTAATTCCTCATTGAGGAGATATTCATAATTATCTTGATTTATTTCATCTTATCTTTTATCATTTACTAGGGTAGGGAAACATTCATTATCGGTGTTTACATTGAGGTTAGTTTGTTATGGTTATGTCTGATGACTTTAATATGTAACCAGGCAGGTTGGCAGCAGTGATCAGCCATTACAAAAAAGAGAAAAGAAGAGCATCGGGCGACGATATTTACTTTCTGGGGTATTTCCTTACGTGGCAATTACTATAATATACGTCACCAAGTGTACGGATGTAATGAAGCCAACATCTTGTAACCAGCACACACATATACAAGCCATAAACAGCCACCAACAATGCACTCAATGAACTGGATTACACCTTCAAGGGCGCCAAAATTATCTGTAAAGTAACCAACAGCCAGCGCAATCTATGATCAGAATCGGAAACAATGACTAGTGTTCTGAATGACCAGACACACGAACTACCAACGGCGGGTTCTCTGTTCCCACCAAAAAAATATATATTAGCTATAACAAATGACAAAAAGTGAAAAAAAAGCAATTGAATGGTCCAGTGGCAGAATTTGTTATGCACAATATTACTTCTTTTCAGGATGCATAGGAAATATGATTATAATACAATGAAAATTAAAAAAATCGAAAAGGTGGGCATCAAATACTCCCCGTTGGTACTGCTAGGGTTAACTACTCCCTGGGTTAATCAGTAGCGAAGCCAGGATCGGCCGATTTGGGGGGGGGGGGTCGGTTATAGTTACAAAATTATGAAAGAACATAATGAAGGTGTTTGTGTGTATGTGGTGCGCGCATGTCTTTATAAGGACACTGATACAAGTGAATTATGTTGATATTCAGATTGAAGTACCGCTATAAAATCTTACATTAAAATACAGAACAAGAACAAAGTCAACAGTTTTAGATCGAATGGTACGTTCAGTTTACGATCTAAAATCCAACTTTCGAGGATTCTTAGAAAAGAGATTCAAGAAATCTGTTGGTTTTACAAAGTGAATGTTCAAAAGAGTCGACTTTCACTTGTTTATTGTCAAGTTGTGTTTATTTTCTTTTGTAAAACTTCCATGGTGGTGGGGGTTCTAAACCCAGTAACCTCCCCTCCCCCAATTGGCTACACCCCTGGCCTTAACTAAGGTACAGCCCCAGCATTTGCCTGGTGTGAAAACAGGAAACCACGGAAAATCATCTTCAGGGCTGCCGACAGTGGGATTCGAGCCAACGACCTCTCGGATGCAAGCTCACAGCTGCGCACTCCTAACGGCACGGCCAACTCGCCCGGTGCTTTAGAGTGCTGGGTGTGTGTACTTCTGTGGACTGAGGACCGCCGTTAGTCAGTGATTGAAGTAGCTATCAAGAGTGTAATTGTGTTAATAGTCGCTGTTGTGAATATTGTTCTGCTGTTGAATAGTGTTGGGCTGTTGCTGTTTAGTTGTCCACTGCACGTGACTCTGTGAATTACTGGCCTGTCTCTGGAGATGAACGAAGGAACAGTCATCGTGTGTTGTGTAGTCGGTAGCAATGTGTTCAAATCTAGCTGTCTGCACGCAACTGCTGTGTAGACTTACTGGACTTGGGGAAGTGAAAGTAAGGCGAACCAGTGAATAGGATTATAGACCTCCTAGGTGATTCCAGCGAGCCGGGACTTCCTGCTGTGTGTAAAAAACAGGGACAGCAATTAGTAAGGTTTTTTTTTTTTCAATTTGCTTTACGTCAGTCAGCATTTACTGCTGTGAAAATGGCACTATCTCGCGGATGCAAGCTCACAGCCGTGCGCCCCTAACAGCACAGCCAATTAGCAAATGCGGCCGTTCATCTTTGAATAGAATTGTGTGTGCCTATATGCGTGTGTGCATTTGTTGGGTCATTCTGAAATAAATTAGAGTAATCATTAATTTCGTGTGGCTATTTCTAGCCGGGTGTAAGGCAGACCCTCCGATGAGGGTGGGTGACATCAGCAATGTGTAGGGAACTGCGTGTTATTGTGCTGGAAGATAGTGTTATGTCTGGTGTGTGAGTTGCAGGGTTGTTGGGTACAGCACACACACCCAACCCCCGACCCACTGAAATTAACCAATGAAGGTTGAAATCCCGGACCCGGCTGGGAATGGAACCCGGGACACTCTGAACCGAAGGCGACCAATATGCTGACCATTCAGCCAACCAGTAGGACATTAGAGTAATAAAACAGACGGTGTCTTATTCGTAACAGAGTTCTTAAAGGATGCATTTTTCATCTCCTTCGTGGCAATGGTAGGAGGGAAATGTTGCTTCCACTGTAGTCCCAGTCTCAATTAAGGCTGTCACGGTATAGAAGCTGCTGAGGTCTGTCTGTTTCATCAACCTTAAGGCAGTTTCGATATTGAAATAGCACCACCAAAGGTTATGTCGTCATAGAAAAACTGCAGCCAAAATAAGGCAAACTAGCAGAGGCACATTTCATAACACTCGAACACACTGGTCGAGATCAGAATGTCGTCACTCAGCACCACCAATAGCTATGGGTACACTGTTAGTTCATCTGGATGCTATGAAAGCTACTCATACGACTGGTTGTGCTGCAATAGCACTTTCTCACCCACTGAGGAAGGCAAACCCCCTAACACTTCATCATATTTACGGCACCGCCACAAGTTAACATGGATGTGTTTATAGGATGGGGGCCTATCTGGAATTAGCTTCTTCAATTTCCCGACACCATTGTAACTATGGCAACCAGTGTTTGTCTATGTATACTAGGTCAGTACCGTCATCTTCTCACAGTGCGCTTTCTTCTTGTAACTTGAGAATACCTCCTCATTCCAGTACTTTTTTTTTTTTTTTTCCTAGGCTTTACGTCGCACCGACACAGATAGGTCTTATTGCGACGATGGGACGGGAAGGGGTTAGGAGTGGGAAGGAAGCGGCCGTGGCATTAATTAAGGTACAGCCCCAGCATTTGCCTGGTGTGAAAATGGGAAACCACGGAAAATCATCTTCAGGGCTGCCGACAGTGGGGTTCGAACCTACTATCTCCCGAATACTGGATACTGGCCGCAATTAAGCGACTGCAGCTATCGAGCTCGATCATTCCAGTATTAAAATCCTTCAACTGGACGGAAAATGAACCCAGGGCTTTGTAATAAGAGACAGGGCATGCTACCTCTACAATACAGGGCTGATTAATAATAATTAATGATGCCAAAAAGCGCATAGGCCTATTAAAAGAACAACATTTGAAAGAAATTGAAAAGTTGCCGAAAATATCAACATTTTTTGACAGGAAGTCTACAAATGCATCGACGACTGAAGAGACTGTTACTGGTGAACTGAAATCTTCTACAGGTAAGCGAATAGTGTAATATCTAAGTCTGCTGTTGTAAGAGAGATTAGATCTTTACGGAATTGGAAAACATTAGCATTAGGAAGATGGTTTTAGGAGCAATGAAACGGAATCCTAATGTGTATTTTAAACTTCAGTCACATTGTATGGAATACTTGGAGTCGTAAAATAATAAACTGCCGATCTCGTTGGTGTAGTGGTAGCAATAATGACTGCAACCCCCGAAGACCCAGGTACCCTCCCCGGCGTTGCCACCGGGGTGGGCTTGGTTACGAAGAAGGGGCCCCACATTTTTAAATAGCCCAGGGCCCCCAAACACCTTAATCCGGCACCAGCCCTGTCAGAGTAAAATGTTACGAACCGCCTCTGCATTGAAGTTACTAAATAATCATCTGTTCTAACAGCCAAAGAATGAAATCTTTCCACTGAGTGAAATGACAATATCAACGGGCTACTACCGGCTGAACATCTGGTCCCGGTCGGCAAACCTTCGGCTGACCCAATTTTTGTTACTTGCTGTCGTCTCGTTAACCAGTTACAAATATAAACCTACAACTTACAGATACGATTCTAACAAATGAAAAGTCTCATTCTGTTGATCGACATGGAATATGCCTTGACAACACCTACATTACACCTCACTTGAATTGCATCGAGGGGAACGACACTATTTCAAATATCACTTGTCCTCATTCCAGTCGCCAGATGTGAAACCACGGAAACAAATCACGTCCATAATACAATTTCCTCAGGACCCAGGCCTGGAATATAATAGCCTATCTTAGGACAACATAACATTAACATCATACCCTCAAAAATCACGTCACTAATACAAATTCCTCACAATATCACACCATCGTGACGACAAGACAAAGCACACTATTTCTGGCTCTCTCCCTCGATACCTCTCACACTTTACTCGCGTGATTTTTTGCATGACCGGTCCGGCTATCCTTATTACATTATTATTATTATTATTATTATTATTATTATTATTATTATTATTATTATTATTATTATTATTATTATTATTATTATTATTATTATTATTATTATTATTATTATTATTATTATCAAATTCTTTTTAAGACGCGCCACTTCCACCCAACGACAAACCATTTACAATTCCAAATTAATATTTAATGAAAGAAAGGTTTCCCAAATAATATCCACTGAAAGAAAGTTACCCACTTCGCAGGTTACAGCTTACAGCCATTGTGGTACAATGAAATTTACAAAAGGATTCATATTCACTCCCTTTCCTGACGTATCACCTCTCAATAAAGCTAACATCGGAAATGCAGTAACATAATCCAAAAGAACATAGTAACCAACGCAAAATAACCTTTATTCACACGTCTTTCACAGATCATTCGAATAACTATTTACATCACACTTTTGCTTTACATTTTAAAGGCATACAAGGACTCTGCCAGCCTCTTCAACAGTCAAAATGGTAATCAAGCACATGTCTACATAAAATTAAACAGATTTACTATACGCGAACCTTTTCTTGAGCCCGATTTTTTCGGGATGAGGAGTAAGGAGGGAGCGCTGCCGGTTTCGGTTATACTGCCAACTGGATGGAAATGAAATCTGAATTGAATCGATAATATGATCGATCTATATGAATTTTCTAAACATTTATTATCTTACGTCAACAACTGTGTCACACATACAATATTTAACATTACATAGCATTTCTCGATGCGAATCTTGTTACTAGCATGAATTATATAGTTTGGATTTGCTGTGTAAACAACAACAGTACTAGTTCGTAAACTGTACGCCAGATGTCGCACATCGATGAATTAGCGATTCATAGTTGGTGTTTCAAAGGTTGCCAATATGGATGTCGAAGATAACCGAGGTCTACCGATTCAGCACTAGGGAGCTCAGGGCTCAAGAAAAGGTTCGCGTATAGTACAGACCTTCATCTCGAGATACTTTGGCCGTGGCCCATCCAGCCGCCTAGTACATATCTGGTCAGTCATCATTTCGACAGACAATTTTAGGTTACACAACACCTTCCTTCCCTCATTTCTGGAATAATAGGTCAAAGTAAAAAATTAAACTCGTATCCTCAACCTGAAGTGGCGCAGCTCTTTTAAGGCACACCCCAAATGGAGGTGAGCTGCATGCACCAATTCAACCACATGCCAGCACTCCTGTCGTTCTTAAATTTTTGGCAGTGCCGGGAATCGAATCCGGGCCGCCGAGGACGGCAGCGAAAACCACTAACCGTTACGCTACGGAGGCAGACAATATTTCGGTAATATTATGTATAAAAAAAACTACACGGAAGACGTTTCGAAACCTTATAACACGCACACGTCTGCGATATATACATTCGTAACGGTTCGTGCCCGCAGTAGTAAAGAATTTTGGCAAATACAACTTTTCGACTGTTAGAAATCATCTGGTATCAATAGCAACTGCAACAAGGTGAATGTTTATTAGAACTAATTCTCACCGTCGATTCACTATCTTCACTGAATATAAATTAACCGGTGAATTACTTGCAAGGAAGGGATCAACGAGCTAGAATATAATACATAGAGTAGCTACCACGCTGCCATCTTTGTAGAAAGTTGAACTGGCGACCGCCATGTTTTATATGTACCTCATAAGGTGGAGCGCTTTGTAAACACGTGTGGAACAGAGAGGAAAAATGATACATTTTCATACGAATCTTATTCATGACGTATAATTATTAAATATTCAGAATGTGATGGAACCAAATAGAGGGAAGAATATTCTGGACGTGGTGCTGGTGAAACCAGAAGAGCTCTATAGATAAACCGAAGTAATAAATAGTATTAGTGATCATGAAGCAGTTTTTGTCGTAGTTAAAAAATGTGATAGAAAGGAAGATCTTACAAATAGGACTATTAGGCAATATCATATGGCTAACAAAGCAGGCATGAAGGAGTTTAAAAAAAGTAACTATGATCAGTGGTAAACAGACTCTGGGATGGGTTTAAAGCAATTGTTGAGGAATGTGAAAACAGGTTTGTACATTAAAAGGTGGTAAGGAATGGTAAAGACCCACCTTATTATAACAGAGAAGTAAGAAGACTAAGAAGGAGGTGCCGATTGGAAGAAATAGAGTTAGAAATGGCTGTGGAAGTAAGGAGAAATTGAAGGAACTTACTAGGCAATTGAATCTAGCAAAGAAGTCAGCTAAGGATAACATGATGGCAAGCTTAATTGGCAGTCATACAAATTTTAGTGAAAAATGGAAGGGTATGTATAGGTATTTTGAGGCAGAAACAGGTTTCATGAAGGTCATTCCAGAAATCATCAATGAACAAGGGGAGTGTGTATGTGAGGATTTTCAAATGGCAGAAATATTCAGTCAGCAGTATGTAAATATTGTTGGTTACAAGGATAATGTCCAGATAGAGGAGGTGACTAACGCTAAAGAAGTATTCAAATTTACCTATGATAACAATGGCATTTACAATAAGATACAAAAGTTAAAAACTAGAAAAGCGGCTGAAATTGGTAAGATTTCTGGGGATTTACTAAAGACAATGGGCTGGGATTCAGTACTATATCTGAAGTACTTATATGATAATTGTTTGCATGGAGGAGCTATACCAAATGAATGCAGAGTTGCTATAGTAGCCCCTATGTATAAAGGAAAGGGTGATGGACATAAAGCTGAAAATTACAGGCCAGTCAGTTTGGCATGCATTGCATGTAAGCTTTGGGAAGGCATTCTTTCTGATTATATTACACATTTTTGGGAAATTAATAACTGGTTTGATAGAAGGCAGTTCGGGTTTAGGAAAGGTTATACCACTGAAGCTAAACTTGTAGGATTCCAGAAAGGTATAGGAGATATTTTGGATTCAGGAGGTCAAATGGACTGTATTGAGATTGACCTGTCTAAAGAATTTGATAAGGTGGATCATGGGAGACAAAATGTTCAAAAACGAGTGCAATTTAACTAGACAAAAGAGTGGCTGAATGGGTTGCTATATTTCTAGAAAATCAGAGAATTAGAGTAGGCGAAGCTTTATCTGACCCTGTAAAAATGAAGGGGGGAATTCCAGGAATTATTGAACCTTTATGTTTTCTTATATATATAAATGATATGAGTAATCAAGTGGAATCAGAGGTAAGGCTTTTTGCAGATGATGTTATTCTGTATAGAGTAATAAATAAGTTACAAAATTGTAAGCACCTGCAAAATGACCTCGATGATGTAAGATCAGGCAATGGTATAATGATAAACGGGGTTAAAATTCAGGTTGTGAGTTTTACAAATAGGAAAAGTCCTCTCTGTTTTTAATTACTGCATTGGTGGGGTGAAAGTTCCTTTTGGGGATCACTGTAAGTACCTAGGTATTCACCGGGGTAATCACATAAATAGGATATCGAAAGGGGGGTGGCAGCCTTTCGGTAGTTGCAAGGGCAGCAGTCTAGATGATTGACTGATACGGCCTTGTAATAATACTCAACATGGATTAGCTGTGTTGATACTGCTACACGGCTGAAAGCAACGGGAAACTACAGCCGTAACTACCTCCCGAGGACATGCAGCTCTCTCTGTATGAATGATGTACTGATGATGGCTTCCTCCCGGGTAAAATATTCCGGAGGTAAACTAGTCCCCCATTCGGATCTCCGGGTGGGGACTACACGAGAGGGGGCGATCATCAGGAAGATGGATACTGACATTCTGCGAGTCGGAGCGTGGAATGTTAGAAGTTTGAATCGTTGTGGTAGGTTAGAGAATCTGAAAAGGGAGATGGATAGGCTAAATTTAGATGTTGTTGGTATAAGTGAAGTACGTTGGCAGGAAGAACAAGATTTTTGGTCAGGCGACTACCGAATTATCAACACAAAATCAAACAGGGGAAATGCAGGAGTTGGTTTAATAATGAATAAGAAAATAGGGCAGCGGGTAAGCTACTACGATCAGCATAGTGAAAGAATTATTGTCGTCAAGATAGACACCAAACCAATGCCCACCACAATAGTGCAGGTCTATATGCCTACTAGTTCAGCGGATGACGAAGAAATCGAAAGAATATATGAGGAGATAGAAGATTTAATACAATATGTAAAAGGTGACGAGAATCTAATTGTGATGGGAGACTGGAATGCAGTGGTAGGCGAAGGAAGAGAAGGTAGTACAGTAGGAGAATTTGGATTGGGACAAAGGAACGCAAGAGGAAGTCGGCTGGTTGAATTCTGCACTGATCATAATTTAGTCCTTGCCAATACTTGGTTCAAACACCACAAACGACGGCTGTATACGTGGACGAGACCTGGAGATACTGGAAGGTATCAAATAGACTTCATTATGATTAGGCATAGATTCAGAAACCAGGTGTTGGATTGCAAAACTTTCCCAGGAGCAGACGTGGACTCTGACCACAACTTGTTGGTCATGAAATGCCATCTGAAGTTGAAGAAATTGAAGAAAGGAAAGAATGCAAAAAGATGGGATCTAGACAAGTTGAAAGAAAAGAGTGTGAGGGATTGTTTCAAGGAACATGTTGCACAAGGACTAAATTAAAAGGCTGAAGGAAACACTATAGAGGAAGAGTGGAGAGTCATGAAAAATGAAGTCAGTAAGGCTGCTGAAGAAGTGTTAGGAAGGAAAGAAAGATCAACTAAGAATCAGTGGATAACTCAGGAGATACTAGACCTGATTGATGAACGACGAAAATACAAGAATGCTAGAAATGAAGAGGGCAGAAAAGAATACAGGCGATTAAAGAATCAAGTGGATAGAAAGTGCAAGGTAGCTAAGGAAGAATGGCTGAAGGAGAAGTGCAAGGATGTCGAAGGCTGTATGGTCCTGGGAAAGGTAGATGCTGCATACAGGAAAATCAAGGAAACCTTTGGAGAAAGGAAATCTAGGTGTATGAATATTAAGAGCTCAGATGGAAAGCCACTTCTAGGGATAGAAGACAAAGCAGGAAGATGGCAGGAACATATCCAACAGTTGTATCAAGGTAAAGATGTAGATAATTTGGTTCTGGAACATGAAGAGGCTGTTGATGCTGATGAAATGGGAGACCGAATTTTGAGGTCAGAGTTTGACAGAGCTGTGAGTGACCTAAATAGGACCAAGGCACCTGGAATTGATGACATTCCCTATGAATTACTCACTGCGTTAGGAGAAACCAGCATGGCAAGGTTATTCCATTTAGTGTGTAAGATGTATGAGACAGTAGAAGTCCCATCCGATTTTCGGCAGAATGTTGTTGTACCTATTCCCAAGAAAGCCGGTGCTGACAGGTGTGAAAACTATCGCACCATTAGTTTAGTATCTCATGCCTGCAAAATTTTAACACGTATTATTTACAAGAGAATGGAAAAACAAGTTGAAGCTGAGTTAGGAGAAGATCAATTTGGCTTCAGAAGAAATGTAGGAACACGTGAAGCAATCCTGACTTTACGTCTGATCTTAGAGGATCGAATCAAGAAGGACAAGCCCACGTACACGGCATTCGTAGATCTAGAAAAGGCATTTGATAATGTTGATTGGACCAAGCTATTTATGATTCTGAAGATGATAGGGATCAGATACCGAGAACGAAGAATTATCTACAATCTGTATAAAAACCAGTCTGCAGTGATAAGAATCGAGGGCTTTGAAAAAGAAGCAGCAATCCAGAAAGGAGTGAGGCAAGGCTGCATTTAGTCCCCTCTCCTTTTCAATGTTTACATAGAACAGGCAGTAAAGGAAATCAAAGAGAAATTTGGAAAGGGAATCACAGTCCAAGGATAGGAAATCAAAACCTTGAGATTTGCCGATGATATTGTTATTTTATCTGAGACTGCAGAAGATCTCGAGAAGTTGCTGAATGGTATGGATGAAGTCTTGGGTAAGGAGTTCAAGATGAAAATAAATAAGTCCAAAACAAATGTAATGGAGTGCAGTCGAACGAAGGCAGGTGATGTAGGAAATATTAGATTAGGAAATGAAGTCTTAAAGGAAGTAGATGAATATTGTTACTTGGGTAGTAAAATAACTAACGATGGCAGAAGTAAGGAGGACATAAAATGCAGACTAGCACAAGCAAAGAAGAGCTTTCTTAAGAAAAGAAATTTGCTCACTTCAGACATTGATATTGGAATTAGAAAGATGTTTTTGAAGAGTTTCGTGTGGAACGTGGCATTGTATGGAAGTGAAACATGGACGATAACTAGCTCAGAAAGAAAGATAATAGAAGCTTTCGAAATGTGGTGTTACAGAAGAATGCTGAAGGTGAGATGGATAGATCGAATCACGAATGAAGAGATACTGAATCGAATTGGTGAGAGGAGATCGATTTGGCTAAATTTGACGAGAAGAAGAGATAGAATGATAGGACACATCTTAAGACACCCAGGACTTGTTCAGTTGTTTTTTGAAGGAAGTGTAGGTGGTAAGAACGGTAGGGGTAGACCAAGATATGAATATGACAAGGAGATTAGAGCAGATGTAGGATGCAATAGTTACGTAGAAATGAAAAGGTTAGCACAGGATATGGTGGCATGGAGGGCTGCATCAAACCAGTCTATGGACTGATGACTCAAACACAACAAATAAAGGGTACAGATCTCTACACATGGTTATGTGGGTATTTAGGGGTTGTAGTAAGGATGTAAATGAGAGGGCATATAAGTCTCTGGTAAGGCCCCAACTAGAGTATGGTTCCAGTGTATGGGACCCTCACCAGGATTACTTGATTCAAGAACTGGAAAAATCCAAATTAAAGCAGCTTGATTTGTTCTGAATGATTTCCGACAAAAGAGTAGAGTTACAAAAGTGTTGAAAAATTTGGGCTGGGAAGACTTGGAAGAAAGGAGACGAGCTGCTCGACTAAGTGGTATGTTTTGAGCTGTCGGTGGAGAGATTGTGTCGCATGACATTAGTAGACGAATAAGTTTGAGTGGTGTCTTTAAAAGTAGGAAAGATCACAATATGAAGATAAAGTTGGAATTCAAGAGGACAAATTTGGGCAAATACTACTTTATGGGAAGGGGAGTTGGAATAGCTTACCAAGGGAGATGATCAGTAAATTTCCAATTTCTTTGAAATCATTTAAGAAAAGGCTAGGAAAACAACAGATAGAGAATCTGCCACCTGGGCGACTGCCGTAAATGCAGATCAGTGTTTGATTGATTGATTGATTGATTGATTGATTGATTGATTGATTGATTGATTGATTGATTGATTGATTGATTGATTGATTGATTGATTGATTGATTGATTGATTGATTGATTGATTGATTGATTGATATCATTTGAGTTGATAATGAAGATATCGGATGGAAAATGTAGCTATTTGTTGCGTGTAAGTTTTCCTTAAGCAGAGGTCCCTTACAGAATCGCAATAACTTATACTGTAAGTTAGAATAGAAGAATAAAATGCTGTAACCGTTCAAAACCATGCTAATAGGTATATCGTGAGGCCCAACAAGTCAGATATGCCGTTTTCTGTGACATTCTACGACATATTTTGTTGTAATAAGTATTTTATGCCCCATCCGGGATACGAGCGACGCTGCGATAGTTCGAAGGGCGAAGCTTTAAATGCGCGTACCGAGACAGAGAGCTCTCAGTACAGCGAAACCTTGAAATTACGCTCTCTGTCGAGAGAGCGAGAAAGAAACAGTACACAACGCTCAGATACTGCGTAGGTCAGGAGGCGGAGTTAACTTTACAGGATTCTAACTTGAGGACTGGGTATTCTCAGCGATTTCCCTGTATATTCATGAATACCAATTCACAAATTCCGCGCGTCTGTAATAATAAAATTTCGGTACCATCCTTAGAAATTTACAAATAAGAACTCATTGAAATCAGCATGATTTACAATATTTGATGATGTAAGAAGATGTATTACTTAACGAACGCATTAGTAATGACGCACATTAGCCAGATGTACATAATGGTAATCATATGTCGGCAGCGCTTATCTTGACAGAGATAGGTGAATCACCACCTCATACCGCTTTTCACGGGAGTTTAATCCTGATGTAAACAAATAGGCGGAGCACCCTGCCTATGCACTAGGGTTGGGCAGACCGGAACATTCACTTGTTCCGCAACATTAGGAACTTGAGGCGGAGTGTTTCGGTACAGAGTGCCGAGACACGGGACACAGGACACAGGACTGTAACTGCGTCCTAGAGAGAACTTCGAGAGGCAACAGGACCTGCTCCGCTTCAGCTGGAATGTGCCTGAACCGAACGTGCTGTGCCAAGGCCGCACTAGATAGATTAGTTGGCCTTGGCTGTGTCTGCCTGTCGATACCGGCTGTGTGCCGCCCTGTGTTGGAGTATCAACATTTTTTCATTCAGTTATATCTTTAATTCCAAAGCGATGGCCCGTATTTTTCTTGGGCTTAAAAGTTTCCTTAAAGTCCAAATTAATTTTTAACATCAATCCACGAGAAAGTGTTGAGGGAAATTTTCGAGATATTGAAGAAAGTAAATGGAAGTTGAGAGGGAAGGAATTCGAAGTGCAGAGAGCATAAGGCGGGGCGCACATTGGGACGCAGGAGAAGCAGCTAAAGCAGTGCAGCGCAGAGCAGATTTTTGTAATCCACACAAATCATTGCACCATCGCTAGTTAACAGACAGGGCAGGACAGAGCAGAACAGGCCGGTTCTGCACGTACTTCCGCCTACCACGCGATGTCTTCGAAACACAGTTTCCTGCGCACGTGTCACGCAGTTAAGAAATGGAGGAGAAAATTACCACAGCCATTCAGTCTCACCATGTTTTGTAGGTACTATGTGAATCATGTGGACTGCAATGCAGTATGTATGTATGTATGTATGTATGTATGTATGTATGTATGTATGTATGTATGTATGTATGTTCGTGAGAAAATGGCTGAACAGAATTTAATGAAAATCGGTATGTAAATTCGGGGAATAAGGCACTACAGTCCAGGCTATAAATCATTTTATTCACGCTGCGTAACAAGGTAGTTTAGAGAAAGGCCTAAAATGTAATCCACCGAGCTAGTGGCCGTGCGGTTAGGGTCGCGCATCTGTGAGCTTGCATTCGGGAGATAGTGGGTTCGAACCCCACTGTCGGCAGCCCTGAATATGGTTTTCCGTGGTTTCCTATTTTCACACTAGGCAAATGCTGGGGCTGTACCTTAATTAAGGCCACGCCCGCTACCTTCCCAATCTTCCACCCTTCTTCAGTCGCCGAAAACCTTCGATATGTTAGTGCGACGTTAAACAAACAGCAAACAAAATAATGTAATCCTCATATATCTATGAAACAATCCATGGCCCAAGTTCTCGCAACATATAGAATTTAAGACAAAGATCTAATGCTGATTATGGAGAGCATCATCGCCGACTTCGTCGCCGTCATCCATCATCACATTTATGTGAAGAGATAAATACGGGAAATCGTTTATCATGTCTTGTCAAATATAAATGCAAACGCGTTCACAACAGATTGTCTATGTTGATTGATTTTAGTATCTTGTGTCTTGTGACAACTAGATGAAAATCTAGCAGTACATTTGTAAATACATATTTTTCCCTCTCCCCCACTGTGATCCTATTAATGAATTTACCATGCAAGTTGGTCGTGCGGTTAGGATCGCCTTGCTATGAGCTTGCATTCGGGAGATAGGGGGTTCGAACCCCACTGTCGGCAACCGTGAAGATAGTTTTACGTGGTTTCCCATTTTCACACCAGGCTAATGCTGGGGGGCTGTACCTTAATTAAGGCCTCGGTCGCTTCCTTCCCATTCCTAGCCCTTTCTTATTCCATCGTTGCCATAAGACCTATCTGTGTCGGTGCGACATAAAAATATAAAAATTAATCATGAATTTAATTCTTTGCTTAGTCCATATGAACGCCGAACATCGGTAACATAGAAATATTGTTCAGTCTTGTAAACTGGCGAAGGTGGTTGTTTTATTGCGATTGTCTTAAGCTGAATAACCGCGTTGCCATCAGCACAAGGGAAATTGTGAAGATGACTAACAAAATGAGAAAAATCGCGAATGCTTGAAGAAAAAGAAAAAAGAGCCTCTTTATACTGGATGCCCCAGTATCACAGAGTCTAAAGAAAACATGTTATTTCTGAAAACCGATGAGACCCTGCGTGGCAATGTGCGCTCACGTCCACTTCGCAATTTCGTAAGCTTCGCGGTGTTCTGCTCTGCGGCCAACTGCTTCTCAATGTGTGCCCGGCCTAACAGCAGGAAAGTACAACAATGTATTCATCCAGTTATATTTTTAATTCCAAAGCGACGACCCATATTTTTCTTGGGCTTAAAAGTTTCCTTAAAGTCCAAATTAATGTTTAACGTCAATCCCCGAGAAAGTGTTGAGGGAAATTTTCGAGATATTAATTACTCACTAATTACTCACAATACAGGCCAATACATTCAACTGGTGAAAATATTCTTGAATTGATTACTTTTAAACACCTGCACTGCCATTGTAACCGTGTTATGTGTATTTTATATTGACCGGAAAAATCTTAACCTAATAGCAGACTTTAACGTGATTATTGGGCGCGAATTTCAGTGTTCCGACTGTTCGTTCACGTTCCCTGCAGCTTTATGCTGGACCATGGCCATAACTACACACAGGCACACACCACACAGCACGTTCCGTACAGGCACACTCCCAGTTCCCACTGGCGCGGAGCATGTAATGTTGCCTCTCGCCCAAGTTCTCTCTACACTGCGAAGTTGCAGTCCCGCGTCCCGTGCGCCCGCTGCACAGTTTAGCTAGTAGGCGAAGGGCAGTGCATAGTGGCGCTTCTGATGGGACAGCGAGTCAGTGTCTCCGGCTCGCTTGAGAATGTTTCGGAACAATTGACACTCGGTGTTCTGGAACAGCGGAACATAACTGTGCACCGGCACCTTGTGCCGAAACAGGGACATAGTGCCCAACCCTACTATGCACGTGGACATGGACGTAGTTGACTGGAGAAGCAACCGTTGCACTCACTCGACTGTATGTGAGCTCTAAGAAAAGTTGTACGTCGCATTAATTTTTATTTTAGTTTATTACATTTAGAGAGTTTGGAAGAGTACGTAATCAAAATATGGTTGTCATATATACGGGTATATATTTATATCACCTTAAGTGCCACATATGCAGTAAAAAATAAATCCATCCAGGCCATTCTTTTTTTCTTACTATAGAGTATAAAATATTGCATCTCATTACAGAAATGTACCTTTTAGTCATCTTGGGCCAAAATTGTAGTCGTAACATTGTGTTGAAATTGTGGTGACACATTGGTCTCACGCGGCCACTGACACTACCTTCCGGCTGTATAGGCCGCGTGAGACCAATGTGTCACCACGTACTCTAGCACAGTTCTCACCTTCCTGACATGCTGGTACACATCTGTATCATTAGCTCTTGACCTACTAAAGAATAATACTCATATCTTTGGAACATTTAAATCTAATCGGGAGTATAATCCAACCGATGTTGCTAAAAGGAAGTTAGCAAGAGGAGAGACAATAGCCCGTGAAAGTAACACTGGTGTGGTTGTTCAGAAATGGCATGATAAAAGAGACGTGTTAATTTTGACAACTAAACACACTGGTGAGATGGTTACTATTCAGAGGAAGGGATGGTGAAGTGCAAAAAACACATGCAAAAAACACATGCAAACCGTACATTGATTTATCAGATCATAAAAAGAGCTATAGTAATTCCCTGAGACGGGAAGTAAAATGATACAGAAAAATAGCTATACAGATATTGATCAGCACAAGTACAGTAAATGCCATCTATATTTCCAATCAACTTGGGTATGAGAGTATATCTGGTACCCAGTTCAAAGAGGACATTTTTGAACAGTTAACAGGTACCGGTATCAAAGATCTTCACACTCCCCCACAAGTACCAAAGAAGCAGGTATTACACCACCGACTGGAGGATGTAAGCCGGCAGGGAAGACGGAGATGCAGTAACTGTTATGAAGAGATCCATCGGGAATCAAGAAGGCAATATGCCATGAGAAAGACTGTACAGTCTAAGTTCAAATGACCAGCCTGTGAAAAGTTCTTCTGTTTGGACTGTTTCTTCAAAGGGCACTAATTTGTAGTGTGATTGTGAAACACAGTTTGAATTATATTTCTTCAGAAAGTCTCATTTGTTATACTTTAAATTCATATGCAAAAAGTGTACCAATTTGCGGTGTGATTGCGAATGAGACAAAGTTACAAATATTTTTTCTAGAAAGTTTCATGTCCTATGTTTTCAATTCGTCTATAAACCCTGATATGAGACAATGAACAATGAGTACACTGTACAGTACAAGCTTTTGTTATTTGTACACTTGACACGATCTGAAAACAAAAATAATGTCGTCATAATTTATTTATTTTGGTTGATATATTACAGTGACGTACAGGCTACGTGGTGTCACATCAGATTCACAAATGAACAGGCCAAGAATAGATTCATGACGTACTGGCCACCTACTTTCATTTAACATACGTTTACATGTCAAGTGTGATGACAGTATGGCACCACGGGGTCGGAGACTTGGAGAGTGCGCGTGAGTCCACAGCGGACTCACGCGGCCCGAATGGCATTAAGCTCTGTGAGTCAACGTTGGTCTCACGTGGCACTCAAGGTGATATATATGGTTTTGTTTCCATAAAATTGTGATTAAATAACGAGAAATGAAGGCACAAGTCATGATGTAATACAGGAAGTCTTCTCGTATTGAGGGAAAGTCCTAAGCTGCACAGCGTCGAGATAAGGAGTTTCGTCTTGCAGCAGAGTCAGTGTCAGTATTCATAGTGAGAGAAATGGAGCAAGAGGTAGGACCACCGCGTGTAGTGAAGCACAAAAGAGGAAAACCGTTCAGAAGTGACCATAGGCAATGCATCGTAAATGTGATCAATAAACTAAGTGAACAGAATCCGGGTTTGGTTGTTTATTCAGAAGTTCAAATCTTCGCACTGTTGTCGTATGTGATACGTAAATATTTTTGTAACATAGACTGGAAATAAAATTAACAGTAACTAAAACAAATTGAATTTTTTATTGATCTGTTAACAGTCACAATTTTCGATTCGAAACAGCTCTCTCATTCACATGAGTCGATACGTATTTTCTAGCTCTGTTTTTTTTTTTTTTTTTCGATGAAAAGTCTTGATATTATGTACACTGGCTCATAGTTTCTCTTTTCAGTTCTTGCGTAATAACTCTGTACCTTTGGTGCGGTCTGAGTTGAAATACTGCTTTAAGAGAAGTTTGCGAACCAGAATGTAGGCATATTCAATAAAATAAAGCCAAACTATAATTTCTATCAAAGATGAACTCAACACACATGCGAGTTGGAAGGGATACACCTTCACAACTATCTGAGATAACTGTTTCTGCCGTGAAATCACTCTAATGTTTAATACTGTCTCTCCTAATTATGATCAGAGCTCAACTTAATCGCTACTGCGTTATCATGTTCTCGGTTAAGTCTGAACACTTAGAAAGAGACTACGTTCCGGAGCATTTAGGACACGTCCACTCCGTATCACTCACAGCAAATGTGTGTATGTGAGATGCGTTCTTGCTAGATGAGTTGAAACTTGACTTCCCGCTGAAACATTGCCGCGAAAGTCGCCAAAAAAATTGCAGAACATTCCAAGATTTCATCTTACCTAGGTAGGATACCACAAGGTATCAAATCATGGACAAAATGATGGCTGTTTCCTGATCTCGACCCAACTAGTCTTGAACATGACATTTCTGCCACACTCTTTACGTATCCGTGCGCTCTCATATCTCCGAAACGTGCACGTCTGCAATTCGATATCTTGACTTTATAACCTCCAACGTTGTGTGCCATAATATTCTACAAATTCCTTTTATTCCAATGTCCTAATGCGAGGCTTATCTATGCCATAGGGCGTAACTGTGATTGAATGTAGAATGTACTTTTGGGTCGTTTGGCGCTCATGGCTGGTTTACACGTGGACAGTGTTTAGTACAGTAGTAAGTGGTAAGTTACTACTTAACTCACGTAGGCTTGTTTAAACGTAAGACAGCGTTTAGTACAGTGGTACATGGCAGTTTGTCACTCAAGCCACGTGAATCAGTCGTTCCTCTGTCGTCAACTAGATCAGAGATAAGATGGACGGCCATCAACAACGTGTTAGATAACATTTTAGAGGAAGTTGAGGATGAGGTGACCAAAGTTAGGAGAAAAAGAGAATGGGAGAGAAAATGGATTACCAGAAGGAATAATCTCGGGGCAAGTACAATTCTCTTTCAACAATTAGCCGAGGAGGATCGACAGGAATATATGTTATCCTTGCGAATGTCACAAGTAACATTTAATCAGTTACTGCATAAAGTTGAACCAATGATACAAAAGACAGATACCATCATGCGTAGAGCATTATCAGCAAAGCTGAAACTGCATATTGTGCTGTACATGCTCGCGACGGGAAATAATGTCCGAAGCCTTCATCATTTCTTCAGAGTTTCCAAATCCAGTATATCTTCAATGATTCCGGAAGTATATGAAGCTATATATATATACTGCTCTGAAAGATTTCATACAGGTAAGGAAAAATACAAACACATATTGGTTACAATATTATATATAAGCAATTGTTTAGCAAAACGACTATTATCAAAGGTTTATTGCTTTTAAATTTCAGTGAATACACATCAAAAACCTATCACAATAATTAGTATTGTTTCAATTCTGCAGTGACTTAAAAGCTTCTGTCCATCTAGCCATTGTTGTCGGCAATTAGAATGAACGATCAAAAGAAAAGAGGAACTCACAACGATGATCAGCTCCGTAGCTTTACCCACAACTTATGAACTTGACTAAATTGCGCCTGTTCGCACGTGGTAAGTTGCAAGTACAGTGCTCCCCCACTACTCCGATGGGTGCGCGCGCAGCTGGTGAGAAGTCTACTTGAAAGGAAAAATAGACTGGATTCTATTCCACTTGACTAAATTGTTACTTAATCGTTTACTTACCACTTACCACTAAAGTCACAGTTCACACGTTGCAAGTCACTTAAAATTAAGTTAAAAATGTAGTTACCACTAAATTACTGTCCGCGTGTAAACAGGCCATCAGCTATGGCTGTGATCGCGCGTGCCAAGGTCACAATTGTCGATAGTGAATTGGATGCGTTACTTTTCAACGTGGCAGCTAACTTCAGAATAGCGCGTCGTTCCAACCAACAAGATGATGTTCTCACTATTATGTATACGATGTCTAGAATGTCTTTCATTTTTTCACAATTCATTATCCGTACCATTCTTTTGTGGATCCATTCATTTATATTTCGATTTATCGGAACTCTTTGCATCCTTTGTGGATGTGGTGGTGGTGGTGGTGGTGGTGGTGGTGGTGGTGGTGATTACTGTTTTAAGAGGAAGTATAACTAGGCAACCATCCTCTATCAGCACTAATCAGAGGGGAAAGTGGACAGGGTCAGACACTTCGAAAAATGAAGGTATCGGGCAAAGAAAGACAAGGGCCACGAAGACACGAATGAAAGACTCCGTAGGCCTGGATACCTAATACCGTCGGGGTCAGAAAAGATCGAGTGTTGACCAAGGAAGGTCGGATAAGATAGATGAAAGTGAGGAGCCTAGCACAAGTAAATGGAAGAAAGGTGGGAATCAGATGAGAACCCCCATGGTCGCCAACCCACGTTCCCCCAGTTAAGGGCCCCCGAGGGAACTTTTAGTCCCCTCTTACGGCATGCAGGAGATAACCGTAGGTGTTATTCTACCACCCCAACCCACGGGATGGATGGAGTCAAAGGATGCCTTATCGGATCCCCTGCATGTCGTAAGAGGCTTCTGAGAGGGAAACAACCGAAGAAACTGTACTCGCTCTCTCGCCTTCTAAGCACAAACACATATCCACGATTCTATTCTCTTCTTTGTAGCGGAGAAAATGACCTCGCGCGACTTCTTTATTTAATAACTGAATAATCTTTGGTAGTGCTAATTGAGGATCTAACAAATCTTCGGGCTGAAGACAACATATTTGTAGCAATAGGTAATAAATGGTGTAAAGAACCTACTTAAGGTCCGGGGTTATGACCTCTCCTACTATCCACTGAGGTGTATTTCTAAGCAACAAGCGGTGAGATTATTTTAAACTTCACTTTTTATGTAATTCCTGCCAATTTCCTGATGTCAGCCCGCATTTGCTCTGACAAATCTGTGCTAGGTTTAAAATTCAAATTATTTCAGAATGTTTTATACACAGACCTACGTAGATGATTAGGAAAGTTTTATATGGACGATTGAACATTGACGTATTAGTTTGTCAAGAAATGCCGTTTCTTCCAATTTAAATGTGAAGTTATTACTTTCAGTGTAGACCAGTAGTGGCAAAAAGGGCTCTAGTTAAGACGCAGCAGATCGCTATGCATATTAGGTACCAAAATGGGTAAAAAAAAAAAAAAAGTTAAAATATAATTTAACTTTATAGCAGTTATATAGTATTATTTTAAGAGATTCTGCATATTGTATATGAGTTGATTATGTGTGTAAGATACGAGGGTCGAGTCATAAGTCATGGCAACTATTTTTTCCCTCGCGAATAGGAAACAACACGGAAAATCTAAGATATGTATTTGGAAATAAAGGGCATGTACTTATGCATAGTGCCTGAAGACAAATTCTGACTTCAGGAGATTCTCGTAGGAAAGTGACAGAACACAGGCCATTGGTAAACATTGTTTTATTATGGTATAGACAGCAAATACACAAGACTACGTACAAACGACTGGTCTCCACTGGTTACAGACCTTCGAAATAATCACCCAAGGTTTCCACTGTGCGTTGCCACCGGTATATCTTTGTCCATGGACACTGGACGGCCTGGGCGAGGCAAATCGGCAGTTGATACTCTACGCCGTTTGAACGTCTCCACCCACCTCGACACTGTTCTGGATGGCATGGCATGCACACCTAATGCTTCCCGCAGCTCTGCATGGCATTGGCGTGCATTTCTGCCGTTGAGAACTGCTATTTTAATATATGATCATTGCTCCTGCTTGTTGACTTCCATTTTGTGACGCTCTCACTCACACACTGAACTTGGGGCCATGCTTAGACCCACACTGTTGTTTACATACACCATCTAGTGGCATCATACGCAAGTACATACCGTACATTTCCAAATGCATATCTTAGATTTTCTGTGCTGTCTCCTGTTCGAGAGAAGAAAAATATAGTTGCATTGACTTATGACTCGGCCTACGTATAATGAGTAGAATTTTGTAAATAACGTAAATGTATTAAGGATGAGTTGTGTGTTCAATAGAGATATTGTTAGATTAAATTGCATAGTACTGTGAAAATGAACATCCACAGCCTGTTTCCAGTCAATCGACCGGGTCAGGAATGGAATAAATGAAACCCCCATCTAGTGGCGAGGATAGCAATTGTAAGAAGAAATTGAAGGAACTTACTAGAAAATTGAATCTAGCAAAGAAGGCAGCTAAGGATAACATGATGGCAAGCATAATTAGCAGTCATACGAATTTTAGTGAAAGATGGAAGGGTATGTATAGGTATTTTAAGGCAGAAACAGGTTCCAAGAAGGACATTCCAGGAATAATTGATGAACAAGGGGAGTGTGTATGTGAGGATCTTCAAAAGGCAGAAGTATTCAGTCAGCAGTATGTAAAGATTGTTGGTTACAAGGAAAATGTCGAGATAGAGGAGGAGACTAAGGCCAAAGAAGTAATAAAATTTACATATGATAACAATGCCATTTACAATAAGATACAAAAGTTGAAAACTAGAAAAGCGGCTGGAATTGATCAGATTTCTGGGGATATACTAAAGACAATGGGTTGGGATATAGTACCATATCTGAAGTACTTATTTGATTATTGTTTGGTCGGAGGAGCTATACCAGATGAATGGAGAGTTGCTATAGTAGCCCCTATGTATAAAGGAAAGGGCGATAGACATAAAGCTGAAAATTACAGGCCAGTAAGTTTGACATGCATTGTATGTAAGCTTTGGGAAGGCATTTTTTCTGATTATATTAGACATGTTTGCGAAATTAATAACTGGTTCGATAGAAGGCAATTCGGTTTTAGAAAAGGTTATTCCACTGAAGCTCAACTTGTAGGTTTCCAGCAAGATATAGCAGATATTTGGATTCTGGAGGTCAAATGGACTGTATCGCGATTGACCTGTCTAAAGCATTTGATAGGGTGGATCATGGGAGGCTACTGGCAAAAATGAGTGCAATTGGACTAGACAAAAGAATGACTGAATGGGTTGCTATATTTCTAGAAAATAGATCTCAGAAAATTAGGGTAGGTGAAGCTTTATCTGACCCTGTAATAATTAAGAGGGGAATTCCTCAAGGCAGTATTATCGGACCTTTATGTTTTCTTATATATATATAAATGATATGAGTAAAGGAGTG
Source organism: Anabrus simplex (assembly GCF_040414725.1). NCBI lineage: Eukaryota > Metazoa > Arthropoda > Insecta > Orthoptera > Tettigoniidae > Anabrus > Anabrus simplex. Next base: position 1,686,778,648 of record NC_090265.1, on the reverse strand, counting down.
GAATCGGAGGTAAGGCTTTTTGCGGATGATGTTATTCTCTATAGAGTGATAAATAAGTTACAAGATTGTGAGCAACTGCAGCGTGACCTCGAAAATGTTGTGAGATGGACAGCAGGCAATGGTATGATGATAAACGGGGTTAAAAGTCAGGTTGTGAGTTTCACAAATAGGAAAAGTCCTCTCAGTTTTAATTACTGCGTTGATGGGGTGAAAGTTCCTTTTGGGGATCATTGTAAGTATCTAGGTGTTAATATAAGGAAAGATCTTCATTGGGGTAATCACATAAATGGGATTGTAAATAAAGGGTACAGATCTCTGCACATGGTTATGAGGGTGTTTAGGGGTTGTAGTAAGGATGTAAAGGAGAGGGCATATAAGTCTCTGGTAAGACCCCAACTAGAGTATGGTTCCAGTGTATGGGACCCTCACCAGGATTACCTGATTCAAGAACTGGAAAATATCCAAAGAAAAGCAGCTCGATTTGTTCTGGGTGATTTCCGACAAAAGAGTAGCGTTACAAAAATGTTGCAATGTTTGGGTTGGGAAGAATTGAGAGAAAGAAGAAGAGCTGCTCGACTAAGTGGTATGTTCCGAGCTGTCAGCGGAGAGTTGGCGTGGAATGACATTAGTAGACGAATAAGTTTGAATGGCGTTTATAAAAGTAGGAAAGATCACGATATGAAGATAAAGTTGGAATTCAAGAGGACAAACTGGGGCAAATATTCATTTATAGGAAGGGGAGTTAGGGATTGGAATAACTTACCAAGGGAGACGTTCAATAAATTTCCAATTTCTTTGAAATCATTTAGGAAAAGGCTAGGAAAGCAACAGATAGGGAATCTGCCACCTGGGCGACTGCCCTAAATGCAGATCAGTATTGACTGATTGATTGATTGCCGGCTGCCGAAGCCTGTTGCACTCCTCTGGGACAATGATTAATGAATGACAAAAGGAATGCAATGATATTGGAGAGTGTTGCTGGAATGAAGTATGACAGGGAAAACCGGAGCACCCGGAGAATAACCTGTCCTGCCTCCGCTTTGTCCAACACAAATCTCGTATGGAGTGACCAGGATTTGAACCACGGAACCCAGCGGTGAGAGGCCCGCGCGCTGCCGCCTGACCCACGGAGGTGCATAGTACTGTATTTTAGGAAATTGTATTTTTTAATTTAAAATGTTGTGCTTGATAAATATATTTTTGTGCATCATTTGCCACCGTGGTAGACGCCTCATTTTCAACTAAAGTGAAATTTATTTTATTTTATTTTATTTTATTTTATTTTATTTTATTTTATTTTATTTTATTTTATTTTATTTTATTTTATTTGAATATGCATGTGCTTGATTAGAAAGTATAGACGTAAAACTTAGATTCCGGAACCTTACGTCGTGTAACATGTAGGGGAGAGACAGAGAGAGAGAGAGAGAGAGAGAGAGAGAGAGAGAGAGAGAGATGTGTTCACTGCCAATGCTAGGAACCTACATCCCGCCCTAGAAATGTTAATTTTCTTTCCATAATCGGGGGATGTCTATTATGATAAATTATAGGAGAGGAAAACCATTAAGGATAGCTGCCTTAATACTAGGGGGACCACAAAGGTTCAGCCTACTGATTAATCCATAAAGGCAATAAGAAATTAAAATACATTTACTTAATTTTCATTGACATTTTAAATGTTCTAACATTCATTATTCTCGGGCAGATCCCCTCCCCCGATGGATTCCATTTGGCATAAAGTATAGAGTCCGTCCCGCAATGTTAATAACACGAGGCAGCATTATATTCCGCATCCGAAGTGACTGTCCGTCGTTTAATATTTAGGTTTACCACTAGTACGCTGCGGTAAGTAGAAAAGCGCTACTGCTAGCTGTTGGTTGTTGGCTTGATATGGTTGTCTTTTTTCTTGCCGTGTGGATAGTATGCACCGCGGCCACAGAAAAAAGCCTCTCGAAGGGAATGTGCCCTGAAGGTCCACTGTTCTTATGACAGAGATTCGCCTGGATGTGCAAAAATATGTTTCAGCTACTAAATGAACGTTTTTCTCGCCGTAAGCCCCGAGATTAAAGGAGGAATTGAGAAAGAGTAAGGTTGTCGTCCGACGCCATGCCTCTTTAGCATGTTTTCTTTAATCAATCAGTCACTACTGATCTGCATTTAGGGCAGTCGCCCAGGTGGCAGATTCCCTATATGTTGTTTTCCTAGCCTTTTCTTAAATAATTGCAAAGAAAGTGGAAATTTATCAATCCCTTGGCAAGTTATTCCAATCTCTTACTCCCCTTCCTAAAAACGAATATTTGCTCCAATTTGTCCTCTTAAATTCCAGCTTTATCTTCATATTGTGATCCTTCCTACACTTAATCGAGCAGCTCGTATCCTTTCTCCCAAATCTTCCCAGCCCAAACTTTGTAACATTTTTGTAACCCTACTCTTTTGTCGGAAATCACCCAGAACAAATCGAGCTGCTTTTCTTTGGTTTTTTCCAGTTCTTGAATCAAGTAATCCTGGTGAGGGTCCCATACACTGGAACTATACTCTAGTTGGGTCTTACCAGAGACTTATATGCCCTCTCCTTTACATCCTTACTACAACCCCAAAATACCCTCATAACCATGTGGAGAGATCTGTACCCTTTATTTACAATCATATTTATGTGATTACCCCAATGAAGATCGTTCCTTATATTAAAGTAAACTCGTGTCCTCATCCCGAGTTGGTGCAACTCTTTTCAGGCACACCCCCGTTGGAGGTGAGCTGCGTGTACCATTTCAACCACGTACCAGCCCTCCTGCCATTCTTAAATTCCTGGCAGTACCGGGAATCGAACCCGGGCCCCCAAGGACGGCAGCTAATAACACTAACCGTTATACTACGGAGGCGGACTTTCCTTATATTAATGCCTAGTTATTGACAATGATCCCCAAACGGAACTTTTACCCCATCAACGCAGTAGTTAAAACTGAGAGGACTTTTCCTATTTGTGAAACTCACAACCTGACTTTTATCCCCGTTTGACATCATACCATTGCCTACTGTCCATCTCACAACATTATCGAGATCATTTTGCAGTTGCTCACAATCTTGTAACTTATTTATTACTCTGTACAGAATAACATCATCTGCAAAAGGCCTTATCTCTGATTCCACTTCTTTATATACACTAGTGTCCAAAAGTTAAGCATAAGTTACGAGTAAACAGGGCAACAGGAAACAGACCGCAAATCGCACGACATACGCACCTACCAACCTTACGTGTTCGCTCTGTATAGGAAAGGAGTGTTCAATGCTTTGACTAGCGGCGTAACCGCAAGGCAAACAGAGTCAGTGCCTGCGCCCCATATTCCCTCAGTCGTGTTTGCTCTGTTATAATGTGGGGAGTGTAGCCTCGTGGTGAAAGTGACAACATAATGGCACAACGACGCCATTTGGTCCCCGTTTTGCCTGGTAGAATACTCGGCTTCCTGGAAGCAGGCCAGACACAGACCGAAGTCGCCGTATCCTTGAATGTGCCACAAAGTACCATTTCCAGGCTTTGGAGACGATTTCGAGACACAGGTGATGTTAGTCGTAGACCAGTACCAGGTCGAGCAAGGGTAACCACCCCACAGCAGGACCGTTATCTGGCCTTAACCATCCGTCTTACACCTGCAAGACAATTGTCGGCGGAGCTTGCAGCCGTCTCAGAGGTTGTCGTTTCCCGGCAAACTGTCACACGGAGGCTCAGAACAGCAGGGCTGTTTGCCCGACGTCCAGCGGTGTGCGTCCCACTCACTCCAGCACAGAAACGGGCCCGTTTACTGTGGAGCCGTCAACATCGAAACTGGACCATGAATGAATGGAGGCATGTGTCTTCACACAGATGAATCCCGCTTCAGTTTGCAGAACGATTCCCGTCGCACATTAATCTGGAGAAAGCCGGGTAGCCGATACAACCACAGGAACATCGTGGAACGGGACCGTTATGGTGATGGTGGCGTCATGGTGTGGAGCGGCTACATATTGAATGGCCGTACGGACCTGCACATCTTCATGGGTGGTCCGAGGAACACTGTTAACTCTCGGAGATACAGGGATGAGTCACTGAGACTACATAATCGACTCTTCAGAGGTGCGGTTGGTCCAGACTTCCTCTTAATGGGCGATAATGCCTGACCACACCGCGCTGCTCTGGTGGATAAATTTCTGGCTGGGGAAGACATTAATCGCATGGACTGGCCATCGAGATCTGCGGATCTGACTCCTATAGAACAAGCCTGGGATTCATTTTTTTGGGGGGGGGAGGCGAATTGCATCCCGTCAGCCTCCACCAAGGACCCTCCAAGACCTTCGCATTGCCCTTTCGGAGGAATGGGATCGATTGCCTCAACAGGTGTTGGATCATCTGATAGAGAGCATGCCACGTCGCTGCGAAGCATGTGTGGCCATTAGGGGTAACTATACACCCTATTAACAGCATAGTTTGTTGTGGAATACATTGCGTGGTACCTCAGCTATCAGAACCTTTCTGACACTGTTTTCTGGACAAGTTATGTGACATATGGTGTGTGATTCAGCTTCCGTTTGTTTGCAATCCGTCTGACATTCCTATCAGGTGGTATGGCCTCGTTTAGTGATTATGTATAACTTTTGGTCACCAGTGTATAAGAAAACATAACGGTCCAATAATAGTGCCTTGAGGAATTTCCCTCTTAATTATTACAGGGTCAGATAAAGATTCGCCTATTTTGAGTTCAATTTTCTAGAAATATAGTCCTCATTCAAACACTTTTTTGTATAGTCCATTTGCAGTTTTTTTGCCAGTAGTTTCCCATGACCCACCCTATCCGATGCCTTAGATAGGTCAATAGTGATACAGTCCATGTGACCTCCTAAATCAAGGATATCTGCTATATCTTGCTGGAATCCTACAAGGTGAGCTTCAGTGGAATAAACTTCCCTAAACCCGAACTGCCTTCTATTGAACCAGTTATTAATTTCGCAAACATGTCTAATATACTGTAACCAGAAAGAATGCTTTCCCAAAGCTTACATGCAATGCATGTTAAGCTGACTGCAGTGGTTGGTAATGAAATCTTTGTTTCTTCATTGGTGGGAACGACGTCTTAATCTTCTATATTTCAGCCAGTGCCCGTGATAGTAGGCACAGAAGCAATGGATAATTGTGCCTAGTCATTACTTTAGGTTATACAAGTTAATATACTTCTTCGGACAGATGGGAATCTGCCACCTGGGCAACCGCTCTAAATGCAGACGATTGATTGATTGATTGATTGATTGATTGATTGATTGATTGATTGATTGATTGATTGATTGATTGATTGATTGATTGATTGATTGATTGATTGATTGATTGATTGATTGATTGATTGATTGATTGATTGATTGATTGATTGATTCATTCTTGGCAAGCGTAATGAACACATCTCTCCTCCAATATCATTTCTAGGTAAGTCCCCACTATGATTTCTAGGTAAGAATAGCAGCATTGAAACTCACATATCATGTTATAATCCTTTCTGGGTGGACTCTTATACTTCTGCCGAAAAGGCCTGATGAGCCTTGCTTTCGTGATTTGTTACATAGGTAAGGTAAGGGTGTGTTCTGCCCGAAGGCAGGTTCGAACCTCCGCAGATGTGTGCCTGAGCCGGAGTTTACGTGCGGTAGGTTGGCCAGTTCCTTTCCACTCCTCCATTCCCTTACCCCCCACCAACAGCGCGTGGCAACCCATCCACTTCTCGACCACGCCCAATGTTGCTTAACTTCGGAGATCACGGGATCCGGTGTTTCAACAGGGCTACGGCCGTTGGTATTTGATTTGTTACAGAAATATAAAATTGTTTGTGGGTTACTGTAGTCACGTCCTAGTTCGTGAACCATGGGCAACGGCTGAATGGCCTAGTAAGTGGTCCTGAGAGTCGGGGTACCAGTTGCTATGGAATGGGAGTGGGCATCTCGGATATATTCTGAGTCGTGGCCCTCCTTGTGCTCAGGCGGCTAGGACTACACAATTCACCGGTGGTCCATAACCCGTTAGAGGAGAGATCCTCACTTGGACTATGTGCAAGTAGGGCAGCATCCTGCTTCATGAATTTACCGAGCTCAGAACACTTTAAGCAAGCCTCGGACCTATGGGAGTAATGGAGTCCCACTCCCATTTGACAGGCGAGGGACTCCTTGGAAACAACTTGGCGAACGAAATGGAATTCGATGGGGAGCTATCAATATTAATGGGGCTTATGGAAGAAAGAAGGTAGAACTTGCTGAGTCAGCAAAGAGGATGCATCTGGATGTGCTAGGAATAAATGATATTCGGGTAAGGGGAGAAAAGGAGGAAGAGATAGGAGATTATAAAGTGTACTTGACGGGTGATAGAAAGGGAAGGGCAGAGTCTGGGGTAGGGCTCTTTATCAGGAATACCATTGCACGCAACATAGTTTCTGTTAGGCACGTAAGTGAGCGAATGATGTGGGTAGATTTGTCAGTGGGAGGAATTAGGACAAGAATTGTGTCCGTGTATTCACCATGTGAGGGTGCAGATGAGGATGAAGTTGACAAGTTTTATGAAGCATTGACTGACATCGTGGTCAGGGTCAACAGCAAGGATAGAATAGTGTTAATGGGCGATTTCAATGCGAGAGTTGGGAATAGAACTGAAGGATACGAAAGGGTGATTGGTAAATGTGGGGAAGATATGGAAGCTAATGGGAATGGGAAGCGTTTGCTGGACTTCTGTGCTAGTATGGGTTTAGCTGTTACGAATACATTCTTCAAGCATAAGGCTATTCACCACTACACATGGGAGGCTAGGGGTACCAGATCCATAATAGACTATATCTTAACAGACTTTGAATTCAAGAAATGTTTTAGGAATGTACGAGTTTTTCGGGGATTTTTCGATGATACAGACCATTATCTGATCTGTAGTGAACTAAGCATCTCTAGGCCTAGGGTAGAGAAAGTGAAATCTGTCTGCAAATGAATAAGGGTGGAAAATCTCCAGGACGAGGAAATTAGACAGAAGTACATGGATATGATTAGTTAGAAGTTTCGAACAGTAGACAGTAAGCAGGTTCAGGATATAGAAAGTGAATGGGTGGCATACAGGGATGCTGTAGTAGAAACAGCAAGGGAATGCCTAGGAACAACTGTGTGTAAAGATGGGAAAAGGCGAACATCTTGGTGGAATGATGAAGTGAGAGCAGCCTGTAAACGTAAAAAGAAGACTTATCAGAAATGGCTCCGAACAAGGGCCGAGGCAGATAGGGATTTGTACGTAGATGAAAGAAACAGAGCGAAACAAATAGTTGTTGAATCCAAAAAGAAGTCATGGGAAGATTTTGGTAATAACCTGGAAAGGCTAGGTCAAGCAGCAGGGAAACCTTTCTGGGCAGTAACAAAGAATCTTAGGAAGGGAGGGAAAAAGGAAATGAACAGTGTTTTGAGTAATTCACGTGAACTCATAACAGATCCCAGGGAATCACTGGAGAGGTGGAGGGAATATTTTGAACATCTTCTCAATGTAAAAGGAAATCATCATGGTGGTGTTGCAAACAGTCAAGCTCATGGGGAGGAGGACAATGATGTTGGTGAAATTATGCTTGAGGAAGTGGAAAGGATAGTAAATAAACTCCATTGTCATAAGGCAGCAGGAATAGATGAAATTAGACCTGAAATGGTGAAGTATAGTGGGAAGGCAGGGATGAAATGGCTTCATAGAGTAGTCAAATTAGCGTGGAGTGTTGGTAAGGTACCTTCAGATTGGACAAAAGCAGTAATTGCACCTATCTATAAGCAAGGGAACAGGAAGGATTGCAACAACTATCGAGGTATCTCATTGATTAGTATACCAGGCAAAGTATTCACAGGCATCTTGGAAGGGAGGGTGCGATCAGTCGTTGAGAGGAAGTTGGATGAAAACCAGTGTGGTTTCAGACCACAGAGAGGCTGTCAGGATCAGATTTTCAGTATGCGCCAGGTAATTGAAAAATGCTACGAGAGGAATAGGCAGGTGTGTTTATGTTTCGTAGATCTAGAGAAAGCATATGACAGGGTACCGAGGGAAAAGATGTTCGCTATACTGGGGGACTATGGAATTAAAGGTAGATTATTAAAATCTATCAAAGGCATTTATGTTGACAATTGGGCTTCAGTGAGAATTGATGGTAGAATGAGTTCTTGGTTCAGGGTACTTACAGGAGTTAGACAAGGCTGTAATCTTTCACCTTTGCTGTTTGTAGTTTACATGGATCATATGCTGAAAGGTATAAAATGGCAGGGAGGGATTCAGTTAGGTGGAAATGTAGTAAGCAGCCTGGCCTATGCTGACGACTTGGTCTTAATGGCAGACTGTGCCGAAAGCCTGCAGTCTAACATCTTGGAACTTGAAAATAGGTGCAATGAGTATGGTATGAAAATTAGCCTCTCGAAGACTAAATTGATGTCAGTAGGTAAGAAATCCAACAGAATTGAATGTCAGATTGGTGATACAAAGCTAGAACAGGTCGATAATTTCAAGTATTTAGGTTGTGTGTTCTCCCAGGATGGTAATATCGTAAGTGAGATTGAATCAAGGTGTAGTAAAGCTAATGCAGTGAGCTCGCAGTTGCGATCAGCAGTATTCTGTAAGAAGGAAGTCAGCTCCCAGACGAAACTATCTTTACATCGGTCTGTTTTCAGACCAACTTTGCTTTATGGGAGCGAAAGCTGGGTGGACTCAGGATATCTTATTCATAAGTTAGAAGTAACAGACATGAAAGTAGCAAGAATGATTGCTGGTACAAACAGGTGGGAACAATGGCAGGATGGTACTCGGAATGTGGAGATAAAGGCTAATTTAGGAATGAACTCGATGGATGAAGCTGTACGCATAAACCGGCTTCGGTGGTTGGGTCGAGGATGATAGGTTACCTAGGAGAATAATGGACTCTGTTATGGAGGGTAAGAGAAGTAGAGGGAGACCAAGACGACGATGGTTAGACTCTGTTTCTAACGATTTAAAGATAAGAGGTATAGAACTAAATGAGGCCACAACACTAGTTGCAAATCGAGGATTGTTGCAACGTTTAGTAAATTCTCAGAGGCTTGCAGACTGAACGCTGAAAGGCATAACAGTCTATAATGATAATGTATGTATGTATGTATATAAAATTATAAATTAAGAAGTTATTGGTACGTTGTTCGGTGCGTGCTATTTCTCTGTGAATATTTTAAAAATGTTTCGACTGCCTATTACTGTTCTACAAGAAACGTCAACCTTTTGAAGGCATATAACCCCTTTTGAAAATATTCACAGAGAAATTTGTGATTGTTCCGCACGCACCGAACAACGTACAAAAATTTCTCAGTTATACATTTTGTATTTGTGTCCCGTCACGAAAGCAGGCTCATAGTGCCTTTTCTTTTCTGTATCAAGCTCCTTGGACTGCTTTTCATCTCGCTCACCTTTATTGGATTGTCTATCAATGACTACAATGTCCGCTTGTTTAATGGAACCTTCAGTTGGCATACGTGTACTTCGAATTGTTTTGTATTTCTAAAGCAGTCAGTTATCCTTCTTCTTAGTCTATGGTGCTTGTTGTTTCTTAAGAGCTCCGTTTTTCGACAGAAACTAAGAACACGAGGAAGGGTTTCAGTCTCGTTTCATTCGCGAAAATGGACATATGTGTATGTCTTAAGAGACCATTCTAAATAATTCAATGCATGGGTAAGACATATAACAAGAAATTACAAGTGAGAATTGAACTGTTATTTAAAATGTGGCGTAATCTAAAGAGCTGGCCCCGTGAGGTAGGTCCGGATTCGACCCCCGGCCACGACACCTCATAATCTGCAGGCCTTCGGGCTGAGCGGCGGTCGCTTTGTAGACCATGGCCTTTCGGGGCTGTTGCGCCATGAGATTTGGTTTGGTTAATATAAGGGAGAGAATATCTAATAACTACCTTACAAATGGTTCCTAATCTAGACAAACATGCTTCGGTATCCCTTCTGAGTTTAAAAAAGTTAGCAACGAATCTTGGGACTATTCCCTGAGCGTTATTAACAGCCCTGTGCTCCAATGTTTATTACTGTGGTAAAGTTCATTGAAATATTGAACTATAGGCTCATAAACTGCCCTCTTTTCTAAATCAATCTCCTAGATTGGAGGATATCTCAGATTTTACAGTAACGTCCAGTACTTGTCGATTAATTTAAAAGTTTCTGCTTTCGCTTTGTTCGCAAATAGACAGGTATCATTATAGTTGTGTTTTTTTACAATTGGCTTTACGTCGCACCGACACACATAGGTCTTATGGCGACGATGGGAGAGGAAAGGCCTAGGAGTGGGGTTAAGGAAGCGGCCATGACTTTAATTAAGGTACAGCCCCTGCATTTGCCTGGTGTGAAAATGGGACACCACGGAAAACCATCTTCAGGGCTGCCGACTGTGGGGTTCGATCCCACTATCTCCCGGATGCAAGCTCACAGCTGTGCGCCCCTAACCGCACGGCCAACTCGCCCTGTTATCATTATAGTTAAAAAGTGACTGTGAATATTGAAAATATGCACCAAAGCTTTGAAAAATAGTCGATCAGTTCCTGTCTCTCAAGTGGGTATCGTTAGAGTGCGGTACGATGGTACCATAACGATGAACATTCCTTAGTTTATTTCATATCGACTTCTGAATGGAAATTCCAACCCACGATGTGGGTGTTAATTGATGTCTATAAATTTCTACAGTTTCAAAATTATTTAATTTGATCCCTTTTGGAGTGTGTGTGTAAAGTGATGAGAGAATTGTGTGTGTACTTGTTACTTCATGACCTGCGTCATGTAGATGTGTAGCAACTGCTGATTTTTCATGCTTATGAAGCCGAAGCGCCGCCAGCTGTTCTTGAAATCTGATATCAAGTCCTCTTCCAGTTTTTCACTTGCTGAAGGTAACGCACGACAGCAGCTAAGATAAGTACAGGAAAATCTCCACAATTTACTGAAGTGACAGAAGAGAACTAATACATTCATTAGTTGCTCATAGCATGACCAATGACTAGTTTAGGCAACGTAAACAGTATTGTACACACTGTATGTACGCATGATTTAAAGTGATTTGTTACAACCTGAGGATGTTCCTATAGAACGGAACATTTCATTCTTTGTTTAATACTGTGCATTTTTTCAGGTAAAAAAAAAATTGGTGTATGGCTTTTAGTGCCGGGAGTGTCCGAGGATATGTTCGGCTCGCCAGGTGCAGGTCTTTCGATTTGACACCCACAGGTGACCTGCGCGCCGTAATGAGGATGACATGATGATGAAGACAACACATACACCCAGCCCTCGTGTCAGCAAAATTAACCAATGATGGTTAAAATTTCTCACCCTACCGGGAATTGAACCCGGGACCCCTGTGACCAAATGCCAGCACGCTAACAATTTAGCCATGGAGCCGGACTTTTTTCAGGTATGTTATACTGTTATATAGTATGCTTTGAACTAGTGTGTACATAGCATTGATTGAGTGTTGTAGAATCTGACCTGGATTGTTTATGGTTGAGAGGCTGATTGATTAAATGAATTGCGTGTAGCCTCCGAAGAGGCCTGGTGCAGGTCTTTCGAGTTAACGCCGTATGGGCGACCTGCCTGTCTGTGAGGATGAGGCCTTACATAGTATGGAACCTAATACTGAAGACGACACACACACCCAGCTCCCAAGCCATTGGAATTAACCAATGAAGATTAAAATCCGCGACCGAGCCGGGAATCGAACGCGAGACCTTCTGGACCAAAGGTCAGCAGCTAACCATTCAGCCATTGAGCCAGACGAGAAGCTGATGAGAGTAAAGCACGTTACACACTGTCAGACGAGGCCAGCAGACAGTCTGTAGGTCTGGCGGTCGGGTGAATGGTCTCAGAATGTGTAGACATGTCGCCAGACCAATTTTTTCTGGGCAGACGACCCGGTTGTCCGTCGCTGAAACCTCCCGACCTCCAGACTGCCCGAACCTTTCCCGGTCTGGTCGTATAATGTGCATAGTTTTCAACCTCGGACCCCAGACATCCTCTTTGCCCTAGACCACATAGCCACGGTTGAGTTCAGTAGATGTCTAGTGTTTCGTACGAATACATCGTCTCAACCGACTGATGTTAATGAAAGAGATGTTGGAACGCTACCGAGAGTTTCGATGTTTGTTGGGTGTCAAAAGCGAGACCTACAGTACTGTAACAGAGAACTGCGAAATGTAAAATGCTGTGACTACTTGTGTTAATTGGCAATGCCTATTGTTTTGCTTTGTAAACTTTAATAAACTATTAATAATCTTGACCATAATGGCCAGTATTTGGTCCGTATTGACTAAATTACAGTAAATAGAGAGATGGATGATCCGTCTAGTCAATACTACGTGTATAATATCCATCTCTCTATTTATTGCAACTTTAATAAATTCATATTATATAAATGACAACAAGTTGTTTGCACTTACCTTTATATACTGTGTTAGACTTTGGTAGATAGCTGTGCGTGTTTCAGGAGCCACAGATGACAAAAGCTGTGGTGAAATCGCCGCAACAAATCTCATGGCAGATTCATTATCCTTTGTTTTCCTAGCCTTTTCTTAAATGGTTGAAAAGAAATTGGAAATTTATTGAACATCTCCCTCGGTAAGTTATTCCAATCCCTAATTCCCCTTCCTATAAACGAATATTTGCCCCAGTTTGTCCTCTTGTATGACAACTTTATCTTCATATTGTGATCTTTCCTACGTTTAAAGACACCACCCAAACTCATTCGTCTACTAATGTTATTCCACGCCATCACTCAACTGACATCTCAGAACACACCACTTAGTCGCGCAGCTCGTCTCCTTTCTCCCAAGTCTTCTCAGCCCAAACTTTGCAACATTTTTGTAACCCTACTCTTTTGTCGGAAATCACCCAGAACAAATCGAGCTGCTTTTCTTTGGATTTTTTTCCAGTTATTGAATTAAGCAATCCTGGCGAGGGTCCCATACACGGGAACCATAATCTAGTTGGGGTCTTACCAGAGACTTATATGCCCTATCCTTTACATCCTTACCACAACCCCTAAATACCCTCACAACCATGTAAAGAGATCTGTACCCTTTATTTACAATCCCATTTATGTGATTACCCCAGTGAAGATCTTTCCTTACGTTAACACCTAGGTACTTACAATGATCCCCAAAAGACACTTTCACCCCATCAACGCAGTAATGAAAACTAAGGGGACTTTTCCTATTTGTGAAATTCACAACCTGACTTTTAACCCTGTTTATCATTAGTTGTTGATACATCTTCTTTACCCATATTCTTATCTTCTTTCGAGTTTTCTCATCATTTTTGACAATTATAACACTCAAAGCTAGTCCGAAATGTTGTTGTTTTGAAATTTAGCGCCAGCGCAACCGACTGCTATGAATTCGGAGTCTTCACTAACCTCGTCTGGTGTGAAGGTGTGTAGTCTCTGTCGAACCTGAGACGATCTGTAGATTTTGTCTGGTTTGGCAGTATGTACCGTGCCTAAATTATGTTTCTTAATTATTTGGCACGATAATTTTCTGATGTATGATAAGCTGTGGACCTGTGATACAGGTCTTGTTTTTTGTGTTAATTTTCCTGCACATTATACGCTCAATGAATAGATCCTCAGCACATGCTTAGTTATTATAATGTATGAGATTAATACTTAGAAAGAAAATTAAACTTCAGTAGCAACTGTATATATCCCAGACGACACACACACATAAATGACCCAACATAGATGTTATAATTCATAAAACACCCACCTCCCATTCTTCAATGAAATAGTTTAATAGTCTTTGAAAACAATAATGTATCACGTAGAGAAACAATGGAATGTCATTATTTCACCAGCTGATGATGGAGCCTAGACTCTGAAACGCATTGTCGAATACAACTTTTAATAAGAAAATGTGACTGGTAACAGTTTTAATTATTAATAAATAATTGATTGGCAGTCACTGACAGGCCTACATAAAACATGGTTGTGTTTGGGATTAATCGGTTTTATTTATTTATTTATTTATTTATTTATTTATTTATTTATTTATTTATTTATTTATTTATTTATTTATTTATTTATTTATTTATTTATTTATTTATTTATGTGCCATTTGCACACTTTGTTGGCATTAGTCTCTCACTCCGTAGTTATCACTAACCGCTTATACATAAAACCGAACGAGTCCTTCATTCTATCCTAAGTGACACTTGCACCGGACGACGTTGTCACAAAACACTAGTGGGACGGTCGCTCTCGACTGTATTCCCCACATATATTTTCGACATATCTTCCCTGCTTTTCAGCATATTTGGTCCAATTGTCCACAACCTTTGGTATTACCTCTTGATGTGGTCCCCAACCAACTTCGTAGCACCTCCATTACTTCGTCGTTACTAGCAAACTTTTGATCCCGGTAATGTTCATTCAAATACCAGAATAATCCGATGATGAAAAGTCAGGATTGTATGGTGGATGGTTCAACACTTCGAATTTCAGATCACATACTGTATTCGTTTCCTGCGAAAACCGGGATCCATCGGTTACACACCTTCCTAAAGCCGATGTCACCTCGAATGATATTGTATGCAGATCCATGATTCGTGTTGAAATCTGTGACAGTTTCCTCAAAACGACTCGCCTGCTATCATACGTTCACTAACTTGTCAGTCTACAGTTTCACTGACTCCGTTGTTATGGAAATAAGTTTCCTACTCCGATGTTTTTCTGCCTCCTTCCAACCATTCACATACTCTTTCCTGAGTTAAACGACCGTTTTCATACTGAACCTTACTTCTGCTGCAGATTACAGAATGACCACAACAAAATCCAATAACGTTTCGTTCGTACTTTTGTTGTGCAAATGGACAGTGGATAGGTCATACTGTACGAGGTACCACACAGGCGCATTCTGCTGGATGGTGTATTGTGACCAAAAATACAACTGTTTGTTGAGCATAAATCTCCAATAAATTTAGAATAAGATCCCTGTTATTTAATAAGTTTCCTACGTACTTTAACTCGTAAATAAATGTATGCATTGGGCAATAATCCGTTAATGAATACCTCACTTAACATCCATCTGAAGTTGGAAGAGAATTACTATGTAGACAGTTACCGCTGAAACGGTAGAGTACAACAGACTACAGTCAATACTGAAGAAACTCGAAGCTCTTAACTGCATTCTGCTCTGCGAAGATTCTTGTGAGAATAACTGCAAGTGAAAAGAGGTTCCTTTATCCAGTCGTTTCGACAGCAGAAGATACTTCTGGATCAACATAATCGTGAACCTGGACTCGTTTGAAGCAGCCTGCCCCATCAGTGTCAAGAACAGAAGTTTAGATACAGACGGAGTAACCCATAGCACTTCTAACATTTTGTTACTAAAGTTCAATTTTCTTAATAGTATCTGGTCCTCATTCAGTGTCATATATCCCAATATTGCATACGTCTTTGTGACTATGTAGCAAAACATGTGAGCCATAGACAGTAAAGTAAGAAAACCAAAAGCAAAATTGGATGCCTCAACTATATCCGAAATTTCTTGGTACATTTTACGAATGAAATACATCTTCTCACTACGCCGCCTGAAGATATTCTTAATCGCGAACGTTTCCGCAGTATATCTGTCACTGGCTTGTTGTTTTGGAACTGCAATAAAGTTCAGTTCACATCTTCCTGCACGCTCCCCAAGGAATTCTTGTTGCTCTGATACCAGAAGTAAGGTCAGCCAATTATTTACAACCTTTAACCTCTGGCGGATGATGAAAGCCATCTTGCAGAACAACAATACAGTCGTTACAATAACTCCATTTGCAAATACAGAGCCGATACAACCTAACCAAAACCATTTCCAGGCTATCAGGGAATATATGTGAGATACTCCGACACACACTGAGAAATATGTGACTGTTATCAACTGCATCTTCATCAGCTCTGAGTACAATGACTTCTGTTCAACAGGCATCTGTTCATCTAAGCGAGTTATTAGCAAGTTTACGTTTTGAAGTCTTCCCCTGCCGATAGTTGAGACGTACAGAACTGACATCAAAGCCACGACGTAGTCGAAGTTGGGTGTGAAGGTATGCACGAAGACTAACGATACTTCACTCCGTTCGACACCATTCCTCACCGAAATATAAATGAACAACACATATAGCGATAGAAACAGACAGGAATATGTCAGTCGTAGCACACGAAGACACAATGTACTGTTCCGTGGTAGGAAGAGTGGACCTAGTCCCAGAGCCCAAGAAATAGAGCGCAATGAGACTGTTGCATCACGTAGTGACAGTGGCTTGAGTAGCGGACACATTGAACTTGTTCTTTCGTGTGAGCGACACACTCGTCTGGCCTGTGCTGACTTTCTGTCCTAAAAGTTAATATAACCGACTCCGGAGTTCCATCGATTGCTGCTATTTTCATTATTACATCATAGTGCTCTACATTCAGTTAATTCTCTAAGTGTTCAGTTCAAAGATAAGTGATAACAGAGAAATTGACAAATAACGTCAAGGGAAAAGCTGGAAGGCGCTTTTACATTGAGAGCTGTAACTAGGAAACATGATTTACAAACATTTCATATTTTTAAACCACTCAGGAACTTCACAGTCTATAAAGCCCCATTTTCATAATGTTAATATATCTACAACGTATACCTTATCTCGGAAAGAGTCTGGGAGTGAAATTTTAATAGATTACTGGTGAGCTATCATTTAATCTAGGCTTTTTAATGTATCTTTCTTCATTATGTAAATATTTTATTATTTATGATCATTTTCGCATAATATTTCTGACATCTACTATTATGTAAGTCAATAATCATTATAATAAGTAGAGGATGTTAATAATAATAATAATAATAATAATAATAATAATAATAATAATAATAATAATAATAATAATGTTTTTGCGCCCCACTAACTATTTTTTGAAACGATTCCACTATTGAGTAGATCCTGAAAACATACATGTTAAACA
This sequence comes from Anabrus simplex, assembly GCF_040414725.1. Lineage (NCBI taxonomy): Eukaryota > Metazoa > Arthropoda > Insecta > Orthoptera > Tettigoniidae > Anabrus > Anabrus simplex. The sequence continues at coordinate 1,686,761,655 of NC_090265.1, read as the reverse complement.
ACAAAATGTATACTATTAATAATAATAATAATAATAATAATAATAATAATAATAATAATAATTGTACCGGGCGGTACACCTCTACACCGTTTATTTAAAAGTTGCGCCAGTTGAAACTCCTCTTCTGGAGGAAGGTTGAACTTTATCTATTCTATTAATTCTCTACTTTCTCAGAAGATGTCACCACGTGGAAAATTTTGAGTTTTTGAACTGTGTCACTTTTGATGTGTTTTTGTTTCGCTTGAAGTAAGAAGTGTGAACTTTCTCTTCTAGAGGACACTACTGAAGATCAACAATAGCGCACCCTAGTGCGGAGTCAAAGAACTATTTTGTTGGAGAAATTTTTATTTCAAAAGTTTGTTTCTTGTTAAATTTCTTTCTGTTATTGTTTAAGTTGGCTGTATACCCCTCTTTTTCCCCTTGTTTTAGATTTATCCAATCCCGAATTTCTTTTAGTAATTTCTGACCAATCTGGTGTATCTTCCCCCAACTTGTATCTGTTGCGGGGTCCTATCCAATAAAAACATTGTGGGCGGGTGTTTTCATTCCCCTAACGCCTAGAAACTTCCGCGAGAGTATTTAAACTGCTGATTTTGGGGTCTCCGGGCCACTTCTGTTCCATCTTTCAGTGTATTAAGTACATAGCAGGAGGCGGGAAGCGCCTCTTTCTTCTTCAGCCGTTCAACACCAGGTAATGGCCTATTAATAACTTCCTTTCTTGCTAGGTCGGCAGTTTAACACTCGCGGCGGGTTCGAAGCATTTCCATCATGTAACCTTCTCCTAAAATGTAATTACTCTTTTCATCTTTTTCTTGTAAAGCTACATATTGGGATAGAGAGTGCTAACCCTCTCGAGCTCCCACTCACATTTGTTTTGAGGTGAACTTATTTTCTCAAACTATTCTTCGTTTATGTAATGTAAAGTGTTCTTCTCTAAGTCACCTCTGTAGTATGGGATTAGCCCTTGCGTTAGTGGCCCAGAGCCAGATTAGGTTTTAAAAACAAAGTGTATTAGGAGTGCAAGTTCGCCTCCTCTCAAATTGTTATTTTAGAGGTCATGTAATCAACCTTCTTTTCATGTAATAGACCTCCGTAGGTTGGGTATTTTACCCCTGTGAATACGTCCTTAGAGGACAGCTTGAAGGTAGAGTTTGGTGTGGCCTTGTGATAGGCTTACAATTTTGAGAGCGGATCGCTCTTTGAAATTTGTTTCTGTATGCCTCGTGCAGGCTTTATGTGTAATGTTTGGAGCCAGTGCTCCTGGGCATGAATGGGGTTTTCTGCCCCTTGGCTAAAATTTTTTTTTTGGAGTAAGGCGGGGCTGATTGCCCAAGAGTTATGAAGTAAGGGCACTGAGCCCGAATCCAGTAATATTGTACCTACATTTTTGCTACTCTGTACCTGTTATGATTGTTATCTCTTGTTTTTGAAAAGAAAATATAACCTAGTTAAATTTTAAATTAATTTTACATTGCACGTTAATTTCGTAGCTTGAAACCCATTCACACCCGCACCTTCTTTCACCTCTACCTACCACGGATATCTCCGTAACAATAATAATAATAATAATAATAACGGCATGTGGCCCCCGGACAGGCTTGGTGTAGGTCACACGAGTAGACGCTTATAGGCGACCTGCGCGTTTGTGAAGGTGGGGCCCTAGCTGTGATTAATTCTAATGCTGAAGACGACACACACACGCACACACACACACACACACACACACACACAGAGCCATCAGAATTAACCCATTAAGGATAGAATCCCCTACCCGGTAAATGCCAAAGTGTCCAGGTGCTGTAAAAGTAAATCTACTTAAAGTCCAAAAGTTAATTTAGTGTAATGGCTCTCAACATTTGTCGGCCTGCGCTCCCTTTTCATCATTTGATTTTCAAAATTATACTTTTCTGTTAGGGTTAATATCTCAAAATATGTTTTATAATGATTTTATTATTATTAATTATGAGTATTTAATATATTTTAAGTAATAATTATGATACAATCACGTTACAAAGAAAATCATAATAATAATACAAGAGAATAAAAAAATGACACTAAATATTGAAACGGGAATGCCCCGTCGGCATTCACCGTCAAGGGTTTGAAAAGGCTGCCGGGCGCGCAGGCAGCGGATGTGACAGCGAAGCAGATGATTGCTCGCTGCGGGGAGCCAGCCAAGGCCAAGTGACGTCACGATAGAACATTCCATTGCTTCCTTTTCATTGTCTCCGGAATGGAATGTCCGATCAAAATTTTAACCACGTCATCATGTAGATCCCAATAACAAATACTAATATGTCAAGTTTCAAGCAAATTGGCGGAAGGATGGCCATGTTATTATAGATTGAAGAATCTTGTATTTGAAATCTCGCCATCCGACCCACGCGTATAAAAGAAGCGTGCTGGCTTAGTAGAATTCAATGTGTGTGTGTGTGTGTGTGTGTGTGTGTGTGTGTGTGTGTGTGTGTGTGTCTTCGTATCCCATCGTGGAAATTATAGTCGAGATCGTTACTCTGTCCGGCTGAGTGCCGATGACAGGACGTGGGTGATGCAGTTCGAATTTCTAAATGCCAGAAGTACGATCGTAGGACTTTAACTTCGCGCGATTGAAGGAAATAAATAATCTCAAGTAATGAAATGAAATGGCGTATGGATTTTAGTGCCGGAAGTGTCCGAAGACATGTTCGGCTCGCCAGGTGCAGATCTTTTGATTTCACACCCGTAAGCGACCTGCGCATCGTAATGGGGATGAAATGATGATGAAGACGACACATACACCCAGCCCCCGTGCCAGAGAAATTAACCAATGATGGTTAAAATTCCCGACCCTACCGGGAATCGAACGCGGGACCCCTGTGACCAAAAGCCAACGCGCTGACCATTTAGCCATGAAGCCGGACATCTCAAGTTATTGACAGTGACTAACTTGTTCAAACAATAATACAAGTGACATTTCGTAAAAGTGACGAACTGAAAGGGCTTATATGATTGATATTTTAAACAATCACGAAGTGACTTGTGAATTTAATTTCAGTTCGTAGAGACTGTACATTAATTTATTTTACGGGACTGTTCCGCGTGAACTTTTCTCAAATTACTGTGTTTTACGTAAGACTGTGCTTAGCTCATATCATAAAGACTGCCTTAGTGGGAAACTTAATTTCTTTCCATAAGACTGTACATCTCACTTCATAAAGACTGTGTTTTCGTGAAATTTAGTTTATTTCCATAAAACTGTGCGTCTCATTTCATAAGAATGTGTCTTCATGAAAAACTCAGTTTCTTTCTATAGGACTGTGTTTAATTAAAACTGTGCCTTCGTGCAAGAACTTAATTTCTTTTTCATAAGAATGTGCGTGCTCTAGCTTGCATTCATAGAACTCATTCGTTTATATCGTGTTCGAGCATTACGTGAGACTGTATCCTAGCGACTTAATCTGTTTATTTTCATTGGACTGTCCCAAAGTAATGGTGTTCATTTCGTTTCATAAGACTGAACCTTAAAGTCATAGAAAGTTCCAGAATTTTATGTTACCCCATTAACTGCAAGTTCGTCGACGAGACTTTCGTATTTTGAACAGTGCTAACTTTCCTTATCATCACAAACTGTGACTCTGAATTTATTAGAATTTCTTCGAAGTGTTTGCGTCCAACCCTATTAAGTGTGGAACTTGTGATTTTTACGAATAGTGTCGTGCAACAATCTTTAGTGCAGTGCGGTAGAAAAGTGTCGTATCAGATTCTATTGACATTCTGTGCGAAGTCCATACATTTCTCTACTTCCTTCATGGGATTCCAGTGGAATAAAAGCTAATTAAATATTCCACGCTGCACACAGACATCACCAGACGTCAGATTCCCAGTTCGATTCTCATCCGAACTTCGAGGGTCGTCAACCGCCGTGGGATAACGTAGTGCCATGGTGCTGAGAGGAGTTCTATGGTGAGAGGGAAGGAGTTCAACAATGGGAGACATCACCGACGCCGAGGGACGATGCCTCTCTCTACCTCTATTTGGACATTCAAACTCCAACTTTAGTTCAGTGGAGAGCCCGGATTGACGCCAGGGCGTGTAGGATCCATGCTCAGAGAGTCAGAGAGAGATGGGTAGTGTAATAAGCTCTTATTAAGTGAAACTTGATGTTTATTCAAAAAGAGACAAATTATATCACCTTTACAGACGAACAGTTATAACGGAGGATTCTATACTCACTGCAGTTATATAATTTCAAACTACATCATTTGATTTGATTTTCTAAGAACATAATTAATGATTAATGAGAGGGCTGGCACTGTTTCTCTTTCACAAGCTCTTCAATGTTTGCTTCCAACTGTGATAGTGCACTCCTCAGATCACTTTCAACATTTAGCCGTGCTCGGTATTTTCATTTGATGTAAGCCAGCGTAGAAAACTGACTCACATAGATATGTTGATAGAAACTGCACAATACAATTTGAAAATAAAAATGTTTATTTCCTGTAAATTTGTCATACATTCATTTTTATCAGTTGATATATTACTTTATTTTCATTTTATTGTCATTTTACTACATTTCTTATACACGTAGAAAACAGTTTGTGTAAAAAGTAATTGAAAATTCAATAAGTTTTAGTATACTTTATGATAAAATTATTGTACTTTTATAGAATTTTACACATATCATTACACAATTCATAAATACGAATGCCTTGTCCCAACGTAACTATAAAGTACGAGTATAATAATGTTAGGAAAACTTTTCTTCGTGTACGATTTAGAGATAACGAAAGTAATTTTTTGTAGTAAATGCTTTTCTTTGTCACAAATTTTACGTTTATCAAATACGTGTGTGTTTTTCATTGCTCTCCACACTTTCTCTGAAATTCTCCAACGCCTTCCCAGGGGGGCGCGCCCCTCATATTGAGAACCGTTGATTTAGTGTATCCATTTTTTATCCACGATAAACAACAATATCGAGTACAAAATGCTTAAGTGTTTTCTCAAAATTAGGGTGAGATTATTTTTTCTTGTATAATAGCCATGATAAGTGCGGGAATTCAAATCTTCAAGTAGAGAGATCACCCCTCCGCGCCCTTTCCTTGTTACCATTTATGAATAGCATAGAAAAGTGGCTTACCTGACATCCTCTGTTGTTATCTGGAGTTCTGAACACAATTAGCACATTCTGTCTCTCCTTCGACATGATTGTAACGTGTCAATGGTGATTGACTGACACTGGCTGCTTGTGCGGTACTTTGTGAGCAGATATATTTTATGAGTGAGCAGATCCAATTCAGTTAACAAGTTTGTAAATGCTCATAATTTCACTACAGTTCTAATAAGCTCCTTTAGTTACCCAAGAATAAGTCGTTGGAATATTTCGGTAATAATTTGGAAAGGCTACAGGGAAACCTTTCTGAACTGTAATAAATAATCTTAGAAAGGGAGGGAAAAAAGAAATGCACAGTGTCTTGGGTAAAACAGGTGAACTCATAATAGATCCGAGGGAATTACTTGACACGTTGAAGGAATATTTTGAAAAATCTTCTCAACGTAAAAGGAAATTATCCTGGTGCCGTTGCGATTAACCAAGCTCACGGGGAGGACGACAACGATGTCGGTGAAATTACACTTGAAGAAAGGAAAAGATATTAAATAAACTCCATTGTCAAAAAGCAGCAGGAGTAGATTAAATTAGACATGAAGTGGTGAAATATAGTGGGAAGGCAGGGATGTAATGGTTTCATAGAGTAATATGTGCACCTTTCCTCTGTCCCAGATGGCCTAGCTCAGCGGAGAACGTTGCGTGGTTACGTTCGAAAAACAAAATGTCCAGTAAAATTTATCATATAAGACTGGGACATGATCTAGAATACATATCCATGAATGATAACTCAGTAATATAAAGGAGGTAAAATCATAATTTATTACGTCAAAAACATAAAGATTAAATCAAACAAAAACTATACCCAATGAAAACTCCAAATTAAATTAAACTTAATTTACAATGGAAAATTTGACACTAAAGGTCTTTCAAAAGCTTACGGGTTGAGAACCCAGATATATCAAGTTCAATAACATCGGAAACGTGAAATCTACCTATTTGTGACGGAGATCGAAATAAGTTGAGTGTAGGCTGCGATTAAGAACCGTCTCTTCCACGAATATATAATGATCGACTCAATATAGGCCTAATTACACTAATTCCGAATTTGTCGGATATTTACATATATAAAAGAACACTTTGTTTGGTACTGCCCTAAGTTTAAACCATCAATAGAACACAGATTCTAAATACTCGATATCCGGATCGTAGACAAAAGACAGAGGTTTGGAAACCTCGCAACCCAACTACAGCCAACGGGTTGTGGAAAACTAATCAACACAAATAATGAACAACACTATCACTCACATAAGACATATAAAAACAATGAATACAAATAAACCACATATGAAAAAGAAAGACTCAAATGATAAACGTCAACATCAGATCAAGCGGGAATCGCACTGAAGATCGGCGTAGTCTCGACATTTCTGGTCACATTATCGGGCTATATTTGTTTACTTGTTACAAGCAGGTTATCAGCTGCTGGCAAGAGAAAAAATGCATTCATTGTATGTGTGGCTCAGCCACCCCTCTCTCAAATAACTAACGGGACTATGCGTAAACTTTCAATCAGGCCTTCCCTGAATCATTCAGTTGCTCGCTGTCTACCTGGAACATACTCTCGCCCAGCGGAGAGTAATCTCGGCTAAATAAGCTCTTAAACATTATCACTTATTATAACGTCCGCCTCTGTAGCGTAACGGTTAGTGTTATTGGCTGCCGTCCTCGGGGGCCCGGGTTCGATTCCTGGTACTGCCAAAAAACATTAAAGACTGGCAGGAGGGCTGGTATGTCGTTGAAATGGTACATGCAGCTCACCTCCATCAGGGGTGTGCCTGAAAAGAGCTGCACCACCTCGGAATGAGGACACGAGTTTACTTTACTTATTATAACATCTGGTAGTGTGCCTCCATGGTTCAATCCGCAGCGCGTCGGCCTCTTACCGCTGGATACCGTGGTTCAAATCCCGGTCACTCCGTGTGAGATTTGTGCTGGACAGAGCGGAGGCGGGACAGGTTTTTCTCCGGTACTCCGGTTTTCCCTGTCATCTTTCATTCCAGCAACACTCTTCATTATCATTTCATAGCATTTATCAGTCATTCATAAATCACTTTGGGAGTGGCGACCCCATTGTACTAATAGCTTATATATGATTCATTCATTACATCCCTGACCCGGTCAAAGACTGGAAAACAAGTTGTAGGTTTACATTCGTAACATCTGGTATGGGGCACACCCTCTCACGAGCCAGGTACAACTCATTAATTCAGCCTCTGAGGCAATCTCCAATTCTAGGCCTCAACACAATAATCACGGCTCATCATAGCCTCATATTCCATAGTCCCCGGTTCAGTTCTGAAGCACTGTTGGGGTTGAATGCCACTTTCTGTGAATAACCCTCACTAAACACGATGGGCATAGCCATCTGCACACGTCCTCACCTGAAAAAAACATGCAGTAATACTGCATCATGCATAGCCTGTCTATAGATTAGTTCTACATATCTCTAAGTTCCCGTTCGAATCTCGAGAGGTTCTGTTCCCTCCAATCTCTATGGATGAACATGACATCGCTTATTGCCTACCTTAGTGTCTGCATGACACCCGTGAAAATATCTAAACATACACCAAAACACCATTCTATCTCCTAACATAGCCCCCGTATTCCAACTCTGAATAATACTAAAACTAGCGTATAGCATGCATTCAGCCCCAAACATTATTTACAACAAAAATGAAAACAGACCAATGCCACTCTTGCTTACATTACAATTACTATTTACATTTAACGAAAGGACCACATATGAAACTGATCACTACATATCATGCTTAAAAACAGTTCAACTCTTATCTCCATCTCTGCCATCTGCGGTGTCCTTGGGACCGCTCAATGTGTATGAGTTAGCACATGGCAGTAGTGCTGAGGTCTAGAAGTCTGCTAGTTCGGTCCTCTTCGGTCCATAAATTGATGTCTTCGTTCTAGTACTGCTGTTGGGTGCCTGCAAACTGGTAACTGTGGTTACTTCCAATCCTTTCCACCACTTCGTTAGTGAGGTACTTTCTGATTAGACAAAAGCAGTAATTGCACCTATGTATACAAGACCGAACAGGAAGGATTGCAACAACTGTCGAGGTATCTCATTGATTAGTATACAAGGCAAGGTGTTCACTGGCATCTTGGAAGGGAGGGTGCAATCAGTGGTTATAAGAGGTAGTGGGATGAAAATCAGTGTGGTTTCAGACCACAGAGGGGCTGCCAAGATCAGATTTTCAGTATGCGTCAGGTAACTGAAAAATGTTACGAGAAGAATAGACAGCTATGTTTATGTTTCGCGGGTATAGAGAAAGCATATGACAGTGTACGGAGGAAAAAGGTATTCGCCGTACTGGGGGATTATAGGATTAAGGGTAGATTATTGAAATCCATCAAAGGCATTGATGTTGACAATTGGGCTGCAGTGAGAATTGATGGTAGTATGAGTTCTTGGTTCAAGGTACGTACAGGGGTTGAACAAGGCTGCATCCTTTCACCTTTGTTGTTCATAGTTTACATAGATCATCTGCTGAAAGATATAAAGTGGCAGGGAGGGATTCAGTAGGTGAAATGTAGTAAGCAGTCTGTCCTATGCTGACGACTTGGTCTTAATGGCAGATTGTACCGAAAGCCTGCAGTCTAATATCTTGAAACTTGAAAATAGGTGGAATGAGTACGGTATGAAAATTAGGCTTTCCAAGACTACATTGATGTCGGTAGATAAGAAATCTCAGAGAACTGAATGTCAGACTGGGAATGAAAAGCTGGAACAGGTAGATACTTTCAAGTATTTCGGATGTGTGTTCTCCCAAGATGGTAGTATAGTTTATTTATTTATCGTAAGGCACCACACATGAATTAAAATGTTTAAATTAAAAAACTATTAGAATTTAAAGGTGGATTGCTCAATGCACTGAGGTGCGGATGGAGCAGTCAACAAAGTCATTTATATCTCCATGGTACAAACGGTGGAGGCATTTCAGTTACTTTGTGGGCATCTACGTACATTTCCTATATATGGACTGTTTAGCCAATCAGGTGCACCAGTTTTAGCTGCCGAGTATAACAGGATTACAGGAGAGCATCTAAGAGTGTCAGCAGATGCACCCCATGCAGTGCCACATAGTTTGTGAATGATGTTGTTCATGGCTTTTTGTTATTAGTTTTAGTTTGCCAGCTAGACGTTTCAGATACTGTTTACAGGACATAGTTCTTTCTGGAGTTATTCCCAGGTAGTAAGGTAAATGATATTGAATCAAGGTACAGTAAAGCTAAATGCAGTGAGCTCGCAGTTGCCATCAACAGTATACTGTAAGAAGTATGTCAGCTCCCGGATGAAACTTTCTACATCGGTCTGTTCCAGATCAACTTTGCCTTACAGGAGTGAAAGCTGGGTTGACTCAAGATATATTATTCATAAGTTAAAAGTAACAGACATGAAAGTAGCGAGAAAAATTGCTGTCAGACGGGAACAATGGAAGGCAGTTACTCCGAATGAGGAGATAAGGATAGGTTAGGAATGAACTCGATTGATGAAGCTGTACCCGTAAACCAGCTTCGGTGTTGGAGATATGTGGGGGAATGGAGGAGGATAGATTGGAGAGTAATGCAAGGAGAGTAAGTGAAGTAGAGGGGACCAAGATGACGGTGGTTAGACTCAGTTTCTAACGATTTAAAGGTAAGAGGTATAACACTAAATAAGACCACAGAACTGGTTACAAATAAATGATTGGGTGGTGGCTAAGTAAAATCCCAGAGGCTTTCACACTGGACGCTGAAAAGCATAACAGTCTATAATGAGGATGTATGTATGTATGTATGTATGTATGTATGTATGTATGTATGTATGTATGTATGTATGTATGTATGTATGTATGTATGTATGTATGTATGTATTAGACACTTCCGAGCCTCGAATGGACGACCCACGCATAAGAATGCCTCCTCGTAACCTGGTAAACATCTACGGATGAGACTATAGTGAAGAGCGGTTCGGAATGCCTAACGAGCTTCGAACCGCTCCCCTCCTACTTTCTGTGCTGACCTCGGCAGCTCGAGCACTTGGGGGGTGGTACGTTCGCAAGAAGTAAAACAAATACTGTGACGTACCCACTTGTCCCACAGATATTTAACAAAATTATAACGTGGCGGGTCACTTTAATATTAAAATAAATAAATGATATCTCATTGTTTCTCCATAAACAATATCCCATGGGCGCCAGCCTTCAAGCTTATGGCTTTAAAACGAAAGTTGATAATTAATAATAATAATAATAATAATAATAATAATAATAATAATAATAATAATAATAATAATAATAATACGTAATGAGACTCAAAAAACTCCCAGGGGTAGGGTGATGGGACACAAATCATTAAGTACACTAACTTGGAATTTAAGGATCATTAATAATAATTTCATAACATACAAATTAAAACAGCTTTATTAGGATGAAAAACGTGACGTAACGGCGTATTAACGAAATCTGAACTTACGGAAGCAAAAGAAAAATTGAATGAAATTAACTCTAAGAAAATGAACTGTTGCGCGAAGACTTGCAGTAACTTATGCCTTTAGCGTACCATATGTAGATTCTGTTATCTTGAAGCTGATGATGGGTGGATCTCTCGTACCGGCTGCCTCATCTGTTGTTGGATTCCAGTCCTACTTATGTTTTTCCTGCCTTTAACACTTCCTACTTTACTCCTTACATAAAGTAGTAATGAGTCCTACTTTTAAGTGCAAAACCAACATGGGTTATGTTCATGGAGAGAATACACTTGTATTCTTCCGTATTACGGAACAGTAGTGTAGCTAAACTCATAATAAAAGCTCTCCTCCCCTATACTAGTCAAAACCGGTCTCCCGTTGACTACCTCTCGTCATTGAGATAACAAGTCCCAATGAGAGTAACTTTTGAGTAGTATATACTCAAGATGCGAAGTGAACTAAGTTAAAATCTTCTCCGATGTGCAGACGTAGAATCGTAGTAAGAGTGTCTTCCACGAGTGAGTATCAGAATGTCTAAGAGTGAGAATAAGAATGTCCTCTCCAGCTCTTGTCTTCGAAGTATATCGGTTCAAAAGACTCCCTCCATCAGCCATATCACATGGTCCAGTAAGATTCGAAGTCTCATCCCTTCTCCTATGTATTTCTGTAAATCCATCACGTTGCTTCATTACGTTCAGTCACATAGGCTGAGCTTTCCCTCTGAAATAAAGCGTCAGGTAGCGAAGTTCGAAAAGTGGGCGTTTATAATGTATCAACTGTCTCTTCATGAGGTGGAGAGGGTAAGATCTCTCGTAACCTAGATGACGTACTTTTCCTGGAAATGGTCTGAAATTAGCCTGCTGACTCTGGTCACCTCACAACGGCTATTGGAAAATTTACTGCAAGTTATTAATATGAATGATGTTGAAATACTTTACCCAATTATTTGTTCGTTCAGAATACGTTATAGCCGCGATACAAAGAAATGAAATGATGATTAAAATGGATGATAAAAACCTTATTTATATATATATATTAATTTAAAAATGACCTAACAGTGATTAGATATATTTAATTATATAGTTCAATAATTGAAAACATGCAGTGATGTTCCAAACATCACAGTACTTAAGATAGAACCTTATGTAATATGAAAGTAGGATTCTCTGGGTTCAACTGTCTACTGGATACTGCTTAGCACTGCTACAAATGACAAGAATCATATAATGGGGGGGTTACGAAGACTTATTCAAAATATGACATAATAAAAAAATACAACCCTATACAATGAATTCTCCGCATACGGGAGCAAAAGAAAATAATTAACACTTCAAATTTGACTCGTCTGAGGGCGTCATCTGCACAAAGGTATAATTGAGGTTTTGCGACCACTATCGTCTATCTTTCCCTCATTAGTTCGTACCTTTGTCGTAAATTTTAATATTCTGTCGATCACACCGTGTTATATGAGCTGATGTCCCCCTGCTTGGTACATACTGTTCTTAGCACGTAATTAACCGGTTCCTACCCTACATGATTGCCATATTAAAAAGGATACTTACATAATACGCAGACAAAAACACACATTCCACTGAGCTAAACCCCGGACTTCCCTTATCTGCTACCAAGACAAAACAACGTTGAACATCGGTTCTGTTTGAACTCAAAATAATGCACACTATATACTAAACACACTCATATGTACACATCATGCATAAATGGGGCCATTCCTTTAAGAAAAACATGGTTATCAGTATCTTCTGCCCCAGCGCAAGCTTAATGGAAGCTCGCACAAGGTATCCCACTCTGACCTGGGCTCAAACTGGACGACTTCCGACTGACAGGTATATTCCTAAAATCTCTAAACTAGCTACGGTCTCATACCACCGGATATTGGGACAGATCCATAATCATTTATTAATTACCTTCTAAATCGCCGTGATATTATCATTGCATAAGTGTTCTTAGCTGAACCATTTGAACCAAACAAACAGGCACGGTGAAAACCCAGAGCCCCGAGTCTTACTACAATAGCCCGGTAGGGCCGCTTTGTCGCGAAGGGAGAGAAGCAAACCCATACAAAAAAAGAAGGGAAGGTCATTCGCTTTAGTACTACCATCACTCATTCATTGGCTACGCCGGATTCTTCTCTCAATTACAACGGCCAGCCCTCCTTTCTCGGAGACACATATCTATGGCCCACTTCATTTGTTTATTCATCTTACCGCAGAATTCCCAAGAAATACTCATTTATTCTCTACCTTCTCATTCTTATCGTTGAGCGCCGAATGTGCGCAACGTCACTTGCGAATTATCTCATCGTAACATTATCTGGGCATTCGGCCCTCTCATTACGTCTCATATCGCGTATCTTCTTTCCTTGGGCTTAGGACTCTCATGATTCCTCAGATCCACGCTTTTCATCCTCTTCGCTCATCGCCCAAAGTTATGCATATTTTATATTTTGACCATACATTAAAGACTCTGGCTTCCCTGGGTCTCATCCCGGTTACAGACAAAAAAACTCCATACATTTCTGGTGAAATAATCAAGAATTACGGGAAACTCGCAAACTCTCCCTCACAATTATACCTAAATAACACAGTTATGCATCTCCCTCAGTCAAGATTTCTTCTCTCTTGCTGCACATGCAATTATTATATGTATAAGCTACGCATGCATCGTCTGACTGACCCATGCATTTCCCCAGCATATACGATAGCCATCTTAGACATTAACTAACAGCCTTTGGACATGGTTTGCCCTGCTCATCAACACTATTGTTCCAACCACCCCTAGGGGAACTCAAATATTCTCCTATCCTTGTTTCCCATACTTGCTAGGACATTCTACATATTACTAAGAATAACCCCTCACGATAAACTAATCACTAAGAAAAATTTGGGTCGTCCGGGGAGTTAGCTCCCTTGAATTTACGTTAACATGATAAAGTACAATAAAATTTCCATATTAGGACATGCATTATTTTACAACATTTAGGTATTACAAAGGAACAGCTCATCCTCAGACCCGGTTATACTATAACGTGCTAAGAAAATTATATTTTGACATCAATTTATCTGTTTGGTGACCGTGGTTTTTCCTTCCACGGGAGACCCATGGCGGAGCTTACTGCTGCATGGCTTCGGCGCTGGAGTCGAGCGTGCTGTCCTTCGACCCTGGTCCACACAAGTCCGTCATCCTGGTTAGCTCGTTCACTGCTGAAATCTTATAATCCAAAGGAGTAACACTCCACAACTCGTCACACGGTCCCCTGTTTACCGCGACACTCACACAGAATTTACACAGTAAACGGGCAGGTCATTCTAAACACAGGTGGGTGCCTTCACAGCATGAGTCGGGTGGCTCACGGTACTTGAGAACCCTGACTCAGAGTAGCGATTTGGATGATACCAATTTATTGATATCACGTACTCGTTTAGGCCGGCATTGTCCATAGCCTACTCCCGCTACTCGTTTATAAATTATGCTCGCGGCTTAATTAATTGACACGCGGCACAGAGACATTTGCCGAGGCTCACTTGGCTTCTCATCTACACTTCACAAGGCCTTTGTATTTCACGGCCGCGACGGACAAAACACTGTCTTAGTATGCGGTCAATAGGTTTCGGACTGTAAAAACTGGAACACAATGTAACACACTGTCCTCTCTCAGCGACCCGCTATGAACTGTCTCCAGCCAGGGCCAGCCCGGCCTTTATGATCTTCACACCGGAAGACTAGGGGCGTAAACATTTCACGGTTCATTAAGGACAACAGCTCCTTTCATCCCAGGAATTCCAGACATTTAAATGGTGCATATTGTAACCCTCTATTTCATCTACCAGTGAACCAGGTGCGCTCGACCAGCGATCGGTAGTTCTCCCGTAATTTCATTCCCGCCTTTTAAGCAATCCATTGGCGTCCTCTGGTGGGTGGAGTCATCTTTGAGCGCGATTCTTAGCTTGGGGGACGCTTTACATCCACACGTGTTTGCAATATGTTACCGCTGGATATCTGGTGACCTCCTTTCTCCCTTTGAATAAAGTATTCCATATATTCAGTCAGGGATACGCAGAAAATTTAGCTCTATTCACTGGTATGCCTACCATAATTTTCCCATGTCTGGATCAAAATATCCTATAATTTTTACGCGCCAAATTTCGACGTTGGCATCCATGAAACGTGCATAAAAAACTGGAAGTTCCTTCTGTTAGTTTGGAACCCTGGGAAACTTGGCCACACCTCGAGGCGTGTTTAACTACCGTATCGTCGCCTCATATCTACAACTCTGTCTGCGAGTTGAGAGGGCTTTTTCACGGGAGCTTGGCTCCAGCCCACCCTTTCCTTTGTTTTCCAGGCGATCTTTCGCGGGTTCCGTTCTGGCCACATGCTGCTCGAGTCCCTTCGCCCATCATTCTACAATGACGCGACTTTTAGAAATGATTTTAATAGGGTAGAAAGGCACCTATGATTTCAATGAGCTGTACAGGACACTGTACGGTTTCAGTATGTATGTATGTATGTATGTATGTATGTATGTATGTATGTATGTATGTATGTATGTATGTATGTATGTATGTATATATATATATATGTATGTATGTATGTATGTATGTATGTATGTATGTATGTATGTATGTATGTATGTATGTATGTATGTATGTATGTATGTAGTTACTTTCTTGATTTTAGACTGGGAAATCTGAAAATAAAAATTCGGACTGCTATAACATGCAATTCTTTATCCTATAATATGGCCTTCACCGTAAAGCGCTACAAGATGCTAAGATAAATAGTACTAGATAATGCTACATTTAGTTTCCAACCTGTTGAAATCCTAGTTTGAAAGTGATAAAATCTACAATATCTGATGAGCTATCAATCAATCAATCAATCAATCAATCAATCAATCAATCAATCAATCAATCAATCAATCCTGATCAGCATTTAGGGCAGTCGCCCAGGTGGCAGATTCCCTATCTGTTGCTTTCCTAGCCTTTTCCTAAATGATTTCAAAGAAACTGGAAATGTATTGAACGTCTCCCTTGGTAAGTTATTCCAATCCCTAACTCCCCTTCCTATAAATGAATATTTGCCCCAGTTTGTCGTCTTGAATTCCAACTTTATCTTCATATTGTGATCTTTCCTACTTTTATAAACGCCTTTCAAACTTATTCGTCTACTAATGTCATTCCACGCCAACTCTCCGCTGACAGCTCGGAACATACCACTTAGTCGAGCAGCTCTTCTTCTTTCTCTCAATTCTTCCCAACCCAAACATTGCAACATTTTTGTAACGCTACTCTTTTGTCGGAAATCACCCAGAACAAATCGAGCTGCTTTTCTTTGGATTTTTTCCAGTTCTTGAATCAGGTAATCCTGGTGAGGGTCCCATACACTGGAACCATACTCTAGTTGGGGTCTTACCAGAGACTTATATGCCCTCTCCTTTACATCCTTACTACAACCCCTAAACACCCTCATAACCATGTGCAGAGATCGGTACCCTTTATTTACAATCCCATTTATGTGATTACCCCAATGAAGATCTTTCCTTATATTAACACCTAGATACTTACAATGATCCCCAAAAGGAACTTTCACCCCATCAACGCAGTAATTAAAACTGAGAGGACTTTTCCTATTTGTGAAACTCACAACTTGACTTTTAACCCCGTTTATCATCATACCATTGCCTGCTGTCCATCTCACAACATATTCGAGGTCACGCTGCAGTAGCTCACAATCTTGTAACTTATTTATCACTCTATAGGGAAGAACATCATCCGCAAAAAGCCTTACCTCCGATTCCACTCCTTTACTCATATCATTTATATATATAAGAAAACATAAAGGTCCGATAACACTTCCCTGAGGAACTCCCCTCTCAACTATTACAGGGTCAGATAAAGCTTCACCTACCCTAATTCTCTGAGATCTATTTTCTAGAAATATAGCAACCCATTCAGTCACTCTTTTGTCTAGTCCAATTGCACTCATTTTTGCCAGTAGTCTCCCATGATCCACCCTATCAAATGCTTTAGACATGTCAATCGCGATACAGTCCATTTGACCTCCAGAATCCAAGATATCTGCTATATCTTGCTGGAATCCTACAAGTTGAGCTTCAGTGGAATAACCTTTCCTAAAACCGAATTGCCTTCTATCGAACCAGTTATTAATTTCGCAAACATGTCTAATATAATCAGAAAGAATGCCTTCCCAAAGCTTACATACAATGCATGTCAAACTTACTGGCCTGTAATTTTCAGCTTTATGTCTATCACCCTTTCCTTTATACACAGGGGCTACTATAGCAACTCTCCATTCATCTGGTATAGCTCCTCCGACCAAACAATAATCAAATAAGTACTTCAGATATGGTACTATATCCCAACCCATTGTCTTTAGTATATCCCCAGAAATCTGATCAATTCCAGCCGCTTTTCTAGTTTTCAACTTTTGTATCTTATTGTAAATGTCATTGTTATCATATGTAAATTTTATTACTTCTTTGGCCTTAGTCTCCTCCTCTATCTCGACATTTTCCTTGTAACCAACAATCTTTACATACTGCTGACTGAATACTTCTGCCTTTTGAACATCCTCACATACACACTCCCCTTGTTCATTAATTATTCCTGGAATGTCCTTCTTGGAACCTGTTTCTGCCTTAAAATACCTATACATACCCTTCCATTTTTCACTAAAATTCGTATGACTGCCAATTATGCTTGCCATCATGTTATCCTTAGCTGCCTTCTTTGCTAGATTCAATTTTCTAGTAAGTTCCTTCAATTTCTCCTTACTTCCACAGCCATTTCTAACTCTATTTCTTTCCAGTCTGCACCTCCTTCTTAGTCTCTTTATTTCTCTATTATAATAAGGTGGGTCTTTACCATTCCTTACCACCCTTAATGGTACAAACCTGTTTTCGCATTCCTCAACAATTTCTTTAAACCCATCCCAGAGTCTGTTTACATTTTTTTTTTTTCGGCGAAGCCCTACTCTAATTTCCTCTTGGTATTTTTTCTCCTCTGGCTTGACAACATTTCCGTGCTTCTCACTGCCCTTTGAGCAGCCGTAACAAGATTCT
Source organism: Anabrus simplex (assembly GCF_040414725.1). NCBI lineage: Eukaryota > Metazoa > Arthropoda > Insecta > Orthoptera > Tettigoniidae > Anabrus > Anabrus simplex. The sequence continues at coordinate 1,686,743,946 of NC_090265.1, read as the reverse complement.
TGCCCTTCGTTGTCATTTAGTGCACCATATTAAATCATACATTTAGCCCCACCCTTCTCAGTCATCAATCAATCAGTCGCTACTGATCTGCATTTAGGGCTCTCTTCCTGATGGCAGATTCCCCATCAGTTGTTTACCTAAAGTTTTCTTAAATTATTTCAAAGAATTTGGAAATGTGTCGAACATCTCCCTCAGTAAATTGTTCCAGTACCTAATTCCTCTTCCTGTAAACAAATATTTGCCCCAATGTCTCCTCTTGAATTCCAAATTTATCTTCATATTGTTGTGATCTTCACTATTTTTAAATATTCTATTCAGGCTTATTCGTTTACTAATGTAATTGCACGCCATTACACTCCCTATATTGCTGTACTACAGTTGTTGAAGATTACGTAGGATAACAGTTACTCATTACTACGTTTCCGTATTTTAAATATCAAATCCGTTAGACAATACGAGTATTATTATGGAATCTAAATGACCCAGAAGACTTCCGAATACATAAGAAAATAATTATGAACGTCGACATTGGACATGTTGGAATTTTCGGCTATGCATCACGTGATTAATCCCGCTTTCGATTTCATTTTTGTCCAGTTTTCACTTGTAAAAATGTCACACTAAATCTGTAGGAATGATTGGCATGAAAGATGGTTTTAGAGTACGCCATAGGTCTGATAAAGTCTGCATTTCCCTACTCATGAATGTGAGAATGTGTTTGCATGTTTGTGGAACTCTCACCACTGAACGACTTGATGTCTCTTGTTACATTGTCTCTCAAGAGTGCATAACATGGAACAAGTCTTAGGAAAATGTCCTCCTGAGAGTCCCAAAACTGATTAAGCATCTTAACAGCTTAGTCCGATTAAACATCGAGCCCACCAACTGGACTTAGAATTCAATTTCCTTCGTTTATAATTTATTGTTTGGCAATATTATGTATAAAAATAAGACAAGAAGTGTTTATGCCTCAGGTCTAATGAAGGTCCACTGAAGGACTATAGGTGTTACCAGTGGAAAATCAGACCTCCTTGATATGCCCTTTTCTTGCATTCGGACACAGTGAGCTGAACATACTGTATGGGATCACCGCAGTCACATTGTGAAGATGATATTTTGCTCCACTTGTAAAGAGATTCAGCACAGGTTCCATGACTGGTCCGAATACTTTTAAAAGCAGTCAAAGTTTTTCTTGACATATTGAAACCAGGTGCAGGGTCTTTATCTTCAAATAAAACCAAAGCCGAGAAAAGTTTCAACCACCATTCTTCTCTCCACTGGGCATTTGCATCACAATGACTCTCTGTTAATCTTCGGGCACAGCTTTTTGGTGGATATTTGGACTTAAGCCTGTTCCTATTGAGGTCAGGCATGTCTTCGTGAATAAGTAGATCCGTGTTGTCTACGATCTTCTTGTATTCTTGAATCAGAGCATCTTTGCTGTGCAGATGTGGAGGCATGATGTTGCTGAGAACTGGAAGTCAACAGGTGGGGTCTGTATGATTAGGCCAGGCATTAATCTCATGGAATTGTTAAATTGGACGTTGACTAATTTAACGTGAGGGCTGTTCAACCAAACTGGAGCACAGTATTCAACTGTAGGGAAGATCAGGTCTAAAGCAGAGCACCTCAAAGTTGTAGAAACACCCCAAGGTGTACCATAAAGCTTCTCCGATGCGCTATTGCTGCTTCTAATTGTGGCAGCTGCGTTTTCGAGGTGTTTCTTGAAAAGAAGCCATTTGGTTCAGAGTTATTCCTAAAAATTTGGAATTTATTATATCTAAGAACCAATCCCTCACACTGTTAGCCATTCTGTTGTTCGAATGAAAACAGGACACCTCGTATTTTATTGTGCTGTGATGGAACCTCCATTTATGGAAATATCTCCCAGGTCTACGGAGGTCACTAGTCAGTATACCCTCCATGACATTAATATTTATGTGACTTATATCAAGAGCTATATCATGAGCGTAACAGAACTTTATAGACTGTGTTTCAAATAAGTCAGATGTGTCAAATAAGTCAGATGTGTTCACATGGAAGAGAAGGGGAGCCATCACTGACCCTTAGGGAAGTCCATTGCTCAGTTTCCTTTGTTTGCTTATTCTTGTTCCTAGGATGACATTGAAAAGTCTATTGCTGAGAATATTAGGAACAAGTTGATGTATAGTTTTGTTTAGAGTAGTCCCTCTCACCAGACCGTATCATACGCTGCGGAGAGATCCAGAAACACGTCAGCTGTTTTTAGCTGAAGTTGGAACCACACACTGTGTGGGGCATTACAGCAAGAATTTGGTCTCAGCAACCACGATTGAATCTAAAACCGTCCTTATCCATAGGAATACGCTGCAGGATGGAAGGATTTATCCTATTGTAAATAAAATTTTCAAAAAATTCGTACCACCAGATTAACAGCACTATAGACCTACTCTGAGGACGTCTGTAGGTGGAGGCAGTATAATAACACCCACGGCATCCCTTCCCTTTCGTAAGAGGTGACTAAGAGGGGCCGAAGGGGCTCTAAACTTGGGAGTTTGGGTTGGCGACCACGGGACCCTTAGCTGAGTCCTGACATTGCTCCCACTTACTTGTGCAGGCTTCTCACTTTCATCTATCCTATACAACCTCCTTTGGTCAACTCTTCTTCTTTTTCCGATCCCGACGATACTAGAACATTCGAGACGTAGGAATCTTTCATTTTCACGCCCTTTGTGGCCCTTTCTTTGGCCGATACCTTCAATTTTTGAAGTGTCGGACCCATTCTGTTTGTTTCCCTCTGATTAGTGTTAATAGAGAAAGGTTGCCTAGTTATACTTTCTCTTAAAATAACAATCACCGCCACTGTAACTCTGGGGTAGGTTTTTAGGTTTACAAGGTTTCAAGGCAGTAAAAATTTTAGTTTCCTTGAACTCTTTGGGTAGAATCCCTGAGCTTAACATATCACCTAAGAAATGAACTAGCCATAGCCTAGCATTCTTCCTCGGGTATTTATTTACCTCATTGACGTCCTCAATGGTGAAAGCTTTGGAGTAAGAAAAATTCGATGGGATTGATGCCTTAAGGTTTTTGAGGCTTCTTTTCACCATTCTGGTATGATTTTCATCATGAGGAACATTCGGAGTTCCTACAATGTGTCTGATAATCCCATTAGGTGTTGTGCTACATTGCTCTCTTCTGTCCAAAAAACTTCCTCCAAATTTTCCCAGAATACTCCAAGCTGTACTACTGTACGCCTCCGTAGCATAACGATTAACATTATTAGCTGCCGTCCTGGGGTTGGGGGGTCGTGCCAGAGATTTAGAAATGGCAGGAGGGCTGACATGTGGTTAAAATGGTACATGCAGCTCACCTTCATTGGGGGTGTGCCTGAAATGAGCTGTATCAGCTCGGGATGAGGACACTACATTACTTACTTTTTAGCTGTACTGCTTGAATGTCGAAATCTCAATTTCTCAACAGTCTCTGTCCACTTTTGCCTATGTAATGTGTCCAGATCCTCCTGAATATGGAAGAGGGATGTTCTAGCTTTTCACAGAGGTGACACAATGCAATCAAAAACGTTAACATCGTTTTTCTCAGAACTGCACTTTTATGGAAATTGTGTACACTTTACTCAGAAACTAGCGGAGCAAATCACATGAAACGATTCTTCTACATCAATGTTACACTGAAAAATAAAAATGCCAGTGTAAATTGCCCTTTTCTTGCTCAAAAGTCTACATTATAAAAAATAATAAATATTCTAATCACATTTTTTTTCGAACTGACCGGCATGGTTGTAGACAGAGTCCGCATGTAGGCACTACTTAGTCTGATTTTTCGAACTGACCGGCATAGTTGTAGACAGAGTCCGCATGTTGGCACTACTTAGTCTGATTTTTTCATGACTTCTGAGATTATACGTACTACCACTGCCGTATTGTGAAAATCACTAGTGTTACATTTGCGGCTATAAGTAAATCATATTTTCTTTTTCTGTAGGATTATAAGTGTGTTTGCTAATACCAGGCAACTAGAATTGTGGCATGTTCAAATATCGCATTTAATAACGTAGTTGGTTTTAAAAGACGAACACAGTATTTTATTAATACGAACTTATTTCATCCAATTCGTATGTAGAGAATTCAATTAGGATGCATAAGAAGCAAGAAAAATCTGCAAGAACTCCTCCGAAAAGGAAAGCAACCTGACCTAACGTAACCTAACCTAACCTGACCTAACGTAACCTAACCTGACCTAACCTAACCTAACCTAACCTGACCTAACTTAACCTAGCCTAACCTAACCTAACTTAACCTAACCTTGTCTTGTCACGACTTTGGTACGGATTGGAGACTTAGCGTTTGTCTATTTTTATTGACGTACGGTATATGTGCATGTGATATATTTTCTTGTGTGTGTCATTACAGCGAGGTTTCACTTCAGTCCGACAAATAATAGCAAATTTCAAGAAGGGAGCCGAATTATTTATACAAGACAAACACCGAATAATAAGGTGTAATACGTATGTCAAAATGAAGGCAAAAATATATAACATTAAATTGGGCGAGGGTGAGAGAGAGCGTTTGTTTCCTTAATTCCACATTGAGCTTGAAAATCGACTTAATTATGAATATCTTGATATATCATTTACTAAGGTAAGGAGACCTTTGTTACTGATACAGACATTAAGGTTAGTTTGTTGATGGTTATGTCTCGTAATTTCAATATGTAACTAGTCAAGTTGGCAGCAGTGATGAGCGATTAAGAGAGAGAACATGGCAGTGATATATGCTTTGTACTGTAAAGCCATACGTGCCGGGTAGACCTACTATAGCTTGAGTACATTTGCTGAAGCGTGTACGAGAAATCTTCCGATTTTTCATGGACAGCAGAGGGAGGTACTTCCTAATTTAAACGAACGAATCACCGTTCAGAGAGAATAACCTGAAATATCTAATTAATTAATATAAAATAAAGTGGTTGCACAAACCCGCAAACAGGCAGAAACTTCCGCCGGTACATTCCCTTGTTTGTGCCACCCGCGCGACGTGGTTCGGACACTGTGCCACCCACTCTTACTGCATCATGTTAACATTGATCAAGTGGAGACGTATGTAGGAATTCCCTGGGAAGCTCTCCACTGAAGTAATTATAAAGATACGTTTCCTGTAATGGCACTGAAGATAACCAGTCAACGATAGGCATAAGAATATGTAAAGTAACGTGACGAAATACAGCTCATCGCAGAATTTTTTTCTTTTGTTTACAATTTGCTCTACGTCGCACCGACACAGATAGGTCTTACGGCGACGATGAGATAGGAAAGGTCTAGGGGTGAGAATGAAGCGACCGTGAGCTTAATTAACCCTTTAAACGGCAGTGGTTTAATAATTATTTACCACCACCGTTATCTCCTAAAGTGCAGTAATTACAGTACTGCTTATTTCTACCACTGTATACTTGGAGTAAAAATGGCACCAGTCCGCCTCTGTGGTGTACTGGTTAGTGTGATTAGTTGCCACCCCCGCAAGGCCGGGTTCGATTCCCGGCTCTGCCAGGAAATTTGAAAAGTGGTACGAGGGCTGGAACGGGGTCTACTCAGCCTCGGGAAGTCAACTGAGTAGAGGCGGGTTCGATTCCCACCTCAGCCATCCTTGAAGTGTTTTTTCGTCGTTTCCCACTTCTCCTCCAGGCAAATGCCGCGATGGTACCTAACTTTAGGCCACGGCCACTTCCTTCCCTCTTCCTTGTCTATTCGTTCCAGTCTTCCCATTCCCCCCGCAAGGCCCCTGTTCAGCATAGCAGGTGTGGCCGCCTGGGCGAGGTACTGGTCATCCTCCCCAGTTGTATCCCCCAACCCAGAGTCTGGAGCTCCAGGACACTGCCCTTGAGTCGGTAGAGGTGGGATCCGAGGGAAAAACTGACCCTGGAGGGTAAACCGATAAAGAAGAAGAAGAAGAAGAAAATGGCACCAATATATAAACACTATTTAGTTTGTTCTTCGTTTCCAATGGAACAGAACAGCATTTGCCTGGTGTGAAAATGGGAAATCACGGAAAACCATTTTCAGGGCTGCCGGCAGTGGGGTTCGAACCCACTATCTCGCAGATGCAAGCTCACAGTACTTCTACTGTTGTGTAGATTTTAAGCCGAAATTTCTTCAAACTAATGTGTATACAGCGTGAATAATAAGCACTAGTATCCTGTCCTTCCGTTTACTTCTGTGGCTTGTTGTTCCCTGTGGTATGCCCACGTTGAAACGTAAAGTGATGCTATGTCCGTTTCTTTCTTTTTTTTTATGTTGCACCGACGCCAATAGGTCTTATGGCAACGGTGGGATAGGAGTAGCAAGGAAGCGACCGTGGCCTTAATTAAGGTGTAGCTCCGGCATTTTCCTGGTGTGAAAATGGGAAACCACGGAAAGACATCTTCAGGGCTACCGACAGTGGGGTTCGAATCCACTATTTCCCGAATGCAAACTGATAACTACGTGCCCCAAACTGCGCAGCCACCAGCTCAGAATGCCTGTTTCCTTTCTCGTTAGGTTCACATTTCTTTTTCGTAACTGATTTGCAGTATTGACATGCCATAATAAGGCATTTGCGGTTTACATCTTCTTTGACAAAATACCGTCTTAACAACTGTGAGATGGACAGCAGACAACGGTATGATGGTAAACGGGATGAAAGGTCAGTTTGTAAGTTTCACCAAGAATAAAAGTCCTCTCAGTTTTAATTACTATGTTGATGGGGTGAAAGTACCTCATGGGAATCAGTGAAAGTACCTACGTGTTAATATAAGGAAAGATCTTAATTGGGGTAATCACATTAATGAGGTTGTATAGAAAGGTTACAGTTCTCTGCACATGGTTATGAGGGTGTTTAGGGGTTATAGTTAGGACGTAAAGAAGAGGGTAAGTCCCCAATTACAGTATGGTTCCAGTGTATGGGACGCTCACTAGGACTACTTGATATGAGAACTGGAAAAGATCCAACGGAAAGCAGCATGAGTTGTACTGGGAGACAGTAGTGTTATGAAGATGTTGCAAATTTTGAGCTGGGAGAGCATGGGAGTAAAGAGACGAGCTGCTCGACTAAGCGGTATGTTCCGAGCTGTCGGTGGAGAGATGGCGTGGAATGATACTAGTAGACGAATAAGCTTGACTGGAGCTTTCAAAAGTGGGAAAGCTCACAATATGAAGCTAAATTTGTAATTCAAGAGGACAAATTGAGGCAAACATTTCTTTACAGGAAGAGGAGCTTAAGATTGGAATAATTTCCAACTTCTTCGAAATTATGTAACAAGGACTTGGTAAAAAATAACTGATAGCGAATGTGTTGCCTGAATGCAGATCAATGCTGATTTATTTATTTATTTATTTATTTATTTATTTATTTATTTATTTATTTATTTATTTATGTCAACCCCCGCACGTGGGAATCTCGTTTCTTACATTTTTCGGCTACCTGCCTTTACCGCCGCCTTCAAATACAACCGAACTGATCCACGATCGAACCGGTCACCTTGAAATCAGACAGTCAGCATTCCATCTCCATCTTCTAATGTACTCAGGTCGGCGGACAAGAGATGCGAGGAAGGAGGGGAAGAGGTGAGGTGGACGAATGGACAAACAAGTGGATGGATTGTACTGTTTTATTAAAATTCCATAATGTCATATTCTATTGTAGGAATTATAGGCCTTCCCATCTTGAGATATAATCTTTAATCAGACGGATCCATTTATGATATTTGTCCAACTTACTCCTTATATTTTTCGTTGAACGCAGTTTATAAAGTTAAAGAGCAATCCAGACAACACAGCTGACACGTTTAATATGTTTAAAATCATTTTGTTTTCACTTTCATTTCATAAATTGTGTTCGATCGCCTGGAAATGTGTTTTTCTCTCTGTAAAAGAAGTCGTCGCTGAATAGCATGGCATCTCTCCAATGTGATAATGTTTCTAGACTACAATTTTCTTGGGGTTCAGTCGGAAGTTGGGAGTTATTTTCAAAGCAAACCTACCCCCTTGTGTGTGGGGACTGTAGAATGTACAAAGTGGAAGGGATCCAACACTTTGAAAAATGACGGTATCAGCCATAGAAAGACAAGAGCCACGAAGGCTTTAGAATGATTCCCTTGGCCTCGAATGCTCTAATACCGTCGGGGTCGGAAACGAACAAGATTTGACTAAGGGAGGTCTAACAGGAAAGACGAAAGTTAGAAGCCTGCCACAAGTAAGTGGAAACAATGCCAGGACTCAGCGGATGTCCCCATGGTCGCCAACCCACGTTCCCAAATTAAGTCCTTGGGGCCTCTATTAACCGCCTCTTACGACAGGCAGGGAATACCGTGGGTGTTATTCTGCCGCCCCCACCAGCAAACGTTACAGGAACATTTTAGCAGATTGCCTCCAAAACAAAACTAATGGAGTGCAATCGAACGAGTTCAGATGGTGCAGGAAATATTATATTAGGAAATGAAGTCTTAAAGGAAGTAAAGGAAGTGGGTAATAAAGTAACTAACGATGGAAGTAAAGAGGACATAAAATGCAGACTAGCAGAGGCAAGGAAGGCCTTTCTTAAGAAATTTGCTCACTTCGAACATTAGGAATATGTTTTTGAAGACTTTCATCTGTAGCGTGGCATTGTATGCATGTGAAACATGGACGATAACTAGCTCAGAAAGAAAGAGAATAGAAGCTTTTGAAATGTGGTGTTACAGAAGAATGCTAAAGGTGAGATGGGTAGATCGAATCACGAATGAAGCGATACTGAATCGAATTGATGAGAGGAGGTCGATTTGAATAAATTTGACGAGAAGAAGACATAGATTGACAGGACACATCTTAAGACACCCAGGACTTGTTCAGTTGGTTTTTGAGGAAAGTGTAGACGGTAAGAACGGTAGGGATAGACCAAGGTATGAATATGACAAGCAGATTAGAGCTGATGTAGGATATGGTAGTTACACAGAAATGAAAGGATAGGGTGGCACATAGGTGTACTGCGTATAAAAAGCGGGCTAAAATTATTCTTTACCAGGATAAGATAATTACCGTAGCTCTCTTAGACATGTTATGTATGTTGATGTGATAACGGAGGTAGTCCTAACCCTCCATTTATGATAATAGTCCTTTACCTAGGATACATATATATATATATATATATATATATATATATATATATATATATATATATATATATATATATATGCATGCATGCATACATCTTTATTATAGTCTGCTATCCCTTTCATCAACCTTACATGGAGATGGGTTTGGCACAAGAACTGCTGCTAACCAGCAAAAGAAGGGAAGAAGAAGAGATGAATTCAATATTTTACGAAGTTGGAATAAGTTCATGCACTGAATTCGACTGGAAGTACAGAAAGCGCAAAATGTTATCTATTGTATGAAAATCCATTAACATGAATTACGACACTAGGTTGTGTCCTCCTATTAGAGATATCTGTAAAAGATATGAACTTATGAAAGTACAGTCGAACTTTGGAGAGTGGATAAGGTGCATGTGTACTCCGCCGTAGTGTGGATATGTACCTTACAGACCATTCAGTGCACTGGCTGCTGTTTCAGCAGTAACAGCTATAAGGACTCTCCTCAAACATCCTCACGCTACTGCAGCAGGTATGTTATATTGAATAGTGTCTCCGATTTCAGCATTCTCAATTAGAATCATGTATAGCATAATTCCTTACACATAACCAAAAGGGGGTTGACTTTCTTTGCGTGGTAAGTGACCATCGGTAACTTCATAATCAGTTAGGTAGAACGTGTCAAAAATTATTTGTAATTTCATTAATAATATTGAGCTTAAACCATTTTGTATGAAATACTTCAGAGATCAGGTGAGTATTATAAATGTAGGCTGCAGTCACAGTGCTTACAAATAAGTGCTTTACGGGAATAATAGTAATAATATATAAATTATGATTGAGCTCTATTTCTTATATGTAAAATATCGAAATACGTGGTATATCACCAACTATAAAGGTGTGAAATGAATAATAATAATAATAATAATAATAATAATAATAATAATAATAATAATAATAACCGCCTCTGTGGTGCAGTGGTCAGTGTGATTAGCTGCCACCGTCGGAGGACCGGGTTCGATTCTCGGATCTGCTACTACATTTGAAAAGTGGTACGAGGGCTGAAACGGGGTCCACTCAGCCTCGGGAGGTCAAATGAGTAGAGGAGGTTCGATTCCCACCTCAGCCATCCTCGAAGTGGTTTTCCGTGGTTTCCCATTTCTCCTCCAGGCAAATGCCAGGATGGTACCTAACTTAAGGCCACGGCCTCTTCCTTCCCTCTTCCTTGTCTATCCCTTCCGATCTTCCCATCGCCTCACAAGGCCCCTGTTCAGCATAGCAGGTGAGGCCGCCTGGGCGAAACTTTGGGTCGGGGATACAAGTGGTCCTCCTGACCAAAAATATGGCTTCCGATTGAGATAGTTAGCCGGAAGGGCATATGTAGCAAGTGGAGATGCAATTCTTCCCTAGTACTTCGGCACTGCAGTGTGCTTATCACATGTACAGTATAGCTTGCAGTGGCGTGCTAGCCGGCCAGTGTCTTGGGAAGATGCGGTATCCAACTGATGAGCCCTTGCCGCACTGGGGCGAAGCACTGGTAATTTTGACGATTGAGTTTTATGAATTTTATTTAACTAGTCCTCCTCCCCAGTTGTATCCCCCGACCCAAAGTCTCACGCTCCAGAACACTGTCCTTGAGGCGGTAGAGGTGAGATCCCCCACTGAGTCTGAGGAAAAAAATCCTGGAGAGTAAACGGATTAAGAAAGAAAGAAAGAAAGAAAGAAAGAAAGAAAGAAAGAAAGAAAGAAAGAAAGAAAGAAATAATAATAATAATAATAATAATAATAATAATAATAATAATAATAATCATCATCATCATCATCATACTAAAGGTTTCCTTGTTCATGAAGAAGCCCATGGTATCTCGGAAACAGGAACAAAGCTTATTGATATGATAGCCATCAATCCTGAGACGAGACTAGGACTCAACTGTAAGAACATATTCATACTTCGAACAACAAATTGATGTGTACGCCGAGAAATACTCCATCTGTATCTTTTTTTTTACAATGTGTTTTACGTCGCACCGACACAGATAGGTTTTATGGCGACGATGGGATAGGAAAGGGCTAGGAGTGGGAAGTATGCGTCCGGAACCTTAATAAATGCACAGCGTCAACATTTACCTGGTGTGTAAATGGGAAACCACGGAAAACCATCTTCAGGGCTGCCGACAGTGGGTTTCGAACCCTTAACTCCCGAATGCAAGCTCATAGCTGCATGACTATAACCGCACGGCTAACTCGCTCGGTCGTCTGTATTCCAACTATTCCTTATTACATGTCAAAGTTTCAACTTCTCAGCATGCAAGTCATCGATCTGATGAACGGTGCGAGAGGTGCGATCCCAGGCTTCTTTATAAAGTTCAGCAAGGACTTCCATCTGAATATTGCCTTTCTTATAATAATTGCAATTACTGCTCTAACAGGCTCAATAACAATCTTATTTAATGACCTCAGTGCCCCTAAATTACGAAGTCGTATTTTTAGTAACTTCCGAACCTTTTAATTTTAATTGTGAAACTATATTGTTCAGTGGGCTTTGTCTTATATCAATTCCCGGTTGGGGAAGGTATGATGTTTGTTATCAGCAATAAAATAATAATAATAATAATAATAATAATAATAATAATAATAATAATAATAATAATAATAATAATAATAAATTATAAAGTTTCAAAAAATTTTTGTACTTCCATTGATAATATTGAGCTTACAATGTCGTACTTTTAAGATCTTATCTGGTCAACAGTCATTTCTATTTGACGCAGTATGGGCTGTTTGGCGATCTATAACTGAGATTTAATATTATTTTATTTATTTATTTATTTATTTATTTATTTATTTATTTATTTATTTATTTATTTATTTATTTATTTATTTATTTATTTATTTATTTATATTGTATGCCTTTGTATGTGGCGAAGTTAGAGCCCAGGGCCCTCTCTTGCACTTAACCGTAATTTTGTCGTCAAACACCACAGATATTTACATGCGGAAATCATACGACGCAGAGTGTAGAATGGAGTCTTTTCCACCATTCAAAAATCCGGAACACGATAAAGTCAGAATATTTAGAAAAATTAAAATTTTAAAAAAATGTAAAAACGGGAAATCCACTACCGAATTGGCACATGACCTGGAAGTGCGCTCAGCTCGCACCAAAAATGATTACCGCGTTTTCCAGGGGGCAAAGGTGATCAGGCATAGAGCTAAACACTCTACCCCATGTACAAGGAAACTGGTTGGATTGGATAAAATCGACTGCAGTGAAACTCGGTAGGATGATCAATGAGGTCACTATTTCGCCAAGTTGTTTCCGAGGAATCCCTCGCCTGTCAAGTGAAAGTGAGATTCTGTTACTCCCATAGGACCGAGGCTTGCTTAAAACGTTCTGAGCGTGCTCAAATTGTATGTGAAGCAGGATGCTACCCTGTTTACACATAGTCCCAGTGAGAATAATCTCTCTAACGGGTTAGGGGCCACCACTGGAATTCTTTGCCGCCTGATCACAAGGAAGACCACGACTTAGAATATGTCCGAGATGTCAACTCCTACTCCGTGGCAACAGGTATTTCGTCTCTCAGGACCACTTACTTGGCCGTTCACGAACTAGGATGTTACGACAGTAACCCACTCCACGAACCATCATCGTAAGCTTAATGGTAATAATTTGCATACTTAAAAACAGTAATTTGTTGCTACAGTTTTGAATGGATCCTGGTATACTGAAAGCATCGATTTCATTAATATTTCGTAGCATGATCAATATTAAGACATCAGTAGATCGCTACACGCCTACCGTTGTTAAACAGACTGTTCGCAGCATGCCGGAATGAGTAATTTGCAACAGGAATCAAGAATTTCTTCGTTTGTGCTAATAAAAGGAAAGCAAAGCAATCTCTGTACAGGCCATGAAGGCCCTTAGAGGGGTCGAAGGTAAAGGCTTCCACAATCCGTAACCTCGGCACTTGAAAGGGTATAGTGGTTAGTTCTCCGCCCGGCTGCCTTTGCCCCCAGGAATTAAGCTCGTACTCATTTTTTTGTGTAGGATGAGTGAACCTCAGGGCCATCTGCACCTCCAGAAGTGAAAATCTCCTTTCTTAAATTTTTCAACCTCCTGGCGGGAAATCGAACCCATGTGCTTCCAGGTGAACCGAGCAAGCCTTTACCGCCTCGGCCAGGCAGCCCCTGTTTGTGCTAATAATATGTTAATAGTATGCACGTTTATAAATAGATGACCAAGAATTCATATGACATTTTTAGTCGCCATTATTAACCCTAATATTTTTAAATATTCATGTTTCGTACATCTAAAGAAGGCATAAGACAGAGTGCAGAGAGAAAATATATTGGCCGTACTGGCGGCACTATGGGATTATTAAAAGCAATCAAAAGCATTTATGTTGACAATTGGGCTAAGTAAGAAAAGCTGGTAGAATGAGTTCTGGGTTTAATGTACTTACAGGGATTGGACAAGATTGTAATCTTTCACCTTTGTTGTTTGTAGCTTACATGAATCATCTACTGAAAGATACAAACTGACAGGGTTCCGTCCCACGAGTTCCATTCCCGTGAATTCCGAAAACAAATTGGTTAGGAAAAACGTCCCATGAGTTCCTACCGCGTATTCACGCCTGAGTAAATAAGCTAATGTGTCCCACTAGTTCCGAATGTCTCTGAAAAACCCAGTTGTCAGTTCTGAGGTTTGACCGGCTAATAATAGTACGACGCGACTTTGAAGAGTCAATGGCCTTACCACCAGGTACCTAAGGGATATTTTCAAGTAATTTTTGTATGTGTCTTTGAGTGGAGCAGATAAACATGGAGTTCAAAACTAGCATTAAAGGAAACTAAATTTTGATATTTAACGGTTACCGTTTTTATAAGAAACGCGATAACAAATCAAGCGAAGTGTGGATTTGTGCTGCAAAACCATGTGCCGGAAAAGTGATTTTTTTAAATCGGGAAATGATTAAAGAAGTGGACCATGATATTGTTCCTGATATGGCCAGCGTTGAAGTGCTCAAAGCAGCTTCCATGGGCAGGAAAAGTGCTCGCGAGGAGGTAAGGATAATTCATATTACTTTCTTATTGCTTCTCCTTATGTATTTTTACAAGCTATTTTATTAATCAAATACAGAAAATGAACACAGGGTTGTTGGACTTTTGAGCCACTTTAAATATAAGACTAAGATTAAAACAAGAATGATTAAGTAATATATTATTTATCTTCATCTAATATGATTAGGATCTTAGGATGCTTAGGGATCTAATATGATTCATGTGATATTTTTACTTATTTAACAATTATTGTAATTTAACAATATTGTAATAATGAATTACATACGGTAATTACAAGCGGTAAAGTGAACCATTTTAACGCCATGTATTTTTTTCCAGATATACGACGAAGAAATCGGACACTTGCATCAGACAGGATACGAGTTAGTGACTCGAATGCCTCAGTTCCTAAGTTTAAAGAGTTCATTGTACAGACAGCGGAGTAAATCACAAGGAGTGCAGAAATAACCAATGCATCGAGATGAAGTAAATTTAGCTGAAGAAACTCTATGTGGGCTATGCCTGATGGCACAAACTTATTATTGGCTGAAGTCTGTGAAGGCGACAGATTATTGATATTTGCGAGCCCTAGAGGCAAAGAAATATTAAAACAAAATGTTACGGAGATATCCGTGGTAGTTAGAGGTGAAAGAAGGTGCGGGCTGGAATAGATCTCAACTACAGAAGTTCGAAAGATGAATTAAAATTTCAACAAGGTTATATTTTCAAAACTTATCAATGGTAACATAGAATTTGAAAACTTAACAAGTCAACAACAAGCCAAAAATCAAGCACAGAAAAATTACAAGTGTTAGAAGATTATTACAAGGTCTGGGCTTCGAGCCCCACAATCACAATCCTTGAGCTATTAGCCCAACTTTACCAAGGTACAAAATTGAACAAAGGGGCAGAAAACCCCGTCATGCCAAGGAGCACTTGCTCCAAATTACAATGTTAAGCCTCCTAGAGGCACACAGAAATCAAATTTAGGAAAGAGCAGACCCGCTCTCAAAGTTCAAGCCTATCAAAGGCCATAAGCAGACTTCACACTAACTGCCCTCAAGGCACACATATAATGGTACAGGGTTACCTCGTACCCAATCTACTGGGCCTTCTCAGGAAGGAAAACAAAACGAGTTAAATAAATGGCCCCAAATACTAAATTGAATGGAGGCGATTACTTGCACTCCTACACTAAAGTTTTTTTAAAAAAACCTATGTGGCGCTAGGCCGATAATACAGGGGCTAATCCCAAGCTAGGGAGGTGACTCGTATGAGAAAACTTTAATACATTAAGGAAGAGAAGAAACGGTTATGAAAACGTAGTCACCTCAATTTCAAAATGAAGGGGAGTTCGAGAGGGTAAAGCACTCTCTATCCTCGCTTTACAGTGAAAGAGATTTGTAGTTTTCACATAGACTAAAAAGGAATTTACAGTTTAAAGTGGTAGGTTACATATTAAAGGTTTCGAACCTTCCCCGAGAGTTAAACTGCTGAGCAAGCAAGAGATAAAGATGTTAAGAGGCCATTACCTTGATGAAGAACAGGTGCCTGAAGAACGGGGCGCTTCCCGCCCCCCTGCTACCTAACCACACACTGAGTTAGATGTTATACTAGTGGCCCCGGGACAAGAAAATCAGCAGTTTTTATACCCTCGTGGAAAATTCGAGACCTTTCAAGAATGAGTAGACACACCCCCTCAACTTTATTGGATAGCTTAGAGCTACATATCCATATCGAAGAAGACATACATGATTGGCTGAGAATTAATTAAAGAAATTCGGGATTGGCTAAGTTCAAACCTGGCGGAAGGAAGGATTAATATTGCCAGCGCAAAAATAAAAGAACAAAATTTAGTAAAAACAAAACTCAGGAATACAAAATTTCTTCAGGAGAGTACATTCCATTTACCATAGTTTTTGGTAGAGACATCTGTTAGAGAATGTCCACACTTCTTGGTCCATAAAAAACAAAAGCAAATCAAAACACTCAGTGACATCTTCTGATAACCCGTAGAATTAGTTCAGTTGTAAAGTTCAGAGCTTCTCCAGTAGAGGACTTTCAATTGGCGCAATATTTGAACAAGCGGCGTGGAGGTGTACCGCCCGGTACACAAAACAAAACACTTCTTAACGGACGGGACATTTAAGAGTGTCAGTAGCAAAGTGTACAGCATTTATGTAGACTTGGGAAGCAACAAAGAAGAGATAAATATAACGCCTGCTATTTTCGCACTGTTTCCAAACAAGAGCAAAGCCACTTATGTTCGCCTCTTCAAAAAAATCCTTGATGTAATACCTGAATGGTCACCTGAAAGAGTAAACATGGATTTTGAGGTTGGAGCTATCAAAGCGATAGAAGAAGTATTTCCAAGAGTCCAAGTGCAAGGTTGTTTTTTCCACTGAAGCCAAAGTATTTGGAGAATGCAAGAAATTGGGCTTTCGAGTATGTATAATACTAGCCAGGAAATCACAAACACCATCAGACAGTGTGCTGCACTTGTATTCCTCAAACCAGAAAAAGCAGAAAACGGTTGGCGACACATTCATAGCACGCTCCCGGACAATGAAAAGTTAATCGAGTTTTTTGATCACTTTGTCGAGCAATTGCTTAAAAACGTGCATATTCCGATTGAAATGTGGAATTGCCATGGGATGAGGCATAGAACGAATAATTCTGTACAGGGTTGGAACCATAAGCTGAATTTGAAATGTGGCAAACCACATCCCCGTGTAAGAGGGTGTTGTGTTTGAAGGAGTCAAATTTCAGACGAAGAAATTATGCGGGCAGAGTTGAATTTGCAAGCCACAAAATGGAAAAGAAAATATGTTGCAATGGATGACAGAATCCAAAGAGCAACTCAATAGTTTGAAGAGACCGGTGATTTAACAGTATTTTTAAGAAATGTTTCTTTTGCTGTACATATTGATTAGAGTATAAAGAGAAGAATAATTCAGTTAAAAGATCAATTTGACGAAGTTGCGTGCTGATTACGAAGTGACTTGTAAATAAGATTTAAAAATAGTTCAAAGACGAAGCGACATGCTGATACTATTTTAAGAACTTCGTAAATATAACTCAAAACTGATTATTTTGACGAAGCCACATGCTGATACAAATACTGACAAGGGGAAAGCTGCTTATGGGAGCTACCGGTCCATGGCGTTAGCCCCCTATGTTAGAAGAGCCAATTCATTAAAGAGGGCACGCACTCCCGACTGGCGCTAACAATGGACCTTATTTGTTTCAGTAATAAACAGATTAATACAATTTTGCTGTAGTAAACTCAGCTGAAACTCGCTCAGGTAGTGTTCGGAACTGACGGGACTCGTTCAAGTAGTGTAATTGGCAGATAGCCAATTCGCGGAAGAATTCGGAACTGGTGGGAATCGGAACTCATGGGAATCGGAACTAATGGGAGGACACGAACTGACAGGGAGGGATTCAATTAGACGGAAGTGTAGTAAGCAGTTTGGCCTATGCCGAAGATTGGCAGATTGCGCTGAAAGCTTGCAGTCTAATATGTTGGAACTTGAAGATAGGTGCAATGAGCATGATATGAAAATTATCCTTTCCAGGACTAAAGCGAAGTGGCTCAAACGGTTGAGGCGCTGGCTTTCTGACCCCAACTTGGCAGGTTCGATCCTGGCTCAGTCCGGTGGTATTTGAAGGTGCTCAAATACGTCAGCCTCGTGTCGGTAGATTTACTGGCACGTAAAAGAACTCCTGCGGGACTAAATTCCGGCCCCTCGGCATCTCCGAAAACCGTAAAAGTAGTTAGTGGGACGTAAAGCAAATAACATTATTATTATTATTAAGACTAAGGTGATGTCAGTAGGTAAGAAACCTAAGATAATTGACCGAGCAAGTTATCGTACGGTTAGGGGCGCTCAGCTCTGAGCTTGCTTTCGGGAGATAGTGGGTTCGAACTCCACTGTCGGCAGCCCTGAAGATGTTTTCCCGTGGTTTCCCATTTTCACACCAGGTAAATGCTGGGGCTGTACCTTAACTAAGACCATGGCCGCTTCCTTCCCACTCCTAGCCCTTTCCTACTCCATCGTTGCCATAAGACCTATCTGTGTAGGTACGATGTAAAGCCAATGGTAAAAAAAAAAAAAATCGAATGTCAGGTTAGGAATACAAACCTGGAAAAGGTAGATAATTTCAAGTATTTAGAATGTGTACTCTCCTAGAACGGCAGATAGTAAGTGAGACTGAGTCAAGGTGCAGCAAAGCTACAGCAATGCAGTGAGCTTGCAGTTGCAATCAATAGTATACTGTAGGAAAGAAATCAGCTTCCGGACGAAACTATCTTTACACCGGTCTGTTTTCAGACGAACTTTGCTGTACGGGAATAAACGTTGGGTAGTCCAGGATATCTAATTCAAAGATTGGAAGTAACGGACTTGAACGTAGCGAAAATGACAGTCGGTACAAACACGTGGGAACAATGGCACGACGGTACTCGGAATGAAATGATAAAGGACAAGTCATGGTTAGACTCAGTTCTAATGACCTAAAGATAAGATATATAGACTAAACGAGGCCACAGAACGAGTTATAAACAAAGAACTGTGGAGGCATGTAGTAAATTCACAGTAGCTTGAAGACAGAACGCTGAAAGGCAGTAAGTCTATAATGCAGATGTATGCATATATGTATACTCATGCTCATAAGAACCAGTACACCTTGAAAGGCTAGAGATAGGACGTTCATATTCACAGGACATGTGCATTAGTATGTTCTTAAGAAATGATTAGCATTTGAACGACGTCAGCCTTCAGGTTAAAGGTCCACATCGACGTTTCGGTGCACCACCACAGTCGGGTAAAGTGTGCCTGCGGCTCACGTTGTCCCTAAAAACCGAAGGTAATGGATCAGTGTGACTTGAGCAGACGTACAGGATGCCTCGCATACGTATGCGAGAACCGTACCGTCAAATAAGTGAGTTTGAAAGAGGGCGCATTATTGGCGCATTATTGGCGCATTATTGGGTTAAAAGTCAGCTTGTGAGTTTCACAAATAGAAAAAGTTCTCTCAGTTTCAATTACTGTGTTGATGGGATGAAAGTTCCCTTTGGAGATCATTGTAAGTATCTAGGTCTTAATTTAAGAAAAGATCTTCATTGGGGTAATCACATAAATATGATTGTAAATAAAGAGTACAGATCTCTGCACATGGTTATGAGGGTATTTAGGGGTTGTAGTAAGGATGTAAAGGAGAGGGCGGATAAGACTCTGGTAAGACCCCAACTAGAGTATGGTTCAGTGTATGGGATCCTCACCAGGATTACCTGATTCCAGAACTGGAAAAAATCGAAAGAAAAGCAGCTCGATTTGTTCTGGGTGATTTCCGACAAAGGAGTAGCGTTACAAAAATGTTGTCAAGTTTGGGCTGGGAAGACTTGGGAGAAACGAGACGAGCTGCTCGATTAAGTGGTATGTTCCGAGCTGTCAGTGGAGAGATGGCGTGGGAGGACATCAGTAGACGAATAAGTTTGAGTGGTGTCTTTAAAAGTAGGAAAGATCACAATATGAAGATAAAGTTGGAATTCAAGAGTACAAATTGGGGCAAATATTCGTTTATAGAAAGGGGAGTTAGGTATTGGAATAACTTACCAAGGGAGATGTTCAATAAATTTCCAATTTCTTTGCGATCATTTAAGAAAAGGCTAGGAAAATAACAGATAGGGAATCTGCCACCTGGGCGACTGACCTAAATGCAGATCAGTAGTGACTGATTGATTGGCATGAGAGAACGTAATGCATCAATCCGGGAAATTGCTGCTCGTGTGGGACGAAGTGTATCGACAGTGCAGCGGGTGTGTACAGAATGGTTCACATTAGGCCGCAGAACACGACGAGATGGGTCTGGTCGCACCATCCAGACCACCCCGCGAGAAGATCGACACCTCACCAGAATGGCATTGCAGGACAGATCTGCGTCCTGCTCGGCTCTGGCGCAACAGTGGAACAGTGTAACACATCGTACACTATCAGGAGTGACAGTCTGTCGCCGTTTCTTACTGTCTGGGTTACCGGCGCGTCGTCCACTTCTCCGCCTACATTTGACTAATTTGCATGAACATGCCAGACTGCAATGGTGTATGGAACGACGTCACTGGGGACAGGAATGGCAGAAGATAGTGTTTTCGGACGAATCCAGGTTTTGTTTGTTTGAAAATGATGGCCACATTTTGGTTCACGGCAGACAGGGGGAGAGGTATCACGTTGACTGCATTCGCACAAGACATACAGCGCCAACGCAAGGCCTGATGATGTGGGGTGCTATTGGGTACAACCACAAATCGCAGTTGGTGCGTGTCCAGGGCACTGTGACCGGTTTGATTTACGTGAATGACATCCTGCGACCCGTAGCAATACCTTTCCTGCACGACAACCCAGACACCATATTTCAGCAGGATAATGCGCGACCACATGTTGCTGCACGAACACGTGCCTTCTTGTTGTCTCAGGATGTCAGACTGTTGCCTTGGCCGCCCTATCACCGGACTTGTTGCCAATCGAAAATGTGTGGGATATGGTGAAACGACGAGTGCTAACAACCAAAGATGAACTGTGGAACCAGGTGAATGCAGCATGTATGGCTATACTCCAGGACACCATTCGCGCCTTATACGCGTTGATGCCATCATACATGGAACAAGTTATCAGTGCATATGGAGGACCAAGTGGCTACTAGGCAACAGGACACATGCTGAACCGAGGTGACTGAAATGCTAATCGTTTCTGCAAAACATACTGATGAACATGTCTTGTGAATATGAAAGTTATATTTCTAGTTTTTCAAGGTGTTCTGCTTTTTATGAACATGAGTGTATGTATGTATGTATTGTACCAGGAAAAGTGACTTCAGCCGTAGATACTAGCTTTAAGAGCATGGAATATTTCTAAAGGGGTGGTACATAAGCATTGGAGTTGGTACAGAGAGGGGTATTAGTTCACTGAATTAATATTCTTTTAAAAATCTACTTTTATTGTTCATATGAAACAAATTCATATCACCTTTCACACAAGTTGAGTTGATGCGCTATAGCAGGCTGGAACCTACGGACTCCGGGATGATTACTGGGCTCGGTCTGGAGAGGGACCATGCCGTCCCCTATGTGAATTTCTCGACGTTCTAGAATTTCTCGAATTTCTGGAAGATTTAGAAGTTCTCGAATTTCTAGGTGCACACGTTTCGGGGTTCGATCTCACACGAGAATACTGAGAGGTGAGGTGTGACGAACACACAAGTCCTCCGTATGGTATTCAACTCACTTGTGTCACTGTCGAATAAATTAATTTTTGCTTTAAATACTGCATTCATTCATTATAAATGGGATACGTCAAATGTTAATGAAAATGATACCTGAACCTTTGACTCAAACATCTCGTTCAATCACAAAGGTTCATGAAATTAACACTTGAAAAGATAAAAATTGAACTAAGTAACTGATCACACGTTGCATGTCAGCCGAATTGATACTGGGGAAAATTATGTACAAATTTACAATGTCAAGTTCGCGACGTAAGTCCGCTGACATTGGTACGATAGTCTGAAATATTTTATTAGATCGCTAACTTGTATTATCACGGTTCCTAACTGACTGGCTTCGTCAATTTTATGATTGGAACCCAACGTTGAACGTAATACACTGACTGACAGAGCAAATGCAACACCAAGAAGGAGTGGTTCGAAAGTGATGAAAGTTGGGGAAAAAACAGAGACGGCACGGACGAATAATTGATGTTTATTTCAAACCGATATGCAGGTTACACAATGCGCACGGCATCGACTCAGTAGGATGTACGGCCACCGCGAGCGGCGATGCACGCAGAAACACGTCGAGGTACAGAGTCAATAAGAGTGCGGATGGTGTCCTGAGGGATGGTTCTCCATTCTCTGTCAACCATTTGCCACAGTTGGTCGTCCGTACGAGGCTGGGGCAAAGTTTGCAAACGGCGTCCAATGAGATCCCACACGTGTTTGATTGGTGAGAGATTCGGAGAGTACGCTGGCCACGGAAGCATCTGTACACCTCGTAGAGCCTGTTGGGAGATGCGAGCAGTGTGTGGGCGGGCATTATCCTGCTGAAACAGAGCATTGGGCAGCCCCTGAAGGTACGGGAGTGCCACCGGTCGCAGCACATGCTGCACGTAGCGGTGGGCATTTAACGTGCCTTGAATACGCACTAGAGGTGACGTGGAATCATACGCAATAGCGCCCCAAACCATGATGCCGCGTTGTCTAGCGGTAGGGCGCTCCACAGTTACTGCCGGATTTGACCTTTCTCCACGCCGACGCCACACTCGTCTGCGGTGACTATCACTGACAGAACAAAAGCGTGACTCATCGGAGAACACGACGTTCCGCCATTCCCTGATCCAAGTCGCTCTAGCCCGGCACCATGCCAGGCGTGCACGTCTATGCTGTGGAGTCAATGGTAGTCTTCTGAGCGGACGCCGGGAGTGCAGGCCTCCTTCAACCAATCGACGGGAAATTGTTCTGGTCGATATTGGAACAGCCAGGGTGTCTTGCACATGCTGAAGAATGGCGGCTGACGTGGCGTGCGGGGCTGCCACCGCTTGGCGGCGGATGCGCCGATCCTCGTGTGCTGACGTCACTCGGGCTGCGCCTGGATCCCTCGCACGTGCCACATGTCCCTGCGCCAACCATCTTCGCCACAGGCGCTGCACCGTGGACACATCCCTATGGGTATCGGCTGCGATTTGACGAAGCGACCAACCTGCCCTTCTCAGCCCGATCACCATACCCCTCGTAAAGTCGTCTGTCTGCTGGAAATGCCTCCGTTGACGACGGCCTGGCATTCTTAGCTATACACGTGTCCTGTGGCACACGACAACACGTTCTACAATGACTGTCGGCTGAGAAATCACGGTACGAAGTGGGCCATTCGCCAACGCCGTGTCCCATTTATCGTTCGCTACGTGCGCAGCACAGCGGCGCATTTCACATCATGAGCATACCTCAGTGACGTCAGTCTACCCTGCAATTGGCATACAGTTCTGACCACTCCTTCTTGGTGTTGCATTTGCTCTGTCAGTCAGTGTATTTACAGTTCGTCCAAGTTCAGGACATAATTAGCATGTTTGTTATAAATTAAACAAGTTTAATGGCACTCGGAGAATGTTCTACACTGTCTGTAAATAATTATTGAAATTATGTGCACTCAAAGACTGTTCAACACTGTCTATAAATAATTATTAAAGTTGAACTGCACTTGAAGAATATTTAACACTGTCTGTGAATAATTATTACGAAGTATAAACTATAAGTTTAAATGTGGCACTGAAAAATTGTACTGTATGTTCTCTCGGAACTTCACGAAAAGAAAGCACAAGTTCAAGTATGGCATTAATATTCTACGTTCCCTTTTTTTATTTCGAAAACACAAGTTCAAATGTGGCGCTTGGAAATATTCCATGTTCCCAGGGTTTGTTCCGAAAACACAAGTTCATATGTGGCACTCGGAAATATTCTATGGTCCCACAGTTTGTTATGAAACACAAGTTCAATATGACACTTGGAAAAATTACAACACTTGGAGAAGTTGTCACACTTGAAAAAAATTCTATGTTCGTTTGGAATGCAACTGTTTGTAAAGAAAACACAAATCCTAATATGGCACTTGAAGGAAAATACTATGTTCCACTTCCACTGAAACCGAGCACTAGAGAGTCAGAGTATCGTCCCACCGAAATGCAGAGTTCCGACTGGGCATAGGTTTGGCCTGCCGCACTTGTAGAGCTCCACCCGTCACCCGTATCGCAGAGACGGTGGAGTATTACTGCCTATCTGTAGCCTAGATCGCCTTGCTTTTATACGTTGAGCCGACGAAGCATCTCGAAACGTAGATATTATCGACTTCTATAACTCCTGAAGTACTTGGAAGATTTGCTCAATAATTTGATAGTTTGCAGCTGTTATTATGGCCTCAACGTTGGCGGTACAAAAATAATTGTACCTTCACTCCAAATGTACTTTACAGATGGGTCGGAACATCACCATATACGATCATGCTCACTGTGTGAAGCCGGCCTGAGCCGTCCACGTCACTGCTGTGTACGTCAGCGGAGTTTGACGGGCTTGCCTATCCTGCACCTCGCGCCAAGTTTACCTCTCATACATTGAACTCAAGCCTCCGTGGCTCAGGCGGCAGCGCGCCGGCCTCTTTCCGCTGGATACCGTGGTTCAAATCCTGGTCACTCCATGTGAGGTTTCTGCTGGACAAAGCGGAGGCAGGACAGCTTTCCTCCGGGTACTCCGGTTTTCCCTGTCATCTTTCATTCCAGCAACACTCTCCATTAACATTTAATTTTTTAGTCATTTATCATTGCCCCAGAGGAGTGCGACAGGCTTCGGCAGCCGGCACATTTCCTATCCTCGCCGCTAGATGGGGCTTCATTCATTCCATTCCTGACTCGGTCAAATGACTGGAAACAGGCTGTGGATTTTCATTTTCACTTCGAACTTGCTTTCATGTAGCGGTGTTTCCGGTACAGTATGTATGTACGTATGTATGTATGCATGTATGTATGTATGTATGTATGTATGTATGTATGTATGTATGTATGTATGTATGTATGTATGTATGTATGTATGTATGTATGTATGTATGTATGTATGTATGTCACATACCGGACATGTTAGTAAAATAGGTCTGTAGAGAGTGGAATGCCTCTGTAGTGTAGTGATTACCGTGATTAGCTGCCACCCCCAAAGGTCCGGGTTCGATTCCCGTCTCTGCCACGAAATTTGAAAAGTGGTATGAGGGATGGAACGGGGTCCACTCAGCCTCGGGAGGTCAACTGAGTAGAGGTGGGTTCGATTCCCACCTCAGCCATCCTCGAAGTGGTTTCCCGTGGTTTCCCACTTCTCCTCCAGGCAAATGCCGGATGGTACCTAACTTAAGGCAACGGCCGCTTCCTTCCCTCTTCCTTGCCTGTCCCATCCAATCTTCCCATCCCTCCACAAGGCCCCTGTTCAGCATAGCAGGTGAGGCCGCCTGGGCGAGTTACTGGTCATTCTCCCCAGTTGAATCCCCCGACCCAAAGTCTGAATCTCCAGGACACTGCCCTTGAGGTGGTGGAGGTGGGATCCCTCGCTGAGTCCGAGGGAAAACCCGACCCTGGAGGGTAAACAGATTAAGAAGAAGAAGAAGAAGAGAGTGGAATACTGTTCGTGTTGTCAGAATCTCATATTGGGTATACAGTGTTTTATGCAACTTAAACACAGAACAACAGTCATTCTACTGCTCAGAGCCACCCACGTATCTTTTAACAATTGGTTATAACACCGTTGTTTTAACGCGTTTTTCAGTCCTGTTTCTTGAAACGGGATCGGGGATGAGATAAGATGAATTTATATGGTGTGTTATTACGGCCAGATGCCGTTTCTGATGCCAACCTCAGTTGAGGAAGATTAGATGAAATGAATGATGCTGAATGAAATTCAGTCAGTCTTCACTGGCCTGCATTTAGGGCTATCGCCCAGGTGGCAGATTCTCTATTAATTGTTTGCCTGGTCTGCTCTTAAAGGACGAGTAAGTGGCTGTGCGGTTTGCGTCACGCAGCTGTGAGCTTGCATTCGAGAGATAGTCGGTTCGAACCCCACTACCGGCAGCCCTGAAGATTGTTTTCCGTGGTGTCCGAATTTCATACCAGACAAATACTGGGGCTGCACCTTAATTAATGCCACGGTCACTTACTTCCCACTCCCAGCACTTTCCTATCCCGTCGTCGCCATGACAAATCTGTGCATCGCGCGAGTTGGCCGTGCGCGTAGAGGCGCGCGGCTGTGAGCTTGCATCCGGGAGATAGTAGGTTCGAATCCCACTATCGGCAGCCCTGAAAATGGTTTTCCGTGGTTTCCCATTTTCGCACCAGGCAAATGCTGGGGTTGTACCTTAATTAAGGCCACGGCCGCTTCCTTCCAACTTCTAGGCCTTTCCTACCCCATCGTCGCCATAAGACCTATCTGTGTCGGCGCGACGTAAAGCCCCTAGCACACACACAAATCTGTGCCGGTGCGACGTAAAGCAAATAATAAAATATAAAAATAAATGTTCTTAAATGATTTCAAATAACTTGAGAATTTACAGAACATTTTTCTTGGCACATGATTGCAATCCCTAATTCCTCTGTCTATAAATACACTTTTGCCTTAGTGTGTCCTCTTGAATTCCAACGTCATCTTCATTTTATTCTACCTTTAAAAGCTCCACTCAAGCTTATTCACCTATTAATGTCATTCCACGCCATCTCTCCGCTGACATCTTGGAACATACCTCTTAGTCAAGAAGCTCGAGTCCTTCCAAGTCTTCCCAGCTCACAGTTTGCGACGTTTTCGTAATACTAGGTACTCTTTTGTCGGAAATATCCAAGAACAAATCGTGCTGCTTTCCTTTGGATCTTTTCCAGTTCTGTAATCAATTCTTCCTGGTGTGAGTCCCATACACTGGAGTCATACTCTAAATGGGATCTTACGCGAGACTTATAAGCCCTTTGCTTTACATCCTTACTACAGCCCCTAAACACCCTCATAACCAGGTGCAGAGATCAGAAACCTTTGCTTACAATCTCGTTTATGTGATTACCCCAATGAAGATCTTTCCTTATATTAACACCTAGATACTTACAGTGATCCCCGTGATGTACTTTCACCCCCGTCAACGCAGTAATTAAAACAGAAGAAACTGAGAGGAAATTTACACTTTGTGACTTTTCATCCTCATTAAAATCATACGATTTTCTAGGTATTTTTGCAGTCGCTCATAATCTTCTAACTTATAGACATGATATAGGCTTTTGGGCTTACGCCTTCTCAAGAAAATAAGGTGAAATTCTTTACGTTTCGCAGAGAACTTTGCTCTGCTACTTCAGAAGAAAATCTCGACTGTCCACGAGAAAGGCTTCTCAAACAATGAGGTTTGAATTTAGACGTTATACTAGAAGTGGAAGAGTTGGTCACTATGTGACCCTCTCAAACTGATTATGATGGTTCCCTCAGCTTCCGCTTCGAACGCTAGAGCTGTATCGCGTCCGGGCAACCATCTGGTGACGAAGGAACGTACCTCTTCCACTTCTATTATAACGTCTAAGTTCAAACCTCACTCATATCATTGATACACATAAAAACATCCAATAATACCGCCTTATTGGACCCCCCTCTTAATTACTACAGGATCAGATAACGATTCACCTACTCTCATTCTAATTGGGTAAGTGGGTTGAAGGCATCGGTTTTGACCTGTAAATATGAACTGTCACAGTGTTTTCCTGGAAGTGAAATGTCAGCTAACGGTGGGTTTCGTCTCCACGCAACCACTCCGCTCGGTTTTACCGCAAAATAATTATTACCATTCTGTTTAGGATACGTGCATTGTACATTCATCCAAGTTTCCTTAGAATATCGCAAGTCCAAACCAAAAAATGTTGTACTAGTTATTGAGAGGTATCGATAATCTGGTTGTCACGAAGTGAAGAAACCATTTCTCATTGTGCTGCATGAGTTGAGGTATTCCCATTCCAGCCTCTCAAAGCAATCTGGAATTCAGGAATCGACCCCAGTCTTTGGTGTATACGCAGCGGCTTAACTCCTTGTCCAAAGGGTTCGTTTCTTCGTTCGCTGAAGGATTCTAATCCTGCTCAGAAGACTGGATTACCCTTCATAGGACAACTGACAAGCTGTATGATGTGATAAACAAAATACCAAACAATACGCTCAAGACTCATCACTATGTCACCGTGGCGCTAATACTTGAATGCCATCTAGATGGTTACCGGTCAGGAGATGTAGAAAGAATCAAACAAAGAGTAAACTGCTATGTTAATCCTTAGAGCGCTGTGACAGATCACAAAATAACGTGTTAGGGGCCATTCTTTGCTGTATAGGTAGCGGCTGAACATTAGGAATCGACCCCAAGACAGCCGGACAGGAAGCTGCTATGAGAATGCTTAGAACATTGCAACAGCTCAAAAGATAACGTGTTCGGGGCCAGTCTTTGGTGTATACGCAGCGGCTTAACTACTTTCCCAAAGGGTTCGTTTCTTCGTTCGCTGAAGGATTCTAATCCTGCTCAGAAGACTGGATTATCCTTCATAGGACAACTGACAAGCTGTATGTTGTGATAAACAAAATACCAGACAATACGCTCAAGACTCATCACTATGTCACCGTAGCGCTAATACTTGAATGCCATCTAGCTGGTTACTGGTCAGGAGATGTAGAAAGAATCAAACAAAGAGATGCGCTGTAACTCAAGGCCGCAGTGGGGAGGGAAGTGTTGACGAACAAACCACGTGCTGAATGTATAGCAATCATGTTAGCAAGTTGAGTGGTTCCTCTCCTCATGCCCCTCTCTAGTGCATCTTCAAGGTCGAGCCAGAGGGGTGAGCGGACAGACGGGAAATAAAGTACCTTCCCTTCTGCGCGTGTTTTGTTCATGGTAGATCTCCCGTCCTGTAGCAGTCTTCTTATAAGGTGGAATTAGAGGTGATGGTGAATATTGTTTCAAAGAAAAGTAAATCTGGGCAATCATCGTTCCATTAACACTAATCATAAGCGAAATATGGAAGGGGTCCGATACTTCGAAGAACGAGGCTATCGGCTCAAGAAAGGAAAGGGGCCTCGAAGGTCGTGAAAATGAAAGACTCCCCAGGACTTGCAAATCTCATACCGTCGAGGACGGAAGAGTTGACCAAGAGAGATCGGATAGGAAAGACGAACATAAAGTCATGGCACGAGTAAGTGGACTCAATGGACTCAGACAGAAGTTCCGTGGTCGCAAAATCACACTCCGAAGGCCATGCTGGATATACCATGGATGTATTCAAGGGCCCTCATCCACAGGGGGACATGACAGACGAAGAATTTAGTCTAATTTTTTCTTTTTCTTTTTCTTCTTCTTCTTCTTCTTCCCTTTCTTCGGTGGACAGGTGGACAGGTCGTGGTGGTGGTAGTCTTTACTGCTTTAAGAATTAGTACGACTGGGCAACCATCCTCTATTAACAGTAATAAGAAGGGAAAAATGGAAGAAATCCGACACTTGGAAAAAGGAAGGTATCGACAAAAAATGGGAAGGGCTACGAAGGGCATGAAAATCAAGGACTCCCTAGGCCTCTGAAACCTAATGCCGTCAGGGTTGGAAAAGAACAAGAGTTAATCAAGGGAGGTCGGATAGGAAGGATGGAGGTGAGGAGTCTGACAGAAGTAAGTGGAAGTAGTGCCATACTCGGCTAGGGTAACCGTTCTAACCAACCCGCGCTCCCTAGTTGAGAGCCCCTGGTCCCTCCCTCCATCCCCCCCCCCCCCCCGCCGTTGTGGAAGGTTGTATTCACTATTGCGTGTCTCTGTGGAGGTTGGTAGTGTGATGTATTGTGTGTCAAATACCCAGTCCCCAAGCGAGATAAATTAGTCAAACTCGGCTAAAATCCCCAACTCGACCGGGAATCGAATCCAGGGCCCTTTCAACCGACGGCCACTAAACTGACAATTGAGCCGGATATGACGAATTTTGAAAGTATTTCTTGGTATTTTATCTATAACATCAGACAGCTTCTCAGTTAAAAGTAGATGGTGTTCAAATCGAAAAAAAGAAAAGCACTTTCTGGGAGAAGCAATTCGTCAATATTCATGTGTTAACACATTCATCCTACATTATTCATGAGCTTTAGTGCTCATGAAAAATGAAATTTAATATATTTCTGGTGAAGTAAACCGTTTTCAATAAGATTACTATTATATTTCAGTTATCAACAATAACAAACCCATTTCATCTTATCTTGACGTTTGATCACGTAATGTTTGTGAACGAACAGACAGGTCGTGAAACATTAGACTGAAAATATTGGCAAATACAGCTCCTGTAGATAAACATAATGAAAGAGTGTTGCATTATGAAAGTTAATGTTCATACTTGAACTTGCGGGAACCAGTTATTTAATCAATTAATACCTAATTAATTTAATCCCGAACTGTTATGCTACCTTATTTAATAAAAAGAAAATTTGCTCAGTGGTTGGTTTTTATATCTCTAAGGAGCAAAACAAACATATGCCGTAATCATCCCTTCTTAACACTAACCCTCTCGTGCACACATTTTCATTTCGAAGCGGAAAGACGTTTCCTTTTTGTAACTTTTTATTATTAATTCAAAGTAAATTCGTGTCATCGTCTCGAGATGGTGCAGCTATTTTCAGGCACACCCCCAGAGAACGTGAGCTTCATGTACAACGCCAACGCCGTACCAGTCCTCCTGCCAGTTTTAAACTTCTGGCAGTATCGGTAATCGAAACAAGTCCTTTTTGAGGACGGCAGCTAATAGCGCTAACCATGCACTATGAAAGCGAAGTTCATTAACAGTGTACAAAATACAATCACATTTTCTAAGCAACAAAACTTAAAAGATCATTTAGAGGCCTTTATATTTTTCGATAAAATAAAGGTAATAGTTGTATGCACGGCAAAAATAAGATTATAATTGGAAAGAACACAAATTTCTAGTATAGATAACTTTTCTATTCATCAATCACAGTTACTTAATGTGGACATGTTTACTTCAGTAACTTAGCATGTATGACACTTGTAAAAATAGTTAGGGTATGATACACGAGAAAGTAGTCCAGCTTGAGGTGTGTAGAACATAAGGCGTATCTATATACAACATTTAAAAGCACCAACTAAGGCAAATTTTAAATGTAACATCAAAATGATGAGGGTATGGTGCGTATAACCATCTAAAACATATGGCAGCACCTATAAAGTCACTGTTAGATGTTATTGTTGATCAATTTTATGAGCTTTCTATATTGTAGACCTTCACATTTAGTTATCTTTCGATTCAGTGATCTTAGGGCGTCCTATAAAATTATTTATAGCGTAGACTGTAGTTCCTTATTCTCCGACTTTACATACCGATTTTCATTAAATCCTGTCTACCCATTTTCTCGTGACTCGGCGGTGATAAGGACTTAGGAACAAAAATCCAAAATCATGAATATCTCTGATCATAGCCGGTATGGTAACAATATACGACTTTGCGTACCGATTTTCATTAAGATAGGACCACTAATAACATAAATATTTGAGAATTCCATTGTAGGCCTTCCCCTAAACTACCATTTTTCTCAGCATGAATACAATTATTTATGGCCTAGATTGTAGCGACTTATTCTTCGACTTTTCCTACCGATTTTCGTTAAGATAGACCATTAACAACAAATATTTGAGAATTAAATATTTAGGCCTTCCCCTAAACTACCATTTCACTCAGCGTTAGTAAAATTATTTACTACCTAGATTATAGCGACTTACTCCGCGACTTTGTATACTGATTTTCATTAAGATATGACCAATAATAACATAAATATTTGAGAATTAAATTTTAGGCTTTCCCTAAACTACCATATCAGTAAGCGTGAATAAAATTATTTATGGCCTGGATTGTACCGACTTATTACCCGACTTTGTATACCGATTTTCATTAAATTCTCTTCAGCCGTTTTATCGTGATGCGTGTACATACATACATACAGACAGACAGTCAGAAATTATGGAAAAGTAAAAAGTGCATTTCCTTGTTACTGTGGGCACGACTGATACAGAAATACCATCCTTTTTAAATTCTGAGCAATGTACAGGCAAAAACTCTTTTTTAATATATAGATAAAAGGAATCACACTTAAAAAATCATATCTATATATATAAAATAAGAGTTTTGTCTGTACATTGCTCAGAATTTGAAAAGAATGGTATTTCTGTATCGGTCATGTCCATAGTAACAAGGAAATGTAATTTTTACTTTTCCGTAATGTCTGTCTGTCTGTCTGTCTGTCTGTCTGTCTGTCTGTCTGTCTGTCTGTCTGTCTGTCTGTCTGTCTGTCTGTCTGTCTGTCTGTCTGTCTGTCTGTCTGTCTGTCTGTCTGTCTGTCTGTCTGTACACGCATCACGAGAAAACGGCTGAAGAGAATTTAATGAAAATCGGTATGTGAAGTCGGGGGATGAGCCACTACAATCTAGGCTATAAATCATTTTACTCACACTGAGTGAAATGGTAGTTTAGGGGGAAGGCCTTAAATTTAATTCTCAAATATTTTAGTGGTCCTATCGATAAATACTACATAACGTAAGTTATGTAGAATTTAATTTCCGATCATTCATGTCATACATTGTTACCGTACCGACTTTGATAACACAGATATTCATGAAATTGTATTTTTGTTGCCAAGTCCATATCAACGCCGAGCCACGAGAAAATGTGTAAACAGAATTTAATGAAAGTCGGTGTATAGAGTCGGGGAATAACAAACTACAGTCGAAGTTATAAACAATTTTATTCACCCTGGGTGAAATTGAACTTTAGGGGAAAGCGCCTAAAATGTAATTTTTAAATACCTATGTTATTGGTCTTACCGAAAAGTACTACATAACAATAGTTATAGAGAATACAATTTCCGACCATTTATGTTTTATTCAGTTTTACCGTACCGACTATGATAAGAGTGGTATTTCAGAGTCGGAAGAAAACTAAATGTGAAGGCCTACAATACTGAAAGCGCATAGCATTAATCAAAAATAACATTACATTGACCATTGTTTGTTGTGATGTTCTTTGTCTCTCATGCTGCTGCTCAACTCAGATGGGATTACTGCTGCGTACCGAGTTTAACAGACTGACTGAATATTGGCGGGAAATAGCTGGGGAGTTACAAAACTTTCTTCTTTAGCATACCATTCCTCTGGTTCATACATTTTCTGACACCGTGCTGCTGGTACGTAACTCACTGGTTCATCAGAGTATTCCAGCTATTCGATCCCTACTCTGACGCGCTGGTATGAATGAGCAGTGTGCATACTTACGGCAGAGGCTCCCGTAGTAGTAGTAGTATGACCTGGTCTAGAATTACAATTTAGTTATTCCAAATTATAGCACCACAATTCACAATATAACTCAAAATTCAACCCTGAAAAGAGCCGTTTCTTACGAAAAGCTTCTTCCTCTTCAAATTCTACATTCATTGTATTCCAAAGTAGCAGTGAAGAGGGGGTTTCTCTTCTGGCTTGGAGGAAAAATTTACCTCCAAGTCAGATAGATTTTTCCGCCGCCTGTGTAGTGAACTGAGATTTTCCGACTCATCGTGTACTGCTAGGAAACATTAGTAAAAGGGCATAGCTTTTGCCCTGGGAATCTCCACTATTCGACACCCCCACCCGGCCGAAAGAAGACGAAGTGTGTTCAGGAATCCCGGCTGTCTGCTTCTTGGTCTTTCCAGCTCTGAAACTTTGGACTGTTAGTTCGGCAGGGTAGTACTGTTCGTTAAAAGTGAGAAAATGTCTGGTTTTTCATTTGAGCGAGTATTTCATATGAAAGCATTGCTTTCAATCGCGCCATTCCTACTGACGTCATTGTAATGACGTATGTTCATTTCAGTTGGGAAAACTACTAAGACGGTCTTTCTGAGGATGTAAAAAGGAAGGTGGAGAATGAGTGTTTTCCATTATAATGAAAACTCCCCAACCTGATTGTGACTGATGCTAGGCAAGGGGGCCTACAATTACAATGAAAATTCCCTAACCCAGTCTTCATATGAGAAAAGATATTTGGTGAATTCCCCGTCGTGTTTCTAGGGTAACGTTAAGTGCTATGCAATTTAATACAATCTTGCTCACAACGTGTACACTACCAAAGCCTACTAGATACTAGATGGCCTGGACAGAAAGCCAATTTCTTGCATAAAAAGCGGGATAATAGTTTTTCTTTTTTCCACCGCTAGGTTCGCGTTTATGTTCTGTTGTTTGGCGTGAATTCTGTGATGATGTATGTTACTGCAATATGTTTTATGAGAAGAAATAATATATTAAACTTTATTTTATACGGTAAGGCCTTATCTAACGTGAAATATAAAGAGTTTTGTCGTTTTTTAATTTATTTGGTCTCACGATTTGCAATATATGGATGGTTGCTGAGATGCATTTACAGTAACATTTGTTTAGTTATGTGCTTCCAAATTATCGTCAAGGTAGTGGTGGTGATTATTGTTTTAAGAGGAAGTACAACTAGGCAACCATCCTCTATATAACACTAATCAGAGAGAAAAACTGGAAGGGGTCCGACACTTCGAAAAATGAAAGTATCGGCCAAAGGAAGACAAGGGCCACGAAGGGCGTGAAAATAAAAGACTCCCTAGCCCTCGCAAACCTAATAGCGTAGGGGTCGGCAAAGAACTAGAGTTGACCAAGGAAGGTCGGATAGGATAGATGAAAGTCAGGAGCCTGGCACAAGTAAGTGGAAGAAATGCCAGGACTCACTTAAGACCCCCGTGGTTGCCAACACAGTTCAAAATTTCAGAGCCCCTGGGGCCAATTACCGTCAAGTTTCTCTTTCCATTCTGTAGGTTAAGATGGTTTATTGCCGGGCTGAGTGAGTCAGACGGTTGAGGCGCTAGCCTTCCGACCCCAACTTGGCAGGTTCGATTCTGGCTCAATCCGGTGGTATTTGAAGGTGCTCAAATACGTCTGCCTCCTGCCGGTAGATTTACTGGCACGTAAAAAGAACTGCGGGACAAAATTCCGGCACCTCGGCGTCTCCGAAAATCGAAAAAGTAGTTAGTGGGACGTAAAGCCAATAACATTATTTATTATTAACATTATTATGATGGTTAATTTTGCGTGTCTAACTGCACATCTGACACAGCGAAGAAATATACACAAATATAAATTTTCACCTTTTTCCTAAAAAGCCGAGTTTACGGGAGAAATGGAGGCCTGCTATTTCTGGATAGGGCAGCAGAAAAGTATCTCTTCCGGCTCCTAATGATAACTCCAGAACATGTAGCTTGCACTTTGTCGAATCAGATTACGGTGTAAGTACTGTGAGGGGAATTCTGCCTCCCCGACAAAGTGCCGATGCAAATTCTTCTTATTAAAAATGTATTAATATTTACAACGCGGGCGTTAGGATATCTCGGAAAATGTAAACTTGTCCGAAAGCTGAAATTCCTTACCGCTCCAAAGTTTAAAGAGACGTTTCAGTGCCGCGACTGTGATCCAGCGCACATCACATACGTTATACTTACATTTTTCAGGCCTATTCTTGATAATAATGCAAAGAAAGTGACTGATGACTGTGATTTATTAAACAAATTCAAGAGCAAGCCTCTGTGCAGAAAAGTGTTGAAATTATAGAATTAGGGAAAAAAACGGTTCAGTACTTCTATTTAGGCCTATTTCCCTATTCTTTACTCCTTTGTGATAAACAAGTGCAAAATGAAAGAACTCTATGAAGTGTAGCGTGTTCTAACTTCTTTTGTATATTTATATCTCATTCACACCGGACATAATGATAATAAAAATGTATTATTTCGCGTTATTGTATAAATCTTCAATATAAGGATATAGACAGAACATGAGAACAACAGAACATAAACGCGATCCAAGCGGCCATTGCCTGAACTACATCGTTCGCCCAGAAATGTGTCGGCTTGTCCAGGCCTTCTATTATAGCGTAGGCAACGACACTACGCAACCTAGAATTCTGTATACAATGTAGAATTCCGTAGCGAAGCACGGGTACATCAGCTAGTCAACTATATAATACACATCGTACGTAGAGTATATTAAACATATATGAATAATGAGTACTATACTGAGAGTCAACTCAAGACCTTGGTGGTCTCTTTGATGTTAGTCAAACTTCTGGTCGGTGAAAAGGCTTCCGCAGCGTCAAATAGTTCCCTTGGTTTGTTACTTGTTCCTGAAGTCAGGAGCTTCCTTCGGTTTGGTTAGATATTCTGGTGAACTGACTTGACGACTTAAAAATTTTTGCCCTGTATAAGTATGGAAAATATATCACAGGTTGTATGTTATTCAGGTTCGTTACCAACTCTTATATTTCATACGTAGGTGGCTATGAATAGTTATTGTTCTCATTGTCAGTGGTGTATGTAGCAAAATAATAATTATTTAATATGATATCTTATTGCACTGTGTACTTAGTAAGCTTTGTTCGAGTTCATTCCATTGCTGATAAGTTCGCATAATATGTGCGACATTGAAGATGGATCCAAGAAAACTGTTGGCAATACTGGCTGCAACAGCATGTTCAATATTCATAACGGCTGCCAACTGTGAGCAAGACGTGTGTGATGCTGTGACGCTTGAGTCCCCTGTGAAATACTTTAAAGCTCACAAAAGTGGAGAAAAATTAAGTAGGAAAACTAAACCAAATTTTTAAAACGTTTACAGTAGCTAGGAGATGAGAATCCGCCGTGGACTGTGGAAGACGTGGTGAAAAACACCGCACAGCTGACCGGCGTTTCTGTGTACAGTGTTTACGCCGCTCGCGTGGAATTTAAACCCCTCGGAAAATCCAAGTCTCCAGCGAAAGGTCGATGTGTCAGCTCAGCACTCGCCGTAAATAAAACAGGAAGGGCCTTAACACGGTATGGGAATAGGATCCTTGGCGTATTCGGTGATAATAATAATAATAATAATAATAATAATAATAATAATAATAATAATAATAATAATAATAATAATTTGTACTTTGCTTTATGTCCGCCTCTGTGGTGTAGTGGTTAGCGTGATTAGCTGCCACCCCCGGAGGTCCGCGTTCGATTCCCGGCTCTGCCACGAAATTTGAAAAGTGGTACGAGGGCTGGAACGGGGTCCACTCAGCCTCGGGAGGTCAACTGAGTAGAGGTGGGTTCGATTCCCACCTCAGCTATCCTGGAAGTGATTTTCCGTGGTTTCCCACTTCTCCTCCAGGCAAATGCCGGGATGGTACCTAACTTAAGGCCACGGCGGCTTCCTTCCCTCTTCCTTGCCTGTCCCATCCAATCTTCCCATCCCTCCACAAGGCCCCTGTTCAGCATAGCAGGTGAGGCCGCCTGGGCGAGGTACTGGTCATTCTCCCCAGTTGTATCCCCGACCCAAGGTCTCAATCTCCAGGACACTGCCCTTGAGGCAGTAGAGGTGGGATCCCTCGCTGAGTCCGAGGGAAAAACCCTGGAGGGTAAACAGATTACGAACGAACTTTGCTTTATATTCGTAACCGCTCTTCTTCTTAATCTGCTTACCCTCCTGGGTCGGTTTTTCCCTCGGACTTAGCGAGGGATCCCACCTCTACCGCCTTGAGGGCAGTGTCCTGGAGCTTCAGACTCTGGGTCGGGGAATACAACTGGGGAGGATGACCAGTACCTCGCCCAGGCAGCCTCACCTGCTATGCTGAACAGGGGCCTTGTGGGGGGATGGGAAGATTGGAAGGGATAGACAAGGAAGAGGGAAGTAAGCGGCCGTGGCCTTAAGTTATGTACCATCCCGGCATTTGCCTGGAGGAGAAATGGGAAGCCACGGAAAACCACTTCGAGGATGGCTGAGGTGGGAATCGAACCCACCTCTACTCAGTTGACCTCCTGAGGCTGAGTGGACTCCGTTCCAGCCCTCGTACCACTTTTCAAATTTCGTGGCAGAACCGGGAATCGAACCCGGTCCTCCGGTGGTAGCAGCTAATCACACTAACGACTACACCACAGAGGCGGACCGTAACCGCCCTTTACATGCAGAAATATTGTCATGAGGGGATCATGAGTTCGTTGTTACCTTCCGAATGACGAGACTACAATATTTACAACATTCCTGGAAACACTGTATTTTGCAATCCCACGCACAGGTGTTTTTTTCAGCTTTTTGAACTTTGAGAAACAGCCATTGACAGTCGTTGGACGATAGCGGAATCGTATACTTATGTTGTAAGTCACCATGTGCCTCACACAAATTGCATTGTGAAATAAAATTAAACCTTGCTTCTCTTGCTTCGGTATTCGTCAGTAATCTTTGGGTTTTACATGGTCAATAAAGAAATAAATAGGTATGGTACGTAATCAAAGTACAGCCACAGTCTAATATATACAGTCGCGAAGCTCGGTTCATCCACTTGATGGCTGGAGCGACACTAGCACCTCTAGCGGCGAGGTAGAGGCAACTTGCTAGCAGACAACAGGGACCAAATTATACAGTCTAAAATGGTCACAACTTCTGAACCATTCATGCAAATAATATCCTGATAAGGTTATTGTAATCCTTATGAAATAGTGGAGGAGGTCAAACAATTTATTTCGATGAGGAGTTCGAGGATAACATCGAAATATTTATTTAATCTTAAGGAGTTATGTGTTGTTGTTTGTTTTTTTTTTTTGTTTTTTTTATTTTTTTTACTGCGGACTAGAACATAATATCGCTTCTAGAGGGCAGCCGGTTCGAAATAGGTATATACCACCGCTGACTTTTTTGTAGAGGTTTTTATGCTCTACAATTCGTACGCTTACACTTGGGGTCTGTCGTTGACGGTTCAGGCAGCGTAAGCCAACAAAGCAAGCGACCGACCATGGTAGATCGCTGGCCTTCTTAGCCCAACTTGGCAGGTTCGATGTCGTTCGGTCGGTCGCTTGCTTTCTTGGCTTACGTTGCGTGAACCGTCAACGATAGACCCCAACTGTAAGCGTAAGAATTGTAGAGCATTAGAAACCTCTACAAAAAAGTCCGCGATGGTATATATCTATTTCGAACCGGTTGCCCTATAGAAGCGATTTTATGTTCTAGTTCGCGGTAAAGAAAAATAACTCCTTAAGATTAAATAAATATTTCGATATTATCCTCGAACTCCTCATCGAAATAAATTGTTTGGCCTCCTCCACTATTTCATAAGGATTACAATAACCATGTCAGGACATTATTTACATGAATGGTTAAGAAGTTATGACCATTTTAGACTGTAGTGGTAATTCGTTCCCTGTTGTCTGCTAGCAAGTTGCCTCTACCTCGCCGCTTGGGGCGCTGTAGTCGCATCGGATGAAAAATATAATCAGAGCTTCGCGACTGTACAGTATATATTAGACTGCGGTACAGCTAAGTAAAAGGATGTGATTTCGTTTGATGCTTCACTATTTCAGAATGAAGTACTTGTCAGATAGACGCACGGCGTTAACAATAAGCTGGTTGTGGCGGAGATTGAGAACGTAGACGGGAAGGGGTACAGGGGACGTGCTCACGTGCGGAAGGTTACTTTTCCTAAGCTCTTGAGTTGAATTTCTCACGTTCTACAAGTCCTACAGTATTGGCGATGCGATTGATTGGGTGGCCCATTGATCAATACCACTTGATGTGATGCGGAAAACTAAATCGATCGGTAGATATTATCCGTGATCAAAGTTTAGCACCACCCCCGGGATTCCTCATTGTGCGTTTGGGTTCATTGCTAGCGTCGGCATGCTACTGCCGATTACATCATCCTTGGCGGCGTAATTTCACTCACAGTGCTGTATTAAGCTCTCTTAAAATTTTGTCGAATATCTAACATTCACAATTTTGACATGACGCCATTTCTTTATATAATTTAGGCGATGTTCTTAAAATATATAATCTAAAATAACACTCTCGCGTTGGCACTACTATGATCCGGCATTTGTTTTTGGGACGGAGTTATCCAGCTATATCTTCCTTCCTTGTCCTTCCTTGGCTTACACTCTCTCTTTGGGGTTTTTTCAAGCCATGAAACTCTTGGCTTCGGCGCCACGCAGTCGGGTATGTTGCGCAATATGATGCAACCTCTCTTCCAAACAAACAAACAAACAAACAAACAAACAAACAAACAAACAAACAAACAAACAAAGAAGCTCGAAACATGTCTTCTTCCCTTACATTAATTTCCAAATAAATATCCACATTACTGATACGGTTACAATATATTCCTACACTACGCGGCGCTGGTGTAGATAGATAGTGATCAGCTGTCTCCGAACATGTGATTCTAAATGAGATCTGATGTGACTTAATTCGGAATTTGTAATTCAAATAAATTATTTAATACCATGTGTTCATTATTGTGATGTTTCAGGACTGTGCATTATGTTTACTGACCAATGACAGTGTTTATGTGCGATTTGTGTTTCGTTAAAATTAAAATATAGTGTTCCTTTTTTAGAAAGTAATATGTCAATCACTACTGATCTGCTTTTAGGGCAGTCGCCCAGGTGGCAGATTCCCTATCTGTTGTTTACCTAGCCTTTTCGTCTCCTTTCTCCCAAGTCTTCCCAGCTCAAATTTTGCAACATTTTTGTAACGGCACTCTTTTGTCGTAAATCACACAGAACAAATGTGAAAAATACGTAGACGTAATTGTTTAATGATATTACTTCTGAAATAGGTTCGTCAGTATCTTAACGAATATCTCAAACGTGTAGGTGCCTCACCACGAAATCAAACTCAGTTGCAATTATCAATTATAATCAATTATCAATTTAGTGTACATGCTAAGCAAAGTCACCTCCGTATAGGTCATGAAGGCCCTTAGAGGAGTGGAAGGTAAAGGCTTCCTCCATTGTTAACCTCGGCACGTGATGGGGTAGAGTGGTTAGCTCTACGCCCGGCCGCCTTTACCCCCAGGAATTAACCGGGTACTCACTCTTGGTGTAGGCTGAGTGAACCTCAGGGCCATATGCACCTCCGGAAGTGGAAATCTCGTTTCTTAAATTTTACGACTTCCTGACGGGGATTCGAACCCACGTCCTTCCGGGCGAACCGAGCACGCCTTTACCGTCTCGGCCAGGCAGCCCCTACGTAATATAAACATATTGAAACTCTGCAGGCACCCACATGATTGTTACGTACCGGTATGCCATACAGATTTAATTCCTACATAACTACTTAATTTATATGTTAAAATGCTCAGCTTAATGAATCTTACCAGCACTTCATCTCATCAGTCAGTTAAGTGGACACCTTGGGCATTTTCCGGGGGGTGTTTTGCGGTCGTGCGAGCTTGCATTTGTTTCCTTACTTCTTTTATTCGGAAATAATACCGGCAGCGTATGTAATAGACAATTAATTTCTGTACCAAGTCCTGAGCATGTTTAGTACAGCACCCAAGTCCATGAGAAACAGTAATTGGAGGTAAACTATTCAGGCATTCTTCAAATATTTGTCCCCCGAATGCTTCTTGTACACTAAGATTTCTCACAACAACTTCCTCTACATGAGAAAACATAAATAATAATTCATTCGATGGGTAAATTAAATAGTTGGCTGAGTTATATTATTCTTGTAGACTTGTTAGGGCTGAAAATGGACTGCCTTTTCCTCTTCTGTATTGTTTTGCAGAGAACCAATACA
Organism: Anabrus simplex; assembly: GCF_040414725.1. Classification (NCBI taxonomy): domain Eukaryota; kingdom Metazoa; phylum Arthropoda; class Insecta; order Orthoptera; family Tettigoniidae; genus Anabrus; species Anabrus simplex. The sequence goes on along the minus strand of NC_090265.1, from coordinate 1,686,702,594 downwards.
TGCTGTACAGCCTGTCACTTTGCTTGCATGTTTAATAATATACCCACAGAAAGTGATGAATAACATTCATTTTTGAACTGGTGAAAGGAGCTATTTCTCCCCAACTTGATAATAGTAGCTCATCAAAGGTACCGTAAGCTTGCTGTAATTTTTTTTCCTGGGCTGTACTTATGATTTTGGCATTCTCTTTGACAACTGCTTTGGTCATGGCTCTAATCTGACTGAAAAATGATGTTAAGGGTACTATCACTTAAAGATAGATCTTGACGTGTGGTAGCCTATGACCACTTGGAGAATAGAGTGGGATCTTTTGGGTGTGAAAACAATGCCGTTTTTCATTCGAATTTTTATCGTAACCAGACTTGCAACCCGGGACAAAGCAAGTTGTAGGCATATTCACATGCGGTAGTAAATTGAAGCATATGCCAAAGTATACGTCCTAATTCTCAAATGCTTCATCTTTTTCACTTTTCAGTTCAAGAAAAGTTAACACCAGATATTTTGCACGTATAAAACTGAAGAACTTATAAAACTACCGAAAGAGACCACAATGTGTTTACACACTTCCACATTAAGCCGACAAAAAGCGTGCGTACTTGGACTGTACACCGTGTCTGTTAACATGTGATTCAGAGAGAGTCGTCACACTATTCATTTCTATTCGTCCTGGTCAGGTTCAACGAACTAGAATAACATAGAGAAACGGAAGCGCTACCTGGCTGAAGTTAATTGAACGAACGTTCGCCATGTTTCCAGTGGTCACATAAGCAAGGGGTCGTGGCTGTCGAATGACTAAAAATATTGAAAACATACATTATAGAATCACCGGTGCAAAATTAAGGTCCGGTTAGATGATACGCTGCTTCAACACTAACATTGTGACGTTTTTTGACTTGCTTGAGAACTTTGAGACTGATTTAGCTAAACCCCCATGTATTTGTTTAATTTAATTGTTTAATTGCCCATTTTTTACTTAAAGAGAGGTACACAACGCGATCGATCCATGCTAACTACATTCTAAAACAATACCACTCAAACACTATGATAAACAAACACTTAACCTGTACAGCACTACGTGCAAACATGAAACAATTAACCTCGAGGTACTTTGAGCTTCCACGTAAAAGCACCTAGCGATTCAAATACCTCAAATACGTTGTTAACATGTGATTCAGAAGTACACGAAGTACGATCACAAGCAGACTCGACATAATGATTTCACAATTATTACTTTAAACTCGTAACCGCGATCACATACAACCTATGCATGTTCGCGGCCATATTGCCGTTAATCTATATGTGTCTTAAGATCTGGGTATTGTAATCGGTCTTGGTTAGTGCTCCAGTTATTCTTCTTGGCTGATTGTACTGCGATGATGTCATATTTGTTACTAGTGGAGCTGTGCTGTGCAGGACTCCACTCGCCTTGGACAGGTAATACAATAACATCAGACCGTAACCCAGAATAAACATGGCTGACATCGGTGGGCGACATGAGAGGTTGAGGGAAAGATTATGCACGTTTATTTCAAGTCACCTGAAGAAAACATCACAAGTCAAACGTCATGAGCAACTCACTACTCCAAAAGTAACGTTATGGAGTAACTCTATTGTAAGTCTAATTGTAATTTCAGTGGGAAAATAACGAAGGGACAATTATTTTATCAACGCAGGATGAAACAGACACACACTATAAACATATTGTACACATGAAACTCCAGCCAGCAAATAGGATAAATTCAACATCATCATCACAGGTTGTTCTGCCATCCGACAGGTCCAGTCATGGCTGTGACTTCCATATCTCTCGATCTTGTGCCCTGTTCTTCACTTCTGCATAATCTTCCTTTCTTTTTCTAATGCTGTCAAATAACTGGTAACGTCTCCTTCACCTTTCTCGTTTTCCTTTTACCATCCCTTCAATTGCTACTCGGAGTAAAGTGTTGTATCTTAGATTATGCCCTATCCAATTTTTCTTCCTATTTTGGATTACGGACATCATGCTCCTCTCTTCTCTCACTCTCTTCAGAACTTCCTCATTTGATATTTTATCTTCCCACTTTGCTCCTTAAATTCTTCGCCAAATCCACATCTCAAATGACTCTATTCTCCTCTGTTCTTCCTTCCTTAATGTCCATGTTTCAGCGCCAAACAGAGCTTGCAAGTCTCTTCCTCAGATCTTTCTCTAGCGGGCCACAAAGCAGTTTTTTCTTCTTGTTGAAGTTTTCCTTGGCGAAGGCAATTCGAGCTTTTATGTCTGTTATAGAGTAAAGGTCTTCAGTCACAATACTTCCAAGATACTTAAACTTATTCACCTGTTCAGTAATTTCTCCCCCTATCTTGATTGTCACTTTTTCACCTTTACCTCCAAGTATCATGAATTTGGTTTTCTTTTTTGTTTATGCTCATTCCATACTCTTCACACTTTTTGTTTAATTCTCTCAGCATTTTGCGGAGGTCCTTCACATTTTCAGCTATTACTGCCATATCATCAGCAAACCTTATACATTCAATTCTCTTATCTCCAACGTTGACACCTCTTTTACCATTCAAGCATTCACAAATAATTTCCTCCATGTAAATATTAAACAAAGTTGGTGATAAGCAGCAACCCTGTCTAACACCTTTTCCCAGTCTGATTTATTCTGTTAATTCTCCTCTTATTATCACTCTTGCTGTTTGGTTGTAATATAATTCCTTGATCAGTCTTCTCTCTTCCATTCTACTTGATGTTTTTTAAGTATCTCCAAGAAATTATCCCACCTCACTTTGTCAAATGCTGTGTATACTTTTCTATTCTTCTCTATGTACCTTTCTCCTATGACTTTCAATAAACCAATGGCATCCCTTGTGCCTACTCCATGCCTAAATCCATATTGTTCTTCACCAATATAATTCTCCATTCGTCTGTAAATCCTTCTGTTTATTGCTCTTAATAGTATTTTAGCTGCATGAGGAATTAAACTTAGTGTCCTGTGTTCTTCACATTTCTTACTATTTTTCCTTTTTCTATTGGTATTATTATATTTTCAAGAAAATCTTTCGGCCATTTCCCTTTTAAATATATTTCTTGACAAAGTTTTACAAATATATCTTTTCCTTTCCACTGCAGTACTTTGAATAGTTCAACTGGTATTTCATCTACACCAACTGCTTTACCATTCTTTATTTTCCTAATAGTTGCCTTTATTTCCTCTTCTAATATACTGAACCCAATATGATCTTCATTCATTTCATATTCCTTCTCCAAATTTATACTACTCTCGTCCGGTCTGCTGTTCTAATCATATAACCATTCTATGTACTCTTTCCATCGTTCCTTGACTTTTTCAGGCTCACTTACTAACTGTCCATCCAATGTTTTAATCTCAGTCATTCCACTTCCATTCCTTTTATCCTTGAATGTTAATTCCATAGCTTCTTTGTACATCATGTCATATTTACCTTCACTTTCCAACCGTTCTATTTTGCTGCAGGTTTCTCTGATCCACTTTTCTTTAGCATGTTCAGTCTCCCTACTTAATTCATGTTTACGTTTTTTCCATTTTCTCCTTTATTCCATTTTGTCCAACATTTCTTCAGTTACCCATTCCTTTCTTTTCTCCTCCGTTTTGTTCCCAGAACTTCTTTTGCTGTCTCTTTAAGATTGTTTCTAAATCTCTCCCATTTTTCATTAACACAGTTGACCTCATTCTCAGTTTGTAATCTTTCAACAAGCCTCTCTTATAACTCAACAACATTTTTGTTTTCTTTCAAATTTTCAAGGCATATCACTTCATTGCTCTTACTTATACTAACTCTTTTTAATTTAATGCACAGTTCTGCAACAACTAGGTTGTGATCAGAACATATGTATGCTCCTGGATAACATTTTGCATTTTTTAAGCCATTCCTATATCTTTGTTGTATCATAATATAGTCTATTTGGTATCTTTCATTATTAATACTGGATGTCCAAGTATACCTCCGCCTTTTACTGTTTTCAAACAATGTATTGCCAATAACCATGTTGTTTCTTTTACAGAAGTCAACTAACATCTGGCCTCTGTCATTTCTGACTCCGAGTCCATATTTCCCAACTATTTTTCTTCACGTCCTTCACCAATAACGGCATTCCAATCTCCCATTATCACTACACATGCATTCTTAATTTATCTTTCACTAATCTCTTCTATTTGGTCGTAACATTCCTCTACCTCCTCTTCTGGGTGTTGACTGGTTGGCATATAAACTTGAATTATTACTAAATCTTTCTGATCGCCTTTCAATCTTAGCATAATTATTCTCTCATTTACATATTCTATCTTCAACACTTTTGGCTTTATATCGTTCTTAATTAGTATTCCTACTCCATGTTGTCCACTACGTTCAGCACCTGAGTAATATAGTGCATATCCTCCACTATCCAGTTCTCCACTACCTCCCCATCTCACTTCACTCATGCCTAGTATGTCAAGTTTGTTTTTAGCCATTTCTTGTTTAGCATTTTCCAATTTTCCTTGCTGTAATAAAGTTCGTACATTCCATGTACCTATCCTTTTACTAATCCTTCCTTCATCTCTATTAGAAAACCTCGATGTATACCCCTCCCGGAGATCCGATTGAGGGGCAGTTTTACCTCCGGAGTCTTTCATACAGAGGTCCATTGTCATGAACTTCTTGGAGCGATTTCAGTGGTGGTTTCCCGTTGCCTTCCACTGACCTCCAAAACATGTCTGCTCACCGACTCAGTTTCCCGCTGGGGTTGGTTACCCAACCTTCCAATGAGTTGCTCGGCTTAACAGGGGCACCACGTGTAGGTAGGAAGTTGGAGAAATGAGGTGACAGAGGCTAAGAGAACTCTCTTGCTGAGCTCTTATAATCGCATATCACCCTTTTTTTTTTGCCAGAGTCTCGAGGTGTTTGCAGAGACTCCCCCAGGTCATCTCCCGGGCCCAACCATATTAACTTTACATGAAACACTATGCAGCATCACCATTAACCACAGACCATTATGAAAACAGGCAAACAAATTTCTCGAACAAAGTATCAACTCACCAAAATCCACCTGAATTGTTGAGTTGGTACAGTGATACACTTGAACATCTAAAGCACTAGTCACCTGAAAACGTACCGGAATTGATGGCATATCATCCTCTTGTAATTTATAAAGAAGAATGTAATCACTATTTTCACTCACGAGAAATGGGGTTAGGTTTAGTTAACGCACCTCCGCTGTAAAACATTGAAAATTATTAATTACATCATTTTTTCACCACCGTTTAAAATTATTTTCATCACTCAATCATAACTCTTGGTCACGATTTTCCGGATTTTGCCGGGACTGATTTACTTTTCTTTGTAGTAAGGTATATTGGCTGATAAGGGAAAATGATAGAATATACATCATTAAGTAACGACGGAAGTTTGCGTGGCACCCGAACTGGATCGACACCTTCTATGGGTATAATATCTTCCCTGACAATAAATTCGGCACCGGTATCAAAATTATTAATGCACACAACACCATTAGGCCTATCAATTGTTCGAAATTTTCCCTATGAATGTACTTAAACCATTTCTGACTTATTACTGGGTTTTATGGAAATATGGACACTGAAGCTTGTGCACTACCCCTGTAATTGGACTTACATCCAGGCACACAGCAAATTGAACTACAACCTGCATCTGAAAAGTTCGGTGAATGGTATCCTAGTTTGTACAGACGTGCACATTAATGGCGTCCCGACACAAACAATCAACACTGCCCCACTCCAGTACTGAAAAGGAGGGGCAAGAGTGAAGGGGTAGTGTTGAAGGCCACTCCAGTACAAAACAAGAGGGAAGAGAGTGAAGGGGTAGTGCCGAAGGCACAATGACCCACCTTCTCCCTTAACGCATTGCTGCATGCAGACAGCCCGCTACAAGACTTTTTTGTAATTGAAATGGGCACAATGGCGGATGTATTGAAGTACAGCATTAGGTAACCTACTCTGATAATTACAGTATCAAGAGGTAAAGGAGGTTTTTAACCGAAAAGTATTTTATACTAGTTAGGAATATTTTGTAGCTGCGTTATATCGGGTCGTCATTTGAAAAGACGTTTTACTGGTTCGTAACTTTGTTCTTGACTTTACTGAAGTTATATCATCATAATTTTCCACCTCGGATATAGAATTACGATAAATTCTATATACAGAAAATTAATATGTTAATTAATATGTTAATGTATAACTGTGTAAACATTTCTTTATAAAAATAAAATATAATTAAAAATAACTGAAGATACATTTTACTTCTTGAGCAATAAGAAAATACATCTGAAAATAATTTAATATCATTCAAATTCAATTTCCATAAAATACGAAGTCGTGTCTTGAAGTATACAACAAAAATGCTATTACTGCAACATCTCAACATAACTAATTATTATAAAATTAACACATTTTTACAGAAATATCTTATAAAAATATGAACGTAGCGCATCTTCCTCGAAAATATATAAATAATATAAACGAACGGTAAAATAATAAACATAATGCACTGTCTGTAGATACATAATTCCAAGAAAAGAAAAATGTAAATTAACTCAAAAAACTAGTTGTGAAATGGGTATTAAATAACTAAAGAGTTGTGTCAAATACTGACTTTACAACAAGTGTAAGAGACGGGTTCCTCCTCCCTCCCAGAATTAATAATCAGCCCATGCCCCGTTCCTGTTTATCGCTTGCTCTAGCCGCTTGGGAATGGAATCTATTAATGTTGAAAAAATCTGATTCATTCCTTAGATTCGCCCAAACTCGATGGCAGTTCATTAACAGAGTCGCTCTTGTCCTCTTCTTACCTGGAACCCACATGTCTACCATTCGTGCCCAAACATGTTCAAGTATATTTAAGTCAGCCGACTTGGGAGGCCAGTCAAGCACGTGAACGTCAGAATGCTGTTTGAAGAAAGCTTCGGTTACATGTGCAGTGTGAACAGAGCAGTTATCTTGCACAAACCTTATAACGGGAACTTCTTCTATGGGGTAAATAGCTCGAACACTAGGAAGAACGGCACCTTCTAAAATGTCCACATATTCACAAGCAGTATATGTGGAGTGACCTCTATCAACTCTCCTGAACCAGCACCACTTATCCACCCCAATGCGCCACATGTGACGCGACCCGACTGATTAGTCACCTGGATAAAGGACTCTTCATAACGCTTTCCAACTGGACGCCAGCACTTGAGCTGTTTACCTGGACCGGAGCAAAATACCTCTTCATCCAATCAAATTGTAATTTCCCATTCCTGTCGTGGAGTAACACTTTCTTGTAGTGCAAAGCCTACGCGAAGTTCTCTGAGGATAGGAAGATGCCGCCCCTTTTTCGTAGCTCGGCGATTGTAAACACCTACCGCGTGGAGTCTGCGACTGACGGTAGTCGGACTTACTGGCAATTCCAATGAGGCAATCGCATTATCGATAGTTGCAACTGGAGAATTGTCCATAGTTTGAACGATTCCGGCATCCTGTTCCGGAGTAGTTCTTCTATGAGCCTTGTTATGTGTCCTATGATCTACCAATCCTTCTTCACCTCGTTCTTGCCATATTTCTACTGTGACCGTTCGTGGACGCCGTGGTTTGTAGATAACCATGAACTATCAAATTATTTGCCGACTAGTATTCAGAAGGTTCGCATGATACTCCACTCAGGGCATGGCCCTTCGAAGAGTATTCGGTCACATTCAGATAACGACGACTGAGCTATAGATACTGCCAATCATAAAATGTAAATTCTACACTAAGGCAAAGTTTTCAAATAAATCGCAACAGAAATTGGAAGGATCACATTTTAATAAAAAAAAATCAATTGATTGAATATGAACAACTGAAATGAACAACGTAAAATAAATCATATGCATTCATTAACATTAAATAAGGACCAAGTCCATCTTGCATTGTCCATCATAAACCGGAAATAATTATTTAACACAAATTCACAGAAATGTAGAATCTTATGGATATACCAAAGTCTATCGGGTCATATTATGTCATTCACTCGCCGTCGCAAATGTTAATTGTACCTGTCTACTCCGCCTTGCCTTTCATAGTTATCATTGTTCCTATCTGACTAATTAAATATCGGTTAACTTGAACCCCCCCAACAGATTTCAGCATTTATAAATAATCACACATGGCAACACAATACACATAAATGAGTAAAATGCACGTCGATTCCACCCATCGAGCTGCTGGGCTGCACCTGAAATGAATCTTTATCTACTGGCATGAAAATATAAGTTGGTGCCGTCTGGACTGCGTCGAGGTCTGCCTTCACCGTCAGCTGAAATGCTACTACAGCATGAATCTACTATAAGCATCTACTACATGTACATCGATCGCAATAGGTGACTCTGATCTTAAACATAACTATCACTGAATTGCATTTTAAGACCCTAATCGTGCGCATATTCCAACATTTCATTACTTGCAACTACGAATCTTAATTTATTAATTCATGTACTTGATGACTCTCTTCAATACCAATGCCTAACGCTGGACTAGCTTGTCAATCATCTCACAAAATATGCGGCGGAAATTCTATTAACAACACCATTAACAACTTAACACGTCTCGAAACTCAATATAATTCGACACGCAAACCATAAATATCAACCTAAATTATCTCGTGTCCGCCACGCTTTATGACGACCCTACGCTCGTCATCTCATTGTATACCGCACAAAATCATCACATCCTAACTGCACAAGCAATATTAAGGAAGAGTCTTATTAACATTATACATGAACATTACCTAATACACCTTAATGAACTTCCATATCACATCATGGAATTATACCAAGATCACGCACCAATATTTCACACACACTGTCACACTGCAACTTACCTGTAGTAAATGATATTTTTGTTTCACAGCGATAAATAATACGGACACAACGCAGTAAAACGTCTCATCCACGGTAATTGACGGCATACAATATTTACCCACGTATGATCAATCGCAACCCGACAAATACAACCGAAAATCTGTTAGATCGTTCAAGTTAACACCCCCTTGTCACCTACGTGACATTGACAAAAGGACTAACGCTACTAAAGCATTCTAGGAAAGCAAAAGATAGACAAGTACAATAACTTATCTGGCTTCTTCATGGTAATTCCGCAGCGGTTTAATCATCATTTTTGTAATTCCGTCCATTCCGGCAGAAGCCTGAGTCCGCCAGGGCACGATATTGGTTTAGCACTTCATGTTGTTCATTTACATTCCCTGGTCAGATAGTGATTTAACATCTCCGGCCGCCACCTGAAACTTGTACAATATAATTGGGAATACAATTTCACACTAATTGTATCTTCACTATTCCAGTTTGATACTGGCCTGAGGAAACATATAATTCGAGGTTTGCAAATGATTTTGGCTATTATATAACTTATATCTGGGCTTATTCTTTATGTTTATCAATTACAGAACCAGATCTTTCAGCTTGCTTCAATTATCTTCCTTCATACAGTAATCAGTAAGTAAAACACGAACTCCTTCCATTATTATTTACAATAATAATAAGTTGCTTTCCATAAGCAGAGAAATCCTATGCTAGCTATACATGTGTTTTTGACATTTGAGGAACTGAATAACAACTCTAACCTTCATCATAGAAGTTGCTAAAGGAAAACACACACTATTGTTCTTCTTCTTACTATGAAACACGTCAGCACGGGCCCATTAGATGATTTGCCATATGAAGTTTCATGCTAATCCATGGCCCCCTTTACAACTTCAAACTAGATATCATGTCTAGCCACATTCTTCTCAGCTGATGCTGACATTGTACTGAGCTCTTGCTTGTAGATAAAGCTGATCTTGACGTAATTCGACATATACCACGGGGTCTTGAGTTCGATCCACCGGCTCTCATCCATTATGTCTATTCTACACTTACGAGTTGTATCGGTTCTTTTATAAATATGCGCGTAAGCCGCACATTGACACGTTACACCTTTTTCCAAGTCATTGATACACATTTCATTTCACTTATGACTTTCAATGACCGGCCGACATATTGCTACAGGTCATTGAAAGGTCATACTACCCATCTCCAAACTGTCTTAAGACTGCATGGTATTGCTTGAGCTATTGCTTGGGGGACCATGTGACCCTCCCACATGCCAATAATATGGTCTCGATTCACCTGTGATAAGATAGGAGCCATCTTACAATGTTACAGTATAACGAAATGTAGGCCAGAATACGCACACTGTGTATTCAGCACTACCTGTTCACTCCCTTCCCCTCCTTTTCGGTACTGGAATGGGGTAGTGTTGATTGTTTATGTCGGGACACCATTAATGTGCGTGCGTGTACACCATGCTAGTTCGGACGATGCGCTCGCGCATACGCATTGCGAGACATGACACCAAGTGCCCCCTATCGGTCAACTCAACACAGTTAAACGGAGTTGAACGTTGCAACACAGCGCACGGAGTCAGTGTGGGGACTCGTGTCATTGCACAATGGAGTACAAAACGGAGCAACACGTTAACATGTTTTGCTTCCAACTAGGCAAAACGGTAACGGAAACACACGCAATATTAGTGAAAGTTTACCACGCTCAAACAGCGAGTAAAAAGTGCATTTTGGACTGGTTTAAGCGCTTTCGAGATGGAAAGGAAAGTGTTGAGGATGAGGCGCGTTTGGGTCGACCAACCACAAGCACATCTCCAGACAACATCGAACGAGTGCGACAGATGCTTGCGAATGATCGGCGACTATCCTTACGAAAGATAGCAGATGAAATAGGTGTAGGCAAGGACAGTGTAAGGACCATTGTTCACGAATATTTGAAAAAGCGGAAGATTTGTGCCCGGTTTGTACCGCACAAGCTGACAGACGAGCAGAAGCAAACTCGGATGGAAATTTCGGGAGATTTCATTGACGGTTTTCACCAAAATCCGGAGGTTTTGGAAACCAGCATTACAGGAGATGAGTCGTGGTGCTACCAGTATGATCCGGAGACCAAGAGACAATCAATGGCGTGGTGTTCAGCGTCTTCTCCGTCTCCCAAGAAAAGTCGGCGCACAATGTCCAAGATTAAGACAATGCTGATCGCCTTTTTCGACAGCAATGGTGTCATTTATCATGAATTTGTACCCCAGGGTACAACTGTCAACGCGGAATTCTACGAGAAAGTTTTGAAACGGCTACTGCAACTCATCAGACGGATTCGGCCTGAACTGTACCGGAGTGGACAGTGGACGCTCCTCCACGACAATGCCTGTCCGCACACCGCGATCCACGTGACCCAGTTTCTCGCTGAACGCCAGGTGACTGTTCTTCCACACACTCCGTATTCTCCGGATTTGGCGCCGGTAAATTTTGTTGTTCCCGCGTCTTAAATTAGCTCTGAAAGGCCACCATTTCGACAGTATAGCAGAAATCCAATAACGCGTGACAAGGGTTCTGTGAGAGATTCCAAAGAAGCGTTTGCTGCCAGCTTTCAGCAGCTTTACAGTCACTGTCAAAAGTGTGTTGTAGCTAACGAAGATTACTTTGAAGGCCAGAAAAGGAGTTTTGTGTGTAACGTTGTCTCTTTTTCATGAGACCATTCACCGAACTTTTCAAACACAAGTTGTATAAACATAATGCACAGGTAATTGAAAAAAATAAAAAATAAATAGATAAGAACCACGGACATTGTTCGAATGAATAAGCTCTTTAAGAACAAATGGCTTCTTATGGCACTGAAAGGGACTCTATAACCTTTTAGGAATATAAATAAATATAGTTACTATTAGTAATATTCAAATTTCCGTAAATGTTTGGTAAGAACACGGCTTACACAAATCAAAACAAACACATGCTTAGCACTCCAATTGCCACCATCATGGACAGTTTCGAGAGATTGGTTAAGGTCTGAGGTATTTTTTTAAATATTGTAGTTGGTCCTGGTCCAGGACGAATTATTCGTCCTGCCTGGTCTGCAGTATATCAACGAGCTACCGTAGAATAACAGTGACGGAAGCGCTGTCTGGCTGAAGCTAAATAAACGAACTCTGCCATGTTTTCTGTGGTCACATAATCAAGAAGGCGTGGCCCTTGAATGGCGAAAAATGTTGAAAATATTTATTGTAGAATCGCTGTTGCAAAATTAAAGACCGTTAGCCAAAATATTAGAGCATTAATAATCATCGAGTGCGAATAGCACCACTTCATCTATGTTGCGGCGCGAGGCCATCACGATCAGCTGATTGTAGGGTAGTCGAAAAGGATTAGGAGAATCGTCATACAGTGACATACGAACAGGCCACGAAATCGGAACCCTGATTTTCTGTTGTGGTTAAGCGTAAACTACAATAAAAACCGTAGACATAAACTAGTATTCATAGCGTAAATCTTTAAAACAAAAGGGACTTACGATAGGTTACAATCTCATTCTGTTCATATTTTTAAACGTATTGAATCCCCAGGAATACCGCTATAATTGTTTAATGTAATTATTTACGCTTGGTGTACGCCTGACTGAATTAGGCCTACATCAAACCCAAGATACAGTTGGTCTATATTGTACCGGTAAAAGAGCCCGACTCTCAGATTATTTTTAAAGTAAGCAAGAATATAGTTCTCAGGGCTAAAACTGGGTGACTAGTAGCTAGGGCTCGGTACAGGAGGTAGGGTCCTATCTACAAGAAAACTTTGATTCTGACTGAACATGAGTTTATTCATATAAGACATGAAATTGCACATCACCTCCAGGTAGATATAAGTTGTCTTCCACATAGTCCTATAATAGGGCTCGGATTCTCCAGTTCACCAAGCCGAGCAGGTTGGAACACGTTCCAGAAGATTCCAGGGACTCCGTACAGAAGCGGCTGGACTGTCTGGGTTGGTAAAAGGTAGAGATGCCTCGAACTTTCGAGGCCCAGGTTGAACCCCGATGATCCTGGTGATGTTGCAGATAATCATTTGCTACCTCAGTCCAATGTGACTGAGAGGGTTCATGTCTCCAAGGTCACTCGCAGTACTGATAAATCTGAGTTCATAAAAACCTTGGGTGATTAACCTATTAGCGAAGTCACTGGTTATTATTCGTCAAGACTTTCAAAATTTAACACTCGTAAAATGATATGTCTCTCTATACGAGGATTATAAATAATTTCAGAGTTCACCACTAGCAAACGTCTTCATCTCTGAATAAATACTGGCCAAAAAAAACACAAGTCCCTTCTCATGAAACTATGACCTTCATCACTGGCGAAGGTACAAGTCTTCGAATGAACACGGACGGAAAACACATGTCCGTCCTCATGAAAATCTAAATAGATTTAAAGTTCATCACTGGCGAAATTTATAAAGTTTTGAATCAACACTGGCGAATGTACAAGTCTTTGAGTGAACATGTACGAAAAACACAAGTCCATCCACATGAATAAATTTACAGTCTATCACTGGCAAAATTTATAAGTCTTTGAATCAACGCTGGCGAATGTACAAGTCTTTGAGTGAACATGTACGAAAAACACAAGTCCATCCACATGAATAAATTTATAGTCTATCACTGGCAAAATTTATAAAGTTTTGAATCAACACTGTCGAATGTACAAGTCTTTGAGGGAACATGGACGAAAAACACAAGTCCATCCACATGAATGAATTTATAGTCTATCACTGGCAAGGTATCCAAGTCTTTGAATAAACACAGGTAAAATCCTAAATTTATGTTTTAAAGACGTTGAATGAAGTTAGAGTTCATCACCGGCAAAGTTTATAAGTCTTTGAATCAGTACCGGCAAAATCACAAATTTGTGCTTACGGGAACTTTGAGCACATTCAGAGATCATCACTAGCAAAGTTTATAAATCACTGTTTATTAGAGGAATGAGTCTCTTAACACTCGCAAATATTGCAGGTTCAATTTGTGAAGAATTCGTTCTTTAACACACGTAAATAATACAAGTCCAATTATGAATTTAACACACGTAAATAATACAAGTCCATTTCATGAATAATTGGAAAAATTCCAGTCTCGAACACCCGTAAATATTGTAAGTTCAATTATGCAGACTTAGAAAATGTTCCTTAACACTCGAAATATTGCAAGTCCACTTGAGAATACTTGGAAGAATTCGTTCTCCCACACTCGAAAAAAATACAAGTTCACTTTATGAATACTTAGAAAATTACAGAGTTCCTCGTCGGGACTGTCACTACACGATGATAGTAGCAGCGAGAGTGTCCACGCTGACTACTCAGCTGTAACTGAGTGAACAGGCTACAGTGGGCCCTCCTTTTATTCGATCCGGGACGTCTACGTCACAATACGGCTTGACTGAATATCTCCTGAATCCCTCGATGGATTTACTTGAAACTCGAGCATTGCGACGTTCAGGTGATCCCAAACAAGATGACATATCGCTCAAGCCGCTAGCGTAATTATTACGGGAGTTACAAAAATTTCCCCGTCGAACATTCTGGAGGATGTGACGTGGAATCTAGAATATACGAATCCAGGCTGGGAACACGTGGTGTGACGGGCGGGCGGTCTAGCTAGCCCCTGTGGCTACGTCGCAGCTCACAGCTGTCCTTCACTCGCTTGCTTGCCCCGCTGACGGTAAACAAACCAGGCGTGCTCAGAACATTACGCGTGATAATTAAATGTCATTTATACTCAAAAAATACTCATGTACAGGTCGTAACCGGTACAATATACACAGGTCTGGTCACATTCTCTCAGAATGCCTTGCGTCAGCGGTCATTTTGAGACTATTGAGCTCTATTTTTTGGCGTCTGCACGTTATCCAGTGCAATGAGATTGAAGTTTTAAGGATTATTGTGTCGCTCTATATTGTAAAACTCACTCATCTAAAGGGACTGGATTATTTCAATTTCCGAGAGATAAAAATAGGTGCAGAATTGCCGACGTAATAATTGGCAGTCAAAAGAACATTCACAGCTATGCGAGGTTTGCTTGATAAAAATGAAGTAACTAACACCCAAGTGTCCGCCTCCGTAGCTTAACGGTTAGTCATTAGCTGCTGTCCTCGAAGGCACGGCTTTGATCCCCGGCACTGCCAGAGAATTAAGAATGGTAGATGAACTGGCATGTGATTACAAAAATGGTAGCCTACACGCAGCTAACCTCAATTGATGGTGTGCCTGAAAAGAGCTGCACTACCTCGGGATGAGAACACGAGTTTTGTCCCGCTCCATTGATAAATTGTTAGCGTGCTGGCCTTTGGCCACAGGCCCCGGGTTCGATTTCCGCCCGGGATAGGGATTTTAACATTCATCGGTTAATTCCAATAGCTCGGTGGCCGGGCGTGTTCCGTCCTCACCATTAGAATTCATCATGAGTAGGGTCCGCTCCATGGCTAAATGGTTAGCGTGCTGGCCATAGGAGTCGCGGGTTCGATTCCCGGCAGGGTCGGGAATTTTAACCATAATTGGTTAATTCCCATGGCACGGGGACTGGGTGTATGTGTCGTCTTCATCATCATCTCATCCTCATCACGACCCGCAGATCAAATCAAAAGACCTGCACCTGGCGAGCCGAAGTCCTCGGACACATCCCAGCACTAAAAGTCATACGCTACTTCCATTTCATCATAAGTACAGTAGAGTCCCATCTGCATAGACACGCAGCTCGCACCAGGACCCTACGGCGGTCACACTCCGTACCCTGACCTCCTTTTTTGGAGGTATAGTTACTGTTCTAGGTGGAGATTTTAGACAGCGTTTGCCGCATGCTTCCAAACAAGCTGATATTCAGAACTGTATTTCATTTTCTCCTCTTTGGTCAGAATTTAAAATATTTCATCTGTTTTATGCGAGCAAGACCAGAAGAATTAGACTTTGATTTTTTTTTTTTTTTTTGCTGAATCATGAATCTCCAGATTAATCTGTTATTGATTTACCACCCTCTAACATCGCAAAGCAGGACATCGTCTCTGAAATTTACGGGAATGAATTTGAGTCACTAGATTGTGCTATAAGTTTCTCCAAAATTGCATTTATTGCCTCTATAAACGAACATTGTGATCAAATCAATTCTAAAGTTAACAGATCGTCTACCCGGAACGGCCAGAACGTATATCAGTGTAAATAATTTAATTAATGAAGATAAAAAATTAAACATTCTAATTTTCCATAGAGTTTCTGAACAGCTTAGAATAAAGTGGCTTGCCTCCTGATGTTCCTAACTTAAAACCTGGAACAAATGTAATGTTATTAAGAAACTTAATGCTTCACTGGGGCTTCTAAATGGAACAAGATTAATTGTATGAAACATCAAACCAATCAGTCAATACTGATCTGCATTTAGAGCAGTCGCCCAGGTTGCAGATTCCCTATCTGTTGTTTTCCGAGCCTTTTCTTAAATGATTTCAAAGAAATTGAAATTTTATTGAACATCTCCCTTGGTAAGTTATTCAAATCCCTAACTCCCCTTCCTATGACAGAATATTTACCCCAATTTGTCCTCTTAAATTCCAACGTTATCATCACATTCTTTGGAAGAACCTGGAGAAGGTTGTGATGCATAGTAGTCTTGAATATTGTCGAAAGGAATAGAACAATCACTTTCTTTACAAGTGCCGGCACCGAAAGGGACGTTTTACCAAAGAGCTTATTCTAGAACACTACAGGACAATGCTGTGTTAAAGCACAGTAAGTAATAACAGTGTCCGTCTCTGTGGTGTAGTGGTTAGTGTAATTAGCCGCCACCCCTGGAGGCCCGGGTTCGATTCCCGGCTCTGCCACGAAATTTGGGAAGTGGTACGAGGGCTGGAACGGTGTCTACTCAGCCTCGGGAGGTCAACTGAGTAGAGGTGGGTTCGATTCCCACCTCAGCCATCCTGGAAGTGGTTTTCCATGGTTTCCCACTTCTCCTCCAAGCAAATGCCGGGATGGTACCTAACGTAAGGCCACGACCGCTTCCTTCCATCTTCCTTATCTATCCCTTCCAATCTTCCCATCCCCCGCAAGGCCCCTATTCAGCATAGCAGGTGAGGCCGCCTGGGCGAGGTACTGGTCATCCTCCTCAGTTTCATCCCCGACCCAGAGTCTGAAGCTCCAGGACACTGCCCTTGAGGTGGTAGAGGTGGGATCCCTCGCTGAGTCCGAGGGAAAAACCGACCCTGGAGGGTAAACAGAAAGAAAGTAATAACAGTGGAAAACTGACGTTGCTACCATCTAGCGGATATGGAGTGATGTACATTTCTGAAGGCGTTCTATAATAGTAAATTACGGATGTTAATATTACAAAATGTGTCATTGTAAGGAATTCAGGTATATGGCAAAGGTGATCTGATGGTATTAAAAATATATTTTATTCCTTGTAATTTCAGATGGCAATCACAAAATAACTGTATGGGAATAAATATTCATTGCTGCAGTGGTAAAACAAACAGATCACTAGCCGTTTTCTGTGTTGTTTTTCATAGGAAAGGAAGAAGTTGCAGAGTGCGTTCCCTTGCAGTGGCGGGGCGTGGATGAAACATCTGAGGGGTTTGAAATAGTATATCGTGTTCAAAGTTATTGTTACTTGAGGTAAAATAGTGGCATCGCTTGATTAGCAACGCGACCTTTCTTTGAAGGCACATGGCTGCAGCTCGAAGAAGTTACCAAAAGAATGAGAAATGAAAGAGAGAATGTAAGGTGTAATTTATTTTCTTAAGCTGATCCAGTTTCGCCTGATGTTGAAGACGTTGCTGGCGTTGGAGTAACCACTTGAAGAACGTGTAAGGTAGACTACTGTTATTTATGACGCATTCGCATTTTGTTATTTATTTTTCATACAACACTGAAAGTTCACATTAATTGCATAAACTTTAGGCTATTGATGCTATTCACATCCTAGTTACCAAAATATTCTGATTCTTTTCTGTTAATTATATCAAAAATCCACAGTTCTAGCCTTTTATGCAAGCAAGTCAATGTTGGAAACATTCTAGGGACAGGCCTATGAGCTACGAATTTTAGACAAATAAAATATAATAACGTATGAGAATATATTCTTTATTTATTCCTAAAAATTGCAATCCTTTTCTTAATCATCGTTATCCGATCGACTAGATTAGCAGTTTGCCTTTTTATACGACTACGAGCGCTAATGTGAGTCAACGCAGAGTTTCATTTAAGCCCTTATAACTACATTCGGTGTGGAGATTTTTCAAAAAATCAAAAAGTGCATGAGGGTATTGAACGAAGGAACACATTACAGAAACCATTTTACTGAAAGTTATCGTTGTCGAGGGATTCGCTGAGCGAGTTGGCCGTGCGGTTAGGGGCGCACAGCTGTGAGCCGTGCATTCGGGAGATAGTGGGTTCGAACCAAACTGTCGGCAGCCCTGAAGATGGTTTTCCGTGGTTTTTCATTTCACATCAGGCAAAGTTTGGGGCTATGCCTTAATTAAGGCAACAGCCACTTCCTTCCCACTCATAGCCCTTTCCTATCCCATCATCGCCATAAGGCCTGTCTGTGTCGGTGTGACGTAAAGCAACTTGTCTCTCCAGGGGTTCACTGAACACATAGAACGCGTCGCGCCTGTCTCCTTGGCTGAATGGTCAGCTTGCTGGCCTTGAGTTCGATTCCCGGCCAGGTCGGGATGTCAACTTGTTTATTCCTCTATACATCACTTCCAGCAACATAAATGCAGGCTACTCCCTGTTTACGTGTGAAAGAGCAAATAGAAGAAACAAAGAAGCAAACAAACTCCATAGCTCAACAGCCTTGATGGGCGATGGCTTACCAAGTGACCGCTGCTCAGCCCGAAGGCTTGCAGTTTCCGAGCAGACGCGTGGTCTGTGTAACGATTCTTGGTTTTCAAGACGGGGGTCGCCATCTCACAGACAGATAGCTCCTCAATCGTAACCACGTAGGCTGAATAGAACTTGAACAAATCCCTGACCTGGCCGCCGCCGGGTACCCCTAGACCGCGGGGCTGGTAGAAGAAACAAATAAGTTTGTTTGTTTGTTTGTTTGTTTGTTTGTTTGTTTGTTTGTTTGTTTGTTTGTCCAACCCTTGTCCCGTTTCTTTACGGGGTCCGATATGAGGTGAGATGAATCAGACGTGGCGGATTTTTATGACCGAATGCCCTTCCTGACGTCAACCTCATCAGAGTTCATGAGATGAAATTAATGACATGATGTATGATAGTAGGAAGGAGAGAGTGAAATCCAGTGCCGGCACATATCTTACTCCTGTCAAATAGCACCAACGGGTCTGTTCAAGGCTTAACGTCCCCATCCGACGGACGAATCACCATCAACAGCGTCATATGCCTTCACTCCATATAAACACTGCGGAGAGATTTGGAAGTTAATCCAGGATATCACCTCCCCTACCCTGCCGGCCAGCATTCTGATGGTGATTTTCCTTTTTGACCAACGGAACTCGAACCGCCTAACCACGGTGTCAGACCGCTTAGACTTCAATGCTTTAACGATCAAGGCCACCAGGCGGGCTAGAATAAACAAATAAGTGCATACGATATAAGCAAATACAGCCCACTGTCAGTCAATTAGGAATAAAGAAAACATGTGAGTATAATATATAAAGTAAATATGTTAAAGTCTCTTGGAAAACGAAATTAAGATTTACATTGATTTTTCACACCACTTAACATCCGTACATTACACACATACGGCCGGCCAGCAATGCTGGGTAATTTCATATACTGAAACTTCGAATGAATCCTGATAAGAAGGACTTCAATTACTATCGCAATCCGTAGTAGACTGCAGACACTTTACTGCCGCTAGGGATGGTAAATATAGTTTTCACGCAGTTTCGTTTAAGCTGTCTTGTTCTATATTAAGGTCTTTGGTTTTACGTATGATTTGAGATATTTAGGCCGCGTTGTGAAGACAGTGATGTAATACAGCAGACCTTGAAGTGTGCAGTTAAGTTACTTACTTCAAAGTGTCGTTTTGCTGTGGTACTAAATAAATAAATAAATAAATAAATAAATAAATAAATAAATAAATAAATAAATAAATAAAAATGAAGTGAAATGCAAAAATTGCGACGTGAATTATAATACTACAATTATTTGTCGTTGGCATATAGGCTACCCCCTGATTGATTGATTGATTGATTGATTGATTGATTGATTGATTGATTGATTGATTGATTGATTGATTGATTGATTGATTGATTGATTGATTGATTGATTGATTGATTGATTGATTGATTGATTGATTGATTGATTGATTGATTGATTGATTGATTGATTGATTGATTGATTGATTTTTAAATGGAAAATACAATGCGATTTTTGAGGGTTTGTAATTTCCTGAGTATATCATCACATCCCTTACGAAACAACACGGCGTAGTTAACAGGATACAGTGAAATGCGGTGGTTCAATATCGCGTAACTAACATGGACAAATACTCGGAGAAATTATAAATAGTTACAAATTATTTGAGCTATTTCGTCTTAACAGACCCATTCTTAAGACCTCTGGACCATGTTCATATCTATTAGCGACGATATTGTTTATAGGAATTAGTCATTCCTAATTCGTTAATGTAAGGTTAATATTAGGGTATAACCCGGGGGACCCATTCTTGTCCTAAATAGTTTAAATAATTCACTCCTTGTATTCTTACTGTGTTAACAAAATTAATTCTATTAATTATGCAAAATTTATTTTTTTTCTCGCTTGGAAATTAAAAAGAGGAATAACACCAAACCGTATGACAATGTCGTTCTTGTTGGTGGTGCTGGTGGTCATCATCATCATCATCATCATCTGTTTACCCTCCAGGTTCGGCTTTTCCCTCGGACTCAGCGAGGGATCCCACCTCTACCGCCTCAAGGGCAGTGTCCTGGAGCTTCAGACTCTTGGTCGGGGGACACAACTGGGGAGAATGACCAGTACCTCGCCCAGGCGGCCTCACCTGCTAAGCTGAACAGGGGCCTTGTGGAGGGATGGGAAGATTGGAAGGGATAGGCAAGGAGGAGGGAAAGAAGCGGCCGTGGCCTTAAGTTAGGTACGATCCCGGCATTCGCCTGGAGGAGAAGTGGGAAACCACGGAAAACCACTTCGAGGATGGCTGAGGTGGGAATCGAACCCACCTCTACTCAGTTGAGCTCACGAGGCTGAGTGGACCCCGTTCCAGCCCTCGTACCACTTTTCAAATTTCGTGGCAGAGCCGGGAATCGAACCCGGACCTCCGGGGGTGGCAGCTAATCACACTAACCACTACACCACAGAGGCGGACGGTGCTGGTGGTGCTGGTGGTAATGGTACGATTCTGCGTCAAATAGAGAAAGTACCTGAAGGACAGATTTTACCCCCGGAAAGGACGAAACATGAAGAGACTCGGTTGAAGTATTCCTATTGCTTCATAGAAACGTTTGGTGTTTGCCGATATAGCTGGACGTCGGATAGTTTCATTTAACCTATGTTCTTCATACTCGGTCATCCTGGGCTGTCTTTCCTTCAACGCCGGGCTGAGTGGCTCAGACGGTTGAGGCGCTGGCCTTCTGACCCCAACTTGGCAGGTTCGATCCTGGCTCAGTCCGGTGGTATTTGAAGGTGCTCAAATACGTCAGCCTCGTGTCGGTAGATTTACTGGCACGGAAAAGAACTCCTGAGGGACTAAATTCCGGCACCTCGGCGTCTCCGAAAACCGTAAAAGAGTAGTTAGTGGTACGTAAAGCAAATAGCATTATTATTACTTTCCTTCAACAAATGTTATGAGCGTCCCACTAACTCCTCGTTTACGTAATAAACCATCAGTCGCCACTTTTTTTTTTTTTTTTTTGCTAGGGGCTTTACGTCGCACCGACACAGATAGGTCTTATGGCGACGATGGGACAGAAAAGGCCTAGGAGTTGGAAGGAAGCGGCCGTGGCCTTAATTAAGGTACAGCCCCAGCATTTGCCTGGTGTGAAAATGGGAAACCACGGAAAACCATTTTCAGGGCTGCCGATAGTGGGATTCGAATCTACTATCTCCCGGATGCAAGCTCACAGCCGCGCGCCTCTACGCGCACGGCCAACTCGCCCGGTAGTCGCCACTTCTATCACGAAACTTTACAAAGGCCTGCCGTATGGTAAGTTCTTTCAATTTTATGCTGGTATAAATTCCGTCCTCATACTCTTATCTCTAGCATAAGAATCTCTGCGCTTTGTTAAAAGTCAGCTTCACTAAAGCTATTAAAAAACCTGATAAATCTTAGTATCACCGTCTGAGGCTTGATATACATGATTTTATCTACATTGTAACTTCGTTGACACACGAGATACGCTATCTGTATTGGCCACCTGTTGCGTTATTGCAGAATCTGTTTACTAAAGTTAAGAAAATCAAAGTAATTGCTGGCAGATATTAACGAACGCAGCTACTGGTATTGCTGCTTTAAAGATCTTCTGCTCCTTTCCTTTCATTTATGGATTCAGCAAAGCACTACGTTCAGTCTTCGTTTTGCGTCATCAATCCTTCAATCAATCGCTCAATTAATTTAGTTACTAATCACTTTCTTAATTGCTTATTAATTATTTTAATTCCTATTTTATACTCTACACAGCCGTTTAAGTAATTATGTTTAGCAGTTGAAGCCTAGTACCCATATATTCTATATACAGCACTAGCTGTTACCCGCGGCTTCGCTCGCATGGATTACATAGTTTGATAAAAGTAATAATTCCTCGGTACTGCACTAAAATATAACCTGAAAATCTCTAAAGTATAAAAACTCACTGAAAAGTTAAGTTTCATTTACCCCAGAACCTCTTTGTAAACCACGTTTGACCAAGCTCGATAGCTGCAGTCGCTTAAGTGCGGCCAGTATCCAGTATTCGGGAGATAGTAGGTTCGAATCCCACAGTCGGCAGCCCTGAAGATGGTTTTCCGTGGTTTCCCATTTTCACACCAGGCAAATGCTGCGGCTGTACCTTAATTAAGGCCACGGCCGCTTTCATCCCACTCCTAGCCCTTTCCTGTCCCATCGTCGCCATAAGACATATCTGTGTCGGTGCGACGTAAAGCCAATAGCAAAAAAAAACAAGAAAAAACACGTTTGTGGTATTGCCTTTTGGGGCTAACATGAGGCTAAGATGACCAGGCTAATGGCAGAGCTAACTCTAGAACATGCGGCATACAACTGTACATGTGAGAAACAGTCCTCTCTCAAGTCGAAAACAAAAAATTACGTGTTTCTTTATTTTTAAAGGAGATTCCATATATCGGTACTTATTTTTACGTCTTTAACATCTTCAGATTTGAGATATAAGTATTCCCAGTATCCACATAAAAAGAATTCAGCACCTTTATCAGTCCTTCCCCCCACCTCCCAACAAACCTCATTGTGGAATATCCGAAATAAAAAGATACGGGTTCCTTTATTTTTACTGGAGATTCCAAATACCAATTTTCACGTCTGTAACGTATTCAGTTTTTGAGATATAGGTATCCCAATTAAAGGATGCAACCCCCTTTTTTCAATCCTTTTCATCCCATCCCCCTCAGGTGGATTTTCCTGAAATAAAAAACACGTGTTACCTTACATTTAAAGGAGATTCCAAATACCAATTTTCACGTCTGTAACATATTCAGTAACTGAATTTAACCCCTCTTCTTCATTCCTTTTCTGTAACGAGTTAAGTTTTAGAGTTGAAGATACACTCATTTTAAAAAATTAGCGGATTTTTCATTACATTTCACCCTCTTTAAGTGGATTTTCCGAAAATAAAAGAACACGTGTTTCTTTTTTTTAAAGGAGATTCCAAATATCAATTTTCACGTCTGTAGCATCTTCAGTTTTGAGATATAGGTAACCTCATAAAAATAATTAGGGCGATGACCTCGATGTTAGACCCCTTTAAACAACAAACAAACAAACAAACAAACAACAGAAATAATCCAACTCCTTCTTCATTTCTTTTCATCCTCCCCCCGCTCTTAAGTGGATTTTCCGAAAAGTGTGTTTTTTGAATTTTAAAGGGGATTCCAAATACAAATGTTCGCGTCTGTATCATATAAAGTTTTTAAAATATATATTAGATATACTTTTTTAAATTCACCCACTTTTCAGTTCTTTTCACCCCTTAAGTGGATTTTCCAAAAACAAAAGAATATGTGTTTTTCTTATTTTAAAGCAGTTTCTAAATACCAATTTTCATGTCTGTAACATCTTCAGTTTTTTAATGTAAGTATCCTCTTAAACAGAATTCAACCAATTTTTCGATCGTTTTCACCCCCTCTCCTAAAATGGATTTTCCGAAAAAACGAAATATTTGTTTCTGTGTTTTTATAGGAGATTCCAAATACAAATGTTCACGTCTGTAACGTATTCACTTTTTTTGAGATATAGGTAACCCAATTAAAGGATTCAACCCCCGTTTTCAGTCCTTTTCACTCCCTTATGTGGATTTTCAGAAATAAAAAAAACACGCGTTTCTTAATTTTTTAATGATATTCCAAACACCAATTTTTATTTCTGTAACATGTTACGTTTTTGAGATACTCATTTTAAAACTCATCCCAATTTTTAGGAACATGTAACTCCGTGATGGTTTAAGGTGGTGGTGATTATTGTTTTAAGAGGAAGTACAACTAGGCAACATCCTCTATATAACACTAATCAGAGGGGAAAATGGAAAAGACCCGACACTTCGAAAAATGAAGATATCGGTCAAAGAAAGACAAGGGCCACGAAGGGCGTGAAAATGAAAGACTCCCTGGCCCTCGCAAACCTAATAGCGTCGGGGTCGAAAAAGAACAAGAGTTGACCAAGAGAGGCCGGATAGGATAGATGAATGTGAGGAGCCTGGCACAAGTAAGTGAAAGCAATGTCAGGACTCAGCTAAGGGCCCCGTGGTCGCCAACCCACGCTCCTAAGTTCAGAGCCCCTGGGGCCCCTTTTAGTCGCCTCTTACGACAGGCAGGGGATACCGTGGGTGTTATTCTACCACCCCCACGCACAGGGGACATGATGGTTTAAGACAGAACTTTCAATTTTTCATGAAAGAATTGACATTCAAAAACAGTCCGTACAAAAAAAAAGGTCATAAAACTTTAATTAGTGGAACAGTAATAATCTTCTTGGTCCAAGTTGTAAACTGAACCATTAACACTGTATTAGCCAAGTTTCATGACAGTGTGTCTGTTGGTTGAGAAATAGTGTGTTCCTTAATTGTTTTATGTTACTATAATGTTATTAACAATTAATATTGTTAAAATTCATTGCATAACTTATTTTTCTCTCAAAAACTGCAGAATTACTTTCATCAAATAGCTGTGCCAGGTCACATTTAAATATGTTAATATCAAGCATTGGTTTTTAATTAAATAACATACTACTGTATTTTCACCATCATCCCCCTTAAGGGAGATTCCAAACACCAATTTTCACATCTGTAACGAGTTAAGTTTTAGAGATATACTGTAGATACACTCGTTTTAAAAATTTACCCGCTTTTTCATTTCATTTCACCCCTCTAAGTGGATTTTCCGAAAACAAAAAATACGCTTGTTTCTTTGTTTTTAAAGGAGATTCCAAATATCAATTTTCAAGTCTGTAACATTTTCAGTTTATGAGATATAAGTATCCTCATAAACAGAACTCAACTCTTTCTTCACTTATTTCCACCTCCCCTCTTAAGTCGACTTTCCGAAAAGAAATTACGTGTTTCTTTATCTGTAAAGGAGATTCCAAATACCAGTTTTCACGCCTGTAACATGTTAAGTTTTTGAGATATGCTAATTTTAAAATTTCACCCCATTTTCTCTTCTTTTAACCCATTCCCCTTAGGTATATTTTCCAAACACCAATTTTCCCGATAGTAACACGTTAAGTTTTCGAGATATACTCATTTTAAAAGTTCATCCACTTTTTCACCCCCTTAAGTGAAGGAGATTCCATATACAAACTTACGTCTGTAACATCTTCAGTTTTTAAGATATAAATATCCTCATAAAAATAATTCAACTCATTTCCTCCCTTCTTTCCAGTCCCCCTTTAAGTGGATATTCTGAAAACAAAAATTACGTGCTACTTCATTTTTGAAGGGGATTCCAAGTACCAATTTTTTTTATATATAGTCAATTTAAAAGTTCACCATGCTTTACATTTCTTTTCACCCTTTTTAAGTGGATATTCTGGAAACAAAAATTAGGTGCCACTTTATTTTTAAAGGAGATTCCAAGTACAAATTTTTACATCTGTAACATGTTAAGTTTTTGAGATATATTCAGTTCACCCAGTTTTACGCTCCTTTTCACTCCTTTAGTGAATTTTTCGAAAACAAAATTCATGTTTTTTAATTTGAAACGGGATTCCATGTACCAATTTTTACGTCTGGAACATCTTCAGTTTTCGAGATATAAGTATCCTCATAAAAAGGTTTCGACCCATTTTTCACTTAGTTTTACCCCCCTAAAGAGAATTTTCCGAAAACAAAAAATGTGTGTTTCTTTATTTTTAAAGGAGATTCTAGATCCCAATTCTCACGTCTTTAAACTGTTAAGTATTTTGAGATATACACATACTCATTTTCAAAATTCATCCCCTGTTTCACTCCCTTAGCGATATAATATCCAAAAGTCCCTCCTTAGCGGGCATCTACACTGTAATATAAATGTATTCCCAAACTGTAATTTCTTTGTGTCCAGAAATTTTTGCTCGGCAGTGATGAATCCGTCAGTCAGTCAGTCAGTCAGTCAGTCAGTCAGGACATGTTTATATATATATATACACATATATATGTGTGTGTGTGTGTGTTATTACTAGAGGGCGGATTTTGGCATATTTATATGTTTTGTTTGTTTCAAGTTAATATGCCCATAAGAAATAAAGGCGATTCATGCTATTTGAAATCGAATGGCAAAGTTTTATAGTGCATATACATGCATATATGCGGGCTACGTGCATATTCTTAACATATAAATGCATAATTGCAAATTTTATTGTTATGTTGTATAAAACGGCATATTATAATGTTGTATATTGATATTCAAATCGGTATAGCAATGCAAACGAATGAATATGTCAAAATTCCGTTCGCCGCCGGAAGCCTTTATAATGCATTGTTGTTGACAGGCGACGGTATTAACAAATACAGTAGAGACAATACGCGACACTTCCGGATTTAGCCTTGTTAAAATGGGAGACAATTCCCAAGTGACGCTCCTAGTGGCGTGACCTGACAATTCGCGCTAAGTTCAAATATTAATGGAAATGCATACACGGAAATGGATAAATAAATTACGTCTAGAAAGAAAGTGTTGCTGAAATACTAACTTCAAAGTTGCTAAAGCAATTCTGGATACATGAATGAAGAATTATTTAACAGGTTATTATTTAAAGACTGAAATTAGACATATAATCAAGATGTGAAATGGACTTTCTTTCATTTATGCATTACTTTTTTAGCTTTAGCATGCCTGCCTGAACTTAGATTTATCTTTTTTTTCTCATTTAAAAGCATTGTACATCACATTAGGACAAATAAAAATATCGGCACATTCCTTACACACATGATTCAATGAATTTACATTTAAGAGCTGGACAATTTTCCTATTAACTTGAAGCCTACTAACAGAAAGAAAATCTATAAATTTAGCCGCAAAAACATTCAAAACTTCCCTATAAGCAATACTTGCCATTACATTCGGTTAAAGCAAATTTCCATCATCATATTGTTTCAACAAAATATGTACGGTACATTTCTTAAATCGCCCATATTTTCTTCAGTGCTTGACAACGCATTACGGCATTCCAAATGGGGTAACTTGGAACACAACCAGCCACACACATATGCATATGCATTTTCCTGAATTAAATCAAAACCCACAGATCACACCTACAACAACACGTCGGTATTGAAGGTTAACTACTGCACTAATACAATAAAATATGCTTATTATATTTTAAGCCAGTTAAAATATGGGTCGCGCAGAACAGAAGTTTAGGATGTAGGCCTTCTATTAAAATATCTTTGTAACTGAAAGGATATATACGCAAACACAGTATTTACTTACATTTTCTTGTCGCGAGGGAAACGGAAGAAAGATCGCGAATCCTTCTGCAGTTCATATATTGCAGCCAAACGCAGCATATATCTTTCCACTCATATTGACAGGAGATATAAAGGAATGACACACGCTACTATTTACTTATGTCAACTTAATGCAATCGTATAAATTACCCCCAAAAACTTCACAAATAAATACACGTGCTCTTATGACAGAATCAGTAACTCTCAGGTCACTCCGGTAGATAGAGCTCTAATCGCCGTCCCTCTATATCTCGCAGAGTGTCGCGTATTGTCTCTACTGTATTTGGTATTAACAAGAACTTGACAATATGTAATGTTTTTCGGTGGCGTTTTGGTATTCGGTTCAAATGTTGGAATCAGAGAAAAATAATATTTTATGAGACCTGAAGTAGCAGAGAGGAGAGATCCTTCCTCGATGCTTGCCAGGGACCAACCTGCCGCCCCAAAAGTATTCTTACTTAAATAAAAGAATTAAAACAGAAACAGCCTGAAACTAAATAATGGCACATTGTTCTTTGTTCATATGGTCTTGTCACTAGCGGGACCTAACAAGTCCAGACCAATATTTTGTACCTCTAACCTATCTTTACTGTTCATATTTCGTGTTATTCAGTATTTGTGCATAATGCTGCGACATTGGCAAGCATGTTTAGTGCATTGCGAGCTTGCCGGTGCCGCCGCGATGTTGGATCTATAACCTATATTTCCATTTCTTTATTGTATGAAAACCAGTTCCATTTGAGATTTATGCTGGACAAAGCGGAGGCGAGACAGGTTTTTCCCCGGCTACTTCGGTTTTCTCTGTCATCTTTCAGTGCAGCAACACTCACCAACATCACTTTATTTCATTTCATCTGTCAGTCGTTAATCATTGCCCCAGAAGAGTGCGACAGGCTTCGACAGCCGGCACGGTTCCTATCCTCGCCGCTAGATGGGGCTTCATTCATTTCATTCCTGACCCGGTCAAATGATTGGAAACAGGCTGTATATTTTCATGAAAACTAGTAACCAATAGAAATCATGCCAAAAGAAAAAGCAGCTAAAACTATTCTGCTTCAACGGTTGATATTTGTAGAACCAACATTTTATATAGAGGAAACAAACAATATTTTCAGAGTATGCAACAGTGTATATGTAACTACATATATTGTTGTTTTTAGGTGCACAGGTACATGCATATTTTGCTTTTCTTAGAGCAAATGAATCCGCCCCTAATTGTTATATATTTGTATAACTGTTAAATTCATGCTTAATCCTTACTGTTAACAATCTTATTTATTTTTGTTACACGTTTAGTTTAGTCAGTAATAAATAATTTAGTTATTAGTTATTTACTCGTCAATTATTTTAGTACAGAGATTCGCAGATGACATTCCTGTGCTGGATGAAAGTTAACAGGAAATGATGGCAATCTTAGAAGAGATGGGTTTCTCCTTTGAAGTTAACATACAAATAAACAAAACAAGGAAAAGGAAGCAGATAAACGAATTGGAGCGGCTGGATAACGTGGAGACTTTCACATATCTCGGAAGTAGAATAACATTAGGTTAAGTAATGAGATTTTAAGCCGAATAAAGGCACACCTAGCGGAAGGGTGATGCGGAGAGAGAAAATTCGGAGAATTTATCCTGCATACCTACCGAAAGCGCGTCTGCCATTTGGACAGCTGTTCGTCAAAACATGCCAGTGAGTTGTATGTGGAGCGTTGGCCCAACCGAACACGACTAATGGATGGCTTGTTGGATATTGTTCTGATGGCTGACGATGCTGAAAAGGAAGAACAAAACCAAAATCGGAGATTTTGGGTTCACGATATTAATGTATCTAGACATTTAAATGGTGAATTTTCTACATTATTTCTATCGTTGTTGCGCCATGAAGAGAAATTCAAAGTGTATTTTCGAATGAACATTGTGAAATTTCAACAACTACTTCAACTTGTTTCAACATTTAAAAAAGCACTTTACGAGATTTTGTGAACCCATATCAGTGACCCCACGACTGTTTAAGGTGAGTTAAGTATTTGGAATACTGTAATAGTTCATAATATATTATATGTTCTGTTTTTTACAAAACCACAGTGGCATACGTATAATAAAAATAACTTGAACTACATTAAAATATACGTTAAATGATTATTATAGTAAAATTAACAATGTATAGCCTTAATAATATACTAAAATTTAAGTAGTTCTGTTATTATACATACAATTACATATTGTATCGGAAACTTTGGTCCATCAATCTCCACGATCTATCTAAAACATTTCTTGTTCTAAATACGCGGCGCGCGAGGTGAACCGAACCAGTCGACGGACTTCGACTGAGCTCGCTGATAGCGACTCAAGGCGAGGTGGCGTTCCACGTTTAATAACATCTACTATAAAACTCGTCCAAGCATAAGAAATACACCACCGTATCCTATATTAATACACGCACGATTACTAAATTTAATGAAAATTCGTGTAAGAATAACGAAATTAGAGCAGGTTGAAGAAATTGGAGAATTCTGCACTGCACGAGGTGACCTGTGTATAAAAAGGGGCCCGAAAAAGGACTTGGCCTGGCCAGGGAGAGGGCGACACCCTCTAGGTCCCCGCCCTACCCCTTCAGAGTGGGGAATGAAAACTTTGAAAGAAGATATAAGAGGTGACTAATGCTAAAGTAGTATTGACATTTACATGTGATAACAATGATGTTTACAATAAGATACAATGGTTGAAAACTAGAAAGCGGCTGGAATTGATCAGATTTCTGGGGATATACACTGACTGACAGAGCAAATGCAACACCAAGAAGGAGTGGTCAGAACTTTATGCCAATTGCAGGGTAGACTGACATCACTGAGGTATGCTCATGATGTGAAATGCGCCGCTGTGCTGCGCACGTAGCGAACGATAAATGGGACACGGCGTTGGCGAATGGCCCACTTCGTACCGTGATTTCTCAGCCGACAGTCATTGTAGAACGTGTTGTCGTGTGCCACAGGACACGTGTATAGCTAAGAATGCCAGGCCGCCGTCAACGGCGGCATTTCCAGCAGACAGACGATTTTACGAGGGGTATGGTGATCGGGCTGAGAAGGGCAGGTTGGTCGCTTCGTCAAATCGCAGCCGATACCCATAGGGATGTGTCCACGGTGCAGCGCCTGTGGCGAAGATGGTTGGCGCAGGGAAATGTGGCACGTGCGAGGGGTCCAGGCGCAGCCCGAGTGACGTCAGCACGCGAGGATCGGCGCATCCGCCGCCAAGCGGTGGCAGCCCCGCACGCCACGTCAACCGCCATTCTTCAGCATGTGCAAGACACCCTGGCTGTTCCAATATCGACCAGAACAATTTCCCGTCGATTGGTTGAAGGAGGCCTGCACTCCCGGCGTCCGCTCAGAAGACTACCATTGACTCCACAGCATAGACGTGCACGCCTGGCATGGTGCCGGGTTAGAGCGACTTGGATGAGGGAATGGCGGAACGTCGTGTTCTCCCGATGAGTCACGCTTCTGTTCTGTCAGTGATAGTCACCGCAGACGAGTGTGGCGTCGGCGTGGAGAAAGGTCAAATCCGGCAGTAACTGTGGAGCGCCCTACCGCTAGACAACGCGGCATCATGGTTTGGGGCGCTATTGCGTATGATTCCACGTCACCTCTAGTGCGTATTCAAGGCAAGTTAAATGCCCACCGCTACGTGCAGCATGTGCTGCGGCCGGTGGCACTCCCGTACCTTCAGGGGCTGCCCAATGCTCTGTTTCAGCAGGATAATGCCCGCCCACACACTGCTCGCATCTCCCAACAGGCTCTACGAGGTGTACAGATGCTTCCGTGGCCAGCGTACTCTCCGGATCTCTCACCAATCGAACACGTGTGGGATCTCATTGGACGCCGTTTGTAAACTCTGCCCCAGCCTCGTACGGACGACCAACTGTGGCAAATGGTTGACAGAGAATGGAGAACCATCCCTCAGGACACCATCCGCACTCTTATTGACTCTGTACCTCGACGTGTTTCTGCGTGCATCGCCACTCGCGGTGGTCCTACATCCTACTGTGTCGATGCCGTGCGCATTGTGTAACCTGCATATCGGTTTGAAATAAACATCAATTATTCGTCCGTGCCGTCTCTGTTTTTTCCCCAACTTTCATCCCTTTCGAACCACTCCTTAATGGTGTTGCAATTGCTCTGTCAGTCAGTGTACTAAAGACAATGGGTTGGGATATAGTACCATTTCTGAAGAACATATTTGATTATTGTTTGCATGAAGGATCTATACCAAATGGATGGAGAGTTGCTACAGTAGCCCCTGTGTATAAAGAAAAGGTTGATAGAAATAAAGCTAAAAATTACAGGCCAGTAAGTTTGACATTTGTTGCATGTAATCTTTGGAAAGACATTCTTTCTGATTGTATTAGACATATTTGCGAAATTAATCACTGGTTCCATAGAAGGCAGTTCGGTTTTAGGAAAGGTTATTCCACTGAAGCTCAACTTGTAGGATTTCAGCAAGATATAGCAGATATCTTGGATTCAGGAGATCAAATGGACTGGGTTGCTATATTTCTAGAAAATAGATCTCAGAGAATTAGAGTAGGCCAAGCTTTATCTGATCCTGTAATAATTAAGAGGGGAATTCCTCAAGGCAATATTATTGGACCTTTATGTTTTCTTATATGTATAAATTATATGAGTAAACAAGTGGGATCAGATATAAGGTTTTTGGCGATGATGTTATTCTGTATAGAGTAGTAAATAAGTTACAAGATTGTGAGCAACTGCAACGTGACCTCGATAATGTTGCGAAATGGACAGCAGGCAATGGTATGTTGATAAACGGGGTTAAAAGTCAGGTTGTGAGTTTCACAAATAGGAAATGTACTCTCACTTTTAATTACTGCGTTGATGGGGTTTAGTAACCAAGCCACGTGCTTTTTTGACAGCTGTCTTCTTGACGGACCCTAACCTCACATTGAAGGACAATAGAGCGTCGCTAACCTCACTGCTGCCATCTTTACGGCCGTAAACATCAAGGCTGCCACCTTATGCATGTTATAGCGCGGAATTTAAAATCCAACAACGTCGCTAACCTCACTCTTGCCATCTTGATGGGCTTAAACCTTACTGTTGCTACCTTGGTTATACGCTTTTGTGTTAGTTTACTGTTAATCGCTAAGCTGTTCGCATCATCGAAGTAGAGAGTAACAAATGTCAAGTAGATTTAAAGAAGAATCTGTTAGCAGAAGATAAAAGTCCGTCATGGAAAAACCTATTTCTAGGTACAGTATATTTGCGAAGAGTGTGGAAAAGCATTTTCGCGAAGCTATCACAGGAGACGTCATGAGATATCATGTAGGACAATTTTTCAATGCAAAAATTGTAGAAGAGAGTTCAAGAACGCATGCAACGCTCAACGTCATGAAGCCGCGTGTAATGTAGCTTCATCGGGAACAAAATACAAAGAGCTCAACCATATTCCAGCGAACACTGATTTATGTTTAAAAAGCACACCTCTGCGAGAGATTTTTAATTCTCCCTTGTTGTCTAGACCTGCTGCAAGTTCTGTTACTGAGCACAAACTTCAAGATAAGGAGAGGCAAGATCATGATTATGATAATAAGGATAATTATGTTGATCGAAACAGTAGTAAAGGGAAAGTAGAAGAAGAAGAAAATCTTAATGTTTCATTGCCATTACAGCTTGATGATTTTACTTCATTTCCTAAGCCTACTACACGTTCTGTCGCAGTGCAAACATCTCAAGAAGAGATGCAAGGTAAAGAAGAAGGAAATTTCAACGCTTCATCGCTATCGAAACAAGTTAAGTTTGTACTTAGAAACGCTACTGCTGAAGCACGTATTACATCAAAACAAGTCCCTACACATCAACTGTCTGCATATAGACTCAAAGTTCACAACAAGCCTCTGTTACCCTATGTAGATATAAGATACTGTAAAGAACCCAACGTACTCGTAAAACGTTTACAACTGCTAAGAGCCTATCATGATGCTGGTTACACGCAGTACAAAGAAGATATTTTTGAAATAGAGCATGAATTACGTCGTATAGGTATTATTAAGTAAGCACTTACCCTCACCTAAGTCATCCATCTGTAGTATATAGTCGATCGAGTAGCTATATTCGTATAGATTATCTCCCAACATTCTTCCTTCCTTAGGGTGTTAACTCCGCCTCTAGTGTGTAGAGCCGGTCTCAAGCCCGGATAAAGAGAGGAGAGGCACCCTAGCCCTTTAGCCCTTTAGCCCATTAGCCCTTTAGCCCTTTTGCCCATTAGCCCTTCAGCCTATTAGCCCTACAAGGAATGTGCGGTAACATAATCTTCTTAGAACAAAGGTATCCTCTGACATGTTCTAAACACGTCTTGTATCGAGTACAGTGTTCGGTTCTACTTATTTAGTGTTCTAAACACTTCAATCAATGTTCCGATCACATGATAAAGTTAACGGCATAGAGTGCAGTGTTCGATTCTAGTCTTGTTATGTTTCTTTAGTGATTTGCAAGTCTAAACATGCATAATGACGTCATCACTGCAGCACGTGCTTACTCTAGCTATCCCGATGCAGGTTTAAACTTGTTCGATAGAGCTATGCCTTGACATAAGAGGAGGCCTTAACAGCTTATGTATAGCCGCTATTGTTTAAAGATAGCTGCTGTTAAGAGAAAAGCACGTAGAATTTTTCAAATTACCCGCCACCACATTTCAAAGGTATGAGGTTTAGTGCTGTAAAGATACCTGCACGATGCAAAGCTAGCTTTCTTCATCACAGCAGCCACCATCTTGTGTGAGCACCTCTAGGCCGTATCATAAGGAGCTGTGTATAGTCACCGTCTTGTCGCTGCTACCTCGCGCAAGCACCCCTAGGGCGTCTCATAAGAGCAGCAGCCATCTTGTACAAGCGCTCTTAAGCTGTCTCATAAGAAGCTATGTATAGCCGTCATCTTGTAGAATTAGATAGCTGCCAATGCCAAAGGGCCTAAGTAGGGGTCGAACCGTCGATCTCATCATTAGACTATGTTTTTCTTGTTCCTGATACTGCAAACCTAGGTATCAGGTAGAAAAATTTTATCCGTTTTGCTCTACGATGCACCGTTTTCGAGATATTTAACATTTTGCATTTAAGCCCCCAAATTTAATGAATCGAACCTGCACGGCACGTTATACTCTCTACCATAGCTATACCTGATCATGTTACGAAGACTTGCTTCAATACAAGCTAAAACAGAGCGAATGCCAAAGGGCCTAAGTAGGAACCGAACCGTTGATCTCATCATTAGACTATGTTTTTCTTATGCTATCATGTTCCTCATACTGCAAACCAAGGTATTGGGCAGAGAAATTTTACCCGTTTTGCTCTACGATGCACCGTTTTCGAGATATTTAACATTTTGCATTTAAGCCCCAAATTTTATGAATCGAACTAGCACGACCTGTTAGCCTATAAGCTAGCTTTCTTCATAAGAGCAGCAGCCATCTTGCGCAAGCACCCTTAAGGCGTCTCATAAGGAGTCGTTTATAGCCGCCATCTTGCGTCCGCCATCTTGCGCAAGCATCCTTAGGGCGTCTCTAGCCATGTTGTGCAAGGACCCTTAAGCCGCCTCATAAGAGCAACCGCCATCTTGCGCAAGCATCCCTAGGGAGTCTCATAAGGAGCCTTGTATAACCGCCATCTTGCGCAAGCATCCCAAGGGCGTCTCATAAGAAACTATGTATAGCGATCATCTTGCATAAGCACCTTTAAGGAGTCATGTATAGCCACCATCTTGTGCAATTAGCGTCGAGAGATGGCTGCTGTAGAATTTTTCTTTTTAAATTATCCTCCACCATATTTCAAAGGTATGTACCTAAAGAGTGTAGCACTGAGGTTTGCGATGTAAGATGGCGGATGACAGCTGA
The DNA here is from genome assembly GCF_040414725.1 of Anabrus simplex. Lineage (NCBI taxonomy): Eukaryota > Metazoa > Arthropoda > Insecta > Orthoptera > Tettigoniidae > Anabrus > Anabrus simplex. The sequence continues at coordinate 1,686,666,707 of NC_090265.1, read as the reverse complement.
CAAAAAGCGCGTGGCCAAACAAGAGCACGTGGAATTTTTCAATTTGCCGCCACCACATTTCAAAGGTATCTAGCTAAAGAGGGCAGCACGGTGCTCTCTTGATTAAAGATGGCGGATGACAGCTAACAGAACTTTTCAATTTGCCCGCTACTACATGTCATAAAGAGGGCAGCACGGTGCTCTGTAGATTAAAGATGGCGGATGACAGCTGACGAAATTGCCCACATGATAGCAGCACGGTGCTCTGTCGATTAAAGATGGCGGATGACAGCTGTCAAAAAAAGCACGTGGCTTTGTTTCCAAACAAGAGCACATAGAATTTTTCAAATTGCCGCCACCACATTTCAAAGGTAACTAGCTAAAGAGTGCAGCACTGAGGTTTGTGATGCAAGATGGCGGATGACAGCTATCAGAAAAAAGCACGTGAGTTTGTTTCCAAACAAGAGTACGTGGAATTTGCCACCGCCACAAAGAGGGCAGCACGGTGCTCTCTGGATTAAAGATGGCGGTTGACAGCTGTCAGAAAAGCACATGGGTTTGTTTCCAAACAAGAGCGTGTAGAATTTACCACCACCACATTTCAAAGGTAAGTAGCTAAAGAGGGCAGCACGGTGCTCTCTGGATGAAAGATGGCTGCTGTCACGTGGAATTGCTTGCCACCACATAGAGGGCAGCACGGTGCTCTCTGGATTAAAGGTGGCTGCTATCATGTGGAATTGCCTGCCACCACATTTCAAAGGTAACTAGCTAAAGAGAGCACCACTGTGCTCTATGGATTAAAGATGGTGGATGACAGCTGTCAAAAAAGCACGTGGATTTGTTTACCGATTCAAATCTCGCGCTAGTAAGGTTAAGTTGGTAGCACTAAGGTTTAGGCCCGCCAAGATGGCAGCACTGCCGATGACAGGTGACGAATTTACAGCTACTGCGATAAAGAGGGCAGCACGGTGCTCTGTAGTTTAAAGATGGCGGATGACAGCTGTCAAAAAAGCACGTGGCTGTCAAAAAGCACGTGGATTTGTTTATCTCGCGCTAGTGAGGTTAAGTTGGTAGCACTGAGGTTTAGGCCCGTCAAGATGGCTGCACTGAGGTTTGCGATACGTTGTTGTCTGTCAAAAAGCACGTGGCTGTCAAAAAACGCGTGGCTTTGTTTACCTCGCGCTAGTTAGGTTAAGTTGGTACCACTGAGGTTTAGGCCCGTCAAGATGGCAGCAGTGAGGTTAGCGATGCGTTGTTGTCGATGACAGCTGTCAAAAAGCACGTGGCTTTGTTTACCAATTCAAATTTCCCGCGGGAGGCGGAGGAGGCCTCTGGGAAGGCCCCTCGGGAGGGGGAGGCGGAGGAGGCCTCTTGGAGGGCCCCCCGTGAGGCGGAGGCGGAGGGGCCCCTGGGAGCCCTGAGGCGGAGGCGGCGCCCGAATCCCTGTATTATACTACTTTCGTGGCAAACAGGGTGGCAGAAATTCAAGACACTGTACCAGCCTCCCACTGGCGTCATGTTGGATCACTGGACAATCCTGCAGATCTTGTATCACGAGGAGTACAGCCACTGCTTCTTCAAGACAGTGCACTATCGTGGGAAGGCTCCAGCTGGCTGGGTCTAGACCCTTCATCATGGCCAGCACAATCAGGAAGCGACACCTCGGATATCCCTGATCAAAGAATTATAACATCACTTATTGTCATAAAACACGACGATACATTCCTGAATAGATTCTCATCCTTAAACAGATTACTCAGAACAGTTCGTCAGTGTCTCAGATTCTCTTCCAATTGCAAGAAAACTCGCAGTGAGCGCGACACATCACCACTGAAACCACAAGGGGTAAATAATGCCTTCAGGGTCTGTATCAAAATCGTACAATCGGTCTCTTATCAAAGAGAAATACTCTGCCTCAAACAAGATAAAGCTGTTGATGCGTCCTATCAAAAAGTTGTGTATATTACCAGAAACGAACTGGGACTGATCATCAAACTACAAAACTCTTGAACATTATCAACGTTATAAAAATCGTGTTTGCCCTATTTTTGACTAGTGGATTTTTGTGTGCATATGTTTCATTTTATTATTTTTCTGCAAAAGGCCAATGCCTTTTGGTGGGGCGGTATGTTAGGTAAATTTAATCTCTATAGTAGACTTTGTCTTGTAAGTTGGCAGCTGTATAAAATGTGTACATTATTAAAAATACAAGATGTCGGAAAGCTTAGTTCACGTTTATTTCAGAGAGAGTAGCGTTACAAAAATATTGCGAAGTTTGGGCTGGGAAGAACTGGGAGAAAAAAGACGAGCTGCTCGACTAAGTGATATGTTCTGGGCTGTCAGTGGAGGGATGGCGTGGAATGACATTAGTAGACGAAGAAGTATGAGTGGTGTCTTTAAAAGTAGGAAAGATCACAATATGAAGATAAAGTTAGAATTCAAGAGGACAAATTGGGGCAAATATTCGTTTATAGGAAGGGGAGTTAGGGATTGAATAACTTAACAAGGGAGATGTTCAATAAATTTTCAATTTCTTTGCAATTATTTAAGAAAAGACAGGAAAACAACAGAAGGATTGCGTGACGGGGCGACTGCCCTAAACGCAGATCAGTCAGTAGTGACTGACTGATTCATTATTTACAGCATCGCTATCCATGCAGCGAATCCATTTCTCTCGAAGAATTTATCCTTCGATCCATGTTAGCCTAATATATGGCTACATTCTAACAAAACACCAATAAATATAACACCACCACTCAAACACAATGGTAAACAAACACATAAGCTATACGGTACCACGTTCAAACACAGAATTATTTTAAGCCTCCACGTAAAACAAACTGGTGACACAAATACTTCTTTATCTGTATTGAAAATCATGAAGTACGATCACATGCGGACTCGAAATACCTATTTCATAATTATTACTTTAAACTCATATCCACGATCACATTTAACTTACGCCTGACCCGCACCCACGGTCATATTGCCATTAAACGAAACCTGCCTTGAGGTCTGAGAGTTGTATGTAACAAGGTTCTTAAACACTACTAAAGGTTGGGCCCAACGCGAGACGACCTGCTATTGGTTAACGAAATGACGTCACAGTAGGAGCAAAGCAGCCGAGCCCAGAGAGCGCAAATCAGGAGGAATCTCGTAATACCAGCAAGTATTACAATTTCTCAGAACTAATTGCAGACCAGACATCAAGATTACTGCTGTTATAAGATTGAATGAGAGTAGGCCTACAGCATAGTAAGTTTTCATGATTTCTATTACGAATAAGGCGTAAATGTAACGTGACGGCACACTGACCAACGCTTGAAATTTATTAACATTTCCAAGGTTCTCTATTTAGTTTGAGGAAGGATACGCGCTCTCAAATCTGTAAACATAAATATTTAGAGATATGAAATATTTGTAATATTAAATCTTGACAGCAGAGCTTCCGTAATGAAACTACCGTATGCTGACATACGATACACTGACTCACTTCCTCAGGTACCGGTATCGAGTTTAAAGCTTAACACATATTATAACAGCAGCAGAAGTAAGTTCATATTCGAAACCATGCATAGATATTCCTACTTTTTAAAGAATAAGAAAGAACAAGAAAGACACTTTAATTAGAATACAGTCCTACCTGTGAGATCAGATGTCGTGAAGTGGTTGCTTTTGAAGATGAAATCCATTGTCGTGCCTTTCGCCGATGAGCTGCTATGGATTTTTCACTTTTTTTTTTTTTTTTTTTTTTTTTTTTTGCTAGTGGCTTTACGTCGCACCGACACAGATAGGTCTTATGGCGACGATGGGGTAGGAAAGGCCTAGGAGTGGGAAGGAAGCAGCTGTGGCCTTAATTAAGGCACAGCCCCAGCATTTGCCTGGTGTGAAAGTGGAAAACCACGGAAAACCATCTTCAGGGCTGCCGACAGTGGGATTCGAACCACTATCTCCCGGATGCAAGATCACAGCCGCGCGTCCGTAACCGCACGGCCAACTCGCCCGGTGGTTTTTTTCAGTCCTTGCCCGAATGTTCATTTGTCGTATGCGTAAAAATGTTCTCGTTCTAACATACATGTTTACTATTTCTGGTGGTACAGCGGGGAATTTACTGCTAATTATTTGACACACTTTGCGTATAATATTAGGTATGCGTCACAGTTCAGCATGTCCGTGAGTGTCCGTGAAAATTAACTCAAATTCCTTTATTCGGATTAGTCATTCTTTGGATGGATCGAGTAGACCTCCCCGAGATAACACTTCTACCCATCCCACAGGGGCTGTACCAGAAGAAATGGAAAGCATTTCCCCAATTAGACTTCCCGTTGACCTGTCATATTTTCTTCCACGGTAGGCGATGTAGCCGGCGAGGTACCGAAATCCTTCTCCTGATCAATCAGGTCTCGCTGTAGATTGCGGTGAATCATTAACGCCACGGTTTTCTATCGCAATGATACTATGAACACAGAGATTTCACTCCGGCTACTATTACACTGTTCACGCAACTAACAAAAAGAAAATAAGTGCACCTCACTGCAAGAAACACAGCAACTTAACAGAGTCTCACAGAAACGAACTACGACACACACACTACGCAAAATACAGTAGGCCACTACATAAACCAACAGCAATATAAGGAAAGAAATTACGTACAGATATTACGTGGAAATCTTTTCTTTATAAGACAGACAGCTATAAACAAAGAAATAAGATACACGTGCGGTTGTGTGCTACACAGTCTCACGGTGCTCCTGTGATGACGTCACGAGCAGGACGAGGGAAAACTAACATCTACTGCGCAACCAATCTGGGCCACCCGTGGTATGTAATTCATCTTGACTCAACCCAAGGCCGTGAAATGTTGGTCTTTTCAAGCCAAAAACTCAGGCACAGCTGTTCCACCTTTCGCCGCTAGGTGGCAGGTTTTAGTTCTGTCCTTGCCAAGAATTAATATTGTGGAGGTAATTCTCCAAAACATTAGTGGATCCCTCCTGTCTTATAAATTGTAAATATCTAAGATTAGCTCATTTCTCCAGTTACCTTGGTATCACTACACAAACCACAATAAAATCCTTCAAAATCCACATAAGGGACAGAGCAGCAGCTTCTATCAGATTAATGCATGAAACTAAAGACATCCATAAACTGTCTATAAGAGCAACACTAAAAGTAATTCACGCTGCAATCAACCGAAATTATTTGAGAAAAACTATCTTGAGCCGATCTCCAGAAAACAATTACTTTTTCAGATAGGCCTATAGTCTGAAAGTGGCATGACATACACCACGTCTGTAACATAAAACAGTGGTATATTTCATGAAATTCTGACAAAGAAATTATTCTCCGCACTAGACGATGACAGGCTAACGTGATTAACGGAGACATTTCTGCCATTTATTTATTGAAGAGATTCAACCAATGCTGACCAAACATGCAAAAACAGCAAAGAGACACACGAAATTATCCTACTGACAACAAATTCGACTGTGAAATTTATTCGGTATTTATTATCAAGTCCGCCTCTGTGGTGTAGTGGTTAGCGTGATTAGCTGCCACCCCCGGAGGTCCGGGTTCGATTCCCGGCTCTGCCACGAAATTTGAAAAATGGTACGAGGGCTGGAACGGGGTCCACTCAGCCTCGGGAGGTCAACTGAGTAGAGGTGGGTTCGATTCCCACCTCAGCCATCCTGGAAGTGGTTTTCCGTGGTTTCCCACTTCTCCTCCAGGCGAATGCCGGGATGGTACCTAACTTAAGGCCACGGCCGCTTCCTTCCCTCTTCTTTGCCTATCCCTTCCAATCTTCCCATCCCTCCCCAAGGCCCCTGTTCAGCATAGCAGGTGAGGCCGCCTGGGCGAGGTACTGGTCATTCTCCCCAGTTGTATCCCCCCACCAAGAGTCTGAAGCTCTAGGACACTGCCCTTGAGGCGGTAGAGGTGGGATCCCTCGCTAAGTCCGAGGGAAAAACCGAACCTGGAGGGTAAACAGATGATGATGATGATGATTTATTATCAAAAGGCTTCCGTTACATTTTAAGTCGCAACCTGAGTAGTGACGACATTGAACTCTTCTTCAGTCATTTACGAACGAAACATGGGTAGTATAATGCGAGATCATGCTTGTATGCCATGGAAACAACATTGAAAACTGGTGTGATAAATATGTCGGATACAAATAATGCAGAAAGGAATACATTCAAGACATTAGCTGTCATCAAGCAGCAATGTGACGAGGTGAGATGCAGAAAATGAACTGAAAGTTTCTACCCAGGTCTATTTCAGAGTTACTTGACCTACCACTAGAAGGATCAGCTAGAATTATTATTTTTTCTTTGTATAAGACGTCAAAAGTAAACAATTTATATCTTGTCTTTTTTCAGAATGCCCAGTCTCAATAGAACTGACATCATTGGCTATGATAGGTGGATAGTCCGACTCGTTGGCTGAACGGTCAGCGTACTGGCCTTCGGTTCAGAAGGTCCCAGGTTCGATTCCCGGCCGGGTCGCGGATTTTAACCTCAGTTGGTTAATTCCTACGGCACGGGGGCTGGGTGTATGTGTTGTCTTCATCCTCATTTCATCCTCATCGTGATGCGCAGGTCGCCTACGGAAGTCAAATAGAAAGACCTGCACCTGGCGAGCCGAACCCGTCCTGGGATATCCCGGCACTAGAAACCATACGACATTTCATTTCATAGGCGGATACTTGGTTGGAATTGCCGAGGAGAACTCATAGTGTTTGATCTGTCTAGAACAACTTCCCGGAATCAATACCAACAGTTCTTTGATATGCCTAATTAAGGCACAAGACTATTATAAAGAAGGTTCTCAAACCAATACTTGACAATCACGTACGAAATCTTACAAATGACACTGATTTCGTGAAGAATTTCATGACAAAGCCTCTAAGCCGGAAGCTGCTAAAATTATGGTTCCCATTATGCAGCAGAGTATTTACTGGGATTTATTAAAACGGTTATTTATTAAAAGGTGAAGTAATGTTTTTTATTCCCGTAAGTGTATCATTAAACAATGCGATCTAGTGGCGCATTCTCAAACAACGCCAAGCTGCTTCTCAGAAAGGCTCTTTTATGGCCTTGTGAGTGTATAACGTAGGCAACGACTCAACGCGGTTGCGAAAACACTCGAATACTTTACGAACGTTACCGATGTTAAATTTCGGCGGGAGGAGCAGAAGAATTATTTTCGCCAGGCTTCTTCTCCTTCGGCGCGGCACCTTTCTCCTCCAGTAGGCGCAAGTGTAAGCCACTACGTCTATTGCACTGTAAAATCATATTTTCGTGCCTGCGCACCGCGTTTCCCTTCCGCTAGGTGTGTGCGGACCTTTAGGCCTGTGGTTACGGAACATCTCACTTCTACTAGCGCTTTAACATGATTGTAGCAGTTAGAAGCTTTCGCGCTTCTTATCGATAATTGATTGGATGCCAGTCTGAGCGTTTTCTTCACAAGCGATGGAGTTCTCTGTAGTTAAAAAGTTATTTTTATACGAAAATAGTTTTCTTAAATCTAGATATTTACATAGACAAAACGAAGGTATTCAATGCATCCAATTTATGAAAATCAACATGAACTCTGTGAATTCCATCATTTACATTGTTTGGTTAGATGAGCTAAAAGAAATCTCGAATAATATCGAATGAGGCCAGTTACGTATGACTATATCTTACATCATAGGAAAGACCTTACTAATAGGCACAGAAAAACATTCCATTTCAGCAGAAGAGGAACTTGCAGCCACACTGAGGTACGGGAACTGATGAAATTAAAATATTTTGGAATATCATATCACAGTATTTCATTTTATTTCATCATCATCATCATCATCATCTGTTTACCCTCCAGGTTCGGCTTTTCCCTCGGACTGAGCGAGGGATCCCACCTCTACCGCCTCAAGGGCGGTGTCCTGGAGCTTCAGACTCTTGGTCGGGGGATACAACTGGGGAGTATGACCAGTACCTCGCCCAGGCGGCCTCACCTGCTATAGTGAACAGGGGCCTAGTAGGGGGATGGGAAGATTGGAAGGGATAGGCAAGGATGAGGGAAGGAAGCGGCCGTGGCCTTAAGATAGGTACCATCCCGGCATTTGCCTGGAGGTGAAGTGGGAAACCACGGAAAACCACTTCGAGGATGGCTGAGGTGGGAATCGAACCCGCCTCTACTCAGTTGACCTCCCGAGGCTGAGTGGACCCCGTTCCAGCCCTCGTACCACTTTTCAAATTTCGTGGCAGAGCCGGGAATCGAACCCGGACCTCCGGGGGTGGCAGCTAATCACGCTAACCACTACACCACAGAGGCGGCTATTTTATTTCATATTGTACATAATTCTTTGAAAATGTTAAAATCTGAGTTGAATGGAATGAAATCAAATTGTCTTCGTTTATTAATGTTTAGCAGTCCATGATCACTCTTGCTGACAAGTTTCAACTGGCGCGAGGAAACCGACAGCGGACCGTTTCACTCGTTTTACTGGAGATGCATAGCGCCAGCTCGCGCGTCAAAAAGTAAGTACACAAGAACCTCGTTTGTCCGGCCCTCATTAATCCGGATCTCCGGTTTATACGGATCGAAAATAATAACAAATAGTTTTACTTGTACAGTATTTCTTTTACGGCGTCGACTCTTCTTGAATGTCTTTTCCGCCAAGGATAGTTAAGGACAGGAATTGGAAGTAATTCGTCCACGGACTATCAAAGGTACCGTCCCGGCGTTCGCCTGGAATTGAGAATGGAAACCGTGGAAAACCAATCCCAGGACGGACGAGGTGGGATTCGAACCCACACTCTTCTGAATGCAACGGACTATTAACTCACTGATGGTGAATTCGAAAATGAGACCGGCGCACCATCAAAAGAAATAATGACTCATGGAGAGGCAACAATGCAGCTGGAAAAACTGATGGCCTATTTAGAATCCTTGATGGAAACCACACCAGCAGAACTGTTGTTAGTGAAGCGTCTTAGTGATCGTGCTGCGCGCAAACGCTATACAAATGTAAATTAGAAAAAAACTCACACATTATTTTAGTGCATAAAACAGAGTCGTAATTGTACGAAAAGTGTTCTTATATTTTTTGTACAATTGAAAAAAGGTATTACTGTACAACTTATGTTAATAGATTATATAACATGTACTGTATTTGTTTCTTGTTTTTTTAGTTTTTCCGGATTATCCGGATTTTCGATAATCCGGATAAACGAACTTCTTGTGTATATCAAACGCTTCGACACTGAGCAATGTTTATGAAAGGTAGCGCTAGTTCGCGCGAGTAGCCGTTAGTTGTTCCGTAACCGCGACCTATGCCAGGTCAAACCGAGCGAGTTGGGCGCGCAGCTATGAGCGTGCATTCGGGAGATAGTGGGTTCGAACCCCAATGTCGGCAGCCCTGAAGATGGTTTTACATTTTCACGCCAGGCAAATGCTGAGACTATACTTTAATTAAGGCCACGGTCGCTCCATTCCCACTCCTAACCCTTTCCTATCCCATCGTCGCCACAAGACCTATCTGTCAACTTGTCAAGGGGGATGGAATATTATTCACCTTCCTCTCACCAGAGGCCGCTTCATTCCCACTCCTAAACCTTCCCTATCCCATCGTCGCCATAAAAATCTGTGTCGTAAAGCATCTTGTGAAGGGGGATGGAATATTATTCACCTTCTTCTCATCAGAGGTTGCCAGTTGACAAAGTATGATCAAGACATTCTCGAACCGTTCATCAGAGATCCAGTAGTGAATTTCCTATTGGTATATAATGGCGTGTGGTCTCCGGAGAGGCTTGGTGCAGGTCTTAGGCGTTGAAACCTATGCGTGTCTGTGAGGATGGCTACCTACCTATGATGCATTATAATGATGAAAACGGCACACACATACCCAACCTCCGAGCTATGGGAATTAATCAATGAAGATTAATATCCCCGACTCGGCCGGGAATAGAGCCTGAGACCCCTCGGACCAAAGGCCAGCACGTTAACCATTTATCCACGTAGCCGGACCTATTGGTAGTGACCTTCGAAAAGCTGAAGTTCCTGATTTGAAGAAAAGGTTGAGCGCTCAACAGTTTAATTTCATGAAAATTGACTGTAGGCGGTAACATTAGCATCCTTTATGATCAATTATTACATTCTTATGAAACGAAGAAAAAGCATTTGAAGATGGCGAGATAGTCAAAGAAACTTTCTGTAAAGCGAGCGAAGTATTTTCAACTAAAAAATACCTTTATCTTTCAGAGAATACTGTGATCAGGAAGACGCAAATCGATGGTACTTATATAAATGCCTCTCTCTACAGTTCGATAAACCTACTGATCTTACTGACACAGCGACGGTATGAATTTTTGTAAGAATGGTGTTTCCCGTATGACCCGTAGACAGTTATTGTCTTGAAAGACCGAACAAGATGTGAAGATATTTACAATGCTTTTAAAGATTATGCTGTATTACTAAGGCAGAATTTCCTATACACAAGATAATGTCCATTACCACTGATGGTGCTCCAGTTATGACTTGAAATAGAATCGGTGTCATTGCAAGGACGATGATGATATACGTACTTTCACATCGCGCCATTGTATCCTTCATCAGCAAGTGCTATGTTCAAAAATGCTCTGAGTTCAGTTGATATCATTATCCTAGCATTCAAAATTGCTAACTCGATTTGTGTCAGGAACTTGCAAAGACGTAAATTTTAAGCTATGCTCAAGGAATGTGGAGCTGAACATGGAATACCCTTTCGCATACAGATTTAGGTTGACTCAGTCACGCTGTATTTTTAAGAAGATTTAGGAGTCTTCTTCCAGAAAACAGGGAGTTTTTAAAATCCAGAGGAGAATGTAATCGTGTGTGGCAGCAATGGCTGTTGAAACTGTCATTTCTTTGTGATGTTACCGAAACGCTCGATGAAGTAAATGTTAGATTGCAAGGAAAATGCAAAATTATCGGTATGATAACGATTTTAAGGAAAGGATTACGGTGATTGCAACTCAGTTAAGGGAGGGTGATTTAAGGAACTTAATTTGTATGGACGACAGTGGCGGCGCGTGACTTTCGTCACTGGGGGTTCAACAGAAGGAAAAATCCCCCCTCTCAATATCTCCTCTCCCCCTGTCACCTGTGCCATGACTAAGTTCAAAGAATGGGCATAACGGTGAACATAATGTGCATGCCTAAAATCTTCCCTGATGAGAACTTGCACTCTGAATTGTGAGCACTCATTACATTTGCTCCATCGTAACCTTGTAAAATCAACTTATCTGGGCTATGCACAACTTCGCTCAAAGAAAATTTTAAACACTCTGCTATTGTCTTAGCATCATGACTAGAGGGTGAGAGGAAACCTCAGAATCTTTCAACAGGCTTACCGTTGGGAAGAACGATAAAAAATTGTGCTGTAGTTGATATATCGGTGGTCTCATCTGCGATTACCGAAATGAAGTGCGCTGTGGTGATTTATTTTTTTCTTTCTTTTCTCACGACAGATTTCATACATGCACGAAAGCAAATCATTCTAAATGTCTTTCGAGGTGCCTTTGAAAACAGTAGCTTTGGACAGATGGTCTCTTAATGCAACGTCAATTTCAGAACTAAAATTAACGAGGCCTCGAAATGGTGTCGTCCCATTTGCGATCACTCAGGTAGAATACAAAACTAGTTTATTTTTGACCGGTGAAGCATTGTCCCATTTGCGACCACTCTTTAACAGTGACATACCAACAGTCAGGTTGCTGTGAGGGAATTCCCTACTGAAGGACTGGTACAGGAAGACATCCCTCAAATAACTGGCGAAACTACATACTAGGATTCTTACGAATCGTGTGTTGAAACTCATTAAATTATTTGTATTTACAGTTTGAGACTGATGCGTTAATATCGGGACTGACAGAGAATAAACAGGACTCAAATGAACCTTTTATTTAGAGTTGGTGTCTAACTGGCATGGTTCGTGGGACGTCCTGCCGGTGGTGGCGAGTCGAAAGCGCGCGGCCGCCGTGGTTATCCGCGTGCGGTTCCTGCGCGCCGTAGGCGGACCCCGATGAAATCCTACCGCGGTGCTCTTCATTGAGTGTCGAGGTGGGCCGGATTGCTTCTTCGACAGTGCTACCCTCTTTTGAAGCAATTATATCTCATTTCAAACTTATCAGTTAACTTACACTTTCTTATACAGTAGGGGATACTGTTAAATTACTGCTTAAATACTGCTCAAACTGTTCAAATATTCATACTGACACGTTAAGTAAACAGCTGCTCAAAATATAATTTGCCTACTTTCATCTGTCTTTATGTATGTCTACCCCCTTAGTCTCGTTTCTGGATACCGGTTCGGGGATGAGATGAGATTAATTTATACGGCATGTTTTACGGCCGAATGCCCTTCCTGACACCAACCTCAAACGAGGAGCTAATGAAGATGAAATGTATTATGGTGAATGGAATTGGGTAAGGGGGTGGGAGGACTCGGCTCTGGCCTGTGGATAGGAACTGTCCCGACATTTACAGTGAAAATATTAAACCACACAAAACCATTCTGAGGACAGCCGACGGTGGGGTTCGAACCCACGCGTTTCCCGAATGTAGAGTTTGGCTCCATAGCCGTAGCGCGTTAAAAACGCGCAACCACTCAGTCTACTTTCACCTATATAAGTAAAATGATACTTGTCTGTGTGCTCGGATTAGAGGGTACAAGATTCCAGAACTTAATATTAAGAAAATGTTTAGATTAAAATAAGTCGAAGAAATTATAATTCTATAATGATAGCGCGAAAAGATGAGATTGCATTCGGGAAATAGTGGGTTCGAACCACATTGTCGGCACCCCTGAAGATGGTTTTTTGTGGTTACCTATTTTCACAACAAGCAGGTGTACCTTAATTAAGGCTACGGCCGCTTCCTTCCCACTCCTAGCCCTTTCCTACCCCATTGTCGCCATAAGACCTATCTGGTCGGTGCGACGTAAAGCCAGCGGTAAAAAGAAAAACACCCATGTCACCATACATTCCTGACTTTTCCGTAAATTTCTGTAAGAGTATCTATAATATAAAGCGCAAGGCTTGCCTCTCTTCGTCTCAATGACCTGCATGTCGTAAATAAGCACGCAGATAACAACAAAAGCTGCATCAACAATGGATGTCTACAGCTGGAATAATTACAGTATGTTAAAAACTGTAGATTAATATTACCTCAAAAAAACGTTCAAGAGAGAAGGGACGGGTTGGGAGAATCCTTATCACACGGTTGCGTGGAGTACGCCCTAATTAGCAGTCTCCCTGCTGCATGGACGTTGGAAAACCTGACAGGCTGCTGATAATTTTACAGTGATCGCAAATAGGACACGAACTGGTCTCTCTTCACATTCTTTTTTTCCACTGTAATGGGAGTGATCGCAAATGGGACAAATTTTGCTGTGATCGCAAGTGGGACACAACCCTCGAAATATGCCAGGATTCGATGATTCATTTGTTTCGTCATGCCCGCGCAGTGCCATCTCAAACGCGCCACCGAACTTTACACAACACATAACGATTTTTCCGTACTTGATCGTTGTCTCTTTCCACAGACTGCCTGTAAGCACAGTCAAATTACTGACAGTTATCGTGTCTTCCCAGGAGATCGAATTGTAACTGGGCAAGCATATGAGATTTAGAACTTTTGTGTTTCTTTATTTTTGGGGCACAAATGTCCTAAATCTACCACTCCGACTTTGGTCCAAGTCCCTTCGCCTTCATCACTCATGAATCATAAAAAAGGAAAACAAATCAACATGTTAGTAATTTCGCACCCACAGATCCACTCGATGCTTATATATATCCATTCTGAATTTATACATTATTTCATTACTTTTACTTTTAGGATGTCCGGCGCCATGGCTAAATGGTTAGCGTGGTGGCCTTTGGTCACAGGGGTCCCGGGTTCGATTCCCTGCAGGGTCGAGAATTTTAACCATGATTGGCTAACTTCCCTGGCACCCGGACTGGGTGCATGTGTCGTCTTTATCATCATTTCATCTTAATTTTTTTTTTTTTTTTTTGCTATGGGCTTTACGTCGCACCGACACAGATAGGTCTTATGGCGACGATGGGATAGGAGAGGCCTAGGAGTTGGAAGGAAGCGGCCGTGGCCTTAATTAAGGTACAGCCCCAGCATTTGCCTGGTGTGAAAATGGGAAACAACGGAAAACCATTTTCAGGGCTGCCGATAGTGGGATTCGAACCTACTATCTCCCGGATGCAAGCTCACAGCCGCGCGCCTCTACACGCACGGCCAACTCGCCCGGTCATTTCATCTTCATTATGTCGCACAGGTCGCCTACGGGAGTCAAATCAAAAGACCTGCACCAGGTCTCCCCGGAGACCACACGCCATTATTATTATACAGTACTTTTAGGATGCCTCGTTATATCAAGATCAGGCATTGGACGTCCGGCATCCTTAATTTTAATCTTGTTTACGCTCAAGAGAGAGAGAGAGAGAGAGAGAGAGAGAAGAAAAGTTTGTCTTCTTAAGTATCATATCACTGTTCAAACTCATTATGTAGCTCCTTACCTTTCCCGGGAACAAAGATTATGGACGCAACTACAGTGCACAAAAATACACACACGGACAAAATATTGTAACTTTTTTATGTCCTAAAAATTAAGTTTCTGAACGGCACAACAGCGCAGAAAAACACTCACACGCTTGCACAGCGTACAATAATATTACGAATTATGATAACTGTTGCAAAAATTTGTAAACACTAGCATCAGACTTGAAAAACACGAGTAAACTTCAGGTATGTATGTTCGCACTGTTCACAATGTTGGTAACATAAGTTTAAGAACTCGTATGGCTAGGCAATTAGCGTTTTCATTGGTATTACATTACCGCTACTCTTTGCCTCGATGATTTTTAAGTTAATTTTCTCTCCAAAAAGTAATTATTCCAAAGAAGGCAAATAAATAGATGTTTAGTAAGTGTTGATGTATTTGAGAAAAGGCATCAATTGGAATTTGCCGGTTTAATGTGACTGCTGGTAGTAAATACAGTAGAGACAATACGCAACACTTCCGGATTTAGCCTTGTTAAAATGGGAGACAATTCGACGGTGGCGCTCCTAGTGACTTGACCTGAAAAGTCGCGCTAAATTCAAATATCAATGGAAATACATATACGAAAATGGATAAATAAATTACGTCTAGAAAGAAAGTATTATTGAGATATTAACTTCGAAGTTGCTAAAGCAATTCTGGATAAATGAATGAAGAATTATTTAAAAAGTTATTTTTAAAGACTGAAATTAGACTTAAACAAGATGTGAAATGGACTGCTGTGAAATGGCTTGATCTTTCATTTATGCATTACTTTTTTTTCTTTAGCATTCCTGCCTGAACTTTTACGGTTAGATTTGTCTTTTTTCATTTAAAAAAACCTTGTACCATCACATTAAGACACTTGTCAATAAAAATGTCAATACATTCCTTACACACATGATGCAATGAATTAACATTTAAAAGTTGGACAATTTTCCTCTTAACATGAAGCCTACTAACATAAAGAAAATCTATAAAATCCCGGCTTTAATCTGAGAAGAGGGATAAAAGAAAGAAAAGCATGAAAATGTTATCGATAGTGATGCTTTGAGGAATATTTACGTACAGTTAGAGTAAAAATGTAACATACCATTGGCTGTATAGTCGAGGATTTCTAAATTCGCTGGCCTGGAAATGATCTGAACAGATCTTATAATTCTTATATAAGCGTAACGTCCCTTCTTTCTTGTACACCTTATCCAAATCACTTCTGTGACATTTCAAACCCACAGATCACACCTACAACAACACATCGATATTGAAGGTTAACTGCTGCACTATACAATAAAATATGCGTATTACATTTTAAGCCAGTTAAAATATGGGTCGAGCAAGTCAGAAAATTATGAAGTACTATAAAAATCTCTTTGTCACTGGAAGAATGTATATACAAACGCAATATTACTTACATTTTCTTGTCACGACGGAAGCTTAAGAAAGACCGCGCATTCTTCTCTACTTCATAGTTACTGCAGCCAAACACAGCACATACCTTTCCCCTCGTGTTGAGAGGAGATATCAAGGAATGACACACGCTATTTAACCCTCTACTGCATACTGTTGCCTTTAGGCAACAAATAACTTTTCACCTGTATAAATGGATAAATATTGTAGACAGAGGTAGTTTTACGGCACACCTTCAACTGTACAATCAATTAAACACATATCCCAGTGAGGCCTTGTTTTTTTTTTACATAACATAAGTCAAAACAGCCCTACAAGCAAAGGTACTCCTTCCACCCCGTCAACATCCACGCGAACCAACCACCGTTTATTTTACGTGGGCCCTCCCCATCACATTACCACAGGCTTCAGGAGTACCTCTGGCTCAACCTCAAAGACATTACCGACCTACGGTTCTGCAAGTTGTACTTGCGCGTTGCAGTACGTACCCATGGCCAGTAGGTAGTAATGTTCGGTCTTAGCCCCAGTTAAGAATTGCTGGTACATCTAATACACTGAACGTATGTTGAACATTAAAGCTTGAAATTTTCTTCACCAAACGAAAACGAAAAATAATTCATGCAGTAGAGGGTTAATTATGTCAACTCACTGAAAACGCATAAATGACACCAAAAACTTCACACACAAATACACGTGCTCTTATGACAGAATCAGTAGTTCTCAGGTCTACCCGCTAGAGAGAGCTCTAATAGCTGTCCCTCGATATCTCGCTGAGTGTCGCGTATTGTCTCTACCGTATTTGCTGGTAGTAATGATGCTCTTCGCCGGCCCCGTGGTGTAGGGGTAGCGTGCCTGCCTATTACCCGGAGGTCCCGGGTTCGATTCTCGGCCAGGTCAGGGATTTTTACCTGGACCTGAGGGCTGGTTCGAGGTCCACTCAGCCTACGTGATTAGAATTGATTAGCTATCTGACGGTGAGATAGCGGCCCCGGTCTAGAAAGCCAAGAATAACGGCCGAGAGGAATCGTCGTACTGACCACACGACACCTCGCAATCTGCAGGCCTTCGGGCTGAGCAGCGGTCGCTTGGTAGGCCAAGGCCCTTCAAGGGCTGTAGTGCCATGGGGTATGGTATGGTATGGTATGGTAATGATGCTCTTCAACACTAGCGCTAATTATGTGCACTATTTTCTGCTATGTAGATGAATTCCTGTAAGGGCAACAGATGGCAGGCACATACTTACCCCAACACCCCCGACAACACAACTTGAGAGAGTGATATTGCGCATGCGTAAACCACAGAGATCTGTTTCTGAGATATCTTGGTCTTGCCTACGTGCCGGCCGATGTCCCCCGCACCTCGCCACTCCCTTCGCCCAGGTACGGATGGAGAGATCGCCTTCCAAGGGGGTTCATTTCAGACAAGTATCCAGCCACGGAACGTGCGCAGTTCACATGAATTGAAAGCCAGTACTAGTATATTACGGATAGATAGGCTAAGCAAGAGCTTCGAGATTGACAAGGGAGTTATGAATATAAAGAAGTTGAGTACAATTTGATATAAACTGGAGGTTCATTGCTCCATTGCGCTATACCGGAAACCGCCACTAATGGACGATAAGATCAGGGGTAAAAGAGCCTCTAGTTTTGAGTGTTTTGCAACGCAACTGGATGATTTGCACTTGGATTTTCATACGAGATTTATGGAGTTCTTTCAGTTAAAAGACGTTGCAACTTTCATAGCATTTCCATTTAAGGAATTGGAAACTGAGTGCATGGATGTCCTTGTGGTAAAATGTTGGAATTAGTGGAAGGAGATTCCAATAAAATAGACTAAGTCGTCAAATTGCGCTACGACATTTACCTAAGCAAGAGCTATTGATGGGAACAAACCTCAGTTCTGGAAATTACTGACTGAAGAATCCTATTCCAAATATTCGGGGGCTGATGACCTAGATGTTAGGCCCCTTTAAACCAGAAGCATCATCATCATCACCAAATATTCGAACGGTGGCATGTTATATGGCCGCTTTTTTTTTTTTCCCTCGGATCTACATATATGTGCGAGTTAGCATTCTCTACAACGAATACAATAAGTAAGGAGAGAAAAGGACTACTGATGATTACTTCAGTTCCTGCTTGAAAGTAGCACTTACGTCGTATAATTTGCAATATGATATATTAATTTATGAATTGCAATGTCAACCCGTTTATCAGGTGCGGGGTTCGAACCCACGCGTCTCCCGAATGCAAGCTTGACTCCATAGCCAGTCCGCTCGGTACTTTCAGCCAGTCAGCAGCCGCTTCAATATCTGAAACAAAAAGTAACCCTCATATCTAAAAAAAAAAAAAGAAAAAATGGTTGACCACCTCTCTTCTATATCATGAGCACGACAACTTGATGTACATTTGCAGGAAGATGGTCACCTCACTTACTGATTTCAACATCACACAATACTCTATCTGTCAATGTTTTCATTCCCGTGTCGTCTCAAAACTCACGAGTCTCAAAACTCACGAGTCTCAAAACTCACGAGTCCCAAAACTCACGAATTCCAGGAAGAGGATTAGTAAGAACAGGTTTCTCTACCTGGACCAGTCTCAAAACTCACGAGCAGGGCCAGTTCTTCTTTGAATGTATAAATGTCCACCCTATTACTGCTGGGATAATGGAATACTTTTAATAATCGAATAACTTCCATCCGATTATTTAAATAATCGAATAAGTTTCAAATATCATTCAGTTATATCGCACAGCATAATCGGATGCGTCATGAGTAATTTTTTTTCGGTTTAAGTGTGTCGGGTCGACAATCTATTGAAATAAGCGAATAGATGAACTCTTACGAAAAATAGAAATACGCCTTTTTTCAAAGTAATCTCCAAGTGTTGAAACTAAATGAGTGAATTAACTTTCTTGATATTTAATATCTCTCAATAAAATTCCTTATTCAAGTAAATGCCGCCTTCTGGCTGCATAATGGAACTAAGCCCAGTACTACCAATTGACAATTTATTTTAACTAGCAGTGGGCAATATACCTACGTTAATTGTATGTCCTCCGACTGCATGCATAAATTGTTAGTATGCTGGCATTTGGTCCAAGGGGTCCAGGGGGTACCGGGTTCGATTTCCGGTCGGGTCGGAAATTTTAACTTTAATTAGTTAATTTATGTGGCTCGGGGACTAGGTGTTCATGCCATCTTCAGCATTAGACTTCATCTTAAGTAGGGTCTCATCCTTACACACGTGCAGGTCACCTACAGTATACGGCGTCAGCTCTAAAGACCTGCACCAGACCTCCCCGGAGGCCACACGTCATTATCATACATGTATGTGAAAGGTAAAAAATGCATTATATTAGCTTTAAGACAACAGCAAAATATTTTAATAATAATAATAATAATAATAATAATAATAATAATAATACACCTCGGTCTCTTTCATTCACCAGCCATTATTATTCCCCTGTGGGTTGAGGTAACAGAGTAACACACACAGTATCCTCTGCCTGTCGGAAGGGAAGCGTGAGTCACCGGGCACCTCATCCCTCCTGCGGTCATCACAAGCACCTGCTGTCCGGAGTCGTGAATTTTGAGACTCATTAGAATGTTTACTTTAGTTACCAGTTTGTAGTCGTGAGTTTTGATACTATTTGTAACTAATTTTAGCCCGTGAGTTTTGAAACTCGTGAGTTTTGAGACGTAACCTTCATTCACCACCCTGAAGGAGTGGGGCGGGCAGCCTGGAGGGTTACGCCCTCTCTCTGACCATACAGTAATCTAAACTTGAAACTGTTATTTCAAAGACAATTTCATTTGTGTTAAGAGGTTGGTGAATTTAGTTTGTCGGTGGAATGCAAAGAGCGTCGATAGCAAATTAAGTCCTCGAGTGCCGAGATCACACGATTAAAATAAACTCTTTATTGTCTACGATTTGGCGGCTTTGTGAAATGAAACTTTTTTCCAACATGCTGTCAGCAGGTAGGAAAGGAATTAATTGACATAAGTACTCCAGGCCTTGCAAGTGAAACACCTGTCACTTCTCACAACCTTTGAGAACAGAATGATCCATTGATTTGTTCCTGCTCGACCAAATGATCGAACTGTCTCTGCCAACTATCTCTGGTAAAACATATGAGAGATTTACAAATAATATCTGTTATAATAAGCAGCGGTGGTGATTATTGTTTCGGAAAACACTCCTGTAATAACACTAGTCAGAAGAGAAATGAGCTCCCTCCCTGGATTAGTCGTAGAGTGTCGAACTCCGGATCCCAGGATCGCGAGTTCATATCCGGCAAAAGTAGTTGGATTTTTAAGGAGGAAAAGAAAGCCATTTGACATACCATGTCATACCATATCGGCAAGTAATAGATCACTGGTGACACATTTGGTACTTCTTTCTTTCTTTCTTTCTTTCTTTCTTTCTTTCTTTCTTTCTTTCTTTCTTTCTTTCTTTCTTTCCTAATCCGTTTACACTCCAGGGTTGGTTTTTCCCTCGGACTCAACGTAGAATCCCACCTCCACCGCCTCAAGAGCAGTGTTCTGGAGCGTGAGACTATGGGTCGAGGATACAGCTAGGGAGGAGGACCAGTACGTCGCCCAGGCGGCCTCACCTGCTATGCTGAACAGGGACCTTGTAGGAAGAGGGAAGTTTGGATGGGATGGGCAAGGAAGAGGGAAGGAAACGGCCGTGGCCTTAAATTAGGGACCAACCCAGCATTTGCCTGGAGAAGAAGTGGGAAACAACGGAAAAACACTTCGAGGATGGCTGAAGTGGGAGTCGTGACCTCCCCCCCCCCCTTCTACTCAGTTAACCTCCCGTGGCTGAGTGGACCCCGTTCCAGTCCTGGTACCAAATTTCAAATTTCGTGGCAGAGCCGGGAATGGAACCCGAGCCTCCGGGGGTGGCATCTAATCACACTAACCAGTACACCACAGTGGCGGACCATTTGGTGTTTACCTGACAAAATTAATTAAAACTCAACCCAAAAGGGACCTAGTTTCTCTGCCATCTGGTAGACATTCAGAGCACGACTAGTGCATCTGAGTGCTATGAAAGGTGTTGCTCATAGGGTCAGTCGTGCTGCAATAGCACTTGCTGACCCAGTGAGGAAAGCAATGGCAAACTACCTCACTCCTCGTCTTGCCTAGTACGCCTCATTTTGGAGCTGCCATTGGTTTTTGCGGTTTCCTTATAACCGCATAACCTTTGGTGGTGCTATTTGAGGATCCAACCAGCCTCTGGGCTGATGACCTAACAGACTGGTAGAGTAAAACGGATGTCGAAATTGGCACGCAGGCAGCCTAAATGGCATCATATGAAAATATCTATACACGCAGCCGAATCTATATTATTATTATTATTATTATTATTATTATTATTATTATTATTATTATTATTATTATTATTATTATTATTATTATTATTATTATTATTATTATTATTATTCAAATATGGGTTTCTACTTACCAAGGTCCTTTTAACTGATTGATCAATGTTCTTCATCGTCGTCATAACAACTTTAACCTCAACTAACTCAATAAAATGAAGGGAAGCGATGGTTAATATGAACTATACACGATCTGTGATTATATGATCCAAGTGTGAACGCGGTGAATTTGGTAGATTTTGTCACTTATGATCTCAAATTCGTGGAATCACTGCTGGCCCTCCAGTTTACTTCGCAGACACTTGCATTCTTTGAAAAGCGGAACATCTATTTTTTGTTGTAATGGTTATCAAAATGCACTTCCCTTTCACTCACCACTGATCTGCATTTCGGGTTGTCGCCCAGGTAACATATTCCTTATCAATTGTTTATCTAGTCTTATGGTTTCAAATAAGTTGGAAATTTATCGAACATCTTCCTTGGGAAGTTATTCCAATCCCTAATTCGTCTTCCTATAAATGAATACTTCCAATCGTCATATTATGATCTTTCCTACTTAACTCCAATAGAACTTATTCACCTCTCCACGCCATATCTCCGCTAATAGCCCGACATACCACATAGTCGAGCATCTCGTCTCCTTATTCCCAAGTCTTCCCAGCCCAAAGTTTGCAAGAGTTTCCTAACATTACTCTTTTCTTGGTAATCATCCAGAAAAAATCGTGCTGCTTTCCTTTGGATATTTTTCATTTCTCGAATCGTATAAGCGTGGTGTCAGCCCCATACACTATAACCATCCTCTGACTGGGGACTGGGGACGCCCTCTTCTTTACATCTCTAGTACAACCCACAAATAGTATTGTACCGGGCGGTACACCTCCACGCCGCTTATTTAAACTTTGCGCCAGTTGAAACTCCCCTACTGGGAGAAGTCTGAACTTTGTCTTATGTATTAATTTTCAAGTTACCCTGAAGATGCCACTACTTGGAAATTTTGAAGTTTCTGAACTGTGTTGTTTTCGATGTATTTTTGTTTTGCTTGTAGTAAGAAGTGTGAACATTCTCTTCTAGAGGACACTACTGAAGAACTACAACGGTGCACCCTAGTGCGAAGTGAAAGAACTGTTTTTGTTGAGAAAATTTAATTTCAAAAGTTTGTTCTTTGCTAAATTTCTTTCAGTCATTGTTTAAGTTGGCAATATTAACCCTTTATTTCCCCTTGTTTTTAATCTAGCCAATCCCGAATTTCTCGAATTAATTTTCAACCAATAATATGTTTCTTCTTCGTATTGTGTAGGGGGTTTCTTGATGAACCAATAAAATCCTTGTGGGAGGGTGTTCTCATTCCAAAAACGCCTCGAACTTTCCGCGAGAGTATATAAACTGCTGATTTTCGGGTCTCGGGGCCACTTCAGTACCATCTTTCAGTGTGTAAAGTACATAGCAGGGGGCGGGAAGCGCCTCTTTCTTCGGGGAGCAGTTCAACACCAAGGTAATGGCCTTTTAATAACTTCTTTTCTTGCTAGCTCAGCAGTTTAACTCTCGGGGCGGGTCCGAAGCGTTTCTACCATGTAACACTCCCTAAAATGTAAAGAATCTTAGCCTCTATTCTCTTTCAAAACTACATATTGGGATAGAGAGTGCTTAACCCTCTCGATCTCCCACTCATATTGCATTGAGGTGAACTTATTTTCACAACCGTTTCTTCCCTTCTAATGTAACGTAAATTGTTTCCTTCTAAAAGTCACCTCTTTAGTATGGGATTAGCCCTTGCATTAACGGCCTAGTGCCAAGTAGGTTTTAAACAGGGTATTAGGAGTGCAGATTGCCTCCTCTCAATTGTTATTTTAGAGGTCAAGTAATTAACCTTTTTCTCACTTAATAGACCTCAGTAGGTTGGGTACGTTACCCCCTGTGTATATGTCCTTAGAGGACAACTTGAAGGTGGAGTTTGGTGTGGCCTTTGACAGGCTTAAGGTTGAGAGCGAGTGGCTCCTTTTGAAAATTGAGTGTTGTATGCCTCGAGGAGGCTTTTCTGGGTAATTTGGAGCAAGTGCTCCTGAGCATGAATGGGGTTTTCTGCCCCTCTGTTAAAACTTATTTTGGAGTAAGGTCAGGCTGATTGCCCAAGAATTGTGAGTTAGGGGCTCGAAGCCCAAATCTTGTGAATACTGTAATTGTAATTTGTTACCTTGCTACTCTGTACCTGCCATTCATGTTATTTCTTAATTTTGAAAAGAAAATATAACCTTGTTAAATTTTACATTAACTTTAATTTCATAGTTTGAGACCCGTTCAAGCCCGCACCTTCTTTCACCTCTACCTACCGCAAAAACACGGTAACAAGTGGTAGCAGAGCGTGGTTGAATGGGTCTCAATATAGCCCCTTTGACGGCTAAACATTGTTTTGATTCCAACTCTAACAATTTTCTCAGTTGCTGGAATTTTTAAATTTTCCTTTTTCAAAATTGTTCTGTCATCATGCCCGGACCTCGCGATGTCCTCCATCTTAACTATTTGCGCAAGGAGGAGTTGATCTATGAATTGACTATTAGAAATGTGCAATCTGGAGGCACGGTTGCAGTAGACACAAACAAGCTTAGAGAGTCCCTTGATTTGCCCATTTCCATCCCCACTTTAAGAGACAAAGAAATTGACGACTCTCTTTCCACGATCATCGAGAATATTACTGGGCTAGCATCTGTAGTTAGTTTTTTTGATGAAAATGATCCTTCTCCTAATCAAATTAAGCGTGTGCAAGCCAGGCTATTTCATTTTTCAAATAGAGTTAACGATCTGTTGTCTCTAAAGTTGAATGACGTTCAGAGGAAGGAGGCTAGTACGGTGCTTGAAAATATTTCTGAATTATCTAATAAGGTAACCCAATTGTTAACTGGGGAAGTTCCTCCCAAAATCGATCAACCCACCACGGTGAATGTAGGTAGTGAGGAAGAGCCTCCTAAGGGAGAAGTCAATAGGATAACCGTTGCTGCTCAAACTATCTCTGCCCCATTGGACAACGAGTCTGAACGCCGTAACTCATTGAATAATGTACGTTCTGAATTAGCTTCTTTGCCACTTAAACCTTTACCGACGATGTCACCTGGGTTCAGCAGTTTGCCTCATCCATTGGCAATGTTGCTCAGAGGTATCTCGAAGTTTTCTGTCAACACCACCAGTGAAGTTATTTCTTTCTTAAGGTTTTTAGTTGAATTTCAGGATCATGCCCTTGTTTTTTCTCTTTCTCCATGTCAAATTTTGCAAATCATCTATCCTTATGCTATTGGTATTCTCTCTGACAAAATAGTAAGAGCCATAGCTGAACAGTCATCTATTGAAGATTTTCATGCACACTTGCTTGCAAATTTTATTCCTGCCCGCGCGAGGTCATCTCTGATTCAGAAGTACTATTATCGTGTACAGAGATTGGACGAAAATCTGGCGGATTTCATACAAGACATTAAGTTTTATACTAGGGTTTTTGCTCTTCATTTTCCTGAAGATCAGATCGTACAGGCTATTGTAGAAGGAATTTCACCATCCTATAGGTCATATTTATGTTTCGCGGCGTGCCCGCAAACTTTCTCTGAACTTGAAGCCTTGGCCGTCTCAGCGGAAGGAGTTAGATACGCCGATTCCTTGCGTGTCGCGAAAGAACCCCCTCCTTCGTTTAGTAATCCTCGACCACCACCTCGCCGACCAGTCACACCCCGTAAATGTTATCCTTGCGGGTCGCCTGACCATCTTCGCAACAAGTGTCCATTGATCAAATCTAGTAGGGCAAATAATGGGGCTGGCTCATCACAAGGCTGTTTTAAATGTGGGGCTTTCTCACATATCGCCAAGAATTGCCCAAATTCAAATAGCACCCCCTCCTGCTCAACTTCTGGTGCAACTTCCACCAATGTCACTAATAATAAGTGACTAGCGGCTTCGGCTGAGTCGACTAATCCATCTTTCCGAGGCTCAGCCCCTGGTAAACAGATCGAAACTTCAGGGAACGTTCCATTTGCAAATCCATCTTTTGAATGCCCCAAAGAGTGTCTTAGGATTGCGGCGGATACCCCCGCACCTGTTCCTTTTCTTAAAATTGAGTTAAATAATGAACCTATAACAGCCCTATTAGATTCAGGCAGTGTTTGTTCTATTATTTCGGACCAATGGTATTCTAAATTGAAATCTGTTTGTAAACTACCTGACTATGACTCATCTCCTGTTCAATATCTTTCGGCTAATTCATCTCCATTGGAAATTCTAGGTTCTGTAAATGTCAAAATTCGTATTTTTAAATTTACATGGAAAATCAAATTGTTTGTGGCTAAGCACCTGTCTTGCCCCATCATATTGGGAGCTGACATTATTTGTCACACTGGTCTTGTGCTCGATCTTCAGAGTAAGTCGTGCACATTCAAATTTGCGTCCGATTGTAAAATCCCCCTGTTAAAGTGTAATTCTGTATCATGTTCATCTATTTCGCCTACCCAGGATGAGATGTTGTTAGACCTTAGACATCTACCTGAGGAGCAGGCTGATAGTATTCGTAAATTATGTCAGTCATTTCCAGAGGTGTTCTCTGATACTCTTGGTGTTACTGACCTTATTGAATACAAAATTGAGGTCACGGATTCAATTCCTGTCCGTCTTCCACCTTATAGGCTATCTCCACCTAAAATGAAGGCTCTGAAAGAAATCATCGATCAGATGTTGAAGGATGGTATTATTAAGCCCTCTAAGTCGGCGTATTCGTCACCTATTTTTCTAGTCCCGAAACCCCAAGGGGGCTTCGGGCCTGTCATTGATTATAGGGCTCTCAATCGGAAGGTGGTGTTACAATCTGTGCCCCTTCCCGACCTTCATTCTTGTTTTTCATGGTTCCGTAAGGCCAAGTTCTTCACCATCTTGGATTTGAATCAGGCCTACAATCAAATTCCCCTAGCGGAAGAGTCTAAACATCTTACAGCGTTTGCCACGGACTGGAATTTATACGAATACAACCGCGTGCCTTTCGGGCTCCCCACGGGAGCAGCTGTACTCACTAGGCTGCTAGATAGGGTCTTCTCCGACATCAAATTTGAGTACTTGTATCACTACTTGGATGATGTCGTCGTATTTTCGGAGACCTTTGAAGAACATCTAGATCATCTGCGAGAAGTTCTCAATCGCCTTCGTAAGGCTGGGTTAACTGTTAAGTTGTCCAAGGTTGCCTTTGCTAAGCCCTCTATGTCATTCCTAGGGCATATTGTGTCACCTGATGGTGTTGCAGTCGATCATTCGAGAACACAGGCCATCCGTGATTTTAAACCCCCTAAGGACATCAAAGGTATCGCCAGGTTCATTGGTATGGTGAATTTCTTCAGAAAGTTTATTCCTAACTTCGCTAATAGAGCGGCGCCCTTGAACCTTCTTCGTAGGAAAGGCATCAAATTCGAGTGGGGACCTTCTCAACAAGCCGCTTTTGAAGATCTTAAATTAGCTCTCTGTAATGCCCCTGTACTTGCTATGCCTGATTTCTCAAAGAAATTCATCGTCCAAACTGACGCGTCGTCGTCAGCAGTAGCGGCAGTCCTTCTTCAAGAGACTGAACTAGGGAGGCGACCCATCGCCTATGCATCTAGGACTCTATCGGCTCAAGAAGCCAAGTATTCCATCTATGAGCTCGAAGGTTTGGCAGTCTTATTTGCCTTAGAAAAGTTCCGTCTCTATCTGGAACATGTCAAATTCGACCTGGAGATAGATAATCAAGCCTTAAGCTGGGTCTTAGGTAGGCCGCGTCGTACTGGTCGTATAGCCCGTTGGGCCATCCGTATTTCTGCCTTCCAATTCGATGTCAGGCATATCCGAGGTACCGAAAATGTTGTCGCTGATGGACTCAGCCGTATGTTTTCCCACGATGTCGAGACCCAGGAACCGGTCGACAGTTCATCACCTCCCGAGTCCATACTATCTGGTGTTAATGCCATCTTAACAGATGCTCCCATGCTCTTTAGGGATATCGAGAAATACCAACGTGAAGATCCGACGCTGGCTCCGATAATGGAAACCCTTTCTTCTGGGGAACATGTCGTCCCTTACGTTCTGAGGAATGGTGTTTTATGTTGCCCTTCAAGGCATGATAAGATGATGAAAGTTGTCGTTCCAGCTGTTCTTGTACCTATGATCTTCAAGTATTATCATGAGACCCCATTAGGAGGGCACCTAGGCATCTTTAAAACTCGTGAGAAGATTCGTGAAATGTTCATCTGGAAGGGTATGGACGGTGAAATCCGTGAACTAGTAAAGGCTTGTAAATCCTGTTTGCTTAGTAAACCTACCATGTCCACCAAGGTAGGCCTTTTGTCTTCTCATCAAGCGTCGCGCCCCATGGAACGCCTGTATATTGATTATGTAGGACCCTTCCCCCAGTCGAAGGGAAATGCTAACAAGTTCATCTTTGTATGCGTAGATGGTTTTACAAGATTTTCCTGGTTATTTCCGACTAAGCTGGCTACCGCTCAGTCCACCATTACTTGCCTAAATTCTATTTTGCTTCTTTTGGTCCGTGCCAATATATTGTGTCTGATAATGCTAAGGCGTTCACATCAAATCTTTTTCGTAAATTCTGTTTTGACTTGTCCATCTCTCATGTAACTACTTCTGCTTATTATCCTCAACCATCTCTGGCTGAACGGGTTAACCGTAATCTCAGGTCCGCGCTTATTGCCTATCATCATGAAGATCATTCCAGGTGGGACACGTCCCTGCATTGGTTAGCTTTTGCTTTGAATTCGGCGGTTCATGAATCACATAAATTTACTCCAGCCTCTTTGATGTTCAAGTTTGTTCCCAACACGCCGCTCTCTAACCTCTGGTCTCTGAGTGACATTCTACCTGAGACAATAGATCCGGATAATATCAAAGATCTTTGGAAGAAAGCTAAAGCCAATCTTAAGGTGTCTCATGAAAAGGTTAGGGAAAGATATGATCGTGGACGGAGACCCACCAATTTGAAGGTAGGCGACCAAGTGATGGTCAAGAATTTTGTTCCCGCGGGCAAGCTTGCTCCCAGATTTCATGGGCCGTGTGTCATTCTTGATTTCCTTACGCCGGTTACGTTGTTATTAAGCAATCCAGCCACCGAGAGGATATTTAGGGTTCACCTGTCCCAGGTGAAACCGGTGTAATTTCTGTGTTAACTTGCTTCATATTATTTTGAAAGGAATATGAAGGTTATATTTTTTTTTTTTTTAGTTTTCACTTTTAAGGCATTCTGCCCCTTCTATAATATTTTGTTTTATATGTAAGCATTTTTGTAAAACCTGTCCCGAACCGTTAAACTGCCATTCTGTCCTTACCACGGCCATTACCACGCTCCCGTCTCCTGCTCCACACACTGTGGCTTGCTTATATAAAATGCCATGGATATCTGCACGCCGCTGGCCCCTCTACCTCTCCACAAAGCCTGTGCCCTCAAAAAAGATGATGGTCCAACAAAATTCTGCCGCCTAGCTTTAATGTTTCAGTGCCCCCGCAGCCGCGCGGCGCCGTACCGCTGCTGGAATAGAGGAAGGGCCCCCTCTCCTCCAGCGAGGTCGACCAGTGTACGGCGAGCCGGATCCCTCCTCCCGGCCAAGGCTGATGTGCGGCGCACGACCTGCTACTTGCCCGCAGCCTGTATATGTTCACCGCGGGCGCGGCGTGCTTCAACACCACTGCTCCCCTCATAGTGCGGGCGAGCGGTATCTCAGGGTACTTGAGGGGTCCGAGCGGCCGCCTTTGGACGTAAGCTGCAACGGACGGTCTGGCCACCCAACTTAATCAACATCGAAATATTTAATCAACTACATGGACATTTACTATCAGCAATTACTACACTTGGGAATTCAACAGCAATATTTGGTGGACTTTGAAAATTTTTCTTCACTTTCAAGTATTAAAAGTTTTTCTTCTGAATTCAACTTCTACAAACACAAAGACATTACTTCAGTAGTTACTACGAGAATATTTGAAACTGGATCAAATCAAATTTTCACTATGTTGATAAATGCTTCTGCAATTAATCTCCATAGCAACATCATAACTTGGACCTTGTTTTCAAACAAAAGTGTATGTTCTTCCGTGTTACCCCCTTGGAGGAACTTTTGGGGGGGAGGTCTGTACCGGAAGGTACACCTCCACGCCGCTTATTTAAACTTTGCGCCAGTTGAAACTCCCCTACTGGGAGAAGTCTGAACTTTGTCTTATGTATTAATTTTCAAGTTACCCTGAAGATGCCACTACTTGGAAATTTTGAAGTTTCTGAACTGTGTTGTTTTCGATGTATTTTTGTTTTGCTTGTAGTAAGAAGTGTGAACATTCTCTTCTAGAGGACACTACTGAAGAACTACAACGGTGCACCCTAGTGCGAAGTGAAAGAACTGTTTTTGTTGAGAAAATTTAATTTCAAAAGTTTGTTCTTTGCTAAATTTCTTTCAGTCATTGTTTAAGTTGGCAATATTAACCCTTTATTTCCCCTTGTTTTTAATCTAGCCAATCCCGAATTTCTCGAATTAATTTTCAACCAATAATATGTTTCTTCTTCGTATTGTGTAGGGGGTCTCTTGATGAACCAATAAAATCCTTGTGGGAGGGTGTTCTCATTCCAAAAACGCCTCGAACTTTCCGCGAGAGTATATAAACTGCTGATTTTCGGGTCTCGGGGCCACTTCAGTACCATCTTTCAGTGTGTAAAGTACATAGCAGGGGGCGGGAAGCGCCTCTTTCTTCGGGGAGCAGTTCAACACCAAGGTAATGGCCTTTTAATAACGTCTTTTCTTGCTAGCTCAGCAGTTTAACTCTCGGGGCGGGTCCGAAGCGTTTCTACCATGTAACATTCCCTAAAATGTAAAGACCCTTAGCCTCTATTCTCTTTCAAAACTACATATTTGGATAGAGAGTGCTTAACCCTCTCGATCTCCCACTCATATTGCATTGAGGTGAACTTATTTTCACAACCGTTTCTTCCCTTCTAATGTAACGTAAATTGTTTCCTTCTAAAAGTCACCTCTTTAGTATGGGATTAGCCCTTGCATTAACGGCCTAGTGCCAAGTAGGTTTTAAACAGGGTATTAGGAGTGCAGATTGCCTCCACTCAATTGTTATTTTAGAGGTCAAGTAATTAACCTTTTTCTCACTTAATAGACCTCAGTAGGTTGGGTACGTTACCCCTGTGTATATGTCCTTAGAGGACAACTTGAAGGTGGAGTTTGGTGTGGCCTTTGACAGGCTTAAGGTTGAGAGCGAGTGGCTCCTTTTGAAAATTGAGTGTTGTATGCCTCGAGGAGGCTTTTCTGGGTAATTTGGAGCAAGTGCTCCTGAGCATGAATGGGGTTTTCTGCCCCTCTGTTAAAACTTATTTTGGAGTAAGGTCGGGCTGATTGCCCAAGAATTGTGAGTTAGGGGCTCGAAGCCCAAATCTTGTGAATACTGTAATTGTAATTTGTTACCTTGCTACTCTGTACCTGCCATTCATGTTATTTCTTAATTTTGAAAAGAAAATATAACCTTGTTAAATTTTACATTAACTTTAATTTCATAGTTTGAGACCCGTTCAAGCCCGCACCTTCTTTCACCTCTACCTACCGCAAAAACACGGTAACAAGTATCATAACCATATTAAGAGTTCAGGAACCTTCATTTTCAATTCCATGAAAGTGATTACCCCAATGAAAGTATTTTCCATATATTAACACCTAGGTTCTTACAATGATTGCATGAGGTACCTTCACACCATCAACACAGTAATTAAATCTGAGGGGACTTTCCCTCTTGGTAACACTTACAACCTGACTTTTCACCCTCTTTACCATCACACCATTGTCTGTTGTCCATCTCACAACATTCCTGAAGTCTTTTTGCAGTCACTCACACTCCTTTATTTTATTTACTACTCTGTACATTATAACATCATCCCCAAAAACCTTTATCTGTATTTTCAGTTCTTTACAAAAATAATCATAACCATCAGCTTAAAGGCTAATTAGATATCACTGCACTAATGAAAATAAAACAAAGTATAATCTAGAGAACTAATTTTTACGATACAAAGAAGAAGAGCTAAATTCACTGGCCACATCTTGCGATACAGCACCTTTCTTACCAATCTGCTAGAAGGAAAAATCACGGGGAAGAAAGGTCGAGAACGGCCGAGGAAAAAAATCCTTCAAGTCTTAGCACAGAGTCTCCATTATGGTTCTTATTATGAAATGAAACGAGGTGCTGAGGGCAGGAAAGATTAATTGTTGCATAGACGAGGCATTGCCTTTAGGCACTGATGATGGTGGTCTAGCATTTGTAAAAGGTACTAGAGAAGCGCGAAAAACTAAAGCGCATTTGTCACTACATCAAGCAGACGATTTCTTGTGGTTCGGACAGAGACTCCATTTCCGTCATTGCAGTCCCCTTGCTCTGGTCTTGGTCTGGGTTAGACCAAGGTATGAATATGATAAAAAACAGATTAGAGGAGATGCATCATGTAGTAGTTAGGAATGAAGGAAAATTATGCACAGGAGAGGGTTGCATGATCTATAGACTGATTACAAACAGCATTGGTAAATAAACATTCTACTACGAAATAATGTATTATATACAATAATATATATTTATTTAAAAAGTTTCGTGCAGCATTTACAGATTGACGTGATGACAATTGCGAAAATATTTGCTGATACGAGCTTGTGTTAACAATCACAGGAGGAGATAAAGGCTAAGTTGGGAATAAATTCGATGGAACAAGGTGTACGTACAAACTGGCTCGGTTGGTGGGGTCATATGAGGTGAGTGAAGTATAGGTTACTAAGAGAATAGAAGATTTGGTCATGGAGGGTAAGAGAAATAGAGGTGGACAAAGTCAATGATTTAAATAATAAGAGTCATGGAAGTAAACAAGGCGACACAGCTGGTTTCAAATAGAGAATTGTGGAAATAGTTAATTCACAGAGTTTGGAGACTGAATGCTCAAAGGCATAACAGTCTATTATTAAAATGTATGCACATTCATTGTAATATGTGCTTTTTCTATTAAATGAACTCAAACTAGACAACAATAGCTTCAGAATAAACCGCACCTTACTCTACTACAACTCTGTGTGCCAATCTGATTTGAAGACTTAAAAGAGCGCTAACCGAAAAAGTTGAAAAGTTATTATCGTTTTTAAAATCTCACACTTTGCTCTATTTAAACAGCTGGTCTTTTATTGATATGCCCATTAGTTATCATGATTTTGGTTCTGTAAGGCTGTACATGCACACGTTTTACCTCATCCCTTCTTTCCTAATATTTACATTTTTTCATACAAAAGTACATTTTCTCTGGAAGTGTAGGATGAAATATTTCCATTCGAAAAATTCATTATGTTAAAAACTCAAATCATTTTAATAAATTATATTTTTGAAAAACAAATAATTTTAAATCAGATTATTACTCACACTCTGATAATGTAATAAAAATAAAAACCAGTACCATGAGTAATTTCAGAGGTAATTCACCATAAGTAACTTTTGCAAGTAGCAGGAAGAAATTATTTGAAAAATAAATGATCAAGTTGTAACTTTACATATTAAGCTGCCAATTGCTCTTTAAATATTATTATTATTATTATTAGGCCATCACTCGTTAACAAGTATGATCGTCTTCCAAAGGTAAAGTTCAAATCACATGAGTTCTTTGATGGCTGTATAATCCAATTCTGGAACCAGAGACTCTTCCACAATGTTGGCACACGGTGTCTTGCGTAGCCACTGGTCCCTCAGGGTTGATACTTCTGCTCTTCATACGCTCTTTCCTAGCATTGCGTTTGTTGGCCAGAAGTTTCTTTCGTTGTAGTTCAAAGGATAGATTCCCTTGGTGGTCGAGGCGACGCCATTCTGGACAAGTAGATGCAACGACCTCCCAATTTTCATGTTCAGTTTGACATTTAGATTCGCCTTAAGAATGCCTTTATGTTTATGTTACTCCCCCCCCCCCCCATGTTTTCTCTATCCAACTTTCAACTAACAGTACATGATTTGTTTTGGAAAACGTGACTCAGGCATGTGAATTACATGAGCTGTCCATCGAATTTCATGCAGATCAGTTGTGTGATTCCAGAGGTAAGAATTGTTTTGTCCAGCAACGTCTAAATGTTGCTGTGGTGGTTAGCGCTCCCTTAACAGCAATGTTAGAAATTGTTATTCAACATGCCACGACTATTATTAAATAATTTGGCAAATTAAAAAAAATCTGAGTGGAAATAGGTTGACGACATATTGTCCAGTGATCATAACTCGCACTGCAAAGGTGATCCTGACGGTACAAACAGAAGTTCAGGGTCACACACTGTTCCTCTTACAAGCTCTTTGGTGGGAGCGCTGAATATTCTGAAGTTAATGTCGTTTGGATCCAGACTTCTGTATAAGAAGAAAGGCAGACGGTTGCTGATGACCCATACGTTTTGACGCCCGTCTTGATCTATTTTGAGGTCGTTGGGGAAGATGAGTGTTGTGTTGTCCATGGCTACGATACCCTGAAGCTGTGTGCGATAGCCGTACTGGTGCCTCGTATTCCAGCAGCCGATGGCATTCTGTGCTACCAACGAGTAGAACATGACACCATTGCGGTCCACACCAGCCGTTGCACTCTGCATATTCCGATATCCTCGGGGCTCTTTTAACAAGACAAATGCTTCTGGATTAGCCTCGGACGCGTTTTGGGTTCGAATCACCTCTGTGCTCACCGCGAACTCTCGAAAACTAGACATAGGATGGAAGAATAAGATCCTATCACCAGATCTATCAACTGGAGTTAGAGACATGCCAAAGATTCCATCCATCCAAGTCCAATTCAAGCCTAACAAATTGTAGGTACAACGCAGTGGGTCAGGTAGGAATAAATTGTGGGTAATTCTCCACGACCTGTTCTCTCGTAGATTGTACACGACCAAGCCAAATCTCCAGACATCGGCGATGTATGCAAAAGCCTCATCACAACGTCCATCTCGTACATCCACCACGATGTTGGTGAAGAGAGAACCTTCCTTCACTTGGTCTTGAGGTAGAATATAACGTCTCAGAAGGGTGTCCGTTTTGAGATCGAATATTAATAGCTGTTGTGGACATCTCTGTTTTAGATCTGTGATGACATCAGTCGTTCCCGAATCAAGCACCCAGAGGCGGC
The DNA here is from genome assembly GCF_040414725.1 of Anabrus simplex. Classification (NCBI taxonomy): domain Eukaryota; kingdom Metazoa; phylum Arthropoda; class Insecta; order Orthoptera; family Tettigoniidae; genus Anabrus; species Anabrus simplex. The sequence continues at coordinate 1,686,632,187 of NC_090265.1, read as the reverse complement.
CGCATGGATCAACAGCCATACGAAATACGGATGTCATACCACTGCAGTCGTCAGGCAAATGCCACTCCCAACTGGGATAGGGTAAAAGTGGCGGTGATCGTAGGCCGCCGGCATCATTCGGATTCCTAGGAACAGACGCCAAGGTCACCGGTATACCATCTTTCCACTTGGGTAGAGCTATGAAGATTCTATCGCCCCAAACTTCGATTCCCAGCGGCAAGTTGTTGGCAGGGATGTAATTTCCAGAGAGAATAGCTGCTTCCCTCAAACTTGGATCTGGGAAGAAGATATCGAGTTCAGACCACCCGTACACTTCTCGTAGTGGACTAGGACTTTCCTTCCAGCGCTGTGCTTGTGTGAGCAAAGGTAGGAGCATGAAACCTGAAACATAAAAGAGTAACAATGTCGATCAGATTATGATTATCATTCCAAAAACATAAAATAAGGAACATACATACATAGATACATGCATGCAACTTCATTATAGGCTGTTATGCTTTTAGCGTTCAGCCTGCGAACGTCTGTGTATTAACTAAGTAGCTCCATAATCCTCTACTTGCAACTAGCTCTGTACCCTTTCAAGTTCCACAACCCTTATCACTAAAACATTCAAAACCGAGTCTTGATCTCCCTCTTCTTCTCTTACCCTCCATGACTGTGTCCATTATTCTCCTATGTAACATATCCCTTTCCATTCGCCTCACATAACCCCACCACCAAAGTAGATTTGTACGTATAACTTCATCCATCGAATTTGTTCCTATCTTAGTCTGTATATTCTCATTCTGAGATCCTTCCTGTCATTGTTCCCACCTCTTTTTACCAGGTCACTCACTACCTTCATGTCCGTTACTTTCCTACACAACATAGTTCGTCTGAGAACAGACCGATGTAAGGATAGTTTCGTCCGAGAGCTGACTTCTTTCTTACCAGTGACTGAGTGGACGACGAGCCAGTCCTCAGATCCATGTAAAAATCCCTGACCTGGTAGGCAATCGCACCCGGGGTCTCGAATAAGCCCTAATGTACTCTTGTGAAATAGGCTTCCATGCTCTACTGGATATTCAATAATAATAATAATAATAATAATAATAATAATTATAATAATAATAATAATAATAATAATAATAATAATAATAATTGTATTATTTACTAGAAAATTTGTTGAAATCGAATATTTGAATAGGAACCATCCAGGTACAGTATTTGCCTGGAGAAGTGGGAAACCACGGGAAACCACTTCGATGATGGCTGATGTGGGAATCAAACCTCCCTCTACACAGTTGACCTCCCTAGTCTGAGTGGATCCCGTTCCAGTCCTCGTACCACTTTTCAAATGTATTGGCAGAGCCGGGAATCGAACCCGGGTCTCCTAAGGTGGCTGCTAATCACACTAATCACTACACCTTAAAGACGGACGCCTTAATAATGTGCCAGGTACTAATGGTTGTTTAATGTCATCAAGGGAAATTTTATCGTAGTAATACAGTCGAGTGCACAGCATCTTACCGACGTAGAACAAGTGGTTTTTGTTACAAGGCCTCCGGTCCGCCAGCGTTGTATCTGGTTCTAAACTGTTTTGCTGTTTTAACGTCCCGCTAACTATATTTACGTTTCCGGAGACGCTGAGGGGCCAGAATTTTGTCCCACAGGTGCTATTTACATTCCAGTAAATCTATCGTCACAAGACTAACGTATTTGAAACCTTCAAACACCACCGAACTGTCCGGCTTCATGGCTGAATGGTTAGCCTGCTGGCCTTTGGTCGCAGGGGTCCCGGGTTCGATTCCAGGCAGGGTCGGGAATTTTAACCATAATTGGTTAATTTCTCTGGCACGGGGGCTGGGTTTATGTGTCGTCTTCATCATCATTGCATCCTCATCCGGGAGTGTCCGAGGACATGGTTCGGCTCGCCAGGTACAGGTCTTTTGAGTTGACATCCGTAGGCAACCTGTGCGTCGTGATGAGGATGAAATGATGATAAAGACAACATATACACCCAGCCCCCGTTCCAGCGAAATTAACCAATGATGGTTAAAATTCCTGACCCTGCCGGGAATCGAACCCGACACCCCTGTGACCAAAGGCCAGCACGCTAACCATTCAGCCATGGAGCCGGACAGAACTAATGGATGACTAAACGACGCACCACTACTTCGGTCAGGCTGTTCGTCGTCTGTCGGTAGGTAGTAGGCCTACTGTTCCACAGCTTGAGCAGACACACTTTACAAGCTAACTCTTCCTTTATTCCTTATTCCTTCCCTTTGTTCATAGGTAAGTGTTTGTGTGCCGCAATTTACTCTAAACGAACAAGAGACCGGCCCATCACGAGGCTGGTGTGGCCAACGAAATGTATTAATGTTAGGGAAGTTCTGTCAACATTAGATAAGAGAAAACACTATTGGAAACTAGATATTTCGACAAGATTCTGTACTACTAGTAAAATGTTTTCATTCCTCCCGTGAAGGGAGGCGGGCCTGAACAAGAGATCGGCCCATCACGAGGCTGGTGTGGCCAACGAAATGTATTAATGTTAGGGAAGTTCTGTCAACATTAGATAAGAGAAAACACTATTGGAAACTAGATATTTCGACAAGATTCTGTACTACTAGTAAAATGTTTTCATTCCTCCCGTGAAGGGAGGCGGGCCTCTTAGACGGTGACGCCGTCTCTCAGGCTGGGAGATGTGTTACGTTGAAGGAGATGCTCGGAGAACGTGAGGCGGTTGGCGGCCGTGGCCTATACTAGGAACTGTCCCGGCATTCGCCTTAGTGCAGGAGAATGGAAAACCACGGTAAACCATTTTCAGGACAGCCGACGGTTGGGGCCAACCGTTAGGTCCAGCCCTGTCCCGTCTCACGAATGCAGAGGCGTAGAGCCACGGTAGAGCCGTGGCCACGCCTCCTCTGTTCGGTTGGCCGGTCAGAGTGCAGAGCTGTTGGACCAGGGATCAGCCGTAGCCACTTAAGGGCTGAGACCCACTCTGCATCTACGGACGCGATTCTATGCTTTGGACTTCACATTAAACTTTTACGGTTGCTTGAATGAGGGGTACAGTCATTAAAATGTTTAATACAGAAAATATTAGAACTGCATCATTTCAGCAAGATTTTGAGTGCCAAAACGTAAGCACGACTGCAGTGCCATCTATTGATAACATAGAAGATTATTTAACTGCAGTATTTGAGTTGGCGAAAATTTCGGTTGTCTGAGAAGGGAAGGACTGCTCCAGGAAGGACTGAAGTCACTCTCAGACAAAACCGAACTTGACGCCAATTGTAATCAACGACACATTTCATGTGGTTATGTTAGACAGTATAGAAATGTTTTAGAAATTTTAAATATAAATGCTATGTAGATATATTACTGATAATGGAATTTAATCTCTGAAAACCAGTTATAACAAAGCACAGCGGAACCTCGATATCTCGAATCACCTCGGGAGCTTAATTTTATTTCGAGTAATCTAAATATGGAGATATAGAAAATACAGTGTGTTGTGTGTGTCCTCCGCGCCTGCAATCTCCGCAGCCCGCCCGACACATGGATGTTTCCAGAGACCACGAGGCAGACTGCAGTGCGCTGACGTGATCGTCAGTGACGTTAGCCAGCGCTATAAAAGGAGCAACGTTTCTCGCCTCTCCAGGACTCCTACAGTGTCCAACGACCAGACTACACCGCAAGTCAGACACAGAGGTACCCTCTTAAAAATGTGTTCTGAATAGGTGGACTGATTCCTGGCCGTGAGGTTTCACCTCTGGACATTGCCTCATTCATCCTGCATCCCGTAGCCACGTCGAGCACCCATCCAAGCATTCTGCTACTCACTCAAGTCCCCTACAGTGCTCCGACTCCAATCATAGCATTCTGCTATATATGAACACTAGACGCAAGTTCCTTGCAAGTTATACGCCTCCTGTTAGCATTCTGCTAATACGAACTCTCTCTACAAGTTCCACTTGTTATTATACATGACTGATAGTTTTCGACTATCAAGAACATTCTCTCAACAGACTGTCTCATCAGGACAAGATTGAATGTATATAGGAATCTCAATTTGTAAATATTATTCAGGCCCTCAGCCTACTACCTGATATTAACATTAAACGTGTGCAACTCAACAAGCTTCAAGAAAAGTTTCGTTCTATTTTATATACATATTGTATAAATGTGTTGAAGCAATAAACTTTTATGTTGTGCCTTGTATACCAAGTTCCTTGTATACAACACAGTGTTTGGGCATATTTAGCGCATAATTTAATCATATGTATCTACGGGCTTACACTAAATACAGTATTGAAAAATATACTAACAAACTCGTACGTTCATACTTTACGGCATCACTTTAATTATGACCCTTATTAGAGTAACTTTTTTAGAAGATAGAAAAGAATGCAGTACATACAGCAGTGAAACAAGAAACATACCTCCGTTAACACCTTTGGAAAAAAAATCGTTAGTCACTTCTGTTTTTTTATTGTCAACCTTCTTTTCTTCCACATATTTTTCAACAACATTTATTGCTGTCAGAAACACTGCCATTTATATTCGACTGATTCTGTATGTAGGTTCGAAACACGCAGCCAAGATTCAAATGGAGCTTGTCATCCACGACTTCCGGGTTTGCTTTCGTACATGACCAGTAATGAATTCACAGCCGAAAAACGAGGCTTCGCCGATTTTCCGATCTATAGAAGTTTGTTTTTCGGTACCCGTCATACAAATAGCTACCAGCATCACTGTAACCCTTTCTTTACCATTAACTGTTCCTCACAAACTACAAATGCTGTATTACACAGTCAGTGTTGTACAACATTCGAGTTATAGAGTATTTCTTGTTTCAAAGGAGAAAACGTTTCCTTCGAGAAATTGAGAAATTCGTATAGACGAATTTCGAGTAATAAAGAAATAAATGTCCGCCTCTGTGGTGTAGTGGTTAGTGTGATTAGCTGCCACCGCCGGAGGCCCAGGTTCGATTCCCGGCTCTGCCACTAAATTTGAAAAGTGGTACGAGGGCTGGAAGGGGGTCCACTCAGCCTCGGGAAGTCAACTGAGTAGAGGTGGGTTCGATTCCCACCTCAGCCATCCTGGAAGTGGTTTTCCGTGGTTTCCCACTTCTCCTCCAGGCAAATGCCGGGATGGTATCTAACTTAAGGCCACAGCCGCGTCCTTCTCTATTCCCTGTCTATCCCTTCCAATCTTCGCATCCACCACCAAGGCCCCTGTTCAGCATAGCAGGTGAGGCCGCCTGGGCGAGGAACTGGTCATCCTCCCCAGTTGTATCCCCCGACCCAGAGTCTGAAGTTCCAGGACACTGCCCTTGAGGCGGTAGAGGTGGGATCCCTCCCTGAGTCCGAGGGAACAACCCTGGAGGATAAGCAGATTAAGAAGAAGAGAAATAAATACACATGAAGAACAGGGCAAAAGGTCGGGAAATTGAAATTACTTCGAGATACTGAAAATTCGAGTAATGGAGGTTCGAGATATCGATGTTCGACTGTAATTTGATTTGAGCTAATAAAGACTGTGTTTCTATTATTTTATGATACAGTCGTACCTCTTCTTAAAACAGTAATCGCCGGGCTGAGTGGCTCAGACAGTTGAGGCGCTGGCCTTCTGATCCCAACTTGGCAGGTTCGATCCTGGCTCAGTCCGATGGTATTTGAAGGTGCTCGAATACGACAGCCTCGTGTTGATACATTTACTGGCACGTAAAAGAACTCCTGAGAGACTAAATTTCGGCAGCTCGGCGTCTCCGAAAACCGTAAAATTAGTTAGTGGGACGAAAAGCAAATAACATTAATTATTAAAACAGTTATCACAACAAACGCCACCATCTTCTCGGTCCAGATTTTTCCGAACCTGACGGTATTACACTTCTGGAACCCAGGCCGTATTTCAGTTTGGACCTCCATTTCTCTTTCTCTCTCTCTCTCTCTCTCTCTCTCTCTCTCTCTCTCTCCCCAAACTTTCGGCTTTCGAGACACAGAACTGTTCTTTATTCAGTCATGGACTGAAAACCTCGAAGCACTCGTATTTGCTACATAAACTGAATCATCTACATATTTAAAATCCCTCTGTCCTTCCGTTTTCCAATGAACCTCTCACGACTACGATTTTTGTACTTTTAAAGAAAAATATATTTCTTTCAGCAAATTAATTGTATCATCTTCGCTTCTGGCTCGGGTCACCTTGTTGTGAGCTTGCATTTGGGAGATCGTGGGTTCAAACCACACAGTCGACAACACTGAAGAAGCTTTCCATGTTCACACCAGGCAAATGCTGGGGTTGTACCTTAATCAAGGCCACGGTCACTTTCTTCCCCTATAGCGAGCAAGTGGCCGTGCGGTTAGGGTCGCGCAGCTGTGAGCTTGCACTGTCGGCAGTCCTGAAGATGGTTTTCCGCGGTTTCCCATTTTTACACCAGGCCACAGCCGCTTCCTTCCCACTCCTAGCCCTTTCCTATCCCTTCGTCGTCGTAAGACATACGTGTCGGTACGAAGTAAAGCAAATTGTGTGATTTCCTTCCCACTCCTTGCCCTTTCCTACCCCATCGTCGCCATAAGACTTCTCTGTGTCGGTGCGACGTAAAGCAAATTGTAACAACTACAAAAAATGCTTCGAGGCCATTATCACTACTTCCTCAACGAGCGGCACGCGATGATGGCCAGCCTTCCGTTTTCTCAAGGTAATACTGAACGCAGTTCCGCCTTATGACCTCCAGGTGACCCAGTTGAGCTAACGTTCACCATTCTGGCTCTAATATCCAACCAGGAACACTTCGAGACGTTCCCAACATTACCAAGAACCGTGTGATTATAGGTTTGTGTAGTTGGATCACTTTCAATAGAAGTAGAAAGTACTGGGAACTGGCCATATTTCCTTAATCACATTTCTTGCAGTTATGTTGTCACAGAAATTAAGTTGTGTAATGCATTTTACTACTGGAGAACATACTTTCTAAGAAACAGCGATCGTATTCGACAGAAGCAGAAGGCTCTGATATCTTGAGAAATAGCACCCAACACACCAACGCGAATGCGAACACGAATTGTCTGCGAACTTAATAGCGCACGCCAAAGCGGACATAAAGGAGACACGGAACGAAAAAAATGCAAAATAACTTTTTATTTTATTATTTTGAATTTTGTACCTGTGACCATTTCCCTTTCCAATGGTGTATAAATTTTGATAATCCTCCTGCTGGAAGTATTTTTAATTAATTCTTTTTCAATATGATGCATAGGCTCCAAGTTCCCGCAAGGCAGGTAATTTGACATTTAGACTGATGGAAGCAGTATTTTTTTATATACAGTTGAACCTGCTTTATACGTAACTCTGTTCTACGTAATTCGTACTTGTACGTAATTTCCTTTAGGTCCCGGCAAAATATAATTTAAAAGAGTGTTAATTAAACCTTACTTATTCGTAATCCGTTTATACGTAATTCGCTGTTATACGTATTAAATGTCAGTGAAATATAACTGAGTTTTGCGTAATTGTAATGAGAATGTGCTTTTTAAAAAGAAACTACTGTATTTACGAAGTTTCCTCTTTGTCGGCGTGGGCAGAAGTAGAGCGATCGGGTTTCGGTGCTGAAACAGAACACAGAGTTTCGCCGAGTGACATTGTTGACGCTTACTTACTAGCGGCTTAACAAAGGCTAGTCCCCTTCGCTCTTCCTCTACCTTCGTCGATTTTGACACGCCGCCAAAGATTAAGATACATTATAAGCAAAGTGGACTGTTTGGGTGCGGAAACAAAAGAAAATACAATAAATTTGTTTGAATATAAGAATTTCTTTCGTGAGAACAACGGAGAAGTAAAATGTCCACGATGCCGGTGTCTGGTGTTTACTGTTGAACAGTCGTTTTATCATTCAGTTGCTTTTGATTAGCCATGGAGAACAGAAAAGGGAAAAGTTATACGAGAAGTGGACGCTAATCCACACAAAACAAAAACTAAAATCGCTTCAGACTTAGGGATTGCTTATACCACGCTATGTACAATCGTCAGCAAATGAAACGCTATTTTGGATGAGTTCTTAAAACTGGGTTCAAAATGGCCGAAACACAGCCGTCAGCAAGAAGGACGGTACGTAGATTTGGAGAAAGCACTTTTCACATGGTTCCACCAAAAGCGGGCTGCAGCTCTACCAATTAGTGGAGACATGCTGTAGGCAAAGGCGATAGATTTATCTGAAATGATGATTATCACTGCTGATTTCAAGGCTTCGTCAGGATGGTTGCAAGGATTTAAAGATCGTCATGGATTCACAGGCAGAACATTTTCCGGTGACTCAAACCTGCGGACGACGTCACAGTGCAACACTGGAAAGAAGAGGTTCTGCCGGGTATCGTAAGCGATTTTCTGCCTCCAAACATCTACAACTGTGATGAGACCGGCCTATTCTACAATCTCATTCCTAATAAAACATTAGCTGAAAAAAGTGACTCATGCCATGGAGGGAAGAAAAATAAAATTTGTGTAACAGTACTTCTCACCACGAATGAAGATGGATCTGACAAACTTCCTCCACTTGTGATAGGAAAATCGAAGAATCCGAGGTGTTTTAGGAGTGCGAAAACAAAACCTACGGAATAAGAATCCAATGGAACAGTGGTTGAAAAACTGAAAAATAAAGAGAAGAAGATCATTCTTCTTAAGGATCGATGTGCAGCACATCGACCTCAAATCGTTCTGGAGAAAGTCCGAGTGGAATTTTTCCCTCCTATTTGTACCAGTGTTCTACAACCGCTTGATTTGGGCATCATTGCAAGTTTCAAAGTGCATTATAGAAAAATTCTGGTTCAACATTTAATAACACTGAGTGATGCAGGAAATGAACCTCTCTCCATTAATTTGCTACAAGCCATGGATTTTATTTCGGCTGCCTGAAAGCAGGTGTCTTCCTCCACAATCAGCAACTGTTTCCCCAAAGCTGGTGCGTTACTAGAATAGGCTGTTTCTAATGATGATTATGGGGACGAAGTTTTGTCTGGCAATGAGCTAACGCTACCGGAGGGTGGAGAATTCGATACTTTTGTGCATTTCGATGATAATCTGGCTGTATGTGGAGAACTATCGGATGAAGAGATTATTGCTGACGTATGCCAACAACGCGGCGGTGATGGACCAGCGACAAGCGACAGTGACATTGGAGGTGGAGATAACGACCTGAATCTTGACCCCTGAACTGTGTGAAGTGTTAAGTGCAATCGAAGTGTGTAGGCGTTACATCAGTGCGAAAAGTTGTAGTGAAAATGTTTGAATTCATTACTAAGTTTGCTAAAGGAGGTTTATACTCTTAAAGCTAGAAAAGTGAAACAAGCCAAACTATCAACCAAGTTCAAAGTAATATTATCTGTCTTAATGTATTTATTATTTGCAAGGATTTACACATGTCGGTCTATTCTACTGGTTTTTCAGTAAATATGTGATGTATTGCGTAAGTCTGATTTCTAAGTAATTCTGAGTTACAAGTAGTTTTTTCTCTTCCCCTTGATATACGTATAAGTCAGGTTCAACTGTATATGCCAATAGAGTGGGGGATCATTGTAAATACCTAGGTATAAATATAAGGAAAGATCTTCATTGGGATAATCACATAAATATGATTGTAAATAAAGGGTACAGATCTCTGGACATGGTTATGAAAGTATTTAGGGGTTGTAGTAAGGATGTAAAGGAGAGAGCATATTTGTCTCTGGTGAGACCTCAACTTGAGTATGGTTCCAGTGTATGGGATAAAGGTGTACAAATTGTACTTCAGGCTTGCCTGCCCCAAGCTGCTCTGCAACAAGCAAAGCAGCTTAGCTTGAGCGTCAGCGAAGCAAGAGTGCACGCGTACTGAGCTGCTAGTCATAGCAAACCAAAACCTGGGTTTCCCTAAGCCTGACAGGTTGCCTGGGACCCGTTCGGACTGCCGGACTTGACAAGAGAGAACGTGAAGTTTGCTATCGATGCGACGTGATTGTGCCGTTATATGTTAGTGTAGCTGCGTATTGCGTCGAGTGCAGCTCTGTTGTAGTTAGAGGTGCAACCAGCAGGAAAATGAACAAATCAACCGTAAAGGAAATCGAAGAAAAATTAAAAAGTGCTGGATTTATTCCAGCAATAAAACAGGGCTCAAGTCTAGCATGGGGAAAATGTTCAGGTGTTTATGAACAGGTATCAAATAAGCCAGTAGGTTACTCGCAATGCAATTTTTGCAAAAAGCTACTCAACACCCATTCAGGGACCTCAAGTATGTTGTGACATGTCTGCAAATTTGACCCAAATTTTTCACAGTCTAATAATATTTTGAAAGAGGACAAGGACTTGGTGACTGACAAGTGCGTGGAAATGCGCGCCAAGGAATTGAGACCGTTTACAACTATTGAGTCCGACTCGTTGGCTGAATGGTCAGCGTACTGGCCTTCGTTTCAGAGGGTCCCGGGTTCGATTCCCGGCCGGGTCTGGGATTTTAACCTTAATTGGTTAATTCCAATAGCCCGGGGGCTGGGTGTTTGTGCTGTCCCCAACATCCCTGCAACTCACACACCACACACATAACACTATCCTCCACCACACATAACACTATCCTCCACCACAATAACACGCAGTTACCTACACATGGCAGATGCCGCCCACCCTCATCGGAGGGTCTGCCTTACAAGGGCTGCACCCGACTAGAAATAGCCACACGAAATTTAAAAAAACAACTATTGAGGGTGAAGGATTTTTAAATTTAGGGCAAACGCTGATAGAAATGCGCAAAAAGTATGGCTCGGTGGATATTTAAAATGTTATCTCGAGTCACAGTTGCTAGGAAGGTACAACTTTCGCGGACAAAGTGCGCAGTAAAACGCTTCCTGATATAGTACGTGCTATTAAATCAGGTATCTGTGCGAGTACCACTGACCTGTGGACAGATAAGTACAAGGGTGTGCACTATATGTCTGTCACAATGCACTATATAAATAGAGATTGGTCTCTCAATAAGTACCGTATGTATTAATGTGTTCGGCCTTCCCTGACTGTCCAAAAACTGGTGAAAATATTCGCAGTGAATTGGAAGATCGTTTGAAAGGACATGGCGTTGCTCATGAAGATAATTGCAAAATTACATTTGTAACAGGCCAGGGAAGAAATATTGTTAAGGCCCTCAGCATATACAAGCGTCTTTTATGCATGGCTCATATTATTAATACGGTCTTGAAGCATGTTCTGAGTGAACCCTTTTTGAAAGAAACAGTTCCTAATGTGTTAGCTGTTATCCATTCAGTGAAATCTCTGGTTTCGTACTTTAAAAGAAGAAGCATATGTGTGAGGTTACAATCATCTCTGAAACCCTATGTTTCCACTCGGTGGAACAGTTATTTTGACATGCTGCAATCAGTTCACTCCAAGATAGATGCTGTGAGAACTATTTTAGAGAAGGAGGGTGCCTCTGATAAAATGTTCGGTTATGATCAGGACATTACTGGCCTGCTTATCACATTTCTTAAGCTATTTAAGGAAGCCACAATTGATCTTGAGGATGATGAGGACCCGACTTTACATCTGGTCTTTCCGTGGTTTTATGCCTTAAAAGCCCATTGTACTCCACAGGATGACGATGAACAGCTAATATTTCATTTCTTTTAAATTTTATTTTCATACTAAATGAATTTTCATTACTTGACGCTTTGGAAACAAACCGGTGGTGTCTTCCTGGAGCAGAAAATGGAAGTCACTATGTTACACAAAATTGCAACACTTTTGGTGCCTAAATATCGCACATTAAAGAAACTAAATGCAGGAGAACGAATGTCTGTTTTCGAGGCAGCTCGACAAATGTGTGCTGAAGGTAAGGTTCTCTGGTTATTATTATTATTATTATTATTATTATTATTATTATTATTATTATTATACCTATGCAAATGAGATATTTTTAACATTCTGTTATTAGCATAAAATATCAATAACTTGGGCAGATATATTTTCAGAGCAGCTACCCAATCAAAACAGACAAGAAGTCCCATCTTCATATGAAGAAAATTCAGTACAACGTAGGAAAACGAAATTTGATGATTGGGCAGAAAATTCGCCAATGATACATGGTGAGGTCAGTAGGTACTTGCAAGAAGGGTTTATTAGTAACGAAAATATACTGCGGTGGTGGAAAAATAATTCGCACAGGCTGCTCCGACTTGCCTTGTACCGTAGCGAAAAAGGTGCTTAACATACCCGCTACGAGTCTCTCCAGCGAGAGGGTCTTCAGCTGTTCGGGAAATTTTATCAGCGAAAACGTTCCCGTCTTTATAAAGACTTAATGGCATCATAGTAATACACACAAGCGATAATGTGTCCATGCATTAAATATTGGTATGCAGTATGCATAGTACGAGGCGACCACAAACTAAGAGGGCAAATGGTAAAATTACACTTCTAAACTGATTAGTTTTATAGTTATTTCTTTTGGTTTTGTGGGGAAGGGGTTCCTAAATTTTTAAATGTATTTCAAAAAATTTACCTATAAAATTATTCTTTTAAAGATATTTATGACCTGTAGCTACATTACGTATATCTTTGTTTCTAATTTTCTCGAATAATAAATAATGCATTATATTTATGGTCATACTTCCATCAGCTGTCATTATGTTTATTTAAATATTCAAATATTTTGTTCAGAGAAACTACTTTTTATTAAGTAACTATGTTTGACAGAGAGAAATATTATTTGTTAATTAGTTACATAAGACGTCTGAATTACGAAATAAGTTTAAACATAACTTTGTAATGATTAACATAATACTAAATAACCATACAAAATAATATTTTTGTTGACGAATCCTATATAAATTCTGGCATGTAACAACCCCTTTCCTGCCTGCATTCACGCGAGTCTCATATCAGCACAATGAACGAGCAAACATCGATTAATGCAACAGGAAGAAGAAAGCAAGCAAGCAAGCTAACCTGTAGCCTGCCCAGGTTGGGCTGAGCTTGACCTGGCCAGGAGTGCAGCAGCCTGCCTGTACTGTTGTTTACGTGCGGCTAGCTTGCTTGCCTGCTCTCCAGGCAAGCATGGGCAAGTTAAATGCGGAGTTTGTACACCTCTAGTATGGGACCCTTACCAGGATTACTTGATTCAGGAACTGGAAAAAATCCAAAGACCGGGCGAGTTGGTCGAGCGCGTAGAGGCGCGCGGCTGTGAGCTTGCATCCGGGAGATAGTAGGTTCGAATCCCACTATCGGCAGCCCTGAAGATGGTTTTCCGTGGTTTCTCATTTTCACACCAGGCAAATGCTGGGGCTGTACCTCAATTAAGGCCACGGCCGCTTCCTTCCAACTCCTAGGCCTTTCCTATCCCATCGTCGCCCTAAGACCTATCTGTGTCGGTGCGACGTAAAGCCCCTAGCAAAAAAAAAAAAATCCAAAGAAAAGCAGCTCGATTTGTTCTGGGCGATTTCCGACAAAAGAGTAGCGTTACAAAAATGTTGCAATGTTTGGGCTGGGAAGACTTGGGAGAAGGGAGACGAGCTGCTCGACTAACTGGTATGTTCCGAGCTGTCAGTGGGGAGATGGCGTGGGAGGACATAAGTAGATGAATAAGTTTGGATGGTGTCTTTAAAAATAGGAAAGATCACAATATGAAGATAAAGTTGGAATTCAAGAGGACAAATTGGGGCAAATATTCGTTTATAGGAAGGGGAGTTAGGGATTGGAATAACTTACCAAGGGAGATGTTCAATAAATTTCCAATTTCTTTGCAATCATTTAAGAAAAGGCTAGGAAAACAACAGATAGGGAATCTGCCACCTTGGCGACTGCCCTACATGCAGATCAGTAGTAGTGATTGATTTAAGTAGATGAGGGAAATATATTGCTGTGGAATTTCACTGTTGGCAGCATTGTCATGGATTTGGTTGTTGACTGTCATTTGTTTGCTTTGTTTATGGTTGATGCGATTACATGACATGCGTTTCTGTTTACTTCGGTGTTCTTACTGTATTTTGATGATCCAGTATGCCACGTGTTAATACTAGAGTGTTCAAAAAGCGTGTTCATTCGACGAAGAAGGCCAGAAGAGTTGGAGTGAACTTTGTTGCTGACCGTTTAACAACCAGTCCTTCTACTAGTAATGTTCTGTGATATGTCATCAACTGATGACAAGCTCCAGCATGGACTGTGTCCATGAGGAGAAGACAGCTGATGTAAGTTCAACAGAGGAATAGAGACAGGAGAAACTTACAGTCATCTTCACAGCCTGCCATATGCTATTATGGAGGAAATACAATATATTTTCAGGGATCTGTCAGACATTAACCTTTTGAAAAAATGCTTCCATGGTCGCACACAATATACTAATGAATGTGTAAATAGCATTATATGGAGCCGTTTGCAAAAAAAAAAAACTGTGTTTGTGTCAATAAGGATACTTCATTTTGGTGTATATGATGATTTGGCATCATGTAACCAGGGAAATAATCACAAAATGTGAAGTGCTTTAAAGACTGGGGCTGAGCATTGGCTCTCATACTCGTGACGCCATGCTGCAACTCGACTTGGAAAGACTGAGATATGCTGAAATGGCTGTTAAAAACTCACACCAGAAAGCCAGACAAGTCAGGAGAGCTGGTAAGACAAGCCTAGAAGATGAAATGGAAGAGGATACAGATAATCCAAGCTATGGAGCAGGCATTCACTAAAGCTGTGACTTTAAAGTCCATTTCCTGAAAGTAATTGTTTTTTAATACATAAGGAACATTTTATCAGGTTGTGTGAGATACAGAGGATTTAAACTTCCAGGGTTACTTTCTAATGTTGTTGTGCACATGCTGAAAGAATTATTATGTTTTTAGGTCAGATATTAAGTATTTTATTAGAGTAAAAAGTGGCAAAAAATTGCCAAAATTTGTAACATCCAAATAATAATTCAAAAATCAGAAAAATCAGTGTTTTATATCACTCAAAACCAGTTATTTCAGTACCAAGCCAAGATATGTAGGTACATGTTGTGCAATTTTCAAATTGACAGCCATAATAGGTTTTTAGAAAAATGTACCTTTGTGAAGCATGATTTAATATTGTAAGCATAGGGCGTTCCGTGTCCCCTACACGGCTTATGCTCAGCGTTGACGAAATCAAGAACGTCCTTCCGTTTGAAGAAGAATGCTTTCTCCTCACAGTAGCCTTGAAGGATAAGAAGGAAATTAATAGGTAAATAGCCTGATCACACAGCGAGAAACGGTGATTTTATTATAGTTCTCGTAGGAGTGGAATCGGAGGTAAGGCTTTTTGCGGATGATGTTATTCTGTATAGAGTAATAAATAATTTACAAGATTCTGAGCAACTGCAACGTGACCTCGATAATGTTGTGAGATGGACAGCAGGCAATGGTATGTTGATAAACGGGGATAAAAGTCAGGTTGTGAGTTTCACAAATAGAAAAAGTCCTCTCAGTTTTAATTACTGCTTTGATGGGGTGAAAGTTCCTGTTGGGGATCATTGTAAGTATCTAGGTGTTAATATAAGGAAAGACCTTCATTGGGGTAATCACATAAATGGGATTGTAAATAAAGGGTACAAATCTCTGCACATGGTTATGAGGGTGCTTAGGGGTTGTAGTAAGGATGTAAAGGAGAGGGTATATAAGTCTCTGGTAAGACCCCAAATAGAGTATGGTTCCAGTATATGGGACCCTCACCAGGATTACCTGATTCAAGAATTGGAAAAAATCCAAAGAAGAGCAGCTCGATTTGTTCTGGGTGATTTCCGACAAAAGAGTAGCGTTACAAAAATGTTGCAAAGTTTGGGTTGGGAGGAACTGAGAGAAAGAAGAAGAGCTGCTCGACTAAGTGGGATGTTCCGAGCTGTCAGCGGAGAGATGGCGTGGAATGACATTAGTAGACGAATAAGTTTGAGTGGCGTTTATAAAAGTAGGAAAGATCACAATATGAAGATAAAGTTAGAATTCAAGAGGACAAACTGGGGCAAATATTCATTTATAGAAAGGGGAGTTAGGGATTGGGATAACTTACCAAGGGAGACGTTCAATAAATTTCCAATTTCTTTGAAATCATTTAGGAAAAGGCTAGGAAAGCAACAGATAGGGAATCTGCCACCTGGGCGACTGCCCTAAATGCAGATCAGTATCGATTGATTGATTGATTGATTGATTGATTGATTGATTGATTGATTGATTGATTGATGATTGAGCCGTCCATTACGGCGTAAATCACTTCTCTCGTGAGGCGAATTCCGCGCAACTTGAAGCACATCTACTGCGCCAGTGGTGGAACATTTCAAAAACCATACAACTAGATACTTAGTCACGTCTTACGTCAAACTTGCAGTCGTCACCCCGACACAGATAGGTCTTATGGCGACGACGGGATAGGAAGTGTAAAGGAAGCGACCGTGGCCTTAATTAAGATACAACCACAGCATGTCTAGTGTGAAAATGGGGAACCATAGAAAACCATCTTCAGGGCTGTCGACAGTGGGGTTCGAACCCACTATCTCCCGAATGGAGGCAAACAGCTACGTGACCCAAACCCCATAGCCAAATGTATCACCTTTGCCAGGCTGAGTGGCTCAGACGGTTGAGGTACTAGCCTTCTGACCCCAACTTGGTAGGTTCGATCTTGGCTCCGTCCGGTGGTATTTGAAGGTGCTCAAATACGTCAGCCTCGTGTCGGTGGATTTACTGGCACGTAAAAGAATTCCTGCAGGACCAAATTCCGGCACATCGGCGTCTCCGAAAACCATAAAAGTAGTTAGTGGGACGTAAAGCAAATAACATTATTATTTATTAAATTTATTACCAGAAATCTTTATCCAATATCCTATAGAATAATCGATAATCTTACTTACTTACTTACTTACTTACTTACTTACTTACTTACTTACTTACTTACTTACTTAATCTGTTTACCCTCCAGGTTCGGTTTTTCCCTCGGACTCAGCGAGGGATCCCACCTCTAGCGCCTCAAGGGCCGTGTCCTGGAGCTTCAGACTCTGGGTCGGGGATACAGCTGGGGAGAATGACCAGTACCTCGCCGAGGCGGCCTCACCTGCTATGCTGAACAGGGGCCTTGCGGGGGGATGGGAAGATTGGAAGGGATAGACAAGGAAGAGGGAAGGAAGCGGCCGTGGTCTTAAATTAGGTACCATTCCGGCATTTGCCTGGAGGAGAAGTGGGAAACCACGGAAAACCACTTCGAAGATGGCTGAGGTGGGAATTGAATCCACCTCTACTCTGTTGACCTCCCGAGGCTGAGTGGACCCCGTTCCAGCCCTCGTACCACTTTTCAAATTTCGTGGCAGAGCCGGGAATCGAACCCGGGCCTCCGGGGGTGGCAGCTAATCACACTAACCACTACACCACAGAGGCGGACATAATCGTTAATCTACAAAGGGAAAATCAAGTTAGGCTCTCCTGAATGCAAGCTAACGCTTACACGGTCCCAACCGCGCAGCTAAAGCATTGCCTGGCATGTCTAAAATGTAAGTACAAGGAAACCCCTGCTTTAGAGGCTTCCAATTTCGGAGTGTGGAGTGGCAAACACGGTGCCCATAGCTGGATGTGGCATTGCTTCGGCTTCTGCTTTAGTTAACAATTGTTATCTTCTAACCAAGATGGTAATAAATTGAAAACCTTTGGTTTCCTTCGCACCCCTCCTGGTCCTTCCCTACACCTTCATTCTTTGATGGGCGACATCTTTTTATATTTTGTACCAATGTAGGACTATTTGTTTATCGTATGGCTTTTAGTGCCGAGAATGTCCGAGGACATTTTTGGGTCACCTGGTGCCGGTCTTTCTATTTGACGCCTCCACCTCAAGAGACTACAGCCCGCAAGCAAAAACAAGAAAATAAATTAGACATCCCACTGGAAAAGTCTACTTGACCGACGCAATGGTAAACCGCAACTGGACTGAACCATACAACGATCTACGGAGTTATATAATTATTTAGGCCTAATGTATGGCTTTTAGTGCCGGGAGTTTTTTTTTTTTTTTTGCTAGGGGCTTTACGTCGCATTGACACAGATAGATCTTATGGCGACGATGGAATAGGAAAGGCCTAGGAGTTGGAAGGAAGCGGCCGTGGCCTTAATTAAGGTACAGCCCCAGCATTTGCCTGGTGTGAAAATGGAAAACCACGGAAAACCATTTTCAGGGCTGCCGATAGTGGGATTCGAACCTACTATCTCCCGGATGCAAGCTCACAGCCGCGCGCCTCTACACGCACGGCCAACTCGCCCGGTAGTGCCGGGAGTGTCCGAGGACATGTTCGGCTCGCCTGATGAAGGTCTTTCTATCTGACGCCCATAGGCGAACTGCGCGTCTGGATATGATGGTAATAATAATAATTGTTCCGGGGTATTTGTGGACCGCAGAGGTGAAAGAAGGTGCCGGAATGAATGGGTCTAACTACAATGCCAATAATAGAATTTAAAACTTAAAGTGAAGGTTATATTTTCAGACATCAAAATTGGCAATTTTTACAAGTAGCAAACGTTAAATAAGATTGGTAAAAAATCCAAGATTCAGAATCTTAACACCTTGGGCTTTAAGCCCCTAGCTTTACATTTCCTGAGTTACACGCTCAAGTTTACAAAAATCACAAACCTATTCAAGGGCAGAAATCCCACTAATTCATGGAGCACTTGTTCCCATAATACAATATCTAGCGTTCCAGAGGCACTCGTTACAATCACAAAATTGAAAAAAAGAGCTAATAGGCTCTCAGTTTTTCAAGCCTACTCAAGGCAACATTGCATGAAAATATAAAAATCTCTGGCCTTACAAGGCACTCTTTACAAATAGAAATCACCCACAGAGGTAGCTAGTACCCAACCTACAGGGCATTAGTGAAAAAGAACAGGTTAAATAAACGGCCCGAGTACAATTTGAATGGAGTCGAAGACTGCGCTCCCCCCCCCCCAAAAAAAAAATTAAAATGTTATAGGGCGCTTGGCCGACGAAACAGGGGCTATTCCCAACCTACTGAGGTAGCATGAATGGAAATAACTTTAATACATTGCAGAAACGAAAGGTTACAAAAAAGTGGCACCTCAAACCAAGATGAAGGGGAGCTCGAGAGGATACATCACTCTCTATCCCCGATTTACAGTTAGAGTTTTATGAAGTTTTCACATTAGCCGGCTGAAAGTTACATTTTTAGGAAAACTAGGTTACATAGTTAATGATTCGGACCTTTCCCTCAGGTTAAACTGCGGAGCTAGCAAGAAATAAAGATGTTATGTGGCCATTACCTTGTCGATGTACTGCTGCCTGATTAAAGAGGCCTCCCGCCTCCTGCTTCGACACACACGCTTAGTAAGCTGACGATCAATTGGCCAAGAAACGTGAAAATCCGCAGTTTATAAACCTCGGGAAAGTTTGAGACCATTCCAGATAAAACTAGCCGCACCCTCACAATTTAATTGGTTAACTTAAAAGTTACACTCAAACTCGAAGAAGAAGAAGACTGTGATTGGTAGGAAATTAATAACAGAAATTAGGGATTGGCTGGATTCAAAAATGGCGGAAAGAAAAGATCAATATTGCCAACCCAAAAATAAATGAACATCAATTAGTAAAAAAGAATTATGAATACAAAACTTCTTTAAATCAAAAGTTTTTTCATTTCGCACCAGGGTGCATGATCATAGTTTTTAGCAGTGACATCTATGGAAGAATGTCCAAACTTCTTGATGAATGGCAAACAAAACAAATAGAAATACAGTCAGTTCAGGAAACTTCCCAATACCAAAATAATATCATATTTTAGTGGTGACATCTTCTGAGTAAATTTATAAGTTGGTCTAGTTTCAATTTCACTGTTTCACCAGGAAAGGAGTTCTTGTAGGCGCTAGATTTAAATGCGCGGCGTTGGGATGTACCTCCCGGTACAATAATAATAATAATAATAATAATAATAATAATAATAATAATAATAATAATAATAATAATAATAATAATAATGTGATTGGCTTTACGTCCGACTGACTACGTTTTCGGAGACGCTAAGGGGACGGTATGTTGTCCCACAGGAGTTCTTTAACGTGCCAGTAAATCTACCGACATAAAGCTGGCGTATTTGAGCACCTTCAAATAGCACCGGACTCAGCCAGTATCGAACCTGCCAAGCTGGGGTCAGAAGACCAGCGCCTTAACCGTCTGAGCCACTCTGGGTGTGGAATGATGATAATGAGGTACGGAGAGGGTGAAACCCGCTGTCAGCACGTAGCCTACTCCTGTCGAATAACACCAAGGGGTCTCCTCAAAGCTTTACGTCTCCATCCGACGGACGAATCACCATCAACAGCGTCATATGCCCTCACTCCACATGAGCACTGCGGAGAGGTTTGGACTTGAATCCAGGCTTTTGGCACGCCATCTAGTGATTAGAAATTGTATACCATCACCTTCCCTATCCTTCCTGTCAACAATGTGATGGTAAACATTTTTTCGACCAACGGGGCCGCGGTGTCAGACCCTAACGATCATGACCACCAAGCGGGCGATCTACGGAGTGCTCTCGCGCGTCTGGCGATTCATAGCTTCCCACAATTTGTGCACAGAAACTGTTTTCCATGAGCCTTATTCGAAAAGTATATAGGTAAGCTCTAGGGGCTTCCTGGCCGAGGCGGTAAAGGCGTGCTCGGTTCGCCCGAAAGGACGGATGTTCGAATCCCCGTCAAGAAGTCGTAAAATTTAAGAAACGAGATTTCCACTTCCGGAGGTGCACATGGCCCTGAGGTTCAATCAGCCTACACCAAAATTGAGTACCAGGTTAATTCCTGGGGGCAAAGGTGGCCGGGCGTAAAGCTAACCACTCTACCCCATCTAGTGCCGAGGTTATGGATAGTGGAAGTCTTTACCTTCCACCCCTTCAATGGCCTTCATGGCTCTGCGACAGGCTTTTGAACGATTGTTACAAATGAACAAAACCTATGACACGCGAACACGACGGTGACACGCCACACAGCATACTAACATATTTTAACGTTTTTACATGTAATTAATAGGTCGAAAATCTTGCAACATGGCATATTTTAACATTACGCTTTAATAAAGAAGCATGTCACCATTAATTCTTTCGCCACATTTGTTACAAATGTTATTAGGTTAAAGCAAAAATATAGATTATTCCTAAAATTGTCAGTGATGTTTGCAAAATAAAACCATGAAACATTCCGTCGAATGGATTTTTATTAAATTAATTTAATAGAGCACACAATTTGTGTATATAAAGCGATTACATGTCATTTAAGCATAAGTCTATTATAGGCCTATTTCTCCTGCAACATGGTAACGAGGACAAGTCATATCACACAGTGCACACACACACACAACTATCGTCAGGTTCATGAAAGATCCTAGTTTTGCAGAGTTTATAGTGGTATCCATGAACTGCCATAGAATTGATAAAATGTCGGAGATCCTGGTTTGTATTGGTCCAAGTTCTATTCGTCATTGCTTCAGTCGAATAGAATTCAGGACAAATATCATTCCTTTTGGCCAATCTTTCATCCAAGAGTTTCTTCCAGTGGTCTGTATGAGGTAGAGCGAGCTTGAATCTCAAATCTTCAATTAAAAAAGGCTCCTTTGCAAGTTCATAAACCAGTCTTGATCTAGTAAATCTGGACACACAGAGGGTTATCTTTAAGAATCGGGCTTTGATGTTTTCTAGAGTGTGTAGGTCATTCTTTGTTAGCTTATCCCAAATGATTTCCAGTCCATACATTAAAATAGGGATTATTTTTGCGTCAAACAAGGTCATGGCCGTCTTAAGAGATTTATATGTAATGCAATCGAACGCCTAAACCAAGTCAAATGAGAGCGTTTCATGATGATTTTAAAAGAAAATAACCGATGGCACACTAGACAGTAAAATGTCGTGAAAGGTTCGCCTTCCCTGGACTATAGCAAAGAGAATTGACACCTTCGTTATTTTATTTACTTCTTACACACGCCTGTATGCTATTTCTTAATAAAATATATTCCCGATATTTTTTTGAATAAATCAACAAACACCACCATCACAGGATACGTTAATGCCTGACCACAGCTCACTGGACACGCTACAAATAAACAGTTTAATCTTCATAGTAAGGATCTAAACAGCGCACATCCGCGCACCCTGGTCCGAATATTTAGAATTACGTTAAATACACCGACCTGGCAATGGCGCAAAACTACAGTATCGATTTAGTCTTGATTGGTCGCTTAATATCGACTTATTGTAGTCGAACATTTAGTCGAGAGTTACATTTCCAATAACAACATACGATTTTCAGTTTTTTTTGTTTTGGCATTTAAGCCAAACGTCGAGGCAAATTCTTTATTTTTCGTGTAAATTAGAAAGTATAGCATTGGAAAATGACAACAGCGAACAAATTCACCGGCGGCTTTGACATGCGCTTTCAGCAGCTTGCTGTGGAGCTGCAAAAGAAAGAGGAACTAATGCGTCTGAACTGGTTCAGGAAGTATATGGTCTCCTTTTATGAGGATGTTCCTCAGCACAAAAGGCCGAGAAATGTGGATCAGCTGCTCAAGGCACTCCAGGTGGACCGCGCGCTCAGTCGCAAGGAGATGATACGGTCCGTCGCCCTAAAGCCAGCTCCTCCTCCCTTGCCGCCGCCGGATGATACAGTCATCATGAATCCAATGAGACCAGTCCCCGAGGAAGAGAGAAGCATTCTGTACAAAGGTAAAGTTTTAAATTCCCCCTTCATTATATGACTGAAAGTGTCGCTGTGTTGTGTGTAAGTCAGCCTTTCTCACAGTAAAGAAAGTTGAAAAAGTGGTCGTCAATATCCCGTGCAATGAGAAAGAACGCATGTGTATTTGCTTGCATTTTCCTTATCTTTCCCATTTTCACACCAGGCAAATGCTGGTACTGTACCTTTATTAAGGCCACGGTCGCTTCCTTCCCACTCCTAGCCCTTTCCTACCACATCGTCCCCATAAGACCTATCTGTATCCGTGCGTCGTAAAGCAAAAAATAATAATTGTCCTTATCTTGTAAATAAGTATGTGTCTACAGGGCAAACTGTGTACGGTAGCTTACGTTTTATTCGGTTTTCCTTGATCCTGCATCATTCTCATTAAGTTCTAGGTCTAGAATTGGGAGGAAATGTAAAAGAGAATGAAGTCCTATAAGGACCCCTGTGGGTGGGGCGGTAGAATAACACTCACGGTATCCCCTGCCTGTCGTAAGAGGCGACTAAAGGCGGCTCCAAAGGCTTTAAACTTAGGAGCGTAGGTTGGCGACCATGGAGCCCTTATCTGAGTCCTGGCATTGCTTCTACTTACTTGTACCAGGCTCCTCACCTTCATCTATCCTATTCGACCTTCCTTGGTCAACTCTAGTCGTTTCATACACCATCGGTACTACGTATGGAAGCCTAGGGAATCTTTCATTTTCACGCCCTTCGTAGCCCTTGTCTTTCTTTAGCTGGTACCTTCACTTTTCCAGATGTTTGATCGCTTCCATTTTTCTCTCTGATTGGTATTATATAGAGGATTGTTGCCTAGTTGTACTTCCTCTTAAAACAATAACCATCACCACCTGTAAGGACGGTAATTTTGGTAAATACAGGTAACTTCTGCGTTTATATAAATCTTCATCTTCTGCTTTTCTCAAAACCTGGTGTAAATTGCCTCTCACATGTGGACGTGGTATTCACTATTCCATGTATCTGTGGTGTGCATTATCGATATGAAAAGGAATGTATTGGGAAAAAACAAAAAGTCTGAGGAATTAACGAAATTCTGGCCAGGAATCGAACTTCCTCATTTAGCTATTTGAGCAAATCCATAGAAAATAGGATATCGGGTGTTAAAATGAGATGCTGGATTGCAGCAATCTGCTACTATACCTCACTATGTAAATAAATGTGCCTACTTCAATATTATTTCAATTGAAATGGTTAATTTTCCATTTTAATGACATGTGGTCTCCGGGGAGGCCTAGTGGAAGGCTTTCGGTTTGACACCGTATATGGTTGACCTACGTGTCTGTTAGGATTAGGCCCCATCTCAAACGAATTATGCTGAATACGGCACAAACACCCATTCCCCGAGCCATAGAAATTAACTATTGAAAGTTTAAAACTCCGACCCGGATGGGAATCGAACCCCGAAACCCTTCAACCAAAGGCCATCTCCCCCTATGGCTGGGGGCGGTAGAATAACACCCACGGTATTCCCTGCCTGTCGTAAGAGGCGACTAAAAGGGTTCCCAGGGGCTCTGAACTTTGGAACGTGGGTTGGCGACCACGGGGCCCTTAGCCGAGTCCTCGCATTGTTTCCACTTACTTGTGCCAGGCTCCTCACTTTCATCTATCCTATCCGACCTCCCTTGGTCAACTCTTGTTGTTTTCAGACCCCGACGGTATTACGTATGGAGGCCTAGGGAGTCCTTAATTTTCATGCCCTTCGTGGCCCTTGTCTTCCTATGGCCGATACCTTCATTTTTCGAAGTGTCGTATCCCTTCCATTTTTTATCTCTGATTGGTGTTATATAGATGATGGTTGCCTAGTTGTACTTCCTCTTAAAACAATAATCACCACCACCACCACCACCACCACCACCACCACCACCACCACCACCACCACCAAAGGCCAGCATGCATTTTAAGCACTCCCCCAATGGAGGTTAGCTGCACGTTTAACCACATACCAGCCCTCTTGTCGTTCTTAAATCTCTGACAGAACCGGGAATCGAACCCAGGCCTACGAGCACGTCAGCTGATAGTGCAAACCGTTACGCTATGGAGAAGGGCAATTTTCCGTTGAATTAGTACTATTCCACTGCAAAAATATGTGCTGTTCCTAGAAGTATTTCTTGGAAACATTAACACAGGTTAGACAGGGAATATGATTTATTGTAATTAAAATACCTGAAGAGGTCTGACAAAATTTAGATATCAATGGCCTTTCACCGCTGGGTTCCGTGCTTCAAATCACGGTCACTCCATGTGAGATTTGTGCTGGACAAAGCAGAGGTGGGACAGGTTTTTCTCCGGGTACTCCGGTTTTACCTGTCATATTTAATTCCAGCAACACTCTCCAATATAATTTAATCTGTCAGTCATTAATCATTGTCCCAGAGGAGTGCGACAGGCCTTGGCAGCCGGCACAATCCCTGTCCTCACCGCTAGGTGGGGCTTCATTCCTTTCCTGACCCGGTCGAATGACTGGAAACAGGCTGTGGATTTTCATCTTACTTTTTTCATCGATAGCTTACTTCTAAAACCTCGTATGTCCCAATGCTCTTCGTTTCCATTACACTCCTTAAGACTGGTCACGCCTTCCAGACACATATTTAAATGCAGTCCATGATAATAATTTTCGTTGTGTTCATTTTCCTATGTTAATGTGTAAACGAAAATTAATCTTGCCATACCGTACTGTAGGGATGACGTTTGCCTGGCGAATTTACGCACTCCTATAGTATAATGCATTTAAGGTTCATTTTCCGTTACACATATCGATACTCTCAATCCGTTTACCCTTCAGGGTTGGTTTTTCGCTCGGACTCAGCGAGGAATTCTACCTCTGCCACTTCAAGGGCAGTGTCCTGGAGCTTGAGACTTTGCTTCGCGTATACAATTGGAGTGGAGGACCAGTACCTCGTTCAGGCTGTTTCACTTGCTATGCTGAATAGGAGCCATGTGGGAGGAGGGGAAGATTGAAAGGGATAGGCAAGAAAGAGGAAAGGAAGCGGCCGTGACCTTAAGTTAGGTACCATCCCGGCATTTGCCTGAAAGAGAAGTGGGAAACCACAGAAAACCACTTCGAGGATGGCTGAGATGGGAGTCGAACCCTCCCCCCTCTGCACAGTTGACTTCCCGAGACTGAGTGGATCCCATTCCAGTCCTTGTACCACTTTTCAAATTTCGTGGCAGAGCCGGGAATCGAGGCCGAAAGGGTGGCAACTAATCACACTAACTACTACACCACAGAGGCGAATCTTCCGAGGAAATATCTTGGGAGCCACAATGTCAAGTCATATCCAAATTACCTCAACCAAGAATTTTAAACAGCAGGCAACACACAACGTTCAAATAAAATATCTACGGTGCGCGTGCAATATTTTCGTTGCGTTCCTATGCCAATATGTAAAGGAAAATGAGCCTTACTGTGCCGTACTGTAGGAATGTATATTATCACGAAGAAGTATTTACGCACTCCTACAGTATAATGCATTTAAATTTCATTTTCCTTCACTCATTAGCACAGGAAAATGAACCCAGCGAACGTTGTTCTGATGGACTGCATATCCATGTGTGGCTGGGAGGCGTGAACAGTCTTACGGAGAATAATAGATCGGAGGAACATTGTGGGATACGAGCTATTGCTCGCGCACCGTCGATATAAGGAAAAAACTTCCTAAATTTGATATTGAGAATGTATTTATAATACTTTTTTTTTCAATTTGCTTTACGACGCACCGATACAGATAGGTTTTATGGCGACGATGGTGTGATAAAGGGCTAGGAGAGGGAAGGAAATTACTATGGTCTGGTATGAAAATGGGAAACCACGGAAAACCATCTTCAATGCTGCGAACAGTGAAGTTCGAACCCACTATCTTCCTAATGCAAGCTACGTGACCCAAACCGCGCAGCCACTTGCTCGCTGAAAATAAACTTGGATTGGCTAGAAAATAGCGTGTAGTTGAGGTATACCGTATGTCACGCCCGTAACGATACATTTGCTTGGGTACATTTATAAAAATAATTATGTCTTTCTAGTGGAAAGGTTCACAGAAATCATGCATTGAAAAGGCAGACACGAAAGTGATGTCCTTTTCCCATCACACCAATAATAATGATAATTTCGTGTGGCTATTTCTAGCCGAGTGCAGCCCTTGTAAGGCAGACCCTCCGATGAGGGTGGGCGGCATCTGCCATGTGTAGGTAACTGCGTGTTATTGTGGTGGAGGATAGTGTTGTGTGGTGTGTGACTTGCAGGGATGTTGGGGACAGCATAAATACCCAGCCCCCGGGCTATTGGAATTAACCAATTAAGGTTAAAATCCCCGACCCGGCCAGGAATCGAACCCGGGACCCTCTGAACCGAAGGCCAGTACGCTGACCACTCAGCCAACGAGTCGGATGTCACACCAGTAACAATATGTTATACATACTGTATTGCATTAAATCAGTGGTAGGAAACAATTTAATCAGTTAGGATACTGAGCAAGTAGCCTATATCTGGGTGACAATTCTAAATACACATTATTTGATTGATTGATTGATTGATTGATTGATTGATTGATTGATTGATTGATTGATTGATTGATTGATTGATTGATTGATTGATTGATTGATTGATTGATTGATTGATTGATTGATTGATTGATTGATTGATTGATTGATTGATTGATTGATTGATTGATTGATTGATTGATTGATTGATTGATTGATTGATTGATTGATTGATTATGCTTCTGGAATCCCCGCAAAACCCAGCTAAGTTTGCATCTCGTTAGAAAACAGTGTTCAGTCTAGTCCAGTACAGGAGATGGTCAATGTAGTAATCTGACTGACAGATGTTGATACGAGGTGGATGCTCTGGAAGGCAAGTCATGCCCAGTATGTAGCGTGAAAATCGCCACAGCTTCCTTCCTTGGTCTCTCCTTCTTCATTTACCATATTATTCTTGAATATTTGTCCATTCTTTCTCTTTTCTATCGCTTCTTTCCGGCAAACTCCTTAGATCTGATGAGATATGAGCAGGCCCATATTTACCAATGGACAGACTGGCACAGTTGGCCCGGGCCAGAAGAATTTAGAAGACAGTGTTTGTGCTTGAAAGGCCTAAGAAGCATTTGTAAACTCCCTTATGGGACAAGTGAAACATTGCTTAAAATTCGTTATCATTACTTACCAATATTTTAATTACTTAATTCCTTCCAAGAAACTATCATGAAATGCCTGTTCTCAAGCATAGGCAAATTACGTCAGAAATACTTCAAAAAGTTCGTGATTTTGTGGATTATCATTTCTTATCTCCGGATGTCCGGCTCCATGGCTAAATGGTTAATGTGCTGCCCTTTGGTCACAGGGGTCCCGAGTTCGATTCCCGGCAGGGTCGAGAATTTTAACCACCATTGGTTAATTTCGCTGACACGGGGGCTGGGTGTATGTGTTGTCTTCATCATCATTTCACCCTCATCACGACGCGCAGGTCGCCTACTGACGTCATATCAAAAGACCTGCACCTGGAGAACCGAACATGTCCTCGGACACTCCCGGCACTAAAAGCCATACACCATTTCATTTCATTTATCTCCGGTTATTATGGGATCTAGTTAACTATAAATCGCTGTTAAACCATGTTCTATTTTGCTAGTAAATTTTGAAGAATTGACTTTTACCTTGTTTCATTGTATGCGACCAACAGTCCCTAATTTCAGCCAGGTCAAACTTGCGGATTGTTGACAATTTATTGTTGAATTGCGTAGAGAAGAAAGATGAGATCCTAGGCGATACCATTATGAAGTGTTCTACTTTGACTATCGAATAAATGCACAGCAGCAATACTGCTCCTAGCATCCTATTTAAGTAGCTAAAAGATGTATTTCAGTCTTGCAGTTGTATTTGCTGGGCGATCACTAGCTGGGCAGTTGGTGTGTGATTTAGTGATTAGGTGCACTAACTATTACAGAATGAGTGCCCGTAGAGTTAAATTAGGCCAAGTGGTGCGCAGTCCAAGAAGAAAACAAAAGAAAGGGCTGAACGGGGAAATGCCAAAATTAGGATTATTATCTACGAAATCAGAATCCGAGCTAGCAAGAAGTTCAATGGCATAAGTGTAATAAACAAGTTTTTGGCTGCGCACACAAGGCAGAAGGCGCTGTGAATTGGTACGTCAAATGAATGTTAAAATACAGTTGATAAATTTCATTTTAAGAGCTTTTTTAGTATTATTCTGAAATTGGTTTAACTCATACTTACGAGTGTTTGTACTGCAATTAGTAGGAACTGGGGAGTCATTCAGTCAGTAAATCACCGCTGATATGCATTTAGGGCTGTCACCCACGTAGTAGAATCCCTATCAAGTTTTTAAAATTATTACAAAGAAGTTGGAGATTTATCAACATCTCCGTTGGTAAGTTCTTCCACTCTCTTATTCCTCTTTCTATAAACGAGAATTCGCCCCAATTTATCCTTTTGAATCCCAAATTT
Source organism: Anabrus simplex (assembly GCF_040414725.1). Lineage (NCBI taxonomy): Eukaryota > Metazoa > Arthropoda > Insecta > Orthoptera > Tettigoniidae > Anabrus > Anabrus simplex. The sequence continues at coordinate 1,686,603,004 of NC_090265.1, read as the reverse complement.
ATCTTCATGTTATGATCCTCTATATTTGTTACAACTCTCTTCAAGCTTATTCGTCTCCTAATAGTCCTCGCCATCTCTCCACCGACAGCTCGGGACATACCGCTTAGTTGAGCAGCTCTTGCGGGCTTTCCTGTCTGACTCTGATACTGACCGAATTAGGTTTGCGAGGCTTAGGGAATCTTTCATGTTCACTTCCTTCGAGGTTTTTCCCTTCACTACTACTACTAAAATGTTTTAGACGGTGACGCCATCTCTCAGGTCAGATTTGTTACGGTGAAGGAGATGCTCAGAGAAGGTGAGGGGGTTGGTGACCGTGCCCTATAATGGGAACTGTCCCGCCATTCACCTTAGTGCAGGAGAACGGAAAACCACGGAAAACCATTCTCAGGACAGCCGACGGTTGGGGCCAGCCGTGAGGTCCCAGCCCTGTTCCGTCTCCCGATTGCAGAGGCGTAGAGCCACGATAGAGCAGTGGCCACACCTCCTCTGCTCTGCTCGGTTGGCCGGTCAGAGTGCAGAGCTGATGGACCACGGACCAGCCGTGGCCACTTATGGGCCGAGACCCACTCTGTATCTACCGACCTTCATTAATCTGCATTTTAAGACTGTCGTCCATGTGGCAGAATCGCTATCATTATTTATCCAGTCTTTTCTTTATATATGATTTCAAATAACTTGGAAATTCTTCTTTCTATAAACGAATATTTGCCCCAATTTGTCCTCTTGAATTTCAACTTCATCTTCATATCGTGATCTTTCCTACCTTTAAAAGCTTCACTCAAGTTTATTCTTCTACTAATGTCATTCTACGCCATATCTCCACTGACAGCTCGGAACAAACCACTTAGCTCGTCTCCTTATTCTCAAGTCTTTCCAGCCCAAAGTTTGCAGCATTTTCATAACACTACTCTTTTGTATGCCTTTCCTGGCAGGACCTAGTGTTTGCAGTGCGCTATGTCTTCTGGTATAGGCTAGAGCAATTTTGTTACTTTCATAGATCTGTCTCTGTCTTTTCCTTGGCTTTGACAATATGAAAGTGACAGAGGTATGAGCGATGCTACTAATGCCAATCCTTATGCAGCCAGTCCCTGCTATGAATGGTGTGAAAATGTTGTCCATAGGGTCGGTTGGTGTATCCATTTCAGTGGGCTTGGCAGAATGTTACGTAATAGCAACTCTGGCTCGGTGAGGAAAGAAACGGGAAACTACCTCACTCCTCATTTCCCTAGTATGCCTCTTCAGTAATGCCTAGGCCATCTATGACAGCTGATGGCAGAGCTGTTGACGATCCCACCAGCGACATCGCTGACGGACTGAACATACATACATACTCTTTTGTCGGAAATCACCCATAATAAATAGTGCTTCTTTCCTTGGGATATTTTCGAGTTCTCGTATCTAGTAATCCTGATATGGGTCCCATACACTGAAGCCATACTCTAACCTTTTCACCATACCCTTTCCTTTGCGGATACCTTCATTCTTCGAAGTGTCGGACTTCCTCCTTTTCCCCTCTGAGTGTTAATAGAGGATGGCTGAGCAGACGTACTTCCTCTCAAAACAGCACCACCTTCAGGTGTCGGACTTCTTTTGATTTTTTGGCATCCGGGACAGTGAATTATTTTATTTGTTGTTGTTGGTGGTGATGGTGATAAGAAAAGAGGAAGTACATCTGCGCAACCATCCTCTATTAACACTATTCAGAGAGAAAAAAATGAAAGGGGTCCAACAATTCGAAAAATGAATGTATCGGTCAAAGAAAGACACGGGCCGCGGAGGGCGTGAAAAATGAGACTCCCTAGGCCTCGAATGCTCTAATACCGTCGGGGTCGGAAAAGAGCAATTGTTCACCAAGGGAGTTCGGATATAGGATAGAATGAAGTGAGAAGCCTGGCACAAGTAACTGGAAGCAATGCCAGGACTCAGCTCAGGGCCCCGTGGTCGTCAACCCACGCTCCAAAGTTAAGAGCGCCTGGGGCCCCTTTTAGTCACCCCTTATGACATATTTGTTGTTGGGGTACAGGAGAGATACATTCATGTTCTCGTCATAAGGCCCACTATGACTTCCAGTGGCACACGTGAGTAGGCCATGGGACATAAAGAGGTAGGAGTGGAATAGTTCTGGCAAGGTAAGATCGATGCTAGGTGAAGGTCGGGCTTCTTGTGCCCTTAAACTCGACGAAGTTATCTACCCAGCATCGTGAAGAATGCTTCGTAGAAGGTAGAATAGAGGCATTGTTTAATTTAGCACTATAGGCTTGGTGACCTCGCGTCATTACGTGCCGGAACACCTCAAGCACTGAACTCGACCAAGGAGAACTGTCAATGACATCAGCAATATCGTCAACAGTTACGTCCCAGGTCATATACAGTAGTTAACGAGCCTGCTTCTTGTGTCCAAGATTGCAGGTTCGATCTTAATCGAAACTGGTGCATGCGTGAGAGGTAGGAATGTCTACATATCTACTTGTAAGAATGTGTCGTAAGTCAATACGTATACACAAAGGCTAAGTCAGACTGTAAAGTCGTGACAAAACAAGATTGGGTTAAGTTAGGTTGAAACTAAATTTCCTTCCATTTGAGGTGACCTGATTTTTATAGAGAAGGTAAATAATGCTTTCCTTTTCGGAGTTCTTGCAGATTTTTCTTGCTTCTTAGACATTTTAATCGAATTCTATTGGGTAAAATAACGACGGTAATTAATAAAATGCTGCATTCGTCATTTCACACCAACTACGTCATTAAGGGCCGGCATTATAATGAAGGTTTAAACTGATGATTGAGTTAAACTGTTATTTGAGTTTAAACCGATGTTGAGTCTTATAATGGCCGGCCTAAGTAAAACTGAGGTGAAGAAGGAAATATATGATCTTGATAGCAGTGACTTGCGAGAAAAGATGACTGTCGATAATGTTTTGCAGTGACTTGCAAGAAAAGATGACTATCGATATTTTGTTTACTTCTTGTAGGTAAAATGGCAGATGCAAACAATAAACGTTGCCTAATTTTTCTTGTAAGGAAATAGAATTGCTTGTGCAATTAGTGCAGAAATATTTATATAGTCCGTGAAACAGTGCTCCGAAATCTCCCATTGTAATAAACATACTACCGGAGGCATAAAACCGCAATGATATTAGTAGCTGACTGAGGGGTTCTACAGCATGATTTCTGAAAAAGAAGGAAGTTACTTTATTTTCTAAAATTTACACTTTTGATATTCAAACAGTTCAAAAGTCATTTTTACATTCTTACCTTTTCGTTGCATGTTTTATTCTAGCACCATTTTGCTGAAATAGGGGTATGACAGTCTGTTTTGTAAGCCTAAACCTAATTAAAAACTCTGTTTCATATGAAAGTTACGTGCCCGTGGTCGTTCAATGATTTGAACCACTTCTTCATCATCGCTTAGTATTTCTTCAAACACCTCAAAAATATCTTCGAGATCCATTCGTTCTGCCATGTTGCAAGGTTATGTATTCTTAAACTTCAGTTCAAACGGTAGATGAGTGGCAGTAAAATTAATCTCTAGTTAAACTTAAGATTAATTTTTATAATACGCGACTAACAGATAAACCTAAGTTTAAACTGAACCAACAGTTAAACCTCTATTATAATACCGACCCTAAATAAATTATTCGAACATGCCACAATTCTACTTACCTTGGTATTACCGAAACAGATTTACAATCCCGCAGAAGAAAAGAAAATATACTTTAATTATACCAGGGAATGTAACACTAGTGATTTTAACAATACGGCAGTGACAATACGTAATTCTCGCAAAACATATAATAAATCATGACCGTATAGTGCTAACGTTCCAGATTAACAGTGACTGTAAGACGTCGTATCGGCAAGTAGGGTCCCTAAACTGTACTTGTATGGTTAGCGGTGGCGGCGCGTGGATGAAACGTCTGGGGGTTCACTGCTGTGGAAAATAACTTGTTCAGATTTATTGTTACTTGATATTTACACAGATGTAAAATTGCTTGATTGGCATCGCAACTTTCCTTTGCAGGCACACAGCTTCAGCTCGAAGAAGTTACCAAACAATGATGAATGAAAGACAGAGAATAGGAGGTGTAATTACTTTAAGCTGATCCAATTTCCTCTCATTTTGAAGAGTTGCTTGCGTAGGAATAACTGCTTCAAGAGTGTGTTAGGCAGACTACCGTTATGTGTGTGTTGACGTACTTTGCTGTTTACTTTTCATAAAACGCGTATTACTAATGACAAGTTTAATGAATTATACATACTTCGGCTGTCCGCCTCTGTGGTGTAGTAGTTAGTGTGATTAGCTGCCACCCCCAGAGGGCCGGGTTCGATTCCCGGCTCTGCCACGAAATTTGAAAAGTGGTACGAGGGCTGGAACGGGGTCCACTCAGCCTCGGGAGGTCAACTGAGTAGAAGGGGGTTCGATTCCCTCCTCAGCCATCCTGGAACTGGTTTTCTGTGGTTTCCCACTTCTCCTCCAGGCAAATGCCGGGATGGTACCTAACTTAAGGCCACGGCCGCTTCCTTCCCTCTTCCTTGTCTATCCCTTCCGATCTTCCCCTCCCCCGCAAGGCCCCTGTTCAGCATAGCAGGTGAGGCCGCCTGTGCGAAGTACTGGTCATCCTCCCCAGTTGTATTCCTGAAGCTCTAGGACACTGTCCTTGAGGCGGTAGAGGTGGGATCCCTCGCTGAGTCCGAGGGAACAACCGACCCTGGAGAGTAAACAGATTACGAACGAACGAACGAACAAACTTAGGCTACGCACGCCTGTAATTACCAAATATTCTGGCTCATTGCGGTTAATTACCTCAGAATCGTAAAATCATGAAATTAAAATCCCTTCAAAACCTACCACTTACGTTAGAGCTTTTTTTTTTTTTTTTTTGCGTCGCTCCGACACAGATAGGTGAAAAAATGAAATGGCTTATGGCGTTTAGTGCCGGAAGATCTCAGGACGGGTTCGGCTCGCCAGGTGCAGGTTTTTTGATCTGACGCCCGTAAGCGATCTGCGCGTCGTGATGAGGATGAAATGGTGGTGAAGACAACACATACACCCAGTCCCCGTGCCAGAGAAATTAACCAATGATGGTTAAAATTCCCGACCCTGTCAGGAATCGAATCCGGGCCCCTGTGACCAAAGGCCAGCACGCTAACCATTTAGCCAAGGAGCCTGGTCTTATGGCGACGATGGAACAGGAAAGGCCTAGGAATGGGAAGGAAGCGGCCGTGGCCTTAATTAAGGTACAGCCCCAGAATTCGCCTGGTGTGAAAATAGGAAACCACGGAAAAACATCTTCAGGGCTGCCGACAGTAGGATTCGAACCCACTATTTCCCGGATGCGAGCTCACTGCTGCGCGCTCCTAACCGCACGGCCAACTCGCCCGGTGAGCAAAATTCCACCGCAGGCTGACGGTGCTTCCGCTAATTTCGGAGCTGCTCGTGTCTGTCGCTGGTTCACTCGCCAGCGATTCCTGGGCTATGTTTTCCTCGCTCCTCACACTCCCTCGCCATGCGCACCTTCCTTACGTCCCACACCCCCGCGCCAGCAGTCCTGAAATTGAACCTCTTCGCTGGTTCCGGAGAGCAACCAGTGTTGGTGTCAAAATCATCGCTATGTGTGCGAATATAATGACCTAATCAAAGGAATAGGCTCTTGATTAACCATTTTAGTAAAAGTTATCTACCGTATTTCTAGAGGGTTCACTGAACCACTGAACATATAGAACGCGCCGTCATTGCTAGCTAGTGACACTGAATAGAACCCAACAGTTATAAAATAACTATAAATCACTCCCTTCAGTATTTACAGGGGAAAAAGAGTAAGGTTGTACCCTTAGTGTATAGGCTTACGTGCCAGGGAGTTTGAGAACTGCTTTGGGCTGTAGTTTATGTATATTTCTGTACCCAATGAGAAGGTCGTAAATATTGTCTACAAGAGCGTTTTGTAACACACACACACACACACACATATATACATACATACATTTATTGAACATAACAGGCGACTTCGCCCCTATACATGTTCACATGCAATAATAATAATAATAATAATAATAATAATAATAATAATAATAATAATAATAATAATAATAATAGTAATAATAATAATAATAATAATAATGATAAAATGGATAAATAATAATAATAATAAAATGAGTAATAATAATAATAATAATAATAATAATAATAATAATAAGGATAATAATAATAAGAATAATTAGCAGTCATTAGCTGAAGCAGGTCACTCACTCAGTGTTCATCCAGTGTCCTTATTATGCTCTGTACTTGCGTCACATTCTTGTTACTGACCTACACCTGATCAATAATCAAACAACAACACTCAGCATTTCAGCACTTGCATTCCAGCTACCTTTAAAACAAACAGACCATGTAAGCCTGTCCTCTTACCCAACTCCACATAACTAAGTACTCAGTCCCTATATTCCCTAATCCATTAGAATTTTAACATACTATCCCCTTCCCTTATACAGATAACTATTCCACCCCCCTATTCCCCTGCCCACCCTCTAACTCACTCTCCTTCATTTTACTCTCGCAGGCCTTTTTTGTCGCACAAAAATACCTGTTCAATTCACCCCCTTTTTCCCATTGTTTAATAATCCATCTCAGTATTGCGTTCTCATCCCCTCTCCCCAATATTTCCCGATGCTCGGCACTCAATAAACCATGTCTTAACCCCCTCGTTACCTCACAGTCTCTTAGCAAGTGAAACTCATCATTCACATCTCCACAAAGTACACACCTTGTCTTATCCCTCCCCTGTAACCAGCCTGAATTCCTTGGCAAACCTAAAAGCCACCACATCATCCCATATCGTTTTGACCTATCGACGTATCTAATATTCAACCCTGCTATCTCCTCTATTTTCGTCAAAACAGTCAGCGAATTTCTTAGTCTGCTTTCCCCCAATAGTTTCTGCCTATGGATATCTCTAATTCTCCTTTCCAGTATATTCATCCCTCTCACTTCTGTCTTTGACCAAACCTCCCCCCACAGGTGTCCTAATCCTATCCTCTCCAAATATTCCTTTATTTTTTCTAACCATCCACCCTTATACATGCTCTTAAATTGCTGTACATATGCTGCCTGTAATACTCTCCCACCTTCCTGTCTTTTTAAATTCATCCAGTATCTAACTATTCTTTTCACACCCTCTGATTCCAAATCCTCCCCACACATTAATTCCGCCCCTACATTTGCTGTACACCTCGGTAAGCCCATTACTAACTTAGCAAAACTACTAACAATCCTTCTTAGTTCCTCTCTTTTCTCATCCAGCCCCCAAACTTCTGCTCCGTATAATACCCTCCCAACGATTACCGACCTGAACACGAGTCTCAGTGTTTTATAACTGATCCCCGGGTACTTGAGTAGCAAATTTCTGACTGAGGCTAAGGCTGCCAATCCTCTATATTTCACTCTTTTGATCTGGTCACTCCAAGTTCCTTTATCATTAAAAATAACTCCTAGATATTCCAACTTCCTTACCTGTTCCAATCTTTCTCCCTGAATTACCCAATTCCCTTCTATCTTTCTTCTTTTGTCCACCTGTACTACCAATATTTTAGACTTATTTCCATTAATTTTCAATCCCCATTTCCTCGCAAATAGCATCACTGACTCTAAGGCCCTATTCATCGCCCCTGAAGTTAGCGTCATCAATAACACATCATCCGCAAATATCAGTCCTGGTACTTCCAAACCATTAATTACTGGTACAGCCCAATTTTCTGCCCCAAACCCCTCTAAAATATCGTTGATAAATAAAATAAACAGTATTGGCGATAACTTGCATCCTTGTTTTAAACCCACCTTGGACTCTAAAGGTCCACTCAGTCTCCCTTCTCCCAATTTTACACAAAACCTGACGTCCCTATATATTCCTTCCACTGCCCTCAACATCTTATCCGAAATCCCTAACCTGCCTAATTTCTCTAGTAGGGCCTCTCTATTCACCTTGTCAAAAGCTTTCTCAAAATCTATTGCTGCTACATAAACCGTACTTCTAGCCATATTCTTATACTTTTCTAAAATAGTCTTTACTATCATTATATTATCCACTGTTCTTTTCTTTTTCCTAAATCCCCCTTGGTAATCTGTCAAAATTTCATTTTCTTCCGCCCACCCGCTTATTCTGTTCGCTAGCACCCCAGTATATATTTTACTCAAAGAATCCAACAGAGATATACCTCTATAACTGTTCACATTGTTCCTACTACCCTTCCCCTTGTATATAGGGCATATAATTCCTGTTTCCCATTCCTTAGGGTAATTTCCTCCCTCAAATATCCTATTGAATAGTTTAACCATGCCCTCTATCATTATCTCATTTTTACTAATTTCCTTCCAAAACTTGTTATTTATACCATTACACCCCCCGGCCGACTTCGCTCTGGCTCTGCTTATCACTCTCCGGATTTCCTCTCTTGTGATTTCTTTATCCAGGTCATAAATTGCCACTCTCCTATTCCTCCAAATTACTTCTCCCGAACCTCTCCATCTATCACCCCCCTTTTTTCCTAGTAATTCATCAAAGTGCCTGACCCATTGCACTTCCTCAATACTCGTTCTCTCTATATTCCTTCCACCCTTAATAATTTTATTAATCTTATCCCAAACTCTCTCAAAATTGTTTGTCTTGCAGTCATTATTTATGGCTTCCATTTGTTCCTCTAACCACGTCTTTTTTGTCTCAGAGATTTTCTTTTTATACTCCTTCCTCAATCTACAGAAAAACTCCCTTTCTTGGCTCCCACCTTTCCTTCTATATTCTCCTAACGCGTCCATCACCTTCCTCCGCAATCCTTCACACTCCCTATTAAACCATTCTTCTCCCTCTTTCTTATTTCCTTTCCTAGCTTTCACCTTCTGCGCTATCATCTTTATTGGATGTAGCAACAATTCCAAAGCTTTATCAGTATTATTCTCTTCTAACGCCCCTTCCCACCCATATTTCAGAAGATGTAGCTCCTCCTTTGCTACCCTATTCCAATCCCGGCCCACCTTCTCTGTCCATTTATACTTATTATAACCACTCCCTCGTTTATCATTTGTCTCATCTTCCTTCATTGTACACTTCTCTTCCTCCCTTTTCAGCATAACCCTCACCGGGAAATGGTGTGATTCAATCCAATCTCCTATTTCCATACTTACAACTTCCTCAATCATCCCTTCCGAACTTAAAACCATATCTATCACACTACCCCCCTTCTCCGTAACATATGTCAATTTCCCCGTCCTGTCACCCTCTATCCACCCATTCAGAATATACAAATTTCCCACAGCACACATCTCTAGGAGCTTCTCTCCATAACTATTAGTAATTTTGTCCTCACTCCTTCTACTTTCCAACAAACACATTCCATCCTCCCTACCATAAACTGGGCTCTGTTCTCCTATTCTCGCGTTCCAATCCCCAAATAACAACATATCCTCCTCACCTGGATACATTCCCCTTATCCTACCAATATCCACCAATAACTCTTCAAAAAATATTTATTTGCATATGCTGAATTACTAGGGTGGCAGTAAACAAAAGCTAGATTTATTTTCTTCCTCCTTCCCTCACTCCCTCCCAAATTCAATCTCAGCCATATGGTTTCCATCATATCGGTCTCTATATCCTCTACTCTTTCACTAATTTCTTCCCTAATTAGAACTATCATCCCTCCTGGTGCTCGTCCCTTATTCCTCTCTTTTCTTCTATATTTATATTTTATCTCAAACCCCTTCCATGAAATCTCCCTCCCTGTTTCCAACCACGTCTCCAAGAGTGCCACAACATCAAAACTTTCAATTACTTCCCGAACTTTCTTGTTTCCTAATTTGTTCCTTAGTCCCTCAATATTCACACATCCTATCTTCCAATATAGTTATAACTTTCCCTCCCTCCCTTCTAGGTCTCCCCCTCTATTCTTACTTCTAGTATTTATCGACCTCTCTTCCTCTGTATCCTCCATCCCTTTACGTACTTTTCCCCATATGTCTTTTAAGCTCTTACTTCTGACTTTACTCATAATTTTTTTACCTTCTTGTCGATCTGTCTCCTCTTGACCTTTCTTGTTCACTACACCACTGCACCCTGCTCTCACCGCTTCTTGCTGCTCACCCCCACTCGCCCCCTCACTATTTTGGACTTCTGAATCCATCTTCCCTTGTCCTTTCTTGCTTACTGCACCTCTACACTCTACTCTCCCAGTTTCTTGCTGCTCACTCTCACCGTCCACTTCCCTATCTTGATCCTCTGTCTCCCGGCTGCACTGCCCATTCTCTTCCGAGATGCTCTGCTCTCCTGCCACGTCCCTCCTCCTCTTCTTTTCTTCTTTCTTCTTCCCATCTTGCCTTGTCCTCTCACCACCCTCAACCCTCTCGTTTTCGTCCATTTCCTTTAGCTTCGTCACTGAATGTACTCTAACCCATCGCCCGTTTGTCACCTCCAACCTCAGACCTCTTATTCGGGCCTTTAGCCCCTGGTTCCTCGCTCTCCATAGGTGCCTATTCAAGATCTTCATATTTTCACTTCCTTCTCTTCCCATGTCTCCTTTCACCCCTATTTTCAGTCCTTGTAAATTCTTGCTGTTACCTAACACAGTTTCTGCCATTAAGGTTGAGAACACTTTAACCCTAATTGGCCTCCGCCCTTTGATTTTACCAACTCTCTCTACATCATCTATGTCTATCTCACTAAAGTTTATCTTCATTGCATCACGTATAACTTCCACCACCTTATATATCAGCTCAATCTTGCTCTCTCTCGCCCCTTCCTCAACTCCATATATAAATATGGCTTTTTTCAATCTCTCCTGCCTGTACCCCTCCGCTTCTTTCTTCATCTTCATCACCTCCTCTTTCAGATGTTTCACTTCGCCTCTCAATAACTTGATTTCTTTCTCATTATTGACCACTCTCCTGCTCGATTCCTCTGTCTTCGTTTCAAGCCATTTCTTCATGTTCCCTATCTCCTTTCTCTGCTCCTCCATCATGTCCTTTATTTCCTGCACCTTATCCCATTGACACTTTTCCTGCATAACTTCACTTACCACCACCCTGAGTGCGGCCAAATCCTCCGTACTATATTTTCCACTGGTATTTGGGCCTGGGTTTACTTCCACCCCCCCAATAACCAGTAGCACCGCTATCACTGTCACCACCAGCACCGCTTCACTCATTTTCAATCCGTCCGTACTTATCACCAATCCACTCCTGGTCTCCTTCTTCTGCCTTGCCTGCCATTTCCCAATAGCGGCCCGGTACTGTTCAATGCCGACCATGTTTACAGCACGCACTTCACTACGCAACCTCTCTCCTCGACCGCTCGAGCTAGACTGTGACACACACATATATGCGAGCCACCTTACTTTAACCACTTCAGTCCTTGTTCATAAATCCGTATGAAGGGCGGGTAGGCCTACTTTAGCCACTATTTAACATACGTATACATTTCCTAGTCCTCATGGACACATACTGAAATAGACAAAGAAAAAGGGCGAAGAAATGAAAGTAAGGCTCTGGCGCATCTTGAACCCTAGACCCCCGCATGAAAGTTTGGGACGCTAGTTATTATTTATTATTATTATTATTATTATTATTATTATTATTATTATTATTATTATTATTATTACTAAAATGGCGTCTGGCTTTTAGTGCCGGGATGTGACCGAAGACTTCGGCTCATCAGGTGCAGGTCTTTAGATTTGACGCTCGTAGGCGACCTACGCGTCGTGATAAGGATGAAATGATGATGAAGACGATACATACACCCAGTGCCCGTGCCAGGGGAATTAACCGATTATGGTTAAAATTCCCCACCCAGCCGGGATCGAACCCGGGACTCCTGTGATCAAAGGCCAGCACGCTGACTATTTAGCCGTTGAGCCGGACATTATTATTATTATTATTATTATTATTATTATTATTATTATTATTATTATTATTATTATTATTATTATTATTATTATTATTTACCGAGTGGCCGTGCGTGTTAACGCGGTACGGCTGTGGAACAATTTCTGCATTCAGAAGGTGAGTGGGTTCGAACACCACCATCGGCTGTCCTGAGAATGGTTTCCCCCTGACCGAGTAATTGGCCGTGCGGTTAGGGTCGCGCAGCTGTCAGCTTGCATTCGGGAGATAGTGGGTTTGAGCTCCACTGTCGACCGACAGCCCTGAAGATGGGTTTCCGTGGATTCCCATTTTCACACCAGGTAAAAGTTGGGACTGTGCCTTAAATAAGTCCACGACCGATTCCTTCCCACTCCCAGCCCTTTCCTATCCCATCGTCGCCATAAGACCTATCTGTGTCGGTGCGACGTTAAGCAACTTGTAAGTAAAAGGTTTCCCCCTGTGGGATGGAGTGGTAGAATAACACCCACGGTATCCCCTGCCTGTCGTAAGAGGTGACTAAAAGGGGACCCAGGGGCTCTCAACTTAAGAGCGTGGGTTGGCGACCACGGGGCCCTTAGCTGAGTCCTGACATTGCTTCCACTTACTTGTGCCAGGCTCCTCGCTTTCATCTATCCTATCCGACCTCCCTTGGTCAACTCTTGTTTTCTTCCGACCCCGACCGTATTAGGTTCCCGAGGCCTAGGGAGTCTTTCATTTTCACGCCCTTCTTGGCCCTTGTCTTTATTTGGCCAATGTCTTCATTTTTCGAAGCGTCGGATCCCTTCCACTTTCCGCCTATCTGATTAGTGTTTTATAGAGGATGGTTACCTAGTTGTACTTCCTCTTAAAACAATAATCACCACCATCAGCACCTGATAATGATTATCTGTGGTTTCCCATTTTCACTTCCAGGCAAATGTCAAGACAGTTCCTGTTCGTAAGCTACAGGTGAATCCTTCCTCCTATTTACCCATTTTCATTCTCTATCAACTTCATCTTCATTCACTTCATTGAGATTGGTGTCTGGAAAGGCATCCAGCCGTAAAACATGCCATATAATTTCATCGATATCTGATGGTGCCCAAAACTGTCTGAGACCGTAGGCAGAAGTTCTTGTCCGTTGCAGACTGCAGACAAGCGGTACTTACATCTGTTTCAGACTGCAGTCAAGTGTTACTCATATCTGTTTCAGGCTGCAGTCGAGTGGTACTCATATTTGTTTCAGGTTGCAGTCAGGTGGTACTCATATATGTTTCAGATTGTAATCAGGTGGTACTCAAATATGTTTCAGGCTTCAGTCAAGTGGTACTCATATCTATTTCAGACTGCAGTCTGTGGTACTCATACATGTTTCAGATTAGGTGCTACTCCTATCTGTTTCAGACTACAGTCAAGTGGTACTCATATGTTTCAGATTAGGTGCTACTCCTATCTGTTTCAGACTACAGTCAAGTGGTACTCATATCTATTTCAGACTGCAGTCTGTGGTACTCATACATGTTTCAGATTAGGTGCTACTCCTATCTGTTTCAGACTACAGTCAAGTGGTACTCATATGTTTCAGATTGTAAGCAGGTGATACTCAAATATGTTTCAGGCTTCAGTCAAGTGGTACTCATATATGTTTCAGGCTTCAGTCAAGTGGTACTCATATATGTTTCAGATTATGGACAGGTGGTACTCATATCTGTTTCAGACTGCAGTCAAGTGGTAGGCCTACTCCTGTTTCAGATTGTAGGCAGATGGCACTCATATCTGTTTCAGGTTGCAGTCGAGTGGAACTCATATCTGTTTCAGACCGTCGTCATGAGTTCTTGTCTGTTTCAGGCTGCAGTCAGACGGGTGAAGGACGCGAGCTGTACCTAAAGACTCGACTCAGACATTCTCCTCCTGAGAAGTACTACTTCCCCGAGACCACCAGCTTCCTGTACGGCTGGAACCCAGCCCCGTGTGTCAGACCCCCCTACGGTAAAAGTACCGAGGCCATGCAGCTATTCTATCGCCGCCAAGGAGCTCTTCCAGATACTACGGAGAGCCGACCGATCCAGCGCTCAGCTCCTACCCCAATGGAACAACTCTAGGCATGTGAACAATGTGGTCGACCAAGAACACATGAAATACTCTCAAGTTGAGGTTAACACTAGAGGAACACAGAGCACTTCACAGGTATCTGCTTTCATAGCCATGTGATAAGTCACACCACGTCTGAAAGACCAAGGAGCCAAATGTGAATCGCTCCTTGCTGGACTACGACAGTAGTCGGTGGTTACTCTTAGTGTAATTTTATCAGGTTTCTTTCGCATATCTCCAGACACATTCAAGGATCGTACTTACCCAATCCCAGCACACACAGTACAAAAATGAGGTTATTAGGCCTACTAATTATCTACAGAAATTTGATTATTAACTATATGTCTATCCCCGAATGAAACAAGCAGTAGTTTTTCCACTTACTGGAACCATACTTCGTCATAATAGAAAGCATTGCTTTGTTAAAATATCTCAGCAACTAAATCTATTAAACAGATCACTTGACTATGAGCTGATATCTCTCAGTCTTTGGTATCGCCTCTATCATTTAAAATGTGTCACGCTGCGTCTTTTATGGGACGTCATACATTTCATCGTAGATCTCTTCTAATTGGGGAACAATTAATTCTCCTCTTAACATTAAATTGAAATGGGTGCGTTAGTCATCCTCTTTGCTTTTAAGATCGTGTGATTTAAGCAGAATAATCCGATTACAAGTGGGTTTTAAAAAAGTAAGCTGAGAATATTTCTTAAAATACTAAATGTGAAAAGTCAAAAATCTATTTTAGGTCAAATTTTTTAGAATAAGAGGCATTTGTCATTGCCTATAAATGCCTATTTTCGGAACATCTTCTCTCACTCTTTTCTCTCCGTGTTCCTTCCTGCTCCATCAGAACCAAAGACCTTCTCCACATTCCCCACACTCAGCACTCAATACTTCAACGATCTTTCCAAATCCGCCTCCCAACTCTCTTTAACAATATTAATAGGAGACAAGAGCTTGATATAGCATCATGTAAAAGTATATTCGAGAGGGGTGTAAACAGTCTCCTAAGGATAAGTTGATGTGAAGTGGTTATATCGCCATTTTGACCCACGACGACTTGGCTATGAACATGGACATTCTCGTGGTTTTCAATTTGGACAGTTGTTATTAGTAGGCTGTGTACCTGATCTTGTTATCTTTTGTTTGCTATGTTTGTTATATTTTATCATGAAAGTTTACACTTGTTAATTAGTCTGTTGACAGTACGAGTGCAATTTGCTCAGTGTAGCTGTATCTTGTGTTTTGTGAATGAATGAATGAATAAATAAATAAATAAATAAATAAATAAATAAATAAATAAATAAATAAATAAATAAATAAATAAATAAATAAATAAATAAATATTTAAGCGCCTAAAACATAACTTTCCATTTTATTTATATTGTTTACCTTTTTACTTTGATATTACATCTTGTTGATCGGGCGGGAGCATAGTCTGATCACATCCTGTGTGATTCGGAGGACGTCATCGCGATTTAGAAATATTCTGACTGGAACGAGGCGTAAATTTACATCATAAAACCAGGACAAGTAGACAGTAGTCAACTGGAATGTAGCTGAAAAGTAGGGTTGATTGCAGAAACGGTATTTAGACGATGTTTACGGTTAAACAATGCCTAAATAGGACTGCCGCATTGCGAAGACGTTATTTATCACTTAAACACTGTCTAAAACCGATGTTTAACAGGGATGTTTAAACATTAACGAGCCGGGCTGAGTGTTTCATACGGTTGAGGCGCTGGCCTTCTGACCCCAACTTGGCAGGTTCGATCCTAACTCAGTCTGGTGGTATTTGAAAGTGCTGAAATACGTCAGCCTCGTGTCGGTAGATTTAATGGCACGTAAGTGAACTCATGTGGGACAAATTCCAGCACTTCGGCATCTCCGAAAACCGTCGTGTTAGTGGGACGTAAAGCAAATAACATTATTATTATTATTATCATTATTATTATTATTATTATTATTATTATTATTATTAAATATTACCGAGGACACTGTTTAACCTCAAATTTTAGGAGTGAATCACAATCAGGGGTTATGTATCATCATCATCATCTTTCAGTTCCTGTTTCCAGGGCCGGCCCGTGAGGTAGTGCCGGTGTTCTATCCATCACCAGTGTAATGAAGAAAGAATATGAGAATTTGTCTTCTCAAGAACAATTTATATTGAATTAAACTTTCAAGAAAATGTAGGCCTATGCATTATCTTATTTTGCCTGCATTTGAACGAGCGCGCAAACCGACATACCCTCTAGCGGCGCTTGTCTGAGTATGGGCGCCAGACCGCATGGGCTACACCTCTGCGCATAAGACAATGTATAGAAGACTGTTCAGCTTAGATGTGTACCGGTATGTGTTGTTAAGGGCTGAGGGAATGGTCAGTGGCCGCGTGACACAGCGCTTCAATTTCATACACTAGAGGGCAGCATGTAACAAGCACAAGTCAAAACTGCTTTATATGTCAACCACTAGAGTACAGCATATGGCAAGTACAATGTAGACAAAAGCCAGCGTTACCAATTTAGCGATTATGTCACTGTATCTAACGACTATTAAAAATATTTTAACGACAAGATGTTCTTAGTTATTTTGTGTTAAATTAGATATTTACCGCATTTTATAAAATCTCGCATTAGCAAAATAAATAAATCTTTGTCTATTTGTAACCTCTTTGGATAGGGCGGTAGAATAACACTCACGATATTCCCTCCCTATCGAAAGAGGCGACTAAAAGTGGTCGCAGGGGCTCTTACCTTGGGAACGTGGGCTGGCAACCACGGGGCCCTTAGTTGAGTCCTGTCATTACTTCCACTTACTTGTACCAGGCTCCTCACTTTCATCTATCCTATCCGACCCTCCTTGGTCAGCTCTTGTTCTTTCTCGACTCCGACGGTATTAGAGTATTCGAGGCCTAGGGAGTTTTTCATTTTCACGCTTTTCGTGGTCATTATCTTTCTTTTGCCGGTACCTTCATTATTTGAAGTACCCTGTGTTGTTTCCCCTCATATTACTGTTAATAGAGGATGGTTGTCAAGTTGTACTTCCTCTTAAAACAATAATCACCACCACCTTTCTCTATTTGTAATATAACAATCTGGGATTTTTCGCAATGAAGTTTGCTATCTTTCGTTAACGTAAGCTGGCGACGGTGTTCCTTTACCTACTAGTACGCAAGCTCACCGAGCGTGATAGGCTTCGTCTGAACAGGCAGCTCTGTATTCGGGAGGCGGATAGGCTGGTCCCCGCTGTCAGCTGTCCTGAGAATGGTTTTCCATTCTCCTGCACTAAGGCGAATGCCGGAACAGTTCCTACTTTAAGGCCACGGCCGCACCAACTTACCTTGTCCCCTAATCACACCATCGATATAAATGTCCCTAGCTTGGAAGACGGCGTTACTGTCCAGGAGGCCCGCCGCACCCTGCCCGGGTACGGAGTGAAAACGTTTACCCACCGAATGCAAGCACAAAGCGCAATAGATCATGTTTGATAACTTTCCCACTCTTTATTATATGTTGTGTTCTTGAATAGAGTCGTTAAATTATTTTTGAACATAACTATATTGGGTGCAGCGGATTTCCTTCCAAACAATGTAAATAATATAATTTTATGTAGCTTATAGCATAAGTAAATATGCAAGTCTATACTTACAACTTCGAAAGATTTGCTTACAAATTTGGAATTTTCTGGCACGATCAATAGAATTAACCTCAGCCGTCACTGCCAATTTCCCGGGTACTGTTGGAGAGCTTATTCCACTCTGTCTTCTTGACATACGTACTTTCTATTGTTAATTATGTCCTCTAGAGTCCTTCCCCGATCTGTACGGTCCTCCTCCCCAGTTGTATCCTCCGATCCAAAGTCTCACGCTCCAGAACACTGCCCATGTGGAATCCTTCGCCGAGTCCGAGGGAAAAGCCAACCCTGGAGGGTAAACGGATTAAGAAAGGAAAAGATATCTCCTTTATCACAAGTAATTATTCATATAATTGTTCGCACTGTGAAAGATTACAGTGTTCTGTGACCAATAAACCGCAAGAGGAGAGCGTTGTTGTTATTTCATTGATTTAAAGGTTCATTAACCACAGACTGTGGTAGCAGGTAGACCCATTAGAAAGAGAAAGCGAACAAGAGCAGAACGTTTCTTTAATTTAATGAACTTCACACACACACGCATCTACCTAGCTGTGCCACGCTCTGGCTGCCTTCTCGATGATCCCACTCTTGTTTCATCCAGACGGTTTCAAGCCGCGTTTACGCTGGTTTTGCTCATTCATGTTCCAATCAAATGTTGGTGACATTTCGGAACACCCTTGCGAACTTATCAACATCTCATGTCAGCAATAGATCTCCCGTGTTAAAAACAGAAATTTTGCTGTCAATTTTCCGGTAATTCGCTGGCTCACAGAGGATTAGGAAGCGCCTGAGGTGAATAGCTGGACAAGTGATTACTTAGAGCAACTTCTAGTATAACAAATTTGGAAATTTTATTTATTTCCTGTCTTAAAATTGAGAGAGAGAAATTTAATAGTATAATAAAGAACAGTTGAAAACATTAACAACGAGCTCGTCAGCTCTAACAATTCCTTGGACTTTGACGTCCTGAATTCCTTAATCAGGTACAAAATAACAAGTTGAAGGGGAGACAACGGAGGGTCACCACTCGTGCTCCCTTACATTAAATATTACCCAGCAGGGAATTGAAATTGAATCCGAAGACTGCGCAGAAGGTCCTACATTTCATAATTGCTCTTGACAGGTACAATATTATGGAAGAGCATAGTTTGCTCCGAACAGGTACACTTTATAGGAGTCTCAGCTCCAAAATACAAGAGTCTAGCCTCGAACAGGCAATCAGTTGCTTTTGACACTCTTAATTACGCTAGGCAACCTATAGGGTGATCCCACTTCGAAGTCTTCATACGCGGTTGCTCTATGGTGGGCTTTTCTATTGCAAGGTTCCACAATAAGTTTAATTATTGTTCCCAAAGCGAACCAAAACAAAGACACAGTTACCCTAAGAATAATACAGAATAAACAGGGACGTAATTACCCACATTACAAGGCCTTAATTAAAAATGAAAATATTATACATAACAGGCCGTTAACAAAAGGCAAAGAGGCGAAACCAGCACTCTTTATAGAAGTTTCTGGAAAGACGAGAACTTAAGTGGGCTTAAAGTCCGATGACACAGAGGATAATCCGATACTAAGAAGAGTGACCATAGGTGGAAAATTTTAAAGCTGAGACAAGATTTTTAAAATTTAGACGTTGAAAACTCAAAAGTTGAAGGGGGAGACAACGGAGGGTCACCACTCGTACTCCTTTACATTAAATAATACCCAGTAGGGAATAGAAATACAGTCCGAAGACTGCGCAGAAGGTCCTACATTTCAACCAACAAAAGACAAAATTACATTTAAAAAAGGGCTGAAACCTTCCCCCTCGTACTACCCGCAGGCACGATCACATGTTTAGGTAAATTCTGCCATTACCTTGTAGCGCTGGATCTTCTTCAAGCTGTCCGCGCCCCTGCCTTCCTAGTCCACTCTGGCCTCCGTCAAGTCGCACTCTTAAGAACTGGAGCAATTCAGACAAGATGGCCCTAAAGTTACCTCCTTTTATAGTTTCGTAGGGAAAAGTTCCAGGCTAAATTGATCTGCAATATCCTGATAGGCTGAATTTCCATACACACCCCCGGTTTTGATTGGCTAGAGAACATAGTTATATGTATGTGATGGGTAGATTACAAGAGAAGAGGAACCAGCTGAAGTGTTGACAACTTCGGTACATAAAGAAAAAACAGTCCTCAAAAAAAGGTTTACAAAAACAAAATTGCCTAAGCTATTAGTTTGTGTCTAGCCATAAGAGGTCGCTAACAAATAGATGGAAGAGCCATCTAACCGTCGAAGAAGAAAGATTTTAAAACATAATGTCCGCTGGCATAGATGGTCGTAGAGAAGGCGCGCACTTAAGTAGCCGGGGAAGGTTTATCCTTGGTACAGTCCACAAGAAGTCAGTACCGAGTGAGTTGGCCGTGTGGTGAGGGGCGGGCAGCTGTGAGCTTGCTTTCAGGAGATAGTGGTTTCAAACTCCACTATCGGCAGCCCTGAAGATGGTTTTCTGCGATTTCCCATTTTAACACCAGCCAAATGCTGGGACTGTACCTTAATTAAGACTACGGCCGCTTCCTTCCCACTCCTATCCCATCGTCGCCATAAGACATAACTGTTTCAGTGCTACGTAAAGCAAATGGTAAGAATAATAATGTTATTGGCTTTACGTTCCACTAACTAATTTTACGATTTTCGGAGTCGCCGAGGTGCCGGAATTTTGTCTCGCAGGAGTTCTTTAGGTCCGCCTCTGTGGTGTAGTGGTTAGTGTGATTAGCTGCCATCCCCCAGAGGCCCAGATTCGATTCCCGGCTCTGCCACGAAATTTGAAATGTGGTAGGAGGGCTGGAACGGGGTCCACTCAGCCTCGGGAGGTCAACTGTGTAGAGGGGGGGTGGTTCGATTCCCTCCTCAGCCATCCTAGAAGTAGTTTTTCGTGGTTTCCCACTTCTCCTCCAGGAAAATGCCGGGATGGTACCTAACTTAAGGCCACGGCCGCTTCCTTCCCTCTTCCTTGTCTATCCCTTGCGAACTTTCCATCCCCCATAAGGCCCTTGTTCAGCATAGCAGGTGAGGCCACCTGTGCGAAGTACTGGTCATCCTTCCCAGTTGTATCCCCGACCCAGAGTCTGAAGCTCCAGGACACCGCCCTTGAGGTGGTAGAGGTGGGATCCCTCGCTGAGTCCGAGGGAAAAACCGACCCTGGAAGGTAAACAGATTACGAACGAACGAAGGAGTTCTTTAACATATCAGTAAACCTACCGACACGAAGCAATATTTGTGTACCTTCAAATACCGCCAGACTGAGCCGGGATCGAACTAGCCAACTTGAGCTCAGAAGGCCAGCGCTCTACCGCCTGTGCAACTTAGCTCCGCGAAAATAACTCTTTAGGCCTCCGCGCACTCGCAACCTCTTATCACCGCTTACTGGCAACCTTTTTATTGCCGAAAATGGTAGGTCTACATATTGTTTTCTACTGGAACGCTCGTACTAGTGATTTATTAATTACAACAACTTAAAACTTACCTCACGCATTGTTTTGAGGGCGAGGCAACCATTGCCGGTGATCGCTCCTGGCGGTCGACATGCATGATCGAGCCTGTGAACGCGCGCGGGCGATTATACATTTGCTTGCAGTACTCGCATTCACGTGAAGTAAAACCAAGCAATATACAGAATGGACCGAAATTCGCGCACTCGGGCGTCGCAGCACGATTCCTCACACGCCAGCAATTAAAAAAGAAAAATTCTCTCACAAAAGTTCGTCCTGCGAGTATATCCGGCAGAAAAAGGACGTTGAAGAGTGGCAATCTGGCAACACTGTAACCACATGTTCGGTAACTACCTCTGTCAACACATCTTAATCGTGCTGTACAGTTGGTGCAGTGGATAGAGTTTTGGGTTAGCATGCAGGAGGTCGAGGGGTTGATCCTGGGTTTAGGCGTATGTTTTATATTTCGTAATTGTAGTCCAGGTGGTATGGTATCTGGCATCTTAATCGTCAACAGCGAATAAATTCACGCCCACGACGTGGAAAGGGCGTCTTTCAAAGCTGATCAATGAAAACGATTGTTCGTCCATTTCTAGGATTGTAGTATGTAAGTGCAAATGGTTTCTAGAGGACCCGCTGCAATCGCTTCATTTAATGATCGGTCATTTATTAAAAATGCAACAAAAGGAAGTCAATGCCTTTCCGAAAAAGAACATATTACATGCTTACATTGGTTAGTAAATGGTGCCCAGCTGCACGGTGTAGCAGCAGCAATGCATGGGGTAATACGAAATCACTCGCGAAATTCCGTCGAAGTTAGGTTATGAAAACTAATAATAATAATAATAATAATGTTATTTGCTTTACGTCCCACTAACTACTTTTTAAGGTCTTCGGAGACGCCGAGGTGCCGGAATTTAGTCCCGCAGGAGTTCTTTTACGTGCCAGTAAATCTACCGACACGGGGCTGTCGTATTTGAGCACCTTCAAATACCACCGGACTGAGCCAAGATCGAACCTGCCAAGTTGGGGTTAGAAGGCCAGCGCCTTAACCGTCTGAGCCACTCAGCCCGGCATGTTATGAAAACTAATCCTGTCTTTGTACGTTCACTTATTGGATTTTTCATCACTGTCCTCACTTGATGCTAACAAAAGCTCTCGTCGTAACGTGTTTATATCACTAAACCAAAATCTACGCCGGAAAACTCGTGTTCATACTCGTTAATTAACAGATTAAAAGGGAATTATGTCCGCCTCTGTGATGTAGTGCTTAGTGTGATTAGGTGCCACCCCCAGAGGCCCGGCTTCGATTCTCGGCTCTGCCACGAAATTTGAAAAGTGGTATGAGGGCTGGAACGGGGTCCACTCAGCCTCGGGAGGTCAACTGAGTAGAGGGGGTTCGATTCCCACCTCAGCCATCCTGGAAGTGGTTTTCCGTGGTTTCCCACTTCTCCTCCAGGCAAATGCCGGGATGGTACCTAACTTAAGGCCAAGACCGCTTCCTTCCCTCTTCCTTGTCTACCCTTCCAAACGCCCCATCCTCCACAAGGCTCATGTTTAGCATAGCAGGTGAGGCCGCCTGGGCGAGGAACTGGTCTTCCTCCCCAGTTGTATACCCCGATCCAGAGTCTGAAGCTCCAAGATACAGCCCTTGAGGTGGTAGAGGTGGGATCCCTCGCTGAGTCCGAGGGAGAAACCAACCCTGGAGGGTAAGCAGATTAAGAAAGAAAGAAAGAAAGAAAGAAAGAAAAGGGAATCATCTCTTTCCAAGATTTCTGAAAACTTTTCACTTCATTTCTTTGCACTTTGCATTTCTGTACCAATGGAGGAACATAACAGGCTTGAAAAGTGTAAAGATTCCTAACTTTTCACTTTTCACTTTGCAAGCTAAATCTGAAAAGTGATGGTGGAATAAAATCTGAACTGAAAAGTACAAAGTGCAAAGTGCAAAGTTGCAAAGTTCGTTCGTATAACAGGCCCCTGGTTTCTCTCTTTCTGCACAATCTCTCTTGGTTACATTCGTTTCCCACAAATGGCTTGCAAGGCCGGAGAAATGTCCATGTTCCCGTTTTGTCCGGGCGGTACATTCATCATTCTCGAACATGTTACGGTTAAATAACAAACATCACGATTACTAAAACCAAACCCCGTGGCGCAACAGCCCCGAAGGGCCATCACCTACCAAGCGACCGCTGCTCAGCCCGTAGGCCTGCAGATTATGAGACGTCGTGTGGTCAGTACGACGAATCCTCTCGGCTGTTATTCTTGGCTTCCTAGACCGGGGTCGCCATCTCACCGCCAGATAGCTCCTCAATTGTAATCACGTAGGCTGAGTGGACCTCGAACCAGCACTCAGATCCAGATAAAAGTCCCTGACCTGGCCGCTAATCGAACCCGGGGCTTCCGGGTAAGAGGCAAGCACTCTACCCCCATACCGTGGGACCGGCTCATGATTACTACGAGTAGGACAAATAACAGCAGAAAGAACGAGGTGAAAGTCACGTAAGAAACCAGTTTAATCTTTATATGAAGAGTAGGTAAGGGTTATTCTGCCCGAAGGCAGGTCCGAACCTCCGCAGAGGTGTTCCTGAGCCGGAGTTTACGTGCGGTAGGGTGGCCAGTTCCTTTCCGCTCCTCCATTCCCTTACCCCCACCAACAGTGCGTGGCAACCCATCCAACTCCTGACCACGCCCAATGTTGCTTAACTTCGGAGATCTCACGGGATCCGGTGTTTCAGCACGGCTACGGCCGTTGGCGTATGAAGAGTGATGTACAGTATATCCAAGGCCTAATTCACAACGAAATACCTGCAACTTGCATCGCCCTTACTTGAACTGCTAAATGAAACGTGTTGTCGAATGGTAGTTCTCATAACAGAACACCACACTTCATACTGGCCTTGGTGTCAAGCTACGTTCCACACCTGCAAATATGATCTTCCATTTTGCTAGCCCATGGGACCTCATTCTGCTGAGAGCTTGGCGACTGTGCAGAATAATACAACATACATTCACTAGATGTGCTTAGGATATAATCGAATGTAGTAATTGCCACCGTCAAGTAACCAAAATATCTGTCAAGATGTTGCCTTACATCATTGTAAAATAATATGAAATAAGTCTCCGTGTAACTGCCGGTTTTCCTCAGTGCATGAATTCCAAATGTATCCTTTCTTTCTAGATGTAAAACACCACGTACGTACTCGGGAATTAAGTAACTAAATATATGAATGTTGTCCATATGAAACGGACTTTAGTTGAATCGTCGTTATTCGAAGCACGGCCAATTAGATAGTGCGTCTATACCAAAGACAGTACGCGTTAAATGGGGCGCATTGATGCTAGATCTACTGCAAATACAAAGTTGTGCAAGGCCAGTCACGTGATGTGACAAAACTCTTATAAAGAAGTGTTTTAAGTGAAGGACCACGAAATGTGTATATAAATGTACTTCATTCCCCTTAGATCGAACGACGGTACAATAATTTTTAAATATGATATGGCAAAGTTCAGAGAGCGATTTTAATGCACACCACTATATACAGGTTGGTTGGAAACAACGTGAACCGGGTATATGAGGGCTAGAGAGTTGATCATACTGATAAATATTTTGAAAAAAATAATTCGATATCTTGTACCGTTGTCATTTTATCAGCTGCTGAAGTTAGCCAATCACATCGCTTTGGGCTTTGCGAGGCGGTGTTGATAAATCTGCGCGTGGCTTGAGAGCACGAATCGAAGAAAGAAACGTTGCCAGCGGAGGGCTTTAAACATGGACCTCCGAGCTGAGAGGAACGCACCATAGCAAGTACGCTAGGGTGACACCGGCTGAAAGCGAAGTTTGTTTATGTTCGATGCTGATTTCTCGACATGACTCTCAACCTGGTCTTAAGCCACGTGCAGATCTAACAACACCGCCTCGCAGAGCCCATTTGAATTCGCCCGCGAAGCGATTGGCTAACTTCAGTAGCTGATAAAATGACGATGGCGCGAGATATCGATTTTTAAAAAAAATGATTTATAAGTATGACCAGTCCTCTAGCGCTCATATGCCGGCTTCACGCTGTTTCCGAGTTTTGCTTGTACTTTGCTCAGAAATTTCCGCCATATCTGTCTGTCTGTATGTATGTATTATCGGCACACTTTTTAGCGATAGATTTGCACCCTAGTGCTGAATCGGTAGACCTCGGCAATCTTGAGATTCGTATTGGCAACCTTTGAAACATAAACTATGAATCGCTCTTGCATCGCTGTGCGACATCTGGCGTAGACTTTACGTACTAGTACTGTTGTTGTTTACACAGCAAAGCCAAACTATAGAATTCATGCTAGGAACAAGACTCGCATCGAGAATTGTTATGTAAAATGTGTGTGTGACACAGTTGTTGGCTTAAGATAATAAACGTTCAGAAAATACATATCGATCGATCATATTATCGATTCAATTCAGATTTCATTTCCATTCAGTTGGCAGTATTACCGGAACCGGGAGAGCTCCCCCTTTACTCCTCGCCCCGTACACAAATCTATCGCTAAAAAGTATGCCGATAATATGTACGCGCGTACGCGCAACACGAGAAAATGGCTGAACAGAATTTAATGAAAATCGGTATGTAAAGTCGGAAATCAGGCAGTATAATCTAGGCTATAAATAATTTATATCACTCTAGGTAAAGTAGTACGTTAGAGTCCGACTCGTTGGCTGAATGGTCAGCGTACTGGTCTTCGGTTCAGAGGGTCCCGCGTTCGATTCCCGGCCGGGTCGGAGATTTTAGTCTTCATTGGTTAATTCCAATGGCCCGGGGGGCTGGGTGTTTGTGCTGTCCCCAACATCCGTGCAACTCACACACCACACATAACACTATCCTCCACCACAATATCACGCAGTTACCTACACATGGCAGATGCCACCGACCCTCATCGGAGGGTCTGCCTAACAAGGGCTGCACTCGGCTAGAAATAGCCACATGATATTAAATTAAGTACGTTAGAGGAAACCATACATGTAATACTCAAATATTTATGTTATTATTGATTCTATCGATAAATATAGTCCGGCCCCGCGGTGTAGGGGGCAATGCGTCCGCCTGTCTCCCGGCGGCCCCAGGCTCGATTACCGGCCGGGTCAGGGATTTTGATTGTAAGTGATTAATATCCCATCGTCGCCATAAGACCTATCTGTGTCGGTGCGACGTAAAGCAACTAGAAAAAAAAATTAATATCCCTGGCCTGGGAACTGGGTGTTTGTGTCGTCCTTAACGTTCCTTTCCTCACACTCAAAACTTTGCACTTCCGCCATTTCCACAATACACGCAGGTTCATAACATATGGTGCAAAGTAGGGGCAAAAGATCTTAGGTCGACGCCCCGAATAAATAGCATTTTAAAAATCGATAAGTATTACATGAACCAACGTTATAGAAAATACCATTTTCGGTCAACTAGGTTTTATACAGTTCTGCCATAGTGGCTATGATAACAGAGATATTCTTGAATTTAGAATGTTGATGCTTAGTCCGTGTCAACGCTGAGCCACAAGAAGATAGCTGAACAGAATGTAATGAAAATCGACATATAAAGTCGGAGAATAAAGCAATATAGTCTGGGCTATAATACATTTTATTCACGCTGGATGAAATGGTAGTTTAGGGGATACAATTTACCGATCATTTACGAGTATATCTCATACATTTTTACCGTACTAGATATATAATAATAGGCCTATAGATATTCATCATTTAGACTTTTGTACGTTATTCCATGTCGACGTTGAGCATTGCTTCAGCTAGTTATAAGTAAATTATAATTTAATTTTAATAATAATAATAATAATAATAATAATAATAATAATAATAATAATAATAATAATAATAATAATAATATCCGCCTCTGTGGTGTAGTGGTTAGCGTGATTAGCTGTCAACCCCGAAGGTCCGGGTTCGATTCCCGGCTCTGCCACGAAATTTGAAAAGTGGTACGAGGGCTGGAACGGGGTCCTCTCAGCCTCGGGAGGTCAACTGAGTAGAGGTGGGTTCGATTCCCACCTCAGCCATCCTCGAAGTGGTTTTCCGTGGTTTCCCACTTCTCCTCCAGGCAAATGCCGGGATGGTACCTAACTTAAGGCCACGGCCGCTTCTTTCCGTCTTCCTTGCCTGTCCTATCCAATCTTCCCATCCCTCCACAAGGCCCCTGTTCAGCATAGCAGGTGAGGCCGCCTGGGCGAGGTACTGGTCATTCCCCCAGTTGTATCCCCGACCAAGAGTCTGAAGCTCCAGGACACTGCCCTTGAGGCGGTAGAGGTGGGATCCCTCGCTGAGTCCGAGGGAAAAACCGACCCTGGAGGCTAAACAGATTAATAATAATAATAATAATAATAATAATAATAATAATAATAATAATAATAATAATAATAATAGTTCACGAATATAATTATATTAGGAAAGTAACAGTTAAAATGCATTATCTCCCTTTAGGCCTGACCACTATTCCCAGACAGTGGTGTTAGTCCCTCCATAAATTCCGCCGCGTCCCTGGATGATCCAGGTTTAACAAGGGCTCCACTCGGCTAGAAATAGCCACACGATGTTAAATTAAGTACGTTAGAGGAAACCATACATGTAATACTCAAATAGTTATGTTATTATTGATTCTATCGATAAATATAGTCCGGCCCCGCGGTGTAGGCGGCAACGCGTCCGCCTGTCACCCGGCCCCAGGCTATGCCTCTCATTCGCACGAGTATGTCCTGCAATTAGCTTCGTCCTTTTCCTACGCTGGTAATGTTGGTTATTTCCCGATAATTCAAAGTGATAAATCTAATAAAATGATTGCGTGGTCCTTGAGAGAACCCGGGACCCCAGTGACCAAAGGCTAACTATTTAGCCATGGAAACCAATCTTTCTGATGATGACAAATGTAAGGTCATAAATAATTCATACAAGGCCTAATTTTCACAACTACAGTACGTTATTTTGGCGCGAAAAAAAGTATAGATTCCGGGATTTTGATAGATAATGATTGCCTGATATTGATTTTGATTGTAAGTGATTAATATCCCTGGCCTGGGAACTGGGTGTTTGTGTTGTCCTTAATGTTCCTTTCCTCACATTCAAAACTTTACACTTCCGCCATTTCCACAATACACGCAGGTTCATAACATATGGTGCAAAGTAGGGGCAAAAGATCTTAGGTCGACGCCCCGAATAAATAGCATCACGCAAGGGATACTGCCTGAAGCATGGTACTACGGGTGGTATAAACCTAGGGGCAAACGAAGCTACTACCTACCTCACAAACTTCACACTCTACTTCAAGCTCTTACCTCGGACAAACCATTCGCTATGAACTACGGACATTCGTTCCTACCTTCATTAAGGTCCTTTGTATTTATCCCCCAAATCCTGTGTATATTTTTTAACATTCATTTTTAGTATTAAGCTGCATTTAAGAGTTAATTTCTGAAGATCTATATCTATCTTTGAGCAGCAACATATGTAATTCAGCTAATGAGCAAGTACAACACATCCCAATAGATCTGAGACTTTGCTTAGGCAAAACGAATACTTCGATCAAAGGTAATATCAGTGTTGACACATAAAAACAGGAACAGGGCTCCTTGAACTCTTGTGAAAGGCGGTCATTAAAGATTTAGCCTGCCAGCATTAATAGTTATGTAAGTTCAAAGAAGTCTGGCTGAACCTGTATCATGTGCCATTCTTTATAGTAACTGTCTGCTATACCAAGGACTACTCGACGTAATCAGAACTTGTTAAGAGAAAGTTTTTAACGAGTCAACCTCCCACCTAACCAGTTTATTATAATATGAGACTCACATCGTATTGCCGTATATAGTCTATGACAAGAGATATGTTTGTTGACAGGTGACAGCAATAATTTTGAATTAATAACAAGCACGAGGGGCTATCTATCCCAGATGGTAAAGGTGTGCTTTGATTCCCCTGGAAGGACGTGAGTTCAATTCCCTGTCAGGAAGTCGAAATGGTTTTCGGAGACGCCGTGGAGTCGGAATTTAGTCCCGCAGGAGTCCTTTTTCGTGCCAGTAAATCTACCGACACGAAGCTGACGTATTTGAACACTTTCTAATACCACTGGACTGAGCCAGGATGGAATCTGGCAAGTTGGGGTCAGAAGGCCAACGCCTCAACCGTCTGAGCCACTCAGCCCGGCAATTACAACATTTAACACATCTCTCCAGAGACTCACATTATATGGTGATGGTGATGATTGCTTTAAGGGGAGGTGCAAATAGGCAACCATGCCAGTTAACTTGATTAAAGTAAATGGTTGAACTCTTCGAAGAATTAATGCATGTGTTCCTATAGGTAATAATAAGAGACCTTCACGAAATACGACCGTTGATTGGTTCAAGTTCCTGATATACTTTTACCGGTTTGGTCAGTAGTTCACACGGTTATGAGAATATTTACGGGGTTGTGGTAACAATGTAAAGGAGAGGGCGCATAGGTTCTTGGTAAGACCACAATTTAGAGTATGGTTCTAGTGTATCGAACCCTCACCGGGACTTCTTGATACGAGAACTGGATAAGATCCAAAGGCAAGCAGCTCGATTTGTACTGGGTGCTTTCTCACAAAAGGGTAGCGTTGCGAAAATGTTGCAAACTTTGGGCTGGGAAGACTTGGCAGTAAGGAGACGAGCTGTTCAACTAAGCGGTATGTTCTGAGCTGTCAGTGGAGAGATGGCGTGGCATGACATTGTTAGACGAAGTTTTAAAAAGTAGGAAAGATCATAATATGAAGATGAAGTTGGAATTTAAGAGGAAAAAAATTGGGACCAATTTCGATGAACTTCGAACTTGTTTGGAATCATTTATGAAAATACTAGGTAAACAACCGACAGGGATTCTGCCACCTAAATGCAGATCAGTGGTAACGGATTGATTGATTGATTGATTGATTGATTGATTGATTGATTGATTGATTGATTGATTGATTGATTGATTGATTGATTGATTGATTGATTGATTGATTGATTGATTGATTGATTGATTGATTGATTGATTGATTGATTGATTGATTGATTGATTGATTGATTGATTGATTGATTGATTGATTGATTGATTGATTGATTGATTGATTGATTGATTGATTGATTGATTGATTGATTGATTGATTGATTGATTGATTGATTGATTGATTGATTGATTGATTGATTGATTGATTGATTGATTGATTGATTGATTGATTGATTGATTGATTGATTGATTGATTGATTGATTGATTGATTGATTGATTGATTGATTGATTGATTGATTGATTGATTGATTGATTGATTGATTGATTGATTGATTGATCATAAGCTAAATAGTTATATTCATTACAGTGAGATTTTACGGAGTGTACGGCACAATAATTT
This sequence comes from Anabrus simplex, assembly GCF_040414725.1. Taxonomy (NCBI): domain Eukaryota; kingdom Metazoa; phylum Arthropoda; class Insecta; order Orthoptera; family Tettigoniidae; genus Anabrus; species Anabrus simplex. The sequence continues at coordinate 1,686,572,532 of NC_090265.1, read as the reverse complement.
ATTTCAAATTGTTTTGAATTTATTTACTTTTATATAAATAATATTACGATGAACACATTATGCTCAATTCAAAGTTGTCATCCATGAAATAATCGATATAATTTAAGACGGTTTTGCTCAATTTAGCACCCACTCGCCCACTTGACGTAGTGCAATAAGTAACTGTTTTACACGCATTAAAAAGGCTTCTGATTGTATGATTTTTGTGCTCGTAAAATTTGAACGCATCATTATAAAGTTCTACTTTCCACATTACGGTGAAGAAGTAAACATGTGAAATAACATGACAGACTCCCTAGGCCTTGCAGACGAAACAGGGACAGAACAAAAGTTGACAAAGGGAGGTTAGAAACGATGGATTGAGAGTAGGAATCAGGTACTAGTGCACAACACACTAGCTAAGGGACCTCTGATTACCAATCAACTTTCACACTCACACAGAGCACCCTTTAGGATACTATGAATGTATGCTAAGGCTACAAGACAGTAAGACGTGTAGGACAACCGCAAGACCTCGAGCTGTGTAAAGCATTGATCCCGCTTATTTGTTCAGCTCTTGACTCCACAGTGGTAAGTTTATGAGCGCTAGGAAATCATTAATTTTTTTCATTTAAAAGAGGCCAGCGCCGGAGGCAAGTGGTTAGCCAAGTAGCTTGCTGTGATCAATGTTAGGGGTTCGAGTTATCCCTGTGGATGGGCGTGGTACAATACATCCATGGTATCCCCTGCCTGTCGTAAGAATCTAATGAAAGTGGAACCATCGAGCAAGTTGGCCGTGCGGTTAGGGCCACATAACTGTGACTTTGCATTCGGCAAATAATGGGTTCGAATCCCATCGTCGGCAGCCCTCAAGATGATTTTCCGCGGTTTCCCATCTTCACACCAGGCAAATGCTGCGATTGTACCCTAATTAAGGCCACGGCCGCGACCTTCCCAGTCCTCTCCTTTCCCCATTCTTCCGTCGTCGAAAACCTTCGATGTGTTAGAGCGACGTTCAACCACTACAAAACAAAAAGGGGGGGGGGGAGGGTGAACTAGGGGCTCTCAACTAGAGAGTCTAGTATTGCTTTCACTTACATGTACTAGGCTCTTAACTTTCATCTTACCTGTCCGACCTCCTTTGGTCATCTCTTGTCCTTTTCGAACCCCGACGGTATTAAGTTTGTGAGCCCTAGGAAGTATTTCATCTTCACGCCCTTCGTGGCTCTTTTCTTTCTTTTGCCGATATCTCCATTTTTGAAGTGTCGAATGGTTACCGACTTGTAGTTGAAACAACAATCACTACCACCACCAGAAGTTCGAGTTCCATGAATTCTTGAATGTCTTTATGTGAAAGAGCCCCAATATCGGCGTTCGTATTTATCTACATAGAGTAGGCCCACACTGCGCTACACTAAATTAAACTATTACGTGTTCTATCCCATCACAGGCGTGTGAAATGAGGAACAACTATTAGCCTAATGCAAACATCTATATATATATAAAATAAGAGTTTTGTCTGTAGGCCTACATTGCTCAAAATTTAAAAATTCATGAATTCTGTTATCATAGTCAGTACGGTAAAACTGTATAAGACATAAATGATCGGAAATTGCATACTCTATAACTTTTGGTTATGTAGTACTTTTCGATAGAACCAATAACATAGGTAACTAACAATTACATTTTAGGTGCCTTCCCCTAAGTTACCATTTCATTCTCCGTGAATAAAATTATGTATAGCCTAGAATGTAGTGCCTTATTCCCGGACTTTACATACCGATTTTCATTCAATTAATAATTAAGAATCTAAGTTTAATTCCGAATGAATGACATTTCATTTATTTTTAATTATGAGAATTAATATTATAAATATATAAATAAAGAACATACATACATACGTTATCACTGTAAACCGTTATGCCTTTCAGCGTTCAGTCTGCAAGCCTCTGTGAATTTACTAAACGTCGACATAATCCTCTATTTGCAACTAGTGCTGTGGCCTCATTTCTGTACCTCTTATCTTTAAATCGTTAGAAATTGAGTCTAACCATCGCCGCCTTGGTCTCCTTATACTTCTCTTACCCTCTATAACAGAGCCCATTATTCTCCTAGGTAACCTATCCTCCTCCATTCGGCTCACATGATCCTACCATCAAAGCCGTTTTATGCGTACAGCTTCATCCATCGAGTTCATTCCTAACTTAGCCCTTATTTCCTCATTCCGAGGACCCTCCTGCCATTGTTCCCACTTGTTTGTACCGGCAATCATTCTAGCCAATCTCATTTCTGTTACTTCTAACTTATGAATGAGATATCCTGAATCCACCCAGCTTTCGCTCACGTAAAGCAAAGTTGGTCTGAAAACAGACCGATGTAAAGATAGTTGCGTCCTGGAGCTGACTTCCTTCTTGCAGAATACTGTTGATCGCTATTGCGAGCTCACTGCATTAGCTTTACTACACCTTGATTCAATCTCCATTACTATATTACCATCTTGGGAGAACACACAACCTAAATATTTGAAATTATCTACCTGTTCCAGCTTTGTATCACCAATGTGACAATCAATTCCGTTGAATTTCTTACCTACTTACATCAATTTAGTCTTCGAAAGGCTAATGTTCATACCATACTCATTGCACCTATTTTCAAGTTCCAAGATATTAGACTGCAAGCTTTCGGCACAATCTGGCTAAGACCAAGTCGTCAGCATAGGCTAGACTGCTTACTAAATTTCCACCTAACTGAATCCCTCCATGCCACTTTATACCTTTCAGCAGATGATCCATGTAAACTACGAATTGCAAAGGTGAAAGATTACAGCCTTGTCTAACCCCTGTAAGTACCCTGAACCAAGAACTCATTCTACCATCAATTCTCACTGAAGTCCAATTGTCAACATAAATGCCTTTGATTGATTTTAATAATCTACCATTAATTCCACAGTCCCCCAGCATGGCGAACATGTTTTACCTCGGTATCCTGTCATATGCTTTCTCTATATCTACGAAACATAAACACAACTGTCTATTCCTCTCGTGGCAATTTTCAGTTACCTGTCGCATACTAAAATCTGATCCTGAAAGCCCCTCTGTGGTCTGAAACAACACTGGTTTTCACCCAACTTGCTCTCAACGACTGATCGCACCCTCCCTTCCAAGATGCCAGTGAATACTTTGCCTGGTATACTGATCAATGAGATGCCTCGATAGTTGTTGCAATCCTTCCTGTTCCCTTGCTTATAGATATGTGCAATTACTGCTTTGTCCAATTTGAAGTTACCCTACCAACCCTCCATGCTAACCTTACCACTCTATGAAGCCATTTCATCCCTGCCTTCACACTATACTTCACCATTTCAGGTCTAATTTCATCTATTCCTACTGCTTTATGACAATGGAGTTCCACTTCCTCAAGCGTAATTTCACCAACATCATTTTCCTCCTACCCGTGAGCATGGTTGTTCGCAACACCACCAGGAAGATTTCCTTTTACGTTGAGAAGATGTTCAAAATATTCCCTCCACCTCTCCAGTGATTCCCTGGGATCTATGAGTTCACCTGAATTACTCAAAACACTGTTCATTCCCTTTTTCCCCCCTTCCTAAGATTACCGAGCTCGATAGCTGCAGTCGCTTAAGTGCAGCCAGTATCCGGTATTCGGGAGATAGTAGGTTCGAACCCCACTGTCGGCAGCCCTCAAAATGGTTTTCCGTGGTTTCCCATTTTCACAATAGGCAAATGCTGGGGCTGTACCTTAATTAAGGCCACGGCCGCTTCCTTCCCACTCCTAGCCCTTTCCTGTCCCATCGTCGCCGTAAGACTTATCTGTGTCGGTGCGACGTAAAACAACTAGCAAAAAAAAAATAGCCTTCCTAAGATTCTTTATTACTGTCCAGAAAGGTTTCCCTGCTGCTTGACTTAGCCTTTCCTGGTTATTACCAAAATCTTCCCACGACTTCATTTGTTTCGCTCTGTTTCTTTCATCTACATACGATTCCCCGTATGCTTCGGCTCTTGTTTGGAGCCATTACTGATAAGCATTCTTTTTACGTTTAAAAGCTGCTCTCAGTTCATCATTCTACCAAGATGTTCGCTTTTTCCCATCTTTACGAACAGTTGTTCCTAGGCATTCCCTTGCCGTTTCTACTACAGCTTCTCTGTATGCCAACCATTCTCTTTCTATATCTTGAACCTGCTTTTTTTTTTAATGGTATTTGTTCGTGGCGTCGACCTCTAGAGATCTTTTACCACTACTTGCACCATATGATATGTACCTGCGTGTAACTGGAATTGCGGAAATGTAGAGTGTTGAATGTGAGAAAAGGAACGTTAAGGATGACTCAAAAACCCAGTCCCCTGGTCAGAGATATTAATCATTTACAAGTAAAAACTCCTGACACGCCCTGGAATCGAACACGGACCGCCGGGTGACAGACGGACGCGTTGCCCCCTACACCGCGGGGCCGGACTGAACCTGCTTACTGTCTACTGTTCGAAATTTCTCACTAATCATATCCATGTACTTCTGTCTAATTTCCTCATCCTGGAGATTTTCTACCCTTATTCGTTTGCAGACAGATTTCACTTTCTCTACCTTAGGCCAAGAGATACTTAGTTCACTACAGATCAGATAGTGGTCTGTATCATCGAAAAATCTCCGGAAATCTCTCACATTCCTAACAGACTTCCTGAATTCAAAGTTGGTTAAGATATAGTCTATTATGGATCTGGTACCCCTAGCCTCCCACGTGTAGCGGTGAATAGCTTTATGCTTGAAGCATGTATTCTTAGCTGCTAAACCCATACTAGCACAGAAATCCAGTAAACACTTCCCATTCCCATTAGCTTCCATATCTTCCCCACATTTACCAATCACCCTTTCGTATCCTTCAGTTCTATTTCCAACTCTCGCATTGAAATAGTCCATTAGCACTATTCTGTCCTCTCTGTTGAACCTGACTACGATGTCGCTCAATGCTTCATAAAACTTGTCAACTTTATCATCGTCTGCATCCTCACATGGTGAATACACTGAGACGATTCTCGTCCTAATTCCTCCAACTGCCAAATCTACCCACATCATTCGTTCATTTACGTGTCTAACAGAAACTATGTTCCGTGCAATGGCATTTCTGATAAAGAGCCCTACCCCAGACTCTGCCCTTCCCTTTCTAACACCCGTTAAGTACACTTTACAATCTCCTATCTCTTCCTCGTCATCTCCCCTTACCCGAATATCACTTACTCCTAGCACATCCAGATGCATCCTCTTTGCTGACTCAGCCAGTTGTACTTTCTTTCTTCCATAAGACCCATTAATATTGATAGCTCCCCATCGAATTCCATTTCGTTCGCCAAGTTGTTTCCAAGTAGTCCCTCCCCTGTGAAATGGGAGACTCCGTTACTCCAATAGGTCCGAGGTTTGCTTAAAATGTTCTGAGCTCGGTAAATTCATGAAATAGGATGCTACCCTACTTACACATAGTCCAAGTGAGGATCTATCCTCTAACGGGTTGGGGACCACCAGTGGATTGTATAGTCCTAGGCGTTTGAGCACAAAGAGGGCCATGCCTCAGAATATGTCGAGATGCCCACTCCCATTCCATAGCAATTGTTATCCCGACTCTCAGGGCCACTTACTAGGCCACTCAGCCGTTGCCCATGGTTCACGAAGGTTTGGATAACTTAGTACAAATTCTGAAATAATACTTATAATAAATTATGTTATTAATCATCATAGCAGTCATTTATGAAACGACTGTTTAATATGGGTGGTTTCAATGTATATAATACACCACCTACAAGGCTGTTCTGTGTGTGGTGTAATACTATGTATGTATTTTATCATCGCCATAAGACCTATCTGTGTCGGTGCGACGTAAAGCAAACTGTAAAAAAAAAAAAAAAAACAAGTATTTTGTGTTTATGGTAATTCTTATAACGTAAATTCATTATTTAGTTCGCCTCTGTGGTTTATTTAATAGTGTGATTAGCTGCCACCCCCAGAGGTCCGGGTTCGATTTCCAGTTCTGCCACGAAATATGAAAAGTGGTACGAGGGCTGGAACGGGGTCCACTCAGCCTCGTGAGGTCAACTGAATATAGGGGTGTTCGATTCGCTCCTCAGCCATCCTCGAAGTGGTGTTCCGTGGTTTCCCACTTCTCCTCCAGGCAAATGCCGGGATGGTACCTAACTTAAGGCCACAGCCACCTCCTTCCCTCTTCCTTGTCTATCCCTTCCAATCTTCCCATCCCCCATAAGGCTCCTGTTCAGCATAGCAGGTGAGGCTGCCGGTACTAGTCATCCTCCCCAGTTGTATCCCCGACCCAGAGTCTCACACTCCAGGACACTGCCCTTGAAGTGGTAGAGGTGGGATCCCTCGCTGAGTCCGAAGGAAAAGCCAACCCTGGAGGTTAAACAGATTAAGAAGAAGAATTATTTAAATAAATATATATTCCTTCCACTTCTAACAACAATATATGTGTTTAACCACCTTTCATTTCCTATATATTTTAACAGACGCCGAGGTTCCCGAATTTTGACCCGCATAATTTATTTAGCATACCGGAAACCAGCTACAAGGAGTTTTAAACTGTTGCAACTGCCTCCAACCTCAGCTGGGATCAAACCTGTTATCTTCGGAACGAACGGACAGCAACACACGGACGATATCACCGAGGTCAGCTTCTGAGTTTAAAGCACGCGTTACATTCCTGACTCTGTCAAGGATTTTAAAGTCTTCATATGTTCTTGTCCAATGTCGCCCTACTTCGCGAGACAATCGGCTACTTGACTGACGTTGTAACATACAAAGAATGCTACACACACTACGACGGCATGACCAAGAGATCAGAGCTGAGTGTGGCGTCGCTTTCACTTGTATTCAACTTCATCTTTCCTACCCGACTCCCTTCACCATCTCAAGTTTGGTTTGCAAAACCATCATGGCCATATGCGAGGTACCCTAGCAGAAGTCTATCTGCGGGAAATGGAATGGTAAACACGCCATCTCGTTTCATGGTTGTCCGCAAACCAAGGCAGCGATCAAGGAAAACGACACTGAATTACGCAAACGTCGAGAAATCACACATGTCACACATCCAGTTTACTGGACTTGCTGTACATCACAGCACTAACAAATCCTCACTAAACAAATCTAAATGGTTAGCATGCTGGCCTTCAGTCCAAGGTGTCCCGTGTCTATTCCCGGCCGAGACGGGGATTTAACCTTCTTTAGTTAATTCCAATGCCTCGGGGGCTGGGTGTGCGTGCCGTCTTCCGCATTAGAATTCATCACACGTACTTGGCTCACTTATGACCTGGTTCAAGGCCTCTTTCGGCCTTTTCCAAATTATAAACAATATATCGCACGAATAAATATAAAAATTAACCGAGTCTTAGGAAGAAAGATTCCCCCTCCCACTCACTAAATCACCAGCAAAATATACCGAGCTCGATAGCTGCAGTCGCTTAAGTGCGGCCAATATCCAGTATTCGGGAGATAGTGGGTTCGAACCCCACTGTCGGCAGCCCTGAAGGTGGTTTTCCGTGGTTTCCCATTTTCACATCAGGCAAATGCTGGGGCTGTACCTTAATTAAGGCCATGGCTGCTTCCTTTCCACTCCTAGCTCTTTCCTCTCCCACCGTCGCCATAAGATATATCTGTGTCGGTGCGACGTAAAGCAACTTGTAAAAAAAACCAGCAAAACTTTTTTCCAAATTTACTCAGCGAAGAGGGGGTTTCTCCCCTGACTTGGAGGAAAATACCGCCTCCAAATCAGATTGTTTTCTCCCCCGTCAGTGCAGTAAAATAGAGATTTTCCGACTTATCTGGTATCCTAGGCAATGGATCAGTAAAAGGGCATAGTTTTCAGCTCGTTTTCACCCTGGGACTCTCTATTTACACGCCCCTGACAAAAACAACAACAACAACAACAAAGAAAGGGCCCCATCCTCTTAGACGCACAGGTCACCTATAAGACGTCAACTCAAAGACCTAGAACAGCGTCTCCGGAAAAAACACGCCATTAAAAACCAAACACACGTTAGTATTTGCCCTACACCTGGAAACCATCCCTTCGCGGCACGCCGGAACTCAACGAGAACACCTTCACGCATCGGGTTTATAACAGCAAAGCAACGCTCATACTGGTTGCCTGTTGGATAGATGAACCCTTTAAAAATAGGAGTACTGAGCTGGATAGCTGCAGTCGCTTAAGTGCGGCCAGTATCCAGTATTCGGGAGATAGTGGGTTCGAACCCCATTGTCCGCAGCCCTGAAGATGGTTTTCCGTGGTTTCCCATTTTCACACCAGGAAAATGCTGGGGCTGTACCTTAGTTAAGGCCACGGTCACTTCTTTCCTACTCCTAGCCCTTTCCTGTCCCATCGTCGCCATAAGACCTATCTGTGTCAATGCGGCGTAAAGCAACTTGCAAAAAAAAAAACAAAAAAAAACATAGGGGTACTGAAGGAATTTCCACTTACATCTACACTGATGAGAGCGTCCCCAATCCACAACACGGTACGGTGAGGGGTTATCAGTAACGCCCAAAGTTAAGCATCATTTGCAGTGGCCATCCTATGGATGGGTGACTGCTCATTCGCTAACACATGGAAGGTTTTCGGCGGTGCAAGGAAGGGAAAGGGCTAGGATTGGGCAGTGACTTTAATTAAGACACCGCCCTGGCATTTGCCTGGTGGTAAAATGGGAAACCACGGAAAACCATCTTCAGGGCTGCCGGTGGTTGTATTCGAACCCACCATCTCCCGCATACAAGCTTACAGCTACGCGACCCTAACAGCAAGTGGGCATAATAATCACGTTGTTTCACTCCCTAAAACATCAGTTATGCACCATCACACTACCAACTGACGTCATTAACTCTTACCACTAGACAGATTCAACGCATATCGAAGTACAAGGAGTTGATAATAATCACCGAGCAAGTGGCTGGCGGTTTGCGTCACGTAGCTATCAGCTTGCATTCGGTAGATAGTGGATTCGAACCCCACTGTCGGTAGCCTTAAAGATGGTTTTCCATGGTTTCCCATTTTCACACCAGGCAAATGCTGGAGGTGTACCTTAATTAAGACCATGGTCGCTTCCTTCCCACTCCTAGGCCTTTCCTATCCGATCGTCGCCATAAGACCTATCTGTCCAGTACCCAGTATTCGGGAGATAGTGGGTTCGAACGCCATTGTCGGCAGTCCTGAAGATGGTTTTCCGTGGTTTCCCATTTCACACCAGTCAAATGCTGTACCTTAATTAAGGCCACGGCCGCTTCCTTTCCACTCCTGGCCCTTTTCTGTCCCATCGTCGCAATAAGACCTATCTGTGTCGCTGCGATGTATAGGTGTTAATGACTATAAAATGGTTTTTAAGAGACCAGTACTTACTTTCAGTCATCTGATGTTGAATTTATCATGTTACTGATTCACTTAAGCAACTCGCAAAAAAAAAAAAAAAAAAAAAAAAAAAAAAAGACCTATCTGTGTTGGTGCGACGTAAGGCAAACTGGAAAATGAAATAATCGCAACAATTGAAAAAATATAATCCGCAGCCTGTTTCCATTCATTCGAGCGGGTCAGAGATGGAATGAATGAAGCCCCCACCAACCAGAGTACCCGGAGAAAAACCTGTCCTGGTTCTGCTTTGTCCAGCACAAATCTCACATGGAGTGACCGGGATTTGAACCACGGAACCCAACAGTGATAGGCCGGTGCGCTGCCGCCTGAGCCACGGAGGTTCTATTCCCAACGACTGATAGTCATCAGTTTATTCCCTTATTCATTTCTCCAATTCTGGTCATATTTCAAAGCTGAATATATCTTCATTTGTCATTTATTGTATTGTACAAATTCTTATTAGGCCTAAATAACATAATACAAATATATATATATATATATGTTCTGTCCATACAGAGGTTAGATGAATAATGAAAGGAAAAAATCCCATTCGCCACCGAGTCACAGAGTGTAATAATTGCAGGATATGCCTAGAAAGTAATAGAATTATAGTCCTCTAAGTTACGTGCGGGGCACTTACCTATTAGTACGTGCCGCATGGTGAATACGCTTAGCGCTCGCACAGCTGACTGACAGTCACATAAACAAGATCGCCACTAGTCTACAAAGCGAAAGGGGCCCTGTACTGAGCGTTAATTTGTCGATATTGTAAGTTTTCTCCTCTCATTTGGCCATGGCAGACCTGATCTTGGTTGGTGCTACAGGTTGCTGATTCGGCTCTGGCCCTGAACTTGCCCCGTTGAAAATACGCACCCTCTTCTACTTCACATCAAGATTGTTTATCGATCTCCCATTGTCCTACTCATTGGCTGAATAATCAACACATTGGCCTTCGGTTCAGAGGGTCCCGGGTTCGATTCTCGGCCGGATTGGGGATTTTAACTCTCATTGGTTAACTCCAATGGCCCGAGGGCTGGGTGTTTGTGCTGTCCCCAACATCCCTCCAACTCACACATCACACATAACACTATCCTACACCAAAATAACACGCAGTTACATGCACATGGCAGATGCCGCCCACCCTCATCGGAGGGTCTGCCTTACAAGGGCTGCACTCGGCTAGAAATAGCCACATGAAATTATTATTATTATTATTATTATTATTATTATTATTATTATTATTATTATTATCGATCTATCTAATCATACATACAATATCAACGAATCTGAAAATGACGCTCTTAAATTATTCCCAGATGGAAACAAGAGTGACATCGGATTCGGGAGCAGCTATATTTCTAGAAAATAAACTTATACGACAGTTAAAATTTAAACTGGATAAGATGTTCGAATAATCAAGCAGAACAGTTGGCAATTCTGAAAGCACTCGAATCTATTGAAACATTGGTATTACAGGAAAATATATCGCGGAAAGCCAAGATATTCACTGACAATAAAATAACAATATACTCATTAAAATATAATAAGTGCAACGACCTTATTTACAAAATCAAGGTGAAAGCGAAGATTCTTGCAAGTAACAAGTGAAAAATCGAGTTCACCTGGATTTAGCCTCATGCTGGGAACTACGGTAACGGTAAATGCAGATTATCTGGCCAAGGAAGCAGAGAAATTAGTAAGTGTTGCAGCAAATTTCCTTAAAGTGTTTTGATTAAGGAATTGAGAGATGAGAGCAGTAGCGGCGATTGGGAATTAAAAGGGGGGGGGGGGGGAAATGTACAGACAACAAAAAGTACATGGGGCGGAGAGGAAGACGGCGTGGTGTATGCATGTAAACTGAAAAAAAAAAAACTCCAAAGTGGGAATTATTTATACTCTCTGAGCTAATTTCCACAGAGAGGTAAATGTTTTACCAACTTAAGTGTAGCAATATTTTGAGATTCTGATTCAATAATAGACTATACAATAAAAGTTTCACAAAAGGAACAATATATAGGCCTACATCTATTACAATTAAATAGAAGTACGGCGTGATTATGCAATTAAAATTTTTTAATATTTGACTAGGCCTATACACTAAGAAACTAATAGACAGTAAAGAGACTGCTAGACGGACGAATGTGCGCGGCAAGTCGGTGAATCATACCTCAGTGTCCATGATCTTGGCAAAACATTATACCCCTGGCACCCTTTCTCACAGCATATGCGAAATACCCACTACTTGCTGTGGCGCTATACAAATCAGTTAGCCGCGACGAGCGACATTTTGTGCGTATTTCCGTTAATAATTAACAAAAATAAAGTAAAGAATTAGCTGATAAGGAAACAGGGCTTGTACAAAGTGCTTTTATTAAAAAATACTCCTATATTCCTAGTTTCAGACGGCTAAAATGGAATATTTTTTCTCTACAAGGTGGGGGGCGACTGCCTCCTCCCCTCGCCCCCCTTTGTCGCCCCTACTGGATGAGAGAATAAGAAAATGGCAGAGTGAATGGGATCAAACGCCGAAGGGCTCAGTAACAAAATCATTTTTTGCCAGTGTTATAGACAGACTTTCCAAACTTTTTTTTTCTTTTGCTTTACGTCGCACCGACACAGATATGTCTTACGGCGACGATGGGATAGGAAAGGCCTAGGAATTGGAAGGAAACGGCCGTGGCCTTAATTAAGGTTCAGCCCCGGCATTTGCCTGGTATGAAAATGGGAAACCACGGAAAACCATCTTCAGGACTGCCGACAGTGGGGCTCGAACCCACTATCTCCCGATTACTGGATACTGGCCACACTTAAGTGACTGCAGCTATCGATCTCGGTAACATATTTATTTAACCCTAAATTTCATAGCAATGGTAACGTGTCATGGAAAATGAAGAGCTTATTTTCATCGTTTTAAATTTTGGGTAGTCCCGTATGTCCATGTAATGCCAGTGATCAAACTGTTGACCGTTTATTATTTCATTGTGAATTACTTGAGAGAGAAAGAAGCATTTCAATTAAAGATATTTTAGGTACAGAGTCATGGCCAGTGAACAAAAGTAACCTAGTAAATATATATATTTTAAACAGTTCTTACGTTTCACAAACTGAATTGTATTTGAAAAACTGTGAAAAAAGGATATAGTTTTGTTTACATTATCATTTTGTTTATTTTGTGTACATCACAAAAGCCATCGTATTAAGAAAGTATCTCACATGTAATTAGATAATTAAGTTTAATTTGTAATGTGATTACTCAAGCATGCAGTATTACTGTCACATAATGGGGCATGCTGTGAATAAACAGTTATAAGAAAAATACATACATACCGAGTGAATTGGCTACGCGGTTCGGACGCGTAGCTGTGAGTTTGCATTTGGGAGATGTTGGGTTCCAATCTCACCGTTGGCAGCCATGAATATGATTTTTCCGTGGTCGCCTTATTTTCACTGCAGGCAAATGCTGGGACTGTACTTAAATTAAAGTCCAACCGCTAACTTCCCAATGCTAGTCCTCGCCCAGCCTTACGTCGACGTAAATCTTCTGTGTATTATTATTATTATTATTATTATTATTATTATTATTATTATTATTATTATTATTATTATTATTCTCGAGTCGAAAATGTACAAATTTATAGTTAATGTAGAAGCCAGTTTGTAATATACAAAACTTAACATGTGAGATCATATTATACGTGCCCAGTATTGTGGCTTGTAGGAAATCGTCCTCTGTGCAAGATGTTGGGCACAAAGGGCACTGAAGCATGTGGCTCGTGGTTTGTTCTTGTCCACGTTCACAGCTTGAATCACTTCTACAGAACCTCACTTTCTTCAAGTTATCCCTGGATCTTCCCACTCCTGATTTTAGCCTGTTCAGGGACTTCCACACCAGCCAGCTTTAATTATGTCCAGCTGGTAACTGATCAGCTGCTGATATCCATCCGCGAACGTGAGAGGTCTTCTTCTTCCACAGCTACAGCCGTGTCTTCTCTGGTGAGGCGGAAATCACCTCAGATGTCCTTAGGAAGCTCAGCCATTCCTGAGAAGAATAATGTCCATGCAGTGGGTGGGCGATGTTCTCAAGCCTCTCCCTGTTGGCACCTACTTCTCTACGTGCACAGGGTGGCGCTATTCCAGCCAGGTAATGTTAAACCATTGGCATACATGCATACTTGACTGTTGTGCCTTTCAGCATTTAGTGTTGCATGACTCTGCGAAATAGCGAACCACCTCCATGATCCTCTACTTGCAACTGAGCCTCGTTTTGATTTAGCATACATCTCTTATATTTAAATCATTACAGACCAGCTCCCTCTTTAAATCAGTAGTAGTGCATCATTCTCCGGACTCCAACATTGTGGGTTCAAACCCGATTGATTGATTGATTGATTGATTGATTGATTGATTGATTGATTGATTGATTGATTGATTGATTGATTGATTGATTGATTGATTGATTGATTGATTGATTGATTGATTGATTGATTGATTGATTGATTGATTGATTGATTGATTGATTGATTGATTGATTGATTGATTGATTGATTGATTGATTGATTGATTGATTGATTGATTGATTGATTGATTGATTGATTGATTGATTGATTGATTGATTGATTGATTGATTGATTGATTGATTGATTGATTGATTGAGAGAAGTAGTCGAATTTTTGCAGGGCGGAAAAATGTCCATTGCTGTTGCCACTTGTACTTTATTTTTGGACACTCGGTAATAATATACTGATTGGTCTGCTGAGAGGCACCACAATTGCAGTTAGATTTACAAATTATTTTCCATTTGTAGAGAAAATCTGCGCAGTTACCATGGCCCAATCCTATCCTCTTGAGAGTTGACCATTTGCAAACGACACAAAATTAATTTCCAGTTCACTGTCCGAAATGTCTGTTTGCTGACAAACAGTCATCCTATAATATACTGCTGTCATTTTAATTGATATCTGATTCGGCTCTAATAATAATTCGTAATATTGTTTCTTCCTTCAGTGAAATAGGAAGGATATTAGTAGACAAACAGGCTTGAGTGGAGCTTTAAAAGGTAGAAAAGATCATAATATGGAGATGAAATTGGAATTCAAGAGGACGAATTGAGACAAATATTCGTTTATAGGAAGACGAATTAAGAATTGGAATCATTTATCAAGGGAAATGCTCTATAAATTTCCAACATCTTTGAAATAATTTGAGAAAAGACTCGGTAAACAATTAAACGTATGGATTCAAAAACGTCCCTAATGCACATTTTTGCGGAATTCACTTTAATGCATATATCGAAAGCGTAGTAACTTGGGGCGCATGTTTGTTCGCGTAGATAATGTCCCAGCTCCAACTGGAAAGCACTAGACTATCGCACTTGATTTTGTGTATATTTCAAGAACGTCCCAACTGAAGGAGTTGGGGCAATTTTGAAATAACTATAGAGATCTAAATGAGATGCCTCTAGTGTTCACCTGCATTGAGTGTGACAAAATGAGAGTCTACGAGAAGAGAGAATAATCGTGAAAGAATGTACTGAAGTTCATGGTAGAAAAAAGAAGAAGAAAGAAGAAAGCAAAGCAAATGGGACAAAAATATTTGAAAGAAAGAACGAGCAGCACGCAAAGATTTATAAATAGTGCAGAGAAACAAACTGCGGAGATAAGTGCAGCTAAGTTGTGTGCAAATGCCAGTAATTCGCAGTAACAGTCAGGAATTATTTCAGAGTTTTATCGACTGTATAATGAAGATAGTGGCTTACTATTTACATTTACTCTCATTTTTAGGTGTAAGCGTCCGAGATGCTCCTGTGTATGGTTTCTATGCTAAAGAATAATGCTATTCCAGAACTAACTTCTCTAGTTAAATGTTATGATGCACAAATACCAGTGAAGCCAGAGAAGATAAGAGATCTAAAAACGTGATGTGTGTTCGTAACTCCTGATACAATATCCTTTATCAATAACCTGAAAGAAATCACAAATATTTCAGATAATGAAGATTTGGAATGACATTGTAAGAGATTGTTTAAAATAAACAGTAATAAAGAAGATTATTTCTGTATTTTTATTGTATCAAACCATTTTTGTTGCTATTTTGCTTTACGTCGCACCGACACAGATATGTCTTACTGCGACGATGGGATAGGAAAGGCCTAGGAAGTGGAAGGAAGCGGCCGTGGCCTTAATTAATGTGCAGTCCCGGCACTTGCCTGGTGTGAAAATGGGAAACCACGGAAAACCATCTTCAGGGCTGCCGACAGTGGGGCTCAAACCCACTATCTCCCGATTACTGGATACTGCGCGCACTTAAGCGACTGCAGCTATCGAGCTCGGTGCCATATCTATTAATAATGCCCCAACTCCACCGATAATCATGATATTATTAGCTAAATCATAGATAAACAGAACATCTTACCCTCGCAGATGCATTGATAGCGTACTGCTTCACTGCATATATAAAACGTATGTAAATCATATTAGTGAGTTACAAGCATTTGTGTGTTTTCTCTGTCCTGAAAAATTTAGTACACTGGACAGCCATAGAGTTACAATATTGCTCAGTAGGCTATATATGGACGAATTACATCAACTCGGGGCATAACTCAAACGCACAAAGACAGATGTCACCAGATGTATTGTAGAAGGGATCGTGCGTGTAGTAACTGAGGAAAAAATCTCCGTAACGTTCATAGGGCATAATTTATGACTAGACAACAGATATATATGCAAATGCATGTTTTGTTTGCCGATATGTAGAGCTCCAAAACCGACCAGGAAGTGCGTCTGAAGGTTAAATCGGACGAATTATAAAGTTTAATAGTGCATATACTGTATATGCATATGTGCATCAGATTAACGGTCTGGTCGGCGGTTGCAGGGTGGGCTTCGGCTGGTCGGACAGCTCTGCACTCCGACCGACCAACCGAGCAGATGAGGATGGCCACGGCTCTACCGTGGTTCTACACCTCTGCATTCGGGAGACGAAGAAGGGTTGGTCCCCACCTTCGGCTGTCCTGAGAATGGTTTTCCGTGGTTTTCCATTCTCCTGCACTAAGGTGAATGCCGGGACAGTTCCTAGTACAGGCCACGGCCGCCAACCCTCTCACCTTCTCCACATATCTTCTTCACCGTAACAAATATCCCGGCCCGGCGTCATCGTCTAGGAGGCCCGCCTCCCCCTTCAGGGGAGGGATGAAAACATTTTAATAGTGATAGTATTTGAGATTAGTGCATAATATTTCAAATTTCGGATTTATTGTGCATGTTTTCGACTTTCATTATGCATATTTTAACATGTTTTATAAAGAGTCTTCAAGAAAATGTAAAATAATTAATGCCCTGAACTCTTGCGGCATGAGTGATCTTGTCTTGAATGAATATTACAGCTGTGGTAAGATTTCAAGCAAAATTCAAGACAAGAACAAAGCGTGTGCTCCCGAATTCAAGTACTGTCCTGTCACATCCGTGGATGTAGAGCGATCATTGTCTGCATTGAAGCTAATGTTAACAAACGCCACGGATTTATACCAGAAAACTTGGAGAAGATTGCTATAGTGTACTGTAAAGCAAATCATAGACAGGAAAAGTAGGGTATGTGTATTTAAGCGTGTTTCTTCACGTTTGTGTCTTTCTTACACGGTTTTCTTACATCCTTTCTAATTATTATTAAACACACCGTGTCTTATTTAGGAGACGTGTGCGTTTGTTTTAACGGTGAACATTGATAGATTGATACGTCCCACAAAGTATGGACGGATTGTTTGTACTAGTGGAACAACCGCAGGTGTAAGTAGTGTGTGCTTGTTTTGTTTTTCATTCAATTGTTTATTCATGTTAATCATTTCATGTATTGGAGTGGGAGAATCGCGTGAGCCTAGTAAAGGAATCCTACGTTTGCATTTCATAAAAGGGTTTAAATAGCATGAAACTAAATGTATACTTAAATGCGTATTTCACCACTTTTTGCAGCATAGTTGCTTGCTTGTATTGGTGATTCATACAGCATATAAGCATATGACACATGTCGTAGCGAACGTTCAGATACGTGCGTAATAATTACAAGGTTAACTAATCTTATATTTGGTTTTTATATGGAACAGGAAAAGTAACGGCCAATGTTACGTTTAGTTCAGTTTCTTTCTGTTACACCGAGCTCGATAGCTGCAGTCGCTAAAGTGCGGCCAGTATCCAGTATTCGGGAGATAGTAGGTTCGAACCCCACTATCGGCAGCCCTGAAGATGGTTTTCCGTGGTTTCCCATTTTCACATCAGGAAAATGCTGGGGCTGTACCTTAATTAAGGCCAAGGCTGATTCCTTCCCACTCCTAGCCCTTTCCTGTCCCATAGTCGCCATAAGACCTATATGTGTCGGTGCGACGTAAAGCAACTCGCAAAAAAAATATATATATACAGGGTTATTCACCGAACATGTCACACGCAAATAACTTCTAAACCATTAAAGATATCAGCGTTCTGTTTTCATATTCGTAAATAGTACGCAGGGTTTTGTAAAATAACGTGCTACTTAGTCTCATGGGGTGATTAACAACCGAGATATTGATACTAACTCCATATTTTTAAATGGAACGGCACACATTTATACAGCTGATTTAAAAGTTCATCTGCGTACAAGTTTAAATATGTAAGTATTTTCAAAATCGGACAATTACTTTTTGAGATATAAATAAGAACAGCATGCGCGGTTTTGCATGCCGCATCAGACGGCGTGAAGTCAGGCAAGGACATATTGACGCGCAAGTTGCTTCCTGGCCTTGATTCCAGCCACAGAACGGATACCAGGCATGTACTGTAAACATAATGTGATGTATCGTAACATACCCTGGGTGTGCAACGTTATTGAATGGCTGGCGAACACACAACGGGAAGGGAGATTAAAGTTGTATTGTTTTGTTTTGATATGTAATAGGCTGCGCTCAGTTTAGCGTTTTTTTATGAACGATGGGAATGGGAAGGATTTGGAAAGAAAGTCGGCCGTGGCCTATCACAAAGGTACCTATCCGGTATTTGCCTGGTGTTGAACATGGGACACCATGAAAATCAATGTTAGGTTGGGCGAGGTAGGACTCGAACCTACGCTCTCCCGAATGCACGCTACTACAGTCACACTGGAGCTCTGCAGAGATTAATGCGTGTAAAATAAAACATAAATAATAGTGTTACTGCCATCTCACTCCGATCAGCTCTGAACATTTGCTTTTCTAGAAGGAGCTCTTCCGGTATTTTGTGTTATGTTTATTTCTCAACTCATAGAGTAGTATGAACTGTACACTAAAACCAGTGACAATTGTAGCTTTCGTTATGTTCCTTTCAAAGCAAAGTGCTTATTTTATTCGTTTTAAACACATCAACCCTTTCTGTCCTGTCATGTGTTCGCCTGTCATACACACTTTGCAAAATCATCACATGTGTACGAGGTGCTTACATGCCTGGTATCCATTTTGTGGCTGAACTCACTCCCAGGAAACTGCTTGCGAATCAATATGTCCTTGCCCGTCTTCACGCCGTATGATGCGGCATGCAAAACAGCACATGCTGTTCTTACTTATATCTCAAAAAGTAAGTGTCTGATTTTGAAAATACTTACATATTTGAACTTGTATGCAGATGAACTTTTAAATTAGCTGTATAAATTTGTGCCGTTCTATTTAAAAATATGGAGTTAGTATCAATATCTCGGTTGTTAATCACCCCATGAGACTAAGTAGCACGTTATTTTACAAGACCCTGCGTACCATTTACGAATATGAAAACAGAATGTTGATATCTTTAATGGTTTAGAAGTTATTTGCGTGTAACATGTTAGGTGAATAACCCTGTATATATATATATTTCTGTTACAGTATCACAGAAGTCGACTGGATGGAATTTCGTGAATGGAATTTAAGTTAAGAGTAAGATCAGGAAAGATTTTTCGCTACTTGTTTTGTGATTCGTGTTGAAGGGAATGGGGACTATAAGAAGACCTGAACATAGGAGAACAGATGGTCGATAATACTTCTGTTAATGTCAGTCTTTTCGAAATAATGTGTACCGCTACATTAGGCTACTAAGGCAGAAGCAGCAATCCATAAAGGAGTGAGGCAAGGCCACAGTTTCCCCCTCTTCTTTTCCATATTTATATAGAACAGGCTGTAAAGGAAATCAAAGAGGAATTTGGAAAGGGAATCACAATACAAGGAGAGGAAATCAAAACCCTGAGATTTGCCGATGATATTTTATCTGAGTCTGCAGAAGATCTGCAGAAATTGCTGAATGGCATGGACATAGTCTTGGAGAAGGAGTAGAAAGTGAGAGTAAATAAATCTAAATCAAAAATAATGATGCGCAGTCGAACGAAGTCAGGTGAAGCAGAAAATATTAGATTAGGAAGTAGATAAATATTGTTACTTGGGTGGTACTGTACCCATCAGATGAGTCTGATTGGCTGATTTTATTAATTATATTTAGTAACGAATAGTAATAGTCAGATAGGTCAAGACAAGGACAGCATTAGAATTTTCTAGTAGCCAGCGCATGAGAACAAAGCTTCAATAGAAGCCCACGCTTCCTTTCTTCTCTAAAAATAAAGTGTTATCTCAAGAACACCTGCTGTTGCATCAGCTTTGGGAATTACGCAGCAGTAATGGAAAAATATTGGGAATGAGAGAGACAGAAAATCACGGTCATAACTACCTGAATTCCCTTGATTTGGAATAGACCCATCCATACAGTTTAATAACGTAATGTGTGCTCCAATCAGATCACTGAATTCAAATATTTTCAAAAGTAGCGCGACAAAATTGTATGTAGCTCATTAGCAATCCAGGCCAATAATTAATGTAGATTGTGTCACAATAGGATGTCAATATTTACTGAAATAATTCTTGACTAACTTAGTGGCTTATTGGAAATAAGTTGAAACATTTGCGTACTCAGATATTGGGTAGTAAGAAGAGTGGGAATCCCTTGCCAGTGTGGAGTTTGGCTCGGTAGCGTAGAATGAGATATAGTCCAGGTAACGCTAACGATACTGTGAGATAAATTACGAACAGTTCTACGATCACGCTGCATTACGGTGGTAACAAGCAACTATGGAAATTTTGTGTACAAGGCATTTCATCTTTTGAGTAAATTTTATTTCGGAGCTACTCTAGCGCTGGTCAGTTGGGATTTTTGTGTGTCAAAATTAGTATTCTTCCGCCCATGAGTGCGCCAAACACCCTCGAAAAGCAGTTTTCCGCTTTCAGTCAGCATCCGGAGTGTCATCGTGACCAGACGTGTTTTAGCCTTTGCTCCGTCTTCGGGTAAAGTTGCAGTGAGCTAAGTGTATTCACCAATTTATTTAGGTGAAATCAAGTTTTATAAGTACAAGCTGTATTGGAAAGTGTTTATAATAATATTATTGAGCTGATTAACATATCAACATATTTTATAATGTTCAATCTACGTATTGTTGAAGTGAGATTTGAAGTTGTACAATAGTTACATCACGTATAACATGACTGTAAATGTGCTGGCCCGTAAGAGAAGCTTGACATTCAAATAGGCACGGAACTGTAATTGAGTGGAGAATATATTTGCCTGCTACTGGGAGCAGTCATTTAGTGGTTAGAGCACTGTGCGGGGAAGGACATACTTTCACCCTCTACCAGGAATTTAGGTCGGGGGGTGCGAGACCCTACACAGCTGTTTCGTAAAAGCACAGGGAGAGCAGATACCGCGAGAGATTTCACTGCACCAGAAGTAAACTTGAACGAGCGCCCAGCAAGGTAAATCATGCTTGTGTCATCAGGCATTTGAGCACTGTGTAAGCTGCATATATTATAAATGTTTAGTGTTATAACAAGTTGTTTATATCAGTGTTATCATCAAGAGAATACGTGTGCAAAGGTGTTTATACTGGTGATAATTAGTACGTAAGCAAATAATGGATACTGGAAGAATGAAGATTGAAATAAATATGTCTGTCATGAATCTATAAATCACCATGACCGCTTCTAGTGACGGATGACGAGAAGTGCTAATAATGTGAGTACCAATCTCATATTAATTGTAGAATCTAAAGCTTTTCTTTAATAAATTATCTAGATGTAAAAAATGTGCGAGTAATTAGTGTAAAAAAGACCCGAGAACACAGCCTGATATTTAGGGTAATTTGTTTCATGATCAGTATAATTATTATTATTATTATTATAATTATTAATATCATGTGTAATATAGGCTGGAAATACCGTTTTATCACCCTGTATCGTCTAAAAATACATTTATTTTTGAGGTAGTTGAAATATTTGTATATTTGCACTATTATTATTATTAATTCATATATACATGTATTCTATTTGTTAAATGCAGACAGGGATACCGTGGTATATGAATGATGAAGTTAATTAATGATGAAACCACATCTATGAGAGTTACTGTCAAAAATTCTGGTTGGCTGACAGTGACGAATATATATATATATATATTTATTTATTTTTTTGGTCACAGCAAGTACCATATTAAGCTGTTGGGTGGTCAATACTAGTATTTAATTTCTGTTCGAGTAGTTAAAGTGCTGTTGAACAAAAGACGCGATGTTGGGTGACAGCAATATGTTTGAGATGTTGAAAGGTCCATATAGAAGATAATAAAGTGATATACGACGTTATTTGCTAAGGAAAATATAAGAGATGTGGTGAACACATTCCGTAGGTTGACTGGGAACAAAGGTATCCAGCATTACAGCTGGGACGTTATTGAATACAGGCAGATTGAAGTGGAAATGACTTCATATTGAGAAATATAGTGGGGAAATAAACCAGTCAAAGATAATATATGATTTGAGAGGACCAAATGACGTTTATACTATTTAACTGTGACACAATATCGCTTATTGAGATAAAAGTTATTATACACGTTTGATTGCAATTTCAATATTATGTTGGCAACAGTGAACACCCAATTGAGTTATTGTGAATGCTTGCTAGGGCTCGCTAGTAGGAACTACTTTCGTTGAACACCACGAATGATTATTATTATTATTATTATTATTATTATTATTATTATTATTATTATTATTGGAAAATATTTTTTTATTTTGTTACGATCCTTATTAGCATTATTAGGTGCATTTTTATTACACTGTCATGGTATGCTATGGTGTATGGACCACAGGAATAATTACTCAGAGTTGTGGTCAAATTTCAGCGAAATATAATCATTTGGACGCTGGAATAAACCAAAAATTTGGTGTGAGGCTAACGATATGAGGATTTTTCAATGTATATTTTATGTATATATTAACACTAATTTATGCACTAGGTTATTGTTTTTGGCTGTGTATCTCGCGTGGTGTACATAGTAGAGTAATTTAGAAACTATTTTATTTCAAGTGGGAGAGTATATTTCTCTCCGAATTAATTTAAGTTAACGTAGGATAGACACTCGCACACATGGTAAAGCAAAGTTTTAGATTCTCATACAGCAACAACAAATCCCATAGCTTGAGTTACATGTTACTGAATTCTAAGGTTTAAAATTAACGTTTATTGTACTTTGTAAAGAACATATTATAAATCATGAATTGCATGTGGGAAGTCATTAACAATTTCATTCAGATCAATGTTATTATTATTATTAATGTCATAAAACATGTTTTGTAAGAATGGTGTTTACGCCTTTACACAGTGAATCAGTTATATTCGTTGAATTATAATCTATCATGGCAAATATTGTTTTATAAATTAAAATTCAGTAAGCTCTATTAATGAAATGTGGTTACCAATGGTATGGATTGTTGTAATATGAATGTTCTGAGGTACCAGATACGAACACATTATGGTCTATAAGGATGGTGGATTAATAGTGACTATATTTCTGTGTCAGGATAAAATATTATTATGAGTATTATTATTATTATTATTATTATTATTAGTTATCATTATTTTAGTATCTCACCAGTGTAATTCACAGGTTATTAGGAAGGCCTAATGAGGCATAATATTAATGATTTTAGACAGTCAGTTGTGGATTAATAAGGAAATATGGAATTTAATTGTAATTTAAGTCAATATTAACATTTATATATATTTTTATGTAATCTATCAAATGTTTTGTTATCAACAATATTGAATTTGGTGGACAATTATTAATATTCTTAATGATCTATTTAACGATAGCCACTAAAAATAGTAATTTAATACTATTATTATTATTATTATTATTATTATTATTATTATTATTATTATTATTATTGCAAGATTATTATTATTATTATTTCAGTGCGTTGCCAATTCATTTGATAATGTGGGGTTGGAAGATTTGGAGCCATAATATAAATGATTTATAATGGTCAGCTACGAAATTAATTAATTAATTAATTTGATTGCAATTTAATTAGTTAAACAATAATAATTTTTTACTGTAACTTCTAGTATGTTTGGTTGTAAATTTCTTTTTAGAATTTGGCAAATTATTAAAAGCATTTCTGAACATTGATTCACGGATAGTCGTCATATTATTTCAGTTATTATTATTATTATTATTATTATTATTATTATTATTATTATTATTATTATTATTATTGTTACTATTTTACTACATTTTCAATTTGGCTTTCCAAAAATTTAATACAGGCCTTTGTGAGGCATTGTGGAGACATTTATAAGTTCTTTTAAACAATTTATGATGCATTTCAGTAATATCATTAATTCTATTAATTAATTATCATCAACATGTTTATTTATTTACATTTCTTAGAAATATTTATTATTATCTTATATATTTCGATAGATGGCAAATAGTATTCCGACGATTAATTTGAGTTAGCCACAAATAATTTCATTCACATCATTATTATTATTATTATTATTATTATTATTATTATTATTATTATTATTTTATTGATCCACCTGTTATTTTATATGTACACTATTATTCTGGTAATGTGTACAATTACACTGGTATCTAGGAATTTGATAAACAAATCTGGTAATTAATATTTGATATAAAAATTCAATAAATAAAAATATTTTTTTGAAATTAATTAATGAAGTGGTCATGTGTGTTATTAAAGAAAATATTTTTTTCTTTTACAGTCTCATTATGTAATGATATGCTATCAACTAAAATTTATTTCACATTAATTAACATTTTATAAAATTATCTTTACTTTCTTGATTTTATCAATAAAATTTTATATACACATTTTAGTCAAAATAAGTCTGTGTCGTAATTAACATAGTGAGTAGTTTTTCCTAAAGCACTATCCCTATGCATCCCTATTAGACGACGGGGGACTGATCGCGCCTGAGAAGAGGATCTCATATACCTTCGGTAAGTATATATATATATTTTTTAGGGCAGCCGTGGCAACATTTGACATCCAGTCAATACCGAAGGAACAAAAGAAGGGTGCAGTACAGTAATCAACGACGGCAGAAGTAAGGAGGGCATAAAATGCTGACTTACAAAAGCAATGAAGCCTTTCTTAAGAAAATACATTTGCTCGCTGGAAACACTGAAATACGAGTTAGAAGGATGTTTTTGAAGACTTTCGTCTGGAGCGTGGCATTGTATGGAAGTGAAACATGGACACTACCTAGCTCAAAAAGGAGGAGAATAGAAGCTTTTGAAATGTGGTGTTTCAGAAGAATTCTAAAGACGTGTATATTTTATTTATCGTATTTCTTTTAGTGCCGGGAGTGTCCGAGGACATGTTCGGCTCGCCTGGTGCAGATCATTCTATTTGACGCTCATGGGCAGCCTGCGCGCCTGGATGTGAGATGATGATAATGAGGTAGAGAGAGGGTGAAATCCGGCATCGACACGTAGCATGCTCCCGTCGAATAATACCAAGATGTCTGCTCAAAGCTTTACGTCTCCATCCGACAGACGAATCACCATCACTCCATGTGAAAACTCATGGCCAACATTCTGATGCTAGACCATATAGACTAAAGTTAACGCTTTAACGACCATGGCCACGAGGCGGACTAATGCTGAAGATGAGATCGAATCACAAATGAAGAAATACTGAATCGGTTTTGTAAGAGGAGATCGATTTGGCTAAATTTGACCGGAAGAAGAGATAGAATCATAGGATACATCTTAAAGACCCCCAGTATTTGTTCATTTTTGAGGGAAGTGTAGGCGATAAGAACGATATGAGTAGACTAGACAACGTTGTGATATGGACAGCGTGTAATGCTATGATGGTGAATGGGATGGAAAGTCAAGTCGTAAGTTTCACCAAGAGGAAATGTCCTCTCAGTTTTTGTTGATGGGGTGATAGTACCTAATGGGAATCACTGTAAGTGCCTGTCCGAATCGTTGGCTGAATGGTCAGCGTACTGGCCTTCGGTTCAGAGGGTCTCGGGCTCGATTCCCGGCCGGGTCGGGGATTTTAACCTTCAGTGATTAATTCCAATGGCTCGGGGGCTGGGTGTTTGTGCTGTCTCCAACATCCCTCCAACTCACACACCACACATAACACTATCCTCCACCACAATAACACGCAGTTACCTACACATGCCAGGTGCCGCTCACCCTCATCGGAGGGTCTGCCTTACAAGGGCTGCACCCGGCTAGAAATAGCCACACGAAATTATTATTACTGTATTTTTGGGTTGTAGTAAGGATATAAAGGAGATGGATGGTAGGAATAAATATTAGTGCCATATTTCAGTGTGTAGGTTCTCAAACTGCAAACATGTGTGGTCGAGTACGTGGTGGTTGTGGTGATTATTGTTTTAAGAGAAACCATAATTTATTAACACTAAGCATAGGGAAAATATTAAAGGGGTCCGACACTCCGAAAGATGAAGGTATCGGTCAAAGAAGGACCGAGACCACGAAGGGCGTGAACATTATAAGATTCCCTAGGCCTGCACACGTAATACCGTCGGGGTCGGAAAAGAACAAAAGCTGGCTGAGTGAAGTCCAGTTGAATGTGAGGAGTCTGACACAAGTAAATGGAAGAAATGCCAGGACTCAGCTATGTGGCCCGTGGTCACCAACCCACACTCCCAAATCAAGAGCCCCTGAGGCCTGATCGAGTGCTCGCACTGATATTCTGAATTCGGATTTGAAAAGGAGTACTCGATCCGTAATACGTAACAATAAAAAGCGAAATCTCGAAAAAAGTAGACGTCAATCTAGTATTCCGATATCCCAAGCCTTGTGTAATACGCTCATTAAATGGTCCACAAAACTTGCGAAGTGATGTGCCCTGCAACGACAGGCACAACAGCTAGTTAGTAACATTTTTTTTTTAAATTGTCATACACAAGAATTTACGATGTGCTCGGGGAGGTAAGCATCAAATCACCAAAGTCTAACCAAATAACACTTTGGAAAAAAAAAAAAAAAGAACTAAATCCGCGGCTCATAGAGCCCATGGAGAGACCGCTGATCTCTCAGGTGGCTCCGTGTATTGGGATGTTCTGGAAAGCCTACCTCGACTTTCTCCACTCCTTCTCCCGAGGAACTCTCGTAATGGCACCCATATGCCCCTAGCTGAGACTGGCTCTTCACTTTCAACTTTCCAGACGGTGTTAGGTTAGTGAGGCCTGAAAAGTCTTTCATTTTCACTCGCTTATTGGCTCGTTCCTTCACTGGTAGCGATCAGACCTCCTCCTCTTGCCTCAGTTGTTGAAGTAAAGACGTGATACAGTAGTTTCCTCGTTGTCTTCGCCTTAAAACAATGGCCCCACAGCTAGTGTTGCCAGATTTCCAGATAGTAAATAAGGAACACTTCAATTTCTTTGCCACATAGCGCTAAAATAAAACACCATAGCCATTTTATGAATAAGAGACGAGACAAGGGTGTATTTATATACAGGGTTATTCGGCGAAGTTGTCAACCTCGAATATGTTCTGATCCGTTAAAGATATAGACAGTATGTTTTCAAATTCTTAAGTCGTATTAAGGAGCTCATAAAATACTGTCTAATTCGTCTCCATCACGTACGTAATTACCGTGAAACCGGCAGAAACTTTGCTTTTTTAATGGGACTACACGAATTTCACCCAATAGAATAACTGAGAATAGTTAAAATCACAATTAACACAAACTTCATAGACATGTTCAAAATCATTTTCACAGACCTTAATTTATCCAGTAAACAAATTATTCGATTTATTTAATATGTGAGTCACTTTGTTACCAAAAATGATTCCCCTGTTCTTTACATACTCTACAGTCTACATGTACACTAGTACCGTTAGCACACTGCCAGAGGCGCTATTCTCAACTGTAATGACATCTTTTCGGTCAAAGCAGAGAATATGTTGTACTCGATCAAAACAGCGCTCTTTTTTGATACTATACTATTGTCCAAGCCGCGATATTAAAAAAAAAAACGGAAGATTCGGCGTACGGTTTAAAGGGAACACGGAACAAACCATAACGTTCCAGGCAAAACCGTACATCTGGCAACCCTAACCAAAACTATCCACCCCCCTTACGGAGTGCCGTAGATTGCGCCTAGAAGATTATTTTTCTTTTAAAATTTGCTTTACGTTGCACCGACGCAGATAGGTCTTATGGTGTTGATGGCTTACGAAAAAGCTAGGAGTGGGAAGGAAGCGGCCGTGGACTTAATTGAGGTACAGCCTGGTGTGTAAATGGGACACGACAGAAAACCATCTTCAGGGCCGCCGACAGTGGGGTTCGAACCACTATCTCCCGGATGCTAGCTCACAGCTGAGCGCTCCTAACCGCACGGCCAACTCACTTGGTCCTATAAGAATCTCATGTAAGAAAGATTGCCAAATTACTTAATTAGAAATAAAGTGGATTGGTTTGTGTAGAATCTCCAGCCTAGCGCACCCTCTTGCACGTACCTTTGTCCTTATAGGCCATTCTGGCATTGAAACTTGATAACAACAGTAGATACATAGCCTCTTGTCAAGGTCCTCGTATAACCAACAAAAACGGAGGAACTTAACAAACCATAGAAAAATATGCAAGGTACAACAATTACCTCCCCACAGCCTTGATATTGGTGTTCGGTACCAGCCTCCTTCACCTTGTGAGTGCAGACGAGCGTAACCCGTGTGGCTACTGTGCGGTTTCTTTATTGCTCAACGTGACAGTTTTCTATAACAATATTAAAATGCACCTGCGCTTTCAACTAATTGATGACGTCAGACCGTGTTCGTGTGCTCAGTCCTTGATTGTGAGGAAAGGTGAGGGAGAAAGGGATAATAGGGTACAAGCGACTGTTGGTACACACATGCACAGAAATGGTATCCCGACATGAACAATCAACACTGCTCCACTCCAATACTAAAAAGGAGAGGAGGGAGTGAAGGAGTAGTATTAAAGGCCATACCAGTACCGAAAAGGACGAGAAGGGGGAGTGAACGGGAAGTTCTGAAGTTACAGTGTGTGTATTGCTATACATCCACCACTGTGCCCATTTCAATCACAACAGTCTTGTAGTGGGCTGTTACCTGCAGCAATGCGTTAAGCGAGGAGGTGCGGGCCCGCCATTTCTGTGCATGCGTACACTAGAGACGATCAACGAGTCTTTCTTTGTTCGACAGTAAACCTCTAACAAGTAGGCAAAACTTCATTATATCCTCATGGGGATGGGGGCGGTAGCGTAACCTGCACTGTATCCCCTGCCTGTCGTAAGAGGCGACTAGAAGTGGGATCAGGGGCTCTGAACTTGGGAGCATGGGTTGACGACCACGGTTCTACTTACTTGTGCCAGGCTCCTCGGTTTCGTCTTTCCTATCTCCCTTTGTCAACTCTCGTTCCAACCCGATCCGGAAGGTATTAGGTTTTGGAGGCCCTTCATGGACCTTCACTTTGTTTGCCGATACTTTCATTTTTCAACGCGTTGCGCCTCTTCCATTTCCCTTCTGATTAGTAATAATAATGGCGCATGGCCTCCGGAGAGGCCTGGTGCAGATCTATTTCTAAGACGGCCTATTAGGCGACCTGCATGTCTGTGAATATGAGAGCCCTACCTAGGATGATTTCTAATGTTGAATACGCACACACACCCAGCCCCTAAGCCATTGGAATTAACCAATTAAGGTTAAAATCCCCGATCCAGCCGGAAATCGAACCCGGGACCCTCTGAACCGAAGGCCAGTACGCTGACCATTCAGCCAACGAGTCGGACTTCTGATTAGTGTTAATAGAGGATAGTTGCCCAGTTGAACACAACAACCTGCGAGTAAATTATTATTAACAAGTACATCGCAAATGGGAAATATCGCGGTGGCAATGGTCACTTACAGTAGTGTGATAATAAAGTAACGTTAACATAATTACCCAACAACAACAACAACAAACAACAAGAGTACAACAAGCAATTCCAGGAAAGAAAGTATCACAATAAATACTGCTTTCAATCAATCAATCGATCAATCAATCAATCAATCAATCAATCAATACTGATCTGCATTTAGGGCAGTCGCCCAGGTGGCATATTCCCTATCTGTTGCTTTCCTAGCCTTTTCCTAAATGATTTCAAAGAAATTGGAAATTTATTGAAAATCTCCCTTGGTAAGTTATTCCAATCCCTAACTCCCCTTCCTATAAATGAATATTTGCCCCAGTTTGTCCTCCTGAATTCCAACTTTATCTTCATATTGTGATCTTTCCTACTTTTATAAACGCCTTTCAAACCTATTCGTCTACTAATGTCATTCCACTCCATCTCTCCGCTGAAAGCTCGGAACATACTACTTAGTCGAGCAGCTCTTCTTCTTTCTCTCAATTCTTCCCAACCCAAACATTGCAACATTTTTGTAACGCTACTCTTTTGTCGGAAATCACCCAGAACAAATCGAGCTGCTTTTCTTTGGATTTTTTCCAGTTCTTGAATCAGGTAATCCTGGTGAGGGTCCCATACACTCGATCCATACGCTAGTTGGGGTCTTACCAGAGACTTGTATGCCCTCTCCTTTACATCCTTACTACAACCCCTAAACACCCTCATAACCATGTGCAGAGATCTGTACTCTTTATTCACAATCCCATTTATGTGATTACCCCAATGAAGATCTTCCCTTATATTAACACCTAGATACTTACAATGATCCCCAAAAGGAACTTTCACCCCATCAACGCAGTAATTAAAACTGAGAGGACTTTTCCTATTTGTGAAACTCACAACCTGACTTTTAACCCCGTTTATCAACATACCATTGCCTGCTGTCCATCTCACAACATTTTCGAGGTCACGTTGCAGTTGCTCACAATCTTGTAACTTATTTATCACTCTATAGAGAATAACATCATCCGCAAAAAGCCTTACCTCCGATTCCAGTTTAACCTTTTCACTCTCATGTTTCTTTCAGCCTTATGCATGCCCTATACCAGATTTTTCTGGACGTTTCGATAGTGGTTGTAACAGGCCATAAATACTTTGTATTTACACAGCTACTGAAAAGTCATGGAACAACAATATTAGCAATGGTTTTCTCCTAACACTTTTCCCAAAATTTGAAAGAACTTGGGGTGATAAATGTCGACAGCTTGTTTCTCTGAAACTTATCTCCACTATATTCATAAAAAATCAGACTCATCATCACTGCCTAAAATTTGTAAAATATAATCTTTCGTTATGCTTTTTTTACACTCCCGTGCACTCATCTCAGAAGACAGCTGTGAAAGAAAAACACAAGGCACATAATTATCGTCAAAAAACGGTAAGGTGATTTATGAATCGTCCGTCATCTGAACAAAGCATGTCAACAGCGTTGGACTGAACTCGGAAGTGAACAAGAGCGCATTGCTTTAAATCCGAATTAACTCGTGTTTGGGTCAGCAGCAGAAATGTTGACATACGAGTTAACTCGGGCATGGGATGGAAAAGGTTAACATTCTAAATCCAGCATTATCTCACACACAACTTAAGTATTTCCAATGCTTAACACTACGGCTTACTAGCATAAAAAAACATTACAGGTGATAATAAAGTGAAGGTAAACCATAATTACCCTACAACAGCAACAAAAAGAGTACAACAAGCAATTCTATGGAAAGAAAATATGACAGCAAATACTAGTCTACTAGTTTAACTCTCTAAATCCAGCATCATTATTTACTAATTCACACGCAACTTAAGTATTTCCAGCACTTAACACTACGGCTTACAATACTATAGGTTGAACTTACTACTAGCTTAACCTTACAAGTGATAATAGAGTAAAGTTAAAACATAACTTCCCAACAACTACAACAAGAGTACAAATGGGTCCGTCGTGCTGCAATAGCATTTTCTGGATCAGTGAGGAAAGCAATGGCAAACTACCTCACTCCTCATCTTGCCTAGTACACCTCATTTTGGTGCAGCCATCGGTTGTTGCGGTTTCCCCGTAACCATATAACCTTCGGCGGTGCTACTTGAGGATCCAACCAGCCTCTGGGCTGATGACCTCACAGACAGACAGAAGAATAGTGATATTGAATGTGAACAAAAATAACTCAAAGTACTGTATTTGAAGATCCATCAGAAGACGTGTTGCGCCTACTTGTACTTGAATTCAGTTCGTCGATCTGCATTTTTTTTTTTCACGGCTTCATTGTATGTTTCTATTGACGTTTTAAATGCCTCGTTTAAGGTATATTACCGTTTTCCCAAAATGCGCTAGAGAAACAATGGATGCAACATGATTTTTAGAATTTTCATGGCGCACGCGTGTTACAGCGTGGACTGACGGCGAAGGCGAAACAGTGCAGCTGTGAAGAACGCACACTATCCTGTTGTTTTTTTTTTTTTTTTTTTTTTTTTTAATGCGCGCGCGAAGTGTGAAGTGTGCGGCGGCTATTGGAATACAGTGTACAGTGAACTGGCCTAGAATACAAGGACAGTTGCAGTAGGGACCGTAGTGTAATTGTTTTAGCTCGTATGTGTTAGAATACATAAGCTGTGTGATTGAACATTGAGAGAGTGTTAACCAGAGTGACTGCGTGCGAACTCTGTATCGTGCACAGATTTGAGATTCTGTGTAGCTGTGTGTAACTGATTTTTAGAACTAATTAACAAATTTTAGTGTAGACACTACCAGTCGAGTATTTATTATCTGTCTACTACCCCACCATTATTATTATTATTATTATTATTATTATTATTATTATTATTATTATTATTATTATTATTATTATTATTATTATAGAGTAACTCGCTTATACGTTAGATCCATTCTTAACATTCACAACATTATATCATGTTCCATGCATTTTACACTGTATTGTACAAACTAACGTGCAGAGGAAAAAACATCAAAGAACAGCCTTCTGTAAAATATGATTGGTATACTAACCAATCCTTCAATTTTGTAAAAAAAATATGATAAGTGTATGAATCGAGACCATTCTATCAATCACTACTGATCTGCATTTAGGGCAGTCGCCCAGGTGGCAGATTCCCTATTTGTTGTTTTCCTAGCCTTTTCTTAAATAATTGTAAAGAAATTGGAAATTTATCGAACATCTCCCTTGGCAAGTTATTCCAATCCCTAACTCCCCTTCCTACAAACGAATATTTGCCCCAATTTGTCCTCTTGAATTCCAACGTTATCTTCATATTGTGATCTTTCCTACTTAAGACACC
Organism: Anabrus simplex; assembly: GCF_040414725.1. Lineage (NCBI taxonomy): Eukaryota > Metazoa > Arthropoda > Insecta > Orthoptera > Tettigoniidae > Anabrus > Anabrus simplex. The sequence goes on along the minus strand of NC_090265.1, from coordinate 1,686,539,587 downwards.
ACTCAGACTTATTCGTCTACTGATGTCCTCCCACGCCATCTCTCCACTGACAGCTCGGAACATACCACTTAGTCGAGCAGCTCGTCTTCTTTCTCCCAAGTCTTCCCAGTCCAAACTTTGCGACATTTTTGTCGGAAATCACCCAGAATAAATCGAACTGCTTTTCTTTGGATTTTTTTCAGTTCTTGAATCAACTAATCCTGGTGAGGGTCCCATACACTGGAACCATACTCTAGTTGGGGTCTTACCAGAGACTTATGTGCCTTCTCTTTTACATCCTTGCTACAACCCCTAAATACCCTCATAACCATATGCAGAGATCTGTACCCTGCACTTATCATTGTCATTGTATTATTAGGTGTGTTTAAATCGTTGCCTACGCTATAATACAAGGCCTTGAAATGCACTCGTGGAAACGGGTTGCTTCCTAGTTCACCATTCAGCCGCTAGGATCGCGGTGTTGCCCCCTTGTATTCGCATGGCCGTATATGTCAATAAGTAAAGTATATCCTAAATAAAAAGAACTGAATGTTTTTGCGAGTATTGACAGTACTTTATTTATAGAGCGGTGCTGCATTGACTTGGATATGTCATTGGAGTTTCAAAACTTTCCTTCTGAGGGGCTTCTTATCAAGTTTCAAAACTTTCTCTCTTCTACTTGAGTGGCTCAAAGCAATGTTGTCTAACAGAGGTCTCAGAAATTTTCATAGTAGAAAAAGAGGTGGTTTGTCGCCTTTACACTTTCCACACTTAATTTCACTGTTGAACATGTCTTTCAAAAAAATAAACGTACACCTTTTAGTAACTCTCTTCGGGACAAGTACTGCGTAGCGGAAGTGACAAATTCCGTCGTTCACTGCAGAAGTGCCACAGACGATTTTCGGTATCTTAGGGCTCCTCGATCTTGAAAACGAATAAGACACAATGTTGGACTTTGAGTAGCTGGAGAACAGATATGTTCTAAACAGCCTTTACAGTCTGTTTTTTTCTTTAGCCACACGAACCATAATGTCATTGTATTCCGCTTGGCGTCTTAGGTAGCTGAAGAAGAGCTCGATGTCATATTTCGTTAGGTTCCTCATCAATGCAAAATGCAAATGTATACTTATGAGGTATTTTACGCAGGCCACAGTGGATTGGGTAGTCAAGATCTATGCCTGATACATTTCTCTCATGATTCTTTTTTACTTTCTCTGAATGCATTTTAAGTTTCTTAATATATGACAGGAAATCATTAATTAACCAACTGAGGAGTTCATCTTTAGTACTAAAAGATGGTGTTTTTTTTTTTTTTTTTTTTTTTGCTAGTGACTTTACATCGCACCGACACAGATAGGTATTATGGCGACGATGGGATAGGAAAGGCCTAGGAGTTGGAAGGAAGCGGCCGTGGCCTTAATTAAGGTACAGCCCAGCATTTGCCTGGTGTCAAAATGGGAAACCACAGAAAACCACCTTCAGGGCTGCCGACAGTGGGATTCGAACCCACTATCTCCCGGATGCAAGCTCACAGCCGTGCGCCCCTAACCGTACGACCAACTAGCCCGGTTAAAAGATGCTCGTTTGTTCTCGTTCCTGAATATGTCCCATGTGAGGTGTTGCAGACGTTATGCGCATTGAACAATTTAATAAAATGCTCCATAAAACAAATGGCTTAATTTAAACTGTATTTTATGCTCTCGGGACAATACCACCTCCATACTTTACAAACCAGAGATTGTTTCAAGGTAAAATACAATATTTTTAGCTCTTGCTACAATCATTTTCGTGAAATTTGTTGGGCAAATTATTTTCCTCGTTGGTTTCCTAATTTAAGACTTCTGAGTTTGAAGATGCCTCTCCAATGATTGCCGGTCACGGTAGCATAGTTTAAAAAATGTCCAGTGACAAATTTTGGGATCGCCCGATTCTTATGACGTAACTCGGATCAAAACTTAGGAACAGAGGCCTACTTCGATCAGCTTGAAGTTGTATCTCATGCGTTAATACTTCCTCTGTATAATGTTTCGAACATTGAACATTCACTGGAAACTTGTGAAATGAACTTCCACTACCTTTAATTTCTCGTGAATAAACATGACTGGAACTGCGAATGCTCAACATCTGACGAATACATAATACATTCACAACCAACTCAGTTAATGAACACGTTTAAAGGCGCGAGCCTGGTAGACAGGAGGCAAGATAGTGATCCTAGCGGCCCGGCATTGAACTTCAGTGTAACCACTTCCATAGCGTTTTACGGGCTCTATTTCCAGGTCTTGTATTGTAACGTAGGCAACGGTTTAAATCAAGCTATTTTGTTGATAACCCGCTGATTTTTGTCACATATACTTATTTTGTAGAATTATGGCAACCCCAGCTGCTGCTGCTGCTGCTGGTGGTGGTGGTGGTGGTGATTTCTGTTTAAGTAGGACATAACATTTTTCTTTGACTTCCTTAAGTAAAATCGCCAGCACTAGGCTTCCTTTCACTGTAAATTAATGTTTTCTATATCTAAAACTGCCTCGATAAATGTTCAACACGATAGTGAAGACCACATTAAAACTCGTTCCATAGTTCTCGAGACTAGCCTACACTGTATTTTGTCATACCTACCGATTCGTTGTTTTACTCCTTGCAGTGATCAGCTCCACTAACGACATTTCCAGCTGAGGATAGCCCAAATATCGTCACCTGAAGCAGAGACAGTGAAGCTTTCTCTCAATTTTGTGATTTTCCTCACGCAACTCTAGACTTATCCTTGCATGACCTGAGAACAAAGCTACTTCCTGAGAAACGTACGCACTCATTAACAACTTCTCTCCTTGAGTATGACGACACTGCATATAATGATGTTGCTGGCACGCCAGATTTATTCAGCTTCTTAATTAGAAATATCGTCGGGCTCCGTGGATAACTGACCTTTGGTACAAGAGGTCACGGGTTTGGTTCTCGGCTAGGTCGTGAAATTTAAACTTAATTGCTTATTTTCTCTGGCTAGAGGACTGGATATTTGTGCCGTCTTCGACACATTAGATTTCATCCTGGGTGGGACCAAATACCGTATAGACCAGTGGTTCTCAACCTTTGTGGGTCTACACCCACTTTGTATCTGTAAATTATTTCACGCCCCCCCCCCCCCTTTCCCCCCACAATGAATTATTGATTTACACAAGTTCTACTTTTATATGATTTTATGTATGATTATTAATTATGAGTGTTTAATACATAACAGTACATGTTTCAAAGTGGCTCAGTGGCTTAGTGGCTGAGACGGTCGAGGCGCTGACCCTCTGACCCCAACTTGGCAGGTTCGATCCTGGTACAGTCCGGTGGTATTTGAAGTTGCTCAAATACGTCAGCCTCGTGTCGGTAGACTTACTGGCACGTAAAAGAACTCCTGCGGAACTAAATTCCGGCATTTCGGCGTCTCCGAAATCAGAAAAAGTGTGATGTACAGTAAATAACATTATTATTCAAAGTAATAATTACAATGCAATCACTTTACAAAGAAAGCCACGAATAACACAAATATCAATACAACAAGAGAATAAAACAAATTACAGTAAATATATTATGGAGGATTCCATACTCACTGCAATTAACATTTCAAACGACATCATTTGATTTGATTTTATAACAACAGAATTAGTGATGAATGACAGGGCTGGCACTGTTTTTCATTCACAAATTTTTTAAAGGTTTGATTCCAACTGTGATAGTGCACTACTCAGATCACATTCAACATCTAGCCGTGCTCGGGATTTTGATTTGACATAAGCCAGCGTAGAAAACCCAGATTCACATAGATATGTTGATGTAGAGTGCACCAACAACTTTGCAGCTTCCACAGCAACTTGTGGCTATATTGAAAACTGATTTAACCAAAATTCTTCTATAGTCAAATGTAGAAACTCAGCTTTTGCTTCAGAATCACATTTTAGGTCGATTGCCTGCTCCTGAAGGGTATCAGGAAGCAAATCCAGTTCTATTTTGAACGAATTTCGTGCCAACTGAAATTGCCAGCTATCTGAAGAAATGTCTGTAAAGTAGCGTCCAACTTCGATTTTCAAAGATGACAAATGTTCTGAAATCAAGTTCTTCAATTCACTTTTCAAATGTGAAAGAAGATTTTGTGTGTCATCAAGAGACTCGTTAAGTATAATTATTTTAGTAAAAACTTTTTTTCTACGTGTACGATTTAGGGGTGATGAAGATAACCTTTTGTAGCAGATTATTTTCTTTGACACAAATTCGTGTGTTTTTTCATTGATCACCACTCCTCCCCTGAAATTCTCCAACGTCTCCTCCGGTATAGACAATACAAGATACTTCCGCATTTAACCTTGTTAAAATGGGAGACAATTCGCAAGTGGCACTCACAATGGCGTGACCTGGAAACTCGCGCCGAATTCAAATATCAATGGAAATTCATATACGGAAATTGATAAATAAATCGCGTACAAAAAAAGTGTTACTAAGATATTAACTTCAAATTTGCTGAAGCAATGCTGGATAAATGTAGGAAGAATTACTTAGCAGGTTATTAATTAAAGACTGAAATTAGAGATATATTCAGGTTATGAAATTCACTGCTGTGAAAGGGCTTGATATTTCATTCATGCATTACTTTTGTTTTCTGCTTCAGCATTCCTGCCTGAACGTTTCCGGTTAGATTTGTCTATTCCCTCGTTTAAAAAACTTTGTATCATCACATTAAAACACTTGTCAATGAACAGATCGGCATATTCCTGTTTTTTTTTCTCTCTTGGAAGGACTACCCCTTTTGGAAGGGGCGGTAGCATTTGATGTTTTATTTTTTGGGAGATTCTGTGTTGATGCAGATCACGGCTTTAATTTGAGGAAAGGAGTTAAAAGAAAGGAAAGCATGAAAATGTTATTGATAGTTATGTTTTGAGGAATATTTTCGTACAACTAGAATCAGAATATAACATACCTTTCGCTGTATAATCGGGGATTCGCAAAAGGTCGCTAACCTGGAAATGCTTGTTGTTGCTTGTTGTTTAAAGTCTAAGTCATCGGCCAACCTGAAAATGATCTGAATAGATCTCATAATTCTTATACAAGCGTAACGTCCCTTCTCTCATGTATTTCTTATCCATATCACTTCTTTGATATTTCAATACCTACTGATCACACCTACAACAACGCAACGGTATTGAAGAGTAACACCGAGCTCGATAGCTGCAGTCACTAAAGTGTTTTTTCTTATTTCATTTTTTTTTCTTTTAGCTAGTTGCTTTACATCGCACCGACACAGATAGGTCTTATGGCGACGATGGGAGAGGAAAGGCCTAGGAGTTGGAAGGAAGCGGCCGTGGCCTTAATTAAGGTACAGCCGTACAGGTCACAGCCGCGCGCCTCTAACCCCACGGCCAGCTCGCCCGGCTCACTTAAGTGCTGCCAGTATCCAGTATTCGGGAGATAGTGGGTTCGAACCCCACTGTCGGCAGCCCTGAAGATGGTTTTCCGTGGTTTCCCATTTTCACACCAGGCAAATATACCTTAATGAAGGCTACGGTCACTTCGTTCCCACTCCTAAGCCTTTCCGGGCCGGGTTGAGTGGCTCAGACGGTTAAGGCACTGGCCTTCTAACCCCAACTTGGCAGGTTCGATCCTGGCTCAGTCCGGTGGTATTTGAAGGTGCTCAAATACGACAGCCTCGTGTCGGTAGATTTACTGGCACGTAAAAGAACTCCTGCGGGACTAAATTCCGGCACCTCGGCGTCTCCGAAGTCCGCAAAAGTAGTTAGTGGGACGTAAAGCAAATAGCATTAGCATTATTATTATTATTATTATTATTATTATTATTATTATTATTATTATTATTATTATTATTATTATTATTATTATTATTATTATTATTATTAAGCCTTTCCGGTCCCATCGTCGCGGTGCGACGTAAAAGCAACTTGTTGAACAGGGAAAGGTTGCCAGCATTTTAGACAGTGCTTTCGCTTATGTGGATTGTGGAAAGGTATTGTTCCCGAGTGGCGGGAACTGAGTGCGTAGTCGGGCACCGCACGGTTAGCAGTTAAGAGTAGGTCTACTGAATAAATGTTTAGTTTACGAGTAGATTTCTTGTTGCGCGTAGGTTATTAGCGGTATTACTATTGCATTCGTGTTAGCTAGTGGAGTGCAGTCGAACGAAGTCAGGTGATGCAGGAAATATTAGATTAGGAAAGAGAGATAATCCACCTGATAGCCAGCCCTATTAGGGAATGAAAAGATCGGCCTCCTAATCAGTTCATATTAATAACATTTATTTTATATGATGTTTGGATTAAGCAGGGCTTGAGTCAAAACTCAAGATTACAATTGCCACCATCAGGCAGATTGTTTTATTTATCTGCTATTTGCTTTACGTCGCACCAACACAGATATGTCTTATGGCGACGATGGGATCGGAAAGGCTTAGGAAGTGGAAGGAAGCGGCCGTGGCCTTAATTAAGGTACAGCCCCGGCATTTGCCTGGTGTGAAAATGGGAAACCACAGAAAACCATCTTCAGGGCTGCCGACAGTGGGGCTCGAACCCACTATCTCCCGATTACTGGATACTGACCGCAGGCAGATAGTCTCTTTCAGATTTTATTTGAAAAAGAAAATCCAATACATGGTTCTTCAAGTTAGGGAGTACAAATGGTGTCTAACAATCGCCAATGATTTTTCAACACAGAGTCTGGATAATAGTGTCCGGAAATTTGTTTATTTTTAAGAAGTTCAGCGTCTCCTTAGGAATTGCTCCTCTAGCACCAATCATAAAGCCAATGGCTTCCCATTTCGTAATTCCATACGTCTTTCCGAGATCCTCAAAGCATGGTTCATATAAATGACCTTGTTCTCCTCACACACTAATCTAGGATGCTGTTCATTTTCCTCGAACCTTACAATGGCATCAATCACCACACCCGTAGCTTAAAGGAAGTAGATGAATATTGTTAATTGAGTAGTAAACTAACAATGGCAGAAGTAAGGAGGACATAAAATGCAGACTAGCACTCACAAGGAAGACCTTTCTTAAGAAAAGAAATTTGCTCACTTGGAACATTGATATAGGAATTAGAAAGATGTTTTTGAAGAATTTACTCTGGAGCGTGGCACTATATGGATGTGAAATATGAAAAGAGAATAGAAGCTTTTGAAATGTGGCGTTACGAAAGAATGCTGAAGATGAGATGGATAAAGCGAATCACGAATGAAGAGATACTGAATCGAATTGGACCGGGCGAGTTGGCCGTGCGCGTAGAGGCGCGCGGCTGTGAGCTTGCATCCGGGAGATAGTAGGTTCGAATCCCACTATCGGCAGCCCTGAAGATGGTTTTCCGTGGTTTCCCATTTTCACACCAGGCAAATGCTGGGGCTGTACCTTAATTAAGGCCACGGCCGCTTCCTTCCAACTCCTAGGCCTTTCCTATCCCATCGTCGCCATAAGACCTATCTGTGTCGGTGCGACGTAAAGCCTCTAGCAAAAAAAGAATCGAATTGGTGAGAGGAGATCGATTTGGCTAAATTTGACAAGAAAAAGAGAATGATAGGACACATCTTAAGAAACCAAGCACTTGTTCCATTGTTTTTTGAGGGAAGTGTAAGCAGTAAGAACGGTAGGGTTAGACAAAGGTATGGATATGACAAACAGATTGGAGCAGATGTAGGATGTAGGAATTAAGTAGAAATGAAAAGATTAGCACAGGATAGGGTGACATGAAAGCTGCAATAAACCAGTCTATGGACTGATGACTCAAACAACATCAGTATGGTGACATATAGTATTAGACATCCGATATTTCATGTTAAGACATTTCTCCTAAAGAAGAAATCGTATGATAGAACCGTTCACAAACTTGTGTTTTTTGTTCGTGGGGAACTTCGAAACACAAAGCCTACAAAAAAAAGTCGACGTACTCTTGCAGCCCTGGAGAATGAAATCAAGCAACTGACACGTGAAATTTCAGAGACGGAGAAACAACGAGTGTTTCGGAATGTTTTCCTATGCAATAATAATCTAGAATGATCGACATATTTGTTTCATCAATTGCTTTGATGAAATGTAAGATCTACATTCATTTTCAGTTTCAACCAATCAATCAAGCAGTCACCACTGATCTGCACTTAGGGCAGTCGCCCAGGTGGCAGATTCCCCATCTGCTGTTTATCTAATCTCTTCTTAAATAATTTCAAATAATTTGGAAATTTATCAAACATCTCCCTTGGCAAATTATTCCAATACCTGACTGCTCTTTCTATAAACGAATATTTGCCACAATGTATCCTCTTGAATTACAAATTTATCTTCGTAGTGTGACTTTCCTACCTTTAAAAACACCACTCAAACCTATCCATCTACTAATGCCATTCCAAGTCATCTTTTCACTGATAGCTGGGAACATACCGTTTAGACGAGCAGCTCGTCTCCTTACTCCCAAGTCTTCCCAGACCAAAGTTAGCAACATTTTCGTAACGCTACTCTTTTGTCAGAAATCTCTCAGAACAAATCAGGCTGCTTTTCTTTGGATGTTTTCCCACACACTGGAACCATACTCTTAATTGTACGCTATCACCTTCACATCCTTACTACAACCCCTAAATACACTCTTTACCATGTGAAGAGATTTTTGAAGACTTTTCCTCGTATTAACACTAGGTACGTACAGTGTACCCCATGAGGAACTTTCACTCCATCAACACAGTAATTAAATCGGAAACTCACAACCTGACTTTGTTTACGTAGCGCATACCTATCTACGAAATGTCACTGTAATACAGTAGTTGTCCCAAATGGAACATAATAATTGCTTTTACACAAATAAAGTCGAAAATCTGCGGTAAATTAAGAAATAGTACGAAATATTTTACTTGCAGAGAATGATGATGATGATGATGATGATGATGATGATGATGATGATGATGATGATGATGATGATGATTGTTGTTTAAAGGGGCCTAACATCGAGGTCATCGGCCCCTAATGGTACGAAATGAAATGACAAACAAAAAGTTCAAAAACATCCACTGACCAAAATAATAATTTTAAAATGCCATGAAGAATGAATGGATGGAAATGAACCCAAAACAATCAGTGGATCCGACTCAAAAAACTATCATAAATAATAGTATTATTGACCAAGGGACCACTTATAAAGCACAATCCTGAATCGAGGATGCTTGATGTCTAAAGGGGTCCAAAATCCAGGTCAAAGGCCCCTCAAATGGTACTTATCGCTAGTAAAGGAGAACCATGGTATTTCTCAAGTTGCGGTACTAATCAAAGGTAGCGTAAACTCACGCTCTTCCAAACATTATGGTACTAGTCACAAGTATTGTACGTCGTACAGGTATCGTAGACCTATGGTGTTTCTCACACAATGGCGCCACTCATAGCCAACACAAACCGATGAGGTATCTCACCTAGGTGTACTAGTCACGGGCGCCGGTATTCCCGTGGTGTTCCTCACATAATGGGTACTAATCACAGGCAACGCAGACCCACGGTGTCGCTCATATAGTGGTACAACTCACAGGCAACGCCCAACCCCACGGTGTTGCTCACATGGGTACGACTCACGGATACTGGAAACCCACAGGGGAAGCACTCTCTGCTGCTACTAATCACAAACCTATTTCGTACCTAATATAGTGGTACTACTCGCAAGTAAAGGCGACCCATGGTGTTCCCAGCGTGATGATACTGATCAAAAGTAGTTTTATGGTTCTGAGACAATCATCCCTTGGTCGCCCTTTTAGTCGCCTCTCACGACAGGCAGGGAATACCATGGGTGTATTTTTCGTCTGCGTCCCCCACCCGCAGGGGGTAGAGACAGAGAAAAAAAAGAAGAAGAAAGAAGGGATCCGTCACTTCGAAAAATGAAGTAACGGTCGAAGAAAGGCAAGGGCCACGAAGGGCGTGAAAATGAAAGACTCCCTAGGCCTCGAATGCTCTAATACCGTCGGGGTCGGAAAAGAACAAGAGTTGACCAAGGGAGGTCGGACAGGATAGATGAAAGTGAGGAGCCTGACATAAGTAAGTGGCAGCAATGCCAAGACTCAGCTAAGGGCCCCGTGGTCGCCAATCCACACTCCCAAGTTGAGAGTCCCTTGGGCCCCTTTTAGTCGCCTCTTACGACAGGCAGGGGATACCGCGGGTGTATTCTACATGTGCGTCCCCCACCCGCAGGGGGAGAATGATATGGATACATACTTTATTACCTTACAACTTTTTTTTCTGCTACGTCGCAGCGCTTTCGTATGTGTTTTGTTTGTCTAACACTTTCGTGTGTGATGTCTTTGCTCACTGAAGTTGTTTGCATTAATTAGGTGTCGTTTCGTTCATATTGCTCGTTCGTTTTGTGCTCTAACTCATTCATTAAAATGATTTATTTATTGTTGTTTGAACTGCCCGCGCTAGTCATATGGACAAAGATAATGAGAATTCACAGACATAGCACTCCCATTCGTAGGTGCTAGCCCTGGACCTCAAGAAAGAAATAAAAGACGGCACGAGCAGTTCTGTCTACGCCCCGTAAGTACGTATACATATTTCTCTAGATATTTCTCTAGTAGCGTCGGTATTTCCTAATTTACCGCAGATTTTTCACGTCGTTTGTGTAAAAGAACTTATTATGTTCCATTTGGGACAAATATTACAGTGACATTTCGTAGATAGGTATGCGCTATTAATTTTTAATAATAATTTAGGCCACCCGTAATGAAACTGAACGCCTACGATCCTATATCTTACCGATGACTGTAATAATAATAATAATAATAATAATAATAATAATAATAATAATAATAATAATAATAATAATAATAATAATAATCCGGGAGATAGGGGGTTTTCACAGCAGACAAATGCCAGGCAAATTAAGGCCACGACCGCGTCCTTCCTACTCCTAACCCTTTCCTATCCCATCGTCGCCATAAGACCTATCTGTGTCGGTGCAACGTAAAGCAAGTTCTAATGATAAATTAAATAATAATAATAATAATAATAATAATAATAATAATAATAATAATAATAATAATAATATAATCTCGTGTGGCTATTTCTAGGCTGATACAGTCCTTGTAGGGAAGACCCTCAGACGAAGGGGAGCGATATCTACCGTGAATGGAAATCTGCGTTTATTGTAGTGGAGGATAATGGTGTGTGTGAGTTGCAGGGACGTTGGAGACAGCACAAATACCCAGTCCTCGAGCCAAAGGAATTCCCAGCCGGTAATCGAACCCGTGGTCCTCTGAACCAAAGATCCGGGACACACTAGCAATGGACAGCGGGCAGTCTGTTTCCCCGACGTCCCCTGCACGGTGCGGTAACTTTTCCTTGCCCCTCCCTGCATATACTAAAAATATTGCGAAGTAACAGTAGTCATTCGCTATGTGTATAAATGAGTTTTAAGAAGAATTAAACAATAGTCATGAAAATATCATGCGTATAATACAAAAACAATGAAACGACACTAATATTTAAATATTTCATACACCCGGAATTTGCTTTTCTGCCAATTTATAGAACTGATGTAGACTAGAAATTAAATCAAAATGTGTTCAGTAGTTTTGATAAAAGGTGGAACATACACAAACACACTCTGCAATCTTTGGCCAGAAACACCGATCCAGGAAGACATGAATACTATCTTGAATCTGGTTCAGTGCGAACTTTATTCGAAGTTTCCTTGAAATAGCGTAGGCGGTAGAGTGCGTAAAGAATGTTATTTTCTTGTACTTCTTATGGATCGTAATGTAACATTGAAACTTTTCAGTCTGTCAAAACCACTAATTTTAACACATACAGAGTGGTCGAAAACAATTTGAACCGAATATATGAACGCTAGAGGGTTGGTCATACTGATAAATAATTTGAAAAAAAAATCGATATCTCACGTCGTTGGCATTTTATCAGATGCTGAAGTTAGCCAATTAGATAGCTTCGCGGACGACTTCAAATGGGAGGTGTTTGAACACGGAGCTCCGAGCTGATGGATCGTTCCACAGCAAGTACGCTACCATGACACCGGATGAAACCCAAGGTGCTTTTGTATTTCATGCTGGTTTCTCGGCATGACTCTCAAGTCAGGTAATTTACCAACACCGTCTCGCAAAGTCCATTTTAATTCGCCCGCGAAACGATCTGATTGGTTACCTTCAGCAGCTGGTGAAGCGACAACGGCGCCATGTTTCCATTTTTTTTTTATGATTTATCAGTACGATCAACCCTCTAACGCGCGTATACCAGGTTCACGTTGTTTCCAACCACCCTGTATAAGCTATAACATACCTACATAAAAACCAAAGAATGGCATATTTCTTTCTACAAGGACATCCTCAGATTCTACCAAATCACTTTAAATCATGCGCAATATGTACAATATCGTTTACGTTGCGTGAACTTGTCAATGATGGTGAACTGGTGATGTTATGAACAAGTGATACTAAATATGATCGTGGTAGTCCCCCCACTCTCATCTTAGTAACTTTGAGAGACATGATACTGTATAGGCTTTTAGGCTTATGCCGTGTCAAGAAAATAAAGTGATTTTTTTTTTTGGTAGGGGCTTTACGTCGCACCGACACAGATAGGTCTTATGACGACGATGGGATAGGAAAGGCCTAGGAGTTGGAAGGAAGCGGCCGTGGACTTAATTAAGGTACAGCCCCAACATTTGCCTGGTGTGAAAACGGGAAACCACGGAAAACCATCTTCAGGGCTGCCGATAGTGGGATTCGAACCTACTATCTCCCGGATGCAAGCTCACAGTCGCGCGCCTCTACACGCACGGCCAACTCGCCCGGTTAAAGTGAAATTCTTTACGTTTCGCAGAGAACTGTGCTCTGCGTCATCAGAAGAAAATCTCGACTATCCACGAGAAAGGCTTCTTAAACAATGAGCTTTTGAAATTTAGACGTTATAATAGTAGAAATGGTACGTTCATTCGTCACCAGATGGCTCTCCGGACGTGGCACAGTGCTAGCGTTCGAAGCGGAAGCTGACCGAACCATCAGAATCAGTCTAAGAGTGTCACATAAACATGTGTACGTAACATATGACATTGACAGGTGTCTCAGTGTTTTCCAAATTCGTACGCTCCTCATCGCCAGATGATTCATTCCAGGCTTGTATCAATGTCATACACCTGTCAATGTTATATGTTACGTACACATGTCATGTGACCCTCTTAGACTGATTCTGATGGTTCGATCAGCTTCCGCTTCGAACGCTAGCGCTGTGCCGCGTCCGAGGAGCCATCTGGTGACGAATGAACGTACCATTTCCACTTCTATTATAACGCCTAAATTTCAAAAGCTCATTGTTTAAGAAGCCGAGTCGAGATTTTCTTCTGATGACGCAGAACATTATCTGAGAAACGTAAAGAATTTCACCTTATTTTCTTGACACGGCATAAGCCCAAAAGCCTATACAGTATCATGACTATAAGTACGGGCCGGGAAAACATTAATAGCAACCCTGAGAGAGTTTACTTGTAAGCTGCTAATCGTCCGGTACCTTCCGCGACTGCGTTTGGACTGAAGACAGCTCCCTTGCTCCAGTTCTGGTAACTGTGAAGGAGAATAATGACTCTTAATACACTTCTCTTCGTCTGCTTACAAGATATCCCAATACCAACCAACACATAAACATGCAGTAGTGTATACCTGCCTCTAGGACCGTACTCAGGATTGGTAACTGTGAAGGAGGATAAGGACTCTTAATACACTTCGTCTGCTTACAAGATATCCCAATACCAACCAACACATAAACATGCAATAGTGTATACCTGCCTCTAGGCCCGTACTCAGGATTATTATTTTCGTGGAGTGGGGCCAGGCTCGAAACGTCGTTGGGGTATTAGACGTGACCATTAGCATTATAGTAGTATTTCATGCAGGCACAGAATTGGAATAGTAGCCTATGGCGCAAATGAATAGAAAATAATCAAACTCTCCTATAAACTTAACTGAAGGCGCCGGGCATGGAACTCAATAAAGAAGGTGATTATTTCAGAGTTGGTTACTTCTACATGCCGGTGTATGTACTGCAGTGCGAGTTTGGTGAGCGTGTCCTGTCCAGTGGTGCTCCTCGCGTAAGTATTGAGGAGTCTCAACGTAGGCCATCCATGGCTGTTGCTCGAAGTTCTATGCTGCACTGTTAATTCAGTCTCCATAAGTCCCACTACGCTTTAACTAGATCTTCCAATGTACACTGACTGACAGAGCAAATGCAACACCAAGAAGGAGTGGTCAGAACTTTATGCCAATTGCAGGGTAGACTGACGTCACTGAGGTATGCTCATGATGTGAAATGCGCCGCTGTGCTGCGCACGTAGCGAACGATAAATGGGACACGGCGTTGGCGAATGGCCCACTTCGTACCGTGATTTCTCAGCCGACAGTCATTGTAGAACGTGTTGTCGTGTGCCACAGGACACGTGTATAGCTAAGAATGCCAGGCCGCCGTCAACGGAGGCATTTCCAGCAGACAGACGACTTTACGAGGGGTATGGTGATCGGGCTGAGAAGGGCAGGTTGGTCGCTTCGTCAAATCGCAGCCGATACCCATAGGGATGTGTCCACGGTGCAGCGCCTGTGGCGAAGATGGTTGGCGCAGGGACATGTGGCACGTGCGAGAGGTCCAGGCGCAGCCCGAGTGACGTCAGCACCCGAGGATCGGCGCATCCGCCGCCAAGCGGTGGCAGCCCCGCACGCCACGTCAACCGCCATTCTTCAGCATGTGCAAGACACCCTGGCTGTTCCAATATCGACCAGAACAATTTCCCGTCGATTGGTTGAAGGAGGCCTGCACTCCCGGCGTCCGCTCAGAAGACTACCACTGACTCCACAGCATAGACGTGAGGGAATGGCGGAACGTCGTGTTCTCCGATGAGTCACGCTTCTGTTCTGTCAGTGATAGTCACCGCAGACGAGTGTGGCATCGGCGTGGAGAAAGGTCAAATCCGGCAGTAACTGTGGAGCGCCCTACCGCTAGACAACGCGGCATCATGGTTTGGGGCGCTATTGCGTATGATTCCACGTCACCTCTAGTGCGTATTCAAGGCACGTTAAATGCCCACCGCTACGTGCAGCATGTGCTGCGGCCGGTGGCACTCCCGTACCTTCAGGGGCTGCCCAATGCTCTGTTTCAGCAGGATAATGCCCGCCCACACACTGCTCGCATCTCCCAACAGGCTCTACGAGGTGTACAGATGCTTGCGTGGCCAGCGTACTCTCCGGATCTCTCACCAATCGAACACGTGTGGGATCTCATTGGACGCCGTTTGCAAACTCTGCCCCAGCCTCGTACGGACGACCAACTGTGGCAAATGGTTGACAGAGAATGGAGAACCATCCCTCAGGACACCATCCGCACTCTTATTGACTCTGTACCTCGACGTGTTTCTGCGTGCATCGCCGCTCGCGGTGGTCCTACATCCTACTGAGTCGATGCCGTGCGCACTGTGTAACCTGCATATCGGTTTGAAATAAACATCAGTTATTCATCCGTGCCGTCTCTGTTTTTTCCCCAACTTTCATCCCTTTCGAACCACTCCTCCTTGGTGTTGCATTGTCACTGTCAGTCAGTATATTACCAAGGTCCTCCTTGGAGAAGTTGACACACCACCTGACATTTTCAAAGGGAAACATCAGGGAAGCGAGAGACGACGAATTGCAGGGATGAAATGATTCCCGCGTGATCTAGAAATCGTTCTTACAGAGCTGAGATGAGATCTTCCGGGAATGGTATAAAGGTTGAAAAACGATAGTAGACCTATAGATCTGTAGCAGAGATGTTCGATCGATTCTTCGGAAATTTATTGACTCACGGGATAGTTGTTTAGTTTGTTGTTTTTCATCTGCTTTACGTCGCACCGACAAAGATCTTATGGCGACAATATGACAGGAAAAGGCTAGGAGTGGGAAGGAATCGGCGTGGCCTTAAATAGGGTACAACTCCAGCATGTACCTGGTGTGAAAATGGGAAACCACGGAAAACCATCTTTAGGGCTGCCGACAGTGGGGTTCGAACCCACTATCTCCCGAATGCACGCTGATAGATGCGTGAACCACACCTCACAGCTACTCGCTAGGGTCACGGCACAGTTATTTTCAATTCCAAGTTCCGAACCAATGTTCTTCAAATCTTGAAAAATCTGTTGACACAATCCCTTTTTTATTGATATCTCAATGCGCAGCTTTTATTGTGGCAGATTCTTTCAAAGCTCACATTGCTTAAAATACCCCATAGTCCAACTTCAAGACAATTTAGGGAGTCATGGCCGCTCTAATCCCCTACCCCCTCCTCTTTGAGTACGGCCCTGCATCCCTCCACATAGGGCTGGCGACAGGAAGGACATCTGACGGTAAAGCTGGGCTTAATCATCAATGGTGCCGATCCCAGATAACTGGAAAAAGGCTAGAAAAGAAGAAAAGATGTGATAAACAAATCCAGTGGGTTAAAGCTGGCCAAAAATCAATCACCATCAATCATCAATCACTACTGATCTGCATGTAGGGCAGTAGCCCAGGTGGCAGATTCCGTATCTGTTGTTTTCCTAGCCTTTTTTTTTAAATGATTGCAAAGAAATTGGAAATTTATTGAACATCTCCCTTGGTAAGTTATTCCAATCCCTAACTCCCCTTCCTATAAACGAATATTTGCCCCAATTTGTCCTCTTGAATTCCAACTTTATCTTCATATTGTGATCTTTCCTACTTTTAAAGACACCACCCAAACTTATTCGTCTACTGATGTCCTCCCACGCCATCTCTCCACTGACAGCTCGGAACATACCACTTAGTCGAGCAGCTCGTCTCCTTTCTTCCAAATCTCCCCAGCCCAAACTTTGCAACATTTTTGTAACACTACTCATTTTTCGGAAATCGCCCAGAACAAATCGAGCTGCTTTTCTTTGGATTTTTTCCAGTTCCTGAATTAAGTAATCCTGGTGCGGGTCCCATACACTGGAACCATACTCTAGTTGGGGTCTCACCAGAGACTTATATGCTCTCTCCTTTACATCCTTACTACAACCCCTAAATACCCTCATAACCATGTGCAGAGATCTGTACCCTTTATTTACAATCATATTTATGTGATTACCCCAATGAAGATCTTTCCTTATATTTATACCTAGGTATTTACAATGATCCCCAAAGGGAACTTTCACCCCATCAACGCAGTAATTAAAACTGAGAGGACTTTTCCTATTTGTGAAACTCACAACCTGACTTTTATCCCCATTTATCTACTGTCCATCTCACAACATTATTGAGGTCATTTTGCAATTGCTCACTATCTTGTAACTTATTTATAACGATGTACAGAATAACATCATCTGCGAAAAGCCTTATCTCTGATTCCACTTCTTTACACATATCATTGATGTATATAAGAAAATATAAAGGTCCAATAATACTGCCTTGAGGAATTCCCCTCTTAATTATTACAGGGACAGATAAAGCTTCACCTACTCTAATTCTCTGAGTCCTATTTTCTAGAAACAGAGCCACCCATTCAGTCACTCTTTTGTCAAGTCCAATTGCACTCATTTTTACCAGTAATCTCCCTTGATCTACCCTATCAAATGCCTTAGACAGGTCAATCGCGATACAGTCCAATTGACCTCCTGAATCCAGGATATCTGCTATATCTTGCTGGAATCCTACAAGTTGGGCTTCAGTGGAATAATCTATATATATATATAAAATAAGAGTTTTGTCTGTACATTGCCCAGAATTTGAAAAGAATGGTATTTTTGTATCGGTCATGTTCACAATAACAAGAAAATGCATTTTTTACATTTCCGTAATGTCTGTCTGTCTGTCTGTCTGTCTGTCTGTCTGTCTGTCTGTCTGTCTGTCTGTCTGTCTGTCTGTCTGTCTGTCTGTCTGTCTGTCTGTCTGTATGTACACGCATCACGAGAAAACGGTTGAAGAGAATTTAATGAAAATCGGAATGTAAAGTCGGGTGATAAACCGCTACAATCTAGGCTATAAATTATTTTAATCACGCTGAGTGAAATGGTAGTTTAGGGGAAGCCTGAAATTTAATTCTCAAATATTTATGTTATTAGTGGTCGTGTCTTAATGAAAATCGGTAGACAAACATGTGAAATAAGTCGCTACAATATAGGCTATACACGCTGACAAAAATGGTAGTTTAGGGGTAGGCCTAAAATTTAATTTTCAAATATTTATTGTATTAGTGGTCGTATCTTCACGAAAATTGGTGTGCGAAGTCGGGGAATAGGTCGCTATAATCTAGGCTATCAATAATGTTATTCACATTGAGTGAAATGGTAGTTTAGGGGAAGGCCTGAAATGTAATCTATATATATAAAATAAGAGTTTTGTCTGTACATTGCTCAGAATTTGAAAAGAATGGTATTTTTGTATCGGTCATGTTCACAATAACAAGAAAATGCATTTTTTACATTTCCGTAATTTCTGTCTGTCTGTCTGTCTGTCTGTCTGTCTGTCTGTCTGTCTGTATGTATGTATGTATGTACAAGCATCACGAGAAAACGGTTGAAGAGAATTTAATGAAAATCGGAATGTAAAGTCGGGTGATAAACCGCTACAATCTAGGCTATAAATTATTTTAATCACGCGGAGTGAAATGGTAGTTTAGGGGAAGCCTGAAATTTAATTCTGAAATATTTATGTTACTAGTGGTCGTGTCTTAATGAAAATCGGTAGACAAACATGTGAAATAAGTCGCTACAATATAGGCTATACATGCTGAGAAAAATGGTAGTTTAGGGGTAGGCCTAAAATTTAATTGTCAAATATTTATTGTATTAGTGGTCGTATCTTCACGAAAATTGGTGTGCGAAGTCGGGGAATAGGTCGCTATAATCTAGGCTATCAATAATGTTATTCACATTGAGTGAAATGGTAGTTTAGGGGAAGGCCTGGAATGTAATCTATATATATAAAATAAGAGTTTTGTCTGTACATTGCTCAGAATTTGAAAAGAATGGTATTTTTGTATCGGTCATGTTCACAATAACAAGAAAATGCATTTTTTACATTTCCGTAATTACTGTCTGTCTGTCTGTCTGTCTGTCTGTCTGTCTGTCTGTCTGTCTGTCTGTCTGTCTGTCTGTCTGTCTGTCTGTCTGTATGTATGTATGTATGTATGTATGTACACGCATCACGAGAAAACGGTTGAAGAGAATTTAATGAAAATCGGAATGTAAAGTCGGGTGATGAACCGCTACAATCTAGGCTATAAATTATTTTAATCACGCTGAGTGAAATGGTAGTTTAGGGGAAGCCTGAAATTTAATTCTCAAATATTTATGTTATTAGTGGTCGTGTCTTAATGAAAATAGGTAGACAAACATGTGAAATAAGTCGCTACAATATAGGCTATACACGCTGAGAAAAATGGTAGTTTAGGGGTAGGCCTAAAATTTAATTGTCAAATATTTATTGTATTAGTGGTCGTATCTTCACGAAAATTGGTGTGCGAAGTCGGGGAATAGGTCGCTATAATCTAGGCTATCAATAATGTTATTCACATTGAGTGAAATGGTAGTTTAGGGGAAGGCCTGAAATGTAATCTATATATAAAATATAAAATAAGAGTTTTGTCTGTACATTGCCCAGAATTTGAAAAGAATGGTATTTTTGTATCGGTCATGTTCACAATAACAAGAAAATGCATTTTTTACATTTCCGTAATTTCTGTCTGTCTGTCTGTCTGTCTGTCTGTCTGTCTGTCTGTCTGTCTGTCTGTCTGTCTGTCTGTCTGTCTGTCTGTCTGTCTGTATGTATGTATGTATGTATGTACACGCATCACGAGAAAACGGTTGAAGAGAATTTAATGAAAATCGGAATGTAAAGTCGGGTGATAAACCGCTACAATCTAGGCTATAAATTATTTTAATCACGCTGAGTGAAATGGTAGTTTAGTGGAAGCCTGAAATTTAATTCTCAAATATTTATGTTATTAGTGGTCGTGTCTTAATGAAAATCGGTAGACAAACATGTGAAATAAGTCGCTACAATATAGGCTATACACGCTGAGAAAAATGGTAGTTTAGGGGTAGGCCTAAAATTTAATTTTCAAATATTTATTGTATTAGTAGTCGCATCTTCACGAAAATTGGTGTGCGAAGTCGGGGAATAGGTCGCTATAATCTAGGCTATCAATAATGTTATTCACATTGAGTGAAATGGTAGTTTAGGGGAAGGCCTGAAATGTAATCTATATATATAAAATAAGAGTTTTGTCTGTACATTGCTCAGAATTTGAAAAGAATGGTATTTTTGTATCGGTCATGTTCACAATAACAAGAAAATGCATTTTTTACATTTCCGTAATGTCTGTCTGTCTGTCTGTCTGTCTGTCTGTCTGTCTGTCTGTCTGTCTGTCTGTCTGTCTGTCTGTCTGTCTGTCTGTCTGTCTGTCTGTATGTACACGCATCACGAGAAAACGGTTGAAGAGAATTTAATGAAAATCGGAATGTAAAGTCGGGTGATGAACCGCTACAATCTAGGCTATAAATTATTTTAATCACTTTGAGTGAAATGGTAGTTTAGGGAAAGCCTGAAATTTAATTCTGAAATATTTATATTATTAGTGGTCGTGTCTTAATGAAAATAGGTAGACAAACATGTGAAATAAGTCGCTACAATATAGGCTATACACGCTGAGAAAAATGGTAGTTTAGGGGTAGGCCTAAAATTTAATTGTCAAATATTTATTGTATTAGTGGTCGTATCTTCACGAAAATTGGTGTGCGAAGTCGGGGAATAGGTCGCTATAATCTAGGCTATCAATAATGTTATTCACATTGAGTGAAATGGTAGTTTAGGGGAAGGCCTGAAATGTAATCTATATATAAAATAAGAGTTTGTACATTGCTCAGAATTTGAAAAGAATGGCGTTTCTGTATCGTTCATGTTCACAGTAACAAGGAAATGCATTTTTTACTTTTCCGTAATTTCTGTCTGTCTGTCTGTCTGTCTGTCTGTCTGTCTGTCTGTCTGTCTGTCTGTCTGTCTGTCTGTCTGTCTGTCTGTCTGTCTGTCTGTCTGTCTGTCTGTCTGTCTGTCTGTCTGTCTGTACACGCATCACGAGAAAACGGCTCAAGAGAATTTAATGAAAATCGGAATGTACAGTCGGGTGTTGAACCGCTACTATCTAGGCTATAAATTATTTTAATCGCACTGAGCGAAATAGTAGTTTAGGGAAGGCCTGAAATTTAATTCTCAAATATTTATGTTATTAGTGGTCGTGTCTTAATGTAAATCGGTAGACAAAGATGGGAAATAAGTCGCCAGAATATAGGCTATACACGCTGAGAATAATGGTAGTTTAGGGGAAGGCCTAAAATTTAATTGTCAAATATTTATTGTATTAATGGTCTTATCTTCACGAAAATTAGTATGCAAAGTCGGGGAATAGGTCGCTATAATCTAGGCTATCAATAATGTTATTCACACTGAGTGAAATGGTAGTTTAGGGGAAGGCCTGAAATGTAATCTATATACAGAGTGAAGCGAAATTCGCGCACTCGGGCGTCGCAGTGCAACTCCCTACATGCCAGCAATAGAAAATGTCTTTCACAAAAGTTCGTCCTGCGAGTATATCAGGCAGAGAAAGGACGTTGAATAGTGGCAATCTGGCAACACTGTAACCACATGTACGGTAAGTACCTCTGTCAGCATCGTATATTCGTGCTGAGCAGTTGGTGCATTGGATAGGGTTTTGGGTTGGCATGCAGGTGGTAGAGGGTTCGATCCTGGGCTAAGGCGCAATTTTTTGTTTACTAATTTCTACCGGACATAACATACTGTAATACAGTAAGACACCGTACCTTAGGTCTCATGTATCCTACATTTACAACATTTTGTAACGCTGAACACAACAAATACCTTGGTAGGCCTACTGGTAACGTAAGCCCTTACGAAATACAATGGACTTGAACGAGGCAAGAATAACAGAAATGAGATCGTTGGAGGACGGTAGAAAGAAAACAGGTTTCGCATTTAGTATATGAATTTGTGCGAATACATTCACGCCCACGACGTGGAAAGGACGTCGTTCAAAGCTGACCAAGGGAAACGATTGTTCGTCCATTTGTAGGATCGTAGTATGTAAGTGCAAAGGGTTTCTAGAGAACCCGCTGCAATGGCTGTTGACGATTAAGTTGCCAGATACCATACCACCTGGACTACATTTATGAAATAAAAAAATACGCTTCAACCCAGTATCGACCCCTCGACCTCCTGAATGCTAACCCTAAACTGTAACCACTGCACCAACTGTACAGCACAAAGAATACGTGCTGACAGAGGTAGTTACCCTACATGTGGTTACAGTGTTGCCAGATTGCCACTCTTCAACGCCCTTTTTCTGCCGGATATACTCGAAGGACGAACTTTTGTGAGAGACATTTTATTATTGCTGGCATGTGAACAGTCGCGCTGCGACGCCTGAGTACGCGAATTTCGCTTCAGCCTGTATATAAAATAAGAGTTTTGTCTGTACATTGCTTATAATTTGAAAATAATGGTATTTCTGTATCGGTCATGTTCACAGTAGCAAGAAAATGCATTTCTTACTTTTCCGTAATTTCTGTCTGTCTGTCTGTCTGTCTGTCTGTCTGTCTGTCTGTCTGTACACGCATCACGAGAAAACGGCTGAAGAGAATTTAATGAAAATCGGAATGTAAAGTCGGGTGATTAACCGCTACAATATAGGCTATAAATTATTTTGATCACGCTGAGTGAAATGATAGTTCAGGGGAAGGCCTGAAATTTAATTCTCAAATATTTATGTTATTAGTGGTCGTGCCTTAATGAAAATCAGTAGACAAACATTGGAAATAAGTCGCTATAATATAGGCTATACACGCTGAGAAAAATGGTAGTTTAGGGGAAGGCCTAAAATTTAATTGTCAAACATTTATTGTATTACTGGTCGTATCTTCTCGAAAATTGGTATGCAAAGTCTGGGAATAGGTCACTATAATCTAGGCTATCAATAATGTAATTCACACTGAGTGAAATGGTACTTTAGGGGAAGGCCTGAAATGTAATCTATATATAAAATAAGTGTTTTGCCTGTACATTGCTCAGAATTTGAAATGAATGGTATTTCTGTATCTGTCATGTCTACAGTAACAAGGAAATGCATTTTTTTTAGTTTCCCGTAATTTCTGTCTGTCCGTCTATATGTATGTATGTACACGCATCAAGAGGAAACGGCTGAAGAGAATTTAATGAAAATCGTCATGTAATGTCGGGTGATGATCCACTACAATCTAGGCTATAAATTATTTTATTCACTCTGAGTGAAATGGTAGTTTAGGGGAAGGCCTGAAATGTAATTCTCAAATAAGTTATTTATGTCATTAGTGGTCGTATAGATAAATCTATATATATCAATCTCACAGCTGCGCGCCCCTAACCACACGGCCAACTCGCCTGGTATTTTATATGATAACATTGCTTTCAATCGCTACATTCCTACTGACGTTTTTGTAATGACCTATGTTGGATTAAGGAAAACCACCAAGTCAGTCTTTCTGAGAATCCCGTAGCGAAGCACGGGTACATCAGCTAGTCTTTCCTAAACCCAAACTGCCTTCTATCAAACCAGTTATTAATTTTGCATTCTGAGAACCACCAATGATACAGTCATGAATCCAGTCACATTAAATGAACTACGGAGAAAATATCATCATACTTTTATAACTTCATTTTTGAGTCCACTCTCTAATAACTACAGACCTGAAATAAGCAGGAAGGAACACATTTCTTCTGGGCTGTCAGTGGCAGCAACTTTCGCCACGGTACCCATACTTGCCGAACCACATTCTGTTTAGTTCCAGAATAAAAACTCTACACATAATTTGGACAACCGGACTTCAAGGTCGTGTCCATGACGACACAGGGAAGAGAAAGTAGAACGCAGGGACTAGCTACACACCTTGTTACGGTGACCTCCGACAGCTATACTCCAATATGGCAGAAATGGAGCACTTAATGGCTCGTTGGGACATTCTTAGAGGAATTCTCAAATTAGAGTTGCTATATTTGAAAACCGATGTGGTGGTGATTGTTTTCGGAGGAAGTACAGCTAGACAACCATCCTCTATTACCACTAATCAGAGGGGAAAATGGAGGGGGACCAACATTTCGAAAAATGAAGGAATCTGCCAAAGAAAGGGCATGAAAGTGAAAAGACTCCCTAGGCCTCGGGAAGCTAATACCGTCGGTATCTGAAAAGAACGAGGGTTGACCCAGGGAGATCAGATAGACAGGATAGGAGGCCGGCACAAGTAAGTAGAAGCTATGTCAGGACTCAGCTAAGGGTCCAGTGGTCATCGAGCAAATGGCCACGCGGCTTGGGTTACGTAGCTATCTTCTTGCATTCTTGGAGACAGTGGGTTCGAACCTCACTGTCGGCAGCCTTGAGATGGTTTTCCGTGGTTTCCCATTTTTAAATTAAGGCCACGGTCCGTTCCTTCCCACTCCTAGCCCTTTCCTATCCCATTATTGCCACAAGACCTATCTGTGTCGGTGCGATGTAAAGCAAATTGTAAAAAATAAAAAAGGCCCTGGGTCGCCAACCCACGTTCACAAGATGAAAGCCCCTGGGGTTCGTTTTAGTCGTCTCTTATGACAGGCAGAGGATACCGATGGTGTTATTTTACCGCCCCCACCCATTGCAGAACTGAGAGAAGCTGAGCATCCGTAATTCTTTTCGCAATGTATAGTTATTTCCTCCTCATGTTTTCTTTCTTTGTAAATAGTTCAAAGTCGGAAAAAGGAAGGCTGCGCGCTAGCTACACTCCTTGCTGTAGCGACAAGTATATTTTTTAAAAGCGAAAATCCGGGATATACACAGTTAAGCATGTAGGGGCCTACAGTTGAATTGAACGTGACTAACATGTTATGACTTATGACATACCAGTTTACATATGCATTAAGTTACATGACCTTAGTATTAAATCACGTAGCTCGTCTGGTGGGCATGATCGTTAATAATGATGGTTCCAGTGCGCACAATCACCACTACAAAATTTTACATGCAGTTCCATACGGTGCCTGTAAGTTAACACACATTATCTATCACATTAGTTAAGTTATAATAATGTGACTAATGCGCTCTGCAAAAACTCACTGATCAAACAGATTCTCGAGGACCATACGTAGTTAAATAGCCTACTGTACATATATACAGTTTGTGTAGGCTTCAAGTCGTGTGATACCGTGGTTAGCCGGTTCGAGTCTCATTGGTCGAAAACTTTTCACCATCAGAATGTTGGCCGGCAAGGTAGGAGAGGTAGTGGTATACAATTTCTAATCACTAGATTGTGTGCCATACGCCTGGATTCAATTCCAAACCTCTCCGCAGTGTTCACATGGAGTGAGGGCATATGACACTGATGATGGTGATTCGTTTCGTCGGATGGGGACGATAAGCCTTAGGCAGACCCTTTCGTGCTATTCGACAGGAGTTGGCTCTGTGCTGACCCCAAGTTTCACCCTCTCCCTGCCCATTATCATATATTACGCCAATCATTTTATCGCATTAACTCCGCTGATGATGTTGACGTCAGGAAGGGTATGGTAGCAAAATCAATCAATACTGATCTGCATTTAGGGCAGTCGCCCAGGTGGCAGATTTCCTATCTGTTGCTTTCCTAGCCTTTTCCGAAATGATTTCAAAGAAATTGGAAATTTATTGAACATCTCCCTTGGTAAGTTATTCCAATCCCTAACTCCCCTTCCTATAAATGAATATTTGCCCCAGTTTGTCCTCTTGAATTCCAACTTTATCTTCATATTGTGATCTTTCCTACTTTTATAAACGCCTTTCAAACTTATTCGTCTACTAATGTCATTCTACGCCATCTCTCCGCTGACAGCTCGGAACATACCACTTAGTCGAGCAGCTCTTCTTCTTTCTCTCAATTCTATCCAACCCAAACATTGCAACATTTTTGTAACGCAACTCTTTTGTCGGAAATCACTCAGAACAAATCGAGCTGCTTTTCTTTGGATTTTTTCCAGTTCTTGAATCAGGTAATCCTGGTGAGGGTCCCATTCACTGGAACCATACTCTAGTTGGGGTCTTACCAGAGACTTATATGCCCTCTCCTTTACATCCTTACTACAACCCCTAAACACCCTCATAACCATGTGCAGAGATATGTACCCTTTATTTACAATCCCATTTATGTGATTACCCCAATGAAGATCTTTCCTTATATTAACACCTAGATACTTACAATGATCCCCAAAAGGAACTTTCACCCCATCAACGCAGTAATTAAAACTGAGAGGACTTTTCCTATTTGTGAAACTCACAACCTGACTTTTAACCCCGTTTATCAACATACCATTGCCTGCTGTCCATCTCACAACATTTTCGAGATCACGTTGCAGTTGCTCACAATCTTGTAACTTATTTATCACTCTATAGAGAATAACATCATCCGCAAAAAGCCTTACCTCCGATTCCACTCCTTTACTCATATCATTTATATATATGTATAAGAAAGCATAAAGGTCCGATAACACTGCCCTGAGGAACTCCCCTCTCAACTATTACAGGGTCAGACAAAACTTCACCTACTCTAACTCTCTGAGATCTATTTTCTAGAAATATAGCAATCCATTCAGTCACTCTTTTGTCTAGTCCAATTGCACTCATTTTTGCCAGTAGTCTCCCATGATCCACCCTATCAAATGCTTTAGACAGGTCAATCGCGATGCAGTCCATTTGACCTCCAGAATCCAAGATATCTGCTATATCTTGCTGGAATCCTACAAGTTGAGCTTCAGTAGAATAATCTTTCCTAAAACCGAATTGCCTTCTATCGAACCAGTTATTAATTTCACAAACATGTCTAATATAATCAGAAAGAATGCCTTCCCAAAGCTTACATACAATGCATGTCAAACTTACTGGCCTGTAATTTTCAGCTTTATGTCTATCACCCTTTCCGGTCATGAAAACTCGCTACCAAGATGCATCTCACTTCAAACCCGACCCCGTAGAGAAACGGAACAAGGGTTTAACATACAGTATTAAATCACAGAGGACGTCCACTACAGAGATGGTCTCAATAATTCAGGGAAGTGGCTGGTGTTCAGTGCAAGAACAACAAGAGGCAGAGTGAAGTGGAAAGAATCATTCTTAGTTTTAATGTAATTGGAATGGGGACAAGTGTTAATTTGGGAACGTAACATACGTAGTCAGAAATTTCTTAGCGGTGAGATTATTGGAATAATGATAAAGGATTCCCGGCAGGGTCGGGAATTTTAACCATAATTAGTTAATTTCGCTGATATCATCATTTCATCCTCATCACGACGCGCAGGTCGCCTACGGGTGTCAAATCAAAAGACCTGCATCTGGCGAGCCGAACTTGTCATGGACACTCCCGGCACTAAAAGCCATACGCCATTTCATTTTTTTCAGTGATTATTAATAACTTACGTGTTAATAACTTGGAATCTACAGCAATAGGAGAGACAAACTCATAGGGACTAGCTGGTGGACGTGACATTTAAAAAAAAAAAGAAAAAAAAAAAAGAGAAAGTACAATATGCATATTTTCACAAGAACATCAGCACACGTACTGTGTGTGACCACAAGGATCCTGAATTTTACAAAAAACTCTAGTAGTAAAAAAAGCATTACCGTATTCGTATAAAATAAAAACTACTTGGACTCATACGGAATGCAACACATTCATAGAGGGTTATCAGATAAAGTGGCCTAGATTATCAAGTATGAAATAAAGATGGTGAAGCAGGATGCTTAACGAGTCTTTGATAATGTCTATTATGATGTTGAGCATATTTTCAGAGATACCTAAGCCTTTCAAAATGTTCCAGGTGTATTTTGTAGTACCTCCCCTGCTACCAAATAACAAGTCTGTAACTGATGCTTAATCGGATGTTGTAATATTCGCTTAAATATGGTAGGCATGGTTCATAAATATCGTTCTTTTCTGTGTCAACCTCAGTCGCCTGATCAGTATCTCTTTCGTAACGAATAGCGGGATAAACACTATAGCAGTGTTTTTTGCTTTTTTTTTTCTTTTTTTCGTTGATGAATGGCCATGATGTCGGCTCTTCAATTCGACCCGTATAAGACACACAGTGAATTTCTTCGTAAACTTGCCACCTCATTTCTCTTAATGTTGAAGCGAGAGCTGATCTAACCCTGTGATGGCAATCCTCCCTGAGCAAATTAAATATTAAAAATTAAAACCGCCGAGCTCGATAGCTGCAGTCGCTTAAGTGCGGCCAGTATCCAGTATTCAGGATATCGCGGGTTCGAACCCCACTATCGGCAGGCCTGAAGATGGTTTTCCATGGTTTCCCATTTTCACACCAGGCAAATGGTGGGGCTGTACCTTAATCAAGACCACGGACGCTTCCTTCCCACTCCTAGCCCTTTCCTGTCCCATCGTCACCATAAGACCTATCTGTGTCGCTGCGACTTAAAAGCAACGTGCAAAAAATGAAAACTCTGAAATTTCAATCAAAGCGTTTTGAAAAACGAATATGTCAGTCTAATAAATAAATAACTCACATGATTGAGATATTCCTGCTTCATTAATTTCGTTATCATCACACTGCCCGCGCGCGGGAGTACTTGCTCAAAACGCGGATTTGATGAAGTAATTTTTCGTCCTTAAATATCTTCTGGTGAAACTGCACACACGGTAAATCGAAAAAATGGGTCTTGAATGTCGTACATACCCTAATAATGTCGATTTCCAGTTTATCTCCTTAATCTATCCATAACAAGTTCATAATTTAAAAAGCACACGCTCCACGGAGACACTAGTTAATAAAGGCGAATTCAACCACAGACGAAAATGTCGTGAACATTTTGTACCCACTTATCCTCTCTTTACAAAAAACGCTGAAATTGGAATCCTACACCAGCCACTTGGATTCTTTTACTTTTTCTATGGATTTATACTGCTCAAAGTAATGGTCGTTGTCTATAATAACGAAAGTATTGTTAAAGCAAACGTCAATGATGACAGCTGCAGACCATCTAACGTATTTTGAAGTTAAACAAAGCCATGTTAAAGACACAATATCTTCAACAAGATTTTTTGAGACCCACTTTTCGAAGTAGCATATGCCATATAACGCTGGTTTCGTAATATCCCCTTCTTTTGTCATGTATGGTGATACGACTCTGTTTCTCTGGGAATTGTTCCATTTTCCTATCTCGAATCCTGTCAATAAGCCTATGAAGCACAGAGAAAGGTCGAGGTGATGGTGGCGATTACTGTTTTAAGAGGCAGTTCAACTAGGCAACCATCCTCTATTAACACTAACCAGAGGAAAGAGATGGAAGAGGTCCGACACTTCGAAAAATGAAGGTATCAGCCAAAGAAAGACAAAGGTCACAAAGGGCGTGAAAATGAAAGACACCCTAGGCCTCGTACCTAATACCGTCGGGCTCGGAAATGAACAAGAGTTGACCAAGGGAGGTCGAATAGGATAGATGAAAGAGAGGAGCCTGGCACAAGTTATTGGAAGCAATGCCAGTACTCAGCTAAAGACCCCGTGGTCACAACCCACTCTTCCAAGTCAAGAGCCGCTGGGGTCTCTTTCAGTCGCGTCCTACGACAGACAAAGGATAGTGGTGGTGGTGGTGGTGGTGGTGGTGGTGATGGTGGTGGTAACTGTTTTAAGAGGAAATACAACTAAGCAACCATCCTCTATTGACACTAATTAGTAGGAAAAATGAAGGGATCAAACACTTCGAAAAATGAAGGTATCGACCAAAGAATGACAAGGACCACAATGGACGTGAAATGAACCTACGACTCCATACGTACTACCGTCGGGTTCGGAAAAAAAGAGAAAAAAACAAGAGTTGACCAAGGGACGTCGGAGAGGATAGGCGACAGTGAGGAGGCTGGCACGTGATAGTGGAAGCAAGGGACCCGTGGTCGCCAAACCTACGCTCCCAAGGCAAGAGCCCCTGAGGCCTCTTTTAGTCACCTCTTACGACGGATAGCGGACGGTTTTAGTGGAAGTATTGTCATGTCACACGTCAGGAAAATACTTAAGAGTTGCTTTGTATCTCGAGCCTGTTCCAGTAAATTAGTATTGAAGTCTCCAAATATTAAAATATGTTCATAAGCAGGTGATAGTCTCTGCAGGATGTCTTCAATGTATGAGAGGTGACCTACCCGTGGTGGCCGATAAACAACTTCTATTAGGGCTTTAACTGTTGTCACAGTGATCTTGGCAAAAATGAACTCAGGTCTCGGGCCAGCACAGTGGGCAGATGTGCATACGATTTTACATTTAATATCATCTCTACAGTACAAGGCTACTCCTCTCCGGAATTACCTGCCGGTGAATCACGAGACATTAATAGGTCTCTAAATTCAGCCAACTTTGAGTAATCATAAAATCAAATCGTTAAATGATCACTCCAACACTCTTAGCAGCATGTAAGTTATTAGGAACGCTCTGACATCTGTTGAATACATTTGGAAGCTGGGAAGTGTTAGAGAATCAATATCTAGCAGGGCATAGTATTCTTCCGCGATCAGAGTACGTGTATACTCTCTGGCTTAACAGGCAGTGCCATTACTAAGGAATATTAATGAGTGTCTGTCGCTTAGCAACCTACTAAGTACAGATTGTATTGCGGGTTAGGATAAGCCTTCACCTGCAATTGTTGGAGTGGTCATTTAACGATTTGATTTTATGATTACTCAAAGTTGGCTGAATTTAGAGACCTATTAATGTCTCGTGATTCACCGGCAGGTAATTCCGGAGAGAATAAAATAAAAATGAAGCAAATCGGTCCAGTAGAACGGACGGACGCACTTTCCAAAGCTGTTTTTAGTAAACTCTTTTAATGTATAGATATTTAGATTGGATTTTACAAGTTAGAAGACATTCTTTCCTACTCAGTTGATTCTTCTAAGGTTCGAGTTGGTATTATCGGCTGTCAGTTAACCTGATATTGCGGAGAACTTCCATAATTCAATATGTGATCATTTCCAAAGTTTCCCACTGAAGATTACCGAACTTCAACATTCTAATTTCGATTCCGACATTTGATAGGCACTGAATGTACCAAGCAGCGACTCCAGGACCGAATTTTGGACGCATTCAGTGAACCAATGGTACTCCCCAGACTGCGAACTGTGAGGCCTCAGCGAGTGTAGTACCGTTTTCGGAGCGGACAAAAGGAGTGAACGCTCAGAGAGAGGAAGCAATATACATTTTCAAATATACCGGTACGCGCCGCAGTATATCGCCCCTCGGAGAAAAACGATAACCAACTGTTGAACAGCAAATATGACGAGTTACAGGGATGACAGTATGATGGAAAAGGTGTGATATCTCAGTTATTTGGCCGACTTACATTAGTAAAACGATGGAGAATTAAGAAATAATTTATAAAGAATTGTCAGATCATAAAATGATATAACTAGAGAATCAGGAGCCTTGTGCAAGATATCAAAAGACCGTTAGGGTAAAATAGGTCAGAACACAACGGAAAACGTTTTGAATCTCGGGGAATAACCTGAGCCGGGTGGGGCGAGAGAACCTTTAAAAGCTAATGGAGCCAAGCGACCCTACCTTCTTTACGTGACGAGCCGCACAGAGTATGTACGGTCCGTGTCTTGAAAGAACAATAGGCTTCTATTGGACAGCTATTAGAGCATTTTTAATCTAGTAGTGAGACAATGAAAGTAGAGTAGAGGAAATGACGTTAATAAGTTATTCTAGTGAAATTCGGAAACGAACTAATATTCCCTCAGTAAGACGGACAATTCCCTGAACTACGAGTAGATCGCGCTTATTACATTATTCAGTGACGCGAAAGTACACAAGACGTGTTTCGAGATGGTGGCGATTATTTTAAGAGGAAGTACAACTGGGCAACCATCCTCTATTAACATTAATCAGAGGAGAAACAGGGAAGGGATCCAACACTTCGAAAAATGAAGGTATTTGCCAAAGAAAGGCAAGGGCCACTAAGGACGAGAAAATGAAAGGCTTCCTAGGTCTCGATACCTAATACCGTGGGGGTCGAAAAAGAACAAGAGTTAAACAAGGGAGGTCGGATACAATAGATGAAAGTGAAGAGCCTGGCACAACTGGAAGCAGTGCCAGGACTTAGCTAAGGGCCCCGTGGTCACTAACCTACGCTCCTAAGTTAAGAGCCAGTAAGTCCCCTATTAATCGCCTCTTACGACAGGCAGGGGATACCATGGATCAGTGGCACTGACTTTGGCGGCAAGGCGTTTCCTGAGCTCTCGCTAATGGGTTTGGAAAGAGAGTGGAGTACTCCCTCGAAAAGTTGGTTGAGCGATGAGTTGACGGGTGATTTGAGTTAACTGACTGACTTGGACTCCCTGGAGTTTCCATAGAAGACATCAATGCAATTAACCATGTTATCCATTACAGTCAAACAAGGTGCAGAAATGAGAGTTGTAGGAAAATATAAGTTTCGTAAGTATGAGTTAACACAAAGCTGTCGGAAGGGGAGGTATTCGAGCAATGCATGTTCAATAGTAGTAACTTTATGTTATGTGGGTCTCAAAATCACGAACCATGTCGTGAAATCAATCAAGAATTCATTTCGAAAAGTGCAAAAAGAAAGGTGCATGACGAGATATGTGAACGGCCATTGAAGTTTCACAAGTTCATTCACCTACTCTGCCTACAAGTAGAAAGATTCCCAAACAGTACAACTATTTTAAAGATAATTCAGCAGAGCAGTTTGATTCCACTGAACAAAGGTAGAGGTGTCCACTGAAGTTGCAGAAGTTCATTCACCCACTCTGCCTAGAAGAGGAAAGATTCCCAAATGGTATGACGATTCTGAAGATAATTCAGCAGAGCAGTTTGATTCAGGTGAACAAGATTACAGGTGTCCATTCTTTGCAATCATAGAAACCAATGTTAATTGTTTGGTTCTTGCAAATTCTTACTTGAATTCAAGCAATTTCTACTTGGGAATGATGCAAACGAAGACAAAATTTTACAACTCCATGAAGATGATGTAGACTTTGGTCGTCTTTTGCTTCGCAGAGGAATGTTGCACAAGTCGTTGCTGAATGAAAGAAAAATAATTTATAACTTAGAAAACATTACCAATCACTTCAAGAAAGTAGTTCATCTTAAGGATGTCCGGCTTAATGGCTAAATGGTTAGCGTTCTGGTCCAGAGGGCCCCACAATATGACACCATATTGCAAGGTGAACTGATATGTGAAAACTAATTGGCTATCCAGAAGTTATCGTTTTAACAGTGGTGTGTACTGAGGGCTATCGAAGCTATCAGTGAAGCCCAAACCTCAAATATGAATGATGGTAATCTAGAACACATTATAATGTAAGCATCTGACACATCATTCCATTTACAAACCTTGAAAGCAACGAGAAAAAACGTCAAGCGTATTTCTGAGAGCAAGGCATGGGAGACTGATACTGAAGCCCAGGAGTGGTATCCCTCTCCCCTCGCCCCACCTCAAGCGACTTGCTGCTTTATGTCCAATAGGTGCATGGACAGGGGTGATCGGTGTGCTAGGCTTTTCTCCATCGGATCGGATACTTCTTCACGTCATACTTTTGACTATATTCTATAACAGCAGCCCTGCAGTCTCTTCCTAGGATGATGTAGAAATAAATGAGAGTGAAATACCAGCACTCTGTTATCTATATTATTTTCTTTTTAGAGGTAGATGTGCTAAAATGAAATGCAATCTTTCAAGTTTAGTGTTCTCTTTTGTTGGTTGGAATTGAGCACATGATCATGGGTCGGACATTACCACTGATCTCCCAAGGAAGCTAAGAAACCAGTGAACGACTACTGGTAATGCTGTAAAATTCAAAGTTTGAATTTATTGATGTAGTGAATGACATATGTATACGCTTGGTGGTGACCTAATGAAGATGAAATGAATGGTGAAGAAGCCATAAACACCCAGTCCCAAAGCCAGGGGAATTAAGAGTATGAGGGGTTTAATTCTGAGAATTGAACCAGGGCCATCGAACCAAAGGCAAGCATTATATCCATTTAGCCACAAAGCCAGACTCTAATTTGCTAAACCTTAGGCTACCATCTCCACTAATCAGGTGTTGATCATTGACTGTAGTAGAGGCCAGGGGGTAGTTTGTGAAGCAGCATCGACAACACAACAGGCTTCTCCGTTGGTTATTATTGGCTGCAGCTCAAAACTCTTAGGGCTCAAATACTAAAGCAAAAATCGAAAAGGGGTAACCTAAGTCTACTGGTAGTCCAAATCTTGATCCCAGCACGTGCCACTGCGTTTCAATCAATTATTTTACGGAGCAAGCTTTGTATTTTGTAATACAGAAAATGTTTGGAACAAAGAGGAAAAGAGAAATTTTTCTCTATTTCATAATTTTCAGCTATCAGATTAGATCGCATAGAGCAGTATGCATTAAGTAAATACCATACAGTTGCTTAGAGTAGAACTCAAAACCCTTCGTTCGACTTCCACTCTTGGCAGCTCTAAAAAGGTTTTGCATGACTTTCCATTTCCACACCAGGCAAATGCAGGAGCAGTAAAGTAAGGTTATGACCACTTCCTTCCCAGTTCTAGGCTTTTCTACCCTATTGTCATCAAAAGTCCTAAGTGAAACATGCGACATTAAGGAAACTTGGAAGAAGAAAAAAAAAAAAGAAAAAAACCTTACTTCCTTCCTGAGGAGAGTAGTGTTACAAAAATGTTGCAAAGTTTGGATTGGGAAGAATTGAGAGAAAGAAGAAGAGCTGCTCAACTAAGTGGTATGTTCCGAGCTGTCAGCGGAGAAATGGCGTGGAATGACATTAGTAGACGAATAAGTTTGAGTGGCGTTTATGAAAGTAGGAAAGATCACAATATGAAGACAAAGTTGGAATTCAAGAGGACAAACTGGGACAAATATTAATTTATAGGAAGGGGAGTTAGGGATTGGAATAACTTACCAAGGGAGACGTTCAATAAAGTTCCATTTTCTTTTAAATCATTTAGGAAAAGGCTAGGAAAGCAACAGATAGGGAATCTGCCACCTGGGCGACTGCCCTAAATGCAGATCAATATTGATTGATTGAATTGCTGTAACTACGGAGTTATGTAATAAAAATTCAAATCATCATCATCATCATCATCATCATCATCATCATCATCATCAATGTCCCACTCCAATTGCATGGGTGTGGAAATAAAATAGAGAAAGACAGAAGCATAAACAAGAGCACATTTTTACAGTGGCTAGAATTGAGGGTATGCAACAACAACAACAACAACAACAACAACAATAAATAATAGCTAGTGGACCAGTGCTGCTCTGCAGCATTCCTTATAAATAGGTCAGATAACTTGTTTTGATATGCCTGTCACAGTCATATTGTTTTACCTGCCTTCTTTAACATTTAATACCGGCAATGTGGTATAAAACACTTCTTTCTATTCTCTGTGTTTCGACCATTCGTCTGTTTCTGAATCTTAACATTTTCAAACGATTTTGTCCGAGATAGTGCAACATACAATTGGTCGTGGCTGAATACTGGTTTGTGTAAGTAGACTGCCCACTTTTTCAAGAGTTTATCCCTGCACTTAACTAATGGTCACACAAAAGGCTAGTCAATTTGATACCTTCCCGTCTCTATGTATGTAGACTGTTTTCTCTTAGCAGCATGTACTCTAGGTTATTAGGAACATTCTGGTATCTGTTGAATATATTCAGAAGGTGGGGAATGTCAGAGGATCAAAGCGTATCCAGCATGGATGAGTATTCTTCCATGATCAGAGGAAGTGTATACTCTCTGGCTTGACATGTAGTAATCAAACATGCAGTCACATTACTAAGGATGAAAATCACATGTATCAGAATATTAATGGAAGTGTTAGTCACTTAGCAACCCGCTAAGTACAGAATGTATTGGGGGTTAGGGCATGCCTTCACCTGCAATTACTGGAGTGATCATTTAATGATTTGATTTTATGATTACTCAAAGTTGGCTGAACTATCAACCTATCAATATCTGATGATTCACCATCAGGTAATTCCGGAGAGAATAAAACAGTAGAACAGATGGACGGATTTGCCTAAGCTGATTTTAGTAAACTCTTAATATATAGATGTACTTCTACCCTTTAGTCCTATTTCCTGACATGGGTTCGGGGATGAGGCGAAACAAAATTGCATGACATTTTTACGGCTGGATGTCCTTCCCGATGCAAACCACCGTCGACGAGCTTATGAAGATGAAATGAATGATGGTGAAAGAATATTGCATGAGGAGGAGGAAGGCATCAGCTGTGGCCTATGAATAGGAACTATCCTAGCATATGCCTGGAAGCAAAAATGGGAAATCACATAACATTGGAGTTTGAACCCACGCATCTCCCACGGCTTCAAAGCCATAGAGTGTTAATACGTGTGGCCACTCCACTTCATAAATATAAGAAGATGAACAATCATAACAATAATCAGCATTATCTCAGGAATGTCATCATGAGAAATGAACAACTGCAGTCATTTGGGTTTGTCTGCTCAGCTTATTTACAGTACTTCAAGTGTTCATGCCGATGCACAACTGGATCATCAATATCTGAAAACTGATGCGATGCTTCACAGTGAAATGGTCTAGAACAGATATATTAAAGCACGTAATCAATTCAATATGCCTCTTACTCATGCAAGATTTGCCATTCAAAGGATACAATGGCAATTAAGGTTCTCTTAAGAAAGGTATTTATATAAAGCCTTATAAATTTTCAACAGCTGCAATACTATTCTTATACAATATCTAGAGTCATCTACAACATTTAAGGGCATAACGAACAGAATTCAAAACAACGTGATCGTTGCTATCGATAGAATAATGATGGAATCCTAAGGAAATATTTCTGTGGCATTCATTTTAAATGAAACTTCAGACGTTGGCAACATATCACAACTGTCCACGCCTAAGATATGTTCATCACCACATACGACAGGATCAAGAACTTTTCATTTCCTTCATTGTCGTGAGTGCAGATAGAGCCACTAATAATATTTTTAATCATTTAATCCTTTCCTATGACAGAGAAAAATGGGTTGTCCAGACACACGACTGCATGCCAGTGATGGCTGGCAAAATAAATTAACTAAAGAGCAAACTCCAAGAAATTTGCACTAGAACTCTCTTTGTTCACTGTTTCAGTCTTGTTCTAAATCTACAGTAGTTTTACGTTTGGGACTACTCTGCGCCGATTAAGAGGCTAATATTCAGCACTATAATATCTGTAATTGCTTACTCCCAAATAAGGACATACAGCTGCATAATCAACAAAAAATTTCCAATGAGCAGAACAAGACACTCAATGAACTGAACATTGATAAAGAAAGTTTTCCCTCTAAAACCAACAGAAGAAAGCTGCGAGAGATATTGAGGAATTGATCTTTTCAGTTATGGTGTCAATTGCCTCATAAGTGGAGAAGAGCATTTTCTTTATGCCGGTCACTCTAAATCAAACTCGTGGATGTCTTGCAAGTCCCCTTTATTTTCTTCCAAATAAGTAAATGCTATAAAAATATAATGCAACCTGGCCGCAGTAAGATTCATTCCTGGCAGAATTTTCAGCTCAATGTGTTGCTGCCAAAACTGTTGCAACAAGACCAAAACTCTTGAACACATGCTCGGGTTCTGCAGAAGCATCGAATTATTGCATAACAATCATCACCGTCTAGTAAGGACACCAATTGCTCAAGGCCTGAGGCAGCATGGATGGGAGGTGCATGAAGAAGTTCACTGTGTCACTACTGATGACTCAACAAGAAGAGTGGACATCATAGGCATCAATAAGAGAATAAAACAATGGTATTAGATCCTACTTTTTACTAAGAAAGGGACCTGCAACAAGCTCAGGATGTTAATCTGGAAAAGCAAGCAATTTACAAGCCACGTCTCTTGGTCAATGGGTTGTCTGAGGCCTCCTATTTGGATCCAGAGGTATCCTGCCGAAGAACACAGCCACTACCTTCCAAAATTTGAAAATTCAGTTTTATGACGTGGAACAAATCTTGGTAAAGACCTAAAGAAATTCTCTACAATTTTCTTTTTTCTCTAGTGGCTTTACGTCGCGCCAACACAGATAGGTCTTATGGTGATGATAGGATAGGACTAGGAGTTGGTAGGATGCGGCCATGGCCTTAATTAAGGTATAGCCCCAGCATTTGCCTGGTGTGAAAATGGGAAACCACGGAAAACCATCTTCAGAGCTGCCGACAGTGGGATTCAAACCCACTACCTCCCGGATGCAAGCTCACAGCTGCGCGCCCCTAACCGCACGGCATACTCGCCCGGTCTCCAAATTACACACTTTCATTTATACCCGAGATCGTAATCTCTGGCTAGTAAATTTTCCAGCAAAAATTATTAAGTATAATTTCATTATTATAATTATATATATATAGGCTACTAATTTTTTTTACTGCATGTATTCTGGACCTTTATGGTCTCCCTCACAGGAGGACGGATGATTTATTTCTAATAATCCTTACCTACCTACCTACCTACCTACCTACCTGTGGTGTACTATAACTTTTTCCAAATTCTGAATAGACTAAGCAGCTCCTTTTCAATGTTTACAGAACGCACCTGTGTTATTATTGAACATTCTACCAAGAAATGCATCAAAATGATAGAATTTCTCTTCTAGAGTAGTACATGCTGTGAAGAAGAATCTAGAATTGCTGGTGCACTTCTATCGAAGTATATATATATATATATATTTGCTATTTGCTTTATGTCGCACCGACACAGATATATCTTATGGCGACGATGGGATAGGAAAGGCCTAGGAATCGGAAGGAAGTGGCCGTGGCCTTAGTTAAGGTACAGCCGCAGCATTTGCCTGGTGTAAAAATGGGGAAACCACGGAAGACCATCTTCAGGGCTGTCGACAGTGGGGTTCGAACCCACTATCTCCCGATTACTGGATACTGGCCGCACTTAAGCAACTGCAGCTATCGAGCTCGGTCGAAGTATATTAGACATTCATTTGACCAAGAAAGTGAAACTGTAGTCCTTGTGCATTGACACTTGTCTTTCTTTTCAGAGTATGAGACCGACTTTCTTCCTTTAACCTAAAATTTATTTATACAATTACATTCTGTAAAACATTCATCAAATGAAGCAATTATTTATTTATTCATTTATTTATTTATACTCACTGCCTATAATGGCAAATTATATAAATTCCAAAAGATTAGGATACAGTTGTAAATATATCTGCATTGGTTCAACTTATACAAACAAATTACAAGTGAATATTGATTCAAAACTAAATTTAAAAAGTGGCTTTCATCTAAAGGGGGAAAATTTTATAACTACCATACAAATGGTTCCCAAGTATTTGAACTTGGGTTTATTCCTTAATAGCCAAAACAGCTAAATCTCAACAAACAGATTTTGGTACTCCTCATCATCATTTCCCTCAGCCGGGTAGGGGCAAATATGGTTCCTCTCCACTTTCTTCGGTCTTTCCACCACTTCTCCTCCAACACTGTGTCCCAGTCCAGGTTTCTTTCTAGAATGCTGCGTTGGATGGTATCCTTCCATCTCAATCGTGGTCCTCCATGGCCTCTCCTTCCTTGGATTTGCATTTCCATCACCTTTTTTGGCATTCTTTCGTCGCTCATTCGCTTTATGTGTCCAAACCATCTTAGTTGGCTCTTCTCTATTCTATCATTCATTTTTTCCACTCCAATTTCTTCCCGGATTTTATCATTCCTTATTTTGTCTCTTCTACTCTTCTGTATCATACTCCTCAAGAATTTCATTTCGGCTGCCTGTATTCGACTCTCATCCTTCTTTGTCATTGTCCAAGTTTCTGCTCCGTAAGGTGTTATAGGTACGCAATACATCTTGTACATGGTTTCCTTTGCTTCCATTGGCACATCTTTGTCCCATAACATGTTTCTTACACTATGATAGAAACAGCTTCCAGCTTGAATCCTCTTACTAATTTCAGCTTCCAGTCGAGCATTCTCCATTAATTCACTCCCCAGGTATTTAAACGTCTCCACTACTTCCAGGGGCTTGTCTGCAAGTCTAATCTGAACTTTCCCTTCTTTCTCCCCTCTAGTCATAACAAGAGTTTTACTCTTTTCTACACGTATTTTCAATCCACATTCTTCAATCTTCCCATTCACCACATTCAACTGTTCTTGAACCTTCCTGTCGTCTTCTCCCCAAATCACAATATCATCTGCAAATAACATCATGTTCATTTCTCTTCCTCCATATGCTGCTTTTGCTGTTCTCACGATGTCATCCATTACTATTGTAAACAGGATTGGTGATAGAACACTTCCCTGTCTCAGTCCACTAGTTATTTTGGACCAACTTGTCCTGCCAACTTGTGTTTGCACGCGACTACAACATTCCTTATACAATGCCATGATCATTTTTATTAATCCCTGTCCAATTCCTTTTTGCACCAGACTGTCCCAAACTTTCGTCCTAGGGACACTGTCATATGCCTTTTCAATATCAATGAATGTCATCACCATATCATTCCTGTACTCCCAATGCTTTTCCATTAGTTGTCTCATAATGAAAATGGGCTCTATTGTTGACCTTCCACTTCTGAAACCAAACTGATTTTCCTGTATCTGATTCTCAACCCTCAACCTTATTCTACTTTCCAGTATCCTTTCCATTATCTTAGCAACATGGGATATTAGAGTAATTCCCCTGTAGTTCTTCAAAGCTTTCTTATCACCTTTCTT
This sequence comes from Anabrus simplex, assembly GCF_040414725.1. NCBI lineage: Eukaryota > Metazoa > Arthropoda > Insecta > Orthoptera > Tettigoniidae > Anabrus > Anabrus simplex. Next base: position 1,686,498,826 of record NC_090265.1, on the reverse strand, counting down.
GAAAATTGGGATGATTATTCCTTTTTCCCAATCCTCAGGGACCTCCTTATTCTCCCAGACATTCCTGAGAACCCGATATGTCCACTGCAGGCCTACAGCTCCAGCTGCCTTTATCATCTCCACTGAAATTTCATCTATTCCAGCAGTTTTTCCATTCTTCATCTTTCTTACTGCCATTTCAATTTCATTCATTGTAATTTCTTTATCCATTTCTTCATCAACTAATTCCCTTTCCTAGTTGTCCATTGAATGACTGCCATCCGTTCTTATGTTCAGCAGCTTCTGAAAATACTCTCTCCATCTCTTTCTCATTTCTTCTGGCTTTGTTAAAATTATGCCACCTTCATCCTTATTGCAAGCTGTCCACTTCATGGCCGTATCAATGAGTTTAATCAACAAATTAATCTAAAAAACCACCTAATCGATATTTTATTTCTTTTGCCTTTGGCAAACTTAAAAGTACATTAACAAACACAGTACATGTTTCGACCACTTAGTGGTCATCTTCAGCTGTATATAAAAAAATCTTAGATGATAACATTTAAAAGAAGGCACATTGGATCTTAAAACTATATCCCATGGGAATCCAAAAACTATTGTTCTAGATGCTTTAAATGAAATGGAAGATGGGGGGGGGGTGTTGGGGGTAAGGAGATTTATGTGAATGATACTTAAATTACAGTATCGTTTACAATTGTGTTTAAAAACTTAAATGATGAAAAACATATTTAAAACATTTAAAAGCGTCTATGGTAAAATTCTTTTTGATAACATTAGGTGGCGTGAATAAAAAGTTCGTGTTTGTAATAATCTTCAGGCATTTGTGAGAAAATAATAACTTAATTAAAATTCGCATCTGTGGTGCTGTTAAACACTTTGTTTTTAATAAACATACTTTAAAATATTCTACAGTGTCTATGGTAAGGCACTTATTCAAAAACACTTGTGCTTGAATGAAAGTTTATGTCATATGCACCAGTCTTCAGGTATTTATTGTTTATATTTAATAACTTCCTTGAGTGATATTCTTGTGGTTAAAAGGCCGTGTTGACTGTTTAACTTCCGAGAATTGCTCTTCGGAATGTGATAAAAGAAATTGTGTTAGTCGTTTAACTTGCTAAAACCCTGTGGTGGCTTCTGTTATATAAAATGGCGATCTGATTCGAGCAGCTTGCCTCGCGATCTGTAACCAGCAGGAGATCGTAATATATTAAAATATGACATATGATAAAAGTAAAAAGCTCCGAATTCTAAATAGATAGCAGGAAGATATTTGTATTCGAGATTGCGTGGCCTTGACTTACCTTATCTGGCAAATGTTTAATCCGCGTTGCCTTGGAGAACTGCCTTCGTGCACGACCTAGTGTGATAGCGGTGTGACATGGTCTGATTGCCCGTGGAATATTCCGGAGAAAGGGGAAGTAGAGTTGTGTCGTCATCTAGTAGGCTACGTCTTGTGAGGGGGGAGGGATTACTGGTTGTGTTTCAGTGACGTCGTGTTCGAGTATTTCATTTGTTTGTCTTGTTTGTTTACTGTTTACCATTTCCACGTATTTACTGAATTGTTCGTATAGGAGGTTTTTTTCGTTCGTTTCGTTTAGATTCCGTTCCCTGTTCTCTAGTTTATCGAGAGTAATGGGGATGTTTTCTAGGTTATTCATTAAACTTCCTTTATTAATCCTACTGATAATTTGGAGATCTTGTCTGATGTTAGTGAAATTGTGATTTGCTTCCTTCATATGAGCTCCCATAGCAGAGTATCTTCTGTATTTCTCTGCATTAACATGTTCCTGATATCTAATTAAAAAGCTTCTCCCAGATTGCCCCACGTATGTTTTTTTGCACTGGGTACATGTCAATCTGTAAATGCCAGATTCCTGGAATTCGTCATCTTTAAGTTTATTGACTTTATTGTGATTAAAAAATCTGTGTTTGGTATTGTGCTTCTTAAACAAATTCGTGATTTCATAAATCCTCGGGTTATTAAAGGTGAATTTGACGTATTTCTTTGCATTCTCCGATTGCTGCTTTAGTTTAATTTGTTGTTGATATTTGCACTTAGTAATGATTTTGTTAATGAATTTCAAACTGAAACCGTTATGTAAGGCTTGTTGACGAATGAAAGATAGTTCCTTCTTTCTGTCTGTATATGTTAACGGGATTTCAAAGGCCCTGTTGACGAAACTGTAGTAGGCGGATTTCTTTTGTGAAGTGGGATGTAAAGAATCGCTTTTAATTGTAGTCGGTGTAAAAGTGGGTTTTCTGTGTATTTTAAACTGAAAATGGTTGTTTATCCGAATTGTTTGAATATCTAGGAAATTGAGTGTACCTTCTTCTTCTTCTTCTTCGTCCGCTGTACATTTAATGGTTGGGGTCTAAAGTATTCAAGGTATTTAGAATACTTTGACTCTCATTAAGTTCTTTGTTTATAATGACAAAAGTATCGTCAACAAAGCGTACCCAGAAATCTAGTCCTTTAATGTGGCCTACTATCCGAGTGTATTCCAAGTGATCGAGGTATATGTTAGCTAAAATTGCTGATAAATTTTATTATTAAAAGAAAAGAAATTATGGTTCAATACGAATTCCAGGATAGTTATGAAGTTTTCTATTTCAGGTTTACTGATGCGTTTATGGTCTAATAAATTAGTTTTTATAATCTTGATAGTGTCTTTTATAGGAATGTTCGTATACATGTCTTTAATGTCGAAGGAACTTGTTACGTGAGAACAAGTTAATTTGAAATCTTTAGCGGCCTTACAAAACTCTTTAGAGTTTTTTTATCGAGGTTTTGGTATAAAAAACATAGTTTTGTGACAAAAACGTATGAATAAATTGAGAGGCTTTGTACGTAGGACTTTTCCGAAAATTAATTACTGGTCTAATAGGTACGTCCTTTTTATGTAATTTAGGCATAGCTCTTACCTTAGGAAGTCCAAGGTTCATATTTATGAGTTTATGGACTTCTTGGTCATTTAAAAGGAAGGTGGATTGCTTCAGTATTCCTTTCAAATTATTTTGGATTTTTAGTGTGGGGGTCTTTCTCAATTACCTTAAACTTGTTACTATTGAAAAAAGTTTCTGTTTTCTTAATGTATTCGGTTTCATGTAATATTACCACTGTTCCTCCTTTGTCGGCTTTTGTTATAACTACGTCATTTTGCCTAATTTTACGCTGAAGATCCTTCTCAACTTTTGAAATGGCGGAATTAGTTAATAATCCTTTCATTACGGAGGGAATCTTTTTCTTTGCTTCGTACCGTACATCATTTTGAATGTCGACTGGAAGAGTTTGTATGGCCGTTTTTGTTTCTGCTAACGTTTGTATTAATTCTAGTTTTTTGTTGATACTTTGCCAATTATGATTTGGTCCTTTGCCTAATATTTGTAGTTCTTGTTCTGTAAAAGTCGTGTTAGATTTTTTACAGGGGGTGGGAGTTTTTCACAATTGAAAGGTGTTTTAGGTTGAGGCTTATATTGTTTAGTTAGGGCATTGCTTTTTAGGTTTTCTAACTTCTTATTCAATGTCGCCTGTTTCTTGTTCATTAGACTCTCTACTTTATCTCTACAGTATTTTTGCACAGAATCCCGTTCTAACGGTACCAAATTTATTGACGCTGAAAAGTGCGCTAGGTAAAGTTCCCGATTAAGGAAGGATTTCTTCCTATACATAAATTTGATTTCTCTTTTAAGCCATAGACGGTTAACTGTTTTCTGGGTTGAAATTTGGAATACTGAGCGTATGCTGTTTCTTTGTGTCCCTTTTAAGAAATTAGGAACCAGGTTGTTAATCAAACATTCTTTCAGGAATGTTATATCTGTGCTTACTTTTGCAAGTTTCATCTTTAGTTTAAGATAGATGTTCGTACTATTTCCTGCTTGGTTAGCATTCGTATTGCAAGCTGTCCACTTCATGGCCGTATCAATGAGTTTAATCAACAAATTAATCTAAAAAACACCTAATCGATACTTTATTTCTTTTGCCTTTGGCAAACTTAAAAGTACATTAACAAACACAGTACATGTTTCGACCAATTACATAAAAAGGACGTACCGGTACCTATTAGACCAGTAATTATCGGAAAAGTCCTACTACGTACAAAGCCTCTCAATTTATTCATAAGTTTTTGTCCCAAAACTATGGTTTTTTTAATACCAAAACCTCGATAAAAAAAACTCTAAAGAATTTTGTAAGGCCGCTAAAGATTTCAAATTAACTTGTTCTCACGTAACAAGTTCCTTCGACATTAAAGACATGTATACGAACATTCCTATAAAAGACACTATCAAGATTATAAAAACTAATTTATTAGACCATAAACGCATCAGTAAACCTGAAATAGAAAACTTCATAACTATCCTGGAATTCGTATTGAACCATAATTTCTTTTCTTTTAATAATAAAATTTATCAGCAATTTTAGCTAACATATACCTCGATCACTTGGAATACACTCGGATAGTAGGCCACATTAAAGGACTAGATTTCTGGGTACGCTTTGTTGACGATACTTTTGTCATTATAAACAAAGAACTTAATGAGAGTCAAAGTATTCTAAATACCTTGAATACTTTAGACCCCAACCATTAAATGTACAGCGGACGAAGAAGAAGAAGAAGAAGGTACACTCAATTTCCTAGATATTCAAACAATTCGGATAAACAACCATTTTCAGTTTAAAATACACAGAAAACCCACTTTTACACCGACTACAATTAAAAGCGATTCTTTACATCCCACTTCACAAAAGAAATCCGCCTACTACAGTTTCGTCAACAGGGCCTTTGAAATCCCGTTAACATATACAGACAGAAAGAAGGAACTATCTTTCATTCGTCAACAAGCCTTACATAACGGTTTCAGTTTGAAATTCATTAACAAAATCATTACTAAGTGCAAATATCAACAACAAATTAAACTAAAGCAGCAATCGGAGAATGCAAAGAAATACGTCAAATTCACCTTTAATAACCCGAGGATTTATGAAATCACGAATTTGTTTAAGAAGCACAATACCAAACACAGATTTTTTAATCACAATAAAGTCAATAAACTTAAAGATGACGAATTCCAGGAATCTGGCATTTACAGATTGACATGTACCCAGTGCAAAAAAACATACGTGGGGCAATCTGGGAGAAGCTTTTTAATTAGATATCAGGAACATGTTAATGCAGAGAAATACAGAAGATACTCTGCTATGGGAGCTCATATGAAGGAAGCAAATCACAATTTCACTAACATCAGACAAGATCTCCAAATTATCAGTAGGATTAATAAAGGAAGTTTAATGAATAACCTAGAAAACATCCCCATTACTCTCGATAAACTAGAGAACAGGGAACGGAATCTAAACGAAACGAACGAAAAAAACCTCCTATACGAACAATTCAGTAAATACGTGGAAATGGTAAACAGTAAACAAACAAGACAAACAAATGAAATACTCGAACACGACGTCACTGAAACACAACCAGTAATCCCTCCCCCCTCACAAGACGTAGCCTACTAGATGACGACACAACTCTACTTCCCCTTTCTCCGGAATATTCCACGGGCAATCAGACCATGTCACACCGCTATCACACTAGGTCGTGCACGAAGGCAGTTCTCCAAGGCAACGCGGATTAAACATTTGCCAGATAAGGTAAGTCAAGGCCACGCAATCTCGAATACAAATATCTTCCCGCTATCTATTTAGAATTCGGAGCTTTTTACTTTTATCATATGTCATATTTTAATATATTACGATCTTCTGCTGGTTACAGATCGCGAGGCAAGCTGCTCGAATCAGATCGCCATTTTATATAACAGAAGCCACCACAGGGTTTTAGCAAGTTAAACGACTAACACAATTTCTTTTATCACATTCCGAAGAGCAATTCTCGGAAGTTAAACAGTCAACACGGCCTTTTAACCACAAGAATATCACTCAAGGAAGTTATTAAATATAAACAATAAATACCTGAAGACTGGTGCATATGACAAACTTTCATTCAAGCACAAGTGTTTTTGAATAAGTGCCTTACCATAGACACTGTAGAATATTTTAAAGTATGTTTATTAAAAACAAAGTGTTTAACAGCACCACAGATGCGAATTTTAATTAAGTTATTATTTTCTCACAAATGCCTGAAGATTATTACAAACACGAACTTTATATTCACGCCACCTAATGTTATCAAAAAGAATTTTACCATAGACGCTTTTAAATGTTTTAAATATGTCTTTCATCATTTAAGTTTTTAAACACAATTGTAAACGATACTGTAATTTAAGTATCATTCACATAAATCTCCTTACCCCCAACACCCCCCCCCCCCCCCCATCTTCCATTTCATTTAAAGCATCTAGAACAATAGTTTTTGGATTCCCATGGGATATAGTTTTAAGATCCAATGTGCTTGCTTTTAAATGTTATCATCTAAGATTTTTTATATACAGCTGAAGATGACCACTAAGTGGTCGAAACATGTACTGTGTTTGTTAATGTACTTTTAAGTTTGCCAAAGGCAAAAGAAATAAAGTATCGATTAGGTGGTTTTTTGATTAATTTGCTGACCTTCATCCTTCATAAATCTGGTGTTTACTTGATCTCTCTTTTTGTTTCTTAAGATACCATACAGTAATTTCTTGCTGACCTGCGTATCATCTCTCAATTTCTGTGTGAATAAGGCCCAGCTTTTCCTCTTTTCTTCCTCCACTACTTTCTTGGCCAAATTCTTTGTCTGCACATATTTTCTTCTACTTTCTTCAGTCTTAGATGTTTTCCATGCTTTCCATGCCATTTTCTTTTCCTTCACTTTAATCTTTACCCTATCATTCCACCAGTGTGTTTTTTTGTCTTTCACATTTCCTGATGTTCTACCACACACCTTTTCTGCACATCCAACCAGTGCTTCCTTCAATCTTTTCCATTCCTCTTCAACATTCTCCACCTCTGTCCTGGGTACCAAGGGTATTATTTCCCTTTGAAATTCTTCTTGTATGCTTTTCTCCTTCAACTTCCATACTTTAATTCTTTTCTCTCTTCTTAATTGGGGTTTTTCAATCTTTCCAACTTTCAATTTTCCTATCACAACTCTATGATCTCCACCAAAAGCTTCTTCAGGCATGGCTGTTACATCTACAAGGTTCTTCCGGTGTTCTTTCTCTATGATTATATAATCAATCCTGGTCTTTGTTCGTCTGTCTCCCCAACCATACCTTGTAATCTTCTGACTGTTCTTCCTAAACCAGGTGTTTCCAACAATCATTTGATTCCTCATGCAAAAATCCACCAACAACTCACCTTCTGGATTTACATTTCCATATCCACTCCTACTGAATTTAAAAAGCAAGCAACAAATTTTGGGATTGTTCCCCAAGCACATATTAACAGTCCTATTACTTTGATATTATTAATGTGGTAGAAATCTTTGAAACATAGAACCTTAAAAAAAAAAAAACATGGTGCAACAGTCCCAAAAGGCCTTGGCCTACCAAGTGACTGCTGCTCAGCCCAAAGGCCCGCAGATTATGAGATGTCATGTGGTCAGTACAACGAATTCTCAAGGTCGTTATTCTTGGTTCTCTAGACTTACTGGATAAAGAACTTTATGCTCATAAATTGTTCTGTTTCCTGTGTTGATGATGATGATGTGTTGTTTAAAGGGATCTAACATCGAGGTCATGGTACATGACGAACTGCAATGATATGATTATCAAAATTCCAAAATCCATCCATTGACTAGAATTCAAAAAGATGACGATAAAAACTTAAAATAAACAGTGAATCTGACCCACCATGCCCCACCTTTCCACAAAATAACTTACAACAATGGTATAAACAGAACAAGGGACTGCTTCCAAAGCAAAATGATGCTTGTTGTCCAAAGGGGTCAAAAATCCAGGTCACCGGCCCCTCATAGTGGTACTAATCACTGGTAAAGTAGACCCATGATGTTCCTCATACAGTAGTATTAATCACAGGTGATGTAGACTACTGGTGTTCCTCACGTAGTGGTACTAATCACAGGTAATGTAGACCCATAGTGTTCCTCACATGGTGATACTAATCACAGGTAATGTAGAGCCAGGGTGTTCCTCATATAGTGGTACTAATAACAGGTAATGTAAACCCATAGTGCTCCTCCCCTAATGATACTAATCACAGACCCATGGTGTTCCTCACATAGTCGTACTACTTGCAGGTAACGTCGACCCATGGCATTCCTCACGTAATGGTGCTAATCACAGGTTATCTCATGGTTCAAAAACCATCATCCCTTGGTTGCCCCTTTTGACAGGCAAGGGATTCTCTGTCTGCATCCCTCACCCACAGAGGGGATCCCTCTTTTCTAAATCAACCTCCTTTGGCTGACTGAAGGATACCTCAGATCTTTCAGAAGGGTCTATTACAGAGGTGCTCGACCAGGCTGGCCTGACGTAAATGCGGGCAGCTTACATAGCGAGCATACATCACAGAGAGAGCAAATACACTTTGCAAAGAAGTGGAACAGTGACATTCGATTGTGACTATGAAGCTCTCCTCCACTATTCAGTTTAATGTTGATTGGGGTACAGTAAAAAAAGAAAAAGGAGATGTTATAATCGCAAGACATTCCGGTCTGATGTATGTTGTGTTCGATTTAAACAGTCAGTTTTATTTTCTTATATTTATACATTCAAAGAAAACTGACACAACATCATTTTTGTGTTGCAATTTACAAAGATACAGGGTTTAAGTGTACAAGCTACGATTTACAATTCCTTGGATGGGGATGATGGTATTTATATTTTTTTAAATTCTTTTTCATTCAGTAAAACAAAATATATTTACATAATTCAACAGGTTTATTGCTTGATTTTGCACAGTGGTGTAGTATTATGTTGACTTTACTTGCTCACAGAATTTTTGAAAATAGTATTTAAAAGTTATCAGATGTCTGATGATAATAACTAGCCTCTAAATGGCGCAGGAGTTTCATCACGAGTTATTTGCTATCCAAGATCAAAGTACAACAACAATGTACAGTGAGTTTCTCTCATCGGTTGGCCGGCAGGTGCGCCCAGCTTACCTGCCACCCACTGACTCATCATTCCCCACTCCACGGCGTAGCAACAAGGACAGTACTTTGCTCATTTTATCCATGCATGACATGTACTGTGTAATGGGAAGTGATGAGTCTATGGGAGGCAGATAAGTTGGGCGCAGCCTGCCGGTCAACCGATGTGAGAAACTCACTGTAAATGCATCTACTAAATAGATATACAGTATGCATTTAAATAATTAACCTAACTGATGTTACCCTCGTTAAGCAGAATTGGATTGTTGGTGAGTTTATAAGATAATTTAAATCCAAACAACCACAAGCCAGAGCTTATCCACCTCAACTCCGTATTATAATAGAAATGTTACTAAAGCACCTCTTAAAATCAATCACTATCAATCACTACTGATCTGCATTTAGGGCAGTCGCCCAGGTGGCAGATTCCCTATCTGTTGCCTTCCTAGCCTTTTCCGAAATGATTTCAAAGAAATTGGAAATTTATTGAACATCTCCCTCGGTAAGTTATTCCAATCCCTAACTCCCCTTCCTATAAATGAATATTTGCCCCAGTTTGTCCTCTTGAATTCCAACTTTATCTTCATATTGTGATCTTTCCTACTTTTATAGACGCCATTCAAACCTATTCGTCTACTAATGTCATTCCACGCCATCTCTCCGCTGACAGCTCAGAACATACCACTTAGTCGAGCAGCTCTTCTTCTTTCTCTCAATTCTTCCCAACCCAAACATTGCAACATTTTTGTAACGCTACTCTTTTGTCGGAAATCACCCAGAACAAATCGAGCTGCTTTTCTTTGGATTGCTTTTCTTTGCTTTTCTAGTGAAAACTGTAATTCATTACATACAGCACAAAAATATTTGAGGTGTAGGCATAACTTTTTATTGTATCCAGTCAAAATACATGAACAACAAAGAACATAAATGACATTTCTTACAACGTAAATTGAAAACGACGTGGACTTCTGTCCTCTTTCTTTCATTATTTTCTGCCTCCATTTCAAACTCGAGTATCGCCACAGTGATCGCGAGTGACTGGGAGAACTTTACCTAACCTTCACAGTCTGTCACATAGCGTCACTGTAGCATTATTAGAATATGCTCGCCGCCTTCCTGCCCGCCCGCAGACAGTGCTGTGTACTCGTGGAAAGAAATGCCCACCTTGAGCACCTCTGGTCTAGTATATAAGAATTTTTCTTTTTACAGTCAATGGCTATGATATCAATCTGTCTGTTACTACCACCCTCAGCAATACATGTGACTTCCTCATGAACCTCAAAACTACTTTGGGAAAAAATGGCTGCAAGAACATTCTGTAATGTGCAAATAAGGTGAATGAAACAAAATATATTGTTCAAAATGAAAGAGAGGGATCTGAAGCATTATGGAACAATGTTTGTAATGATATTGAATCCAAAGAAGTACCAGTACCTTTAAAGTACCTTTAAAGAGAAAATGCCTGGAAAGTGATATCCTGAAATATAAGAGCATATTTTGAAATAATGGGCAACGTTAAAAACTACATTACGGATAGGTTTGAAAACCTGTCTCAATCGATTTAATTAGGTACTTGATCCAATCAAATCTGAAGGTTACAAATTAAATTTTCTTAATTCTGCCCTGGATGCTCTTAAGTAAAACACAATGCAATGTTTGGCACAGTTCTACTCAAAAATGGACTGACAGTCCTATGGTCAATGGAAGAATTTTATGGCAAATACCATCATGAACTGGCAACACATTTGAAATCAAAACAACTCCACACAGTATTTATTGCATACTAAATGACTTCACTTGTTTTGACCATACCTAGCACATCTGTACCTGCTGAAGCACTTCAACGGATCAAATTATTCCAAAGGTCAACACAAGGATGGCAAATTCAGCACTCTAGTAGTTTTTTGTCTATTATTGGGGAAAAGTAGTTAACAGAAATCCCAGAATCACCTACGTTCAACAGTGGTGCCATTGAGGTGTTTTCCGAATAGGAAAGTAGAATGGAATTCTCTTGCAAGTAAGGTGAAATATGTACGGTAATTAATAGTTTATTTTATTCATTTGTTTTCAAAAGTTGGTTTCCTTCCCTCCTCCTAGCAGTGGCCACAAAATATATCAGATTTTACCAGGGCGTTCAAAATATTGTAAAGGACCGATCAAGTATTAAGTGAAGATTATTTAAGGGTTTAAGCTTTCCTTATTTATGTTGACAATTGGGAGGAAAGATCAGAGCAATGAGTATCTGTAACAGAAAAAACTGATAACTGCCAACTATTAAACAAAAATTTTAAAAAAATTAACACTTCATGATCTTCATAGTCTTCACATATTTTTCAGTGCTATTTAACATTAATTATCTAATACCTATATACTTCTACTTCAAAATGCACTATGGATTTAAATACTGAACAAATAATTTAGTCACTGTAATGTAAAGCAATTAGACAAAGCTTACTTATGTAAGCATATATGAGGCCAAAAAAGAAAAGTTTATTCTTGCTTACAAGGAGAAGAGGGTCAATAATTACCAGAAATATCCGTATGTAATACTTGAACAGCCCCTAACTAGATGGAGGCACTTCCGTGTACGTGGGGCTTGCCCTTTCTCCATCTACCACCCCTAAATGTATTGTACATGTACAATTTAAGAAAAAAAAAAATAATAATAATAATAATAATAATAATATCAAAACATGAACAGCCTACCCTGATCCACACTGCACACACTGGTCCTCAAGTAGATGGGCTCTCTCTTCATCAATCTCAGGTCTTCTATGTCCATTTCTTCACAGCCCCTAATCTTGACAGATCTTTTGTAGGATCACCACGTAGAATAAGAAGAAATTTGGATACACAACAAGAAAAAATGAAGAGACATAATGTAAGAATGAATATAGGAAGTAACGAACTAGGAACAGAGGACAAACGAATCCCAATAGGCCAATATAAGTAATGGAAAAGAAGAAACAAATGTCAAATCAAGTCGCATACAGAGAGAGAGAAAGCGGAAAATGAAAAGAAAGACATAATAGGATAAACACAATGACATGTCAGTATGAGAAGAAGGAGAACTAGAAAGAGGAGACAAGGACAAGGATAATCTCCACATCTTCATACACTACCATCTTACAGATGGACTCCCTCCTCATTTATTCTGTGTTTACACTATTATGTGTGCCTTTTCATGTTCCTGTCTCTCTACATAAGACACTTGTTTGTTCCTTTCAATTACCGAGATTATCAGCGAGTTCACTTCCACAGCACCAGCCAACAGCAGCGATAATTTAACTACGTATGTTGGTAATCAGTTTTTCATTTGGAAATGCCTTATTATTAAGGGTATGATTTTTCACAATAGCTATATTAATGCAAAATATTTATGAACACCTGTACTTCGTATTTTCATTTTTCATGACCTATAATCCACTGTTTAGTGTGATTTGCACTATAAATGCGAAATCAACAACTTTTAATGTAAAGTTTTATGTAAGTATTTTTACTTTTATTCTGAAATCTTCAACCAAGGAGTTTGTGCATCCTTGGAATATCATGTAAAATTCCCTAAGTAGCTTCGCAATGTATTTCGGGTCCTACCAACAGTATAGATGCTTGAAGATATTTCAGTAAATAATAATTTAATTGTAAGTGATAGGGGAGCATGAACAACAGACTTTCAGAAGATCAGGGGGTTATTGATACCTGGAATTTGAGTAGTAGTGCAATCTCCCTCACAAAGATAAAGGAGCTATCCTTTTTAAAGAACATTCAACAGCTTGCAATATGTGGGTCAGGCACCACAAAGGATTGTCACACAGCAAACTGAGGAACGGCCTCAAGATGACTGGGAATGAAGCAGAAGTTCATGCTGTGCCGGGTAGGACGATGGACAGCAATTATTGTAGAAAATGCCTCAATGAGATTGAAACATTTGCACATGTCCTTGGTTTCTGCCAGCATGACTAGACTGCACATCACTAGACACTGCCCAGGCTCTTACAAGAACTGGTTTCACCGTCTGTGAAGAGATCTACAGTCTGGCAGAAAATGGAAGCACTTGAAAAATTGATATGATTGCCTACAAAGACAACAATTATCCAACTGGTAGTGGTGGATAACTATTTTAAGAGGCAGTGCAACTGGGCAACCATCCTCTATTAACAGTAATGAGGAAAAAATGGAAGAGGTCTGGCACTTCAAAAAAAAAAAAAAAAAAAAAAACATGTATCGGTCAGAGAAAGACAAGAGTCACGAAGAGCATGGAAATGAAAGACTCTCTAGCCCTCGGAACCTAATAGCACCAAGGTTAGAAAAGAGTAAGAGTTGAGCAAGGGAGGTCAGGTATGATAAATGAAAGTGAGGAGCCTGGCACAAGTAAGAGGAAGCAATGCCTAGACTCAGCTAAGGGCCTCGTGGTCATCAACCCACGCTCCCCAAGTTAAGAGCCCGCAGGGCTCCTTTTAGTCGCCTCTTATGCCAGGCAGGCGATACCACGGGTGCTATTCTACTGGCCCCACCTACAGGAAGAAATTGTTCCAACGGTCTGCTTCAAATCCTCTGCTACTCAACAAGACGATGATGATCGTGAGAAGAAGGGAATACATAAAGTCACAATTCCATTCTAAAACCAAGCATATAACCTAAAAAAAACATCAAAATTGTAGGCTTGCTGATCGGGAGTAGGGGCACAATACCACAAAAGTTTCACTTTCAGCTTTAAAAGCATCTTCAGTGATTTCCTTTAAAAATCAAGATTGTGTTTTATTTATTTTTCCTTGCATACTTTTAGCTGATACAAAGTATATTTTGTCTTTTAGGCAACCGCTAAATTGAGGAATTGTTACTATGTAATAAATATCTATTTATATGTTGTATGAATTTCTTTTTAACAGTGTTACCAAATTCATGAACATGACTTACGTTACCTTTGTACTTTAAAAAAATTATTATTCTGATTTTACATCAACATAAATTTGTTTTATTCTATGTTATGCTCTTAAATTTAAAACAGATGTCCAATTTTATTATACTTAACACATTTTTATTTTACTATTAGCTCTACTCAAATGCAATTTGAATTTTACATTAATATTATCAGAAGACATTACCTATTTATCAGAACTAACACAAATTCTGTTTTCTCAAAACACTATAAATGTCAAATTATAAATATATAAATGCTAAAAAATGCTAAATGTCCAAAGGCTAAAATTCACCAGCTCTACATTAAATTTGGTCTGCACTTTAATTCCTCATGTACAATTCAAGCTATCAAAAAAAAAAAAAAAAAAGGGAAAGAAGTGACTTTTCAGCTTGGTGCTGTTTCCACACACTGATATCCTCAGAGAACAAAAACAACAAAATCTCACAATGTTGTGATTTCAAAAATAAATTCTCTCAAAATAATTAGTGCTTTATTTGTTACAAGCTTTTACTTGTGCGATCACCATTTTGGCAGCTCCAACAACTTAGCATGTGAACTATTGGATAAGGCATCTTACATAGGCTTCATTTAAAATTAAAACTGCATAACAGTATAATTTAGAGAGCAGAGTGATAACAAGGAAACACTTGACTTCAGGCCCTGATAGCATACTAAAGATTCAAACTGCGAATATTAAATGATCAGGCATCATCGACTGGCCTGTATTTGTCAATGACCAAACAGCAGTGTTCGTGCATGGGCAGAGACAGCTCATTCACTATAGTGGACTGTTAAACTACGTAAACACAGAATTAGGCTGTGCTACTACTTCTTCTTACCGAGTGGTTAGGGACGCGTGGCTGTGAACTTGCATTTGGAAGACATTGGGTTTGAACCCCACTGTCAGCAGCCCTGAAGAAAGTTTTTCATTATTTCCCATTTTCACAAGAGGTACATAACCTCAAAAATTCATCAAAATCATATGCTTGCTGATCGGGAGTAGGGGATAATTAGGCATAGATATCAAGGATAATTTAATAAAAAAACACCTATTCAATACAGGTTATTACTGTAGGCCTATATGGAAGATTTTACTGCAACTTATCAAGTACACAAACTCATTACGAACATTTTAACAGTCACATATTTTGTTTTAAGTGTTTTAACCATTATACATGCCAATTTTAACATTCTACTAAAGATGACCCAATCAGGGTTGAAACATGTTTAGATATGACAAATGTGAATTTTAAATTTGCATTATGCTCTAGGTGTATTGATAAGCAGGATAGGTTTAACAATAAATTGTCATAGTCGTGAAATGTGGCGCATCCACCTGGACACCTACTTTTCAAATAGGATATTGGGACAATAATTATGAGTTATGACTAATGGCAAAATGAATAGGGCAGGTACAAAGGAAGGAGGAAGATACCCAAAAAAGGCTCTAATGGGACATCCTGGAGCTAGAAGAATAAGAGGCCAGTCCTGTGTAACGTGGCTGGATGGTGTGGTGGCAGACTTGAGAGTTATTGGAGTGAAGAGATGGCGCAGATGTGCAGAATCAGTCGCCACTTATCTGCATTTAGAGCAGTCAACCAAGTAACAGATTCCTATCCGGTGTTTACCTAATTTTTTAAAATAATTGCAAAGAATTTGAAGATTATCAAACATCTCCACTAGCAAATTATTCAAATCTCTAACTCCTCTTCCTATACACAAATATTTGTCCCAATTTGTCCTCCTGAATTCCAAATTTATTTTCATATTGTGATCTTTCCTACTTTTAAAAACACCACTCAAACTTACTCATCTACTACTGTCATTCCATGCCATCCTGACAGCTTGGATACATATCACTTAGTCAAGCAGCTCGTCTCCTTACTCCCAAGCTTTCCCAGTCCAAAGTTTGCAACATTTTTGTAACACTACTCTTTTGTCGGAAATCACCCAGAACAAATCGAGCTGCTTTTCTTTGGACTTTTTCCAGTTTTCGAATCCTAGTGAGGCTCTCATATAATGGAACTATACTCTAATTGTGGTCTTACCAGGGACTTATATGCTCTCTCCTTTATATCTTTACTACAACCCTCATAACCTTCATATCCTCATAACCATGTGCAGAGATTTCTAACCTTTACTTACAATCCTGTTGATGTGATTACCCTGACGAAGGTCTTTCCTTATAAATTACGAGCGCATGCATCATGTGCCGGTATGCCTCGAGAACAACGGTGCTCACCTGCAGCTCTGTAGCTAACCTGTACGGTTCTGTGCTTGCTCAAATGTTCAAGATTATCGACTCGCCCGCCTCATTGTTCCTGAAACTTAAACTTTATGAAACTATGCTCCTGTTGGGAAACTTCTAACGGAGTACCACAAAAACAAAAGATTTGAGTGTTCGATGACGTTTTCGACTCGTTATGCCGAAGAAGGTGACGACATATTGAGTCAGATCGTAACGGGAGACAAAACATGGGTTTCACGTATCACTCCCGAATCGGAAGCAACAGAGCACGGAATGGAGACACACACATTCACCTGTAAAGGTGAAGGCCAAACAGACGTCCCAGAGCAAGATCATGGTTATCGGAGCAGGTGCAAGTTTCAATGAAGAGGGTATTCCAAAACTTATTTGAGGTATGATAAGTGTTTAAACAAACTTGGCGGCTATGTCGAAAAATAGAGTAAAGTATGTAGAAACTGCAAATAAATGTGGTGTTTGAAAATCGTCTTTCGTTGTGTAGTTATTTTCAAACGGCCCTTACTTAACAAACACGCCTCGTAGTCAATGTACAGACACACGGTCATTGCGATTTTATTTATATAGATAAGTATCATAATGAAAGTACTTCAACCCCTACTTCACTTTGCAAGTAGATTTTCCAAAAACAAAAAATACATGTGTCTATATTTTTAAAGGAGATTCAAAATAACAATGTTCATGTCTGTAACATCTTCAGTTTTCGAGATATATGTATCCTCATAACAGGTATTCAACCCGTTTTTCAGTCCTTTCCACAGCCCCTCCGACATCCCTTAGGTGGATTTTGCAAAAACAAAAAAATATGTTTCTTTATTTTTAAAGGAGATTCCAAATACGAATTTTCACGTCTGTAACATCTTCAGTTTTTATAGATATAAGTATTTTCGTGTACAGAAGTCAAATCATTTTTTACTTTTTTCACCCACCCCCTTAAGTGGAATAAGTATTTCTTTAATTTTAAAGGAGATTCCAAATACCAATTTTCATGCCTGTAACCTTCAGTTTTTGAGATATCAAGATCCTAATAAAAAGAATTCAACCCCTTTTTTCAGTTCTTTAGTCCCCTCCCCCTTACATAACTGGTTTCACCGAAGAAAAAAAAAAACGTGTTCCTTTATTTACAAAGGAGATTCCAAATATCAATTTTCAGGACTGTTACATGTTACATTTTTAAGATATACTCCTGATATACTCACTTTAAAAATTCACCCATTTTTTCACTCCTGTTCACTCCCGTTAAGTGGATTTTCTGAAAACAAAAAAAATATGTGTTTGTTTATTTTTAAAGGAGATTCCAAATACCAATTTTCATGTCTGTAACATTTTCACAGTTTGAGATATATGTATCCTCATAAAAGGTATTGAAATCCGGGAAATAGTGGATTCGAATCCCATGGTTAGCAACCCTGAAGATGGATGAAGGTGGTTTCTCATTTTCACACCAGGCAAATGCTGGGGCTGTACCTTAATTAAGGCCACAGCCGCTTCCTTCCAACCCCTAGGCCTTTCCTATCCCATTGTCGCCATAAGACCTATCTGTATCGGTGTGACGTCAAGCCACTAGCAAAAAAAAAAATACTGAACCCCTTTTCCATCATTTTTCATTCCCCTTAAGGGAATTTTACGAAAATAAAAAATTAGGGTTTCTTTATTTTTACTGTAGATTCCCTAAATACCAATTTTTACGTTCATAAACTATTAAGGTTTTGAGATATAGATGTACTCATTTAAACAGTTCACCCCTTATCAACGGAATATCCAAAAATTCTCCATTAGTGAACATTACACCGTAATGTTAATGTATCTCCAAAATTTCATTTCTTTATGTCGCATAGTTTTGGCTGAGCATTGATTACAGCCAGTCAGAGTTAGCCTTTTATATATAGAGATTAATGCCCAGGTACTTGTTGTACAGTGTTCCCCATGAGGAAATTTCACCCTATCAACACAGTAATTAAAAGTGAGAGAACTTTTCCTCTTGGTGAAACTCATAATCTGAAGATTGAGTCTATGGAAAACGTGATCAAAGAAGCCAAGGTCCTCAGAAGACCATAGTGCCGTGGAGTAAATCAGGTAGTTTCTAAGATGTTATGCAACATAATTATCAATAAATCTACAGTGAAACAGTTTTTTGTCTTTTCTGTAAAATTAATTAAGTCAGACATGCAAGGTTTTCATTCTTAGGAGTAAATATATTAATGTGGAGTATGCTGAAGCTTAGCAATGACTTTTGCTATGAATACACACAAAATAAACCCCTGTATTTCACCCACAACCAGCAGGCTTTAGTGGTAAGCTAAAACAATGAATTTAACAGAAGTAAGAAATAACATGAATTTTTACATAACACTAATTTGAAAAACCAATCATTAATAAACAGTCATGGGATCAAAAGTTCCCTCTGTGGATCAGTTGGCCTGCGTGTCCCAATCCAGCACGGTACAAGGAATGTTTGAAGCATGAATAGGAGTCCATTTTGGCATTCTATGTGTGATCTTAACAGGTAAATGAACTCCAGTGACAGATTTTGTGTACGCCCAACAGAAGCAATTAAAACAGCCATGGAAAGTGTCCTTTTTCGAAGAGTCAGACCCTTTTAATTTTCTCTTGTCTGATTAGTGTTAATAGAGGATAGTTGCCCAATTGTACTTTCTCTTAAAACAATAATCACCACCACTTAAATTTCTCCACTCACTACATTTTACCCTGTTCTTGTAACATCTCTGTATTAAGCCTCTTTGATGTTGGGTAAACTACTTTCCTCCAGCGACAGTTGGGAGTCCTGCTTTGGCTGCCTGTCTTCTGAGTCAACTGACCCCAAACACTGCTATTTCCAGAGATTCAATGTTCAGTGTCATGTTGTCTGCAAAGTCCAGACAATATATTGTCAGCCTTTCCCTCTTGAGATACCCCCAGATAAACCCCACTCTGGACATTCAATTTCACCAGTTCCTTGTGCCATTCACGCACAAATATATATGATTATTATTACTGAATATCTTAACAGCAGAGAATTCAAATCCACGATATTCTGAGGAGCGAATGTTATGCCAGGCAAAGCCACCTGCATATCTCGTTACACTGACACGAGGCTGGCATACTTGAGTACCTTCAAATACGAGTGGACTGAGCTGAGATCAAACCCAGCGCCTTAGGTTTGGAAAATCAGCCCTGCATCATCTTAGCCACTCAGTGCAACTTATTAAACTGTATGGGTGAATCAAGTAGTGAAATGCTTATTTATGCAATTTTCTACACCCTAATAATGATACAGAATGTGTGTGCGAATACAACTAATAAATGTTCAGTCCACTTTCTTATTACTGATTGAAATACATGTTCAGGGAGTCACGAACACAGCTGAGCTGGTATTAGCACTGCAAACACTTGGAAGAAATCTGTTTAATTTGAGCATATTTGCAGCTTGAAGGTATTGTATACCATCAGGATTTAAGGTTGAGTCAAGGAAACCAATTTTCTTGTACATTTCTTACCATATCTTGAAACACATATATGTTGAATTATCATCTCTTCCACATTCGTAGTTCAGAAGTGTTGTAACAGTAAACATCACAGACTTGAAATAAACTTTCATAGAATTTAACATATAAGCAAGCAATACAACTTTATCACAGCATGAATCACGGCTATACTAACATTTTTCACAGAGGTAGAGTAAGATGGGACAAGTTTGTGTACATTTGCTCAGACTGAATGTACTAAGATTCCTAATGCAATACATTGAAATCTACATCTACTCTCACAACAGAATATTTATGCACAATTCTTAATATTTATGGACACAGACTACTCTTCTATTGATCATCTGTTATACGAGGCCTGTTCAAAAAATATCTGAACTTTGAAAATAGCTCTTTAGGGGCTTTCCTACCGCCTACTTAGTACCGTATTTACGCGAACGATCCCCGCACGCTAACTTTAGGTAGGCTTATTTTGAAAAAAAGAAATGCCAACTTTGATGCAAGAAACCGCATCCCAATTTCATGCCTCAAATTTTTTTTTTAAATGTGCGGGTATTATTCGCGTAAATACGGGTATTTACGTGAATAATACCGCCACCGTATTTATGCAAATAATACCCGCCATCGAATAATCCCGCACTAAATTTAGGAAGGCTGATTTTGGAAAGAAAAAAAAAATGTCAACATTGACACAAATAAAACCCGCACCCCAATTTCGTGCCCCAAAATTTAAAAAAAAAATGTGCGTGTATTATTTGCGTAAATACTGTATTCCCTTTCTCTATTAACACAACTCTCCTAACATCGCTTTTCCACTTGTGGAAGCAGTCGTGGTAGGTAATTTTGGGGATCACGCACAGTTCCAACAACGATTCCAGTTTTATTTCTTCAACTGACTGAAATAGTCATCCTTTCAGAGCAAATTTCAGTTTGAGGAATAGAAAAATGTCTTCTGGAACTAGGTCAAGTGAGTAGGGTGGATAAGGGAAGCTCCGTTACCTTCATGTTCACAAAAAAATTCATAGATCAATAATGATACATGAGGTGGCATGTTATCATGATGGAGGCTCCAAGAGTTGTTTCTCCATGAATCTAGTCTTTTTCTGCGATATTTTCTCTCAAATGTCTCAATACTTTGAGATAATACCAGCAGTTCACAGTTTGACTATCAGGTAGGAATTCAAGGTGCACAACACTTTCACATTTAACCCAATCTCTTCAAGGTGATCATGTTCTCCTTTTCTCAGACATGTCCTACATTGTGGACTTCTGACCAGCACCTAGGAGGAATTTTCAATAATTCCAAAATGCCCTCCATTCGTGATAACAGTAATTTCAACTGCCATATTTTTGTGACTTGTTTTCAAAGTGATTCTATATTTAAGAATTCCACAATAAAATATAACTATAATCTACATTAACAAAGTGTTTTAAAGACCATAACTTCATCAGAAAAAAATGCAGTTAAGCACATAATGGCCGTACCCACTAAATCACCTGTTATTTGATTATAAATATTTGAGGGATTTTATTATTACAATGAAATACTATTACTTTCTCTGAGCATGTTTCCTAAAATGTAATGTGTATAACAAAAAATTAAATATTACATGAAATCAAATCAATAAATGAGTGTTCTTAACTTTTATTCTGTAATTTCCTACATTTTGGAGCATCATGTTCTCTTCTCTGTTTATGATATCTGGGCACCCTGGATCTGTGTGTCTCTGTTAACATTGGTACATTGCTTGGTATGTTCATTTTGGACAACCGCAACACACAGGATACTCTACAAACTCGTTACTTAGGAAGGATACTACTATACAATTTGACCTACTGGAAACTGCTAAGATTATACATTTGTGAGGCATTTTCGAAGGAGTTTCTTTTTTTTAACAGGCCTTGTATAATGAGAGCTATACACTTACAAGTACTACTATGTGTTACAGACATGACATGTAAGCCAAACTGCATATTTTACACTAAAATTAGGCAGCACAATACATAATCTGGTCCTAAAAGTACCTTAATGCAACTGTGTTAAAATGGCAGCATTTTAATGGCAGTACTTGGCAATTACAACAATTAAGGTATTTATAAAATTCCTCAATGTTGAGATTGTGGTGACTATTTAGAATGAATAATGCAAAGTAATTGTAAGGAAGTTGTTCCTCTTGTGTTAACCTTGCTTACAATGCAAGTACATACTAAATGGATCTTAAGTACTCTCAACTGATAAAGCTCAATGATCACTGAGTTATGATCATCAGCAGGAAATGTGAATGCAGTTCATTGACTATACGACTAATTTGACTACTGCTTCCTAAATATACCGATTTATTAAAGTACATAAAACATAGCAATATTAAAGTACAAGAAATAATATTAAGGATGAAGTTTTTATGATACAAAACAAGAGGCTATCAAACTGTTATGGCCTTCATAGCCTGTATCAAAGACCATCTTAACAGTTTCACTGCTGCAATCGTCTACCTCAATTTGAAAGTTGCACTTTTAGTGCTGCCATCGAATGAACTCTGAACTCTATTTACTTGAAACATGCTTGTATGCTGCTGCATTTTGAACTATTTAGTTTTTGTTTATGTATAGACAGTGGAGGAATAAATATGTTGATCTTCTTTTATTCTGATGTAAAATCTCTGCTGTGCATCATGGCTTCCACGTGTAACCGTAGTATCCATCTCGAGAAAATTATTCTCTTTTGGAAAGATTACTTTTGTGGCAAATTTCGATAGTGGTAAAAGTGATGAAACAGAATTGGGAAATTCTGAAAAGTGATAGATAGTGGTGACAAAGTGTCATAGAGTGTGGACAGAAGAGGTAGTCGGATTTTTGAAGGGCGGAAAAAAGTCCATTCGACACTCCATGTCGTACGATGTCGGCATGTAAAAGATCTCTGGTGAAACATTTGGTATTTACCCGACAAAATTAATTAAATCTCAGCCATAGACGCCCAAGAGAGATCCGGTTTACTCTAGGTCCGCTAGACGGCAGACAGAGTAAACCGGAACGAACGTCGAAACTGACGAGCAGACAGCCAGATGGCGTCAATTCGAAATGTCTGCAAACGGTAGCTGAGGCCATACGATTATTATTATTATTATTATTATTAACAGGTTTTTGCCAGCGGTATTGGCTCCAGAATCCCCAGAACTAGAGCACCGTATTTTAGACTTTTTGTGAATAAGAAAATTTTGCTTCTGTTTATAAATCTCACATTTGCTGGTATGTATTAACATCAATATCATACAATAACCCGAAAGGAAATAATTCTGATTCTGCGTGGTATATTGGAAGTCCCAGTTGGAGTTTGGCTACCGGTACTTCATAGTGTAGCAGTAATGAGTTTCAAAGACAAATCTGTTATCAGTGATTATGTTCTTGTTGCTTCCTACCAATGGTTTGGGGAACAAAACAATAATACCAATTGGTATTAAACAACCGAGCGAGTTGGCTGTGTGGTTATGGTCGCACAGCTGTGAGCTTGCATTCAGGAGGTAGCGGGTTCGAGCCCCACTATCAGCAGCCCTGAAGATGGTTTTCCATGATTTTTCATTTTCACACCAGGCAAGTACCGCAATTAATGCCACAGCCACCTCCTTCCCACTCTTAGCCCTTTCCTATTCCATCGTCGCCATAAGATCTAACTGTATCAGTGCAGCATAAAGCAAATTTTGGTACTGAACAAGGTGGAATCACAATCATTTCCTTTCGAGGTTACCGTATGACAAATTGTTGTGGGCGATACCAACATATTTTATAGTCATGCAGTTGAGGGTAAGCCAAAGCATCCAGCAAATGGGAGCACACATCCTTAACTGACAAACTAGCAGGAAAAAAGTTAACTTCATGACAAATGTATTGGTCACATATTAAAGTACTGAGAATGTTAACCATTTGTTTCTTCTTCATTAGTACCCAACAGGAAATATTTAGGGCTGATGACCTAGATGTTAGGTCCCTTTAAACAACAAGCACGAAATATTTAGTACAGTACATGGTGGACACAAGTGTGACAGCTTTGTCCCTCTTAGGCATACAGGATATATTTTGTAACAATGAAAAGGAAACTTCCAACAACTCTAGGGGGGGAGACCTAGCTTAACACAGATAAAATAAGCCAATATTCATTCGATAGTTATATATGCTATAAACGTAGTTGACAAATGCTGCACATAACCCAGTATTGGTATGCTTCAGAGCAATCAAAAGCAACTTCAATAATATTAAAATTCTAATTACAACATTTCAAAATAAAATGTTCAAAATTTCCCACCTTTTTAACAGTTTCCTTCATAACTCCCTTACTGTTTCATGAATAATTATGAATTTTTCAGAGTTTCCTCCCATAGTGTTGTACTACAATCTGTACCTCATTCAGATCAATGGGATTTAAATTACATTTTATATAACATATTTATTTACAAAAATATTAATATTTTCTGGTGCTCGGAATAAAAACCCAACAAAACATCCGAATTACAGTCTATGTTAATGATTGAGGTTCATTTTGTAGCTGGAGGTTTGATACACACTTCAAAAAAGGAAAAGTACGAAAATTCTTATAAACTTGGAATTTATAAGGGAAACAGTGATATATTGTTAAAAAGGCAGGAAATTTTGAACATTTCATTTTAAAATATTAAAATTATTAAAATTCTGACATTACTGAAGTTGCTTCCGGTTGCCATGAAGCATGCCAACACTGGGATATGTGCAGGAATTGTCAGCAACAATTGTAGCATATTTAACAATCGATTGAATATTAACCTCCTTTTTTTCCTTTGTTAAGCTGGGTCTTCCCCCCTAGATCAGGAAAGAGGAGCTATCCCCCCCTGGATCAGGAAAGAGGAGCTATGGTACCTCTTCCTCAAATCAATATCAATCAATCCTCAATGATCAGCATTTAGGACTGTCACCCAGGCGGCATATTATTGCTTACCTGGCTTTTTCTTAAACGTTATCAAAGAACTTGAAGATTTATCGAACCCCTTGATAAATTATTCCAATTCCTTACTCCTCATTCTATAAATGAATATTTACCCAAATTTGTCCTTTGGAATTCCAACTTTATTTTCAATTTATGATCTTTCCTACTTTTAAAAGCTCAACTCAAGCTTATTCGTCTACTAATGTCATTTGTGATACAATTCTTATAGTTTTGCCAATTGCCACCTTTTCAATACAATAAAAATATGTTACAAACATATTTATTATGATGTTTATACATGGTACATATTTTTATTGTATTGAAAAGGTGGCAATTGGCAAAACTATAAGAATTGTATCACAAGTAGATCTTCAATACGGATGAGGAAAATTAAGTTTATAACCTGCAATACTAATGTCATTTCAGGCCATCTCCCCACTCACAGCTCAGAACATACCAAATAGTAGGGCATGTCTTCTCCTTAAACCCAAATCTTCCAACATTTCGTAACATAAGTCTTTTGTTGGAAATCACCCACAGCAAATCGTGCTGCCGTCCTATGGTTCTTTTCCAGTTCTTGTATCAAGCAGTCCAGGTGCGGGTCCTATAGACTGGAACCATACTCCCACAGGGGTCTTATCAGAGACTTACACACACTTTCCTTTACATCCTTAATACAACTCATAAATACCCTCATAACCATGTGAAGAGATCTATAACCTTTCTTTACAACCTCGTTAATATGATTACCCCAATAAAGATAATTCCTTATATTAACACACAGATACTTATAGTGATTCCCATGAGGTACTATCACATCATCTACACAGCAATTAAAACTGAGAGGACTTTTCCTCTTGGTGAAGCTTGCAACCTGACCTCTCATCCCTTTTTAGCATAGCACTGATGAGTTCCAAAGATAAACCTAGAGCAATTGGTTGTGTTCTCATTGCATCTTACAAATGGTTTGGAGAACCAAACAGCAGCCTAAATAAAAATACAGTTTCTTTTCTTCAGGATGACAGCTTTTACAGTCAGTCCCCTTTCCACAACAAACAATAACAATCCTATGACTGCTGCGTAGCTCGAAAGCCTACCGAGACCAACTGACGAATCCTCTTGACCACTTTTATTGGCATTCTAAACTGGGGCTGCTATTTTACGGAGAGAAAATGCCTCACCTATTCTCACCTCGAACCAGTCCTTAGATCCAGATAAAAATCCGTGACCTGGTAGGAAATCAAACCCAGGGCCTCGCCATAAGAGGCAGGCTCGCTACCCCTAGAATGTGGAGCCGGCTTCCCCTTTCCACAAGACAGGTATGAATTATTCTCCTAGAATCAGTTAAGCAGAGCAGTTTCAACACACAGTTTGCTGGTTTAGAGGGCAAAAACATCTTAAATTTACACTTTCTCCTAAAATCAACCCCATTATTATTAACAAGCATCTCATCAACAGTAGTTTACAAGTTAAATATAGGTTCCTACATGTTTTTGGTTAAATTTCATCATTATGTCAGGATTGCAAAACTTTTGGCAGTTCAAAAGTACTCAACACCTTTCATCTGACATATCAGGATGAGGCATAATATTTCTCTTCCACTGACATTAAAAATATTGTCTTCATAATTTGATTTGAAAACCAAGCTATAGAGGAGTAGTCTAAGAAAGCCAGTTATTTCAAGAACAGCCAATCTACATACAATAAAATGGAGAGGAACCTCTCTAGTGCCACCTTGGCTAAATCTGGATAACAGAAAAGGATGACAATCAGTTTCTACACACTCTTATACAAATAATTTGAAGAAAAAAAAAAATATATATATAGGATGACTATATTTCTAGCATCATACAGCAGGTTCATCATACGAGTTAACCTTTCATGATTCTTGCTTGAACTTCACCACTCCTTCCTGTCTTGCAATGTAAAGCTATCTATTACTTATCCTCAAAATCTATCTCAATTTTTAATTCTGTTACAGAAAATGATAATATCTCTCATGGTGTTTTGTCAGTGATATCTCTCGGAGCCTTCAAATTTAATGAAAATTTTATATTCAAGGATTTCACCCTCAGCCTCCATGTATAATCCTGCATACAACGGACTAGATGTTGCCTGAGACAATGACACCTCTAATACCTGGATGAGGATGTCCGAACATATAAAGGCAAAGATTTTTAAGACCACAGTATGACCAGCAGCTCTTTATGGGGTAAAATGTCATTCAATGACTAGAAGGACATGAGCAGGCCATAGATACCATAGAGATGAAAATACTCGCTTGGACAGTAGGACTGAATCATGACATTAGAAATGAGCATGTTCACCAGAACTTAGGGTACCCCAAAATGTTAAGAAAGTGAGGGAGGCTAGGCTCCGATAGTAAGGCTATGTTGTCAAAAGCAACAACGGCTCAGTGGCAAAAAAGCCTCTTCAATTCGATCCATGAAGACACCGGCCAAACGAAAGGCCTGTAAAGCGCTGGACAGACAACATCAAGGAGGATATGGATATGTATGCTGTTGATCTGAATCCTCAAGACGCCAACAGGGGGAGAAGGAGACTGACCCCATATGATGGGAACAGCGCTAGGAAAGACAGACAAGGAAGTAGTGCTCTTTCCTTCCATCACCAGCATGCATTTATTAACTCTTATGCTTTCAACGTAACGATCTATCGGTACCCGAGGTTCCTGCAAAAACTGACATGGTAATGATCCATCGTTACTGGCCTTTGTTGTTGTTATTTAATTATTCACATGCCAAATACCAGCATTTTCCACGGAATAAGTGTAATACTCTGCAGGAACTGCCGACTATAGGTATTTATCAATATTCTTAGAGTTTAAAACATGTGTTCACCGGAGTTCGGTGTCTTGTTTACGTCGTGGTTGGCGGCAAACATACGAGCATTTATCTCTGGTTTTTTTATGATACTGATTATATAGTGAAATTAAGCAGTATCATATGCATTATATTTAGTTTACTTGTTAATTATTAAATAGTTTTCTTAGGCAATTAGGTGCATATTGTAAGCAAAGTGTTAGATATAGCCAAATACAGTAGAGACAATACGCGACACTCAGCGAGATATTGAGGGACAGCTATTAGAGCTCTCTCTAGCAGATTGACCTGAGAACTACTGATTGTGTCATAAGAGCACGTGTATTTGTGTGTAAAGTTTTTGGTGTTATTTATGCGTTTTCAGTGAGTTGACATAAAATAGTAGCGTGTGTCATTCCTTGATATCTCCTCTCAACATGAGGGGAAAGGTGTGCTGTGTTTGGCTGCAGTAACTATGAAGTAGAGAAGAAGGCGCGGTCTTTCTTCCGTTTCCCTTGTGACAAGAAAATGTAAGTAATACTGTGTTTGCATATACATTCTTCCAGTGACAGAGATGTTTATAGTACTTCATAATCTTCTGACCTGCTTAACCCATATTTTAACTAGCTTAAAATATAATACGCATATTTTATTTCATAGTGCAGCAGTTAACCTTCAATACCGATGTGTTGTTGTAGGTGTGAACTGTGGGTTTGATTTAATTCAGGAAAATACATATGCATATGAGTGTGGTTGGTTGTGTTCCAAGTTGAAATAATAACATTAAGTTATTAATTAGACCACCTAATCAATACAAAATCGTTTTGGATGATTTACATAAATTTGTTAGCTAATACTTGTTGTATAACTATCTGTTGTTTTATCCATTGTACTTATTTTAGCAGCCTTCTAATGTTAATTTTGTTAATACTTCCACTATTATATCTCATCGCATTGTATTTTCAAACCATCATTGTTATTTTTAATGTTATTTTACTTCAAATCTCTTCAAGATTTTAAAATTCATTTCATTACTATATGTTATTTAGATGCTTATTTTTAATTTAAGGTTAAGACTATGGCTGATGATGCCTTCAGGGAAGGCAAAACATGTACCACTATTAGCTAACAAATTTATGTAAATCATCCAAGACGATTTTGTATTGATTAGGTGGTCTAATTAATAACTTAATGTTATTATTTCAATCAAATATCATCAATACGGACCAAAAATGATATTTATTACATGTAATGTGTTCCAAGTTACGGTACCCCATTTGGAATGCCATAATGCGTTGTCAAGCACTGAAGAAAATATGGGTGATTTAAGAAATGTACAGATTTTGTTGAAACAATATCATGCAAATTTGCTTTACTCTAATGTAATGGCATTATGGCAAGTATTGCTTATAGGGAAAGTTAAATGTTTTTGAGGCTAAATTTATAGATTTTCATTCTGTTAGTAGGCTTCAGGTTAAAAGGAAAATTGTCCAGCTCTTAAATGTAAATTCATTGAATCATGTGTGTAAGGAATGTGCCGATATTTTTGTTGACAAGTGTTTTAATATGATAATACAATGCTTTTAAATGAGAAAAAAGAAAAATCTAGCTGTGAACATTCAGGCAGGAATTCTAAAGCTAAAAAGTAATGCATAAATGAAAGATCAAGCCCTTTCACAGCAGTCCATTTCACATCTTGATTATGTGTCTAATTTCAGTCTTTAAATAATAACCTGTTAAATAATGCTTCATTCATTTATCCAGAATTGCTTTAACAACTTTGAATTTAATATCTTAGTAACACTTTCTTTCTAGACGTAATTTATTTATCCATTTCCGTATATACATTTCCATTTATATTTGAATTTAGCATGAATTTTCAGGTCAAGCCACTACAAGCGCCACTTGCGACTTGTCTCCCATTTTAACAAGACTAAATCCGGAAGTGTCGCATATTGTCTCTACTGTATTTGATATAGCCTAGTCGGATATAGTTCATTTAGGTTAGGCCTAGTTATTTATTGCATGCAACATGGCGAAGAGCGTTCATTTAGTTGACAATATCACTGAATATCTTGACAGTTATTCAAGTGATGATGTTTCTTTGTCCGAATTGGAATGTGTAGATGACTTTGATAATAATCCAGCACCTCCAGTAAGAAATGTGTATTTTATACAAACTGGCCAAAATTTTTCAGTTATACATCACTTTACACAATTTACTCTATCCTTGGATTTAATGCACATAGAATCTTGATATTTACCATGCTAGTAAACAATAATATGACCTTTCTACTAACATCAATCACAAATATGTGCAATGAACACCATTTCTCAGAATTACTTCAAAACTTCCAAAATCTGAAACTTGTAACTTTGTTTCTGATTTTTTTTTTTTTAAATTGAACTTTTCTGGTTTAGGGATATGACTTGCATGCAGTAATAATAAGTGACATACAAGAACATTTATCCGACCCTCATTAATTGGGATCTCCGGTTTATCTGGACCGAAAATAATAATTATTTTTACTTTACAGTATTTTTTTTTACGGGATCGATTCTTCTTTAATGTCTTTTCCGCCAAGGATAGTTAAGGACAGGAATTGGAAGCAAGTTGGCCGCGGTCTATCAAAGGTACTGTCCCGCCATTCGCCTGGAATTGAGAATGGGAAATCGTGGACCCTTCTGAGTTCCTTGACACATTTCCACGCATTCCCGGATGCTCGGACATAGATGTGAACTACGTAAATGACTGTTTGAAAAATCACTGTGATTCAGGCTACGGCATAATGACAGATGAATAAATTATTGTCTCTTGTTCCTCGGCAGGTAATGATGAGAGTGATGGTGAATTCGAAAATGAAACCGGCGCTCCATCAAAAAAAAAAAAAAAAAAAAAAAAAAAAAGACTCATGGAGATGCAACCATGCAGTTGGACAAACTGATGGCCCATTTAGAATCCCAGATTGAAACCACACCAGCAGAACTAATGTTAGTAAAACGTCTTCGTGATCGAACTGCACGCAAACGCTAAATAAATCCAAAACAGGAAAAGCTCACACATTATTTCAGTGCATGAAACAGAGTCGTAAATGTAAGAAAAGTTTTAACTTTTTTCTGCAAAAATGAAAAAGGTATTACTGTACAACATATATTAATATATTATACAACATGTACTGTATTTGTTATTTAGTTTTTCCGGATTATCCAAATTTTTGATAATCCAGATCAGTTCTGGTCCCACTTAATCCGGATGAACGAGGTTCTTGTGTACTCTATAAGTTTACAAACTTTAAATGTTGATATCTTTATTGGTGTGCCTTCCATGTAATTTTAAAAGAAATGTGTGCATAGTGGGGAAAATATGGCTAACAGTTTTCACACATCGATCAGCTGAGAGCTTGAAAGGGAAAGGATTAATGGATTTTGAACATAATGAAGTTACATTCTACATAAATATTATGGCATTCAGTGATGAATGGAGATGGTGAACATGAACAATGAGCCACATCAGAGGAAACAAACCCAGAGAACAAGTCACGCCCATTATAATGGTGCAGGCTTTCATGTCCAATGTCATGACAAACTTGTAGCCAATCATAAGTTTATAACAACAAAGAGATTAGTTGGTGGCACCATCATCACCTTGCCTCTCCCCTAGACTGATGTTTTTAGGATCTGGGCGGTGTGACCCAGCGAGTTTCCTTCATGCTCTTATCCACCGGGAAGCTGTGGAGATAATGAAGCATGAAAACTTTCAATAGGAAAGAAGAGGATCTGCAGATTAGCAGAGTTCGGCAACCATTACTCGCTATAAGATGACAGAAAAATCCTGGCAGAGCTGACCACAACCAGATGAAATGATTTAAATGAGATAATTTAGTACAGCCATAAAAAAAGTACTGAATTCATTATCACACATTGTTAATATATAGACCTATATAATGTCATGTATAGTAGGCCAACATTAGCACTAAAGAGGATATCAAATGTTTTGATACTGCATAGCATAGTAAAGTACAATTCAGGTGTTCTACATAATAATCCCTAACCTCAAAAGGTTTTATGTTTTACAGAGGTGTGAGCTAGAACTCTCAAATGAGTAAGAATAACAGTATAAAGAAACAGAGAAGATAATGACACCAATTAATTGCTGTTTTCTTTTTCATTTCTTTTGCCAATGAACAACGCACTAATAAATAAATAAATAAATAAATAAATAAATAAATAAATAAATAAATAAATAAATAAATAAATAAATAAATAAACCCCACCGAGTTCATTAACAATATCAAAGATGCCCCTAGAATGATGAGAATCACTGATATCAAGAGAGCCAAAACTGTGAAGTACCTTGGAGAGTGGATTTTTGGAAGACCTCAGTGAAATGGTAGCTCCCAAACAGAGGAGAATCAAACTAGACAAGGTATACCATTCTTGCAGAAAACCGTACACCTCAAAATATCCATCGATAAATGTCCAACTAAGGCACTAGAATGCAGTAATTAGACTGTCAATCCTCTACACAGTAGAATGTCTATCTCTAACCAACAAGACTCCACTAAGAGCCCTCAACGTACAAGAAAGGAAGTTCCTGAGAATGATAGTAGAACCAAGGATCCTACCAGATGGAAGGCAACCAGCGCATGGGAACTTACCTGCAAAAAACGAAGAAAAGTCTGGTCTTAAGTAAGTCGAGTGCTTAATATAATAGTAATTATTCGTCAGATTTGTTTTTGTTCGTTCAGAAGCCATAACATTCACCGTTACCTAGTTTAAGACAATATAATAAACTTCTTTCTCTTTTCTTAACATAAAATTACAGTGTACATCTAAGATTCTTTCGAACACAGTTTCTGTATCAGTAAAGTACACAGTCCCATTGATCATAAGCAACACGAAAAATGCTTTCCAACAGTCAATAGTGTATTAGTCTGTGAACTAGTCAGACTTTCCATCTGTCAATGGATGGAAGTAGTCTGCGGTTTAAAGCTTATGTTGAGTAGTACGTTTCAGCGACAAGCGCAGAAAAACTGAATTGCTGCCCCATGGCATTCGATTGTTTTCTTCCATGCGATGCATTTTATTAAATAATTTAGGTCACTAGATTATATTATGGAAAATGACAGTGACAATTTACAATCTTTGTACAGCAAAGATGAAGAATTGGTAGTTTTTGCAAAAAGAAAATGAAAACTATTTAGGTAATTAATTAATAGGCTTAATTTATTTACTCCTATTTCAAAGAGGAAGATATTTCTCCAGGCTGGCTATGATAGTCCTATGGTTTTAATGCTATATGGTATAACCACAGTCTAATATACACAGTCGCGAAGCTCCTTAGTGATGAAATGGCATCCTGTTGACAGGCGGAACGACACCAGCGATCGTAGCGGCCAGCAAGCTCTAACTGTCCGGAACAATTCTCCACCCAACAGCTGACTGCACTTTCCCACGTAAATTATAAACTGTAACCACCTCGACAACTATATTAATCGTACATTTTAATAAAATACGTTGATACACCAGACTTCTTATTGTTACAGCGTGGTAATAATACCAAAGGAAAATAACAATAGCTTATTTTCGAAGGAAAAACTGATCATACCACTGTAGTTAAGGCCTTAGCCAATTTTGAAATCCTATTATTGAACTTGATACTTCCACATAAATCATAAAAATAGAAATGAACTACAAAAAAATTCAAATAATATTCACAGATCTCAGGAGCTTAAATGGCTGAATTTTAAGCTTTTTTGTTTTATGACACTGAAAACTTTCATTGCAAAATATCACAATGTAATCTAATCTTAGTTTCACAAATAATTTCCACACTAATGACTTAGTACCTTCAGAGCATTAATGTGGAAAATCAGGTATTTACATTAGGGAATTAATAGTATAGCACATCCAAGTTAGTGAGCATACAGGAAATTCCTGAAAACAGCCCGTGTTCTCTCGGCTTCTCCGAGCAAGTGGCCGCGCGGTTTAGGTCGCGTAGCTATCAGCTTACATTTCAGACATAGTGGGTTCGAACTCCACTGTCGCCAGGCCTGAAGGTGGTTTTTCGTGGTTTCCCATTGTCAAAACAGCCTGTACCATAATTAAGGCCATGGTCGCTTTCTTCTCGCTCCAAGCACTTTCCTATCCCCTCCCCTCCCCCCAGTTGCCAAAAGACCTATCTATGTCAGTGCAACGTATGACTGTGTGGTGTGCTCCTTTGAGACGAGCTAATCATTTCTTATCAATAACTTTCAGTTCGAAGAAATCTGCGGAGATTCCATACAAGTTTTTCTTCTCTGCTGACATGAACTGGCTGTCTCCAAAATTATTCGAACATAACGTTATGTTATTGTACAAATAGTTCACATGTTTCTCCAATAAATCAGCCCTCCAACTATTTACAAGCGATTTTCTTGCCTTTCTTAATCCGTTTACCCTCCAGGGTTGGTTTTTCCTTCGGACTGAGTGAGGGATCCCACCTCTACCGCCTCAAGGGCAGTGTCCTGGAGCGTGAGACTTTGGGTTGAGGGATACAACTGGGGAGGAGGCCCAGTAGCTCGCCCAGGCGGCCTCGCCTGCTATGCTGAAGATGGGCCTTGTGGGGAATGGAAAGATCGGAAGGGATAGACAAGGGAGAGGGAAGGAAGCGAGGTGGCTTTAAGTTAGGTACCATCCCGGCATTTGCCTGGAGAATAGGGAAACCACGGAAAACGACTTCGAAGACGACTGAGGTGGGAATCGAACTCCCTTCTACTCAGTTAACCTCCCGAGACTGAGTGGACCCGGTTCCAGCCCTCGTACCACTTTTTTCAAATTTCGTGGTAGAGCTGGGAATCAAACCCGGGCCTCCGGGGGGTGGCAGCTAATCACACTAACCACTACACAGAGGCGACAAGCAATTTTATACACATTGAAAATTACAACACCGCTACGTGTTAGAGGTTACGGTAGCGTTAAAACGTTATTTAAGTTCATATAATTATAATTGGATGGATTTCACTATGAGTTACATTCCTGAATCACTGATGAACGAAATGCCTACTTATCTGAAGTTAAATTTATGAATCTTCACAATATTGTTCTATTCGAAAATGTA
Source organism: Anabrus simplex (assembly GCF_040414725.1). NCBI lineage: Eukaryota > Metazoa > Arthropoda > Insecta > Orthoptera > Tettigoniidae > Anabrus > Anabrus simplex. Next base: position 1,686,464,238 of record NC_090265.1, on the reverse strand, counting down.
AACAGTAATTCAGGTTTTACTGTAGAGGACCTTTAGAAAACCTAAAGAATGATAGCTCTCGTGTCTTCTTGTAATTGAGCAATTTATTGCGCCACACACACATCCTTTCGTAAATACCATGTCAATTTAATAGAAAACCGATCATCAATAATGTAATTACCTCACGTTTACCTCACAAAACGTATACAACTTACACATCCCAGAAGACCGGTGGCTTGCTGGCCGCGTGGAGCGCTGCAGTCGCATGGATGAAAAAAATGTGCCGAGCTTCGCGACTGTGTATATTAGACTGTGGTATAACACCGTGGTTAGCCAGTTCCAAGTCCCGTTGGTCGGAAAAAAAAAATTATTATTGCTATTTGCTTTACATCGCACCGACACAGATAGGTCTTATGGCGACGATGGGACAGGAAAGGCCTAGGAATGGGAAGGAAGCAGCTGTGACCTTAATTAAGGTACAGCCCCAGCATTTGCCTGGTGTGAAAATGGGAAACCACGAAAAACCATCTTCAGGGCTGCCGACAGTGGGGTTCAAACCCACTATCTCCCGAATACTGGATACTGGCTGCACTTAAGCGACAGCAGTTAACGAGCTCGGTAACAAAAGACTGAGGACATAAAAACGATGTGTTATGTTCCTGAAGACTGCATTGATTTCTACAAAGCATTAATTTTATGGCTGACAGTTGCAGATCACACAGACAATGACTGAAGAACCAGACAAAATATTGTATGGACTTCTAAGGTTAGTGACTGCCACTTTTACCTGGGAAGAGGTGTAGTATTTTAATTCCCACCCCACCCATCAGCTTCTACTGCATTATTAGCCTATCCCAAATGTTTATGATGATAAAAAAATTAATATTTAGAGTCAAATTATAACAGAAAATATATTCAGAATTCTATCTATTGTAAAAAAGGACCTAAATCTAATACATTAATCTCTATTTCCCTATGCTAAGAAATATCTGTCTCATTAGACCACGAACCGCTGACAAGTTGCCAGAAATATATCATTTCTTTCATCCTCGCGGTTCTCTTTGAAATCATTAGGTACTGGTATTTAGTTCGTAATTCAGGGTTTGATTGCATGAGTGGGCCTGATGACCTTAGATGTTAGGCCCTTTTAAACAAAAAACATCATCATCATCATCATCATCATCATCATCATCATCGCATAAGTAATAGTTGTAAATTACTTTCACCTCAATTTCAAGCGTGTGACTTTTAGTTTTATTCATTTTTCTCAGGAACTTATAAATGGAGCTCAAGTTCCTTTTTACAACAGTCTTAAACGATTCACATTAAAATCCTTCATCTCTCAAAACCATAAACACCACTCTTCAAATGTCACACTGCAAGATCTTACAACATGTATGTGTTTTTGAAAAGTATGTGTTTGAAAAGAAATCTAAAACACAGACTTCATCCGAAAAAAGTTGCAGAACATTAGATACAGTATTAGACGTCTTCTTAACAAGCCTTGGGTTAACCAGTCATCGAATAATCCGGCAGACACAGAGAATAATGTTGCTTTCGGTTTCTCACATTGCACTGCTCATGAATAAAAGACAACTTGTTTCATATTACTTATCACTTACAATAATGGATGCCTTGTTAGTCAATTTCTAAGACTAATAAGTTTGAAAATATTGTTTAAAACAAATTAAAGTACAGTATTATAAATTCACTGACTAGGCCTTTTATTGTAGTACTGTCAGTTTAACCGGTCATTTTGTTATCCGAGCAAGGGTCCGCTCCCAGGCAGGCCAATTAAGAAGGCATGCACTTTAATGGAAAATGTATGAATTATTACCTTAGTATTAGTTTCTCCCATACAATAACTGCCATCGATTTTCGTAATTCTTACTTCTGCTCATAAATACATGTTGGTCACTTGTACAATACATCTTATTTTACTGTGCGAGTATTTCATTCTTAGGTATAAGTAAATTTTAAAAAAAATAATAGTAATTAATAAATAAATAAATAAATAAATAAATAACGAGGTAGCTTCTGTCATGATGATTTTGGCAAAATCAGGAAATGAATTTAAATTTCAAAATTCATAACATAACTTTTCTCATAAATTATAGGCAAGTGTTGAATGTTCAGGAAACTTGCCAAACACCAATATCTCTGTGAACCCCTACTTGATTCACACACTGTTAGATTCATTTACAACTTTCATTTTCATAAATCAAAGGAATCATCTAGATTCAAAACCTTCTATGGCAACTTTTTTCCCATATTGGATTTATTACACATGCTGGTTTGTTATTTCCACGAGTATAAATACTGAGTACCCTTAGCAGCAAAATCCACTATTTTTAACTAGTTTCACACATTTCAAAATTGGAATGAGGTTCAAATCCCACTATTAATACACACACACTTAGGTTCAAAAGCAGGCCTAGATTGTTAGCCAATGAGCGAGTATAAAACTAGTCATGAGGTTTATGACGAAACCGTCTAGAGCCAATAATGGACATCTTGTTCATCTACAGTGCTAATAACAAGATTAAACTGAAGAATTTTAAAGTGATTTGTGCTGTATATGTTAGATGGCATGCTAATAACAAGATTAAACTGAAGAATTATAAAGTGAGTTTGTGCTGTATATGTCAGACCGCAATCAGTATGCTTCCAAAGTGTCACCTCACAAGTCAAGAAAACTAGTTAAGCAGCCAGAAACTTGGAAGCGAAACGTAAAGAAGAGAGGAAGGTATGCTGCCAACAGTCTTCCCGAACCATCAACATGTGGACACAGTTTTTTGACATTGCTGAAGTGCACACAGGTAAGAATGCATGACATGAAGAAATTTCATGAGGTATATTAAATTTTCTGAAATAAAATTAAACAGGATTATTTAATTCTCCAGCATTGTATTGCGGTCAAAGCAAAGAAAACCAAAGGAATAAGGAGCAAATGTAACCTACAATTACCACACATGCGATTCAGTAACCAGATCCCTAATTCGTGTTTACAGACACATTTTTTAAATGTCTAGGTCTGAAGAAACACAGAGTACAAGGGGTACTAAAAGGATAATACATTTCGGGTAGTAAAATTCTGGTGGAGAACAGAGGTGGAGACAGAAGAAGCAACTCAGAAAAAATCAGAAAAGCTGTAAGAACATTTATCGAGCTAATCAGAGCAAAAGAAAGTCATTATTGTAGATCAAAGAGCGCCCGGGTGTACTTCCCTCCGGTACTGAACATAAAGAAACTGGCGGATTTCCAATCAACAAAGTGAGCTTGAAGTAAAGGAATGCTATTTTAGAAATATTGTTAACACCAAGTAGAAGATAGGATTTGGGACTCCAAGGATAGATGTTTGTTTAAAGTCCATTGAAATAGAAGAAGTGGAAAAGAAATTTAAAATAAGGCAGCAATTAATAACTGAAAACTAGTTCATCGACTGAAATACAAAGCATCGTTTTATATTTTTAAGACAGGATGAACTTAAGTGTTCTTTCTTTTTTCATATGACTGTGAGAAACGTTTTCCTCTGCCAAATGTTCTAGACCAGTATGCCTATTTTAGTAGACAGCTGAATTCCTATAATTTTGCAGTAGTACAAGATTTAAATGAGACTATGAAGTGGGTATGTGGGAAACTGGGAGCGAAATTTCTAGATCCTAATGGGTGGGTATGAGATAGGGATCTGCGCTCAGATGGGTTCACTTAAACCGCAGTGGTACGTATAAGTTCAGAAATTTGTTTAGAAGGGTAATAGGGAGGTACATTCAGGGAAATGGAGTGGCCTAGGGAGCAGTGATATGGGAACAGGGAACTGGAAATCAAGTAGGGATGACATAAAAATGTTAGTGTTGAACTGTAGAAGTATTGTAAAGAAAGGAATAGAATTAAGTTATTTAATAGATATATATTTACCAGATATTGTAACAGGAGTTGAATCATGGCTGAGAAATGATATAACGGGTGCAGAAATTTTCTCACAGAACTGGAGTGTGTATCGTAGAGATAGGATAGGAATGGTGGGAGGAGGAGTATTCATTCTGCTGAAAGAAGAATTTGTAAGCTACGAAAAAGTTAAAGATGATACACATGAAATTCTAGGTGTGAGGCTCATTTCCAAAGATAATAGGCAACTTGATGTCTTTGGAGTGTACAGACCGGGAAAGGGTAGCACTGACACGGATTCAGAATTATTTGATACGATAATCAGCTATGTGGGAAATGACATGGAAAGAAACGTGATTGTAGCGGGAGATCTGAATTTACCAGATGTCAATTGGGAAGGAAATGCGAGTGACAGGAAGCATGACCAACAAATGGCAAATAAGTTAATATGGGAAGGACAGCTGATTCAGAAAGTGATGGAACCAACTATCCTGGATGTGGTGCTGGTAAAACCAGATGAGCTCTATAGAGAAACTGAAGTAATAGATGGTATTAGTGATCATGAAGCTGTTTTTGTCATAGTTAAAAATAAATGTGATAGAAAGGAAGGCCTTAAAAGTAGGACTATTAGGCAGTACCATATGGCTGATAAAGCAGGCACGAGGCAGTTTCTAAAATGTAACTATGATCGGTGGAAAACGGTAAATAAAAATGTAAACAGACTCTGGGATGGGTTTAAAGCAATTGTTGAGGAAAGTAAAAACAGTTTTGTACTTTTAAAGGTGGTAGGGAATAGTAAAGATCCACCTTATTATTATAGAGATATAAAGAGGCTAAGAAGGAGGTACAGACTGGAAAGAAATAGAGTTAGAAATGGCTGTGGAAGTAAGGAGAAATTGAAGGAACTTACTAGGAAATTGTATGTAGCAAAAAAAGGCAGCTAAGGATAACATGATGGCAAGCACAATTGGCAGTCATACAAATTTTAGTGAAAAATGGAAGGGTATGTATAGGTATTTTATGGCAAAAACAGGTTCCAAGAAGGACATTCCAGGAATAATTCATGAACTAGGGGAGTGTGTATGTGAGGATCTTCAAAAGGCAGAAGTATTCAGTCAGCAGTATTATCTGTGCACTTTTTAGCGATAGATTTACACCCCTAGTGCTGAATCGGTCGACCTCGGCAATCTTCCAGATTCGTACTGGCAACCTTTGAAACACAAACTATGAATCGCTTATCTATCGCTGTGCAACATCTGGCATACACTTTACGTACTAGTACTGTTGTTATTTACACAACAAAGCCAAACTATAGAATTCACTCTAGTAATAAGATTTGCATCGAGAAATGTTATGTTATGTGATACAATGCGTGTGTGACACAGTTGTTGGCTTAAGATAACAAAAGTTTAGAAAATTCATATCGATCGATCATATTATCGATTCAATTCAGATTTCATTTCCATTCAGTTGGCAGTACTAACGGAACCAGGAAAGCTCCCTCCTTACTCCTCAAACCCGTACACAAATCTATCGCTAAAAAGTGCACAGATAATATGTAAAGATTGTTGGTTACAAGAATAATGTCCTGATAGAGGAGGAGATTAATGCTAAAGAGCTATTAAAATTTACATATGATAACAATGACATTTACAATAAGATACAAAAGTTGAAAACTAGAAAAGCAGCTGGAATTGATAAGATTTCTGGGGATATACTAAAGACAATGGGTTGGGATATAGTACCATATATGAAGTACGTATTTGATTATTGTTTGGTCGAAGGAGCTATGCCAGATGAATGGAGAGTTGCTATAGTAGCCCCTGTGTGTAAAGAAAAGGGTGATAGACATAAAGCTGGAAATTACAGGCCAGTAAGTTTGACATGCATTGTATGTAAGCTTTGGGAAGGCATTCTTTCTGATTACATTAGACATGTTTGCGAAATTACTAACTGGTTCGATAGAAGGCAGTTCGGTTTTAGAAAAGGTTATTCTATTGAAGCTCAACCTGTAGGATTTCAGCAAGATATAGCAGATATCTTGGATTCAGGAGGTCAAATGGACTGTATCGCAATTGACCTGTCTAAGGCATTTGATAGGGTGGATCATGGGAGACTAATGGCAAAAATGAGTACAATTAGACTAGACAAAAGAGTGACTGAATGTGTTGCAATATTTATAGAAAATAGATATCAGAGAATTAGAGTAGGCGAAGCTTTATCTGATCCTGTAATAATTAGGAGGGGAATTCCTCAAGGCAGCCTTATTGGACCTTTATGTTTTCTTATATATATAAATGATATGAGTAAACAAGTGGAATCAGAGATAAGGCTTTTTGCGGATGATGTTATTCTCTATAGAGTGATAAATAAGTTACAAGATTGTAACTGCAATGTGACCTCGATAATGTTGTGAAATGGACAGCAGGCAATGGTATGTTGATAAACGGGGTTAAAAGTCAGGTTGTGAGTTTCACATATAGGAAATGTCCTCTCAGTTTTAATTACTGCGTTGATGGGGTGAAAATTCCTTTTGGGGATCATTGCAAGTATCTAGGAGTTAATATAAGAAAAGATCTTCATTGGAGTAATCACATAAATGAGATTGTAAATAAAGGGTACAGATCGCTGCATATGGTTATGAGGGTGTGTAGGCCCCAGGGGCTCTGAACTTTGGAGCGTGGGTTGGCGACCACGGGGCCTTTAGCTGAATCCTGGCATTGCTTCCACTTACTTGTGCCATGCTCCTCACTTTCATCTATCCTATCCGACCTCCCTTGGTCAACTCTTGTTCTTTTCAGACCCCGACGGTATTACGTATGGAGGCCTAGGGAGTCTTTCATTTTCACGCCCTTCGTGGCCCTTGTCTTCCTTTGGCCGATACATTCATTTTTCGAAGTGTCGGATCCCTTCCATTTTTCCCTCTGATTAGTGTTATATAGAGGATGGTTGCCTAGTTGTACTTCCTCTTAAAACAATAATCACCACCACCACCTGAGGGTGTTTAGGGGTTGTAATAAGGATGTAAAGGAGAGGACATATAAATCTCTGGTAAGACCCCAACTAGAATAATGTTCCAGTGTATGGGACCCTCACCAGGATTACCTGATTCAAGAACTGGAAAAAATCCAAAGAAAAGAAGCTCGATTTGTTCTGGGTGATTTCAGACGAAAGAGTAGCGTTACAAAAATGTTGCTAAGTTTGGGCTGGGAAGAATTGGGAGAAAGGAGACGAGCTGCTCGACTAAGTAGTATATTAAATAACACTTGAATGTTTTTTTATTCATCCACCTATTCAATACAATACATGTACATTCATGTGTTATTTAATAGAAATATTTTCAATACGGACCCAAAAATGAATTTTATCACATGTAATAAGTAGTATATTCTGAGCTCTCAGCAGAGAGATGGCGTGGTATGACGTTAGTAGACGAATAAGTTTGAGTGGCGTTTATATGAAGATAAAGTTGGAATTCAAGAGGACAAACTGGGGCAAATATTAATTTATAGAAAGGGGAGTTAGGGATTGGAATAACTTACCAAGGGAGATGTTCAATAAATTTCCAATTTCTTTGAAATCATTTAATAGGCTAGGAAAACAAACAGATAGGAAATCTGCCACCTGGGCGACTGACCTAAATGCAGATCAGTATTGATTGATTGATTGATTGATCATTCCAAAACAAAATTTCAAGAGGACACTGTACACTCATATTTGCTGGCAGACAATGAGAACCCCAAAAGCTCAAATGAAATAGCAAGTGCCGTTTATCACACTTTGTGCAGCATATCCATGAATGGCATATGATACACTGTGTAAGACTCATCGCAGATGGTTGCGGCGGGCAGAACAAAAATTGCACTATGATTTGTATGGCAAGTAAGTGGCTGTTCTGTGATGCTCCTGGTTTAATACAAAGTGTCTACAATTCATATTTCCAGTAACAGGACATTCTTTCATTCCTCCAAACCAGGTATTTGCAAGAGTGGAGAAGGAATTGAGTAAAAAGGATGTCATTGTAGATCCAAAGGACTATGAAGAAATTATGCAGAATCATGGAACTCTTCACAAGTTTGGTGATAATGACATAGGCCCTACATATTTATGACTGGAAAAGCGAAGCAAAATGAGTATTCCAAAGTGTTGGATATTGGCATGTCAGCTTCAACTCATGCAAGAGGTTTATACTATTCACGATGAAAGGAAACTTGAAATTACGAGAACCAAATTACAGTGTTAATATAGGTGAAAAAAAAAAAAAAGTACATTACATCCTTCCTACAACTGTAACGTCAGAAAGATACTTAAGTGCTGCAAAGGTAAATGACGGCCGATGACCTTAGATGTTAGGCCCCTTTAAACAAGACGCATCATCATCATCATCATCATCAAGGTAAATGACATCCACAAACTTCTATTGAAACATTATGGACCGCGATAGAAAGATGTGGAAAACCTCCAGTTTTATTTATTTGAAGCTCCAGAGGTTGATCTCAGTAAGATGTCTTAGTGTGTGAACCATTGGAAGAGGAAGCTCTGCAAATTTAAACTTTGTGCTTATATTAAATATTTGGATACCGTATTATCATTTTGTGTAAATTTTTTTCAGTGAAAATTTAAAATGTTACTACTTCTGCGCTAAAAATAATATTATAACTTGCTTGCAAACTGAAGGATCAATACATGCACTAGAAGTTCTGCAAAACTTGTACGTGTTATCATTTTCTAGTTAGGTACAAAATCCATTACATCACAAGAATTATTAGGAATATACTTGGACATAATCTGGTACAGATAGATGACAGTGTTGACTGATCCAGACCGCTAGAACAGAAAAATGGCATGTTACAAGGAGATCCACTTAGCCCGCTATTGTTCAATATAGCCACATCAGATATCACCAAATACATCAAAACGGATGTCAAAATACTGGCCTATGCCGACGACATGGATGTCACCCGACATAACAAAACTTCAAGAATCCTTTGACCAACTGGAAAAATGGCCCACCAGAAATGAACTGCAACTTAACGAAAAGAAAACCGTGACAATGACGTTCAGGAAAGGAGGCAGATCAGCAGCCAATGACAAGATCACGTACAAGAATGAGCCACTAGCAATCATCCCACACTTTAAATACCTAGGGATCACCTTGCAGACATATGGAACTGTTTTCACGATGCATGTCAAAGAAAGAATAACAGCCGCAACCTTAGCCATGACTAGTGTAAAAAATCTACCAAAGATCTCGCTGGCAACCGCAATGGAAATATTTAAATTGAAAATTACCTCCGTAATAACATATGGCATGACATTAAAATGGGAGCACCTTACAGAAAAAGTGAAAGCCAAATTCTTAACAGAATCTCTATGTGTATCAAAGTACACCCGATCGCGCCTGGAATGTGTGCTGGCAAGAGAAACTTTTTTCATAGAAGATCTCCGCCTACAAGTGCAACTACCCTCTACACTGGCATATCAGAATTTGCTCATAGACCTTCATAGAAAAAGGGAAGAAATATGGCTGGAGTTCTACTCTACAGACTATGTTAAACAGTGAATGGAAAAAGCCCAAATATGAACTTAGACACATAATGATGAGATTTGCTGTTCACGGATTTCACCATCGGATATGCAACAGAGCCAACTACCATGAACTAAACGAATTACAGTGTTTATGCAAATTGTATGGGAAAAGCTGTGAGAGGTACCACGCAATGTCATGCCGGAAAAGATTAGTGTCACCGACTAAATACTGTCTCAATGAAAATGAGAGCTAAAATTTTCTTTGCACATTGTGCGAATCTTTTCTCTATTGTTATTATTATTATTATTATTATTAAATCCATTCTTTTATGCAACATTCGCCGTTACAAAATTCAAAACCCACTATGCAAGAAAATTAGTTGCAGATCACCCTACATGATTTTATCCTTCATTATTATGTTCAAAATATTATTATTCCTTACAAATACCATGTTCCAATCAACTCAATTTAGGATAATGTACCGGTAATGTTTTCAAACGTTTTAATAATAATAATAATATTTGCTTTACATCCCACTAACTACTTTCTAGGTTTTCGGAGACGCCGAGGTGCCGGAATTTTGTTCCGCGGGAGTTCTTTTACATGCCAGTAAATCTACCAACATGAGGCTGACGTATTTGAGCACCTTCAAATACCACCGGACTGAGCCAGGATTGAACCTGCCAAGTTGGAGTCAGAAGGCCAGCGCCTCAAGCATCTGAGCCACTTCAAACATTTTGTGCTTATAAATGCATTATATCATAGTGTAGCATGTTTTACCTTCTCCTGTAAAATTCGAAAAACTTTCCATAGAGGTTTTTTGAATCTAGACTATTCAAATGCAATTTCTGTTGCTGCATTACTAACTTCAATAAGTTACCCAACTACAAACAGAACTATCCCATTATTCAACTAAATATCCCCTTCGGAGCTTAGTTATAAGTGTTATAGGCTACCTTTGTACAATTTGTAAGAGCACTCCTAGAATTAACGGGAAATCTCTAAACAATCAACAAACAAAATATTGAAATATGCAGGATACATATGCTATAAGGTGCACTCAAACATTTAAGTGCATGAGCATCATCTTGCCCCACCTTACTTTTATATAGGCCTAAATTAGAAAGCAGTCTTTTGTTTAAGTAACTGGAGAAGATAGCCTATACAATATTAACATAAATTAGGCCAATAAATATAGAATATGATAAGACATGTAACAACATATAAACATTTAATACTTTATGCTTGACATCAACTAAACTGCAAGGAATGATAACACAGCACAGAGGAACACACACATCCTACAGCAAGCAAATAACCAGCTCCACAACACAACAGAATCATTGCTCTCTAATCCAGAGCACTGAAATAAATACAGATTATTGTAAATCTTACTTTACTCAAAGATACCAAACACTCGATGAATGGAATGTTGAGGAAAAATTATGATTACCAACACATGCTAATCACACATTATCAACTGAAATGTTGATTCTAAACACAGTTGATGGATTTGCAAGACAAGAGCGGATACTTCTCTCAAACTTATCTTTGATAAACGTGAAGTCCATAACATTTTTCGGTTTTGCCTCAATCCAAAATCTGTCAAACTCGTAAAAAAGATAGCAGTAAAACTGATGAAATGTTTTAATAGAAGGCAATCCACGAGACACATTATAGAAATGAGATTTTGCTGTACCATCTTTCAACAAATGATATGCCATACTAGTCAAATTAATACCAACTATAGCAAAAGCATATCCATATTGTGGATGATGTGAATGTGACAACACATGACTAGCTGCATCTGAATATTCTTGAGCAAAATACAAGAGGTTTTCTAATCCTAGAAGCCCCATTCCACGGAAATCCGTCTTTGGATCATCACCCTGAAAACCAATATCCTGCCACTGCTTTGTAACTCTTGATTCAAGAGGGGCAGATGGCATGAGATGTTCCCATAACTTGAGAAGTTTGATTTCATGGTCTATATTTTCTGCATTATACGACGTCGTTCGAAGCAATTCCACTTCATGAAGCAATTGTCGATAACCCCAAATATGTTCAATACATCGTGTAAGAGACTTCCCAAACTGAGGATGAATCATGGGATTTATATTTTTCACTCTTAACACAACAAACACGGCATACTGCAAAACATTATCTCTATTGCTTCCAGATATGGTTCTAGATTCACTAGCCCTGTTGAGATAAGCAATCAATTCCTTTATATCTTCATTCTTGGAATGGTGGAGAGAAAATTCAATCTTCTGTGAACGTGGGGCACCCACTATTTCACCATAACAAATTCTTTGAAGTTCGCACAATTTTGTCGTCCTTCTTAAAAACCACTTCACTAAAGGCCTCAAAAACCAGTAGAGAAACGTCCAAATTGAGCGAAACATATTGTGATCCCTGCAAATACTCTCACGAAAAGTAAAAAATCTCAAGAAGTCATATAAATGAGGAGAAATGTCAAGTAGCTGTTACACTCGCCAATCATTCCTAGGAGAGTTACATACGTTACGGAAGTCAGAGAAAACTTAATTCTTCATTATGAAAGCAATTGCTATGAAGTCATGTTTGTTTATTAATCTAACCTCAGAATTCCAAAACTGAAGATATGTCACTTTGATAATTACTCAGTACCACCAACCTAGAGAATTGTACGGAATGCTTCTACATCTTCTTCTACGGTTTTTGATTGATTTCAGCCGAAGCTCTCTGACCAGACACCAATTTCTTTGATAGACTATCACTGACACTATAACTTTGTCATGATCCTAACAGTAACTTCTCGAAACATTCTGAAGTCCCTCAAGTTTCTACGTCAGGTTAAGGTCTATATTATTTATACAGAAAAGCGCACAATATGCAGGGAAATAAACTTGATCACTACAAAGTTTTATAAGAGAACACGGTCTATTCGGGCACTCCTGTGTGTGGTAAAGACCACAGAACTTCTCACTTCTCACACCATTAGTTCGTTTCGCACACTGGTAGAGTGCGGTTCTACTTTCCTCATTGTGTCGTGTGCGACAAGTGCAGTGGACTATAGTGCAAGCCTTACGGTACATGTATGGCTCTTTCCGATAGTGGGGGTGGAGGTACTAACCGTTCACCGGACATAGACATTTCCAGTAATATTGACAATGAAGAAACAGTGCAGTCAACCAATAATAGTGACATCACACCAGCTTTAGGTGGTGAACAACCTTCATCCAATACACAATCTGACAAGACCGTTCTACCCAATTCGCTTTACTACTATCCAGGACATCGCGGTCCGTACGTAATCTATGTGGAGTCGGCTGATGAGAAAAATACCGGAAATATTCTCCCCGTGGCGCTTGGTAGGCTCTTCTACGATGTTCAAATTGTAGGCATAACATCTATCAAACCGAAAGATGCAAAGCGCATTCAAATTCTATTTGACTCAGTTGTCAATGCCAACATTTTTCTAACACACCCCATTTTGGCTTCTCGTCACCTTAAAGCTCTCATCCCAGAATTCAGCTTGTTTCGCATTGGATTAATTAAGGGAGTCGAAAAGAATGTAACTGAGGAGGACATTATCAAATACATTGGATCCCCCATTCCTATAGTTAAGGCCAAAAGGCTCAGCAGACGTGTGGTCAGTTGATGGACAAACTAACTTTTTTCCCACGGGAACGATCAAATTAACCTGCAAATGCCAAATTTTACCAGAATTCGTTGCTCTTTTCCACGTATTTCTAGAGGTCCAGACATTTTTTCGCCCTATTACCTGTGGGAAGTGTCAACGCTATGGGAACACAGCCAAAAACTGCAGAACAAAACTACCGAGATGCGGTAACTGCTCTATGTCTCACGAAACTCACACATGCTCCGATATAATGCGTAAATGCCTACATTGTGGGCTGAATCACAGTGTAGGATCCGATAGATGTGAAGTTCATCAGCAACAAATCGCAATCAAACGCATGATGTAGGTGGTCAATATTTCATTTCAGGAAGCCCAAGACAAACTCCACCCAACAGGGTTTTCCCACCTTAGCGTCCCGCATCTCTTTCCGCAGCTTAGTGCACGTGAGACTCCCGGCAAACGAAAGTTCACTGAAGTGATTCAATTCGACCAATTCGACCAACTCCCCTGCTAGGATTTGATAGAGCAGGCCATCACGCGATATTACGAAATCATATCTTGCAGCAAGCTCAACGGGTATATAGTTCACAGCCCCAACAGCCAAAGGTGCAAGTGGAACAGTCAACTAGCACAGCTTCCCCTTCAGAGGGTCATCAGACTCCATCTGATAGCCCTACACTCCCGCGATTAACAAAGAATATTCAAGCAGAAATACTCCACGATTTCAAGCGCTTAGCAGAAGTTCTGGGTGAACAATCTCAATGGTCTCATTTATTAAAAATCCTCTTTACCAAGGTTAGTCAGTTGTTCGTAGAGGAGGATGCGAATCCTGCAATGTAACAATAGGAGTATCAATCCAGAAAAGATGAATTAATACTCCTCATTCAAGAATATAATCCCCATATTACTATATTACAAGAGTCATGGCTAAAACCTGACTCCACTTTTTTCATTAAAGGGTCATAATGTTGAACGACTGGATGATTGTGGTTATGGAGGGGTACTCACTTTAATTGCGTCGCTTATACCATATACTAACGTCTTTCTATCTTATATGATTCCTAACACATACTCCTTGACTGTGAGAGTACAACATTTCCTTATCGTGAACCTCTACTGTCCACCTTCCATACAAGGCAACGCCCTTTGAAATAAATGCGAACTAAGCTTTCCGACATCTTGTCTTTTTTTTAATAATGTACAGCTTTTTTATAGCTGCCAACCTACAAGACAAAGACTTCTATCGGGAATAAATTTACCTAACATACCGCCCCACCATAAGGTATTGGCCTTTTGCAGAAAAATAATAAAATGGAACATATGCACACAAAAATGCACTAGTCAAAAATAGGGCAAACACGATTTTTATAAAAGTACGTTGATAATTTTCAAGCAAACTATAGTTTGATGATCATTCCCAGTTCGTTTCTGGCAATACACACAACTTGTTGATAGGACGCATCATGCTACCAGAAGTGGTGTTGACAGTAGCTACTCCGGCAAGACCATCATCTCCGAGATGGACCTTTTTCAGCAATCCTCTTCTCCATTGAAGAGGACGCAGGTTGTCAATTCTTGAGGAACACAAGACCACCAGGACGTAGGTTACGATGCTCTTGTGTCCATTTGTAACGTTGCTGAAGTGTGTTGAGGTAATCCTTATACCACATATTCCAGAAGTCTTGAGTCATTTTTTGTATATGTCTCCATTTAGAGAGACTATTGATGGGACAAGGTTTGAGATCGTGGTCAGGAAGTGCCGTGAGTTGCTCACCTATAAGGAAGTGTGATGGAGTGAGATAGGATGAATCTGTTGGATCATCGCTAAATCTGGATAGCGGGTGGCTGTTCAGGCAAGCTTCGATCTGTGAAGGTAGGGTAGTTAATTCTTCAAAGGTGAGTATTGTTGTTCCCATCGTTCTTCGAAGCTGAAATTTAAATGCTTTTACCATGGATTCCCAAGCACCTCCAAAATGAGGTGCAGATGGAGGAATGAATTGCCAAGTAATGCCTATTCCTTCTGCGATCTTCACAATTTCTTTTTCTTGCTTCGGATCTTGTAAGAACTTCTGAAGTTCCTTTAATTCCCTCGATGCGCCAATGAAATTGGTGCCATTGTCGCTGTAGATATTGGCAGGACAACCTCGACGTGAGGTGAAACGACGTAGTGCTGCCATGAAGGCACTTTTTGTAAGATCAGAGATGATTTCGATGTGCACAGCTCTGATCGAAAGACATGTGAATATTCCAGCATAAGCCTTTCCTGTTGTCTTACTTCGTCGTGTGCCTATCCGTATCAGGAATGGGCCAGTGTAGTCTACTCCGACGTTCATAAAGGCTCTAGTAGGAGTAACCCTAAATCTTGGGAGCTGTTGAGCTGCTGATTTTCTCAGTCTGAAGCATGTGTAGCACGAATGAATGCATTTCATAACGATTTGGCGAATCCTCGGTATCCAATATCTCTGTCGCAGCGTTGAAATGAGTAATTAAGGTCCTGCGTGTAGTAATCTTACATGTCCACTCAGGCAGACAAGTTTGGTGAGGTGATGATCAGGAGGAAATATAAGTTGATCCTTGGCTTCGTATGGAACTGGTGCGTTTTGTAGTCTTCCTCCGACTCGAAGAAACCCATTTTGGTCCAGAATTGGGCTCAGACTTTTCAGTGTACTATTTGCATCAACAGTTTGACCTTGTTTGAGGCAGAGTATGTCTCTTTGATAAAAGACCGATTGAACAATTTTGATACAGACCATGAAGGCATTATTTACCTCTTGTGGTTTCAGTGGTGATGTATCGCGCTCACTGCGAGTTTTCTTGCAATTGGAAGAGAATCTGAGACACTGACCAACTGTTCTGAATAATCTGTTTAAGGATGAGAATCTATTCAGGAATGTATCACCGTATTTTATGACAATAAGTGATGTTATAATTCTTTGGTCAGGGATCTTCGAGGTGTCGCATCCTGATTGTGCTGGCCATGATGCAGGGTCTAGACGCGGCCAGCTGGGGCCTTCCCACCATAGTGCACTGTCTTGAAGAAGCCGTGGCTGTATTCCTCGTGATGCAAGATCTGCAGGATTGTCCAATTATCCAATATTACGCCAATGGGAGGCTGGCACAGTGTCTTGAATTTCTGCCACCCTGTTTGCCATGAATGTTTTCCATTTTGTAGGACATCCGCGTTACCAAGCTAATACGATTGCTGAATCAGTCCAAAGTAGTTCACCATCGGGGGTAGTGCGTAGAGTTTCAAGCGCTTTCTTGATGAGGCGAGCCAAAATTAAGGCACCACATAATTCCAGACGGGGAATTGAAATCTGTTTTAGAGGTGCAACCCTTGATTTTGCACAAAGAAGTCTCGTGAGAACCTCGGCTTTTTGGTTAACAGATCTTATGTACACGACATCCCCGTAAGCGGTCTGTGAGGCATCGCAGAAGCCATGTATCTCGATATTCTTCACTATCCCTTCACTGAGGACCAGTCTTGGAATTTTGAAATTATTAAATAGTGGTGTTTGTTGATATAGGTCAATCCAGGTATCGAGCAAATTCCTGAGTAGTTGATCATCCCATCCTGAACCTTCTTGCCACATGCGTTGCATGAAGACTTTGAAGAGAACAACTACGGGAGTTATCAGCCCTAGTGGGTCGAATATTGATGATATTATGGACAGCACCATACGTTTTGAGCACTTGGATTCCCTTGAGATCGATTGATGTGGCTTTAGGCTACAGTTGATTTGAAATTGGTCCGTTGAAGGGTGCCAAGTTAAACCTAACGTTTTTATTACGCTCCTCTCACTGTCAGTCAATGAATGCCTATATTCTCGTAAGTTCTCTGGGATTGATACAAGGAGTTCTGGGCTATTTGTGCACCACTTTCTCAACGGAAATCCTCCAAGCTGAAGAAGGTCTTGAAGTTCGATTTGCAGCCTTAGAGTTTCATCCAAAGTTTCTGTTCCTGAGATGCAATCATCCACATAAAAATAATGGCGAAGGTCTGAAGCCGCTCGAGGGAATCTGGTTGCTTCATCCGTAGCCAGCTGTACTAGACATTTTGCAGCTAGGTAAGCTGCTGATGATGTGCCATACGTGACTGTAGTGAGGGCGTAGGATTTTAGTTCGTCCTGAGGGCTTTCTCGCCATAATATGCATTGCAGGGGTTGATGTTTTGGGTGCACTCTTACTTGTCGGTACATTTTCTCTATGTCAGCTGTAAAGGCTATTCTATGCATACGGAACTTCATGACCAATGAGCATAAGTCGTCCTGTACTGTTGGTCCTACCATTAAAATGTCATTTAGTGCCACGCGATTGTCGGTTCTTGTAGAGGCATCAAAACCACCCTTGTCTTGGTAGTACTGCTCGAATGGTTGTGAACCGCGTGATGGGGAAGGTAATATTCTGTTTGTCTTAGTGTGGAATTTGGTTGAAGTTCGACCATGTGTCCAAGTGCTTCATATTCCCTCATAAACTCGACATAATCTTGACGAAGATTGCTCTTCACTTGCAATTTTCTCTCCAGGAAATGAAAACGTTGTCTTGCAATCTCCTTTGAGCTTCCTAGGTTTATTTCCTTTTTCAGGGGTAATTCTACTACATATATTCCACTCTCATCCCTTAAGGTGGTGTCGGTGAAATTTTTCTCACATCCCGCATGTTCTGGTGAACGAATTTCATGACTTAGTTCCTCTATAGACCAGAATCGTTGTATTTGATTCTCAAGACTGAGGTCAGACCTAATAAAGAATGAATTCGATCTTTGCCCATTGTCTTCGCCTTCATTCATTTGCTGTGGATACTCCCCGCTTAGAATCCATCCTAACTGCGTGTTCTGCAGTGTGGGATATCCTGCGCGAAATTTCCTCCCCTCCTTCATGAGATGCAAAAAGAACTGAGCTCCGATTAGTAAGTGAGTACTCTGAGGAAGGTGGAAATCTGGATCAGCGAGGATGACATCCTTTGGGATATTCCATTCCTTGAGGTCGATGTTTGATGCAGGGATATTGCCAGTTATCCTAGATAGTACTATACATTCCATATTGAAATGAAAGTCACTGACTGTCGAGAGCACTTCTACGTTTACCGATGAATCAGCTTCGGATGTCAGTTCACGGAATGCTTTCAGGGATATAACGGTCGTTCTTTTGATCTTAAGTTTAAGTTGTTGCACCGCCTACTCGGATATGAAGTTGCTTTGCGAACCGCTATCTAATACGCCTCGCATGCGATGATATCTTCCGTTTGAGTCCTTGATTTTAACCGTGACTGTGCTTAGAAGAACCTGAGTGTTTGGAGTACTTCTGAGAGAGTGATACGACGATTGGAGTGTGTCGTTATCCTGTGGGTTTTGTGTCATAGTATTGTTTATGTTAGTTTTTACTCATTCTGATCGTTTTGGTGTAGCAACGTGTGGTGGTATTTCTTGCATACCCTGCATGTAGTACTGGATCTACATGCCTTCCAAGTGTGTGATGGACTAAGACAGTTACTGCAGTGCTTGCTATCTTTGATCAATTTGAACCTTTCACCAGAATTCCAATTGAGGAAATCAGGGCATTTATACAGTCTGTGCTCTTCTGAGCAGATGTCACATATCTCTGCTGTCGAAATGTATGATTGCTGTCGTGTTATCAAGCGTGGCGCCGATTTGGGGTAATTGTTAGGACTGACTGCAGGTGGTTGGGTAGAAGAGCAGAGTTGTAGTGTCTGACAGCGTCTCTCCAAGAAACTAATGAGCTCCTCGAATTTAACTGCATCGGAATGAGAATGCTCCTTTTCAAATTCTAACCTTAGTTTTTTGTCTAGTCGAGAGAGTAGAAGTTCATTAAGAAGTAAATCTAGGATACTTGGTTGGGCGTTTAGGGCATTAAGAGCATCTATACTGCCCTTGAATATATTGATCAGTTTGCGTATTTCACTCTCCGTTGAACCTATTTTATGTGAAGTTTCCGAAATTTGCCTAATGTGTTCAGCTGCAATTAATTTAGGTGAATGATAACGATTGACCAGAATGTTGTAGGCTACTTGTAAGTTGGAGTCAGAAATGCTGATATTTCTTATGCTGTCCTTGGCTTCGCCTTTCAGAGAGGAGAGCAGGTAGTGGAATTTCTCTATGTTTAATAAGTTATTATTGTTGACCACCAGGCCTTCAAACGTGTCTTTGACATGCAACCAGGTAATTATAGTCCCACTAAAGGTTGGGAGATTTATCTTCGGTAATTTGATATTTCTAGGCATGTCATGTGATGACTGAGTGAGCACTTCAACTTTACCTGACATGTTTTGTAGATTGGTGGCCTTCCTTAATTTAGCCTCCAGCAAGTCGATTGTGTCTTCGAATTCTTCTCGGTAGATCGTGTTAGATTCCTCATTTTCTTCATCATACGACTCTAGCTGGCTTTGAATTTGCTTGAATTCTTCGTTGGTGGAGAGCGATCTGTTTAATTTAACATGAATGAAGTTGATATCGGCAGAATTTATTTCTGACTCAACGAAGTGTTGAATGCGAGTTACATAAGCCTTCAAGGTTGCTGTCCTTTTGGTTAATGTTCGTTTGTTGGAGTCTTCCATATTTATAGAATATCATGGTGCTATAAAATGAGTAATATTTCGATAAGTTATCACAGTGTAGTGGATAATAATTATTCCGAAGTAGCACGTAACTTTCTGAATGAACGGAAGAGTAAGAACTGAATGAAAACCTACAACCTGTTTTCCAGTCATTGACCGGGTCAGGGATGGAATGAATGAATCATATATAGGCTATTAGTACGATGGGGTCGCCACTCCCAAAGTGATTAATTAATGACTGATAGATGCTATGATATGAGAATGGAGAGTGTTGCTGGAATGAAATATGACAGGGAAAACTGGAGTACCCGGAGAAAAACCGGTCCCGCCTCCGCTTTGTCCAGCACAAATATCACATGGAGTGACCGGGATTTGAACCACGGTATCCAGCGGTGAGAGACCGACGCGCTGCCGTCTGAGCCACGGAGGCTCTAAGTAAGGACTAATTACAATATTAATAAAGGTTCGTGAATTTGTTGATAGATGGCACTAGCCAGGGTAGTTGTAGCAGTGGACGGTTGTGGACCTTGTAAGAAGTTATGACTTTGGGCGGAAGGTAGCGCTAGTTGTACCATAACCTAGCTGCAAGTTCCTTGATAAGTTGTGACTTTGGGCGAAGTTTGTGCTAGGTTAACTTGGTCAAGCATCTAATATTCGTTTGAATTCGATCAGAATCATGAAATTTTATACTTAAATGACTGTAATCCAATGGTTGCGTTAATTACCTTACATAGGACGGTGTATTGTAGGAGCTTGAGGCAAGTTCATCCGGGCTGAGAAGACCATGAAATAAATGCGAACTAAGCTTTCCGACATCTTGTCTTTTTTTGAATAATGTACACATTTTTATAGCTGCCAACCTACAAGACGAAGACTTCTATAGGGAATAAATTTACCTAACACCCTTCCATGGCATCAATATTTTTCCCAGTTTTCCTCCCAAGACCGTTTAATAAGAGTGGATGATCTCAACGGCCATCACTCTCATTGGGGATGTGTCGATACCACAACATAAAGTCGTAATATTTTTAATGCAGTATTAAATAACCACACGTTTATTTTAAATGGTGGCTCCCCTACGTGGCTAACTCCACCCGCGCAACCTAATAGTGCAGTGGATCTATCAATTTGCTCCGAAAATATCGTCTATAAATCAATGTGGTATACGCACAAAGACACTTCACTAAGTGATCATTTTCCAATCATTATTGGCATTACCACACACCTTCATCCGCAGAGCATAGCTTTAAAACCTCAGCGTAGAACACGGAATCTGCGAGATTTTGATTTCGGCCTATTTCATGATTATATTAAATTCGCATTATATTAAATTCGCATCACACACATCTTCCGCCTATACTTCCTTATATCAGCATATTCAAAACTACATAGATACATATATCACCCTTTTCATTTTCGCAACTATAGTAATACTACTAGACGTCTTAACATTCACTGGTGGAATAAGCAATGCGCCGCTATGGCGAAACGAAGACGCAGCCTGCTCAAAATTTTAAATCAAAATTTCACACCTACCAAATATGTGCAATATTAAAATTACACTGCCCACTTAAGAAAATCTTTCAACGAAAGACGAAAAGAATCTTGGAAATGTTTTATAACGCCCTCAATAGAAATAACTGCATTAAGTTTATTTGGGCCGCTATCAAAAGTCCAGCTCATACGGGATGCAATAAACTCGACCAACCACACTTCGAAAGCATCTCCCAATTTTATGACGCCTTAACACCAGATTTTGTTGTCCAAGAATATAACCAGTATACTACATTGCCTCTTCCTGATAAATTTCTCACACTCTCCCAACCTACACCTTACCTAGATTATTCTTTAACATAGTCCACAAGAAACCTACTTCTGCTCTTGGACCGGACTATATTACCTATAAAATGCTCTCCCATCTTCCTTACCGTGCACACGCAATAATCGTAGCGTTTTGCAATCAAATACTAAACTAAGCTGTCCCTCCTTCTGCATGGAATACATTTACGCACGTACCCATACAGAAACCAAAACTCTCGACCACAAATATCATCGAATATAGAGGAATCTGTTTAGGGTCATGTTTGAGGAAGATCTTCCTCAATATTATGTTGGAAAGGCTTCTATGGCGTCTCGCTAACACAATTTGCTACCCGCAGATCAATAGGCCTTTATAAAAGGGGGAAGCACAGCGGACCCCATTAATATATTATTAACGGATCTATTGCTAACAAAAGAACGCAAACACGGAACAATTGCTGATTTTCTTGATATCAAAGCTGCCTATGACAACGTGCCCATAAACATGTTACTGACACAACTTCAAAACTTACACCTCCCTGATAACTTTCTCAAATTGCTCCAACATCTCTTACATTTTCGGCGAATGGAAATCACATGCCAGACCTATACGTCTAATGTACGATACGCGTCAAATCTCAAATGGATTGCCTCAGGGCGACATTTTAATTGACCTATTATTTGCTCTACACTTAAAGGATTTAGAAGATATCGTAACACGCGATACAAGAATATTACTTTATACAGATGATATAGTCATTTATTCTTCTAATGAGTCTGGAAGCCTTCAGAAAAAATATCACTAGAGCATTAAATAATGCTAAGGCATGGTTAAATGAGCACGGCTTGGAATTATCGTCTACAAAAAATGTGGCCATGATTTTTACGCATAAACGCAACTATAATACAGACTCTTTCAGAATCGCAAATATTACACTTCCGATCGTAAGGGTGCACAAATATTTAGGTATTTATTTAGATAATAAACTGTCCTGGAAACCCCATTTTGAATATCTTTCGAAGAAGACTCAAAAATTACCAATATAATCAAATTGACAGTTCGACGGAACTGGGGTGCTGATCCCGTAACGGCTTTATTACCTTACCGGCATACAATACGCTCGCTTTTAGATTATGGATCCTTTTATTTTGATATTGCTTCCTCCACTCTTATTCACAAGCTCAACGTAATTCAACATCGAGCTCTACGATTATGTATAGGCGCTTTAACCTCTACCCCGACTAATGCGTTACTTGTTGAAACATGAGAAATGCCTCTACCTTATCGCCACTTGCATTTAGCTTCTAAATTTTTACTGCAAGGAATGGCCCTAGCTAGACATCCTATCCTACCCAAACTAAAATTACTGGCGGAATATCGGCAACGCTCTCACCAGTGATCACGAACTCCTGCTTTGTACCACTTGACGCGACAGTATCATACTAGCATTCAACAAAATATTATAGCGTCTCAGCACATTTCCTTCAATAACAGCACAATGCAACCTTCCGATATACCTAACCCAACACTTAAAATGGCGATAAATGATCTCAGCCTTCCTCTCATAATACGAGGGTTATACAGATGGATCTAAACAAAATGTAGGCACGGGGGCGGTAAATAACATTCCGCAGTTACACGTCAGTGAGCAATATATTCTTCCAAACTATGCATCAATATTTACTGCTGAGGCTTTCGCTACCCGACAAGATTTGCTATATCTAAAACATCACCCCATTACCAAAGCGATAATTTTTATAGATTACTTAAGTATGCTTCAAAGCTTAATGCTATACAAGTCCTATCAAAATCGGTACATCAGCAATATTCGACGCCTATTATTTGAACTCGATGAAACTGGAACTGATATAAATTTAATATGGATAAAGGGACATTCGAACAACGCTGGTAATGATCAGGCTGATAAAATAGCAAAACAAGCTGCATCCAGAACAGGCACCAACGCTTCCATTGACCTCTCCTACACAGATTTCACCCAGATCATTAAACTTGCTATTCAACACAAATGGCAACACAAGTGGACACAATCGGCGAAACTAAAGAGAAAATATTATTATAAACTGCATCCGAGCATTGCTAGTCATCCATGGTTTTCAAAAACTAAATATTCCCGCAGACATATTACTACAACTATCAGATTACGCTTTAATCACGCTTTGACTCCGGCTTATAAATTCAAATTAAAACTGACGGATTCACACATATGTTCATGTAATAATAACATGGCAGACGTTAATCATATTTTCTTTCAACGTTCCCATTTCACCCTACATAGAAAACGTTTCTCCACACTTTTCACTCGCAAAAATTCCGAGTACCCACAACAGTAGATCGCCTCGTTCATAACCTACACCTTCAATTGTTCTTGCTATTCAAGAAATTTTGGATAACTGTAACATTAAACTCTAACTTCGTTTGACTAGTGAGTCTTATGCGCTTCTTAACTAGCGTCCTCCTCTACATAACTGTAACCTATGACGTCGTCACATTCTCGTCCGGTAACTTTAGTGTTTCTACAAGTGTTGAGCAATTCCAGCCATCGCCAGTAAAACTCAAAGTCTGTTTCTCTTGAAGATCTACAACAACACGTGTTGTGACTGAGCAATGGCTTTTCAGCAGCGCTCAAGAAATTACTAAGAAGAAGAACGATTCTCATACCATCGACACACTCAGTCATGGTTCGGATCGTGAAATCTGGGTACAATACATACCTTATGATGGAAGCCATGGACAGCTGCACGAGTCACTGTATGTCTGAGGTCGGTGCAACTTTTACACCAATTGTCTGTTGTCATTGCATCCGGTATATAAAAGTCACTCCAAATTTTTGTCTTCATTAATTTCAATTCATGTAAGAGCTCTTGATATGACTTTGTTGATTGTATAATGTATGTATGTATGTATGTATGTATGTATGTATGTATGTATGTATGTATGTATGTATGTATGTATGTATGTATGTATGTATGTATGTATGTATGTATGTATGTATGTATGTATGTATGTATGTATTGTGCCCTACGGGACCCTATGGTTCCGGCCTGGCGAATGCCGGTCTCGAACCCAGAGTACAGTAGTGAAAGAACTCTCACAAACGTGAGCTTGTGCACATAGTCTTACCTGAACACATATCCATGCTCGGCCGCACAATCGCGCACTTCTCAGGGATAACATGTGTGAACTAAGGGCAATTTTAAGATAAAACACTAGGATATGTGACTAATCAGGTAAGAATCAGCTGAAATAAAATGACAAAAAAATTTCTAACAGAAAACATCGCTGCATTCAAAGTTTTACAATCAGGGATTTATTACATAAAAAAATACTATTTACAAACATAAGAGCTTTCAAATATGATTGGGGTAAAGGTAATGTTGAGCCGATGACAACCAGTTCACTGCCTTCACGAAACAGCTGTGCTGTAACAAGCATGTTACAATTGTGTAAGTAATGAAATCTAGAAAAATGGATATCTGCTGAAATACATATCTAACAGTAATCTCCATAAACTTTACTATGCCTCGTACCATCGAACCCCGGTATAAACAAATATAAACCCACAATGTATAGCGTCCTGACTCGGTCTCGAACCCTGGTCCCATGAAGAGTAAGGCGTTGAATATTCATATACAAACAATATAAAAAGGAACACAACACCATGTCTAAGGGGTCAATATCAAACGGGCCGGTGTTAAAATTAAAGTAGAACAAACAGAACAAAAATCTCTCCCTGCGTTCAAAACATCAAGGTCGTCTTCTCCCCCTTACACACTCGACAAGCTGCAGACAGCCATATAACCAAGTTTCAAGACTGTGACGTCAGGCACAATAACCCTCACCAGTCGAACACTCGACAAGCGGCAGCCCACATAATTTATGAGTCCAGCTGACTGCGTGCTAAGAAACCTCGCCTTTCAAAGTACCTCACATAATCTGGCTGCTAAAAGCACTCTTTTAAATACACACGGGCTATCCGCCCTCATCTCAATATCACCAGCAATATAACATATCTTATTTCCGCCTCCCATGGGCTCAACCTTGATAATACAAAGGCACAAATCAGTAAGCGATAGTCACATGGCCATAATAAGGCATCTCAAATGCATCCAATACACTCTCAAACTCGGACACTCGGACTCGCTCGCCCTGTCAGTAAAGCTAGGTGAATTACGGGGTAAATCCTGGTCTCAACTACACAACCTACGTCTGCAGAGACAAATGCCTAAACGCGACACAATAAATCGTGCCTGCCTGTTTGACTAACCTACCATGACCAAGGGAGTTCGACCTGACCCATGAAGATAACACGTACGCTAATATGATACTATCGAAATGTAATATAAACACACCAACAAGGAATCTACAAACTATCATCTACCCTAATGTACGGGGTTCGAACTTGAGGCCTAGCTCTTTATTACCAAGAATTTTCCTACCATAAACTAACCTGTTGGCTGACGGCCCCCCTATTCCTATCTAAATTTAAATGACATGCTTGAAACAGAATTGGAAAGCTCTGACCTTATATGATTGATGACATGACGGAGCGGCCCTTCCTGTGGACCACTGAATTTACCACATCATGACAAACTGCGACGCTTGCAGCAGATACTGGTGAACAATTGGAGACATTCTATCTTGCGTGAGTCCTTCGTACAGCTCCTGAGCTGGTTGAAAGATGTCCCCTACGACGTCGCGCTGATTAGGTACGCCCAACGTTCCTGGATCGATTCCCGATGTCGTGCCGGCTTCAGCTCCCGTTGTGGCTTCCTCGCAATGATGATGTAGAAGCTCGTTCTGGCTTGATGCAGGGGTAACTGAAAACAAATTCATTTATTACAGACTATCCAGACTCGATGCCTGTTTCCACTACTATCGTGCCTCACACGTTACATTGACCAAGTCTTGTTCTGAATTTTAAACCTGGTACACTATAGTTTCTTCACCACTCTTAGTAACACTGTTATTCCATCCTTTCACTCGGACAACATGTAGTGCTATAAGAACTACCCTGAGCCTATATTTATTCTAGCATTACGTCAGTTACAACTTGACCTCACAGAAATATGAAGCTACTAGTTCATCAGTCTATTATAGGCAGTACCTCATCTCACCATAGCATATCAACACAGGTAATATCAAGAATTTAGCTGAATATGCAAGTTGATTACTTACTTCCTCGCAGATTCAGTAGTACTAGTTGTATGTGCAGCTCGAAGATAAAACGTTGTTCGCGGTGCCGACTTGTAGCATGACGACTTCGTTCAAGCAGCCTTACGGTCAAAGAATGAGGCTGATGTGCCAGGCGGCCTTGCATTTATAATCAGGTTAGCGTAGCCACGCCGCTTGATCACGTGCAGGATACGCGCGCCCGCGACTCGAAGTTTTCCCGCACAAAGCACGCCAAGTACCCTACTTAACGAATGCATTTATGATTGCAGCCCTAATGCATATCAAAATTAAGCAGAAATTATGCAGGTTGCAATTCTTGTCTCAAATCCAATGCAACTCTTCCGTAACCAAAGATATTAATTTAATTCTTTCTTCCCTCCGAAGGTTAGTTTTGCCGGGATCCGGAAAGCGTCCCCAATCTTCATTAAGAGGCTTGGCTTGGGATATAACTCCCTTTAATGAGGTTATGGAGATTTTCATAATGACGCTCTAGCTCTCTTCACACGAGAACACTTCTTCTGGAATCTTTTATGAAATATACTAGAAGACAATGACTTCATGGGTGGTCTTATGTAATCCCAATATCCAATACTAAAATCTATACTATTGGTCCATGAACAGAATGGTTCAGTATGTATGTATGTATGTATGTATGTATGTATGTATGTATGTATGTATGTATGTATGTATGTATGTATGTATGTATGTATGTATGTATGTATGTATGTATGTATGTATGTATGTATGTATGTATGTCACAGGTCCTCAATGAAGAATGGTTCTCAGGTCAGTTCATACACAAGTCTACAGGGTGTGTGTTTAGATACGCATAGGGCTCTTTTAAGGAAAGTTACTTTCACCCTTTCTATCTCTTTTAGGTCTTTCTTTTTAGGGAAGGTCCAAATTGTTTCAATGCTGTAGGTGACAACTGGGGTAACTTTAAGGCGGAAGAGTTTCAAGGCCGTTTGGTAACAGTTGACTAAGGTGATCTATGTTTATTGCTTTTATTGCAGCCAGAGTCCTTTCCTTTATGCGAGCTGTAAATGTGGTTCCAGTTGTCTGAAAAATCATTCCGAGGTACTTCGATGTATTGACAATTCTTAAAGGTGAGCCTTCGTAGATTATTATAGCTGATGCTGCTCGTCTTCTTCCCCTTCTAAAAACCACGACTACTGTCTTCTGATCATTAATTTATAAATTGTTTTCTTTTGACCAATTTGTCAGATTGGTGACTGCTTTTTGAAGTTCATCTCGATATGATGATACAATAACCATGTCATCTGCGTATAGATACATTTTTGCACGAATCGAAGCAATTACTTCTGTAACATCACGTGTTATTACATTGAAGAGAAGAGAAGTCAGAGATTCCCCTTGAAGAACCCCTACAGTCTCAAGAATTGGTTTTGTCTGTGCTAAATCATCGCATATTTTCACATAGGTTTCTGATAATATATTTGTAATAAGCTTTGTGTAACAGTTTTTCCCTGTTATCTCTTCCAGTTTCCGAAGGATCAGGCTCCTGCTTATGGAGTCGAAGGCATTGCGGAAGTCTATAAACACTGCATAGAGCTTTCCTTTCTGCGACCTGAGTGCTTCTTGTAGATCTTCAAGCAAACAATTTGTTGCTTGGATTGTTGATCTGCCTCTTCTATATCCAAATTGTTCTGCAGGTATTTCGTCATCTACTATATCCCTCAATCGATTTGTCAGTGTTTTGTAAGAATCTACAGTAATCTGCACTCAAGAGCGATTCTCCGGTAGAAGTTCGGGTCACTCACATATTCTTTACACTTGTACATCACTTTTTAAGTTGATTCCCGCCATGTGTCTGGTGGTTTCCTTGTTTGAAACATTGGTTCGTAAGTCCCGTGATAGGTTATTTTAGTATTGCCCATCTGTCTTTAATATGTTCGTAGAGTATGTTATCTGGACCTCCTACTCTCCTAGTCTTACTCTCACGGACGACTTCTTCTAAGTCGTCAACTGTGAATAATTCAATTGGTGCTACATCCAGTCACTATCTTCAGTGAAGTCTCGGGTTTCCTTTGCTTGTAGTAGTTTAGTGAAATGATCTTCCCAGGTTTCTAGCGGGATCTGCCTCTTAAATTTTTTGTCTCTGCTTCAGGATTGAAAATGGTCCTCTTCTGCTTTCTTGATCATATTTTCTTCTGACGTTTTCTGGAATTTTTCCCCTGCATCTTTAATTATTGCTTTATACTGTTTCCTTCTTTTTGGAATATTCTGCAAGTGTTTCTGGTATTTGAAATTCCAGGGCTTTATGAAGGGCGTATAAAGCTTCTTTCCTGGATTTGTAGCAGATATGGTTAAACCATGGTTTAGACTTCCTTTCTTTGTTATCTCGTTGAACTAACGTTTGCTTAATTATATCTTCTATGTGTTGAAGGGACCCATTTAAGTCACCACTATGGTTTTCATTCAAGATCGTTGATACTAATACAGAGCAGGCTTTTAATTTATCCTCATCGATTTTCCGCAGCAGCTTTTTGTGGTTGGTTTTTATTAACGGATAGAAGTTCAATCAATCAATCAATCAATCAATCAATCAATCAATCAATCAATCAATCAATCAATCAATCAATCAATCAATCAATCAATCAATCAATCAATCAACCAATCAATCAATCAATCAATACTGATCTGCATTTAGGGCAGTCGCCCAGGTGGCAGATTCCCTATCTCTTGCTTTCCTAGCCTTTTCCTAAATGATTTCAAAGAAATTGGAAATTTATTGAACATCTCCCTTGGTAAGTTACTCCAATCCCTAACTCCCCTTCCTATAAATGAATATTTGCCCCAGTTTGTCCTCTTGAATTCCAACTTTATCTTCATATTGTGATCTATCCTACTTTTATAAACGCCATTCAAACTTATTCGTTTACTAATGTCATTCCACGCCATCTCTCCGGTGACAGCTCGGAACATACCACTTAGACGAGCAGCTCTTCTTCTTTCTCTCAATTCTTCCCAACCCAAACATTGCAGCATTTTTGTAACGCTACTCTTTTGTCGGAAATCACCCAGAACAAATCGAGCTGCTTTTCTTTGGATTTTTTCCTGTTCTTGAATCAGGTAATCCTGGTGAGGGTCCTATACACTGGGACCATACCCTAGTTGGGGTCTTACCAGAGACTTATATGCACTCTCCTTTACATCCTTACTACAACCCCTGTTATGACAATTTCTACTGGTAGGTGTTTCCTTACTACTAATTTTTTAGTACCGATGGTATCACTTCTTTGGGACCTATCTTATTGCTGAATATAAGATAAATAGTGCTGCTTCCATTTGGGCATATGTATGTCTTCTCGTTTTTCTCGCTTAGTAATGAAAATCCCATTTTAATTTAATACTATCTCCACTTTTTTGTTTGCAACGTTTATCCGACAGTTTAGATGCCCAAGCAATTATAAGATGATCTGTATTTCCCAGTTTAGAGATTCCCAACATCAGTTCATTTATAATGTCGCATTATTTCCATTCAGGTTGAAAATAGGCGCACACCACGGATAAGGGTGCTATTTTGATAATTAAAAGATTGTCTGTCTTATACACTAAACTGAAAGGTGACATTCTAGCTGATAATAGAAATGCTAGCCCTCCCTTTGGTCTCCCAAAGTCACCTTGAGTTGCTAACACATGGATTGCATATTTAATATTTATGTGAGGTTCTTTGAATGAGAATGTTTCTGTAAGCACCACTGTATCATATTCGGAAAATTTATCGCAAGGTCTATAGGACTGTTAAAAATAAGTGTGTTCTTACTGTTCTAACTACTATACTGGGTTTAAACATTTGTTAACAGACATCACACGGATTGCACAGGGATACAAAGGTACAACTGTCGAATATTTTATTATGGACACTCGAGTTCAATAATCACTACTGATCTGCATTTAGGACAGTCAGCCTGGGTGGAAGATTCCTATCTGTTGTCTTCCTAACCTCTTCTTAAATGAGTTTAGGCTGTAATTACCAACGAACCAATAGGGCTATTGCAAAATGAGTTATACCAATATTTTCATTGTTTAATTCTGCAATATGGTATATAAGACAAACTGTATTAGTAGTGTAATACTCAAGTTAAAATCTTTTTCAACCACTCCAAAGAAAGTTCTTATTACTTTTCTACAGTACCGTAACTTTTTCTTAGCCCATTATAAACGTAGAACAAGTACCGTAACTTGGGCTTGTTTTGAAGCACTCAGTCGTGGTTAACAGAAACCACAAACATTGTAACCGTAAATAAGGATACTGAATTTACGAAGAGTAATATTTAAGGGAAGTTGTGTGCATGCTGGACCGTGCGATTAAAAGCAGACGGGGTGGTGAAATCTGTGAAATCGGGTACAGCATCGCCGCGATCAGTAGAAAACACAGACGCAACGAACACACCTTTTTATTTACTTTTAACAATTGATTTTATTTCCTCGTACATATTCCACTTCCCATCACCTTTCCACATAAGGAATTTGGGCGTTCAATTGCAGGTTTAAAAATGATTGAATTCCTAATTTAGAAATATCACACTGTGCAGCTTTTACAAGGGTTATTTACATACCTTTGCAATATTTAATTCTGTCAATATTTTTCGTCTGAAAAATGACTATGATCCCACGAATCGGAACTGCCGTCATTCATGTTGACTATGACTGGCTCGAAATGAGGGACATTTTCAGACAGTCCATATATCTCCCACTGGTAGTTTTCCATTTTCTTAGGGTGATTTTTACATTGTTTCCAGAGTTTCAAAAGGATGTCACTAAAATCTCCCAAATATTCCAACAGGGAGGTTTGTAATTGTGGGGAATGCCTTATTCATGCAAAAATCGCGTATATATCTTCGTATTGTGGCCAAAGTAAAATCATCGATTTGGATATTCGAACGCCTCGGCCTCAAATAATGCTTCCTTCTTGACCTAAATGATATATTTCTATTATTCTCCTTTGAAGAGGCTTCTACTCTCTCTTCACTGATGACAGCGATAATCCAAGATAATCTGCCACTTTATGGTCAATCAAACACTACTGATCTTAGGACAGTCGCCCAGGTGGCAGATTCCCTATCTGTTGTTTTCCTAGCGTTTCTTAAATATTTGCAAATAAATTGGAAATTTATTGAACATCTCCATTGGTAAGTTATTCCAGTTCCTACTCCCTTTCTTATAAACGAATATTGGCCCCAATTTGTCCTCTTGAATTCCAGCTTTATCTTCATATTTTGATCTTTCATACCTTTGAAAACACCACACGAATTTATTCGTCTACTAATGTCATTCCACGCCTTCTCTCCACTGAGAGCTCGGAACATACCACTTAATCGACCAGCTTGTCTCCTTTCTCCCAGGTCTTCCCAACCCAAACTTCACAACATGCTTGTAACGCTACTCTTTTGTCGAAAATCATCCAGAACAAATCGAGCTGCTTTTCTTTGGATTTTTTCCAGTGACTGATTCAAGTAATCCTGGTGAGGATCCCATACGCTGAAACCACACTCTAGTTGGGGTCTTACCAGAGACTTATATGCCCTATCCTTTACATTCTTACTACAAACCCTAAATACCCTCATAATCAATCAGTCTAACCTAGTCAGCGATCGGTGATAGACGTGCTGAGTTGAGGTGCCGGTAGAGCCGGTGTGGAGTGTGACCGGTGAGTGGAAAAGTAAGACGGGAGGGAAGAGAAAGATGATAAGCGTAGATCAATATGTGCAGCTATTGGAAGATGGCAGGGGAGATGGAAGAAGGAAACAGCCATAAATAAAGGAGGTAAAGTGGAAACAAGGATGATGGGCGAGATGATACTGGTGGCAGCGGTGATTATGGTACTGCTAGCTATAGGAGGTGTGGAGGTAAACCCCGGCCCGACTTTCAGTGGCAACATGAACTGGGAAGACGTGGAGGTCATAAGAAGAGTGATGAGAGAAGTGGTGGAAGAAGTATGTCCGTTTGAACAGATTAAAAATATGATCAAGGAACAAATGAAGGAATTTGAACATATGAGGCGTTGGGTACGGGGAAAAACCGACGAGACAATGAACAAAGTGGAAATCAGCGCGAAAGAGAAATTATATCACTCAAGGCAAAAATAAAGGAGATGGAAGAAGAGGTGGTGAAGCTGAGCACAGAAATTGAAGACAGCAGCCGAGAACGCAGGAAGAAATGCTTATTTATATATGGAGTGCCGGAAGACATAGGGGAAGGCAAAGTGCTGACAACCTACAAAGTTGTGGAAGTCACCCAGAAAATGATGAGAATTAACTTTAGTGAAGTTGATATTGATGATGTGGAAAGGATAGGTAAAAACGGGGTGATAGGCCGATAAAACTGAAGTTGTTCTCCATCCTTATGGCGGAAGTAGTGATAAGAGGCGCAGACAATATACATAACACAAAAATTCGGATTAAAAGAGACATAGGAAGGGAAGGGGTAATGAATATAAACACTCGAAGAAACATTTAGTCGGGGCTAAAATACAAGGGTTAAGAGCCCACATTACGGGTCAACAATTAGTAGTAACCAATGGACTATGGACCAGAGTGTGGACAGCGAAGAAATTACGGGAAATGGAAGAGAATATGAAGGACGAAGTGGTATTGGGGAAGAGAGTGGAAGAAAAGCAAGTCAGAGACTGTAAAGTGGGTGAATGAGGACATGGAGACAAAGAAAGAACCAAAGAAAATGAGGCACTGGATCTAAGCTCGCAGCAAGAAGAAATTAACTTGACAGAGGAAGACGTGAATGCTATTTACAAATCGATCGAAGAAGGAGCCAGGGAGGTAGCAACTGAGATGAGGAGGGAGATAAGGAAGGAGACCAGGGAGACCAGGGAATTAATTAAGGAGCTGAGGACGGAGGCCTGTGTGAGAGAAGAAAGGAAGATACAGGGAGCGATTGTGGGGGCGGAAACACAAGATGTGACAAAAGCACACAAACGAAGTGAAAATACGGCTAGGAGGCAGGAAGAAGAAACAAAAGGTGTCCTGGCGAAAGGGAGAAGTTTGAGCCTAAGAGAGATATGGGGCAAGAAGAACAAATTGGACGAAGGCATAGTGACAAGAAGCAAAAAAGGCAATCTGCAGTAAAAAGTAAATTGATGTACACATGACAATAGCGGAGTGTGTGTGTTATTGGTAACTATGACAAGAGTGATTAAATAGTCAAATTAGTAGACGGTAAAGTATGTAGTGAACGAGGAAGAGAGTGATTGTAAATTGCATAGATGTTAAGGATAAAGTAAATATGTGGAGATGGATGGTATATGAGCAGAGGGTCCAAGTTAACTGTGAGTGAATATGGTTTCATTTAATGTGGTGAATTGTCTGCATTCTAAAAATAATAAATATAGTGAGATAATAGAGTTTAAATAGTGGTCAACAGTAACGAAGCGTAAGGTGAAAAATTGCACACCGGCACTACAGTCGAGGTAATACGAAGCCAGGTTTGCAACTTAAGTAGAAAAACAGAGAGGTCAGTGTTTAAGAAAGAATGCGCTGAGTGCGAACCCGGCCGGAAGTGATATACTCTTTGTTTAAAGTGCAGATGCAGTCCGTCACAGCATTGTATTCTACACAGTAACATGTTACCAGTTTAGTTTCTTATTGCCATACAGCCATACTGCCTTATACTAGGGCCAACAGACCATTCTGCCTCATTGCCATTTGATTATTATTATTATTTACATTTAATATTGCCCTTTTCCTTTGTTTTAGTGTTAGTTATATTTACTTTGCGGGAATTATTATATGTGTATGTCAGATTAAGCTGCCTAGGTTGGGCATTATTATTTTTCTCCTTTAATAGATCAATAAGGTTTCAATGCTGTAGGACTGGAGGAAAATAAAGACATCTATCTATCTATTTATCTATCTATCTATCTATCTATCTATCTATCTATCTATCTATCTATCTACCCTCATAATCATGTACAGAAATCTGTACCATTTATTTACTATCCCATTTATGTGATTACCCCAATGAAGATCTTTCTTTATGTTAACACCCAGATACTTCCAATCATCCCCAAAAGGAACTTTCACCCCATCAACGCAGTCATCAAAACTGAGAGGACATTTCCTATTTGTGAAACTCACAACCTGACTTTCAAGCGCGTTTATCATCATACCATTGCCTACTGTCCATCTCACAACATTATTGAGGTCATTTTGCAGTTGCTCACAATCTTGTAACTATTTCTTACTCTGTACAGAACAATATCATCTACAAAAAGCCTTACCTATCTCATATTCTACTTTTTCACACTTCTCATTGATATATATAAGAAAACATAAAGGTCCAATAATACTGCCTTGAGGAAATCCGCTCTTAATTCTTACAGAGACAGATAAAGCTTCCCCTACTCTAATTATCTGAGTTCTATTTTCTAGAAATTTAGCCACCCATTCAGTCACTGTTTTTCCTAGTCCAATTGCACTCATTTTCGCAGTAGTCTCCTATGATCTACCCTATCAAATGCCTTAGATAGGTCAATCGCGGTACAATCCCTCTGACCTCCTGAATCCAGGATATCTGCTATATCTCTCTGGAATTCTACAAGTTGAGCTTCAGTGGAATAACTTTTCCAAAACAAAAAATGCCTTCTATCAAACCAGTTATTAATTTCGAAAAATTTGTCTAACATAGTCAGAAAGAATGCTTTCCCAAAGCTTACATGCAATGCATGTCGAACTGACTGGCCTGTAATTTTCAGCTTTTTTCTTTATACACAAGGGCTACTATTGGTACTCTCCACTCATTTGATATAGCTACTCTCCAGTCATTCGGTATAGCTCCTTCATTCAAACAATAATGAAATGAGGTCTTCAGATATGGTACTATATCCCAACCCATTGTCTTTAGTATTGCGCCCTGGTGGGGGTGTGATAAGCGTCATGCAATTGTAATTATGATGAATTATTGAGGAATATATATTTCATTTTCAGAATAAATAGTATCATACTGTACATACAGTAAGAACAGGCCAGGCCGAGATGGCAGGTTTCACCATACCACAGACTATTGTCTCCATTGAGATTAACAAACACAATGAGTGACAGAATTACAATTCTCAGAAATTGTGACAACGAGGAAAGAGAGAGGATAACTTGTTGCCAAAGTTTTCATAGCCCCGGGCAGTCTTGGTAGTAGCAACAGCGCAGAGAGCCGAGTGCAAATTTCTGAGAAATGACGTAGGGGTATCTCCATGTAACTAGCGGGAGTTGAACGCGGGGATGGCACTGGAAGAAAAAAATATGAGCCTTCCCGGTCACGTGGTTAAGGTGGACCAATGGAAAAATTCACTTGACCAAAGCAAGGCGACAACTTCGTATTGTAAGAAGCACTAGCGAGGCTAACTCCGTGGATTGAACTGATAGAAGGAAGTGAAGTATCGATTCAGAATAAAGTGGAATTTAGGAGCCTTACGATACCATAAAACTTATAAAAAGTTAATAATTGCGGGAGACTGCATGGCGTAATTCTGAGAATTCATGGACGCTATTCGTTGATTGGCTGAAGGCAAAGGAAGCCACAAAAGAGCGCGAAACCCCGAGCCGGGATACGGCAGCAAAATTCGCGAATATATCCATTACCAGCGAACGATAATAGTTGAGAATTGGTATAGAGCATTTGAGAACATAATTACATCATTGGATCATATATTAAAGCCACGGGCCAAACCGCAAAGTGTCGTATGAAGATATCGGGACTGCGCGTCCGAAGATGAACTCCGTTGAACTCGGAAGAGAGGGGATACAAGTATAAATATGAAGTCGTGGACAAGGACTGACAACTACTTTTGACAGTGTGTTCGAGCTGATAGCACGCCAGTGGTGCGTGACAACTGCTGATATTTTGTTCGAGCCGTGATTACGCCAGGGGTGCGAGTGTGTACTTACTCGTGGAGTAGGGTTCGAAGTATTATATTGTTACATAGTACAGTGATTCATGACGTGATGTAGCTCATATTACAGTCTTGAGCAGTATACTAGTATGAAGTGTTTCAAATAGACAGGACTCAGTAAAGCATAACTTACGGAGTGTGAGATTCTACCAACAGATTAGGAAGTGCGTTACATGAGAACGGTCACGAGTGTTTATGTCACCTAATAAACAGTCGATTCTAAACTGATACCTGGTCAGCTACACGAACGTGAGACGGGAAATTCAAGTGCGCGCATGGGCCGTTGTAAAGGGAATCCCGAGGTATCCCATGTTCCTAGTGTCCGGGAAAGGAATGAAGAATGTATATCTACATTAAGTGGGCTAGATACAAGGCCGAGAGTGTAAAATTTGTGAGTAGAATTTAGGGTGGAAATCATTCCAAAGTGCAACAGTTAATTTATTTGTTTTTATTCAAAATGTGTAAAGTTGAAAAGGGTCAAGGATTAATTCTTCAAGCTGGCATGAATACCAGTGGAATGCATTGCTAAAAACCGGAGGGGCTATGGCTTCTCGTCCTGTTTTAGCAGACTACAATGGCAGAGTTGAGTAACCTTTTAACATATTTGTAGATTGCTATCGTTAGGGGGAGGAAATCATATTAATTTATCATGGTAACTTGATTGTGAAACGAGCCGGTTACGGCTCGTATAAATTCAAAGATAGATGGACAAAGGGACAAATTAATATGTACATTAGATCGAGCACTCATCATAATTTTGATTATTAAATAGAGTATAGTAGGGTTGAGTTGTTCATTCAAGTGCTTGAGTTGTTTGTTATAATATGGAGCACGTTTCACGTAAAGATAATGTTAATATTCATTTAGAAGTGCTTCCAAAGTGTTTTTCCGTTATCGGAACTTTTATAGATATTAAGGCATGTTGTTAAGATAATCCAGAGGTAGGATTGCCAAGTGATTTAAATTGTTGTGGGACGGAATGAAGTCCATTGATTTGTTTGTAAATATCGTGAAGTTCGCCAGTGGACAAAATAATAATAATCTGTACAAGTGTCGAAGTAGTACCGGTACATTAAAATTTGGTAATGTGTAAAGGCGTGTTTAATAATAATCTTTGAGAATAAAGGCACGGGCCTAGTTGGATAGAATGATTGCAAATTAAAGTAATTTAAATGTGGAGATCACATGTGCCGTGAATAATTATAATTTGTGCATTGAATCCGGTTTTAACACTAATTGTTGATTTAACGTTTTTGGACTCCATAATAATCATAAATAAATTTGGTAGAAACGAGATAGGTACTTTTATAATATGGTCACGCTATGTTTGAGATCCAGAGGGATTTGAGCCAAAAGTTGAGATTTGGAGTTTTGTGGGACAGAAATCCGGCCCGAAATGAAAGTGAATTGTACTGATGTTGATGAAGAAATAGATGGATCTTAAGGCCCACATAGAGGTTGTATTTATATACCGGTGTATTGAGTGGCAGAATAGAGTCCACACACCGAGGGTTAATTAGTGAAAATGTTTTAAAGAGTTCCAATGGATAAATGGACTTCAAAATGGAAAAGGAAGGAATAATTTAACACTTGCAGAGATTGGAGGTATTTGCCCAACTGCGAGGTGTTATGGGATTTGAGAATTGTCTTAGGAGCATATGGTCTCCATGAATTGACGACAGTACGAAAATAAGGTTGCGGGTTCGAACACTATTATGTCCCGACCGATGTGAATTCGGATCTTGGTGATTTCTGTTTGGGAGAGAACGTATGTGACTGAATTATAAAGATGGGGAATAAAAATAAAGATTCTCGAAAGAATAATAATACTATTAATAATAATAATAATAATCCAAGTAAATCATATCTGGATTGATTAGTGCCAAAATAAATCGAAATTGTAAAAGGGGTTATGCGTTAAACATATTAAGAATGGACTACCGTGTAACAGGCGAAATTAATTTTTTTTAAATTAATAATAAGAATAAAAAAGTACTTTTTTTGAAGAAGAATTTTTTTATAATTTGGACATAATAATGATGTTGGGAGTTGAAATGAAAAATTTGAGATTTTAACTAATAATAATGAGAATATTTGAAGAAGGAGAAGAAGAATAATCAAAGAAGCTACTTTTATTTATTTCAGATGAAAATAAAAATCGCGGAAAGTTGAAATATTAGTCCGAGGATGATTACGGGTTACGATAATCATGATCTCCACAAAACATAATAATAATAATAATAATAATGATAATAATAATAATAATAATAATAATAATAATAATAATAATAATAATAATAATAATAATAATAATAATAATAATAATAATATTTAATAAAATATATATTTTTTAATTTATTTTTCTTATTATTTCGGATGATGAGGATGGATGATACTAGGGAAGTCAGCTGGCGAATTAACGTAATAATGTCAATTGGTTGTAAATAATAAGTTAAGTTAATATGTGTACAATGAAGGCAAATCCCTACATCTGGACCATTAGGTTAGAGTCCCTTTGTCGTATTCCTTCAACTAACGATTAGCATATCTTGGTTAGGAACCTGGGGAGAGTTTGTAGTTTCCCGGGTTGGTCTCATCTCAATCAAAGTGGAGGCGATAACATAGTCCATGTGATCGCGCCTACTTAGCCAACAGGTAATTGGTCCATGATCAAATATGGTCATGGTGTTAACGAAGGTAAATTTGATACCTTCAGATATCAACGGTTCTACCACCCAAATGGAAGGGTGGTCAAAAGTGACAAATATTATGTAATCATTTTTCAGGAATAATTTGCCAAATTACCGGCAAATCAAGGGTCAACAGATTTTGATTGTGTGTAAAATTTCATTTGTTTACTTAAATAAAATGCTCCTTTAGCATTTGCAAGGAAACAGTTCCAGGTTCTTGTTCTTGTAGAATAGTAAACCCTTGGTGACCGTTTAAATATCCGTCCCCATTCCTAGGACGGAGCCTTCATAATTTCCCTTTGATCTGAATATATATAATTTGTGTGTTTTATGATGAGCCTTAAAGTTAAAGATTAGAGTGTCCCGTTCAACCCTGTAGTACTGATTGGATGGCGCCCTTACATTTAGTTTGAGATCTTATATCTCAAAATATTTTTATTGAGTATTAGTTGCGATGGATTCGGACCGTAATACTCCCTGAGATAAATGCTGGTTGGGACTCAGGCTTTGAGCGGGTACAGTATATCCCCAGAAATCTTCTCAATTCCAGCCACTTTTCTAGTTTTCAACTTTTGTATCTTACTGTAAATATCATTGTTATCATGTCCGGCTCCATGCCTAAATGGTTAGCGTGCTGGCCGTCGATTTCCGGCAGGTCGGAAATTTTAACCATCATTGGTTAATTTCTCTGGCACGGGGGCTGGATGTATATGTCGTTTTCCTCATAATTTCATCCTCATTACGACGCGCAGGTCGCCTACGGGTGTCAGATCTAAAGATCTGCACCTGGCGAGCCGAACATGTCCTCGGACACTTCCGGCACTAAAAGCCATACGCCACTTCATTTATTGTTATCATAGGTAAATTTTAATACTCCTTTAGTATTAGTCACCTCCTCTATCTGGACATTATCCTTGTAACAAATTATCTTTACATGCTGCTGACTGAATAGTTCTGCCTTTTGAAGATCCTCGCATAAATACTCCCCTTGTCTCCGGGGTATTACGGACATTGTAGATTTGTGGAGTTGTTCTCCTTTTAAATTTAAGTTTGTGATCAACGCTGGTTTACCTGCAAGCTTCTTCTAATCTCTGCAGTTTCGGCGATGGGAAAGTAACTTCCTTGGAGCTCGTGTAAAGCACACTTGGTATCCTTCAAAATGTAAGTTATCTGTTCTTTTCTTTAAAAATCACGAAGAGAGTGTTTTGAAGAAGAAAAAATAGGATGCGTGGCTCAGTGGAACTCTAAATTGAACCTCCGATACATCGCGTCTCAACCTAATAATAATAATAATAATAATAATAATAATAATAATAATAATAATAATAATAATAATAATAATAATAGTAACTTTGGTGTTAAAATGAGTGTTTTTTCGACTAATAAATTCTACTGTTTGACCAAAACTTCATCTAGGCTTCCGGAAAATGCGCTTTATCGACGTTTTTTAAAAATTAACTTCACTTTAAAACTTGCAAAAATTGTTTGGGTACGAATTAACTGTTAAACAATGTGTTGTTGAACTAAGGTAGTTTACGCAAGGTCTTGTTTAAATCAACTTTAACCTTTTCTAAGTTTTATTTTTGATCGTCCTTGTGATTTATTTTTGAACCTAATCTTGTCGGCTCTTTTCCCTTTGGTATTTATATTTTTCTTGTTTTGAACGGGACTGTTTCGTTACGCCTTTGCCGGACATGTTGTTGTTGTTGTTTTTGTTGCCATAGTGA
The DNA here is from genome assembly GCF_040414725.1 of Anabrus simplex. NCBI lineage: Eukaryota > Metazoa > Arthropoda > Insecta > Orthoptera > Tettigoniidae > Anabrus > Anabrus simplex. The sequence continues at coordinate 1,686,423,310 of NC_090265.1, read as the reverse complement.
TGTTTATTGATGGCATTGTTGTGAAGGCTTGCAATTGCTTGTGTCCGCGTGTTGTGATTTTTTGGTACTTCTTGCCTGTGAATGTTTAATGGTATTTTGGTTTTCCCTTGCTCTTATTATTTATTTTTGGCCCACCCTATTGATTTTGTGTGCGTTTTGGGCCGTTCGTGTTCTTACCTGGAAAAATATTTTACGCTTTTGCGATAACTAGCTTAGTCGAATTTGGAGTCAAGCCACGTAACGACTCATAGTACCTGAAAGGAAAGTACTTTCCCGAAACTGATAAGTTGTAACTAGCGCTAAATAGTAGTGAGTTCCTTTTTCATTTTTAGTATTTCATCATAGGTTGCCGGTCACGTGTTCGAGTGTAACTTCAATTGAAACTGGTTAATTAATACCTTGGAGGACAACACTCTTTAAATTTATTCATTTCCCTTTGGATAACCTAACTAATTGAATTAGTCCTTTTTAACTTATTTGTTCCTTTTGGGGTTAACCTAATTAATTGAATTAGTTAATTACTAATTTTTGGTTTTCCTCTTAGTTAACCTACTTAATTTAACATTTGTTTATTTTGTGCCTTTGAGTTTCCTTAATTATCTTAACTACTTAGTATTCTTTTATTTCCTCCCTTGGTATTGTTGCAATTAATTTATCTTTATGAATTAACGTTACCCTGTGTCTAAAGAATGGTGTTGATTTTCGTTTCGTGAATTGATAGAGCACTGTCACTGTTTACTTTAAACTTTGTCCACGGCCTTGAGCAAATTCCATTTCTTTAAATGTTAGTGTGTGTGTTTATCCTCCGAGTTGCTGTTTATTGTGATCTGTTGCTGTTGTTGTTATTTTCTTGTACCTTGTCACTCCTTGGTGTTCGCTTAAATCCCCTCCTGGGGGCGAATACACAATCAACATTCTCACCCTTTCGGTGTGTAAGGTTATAAGCCCATCGTCCTAAGGGTGTTTTGTGGTTGCCCCGAGGATGATGCCGGTTTGATCTGAGACATGTGCTAAGAACGGTAAACTCTCAAAGATTTTTTCTGTGTTCTATGTGAGCACCTCGGGTAACACGACATACATCAAGCCGATAGTATATCTCCTGCCAAACATTGTGTAATGTGTAGCGGCCAATCTCTGCGATGGCTGCTTTGATGCGGGCACGAAGGTCGTCCAATGTTAGTGGAAGAGGTGGTACGTAAAAATGATCCTTTACGAAACCCCACAAGAAGAAAGCACATGGGGTTAAGTCGAGTGAACGCTGTGGCCAACGAATGAAAGTTCAATCCTCCTGAGATGCACGACCTATCCAGCGTTGTGGCAATGTCTCGTTGAGATGGCTCCGATCGTTGTCATGGTAATGCGGAGGGGCACTGTCCAGTTGAAGGATGAAATCTGCACTATCCTGTTCGAGCAGTGAGAAGAGCCATTGTTGCAGCATATCGAGAAAAACATTTCCTGTCACAGTAGGTTCAATGAAGAAAAAGGTTCCATATACATTCTCAAGGGAAATGGCACAAAATACATTCCCCTTGGGAGAATCGCGTTGGTGTTCCACAACTTGATGGGGATTAGAAGTTCTCCAGGTCCTTACGTTGTGTCTATTCACAGTCCCTTTTCTTGCAAGTTGCTTTTACGTCGCGCCGACACAGATACGTCTTATGGTGACGATGGGAGAGGAAAGGGCTAGGAATGGGAAGGAAGCGTCCGTGGCGTGGAAGCGTACAGCCCCAGCATTTTCCTGGTGTGAAAATGGGAAACCATGGAAAGCCATATTCAGGGCTGCCGACAGTATGGTTCGAACCCACTATCTCCTGAATACTGGATACTGGCAGCACTTAAGCGACTTCAGCTATCGAGCTCGGTACTCACAGTCCCGGAAAGGTCAAAAGTCGCTTCATCACTGAAAACTACCCTTTTGTTTACCCATCCTCTTCCATTAATGCGATAATATCAGCACGGAAGACGCTCGAGCAGCATAATCAGTGTCTTTTAAGGCCTGCACCAGTTGCAAGCGGTAGGGTTTCATTTGTAAAAGTTTCCGCAGAATGCACCAAACAGTTGCCTGTGGAAGTTCAAATTGCCTCGCTGCCCGGTAGATGTACTTCTGCGGACTCCGCACGAAACTGGCGCGAACACGTTCCACTTTCTCTTCACCGGTCGAAGGCTGAACAGTCGACTTTCACTTACAGATGCAGCCCGTGCCTCTAAATTTTGTATACCACGCACGAATTGCTTTTCCAGTAGGTGGGTCTTCCCATACCTAGTACCGAAATACCGTTGAACACTAATCACAGACTTGTTAACATGGTAATCAAGCACACAGAACTACTATATCAATCAATCACTACTGATCTGCATTCAGGGCAGTCATCCAGGTGGCAGATTCGCTATCCGTTGTTTTCCTAGCCTTTTCTGAAATGATCGCAAAGAAATTGGAAAATTATTGAACATCTCCCTTGGTAAGTTATTCCAATCCATAACTCCCTTCCTATAAACGAATATTTGCCCCAATTTGTCCTCTTGAATTCCAACTTTATCTTCATATTGTGATCTTTCCTAATTTTAAAGACACCACTCAAACTTATTCGTCGACTGATGTCCTCCCACGCCATCTCTCAGCTGACAGCTCGGAACATGCCACTTATTACATACCACTTAATCGAGTAGCTCGTCTCCTTTATCCAAAGTCTCCCCAGCCCAAACTTTGCAACATTTTTGTACCGCTACTCTTTTGTCGGAAATCACCCAGGAACCATACACTAGTTGGGGTCTTACCAGAGACTTATATTCCCTTTCCTTTACATCCTTACTACTACCCCTAAATACCCTCATAACCATGAGCAGAGATCTGTACCCTTTATTAACAATCATATTTATGTGATTACCCCAATGAAGGTCTTTTCTTATAATAACACATAGGTACATACAATGATCCCCAAAAGGAACTTTCACCCCATCAACACAGTAATTAAAACTCAGAGTACTTTTCCTATTTGCGAAACTCACAACCTGACTTTTAACCCCGTTTATCATCATACCATTGCCCACCGTCCATCTCGCAACACTATCGAGGTCACCCTGCAGCTGCTCACAAACTTGTAACTTATTTATTACTCTGTACAGAATAACATCATCTGCAAACAGCCTTATCTCTGATTCCACTTCTTTACACATATCATTGATATATATAAGAAAACAATAAGGTCCAATAATACTGCCTAGAGGAATTCCCTTTTTAATTATTACAGGGGCAGGTAAAGCTTGACCTACTCTAATTCTCTGAGTTCTATTTTCTAGAAATATAGCCACCCATTCAGTCACTCTAGTGCAATAGCTCTCATTTTTGCCAGTAGTCTTCCATGATCTACCCTATCAAGTGCTTTAGATAGGTCAATCACAATACAGCACATTTGGCCTCCTGAATCCAGGATATCTGCTATATCTTACTGAAATCCTACAAGCTGAGCTTCAGTGGAATAACATTTCTGAAACCCAAACTGCCTTCTGTCAAACCAGTTATTAATTTTGCAAACATCTATATATATAAAATAAGAGTTTTGTCTGTACATTGCTCAGAATTTGAAAAGAATGGTATTTCTGTATCGGTCATGTCCACAGTAACAAGAAAATGCATTTTTTTACTTTTCCGTAATTTCTGTCTGTCTGTCTGTCTGTCTGTCTGTCTGTCTGTCTGTCTGTCTGTCTGTCTGTCTGTCTGTCTGTCTGTCTGTCTGTCTGTCTGTCTGTCTGTCTGTCTGTCTGTCTGTCTGTACACGCATCACGAGAAAACGGCTGAAGAGAATTTAATGAAAATCGGAATGTAAAGTCGGGTGATGAACCGCTACAATCTAGGCTATAAATTATTTTAATCACGCTGAGTGAAATGGTAGTTTAGGGGAAGGCCCAAAATTTAATTCTCGAATATGTGTGTTATTAGTGGTCGTATTGACAATTACTATATAAATAAAGTTACATAGTGTTAAATTTACAATAATTTATGTCTTATATATTTTGACCGTACCGGCTATGATAACGGAGATATTCGTGAATATGGATTTTTATTGCTAAGATCATATCAGCGCCGTCACGAGAAACTGGGTGAACAGAATTGAATGAAAATCGGTATGTAAAGTTGGGGAATAAGGAACTACAGTCTACGCTATAATTAATTTTATACTTAAAGACGGCCTTATATTACAGAGTCGAAAGAAAACTGAATGTGAGGGCCTACAATACAGAAAGCTCATAACATTGATCAACAATAACATTACACTGACCATTGTTTATTGTGATTTGCTTTGTGTCTCCGTTGCCATTTGTCTCCGATAGATGGGATTACTGCTCTATACCGAGTTTTTTTAATTTGTTCTACGTCGCGCCGACACAGATAGGACTCATGGCGACGATGGGATACGAAAGGGCTAGAAGTGGGAAGGAAGCAGCCCCTACGTTAAGTACGATACAGCCCCAGCATTTTCCTGGTATGAAAATTAGAGACCACGTAAAACCATCTTCAGGGCTGTCGACAGTGGAGTTCGAACCCGCTACCTCCCGGATCCAAGCTCACAGCTATGCGCCCCTAACCACACAGCCAACTCATCCGGTCGTACCGAGTATAACAGCCGGCCTGAAAATTGGCGGGAAGTAGCTGAGGAGTTAGATACATTTCTGATACTACTGATACGTTACAAACTGGTTCATCACAGCATTCGAGCTATTCAATCCCTACTCCGAGGCACTGATTGGAATGAGCAGTGTGCATATTTAACGGAATAATGGCAGAGAAGTGTTCACGGCTGTCTGCGGTCTGGTCATTGCAGCACTGGAACTTTGAACTGTTAGATCGGCACCGTAGTACTGTTCGTTAAAAGTGAGAAAATGTGCGGTTTATTAATTTGATCGAGCATTTTATATAACATTGTTTTTAATAACTACATTCCCTCTCACGACTTCAGGTAGGAAAACCACAAAGACAGTCTTTCTGAGAACCCCCTAGCGAAGCACGGGTACATCAGCTAGTGTCTAATATAATCAGAAAGAATAATTTCCCAAAGCTTACATGCAATGCATGTCGAACTGACTACCCTGCAATTTTCAGCTTTATGTCTATCACCCTTTCCTTTATACACAGGGGCTACTATACCAACTCTCCATTCATTTGGTATAGCTCCTTCACCTAAACAATGAACAAATAATTATTTCAGATGGGGTACTATATCCCAACCCACTGCCTTTAGTATATCCCCAGAAATCTTATCAATTCCAGCTGCTTTTCTATTTTTCAACTTTTGTATCTTATTGTAAATGTCATTGTTATCAGAGGTAAATTTTAATACTTCCTTGGTATTTCTCACATCCCCTAACTGGACATTATCCTTGTAACCAAAAATTTTTACATACTGCTTACTGAATACTTCTGCCTTTTGAAGATCCTGGCATACACAGTCCCCTTGTTCATTAATAATTTCTGGAATATCCTTCTTGGAACCTGTTTCTGCCTTAAAATACCTATACGTACCCTTCCATTTTTCACTACACTTTATGTAACTGCCAATTATGCTTGCCATCATGTTATCCTCAGCTGTCTTCTTTGCTAGATTCAATTTTCTAGTAAGCTCCTTCAATTTCTCCTTACTTCCACAGCCATTTCTAACTATTTCTTTCCAATCTGCACCCCCTTCTTAGTCTGTTTATTTCTCTATTATAATAAGGTGGGTCTTTACCATTCCTTACCACCTTTAAAGGTAGAAACCTGTTTTCACATTCCTCAACAATTGTTTTAAACCCATCCCAGAGTCTGTTTACATTCTTATTTACCGTTTTCGACCAATCATAATTACTTCTTAAAAACTGCCTCATGCCTGCTTTACCAGCCATATGGTACTGCCTAATAGTCCTACTTTTAAAACCTTCCTTTCTATCACATTTAATTTTAACTACGACAAAAACAGCTTCGTGATCACTAATACCATCTATTACTTCGGATTCTCTATAAAGCTCATCTGGTTTTACCAGCACCACATCCAAAATATTCTTCCCTCTAGTTGGTTCCATCACTTTCTGAATCAGGTGCCCTTCTCATATTAACTTATTTGCCATTTGTTGTTCATGCTTCCTGTCGTTCGCATTACCTTCCCAATTGACATTTGATAAATTGAGATCACCTGCTACTATCACGTTCCTTTCCTTATCGTTTCCCACACAGCCAATTATCTTATCAAATAATTCTGAATCAGCGTCAGCGTTACCCATTCCCGGTCTGTACACTCCAAAGTCATGAAGTTGCCTATTATCTCTAGAGATGAGCCATACACACAGAATTTCATAGTTTTCATCCTTAACTTTTTCGTAGGTTAGAAATTCTTTTTTCACCTATCTCTACGATACACAATCCAGTTCCGTGAGAATATTTCTGCATCCATTATATCATTTCTCAGCCATGATTCAACTCCTATTACAATATCTGGTAAGTATATATATATATATATATCTATTCATCATCATCATCATCTGTTTACCCTCCAGGTTCGGTTTTTCCCTCGGACTTAGCGAGGGATCCCACCTCTACCGCCTCAAGGGCAGTGTCCTGGAGTTTCAGACTCCTGGTCGGGGTACAACTGGGGAGTATGACCAGTACCTCGCCCAGGCGGCCTCACCTGCTATGCTGAACAGGGGCCTTGTGGAGGGATGGGAAGATTGGAAGGGATAGGCAAGGAAGAGGGAAGGAAGCGGCCGTGGCCTTAAGTCAGGTACCATCCCGGCATTCGCCTGGAGGAGAAGTGGGAAACCACGGAAAACCACTTCTAGGATGGCTGAGGTGGGAATCGAACCCACCTCTACTCAGTTGACCTCCCGAGGCTGAGTGGACCCCGTTCCAGCCCTCGTACCACTTTTCAAATTTTGTGGCAGAGCCGGGAATCGAACCCGGGCCTCCGGGGGTGGCAGCTAATCACGCTAACCACTACACCACAGAGGGGGACATATATATCTATTAAATTACTTAATTTTATTCCTTTCTTTACAATACTTCTACAGTTGAGCACTAACATTTTTATGTCATCCCTACCTGACTTCCAGTTCCCCGTTCCCGTAACACCGCTCCCTAGGCCACCCCGTTTCCCTGAATGTACCTGCCTATAACCCTTCTAAACAAATTTTCTAACTTATATGTAACACTGCGGTTTAAGTGAAGGTCATCTGAGCCCAGATCCCTGTCTCCTACCCACCCGTTAGGATCTAGAAATCTCACTCCCAATTTCCCACATACCCACTCCATGGTCTCATTTAAATCCCCAATCACCTTACAGCCAGTATCCCTCCTACTCAGGATTCCACTGATAACAATCTCCGCTTCCTTAAACTGCATCCATGCTGCATTTACCAGATCACACATCCCCAACTATGTTGCTACTTATACCTGCTTGTCTTACGTTGTTAGTACCAACGTGAAACACTACCACCTTCTTCTACTCTCTCCTCCTATCCTCAGCTGTTACTTTCATATATCAAATCTTTTACATATATATATCAAATCTTATATATATATATGTACATTGTGGAAAGTCATTTATACTTCATTTAATACACTTGTTAATCCTTGTTATCAAATGGTGCCCACTTTTCTTTATCCTGTACTTACCACGGACCTATTCCTGTCCCTCCCAGTATAGCTTCCTGTCACTCTGCTTGTTACAGTTGAATTTAGCTGTTCCCTTTTATGGTGTCGATTCATATTATCATAATGGTATTGAAACGGATACCGAGTTACAAGACAATATTCTAAAACTCACCACAGCTTTTTTCGGAGGCGTGGAATTTGGATTTTAAAAAATAGATATACTTCCAAATTTTCGCTTCTATAAGTGTCAGTGTGCATATTGTCATCTGAGGGATCGATGCGGTATGACTACTATTTTTTTGTATCGCCCAGTTTCCACCAGCGGTAATGATATATACCAATTAAAATGCAATATATTCTATGACATCAGTTGCCTCTGTGGATCAGTGGTAGAGTGTCGGCCTCCGGATTCCAAGATAGCGGGTTCAAACCCGGCAGAGGCGGTCGGATTTTTATAGGCCGGAAAAAAGTCCATTCGACACTCCATGTCGTACGATGTCAGCATGTAAAAGATCTCTGGTGACACATTTGGTGTTTACCCGACAAAATTCATTAAATCTCAGCCATAGATGCCCAAGAGAGTTTTGGTTTACCCAGTCTGCCATCTAGTGGGCCTAGAGTAAAACGGAACGTCGAGATTGACGAGCGGACAGCCAGATGGCGTCAAATGAAATGCCTGCACACGGTAGCCGAGGCCATACGATTATTGTTATTATTATTATTCTCTGACATCAGGTATAATGTCATCACTCCTCAATTGAACTATAAACATGGTTGACGTTTGCTCTCATTGTCATATCTAATGGCATTTAAGAGCACCTACAAGTGAATGGCAATGGTCCGCTTCTTAACCGTAATTGCTACCCCAGTTCCCCAGTATGACATCCCTCATGCAGCTTTTCTCTCAACCAGTAGTGAATTTTGTGTGTGAACAATGAAGCATGTTTTCAACTTACAGCTTACCCAACGTTCCACTGTAAGGCAATGCAGATTCCCCGCAAGCCTCTTGAAGACCTTGATGACACTGTTGTGCTGTACGACCTCTGGCACATTCAATCTTGATCCAACTCCGTTTGAAGAACATAGTGACATTACGTTAGACCGCTAGCTCACAAGTGACTGTGTTTCTCACGCTTGTGCGCATGCAGGTGATGTGGGAAGGGCGAGTCCATTGCTCTGAGGTAAGGTAGGTATGTAACAAACATGTACTATTAGCGACAATATTAGATTCCGCTGCATAGCGTCTCCACAGCAGTGTTGCCACTATTTAAGTTCCAACTCTCGTAATTCATTTGTCCATCTAGTTCATATTCTTTGAAAAATTTTACGTGTAATGCTTTCAGCCTGACTTCATTTTACGTTATCAATATGTATTCCAGCATCCCAACAAAAGAGACCCTTGACATAATCAAGAACAACTTAAGGACACACACAAAACTTAGTATTCATGCTACTTTTGGAATTTACCCTCAACCACAATTATTTTGCTTTCAATTACACAATGTACCAACAAATGGGAGCCTCAGCATCGGGCATGTCAGCTGAAATTTGCATGGATTAAATAAAGAAACACAAAATTTTAAACGATGAAAAAGGCATCGTCGTCTGGCTGAGGTTTGTTGATGACATCTTTGAAATGTAGATGAACAAATCAATAGTAGTGCCAATTTAATAGACCAAACCAATAATTTAGACCCTTTTATAAAATTTACATTAGAAAGTGAGAATAATAATAATAATAAATTAAATTTTCTGAATCTATCGAAAGAAAAGAACAAAACCTATCTTTTTCTATTTTCAGAAAGCCAACTCATCCATAATTACTACACGGAAGGATTCACACCACCCTGAAGCACATAAAAGAAGTTCTTTTCTAAGCATGTTGAATAGAGTCTTTAACACTCCAGTGGGCAGACGGAGTACAGGTGTCCACCAGTGATTTTGTTTTGCGTGACTACAAGGGTTGGCAACATTCGTGACCTTGAGCGACCATATACCTTTCTTCCCACTCACCCTCCGCCCGTCAGTGCATTGTCAGCGTTTGTTCGCCAATTGTCGACGTGGCCTCGTGTTTATTTGTGCTGTGCAGTAGTGGAGGACACTTGTTTTTTCGGATATTGCTGTGGTATTTTCTATTTATTTCATAGTTTTGAACGTCATAACGGTTTAATTGAAATAGTTTATGCGTGATAACAATAATGACCAGTGAAAGTGAACGTGAACAGGTATGCCGTTGGCTAGATGAGACTGAGGATAACGAGAGTGTTCTAGGTATAGAGGATGAAGATGAACGAGAAGACCACTTGGAATATGACAGAGAGAGTAGAGAAGATGAAATCAGTGCAGAGGATAACCTGGCTGATGTTCCTGACGACTCTGAGGAAATGGAAGTAGTAGAAGAAGCAGTTCCTCTTCCTGCCGCTTTTGTCAACCCAGTTTTATTTGGGAAAAGATCGCACATCAAGATGGTACTTAGAACCTCAAGTTGCCCAGACTTCTTGTACACCCAGACACAACATTGTACCAGCTTTTCATCGCCCAGGACCTCAAGGGTCTGCGAAAAATGCTATCACTCCAGAAGCTACGTTGCAGTGTATTATTGATGAAATGGTGAAAAAAATAGTTGATTCTACTAACATTTACATAACTAAAATTCGCACTCAGTTTGTCAGAGAAAGGGATGCTAGGCCCACTGATTCCCGAGAAATTAGTGCACTGATTGGTATATCTTGCTGGGGTTTTGAAGGCTGGAAGAAGAAACGTATTTGAAATGTGGGATAATTCACATGGCACGGGAGTAGAGGCTGTTTATGTAACCATGAGCGCAAAGAGGTTTCAATTTCTTTTATGTTGTCTGAGATTTGATAACGTACACAACAGAGGTCAAAGAAAATCTGTTGACAAACTAGCTGCTTTTCGAGAAATCTTTGAGATGTTGCATACAAACCAGCCGACTATCTTACCATTGATGAACAGCTAGTTGCACTTGGAGAAAACTGTCCCTTCCGTGTGTATATGCCTAGTAAAGTTGCAAAGTATGGGATAAAGATCTTTGCTATGATTTCCACAACAACTTTCTATGCTACAAAACCTTGAAGTGTATGTAGGGAAGCAACCAAACGGCCCTTTCAGAAGAAGCAACAACACGTCAGACTTTGTTTTGAGATTGGTGCAGCTTATTTCAGGAACCAATAGAAATACTACCTGTGACAATTGGTTCGCATCTGTGCCCTTGGCAATAAAGCTATGGGAAGAAGGAAAAGTAAGTATGATTGCTACACCGAGAAAGAACAAAGCAGAAGTTCCCCCAAGCTTTCTACCTGATAAGTCAAGAGAAGTCAAAAGCAGTTTGTTTAGCTTTCAAAAAAGTGAAATTAGTATACGCATACACAAATACCAATGATTGTATAGTGAATAAGGCTCTCCCTGCTTGGTGCAATAAGTGGTTTCTGTATGTAAAGTGCCGGCTCTCAGTGGGATGTGCTAATTTTAGTAATTAGTAAAGCAAGAGATAATTTATAGAAAGAAATATAACTATTGTCCAATCCGTTAGAAGACGCCATATTGGCTGCAGGAAATTTCTCGTTATCAAATAATATCGCTGAATCTTTCAAAGAATAAATAATTCACTGGTTCTTGAAATTGAGTGTGGTGATAGGAAATTAAGTTTAGCAGAATAACTGCACGGACACGTAGAATCGATTCTCGTTTTATACCTATTCAATACTCCAGTCCAAGGAATAAAAAACAGAATCAACTATGTCAGAGAAAAACAGTCAGCAGGCTCTGACAACTGGTGTGGCAGACAAAAGGATTGATTTCTGCTCTGTATGCGACAAGAGGGTAGAAGAAAACGTAACAGCGGTGACCTGCGATAGACCATGCCAAAGATGGCACCATCTATCATGTGCAGAATTACAACAAGGCCAATTTAACACGCTAAAATCAACTAGTAAGAAGCATGCAGAAGGTAAGGTGGGTAGTTCGAATCACGAATGAAGAGATACTGAATCGAATTGGTGAGAGGAGATCGATTTGGCTAAATTTGACGAGAAGAAGAGATAGAATGATAGTACACATCTTAAGACACCCAGGACTTGTTCAGTTGGTTTTTGAAGGAAGTGTAGGTGGTAAGAACGGTAGGGGTAGACCAAGGTATGAATATGACAAGCAGATTAGAGCAGATGTAGGATGCAATAGTTACGTAGAAATGAAAAGGTTAGCACAGGATAGAGTGGCATGGAAGGCTACATCAAACCAGTCTATGGACTGATGACTCAAACACAACAAGAAAAAATCAAAACTTCCATGGTTATGTTTCAACTGAACAGGACTTCACTCTATATAAAGCGGGAAGAAGCATGTAAAAAGAACTAGAAGAGATGCGTGCAGAAATGTGCAAGAAAATTGACGAAATGGCAAAAAAATCTTTCTAAATTAACAAACCAACACCTTTCAAGGGACAATAGATCAGCAGACTCTACGAAACTGGAAGATAACCAACAAAAGAAAAACACATCCTTTGCAAAACAACCATGCGAAACGGCAACACGAGCAACTATCGAAGACACGGATGGTGCATGTGATCAGAATCTGAAATCTATAAATCAAAGTTTGGGGACTAACGACAAAGAAAGCATTGACATGCCGAGATGTACAGAAGTAGTATATAAAAAACAACAAAGACGCTCTCAAACAGGTAATCGTGGGAACTTCAACGTCAACAGACAACTTACTTCAAGCAGCAGAGAAAAACGCATGGCTATACATTGGTAAACTAGCCAAAGAAACCACAAGTGAAAATGTTATAAACTTCCTTAAAAAGAAGGGAATCAAAGACAATGTTGTTTGTGAGGATCTGAACTCACAGGGAGCCCACAAATCATTCAATGTAGGCTTCCCATTCAAACAACTAAAGGACACAGAAGGTCCAAAGTTTTGGCCTAAATGAGTGGTAGTGAGACAATTTCGCTTTCCGAGACGTTTCTCGGATAGCTCACCTCAAGGTATCAACCTGGAAGCATATCTATAAGGAAAGAACAACCACAGAAAATGTAACAGACACTCAAGAATCTTTAAGAATGATATTATGGAATATTGAAGGCTCAAATAATGCTCTTAGTTTAGTGCCAGAGAATTTGTTCCGACCTTATGACGCAGTAATATTAACCGAAACTTTCCTCAAAACAATGGAGTTACGATAGATTTTACTGTATACATCACTTTGCAACTCAAGGTTTAAGTGGAAGACCAAACGGTTGCATCACGGTGCCCTTAAAAACAAGAATATCCCCATTCACCATCATACTAAAATCTGATACTACCCTAGTAGTAAGAACGAAGCTCTGTGTAATAATAGCGGTCTACTTTCAACCAGACTATAAAGAAAACGATATCATTGACAATCTGTCTGTAGCTCTCAATGCAGTATCCCACAAAGAAATAATAATACTAGCAGGGGATCTAAATTGTAGGACTGATATAAAACAGGACAAGTCAAAGACTGTCGTATACTACCTGGAAAGGGAAGGCCTAAACCTTATAAATAAGAAAGACTCTCCAACATATATATGTGTGAACGGCTGCAGCACAATCGACTTGGTGTTCAGCAATAGTCAATCATCACAACAAAAAGTACTAACAAACGACTTCTGCTCTCCAGCCGCAGCCATTTTCTTTACTCGCTTGCTGCGTGCTCGTAACGGCTGAAAATGAAACCACGTGGGATGAAATCTAAACTCAACTAAACTTTGTGAGTTTACCTTTCTTTGCGCATATCGCACAGTATATGATCATTAGATTTCATAGAATAAATTTATGAAATCGGGTCCATCATTTTGAATTGCCCTGTACTTGCCATTGAAGATCATTGGATTGTTGCTGGGCAACAAAAGGGCTATACAAAATTTCCCTGTTTCCTATGTGAATGGGATAGCATGGCACGGGATAAACATTGGGATACAGTGCATTGGCTAGAAAGGAAACAACTACAACCAGGATCCAAAAATGTCTTGAATTCTACTTCCACCCTTGCACATCAAATTAGGATTGATGAAACAGTATGTCAAGGCATTAGATAAACGTTGCCTATGCTTCCAATATTTATCTACTAAATTTCCCTCATTATCAGATGCAAAAATCAAAGAAGGCGTATTTGATGGGCCACAGATTCGTAAACTGATGAAGGATAAAAATTTCACAGACACGATGGCCAAAATTGAGAAAGAGGCATGGCACGCAATCAAAGATTAGTGATTAAATTCCTTGGCAACATTAAGGACCCTCAATACAAAGAAATTGTAAGGAAAATGATGGTAAAGTTTAAGGAACTCGGTTGTAATATGAGCCTTAAGCTTCATTTCTTAGCTTCGCATCTGGATTATTCCCCTCCAAATTTAGGAGCTGTCAGTAAAGAACAAGGTGAAAGGTTTCACCAGGGACGTTGGGATGTGAATATGATGGCCGATTACTGTTGGTCGATTGGTAAAGACGACCCTTCTAGAGATTATTCAAGAACCCCGGAAATTCCACGGAAAACGGAAAAAGACGGAGGTGTGACTCTAACTTGCACATACTGTAAGTAAAAAAACTATATATGTTTAACCATGTAATTTTTATTCAAGGTACGGTTATATTAATTTAAAAGCAACTGTGCTGCCGAAACTAAATAGGCGCTTTGTGCTTCAGTTTCACGAATTTCAATATATATTCAAAATATAATACAAACCATCTACTTGCTTACAAAGCAGCATTTATGTGTATTTAATGCATGCAAAATATGATTACGTTTTGCAAGCAGAAATTTACATGAATATATCAAATTTAATCAATACTAAGTATCAACAATGTTACATAAGAACAAAATAACATTTTGTAAAATTGCCACTAAACCAGACGTGATACGCCAAAACTATTTTTTCCTTGAATTCTGCGTTAAGAAATTCATAAAACTCACATTTTTTCCTTTTTACCGCACAAAAAAATTTTTTTTGCAGGCTAGCGTAATAATAATTTGAACTCCTAAACAGGGTAAAACTATTAAAATAAATAAATCGCCAGTGATCTGCATTTAGGGCAGTCGCCCATGTGACAGATTCCCTATTTGTTGTTTACCTAGTCTTTTCTTCAATAATTGCATAGCATTTGGAAATTTATTGAACATCTCCCTTGGTAAATTATTCTAATCCCTAAGTCCTCTTCCGATTAACGAATATTTGTATATATTTGTCCTCTTCAATTCCAACTTTATCTTCATATTGTGATCTTTTCCACTTTTAAAAACACCACTCAAACTTATTCGTCTACTAATGTTATCCTACACCATATCTCCACTGACAGCTCGAAATATACCACTTAGTTCAGCAGCTCGTCTCCTTTCTCCTAAGTCTTCCCAGCCCAAACTTCGCAACATTTTCGTAATGCTGCTCTTTTTTCGGAAATCATCCAGAAAAAAGAGCTGTTTTTCTTTTAATCAAGTAATCCTGGTAAGGGTCCCATACGCTGGAACCATACTCTAGTTGGAAGCCTTACCAGAGATTTATATGCCCTCTTCTTTACATCCTTACTGCAACCCTTAAATACCCTCATAACCATGAAGAGATCCGTACCTTTTATTTACCATACCTTATATTAGCACCTAGATACTTACAATGATCCCCATAAGGATATTATGAAGCCTTACATCTAGGTCATTGGATATAGTATGACAAAATATTAAAAAGGAACAATATTCAGAATTAGGCTAACTATCACTAACAGAGTAATTATTAAACTTAGTTAATGTAACTTTAAAGCCTTTCAGTCTGTCGAAAACATTAACACACAAGTTAGCATACCTGTAAACAAAAACAAAAAAATAAATTGTAGAAGAATGTGTAGTGTGATTTAATTGTCAGCGATAGGGTGAATGCCTGAGAGAGAGGGAGAGAGATGGTGGGTGGTGGTGACTATTGTTTTAAGTAGAAGTACAACTAGGCAACCATCCTCTATATAACACTAATCAGAGGGAAAATGGAAGGGATCTGACACTTCGAAAAATGAAGATATCGGCCATAGGAAGACAAGGGCCACGATGGGCGTGAAAATGAAAGACTCCCTAGCCCTCGCAAACCTAATAGCGTCTGGGTTGGAAAAGAACAAGAGTTGACCAAGAGAGGTCGAATACGATAGATGAAAGTGAGGAGCCTGGCACAAGTAAGTGGAAGCAATACCAGGACTCAGCTAAGGGCCCCGTGGTCACCAACACACGCTAAAAAGTTCAGAGCCCCTTGGACCCCTTTTAGTCGCCTCTTACGACAGGCAGGGGACACCGTGGGTGTTACTCTACCGCCCCCGCCCACAGGGGAGAGAGAGACCTTCCCCTGCCACTTCACCCCCAACATGCATTACTGTTAACAGAGGTTTTCTATATACAGAAGATACAAAGAAAAGTTCTAGGTTGGATTACAGGAGTCCAAGTTGGCAGATCGATCCCGACTGAATCCAGCAGTATTTGAAGGAACTGAAATAACACAGCTTAGTATCGGTGGGCTTATGGGCATGCCACGGTCATTTAGACGTTGAAGTCTATTTGTCCGACGCCGTGGTTAGCCGACTCAAATCATGCTGGTCAAAAAAATTTCACCACCAGAATGTTGGCTGGCAGGGTAGAGGAGGTGGTGGTATACAATTTTGAATCGCTAGATTGCGTGCCAAAAGCTTGGATTCAATTCCAAAACTCTCCGCAATGGTCCTATGGAGTGACTGCATAAAATGCTGTTGATGGTGATTCGTCCATCGGATTGGGACGTAAAGCTTAGAGCAGACCCCTGCGTGTTAGGTATTCGACAAAAATGGGCTACGTGCCGACATCGGGTTTCACCCTCTCCGTTCCTCATCATCCCATATCCAGACACACAAGTCGCTTATGGGCCTCAAACAGAAAGACCTGCATCAGGGGAGTCGAACATGTCCTCGGACACTCTCGTCACTAAAAGCCATACAATGAATAAAACAGGCACGTGCACATTAGTAATATGTATTTTATAACAGGTATGTTATAGTGTTATACTGAGGATCTGATGCACAAAAGTTGTACGATTAAGCTACAGGAATTGGTGGATTTTCAAAGTGCCTGGCTCAGTAGTTCAGAGTTGGCAGGTTCAATCCCGGCTCAGTCCAGTATTATCTGGAGGGGCTCAAAAAAGACAGCCTGTATCAGTAGATTTACAGGCAAGTAAAAGAACTCCTGATGAGCATTTCCCCACGCAAGTGTCTCCGTAAATCGCTAAAGGTTAAAACCAAAACATTAACAAACATTCAGACGACTTAAGTAACAGGCCTTATCTACAAATACAAAGGTGGTGGTGGTGATTACTGTTTTAAGAGAAAGTACAACTAAGCAACCATCCTCTATATAACACTAATCAGAGAGAAAAATGGAAGGGATCCGACACTTCGAAAAATGAAGGTTTCGGCCAAAGAAAGACAAGGGCCACGAAGGGCGTAAAAATGAAAGACTCCCTAGCCTTCGCAAACCTAATAGCCTTGTGGTCGGAAAAGAACAAGTGTTGACTAAGTGAGGTCGGATAGGATGGATGAAATTGAGGAGCCTGGCACAAGTAAGTGGAAGCAATGCCAGGGCTCAGCTAAGGGCCCCGTGGTTGCTAACCCACGCTCCAAATTGCAGAGCCCCTTTAGTCGCCTCTTACGACAGGCTGGGTATACCATGGGTGTTATTCTACCGCCCCCACCCACAGGGGACTACAAATACAAATGTATAGGCTTGGAGCAGCATATTACAATGCATTCCTTGATGTGTATTGCTGCAAAAATTACATGTTGCTATCGTGCAAGACTTTTAAACTAATAATGCGAGTGAAAGTTTCAATGCGATAAATCTTTTACATTCTGAATCAATGTTCCATTGCGTAAGATTGCAGCAAAATATTCTATTAATATATTCCTAACGAGTAAACGACTTACTCATCCGATGTTTGTAGTTAAAATGTACACCGGAGGAGTTTAAATGAAGTTATATAGCGAGCACTGGCACAATGACCATTTTTTGGTTAAGAGTTGTCTTCCAAAACACTTTCCCTTTTCCGTATGATTACATCAATATAACTATGACGACACCATGATCGCCTTTCAATTCAGGGGCAGATGCTTTCTTTTTAATCACCCAACAGATGCCACTTCGATAATATATTACAAACTGTTACCAATAACCTAGAAAAGTCCAGACATTAACAGTAAGTAAACTGTACCGAACCGATTAACATTACAACTTGAACTCAACTTAGGTACTTGGCTCAACTCTGCTATTCAACTATCTCGCCGATCCCACACGTTATGATGTTAATGACATGTCGATATCGTATTTTGAGTCCGGCTCCATGGCTAAATGGTTAGCGTGCTGGCCTTTGGCCACAGGGGTCCCGGGTTCGATTCACGGCAGGGTCGGGAATTTTAACCATAATTGGTTAATTCCGCTGGTCCGGGGGCTAGGTGTATGTGTCTTCTTCATCACCATTCCATCCTCATCACGACGCGCAGGTCACCCACGGGTGTCAAATCAAAGGACCTGCATCTGGCGAGCCGAACTTGTCCTTGGACACTCCCGGCACTAAAAGCCATACGCCATTTCATTTTCATCGTATTTTGAATTAACAACGTGCCCACTAACAAAACGGGGCACTTTCCTAAGAGAAATTAACACGAATGTTAGTATCACTATTCTATTAACGAATATACGGGCGTATAACATAGTCCACATTTCAAAAGATATAATACAGATTAGCGGAGCCATGAAATGGGATATAATAAGTCTCGTCGCATGGTGCTTGAATCCACTAATATGACCAGCCAACATCAGGCAGTAAATGACTATCAAAGTTATTTACAGAATTCAGGACCAACATAAACATTCACTTGAATCAGCAATGAGTACATTGCCCACAGACAAAAGCTCGATCATTTAGTATGGGAATAATAATTATCACTAGCTGATCTAAGGATCATTGAGAAAAATTAAAAGCAAGATATCTCAAGAGAGCACTGTGTCTACCAATAAATACACAGTCCAGATTAGTGTACCGTATATTCTGACTAAGGGGTCTTACTTCATCGAAGATTTGAAATTTAAGCCTTTTTTCCCAACCACAAGACAAAGTATTATATATACACACTGTTGAAGAAAAGAAGAAGAAGAAGAAGAAGAATCAAGGAATCTGGTTTGAATTTGATTCAACTGACGCGATGGTGGATAGAAAATTGACGGATATAAACCAGGAGCTTAGACATGTACAAATAAGAATGGCTACACGCGGGTTTCATCATATATTATACAACCGCGTGATATCATACAGTAAAAAGGGATTGTGGTTAAAGATGTCAATCTAAAGATGCAACAAAGGAACCAAACTTCCACTGAATACAGTAATGAATTTTAAATTACTGCTGTAAAATACGAGGTATAACCTTATGTATTTATGTACTTCATAGACCATTCATTGGCTGCAATAGACATTTCATAATATACTATACGCGAACTTTTTCTTGAGCCCGATTCTGTGTGAGGGGTAAGGAGGGAGCGCTGACGGTTCCGGTTATACTGCCAACTGGATGGAAATGAAATCTGAATTGAATCGATAATATGATCGATCGATATGAATTTTCTAAACATTTATTATCTTACGCCAACAACTCTGTCACATATACATTATTTAACATTATATAACATTTCTCGATGCGAATCTTGTTCCTAGCATGAATTATATAGTTTGGCTTTGCTGTGTAAACAACATCAGTACTAGTATGTAAAGTGTACGCCAGATGTCGCACAGCGATGCATAGTTTGTGTTTCAAAGGTTGCCAAAGTGGATGTCGAAGATAACCAAGGTCTACCGATTTAGCACTAGGGAGCTCAGGGCTCAAGAAAAGAATCGCGTATAGTAAACATTACTCGTCGTTCTTACACATATGGCGGAGTAATCTTCAATTGGCCTCAACGATGGTGGCGCTATGCTCAGTTCACGTAGTTTATAAATAATTATTTTCGATGTAACTGCACAGTGTACGAGAAATCTTGATAATATTATTTGCAACCAATTTGTCATTGGACCAGTTCTCATGTGAAAAACTACGGGAGTTGTACTGTGAAATGCTTTCTGTACAATTCTTATATGAAACATCGACCAAGTTAGAAACTCTCTTTACCATACACCTTTGTATATTTCTCATCTTCAGCTTCAGCTGATATTTACATACCTCATGAATATTAATACTTCGACAAAAGTTAGCTTTAGTGACTTTCTTTTGTTTATTCTTTATTAGACCTACACTTAACCTTACAATTAACACGTACATATTTACAGAATATATTGGGAGTTCACATAATTATGATTGTACGTGGATTGTTATGATGTACACTGCACAAAATAAAAATAACGAGAAATACGGTTCACTCGTTTATACGAGCGGTGTTCAGAAGGGATGAACCAAAGATTTGCAGTTTTCAAGACGGAAAAATTGTAAGCTGAATTTGTACAAGAAGTAGAAGGCTAAGATCACTCCGTAATTAAATCTGAAGTTCAGTTGGTGCCATGTCTAATGTTTCCGGTAAAGACTCCACGGACGACGGCCGCTGCAGTCTAGTGAGTAAATTTATGGAAATAACTGGATGTGACAAAGATGAAGCTCGGGATACACTCAATTGGTGCTTGTGGGACTTGAGCATTGCAGTGGAGGGGTATTTTTGCACAACAGTTCCGCGCAATCAGCGAATATATGCAGGAGAGAGTGCGATGACACAAGCGGTGACCACACCACCGCCAGGCCTGATAAAGCCAACTGGAGAGAAATTCAGCACCCTTGATGAAACTAGGATAGAAGAGGAAGAAGCTAAGGAGTATGTTCCTGATCTACCAGTTCGCACTGGCAAAGAATCAGTTGTGTCACCTACCAAACCACAAACGGATGTTATTATTGAAAATGTTATGAAATCTCTGTACGAGACTGAAGTTGAGGGAATTGACAATGCAATTGAGCTTCCGGATTCGAAACCTTCAGTGACAATAAAGTTGTGGAAAGAAGGTTTCAGCGTGAACGAAGGTCCTCTAATAGAGTATGGCGATCCTACGAACAAGGCATACTTGGATTCTGTGCGCCAGACATTAATTCCTCCGGAATCCAAGCACGATAGCAGTAACGTGGTGGTGTACATGAATTTAGAAGATCATCACCATGAGGGATACAGTCCATTTCGAATGCCAAGTGCCAAAGAGCTCACTGGTGAAAGACGTCCTCTGAGTGGACCAACTCCAATCGTTATCCGTAGCAGAATATATGAAGAAGACCTATCTGAAAGTGGTGAACTCCCAGAAGATTATCCACATATAGATCTTTCGAAACCAAGAACATCAGTCGCCATTCGTCTGCCAGATGGTTCTAAACTGAATGCTCGTTTTAACTACACGCATACCATGTTAGATGTTAGAAACTTTATCCATAATCATCGCCCAGATTATGCTGATCAGGAATATACATTGCACCCCGCTATACCTATATTGGAGCTGGATGATGACATGACTATTTTCGAAGCTCACGTAATGAATAGTGTTATAGTTATGAAACTTAAAAGGCGCTATACAGTAGATCAAATTGAACCTGAGTTCTAAATAAAATAAATATTAATGGGTTCCTTTACAGCTTATACCGAATAGGAATTGTGTATTTCAATTGTTCCGTCCCCCTGTTGGCGGGGGCAGTAGAATAATACACACGATATCATCATCTTTCTGTCGTAAGAGGTGACTAAAATGGGCCCCAAGGACTCATAAATTTGGAGCGTGGAATAGCAACAACGGGGCCCTTAACTTAATCCTGGCATTACTTCCAATTACTTATGCTAGACTCCTCACTTTCACCTATCCCATCCGACCTGCCTTGGTCAACACTAGTTCTTTTCCGACCCCGACGGTATTAACTTTGCAAATGCTAGGAAGTTTTCATTTTCACGACCTTCGTGGCCGTTGTGTTTCCTTAGCCGATGCCTTCATTTTTTGAAGTCGGGCCCCTTCCATTTTTCCTCTCTGGTTAGTGTTATTAGACTATAGTTGCTTAGTTGTACGTCCTCTTAAAACAATAATCACCACCACCATCATCATCACCACCGGAACTTACTGAAAGTTTTGATATGGCGGGAAGAGATTCAAGGATTCAGTTAGGTTGAAATGTCGCAAAATGTTGACAATGTACCCTGGAGCTATTACTGCTACTCTCCGTTCATTTGGTATCACTCCTTCATGCAAACATTATTCAAATAAGTATTTCAGATATGGCAGTATATCCCAACCCATGACCTTTAACATATCTCTAAAGATATTACCAATCACAGCTGCTTTTCTAGCTTTTAACTTTTGTAACTTTTTGTTGTGGGAGACTAGACTTCTTTCATAGTAGCATGTTTAGCGGCGCTTCTTAGTCACGCTGCAGAACCGGGTATTCAATTGGTATCCCACTATGGGTTGTAGTGGTAGAATAACACCCACGGTACCTCCTGCCTTTCGTAAGAGGCGACTAAATGGGGCCTCAGGGGCTCTGAACTTTGGAGCGTGGGTTGGCAACCACGGGGCTTTAGCAGAGTCCTGGCATTACTTCCTCTCCCCTGTTGGTGGGGGCGGTAGAATAACACCCACGGTATCCCCTGCCTGTCGTAAGAGGCGACTAAAAGGGACCCCAGGGGCTGTGAACTTTGGAGCGTGGGTTAGCGACCACGGGGCCCTCAGCTGACTCCTGGCATTGCTTCCACTTACTTGTACTAGGCTCCTTACTTTCATCTATCCTATCCGACCTCTCTTGGTCATCTCTTGTTCTTTTCCGACCCCGACGGTATTAGGTTTGCGAGGGCTAGGGAGGCTTTCATTTTCACGCCCTTCGTGGTCCTTGTCTTCCTTTGGCCGATACCTTCAATTTTCGAAGTGTCGGACCCCTTCGTCGTTACGCCTTTCATTGAACGACACCTTCAATTTCGAAGTGTCGGATCCCTTCCCCTTTTTTCTCTGATTAATGTTATATGGAGGATGGTTGCCTACTTGTACTTCCTCTTAAAACAATAATCACCACCACCACCATATTCAATTGGTAAATGGTTAATATTGTGCTTTACACACGAGCGTTTTTGCTGGCTACGCAAGCACATGCGGCGCTCCGCTGCTAGCGTGCAAGCAGCGAGGTCGGCAGTGTTACCAACACTGTAAGCATGAAATTCGCTAATTGACTGTACCAGTTCCACCAGAAATCCGTTAGATGTTCCATTTTTTTTTAATTATAAATAAATGCCATAAATGGTTTACACACAAAAAAACATGCATGAAAAACACACTGATGAAAGTCACTAAAATACTAAATATTTAAATAACGACCCTGCGGTGCTGCAGTGGGATGACTCAGTCCCGCAGACACCAGTGAAGAACTGAACTAATAATAATAATAATAATAATAATAATAATAATAATAATAATAATAATAATAATAATAATAATAATAATAATAATAATAAGTTTTATTTATTCTGGAAAAGTTAGGGATGTACTCTCTTTCTTACACTTAACCAGTTTTAACCTAGAACACTTAATAACTACTGATGAGCATAATATGATAATATTAACAATAATAACAGTAATAGTATTAATAAAAGTAACCGCACTTGAAAATTCATATCTATATATATAAAATAACGTGTCCTGACTGACTGACTGACTGACTGACTGACTGACTGACTGACTGACTGACTGACTGACTGACTGACTGACTGACTGACTGACTGATTCATCATCGCCAAGCCAAAACTACTGAACATAAAGAAATGAATTTTTGTGGATATATTTTTATGAAATGTAGGTGCTCACTAAGGGACGATGTTTGGATATTCCATCGCTAAGGGGGTGAAAAAGGGGGGGATGAAATTTTAAAATAAGTGTATTTATATCTCAAAAACTTAACAGTTTAAAGACGTGAAACTTTGTATTTGGAATCTTCTTTAAAAATGAGAAAAAACGTATTTTTTGTTTTCGGAAAATTCTCTTAAGGGGTGTGAGAAACGCAAAAAAGTGGTTGAGTACCTTTTATGAGGATACTTATATCTCAAAAACTGAAGATGTTTCTGTCTTGAAAATTGGCATTTGAAATCTTCTTTAAAAATAAAAAAACGATTTTTTTTATTTTAGGAAAATCTTCTTAAGAGGGGGTAAACAGGAGTCACAAAGGGGATGAAATTTAAAAATGAGTATATCTACGATATGTCTCAAAATGGTAACATTCTACGGACGTGAAAATTGGTACTTGGAATATCCTGTAAATGTAAAAGAACACGCATAATTTGTTTTCTGAAAATCCACTTAATAGGGGTAAATTTTTAAAATGAGCAATCTGTAGTATACACTGACTGACAGAGCAAATGCAACACCAAGAAGGAGTGGTTCGAAAGGGATGAAAGTTGGAGGAAAAACAGAGACGGCACGGACGAATAATTGATGTTTATTTCAAACCGATATGCAGGTTACACAATGCGCACGGCATCGACTCAGTAGGATGTAGGACCACCGCGAGCGGCGATGCACGCAGAAACACGTCGAGGTACAGAGTCAATAAGAGTGCGGATGGTGTCCTGAGGGATGGTTCTCCAATTCTCTGTCAACCATTTGCCACAGTTGGTCGTCCGTACGAGGCTGGGGCAGAGTTTGCAAACGGCGTCCAATGAGATCCCACACGTGTTCGATTGGTGAGAGATCCGGCGAGTACGCTGGCCACGGAAGCATCTGTACACTTCGTAGAGCCTGTTGGGAGATGCGAGCAGTGTGTGGGCGGGCATTATCCTGCTGAAACAGAGCATTGGGCAGCCCCTGAAGGTACGGGAGTGCCACCGGCCGCAGTACATGCTGCACGTAGCGGTGGGCATTTAACGTGCCTTGAATACGCACTAGAGGTGACGTGGAATCATACGCAATAGCGCCCCAAACCATGATGCCGCGTTGTCTAGCGGTAGGGCGCTCCACAGTTACTGCCGGATTTGACCTTTCTCCACGCCGACGCCACACTCGTCTGCGGTGACTATCACTGACAGAATAGAAGCGTGACTCATCGGAGAACACGACGTTCCGCCATTCCCTCATCCAAGTCGCTCTAGCCCGGCACCATGCCAGGCGTGCACGTCTATGCTGTGGAGTCAATGGTAGTCTTCTGAGCGGACACCGGGAGTGCAGGCCTCCTTCAACCAATCGACGGGAAATTGTTCTGGTCGATATTGGAACAGCCAGGGTGTCTTGCACATGCTGAAGAATGGCGGTTGACGTGGCGTGCGGGGCTGCCACCGCTTGGCGGCGGATGCGCCGATCCTCGCGTGCTGACGTCACTCGGGCTGCGCCTGGACCCCTCGCACGTGCCACATGTCCCTGCGCCAACCATCTTCGCCACAGGCGCTGCACCGTGGACACATCCCTATGGGTATCGGCTGCGATTTAACGAAGCGACCAACCTGCCCTTCTCAGCCCGATCACCATACCCCTCGTAAAGTCGTCTGTCTGCTGGAAATGCCTCCGTTGACGGCGGCCTGGCATTCTTAGCTATACACGTGTCCTGTGGCACACGACAACACGTTCTACAATGACTGTCGGCTGAGAAATCACGGTACGAAGTGGGCCATTCGCCAACGCCGTGTCCCAATTTATCGTTCGCTACGTGCGCAGCACAGCGGCGCATTTCACATCATGAGCATACCTCAGTGACGTCAGTCTACCCTGCAATTGGCATAAAGTTCTGACCACTCCTTCTTGGTGTTGCATTTGCTCTGTCAGTCAGTGTATCTCAAAAACTTAACATATTACAGAAATGAAAATTGGTATTTTTAATATTTTAAAAATAAAGTAACACGTATTTTTTTGGAAAAAACACTTCAAGGGGGTGAATAAAATGACTGAAAAAGGGTTGAAATATTTTATTAGGATGCTGGTATCTCCAAAACTGAAGATAATACAGACGTTCAAAAAAATGGTATTTGGAATATCCTTTAAAACTAAAGAAACGCGCTTTTTAAAATAAAACATTTGAGGGGGTTAAAATGACTGAAAATGACTGACTCACAAATTGAAAACAGATCTCGGCCAGTAAAAAGCTATACTTCCTAATTACATGAGGGAATTTACAGGCTCTGCCTAACGCAATTGAAAAACAACAGTAGTGGTACTTCCACGAAGGATAAGGTGCATTCCAATTTTTCCCACTAATTTGATTCGGTGATATTTATGCCGTAAATGTGTGCCACTACATTTACATTTTACAAAGCCACTATAAAATCCTATTGACACATCAAAATTCCGCCAAACCATACCGCTAACCGCTAAATGGAGTTTATCGCCGCTAGAATGATTTAGAATCCGCCAAATCTAGCGGGAAATCCGCTAAGTTGTCAACACTGTAAGGTGCAATCTGATTTTTCCCACTAATTTGGTTCGGTGATATTTAAGCCGAAAATGTGTGACATTATATTTACATTTTACAAAGCCACTAGAAAATTCTCTGACACATCAACATTCCGGTTGGCGACCACGGGGCCTTTACCTGAGTCCTGGCATTGCTTCCACTTACTTGTGCCAGGCTCCTTACATTCATCTATCCTATCCGACCTCCCTTGGTCAACTCTTGTTATTTTCCGTCCCCGAACTATTAGGTTTCCGAGGGTAATGGAGTCTTTCATTTTCACACCCTTCGTGGTACTTGTCTTTCTTTGGCCGACTTCGTTTTCCGAAGTGTCGCAAACCTTCCATTTTCCTCTCTGATTAGTATTATATAGAAGATGGTTGACTAGATGTACTTCCTCTTAAAACACCCCCTATGGGTGGGGGCGGTAGAATAACACCCACGGTATCCCCTGCCTGTCGTAAGAGGCGACTAAAAGGGGCCCTAGGGGCTCTGAACTTTGGAGCGTGGGTTGGCCACCACAGAGCCCTTTGCTGAGTGCTGGCATTGCTTCCACATACTTGTGCCAGGCTCGTCACTTTCATCTATCCTATCCGACCTCACTTGGTCAACTCTTGTTCTTTTCCGACCCCGATGGTATTACGTATGGAGGCCTAGGGAGTCTTTCATTTTCATGCCCTTCGTGGCCCTTGTCTTCCTTTGGCCGATATCTTCATTTTTCGAAGTGTCGGATCCCTTCATTTATTCCCTCTGATTAGTGTTATATAGAGGATGGGTGCCTAGTTGTACTTCCTTTTAAAACAATAATCACCACCACCACCACCTCTTAAAACAGTAATCACCATCACCACAACCACCTTTCGATACATAATTTTTATTAATGACCGGACGAGTTGGCCGAGCGGTTAGGGGCGCGCAGCTGTGAGCTTGCATCCGGAAGATAGTGATTTCGAGCCACACTGTCGGCAGCCCTGAAGATGGTATTCCGTGGTTTCCCAATTTCACACCAGGCAAATACTGCGGCTCTACCTCAATGAAGGTCACGGCCGCTTCCTTCCCATTCCTAGGCCTTCCGTATCCCATCGACGCCATAAGACCTATCTATGTCGGTGCGACGTAAAACAAATTGAAAAAAATTATTAATGAAGTGGAGTTACGGCCTCCTTTATGGACTCACGATGCAGTGAATACAGCAATATGATCAGAAACGTAAAGCATGGGAAGAAATATGTGAGAAGTTCATACCGGAGTTCTCTAGTAAAACAACAGATGAGAAAAATAATGCAGGTAAGACTTATTTAACTTGTGTATAATAGACAACAAAACGTATATATACACGGTGTAGGGGTATACGTGCAGATATTTTGCTAGTCGGTAAAGAAAAATACACCTCACAATATATGCTTTTTACTTTTCACCTTCTCCTATTAGTTTTCCCATAACTGAGCCAAATATTTCTGGACCTAATATTTTTGAACGGCCGTAGCAGGATACGCCGGTTATGTCATTCTGTCCTCGTGTAGTGGAAGTTCAGTAGCAGAGTATAGCGATTGTTGAACCTGTTTCTTATCGCAGGCCAATACATGTTGTTGTGCACTTCCCTTAAATTGGCAAATAGGAGAGACTGTGTCACATGCCAGGCCATTTTCTGTACTCGAAAACAGGTCTAGGGTACTTTGTGTGAAAAGTACACAGTATCCTTACAGTGACGTCGAAGATCCGTACCAGCACATACTGTACATGCGAATCAAGTGTTGTGTAGCTGTGTGTGATTTATAAAACGTCAATGGCATTACTCAGTGATCCAAGCTGACTAAATTAAAGGAAATAGTTAATGAGTAAATGAACATCTCTGTGCTGTTATTGCGACAGTCTACGATGAATTTCTGACAATAGACAACGCGAGTTGTCTATGCTTATTCATAAAATTTTCAGGTCAATGAGAGGACGATGGACACTGAAAGAAAAGGCTATAAGTATTCATAAGTATTCAGTGAAATTGTTATTAATGAGAAATATTTCAAAAACCGTAGTTGCATCCATGCGTGAAAAGAGCTATTGTGGAATTGCCGCCGGGTATTTGTAATAGAAGGCTTTTATTACTGGACAGTAAGTGCCGATAGGTAAAATGATTACTGTAATTGACCCGTTTAATTAGAACTTTCGTAATAATAATGTTACTACTACTACTACTACTACTAATAATAATAATAATAATAATAATAATAATAATAATAATAATAATAATAATAATAATAATAATAATAATAATAATAATACTAATAATAATAAAATGTCTTACGTTCCGCTAACTAATTTTCACGGTATTCGGAGACGCTGAGGTGCCAGAATTTTATACCGCAGTATTTTTAATGCAAGTAAATCTACAGATGCGGGACTGGCGTATTTGAGCACTTTCAAATACCACCGACCTGAGCCGCCATCGAATCTGCCAAAGTGGGATCAGAAGACCAGCGCTCTATCGTCCGAGCTACTCAGTCCGGCATTAGAGCTTAGAGTACGTTGGTCGTGCGGTAAGGGCGCACAGCTGTGAGATTGGATTCTGAAGATAGTGGGTTCGAACTACACTGTCGGCAGCCGGGAAGATGGTTTTCCGTGGTTTCCCATTTTCACACCAGGGAAACGCTGGGACTGTACTAATTCCTTTTCTGCAAGCCGTCCACTTCATGACCGTATCGATGAGTACAATCAACAAATTAATTTAAAAACCACCTAATCGATACTTTATTAATTTGTTGATCAACTACTTCCTTACAAGTATCACATTGTAGAGAGTTGAATAAGCATTTCTACCATAAATTCTGAGATATGCGGTATCAAATAATATTCTGTTATAATAAACCTAACACCTATTTCGATTTAACTTATGCAAGATTACTAATCCTTCCACTCTAACAGTATTTCTGACATATTTACAACATAGCTTTAAAGATGTGTTAGTGATGTATTTAGTTTTAGTAACTAGAGGCTATTAATACCGTATATTGTTTGATAGTGCTTCATTGTGTTTGGTCAGATTTTATCACATGGGATTGTAAACAAAGGGTACAGATCTTTGCACATTATTATGAGGGGTTGTAGTAAGTATGTAAAGGAGAGGGCAACTGTCCGCCTCTGTGGTGTAGTGGTTAGCCTGATTCAAATAATATTCTGTTATAATAAAACTAACATATATTTCGATTTATGAAATATTCTGCCACCCCCGGAGGACCGGGTTCGATTCCCGGTTCTGCCACAAAATTTGAAAAGTGGAACGGTCCACTCAGCCTCGGGAGGTCAACTGAATAGAGGTGGGTTCGATTCCCACCTCAGCCATCCTCGAACTGGTTTTCCAGGCGAATACCGGTACCTAACTTCCTTGTCTACCCCTTCCAATTCTCCCACCCCCTCGCCTGGGCGAGGTACAGGTGCTCATGCCCAGTTGTATCCCAGGCCCAAACTCTCACGCTTAAGGACACTGCCCTTGAGGCGGTAGAGGTGGAATCCCTCGCTGAGTCCGAGAGAAAAGTCAACCCTGGAGGGTAAACAGATTAAGAAGAAGAAGACCCGAACTAGAGTATGGTTCCATTGTATGGGACCCTCACCAGGAGAAAAGCAGCTCGATTTGTTCTGGGTGATTTTCAATAAAAGAGTAGCGTTACAAATATGTTGCAAAGTTTGGGCTGGGAAGACCTGGGAGATAGAAGACGAGCTGTTAGACTAAGTGGTATATTCTGAGCAGTCAGTGGAGAGATGGCGTGGCATGACGAACAAGTTTAAGTGTTGTCTTCAAAAGTAGGAAAGATCAAAATGTGATGAAAATTTGGAATTCAAGAGGACAAATTTGGGCACATATGTGTATGTAAGAAGGGGAGTTGGGAACTGGAATAACTTACCAAGGGAGGTGTTCAATAAATTTCCAATTTCTTTGCAACCATTTAGTAAAAGGGTACCGGGCGAGTTGGCCGTGTGGTTAGGAGCGTGTAGCTGTGAGCTCGCATCCAGGAAATAGTGGGTTCGACCCCCACTGTCGGCAGCCCTGAAGATGGTTTTCCGAAGTTTCCCATGTTCACACCAGGCAAATGCTGGGGCTGTACCGAATTAAGGCAACGGCAGCTTCCTTCCCATTCCTAGGCATTTCCTGTCCCATCGTCGCCATAAGACCTATCTGTGTCGGTATGACGTAAAACAGATAGTAAAAAAAAAGAAAAGGGTATGAAAACAACAGATAAGGAATTTGCCACCTGGGTACGGTAAGTGTGTATTCTGCCCGAACCTCCTCAGAGGTGTGTCTGAGCCGGAGTTTACGTACGTTAGGGTGGCCCATAACAGCGCGTGGCAACCCATGCACATCTTGGCAACCCATCCACATTTTGGACACGCCCAATGTTACTTAACTTCGGAGATCTCACGCGGTCCGGTGTTTCAACACGGCTACACGGCCGTTGGCTGCCAGCTGGGCGACTGCCCTACATGCAGATCAGTAGTGATTGATTGACGGAGACTACTAATATTCAATTACTAACATAACCGAACCAAAATCTTAACCTATAACCAGTATTGTACCAATATTTCTATTACTATTATAATTATTGTTGTTATTATTATCATTATTAGTATTATTACTACGCCGCACTCCATTACAAGGGGGCTAACGCCAACAAATATACATCGAAAGAAAGTGATCTCTGTCTCCTAAGCGAAGCGAAGCGAAAACAAGTTATTTCACTCCCTTCTCCTCATACGAGGAGGGGCGGGCCATCAGCTCAACAAAGGAGCTCTTCGGCCGTATAAAGGAAAGAATTAGTGAAGAAGATAAAGTGTAGGGGGTGTGTGTCGTACACACCAGGGGCGGGGAATAGTTAATGAATCTGGCATAAAGGCACCGTCACAAGAAGCCGGGACCCAGGGAAGATCCGCAAAGCACCCCGCGCAGGCAAACCCCCACAAACACCATAGGAAGAGGGACGAGAAATTTATTGACATATTGACGCATCTCGGGCGTGCAAGTCGGAATAGATACAATTTTACATAGAGTTACAAATTAGTTCACGTATATTGAGTAGGGACAATGGCGGTGTTCGGCGGAAAGATGGAGTAAGGAGTGTGGTAGTATTGCGACATGAGGTAATAGAGGGTTGTGGTAATGTTGGTTATTGAGGTGGCGAGAAGGCGAAGTAGGTCCATGATGGGGAGGGGCGGTAGAAAAACGGGTGGCTGTGGGGCAGGTTGGTCGATGGCTTGCGGAGGTGGGGAGGGTGGCGGGGTGCTAGCAGAAGAGGCAAGAGGAGGGGGTGGTCGGTACTGGGTGGGGGACGAGAGTGCTCCACGCGGTAAGTTCGCCTGCGAAAACGGACGCCGGTAGTGATGAGATGGTCGATGTCGGCAGCTGAGGACAGTTGGAGGCAAACCATGAACGTCGGGCCGTTGGAGTTGAAGATACGGTACGCCCGATCGGCTGGGACACCTGCCCTTTGGAGATCTTGCAGGAGGTCATGTTCGCTGATGGCAGGGTCAATGCCACGGATGTCTGTCTCCTACATAATTAGGCATCTTTAATACTTGATTTAATTGCATTAATAACTAGTGTACATGAGAACATGTAAGCCACTTACCGGTGTAATAAAATTCCAATTCCTTCCTTCTTCTTACTTCGTGAATGCGAAAAACCACACCCAAACACTACGCAGATATTCACCATTCTGCCACACAGTAGTTTGCAGAATGATTAATGCAAAATATAAAAACAGCATAAACCAGAACAGCACATTACACGGTAACACGCTTGTTTATAGTAGGGTTGTGGTGACGTAAGATGGCGGCGGCGGCATGTTTCCGGTTTCACTAGCACCAATGCTATGGGATAGAGCGCTGCCAGTCTGTTTGTGGTTTATTGTACACTGAGTTCCGTGGAGATTTTGGTCCCAAGGAATATCTTATAAGCCGTCAGTCAGTGTCACTGAAGAAACTCAGCTTGATATTCTCTTTGATTCGGAGTAACGTGTGTTGTGGCGTGTGGTCGTGGTTACACTTGTGGGTTACGTGGACTGAAGGAGGAAGTGTCGCGCGAAAGAATAGTATTTTAAATTCACAGAAATTTGTCGTAAAATACATCACAATGCTTCAGAGTTTATTCGACGATGTTAAACGTATGAACAAACGTCAGGTACGAGATTTCCTTCCTGTCAGTGTTTCGCATATGGATGACTATTGTGTCAATAATTCACAAATTCATTTCAATTTCCTGTCGTTTTAATTGTTAAATTTCTATTTTCAGTTCCTGTATCAGGTTCTGAGCTTCGGTATGATTGTTTCCTCCGCACTGATGATATGGAAAGGCCTTATGGTTGTTACTGGCAGTGAAAGTCCCATTGTTGTTGTTCTCAGGTATGTAATTCTCTTTATACTATTCTTCCTAGCACTGATGTATGAGCAATGATGTGATCAGTTTTTAATCCATCCACTAAGAAGTATTTTTCTGTGCTGTACTTTCTGAGATTTTTGTATTACCGGTGGAAACTTCCTTTATGGAATGTAGTATTGCGAATTTTAATTACAGTGCCGAACGTTCGAGATATGAACCAAGGCGATGAGAATTTTGTTACAGGTATATTTATGTGCAGTTTCAATTCTCAGATTCAGGAGATACTGTGGATTAAGTAAAATAGTACCGAGCGAGTGACTATATATACGGTTCGGGTCACGTAGTGTCGGCTTTCAGCACCCCAGCCAATACATTGCCTCGAACCCCACTGTCGGCAATCTTGAAGATAGTTTTCCTTGGTTTTCTATTTTAACATAAGGTAAATGTTGGGATTGTACCTTAAGCTGTAGTAACTTCCTTCTCAGTCCTAGCCCTTTCATATCTCATCTGTGTCAGTACGGCATAAAGCAAGTTGTGTAGACAACTGTTTTTTCATCCATTTTGTGCTATCCTCTAAACACCTTCCTTAGAATGTGGGCAGTATGGTTCAAATATGAACGGATTATTTGACATTAACTATTCATAGACTTGTTTGAATACTTGCCAATCCAATGGGCTCGATCATAAATGAGCCTGTGATTCCTCACATAGGCTATTTTGTGTCAGATTCTTTAGTAAATTCCACTGTCACTTAGATAATAGGATTCTTAAAACAACAGTCATCACCACCACCTTTCGGATTTCCTGTCCAACTGCTCATAGACATCTAGAGTTCTCTTGCAAACCCAACACTTGTAGATTTTTGTGTTGCAGGTAAGTTGGTTATCACTTGGGAAAAGTTGACACCTCGTGTCCAGATGTTTCTGACATTATAAGGAAGTAGAATTTAATGAAATCTTACTTGGAATTAGTGTCAGAGGAGAGATGTATTCACTGCGATGTCCAGGAACCCAGCATCCCGTCCCCAGAAGTACATTTATTTTTATAACCTAATGAAGTGCATTCTATGTAGGCTAGTAGTGGAAAAGTGAATTACAAGTTCCTTCCATACACACCATTTTTATTGCTGAACTAGCTTCTTGCATTCCTATTAGCCAACATAAATTTCAATGTGACGTCATTCCCGTAAATTGTGTTAATAAAATTCCGTTGCCAACCCAGGCAAAAGAAAAGCACAAGTAAATTGAACATGAAGGAAACAATGTAGAATAAAGAAATGGAACAATGTGATATGAAACAATAGAATGCACTGCAATCTCTGTCAGAAAAAAAATATGGAAGGAACTTGTAATTCACTTTTCCATCACTAGCCTTCATAGAATGCACTTCACCAGACCAGACCAATGATAAAAATACAGAAGGAAGTTTAATTCACTTTTCCACTACTAGCCTACATAGAACGCGTTATACCAATCCAAACCAATGGTCTTGTCCAGTCCCTACCCTAACCAGTCCAGACCAAGGGTGTTTCCGCAGGAAACTAGAGGCCTAAGGCTGCTTCGCGGCTCTAACCTGGGGGGGGCTTACGCTCATATCACTGGTGTTGTCCAGGCTCTACCCTAACCTATTCAGACTAATCGTCTTGTCCAGGCCCTACCCTAACCAGTCCAAACCAATGGTCCTGTTCAGACTTCGCTGCTTTGACCTGGGGGCTTGGTTCCTAAATGAATGGGTTGGCAGCCTTGTGCACCACCCGAATACGTCCTCCGCGGCAAGTAAACAAAGGAGTCATTCCGCGTGGTGAAAGTATGGTAGTGAGCGAGCAACTATTGATTTTCCCTTTGATGCCTTTTATTGACTTTCAATTGGTTTAGATTGTACGGTGGTCTCTCCTTAACACGTTGACTACCAGCTCCTCAGCAGGTGAATTAAACCTCCAGCCCAGCCTGTTTAAATCCCGTCATCTCTATAGTGCACTATTTTACATTAAATGTTACTGTACGAAAACTGGTCGCTGAGCCTTTGGAGAATTGGCCTCATTTGCTATACCCTATCACAATTCCCCTCATAATGACTGCTGTTGTTAAAGTACAAAATGACAATATGTTTTTGAACTGGGTTAGTGCCATGGTTTTCGAAAATCCGAGCCGAAAATCATGTCCTCTTTCTAGTACATTTTCAGATCTGGTTTTTTAATTATTCCGGTCACAATCATTAGTCCTAAAAACTTTTTCATCTCATTTAAGTCGACCGGTTTCCACGTCTGAAAAGTAGAATATTTAGTGAAGGGATGCGGTGCTGCACTAATAACTTGTTCCGCGTAAAGATTTGTCTGATGGTATACATATTCAAGGAATTCGACATTTACCAAAAATTGACGAAAGACATAATTTCATTGCTATTTTCAATGTCAACATTTTATCCTACCCGGCCAGTGAACATAATTACAGGCGGGCAATAAGACGGATGCGTATCGGTTATTTGAATGTGCTGAATTTCACTTTGCCCAGAGTCTGGTATATCATCGTTTTTTAATTATTCCGGTCACAATCATTAGTCCTAAAACCTTTTTCATCTCATTTAAGTCGACCGGTTTCCACGTCTGAAAAATAGAATATTTAGTGAAGGGATGCTGTGCTGCACTAATAACTTGTTCCGCGTAAAGATTTGTCTGATGGTATACATATTCAAGGAATTCGACATTTACCAAAAATTGACGAAAGACATAATTTCATTGCTATTTTCAATGTCAACATTTTATCCTACCTGGCCAATGAACATAATTACAGGCGGGCAATAAGACGGATGCGTATCGGTTATTTGAATGTGCTGAATTTCACTTTGCCCAGAGTCTGGTATATCGTCGGAATTTCTTTTGCTATGACTGAAATCAGGGATGGGTTCATCACCAGAATCATCGTTCACCAGTATGTCTTCAATTTCCTCACTTCGTATACTGTGTTTGTAACTCGTGATGTTATCGCGAAACAATAACTCACTTCACTACACACACTCCCAAGAATACCACGACTGGCTTAGGTCAGTGTTTACTCAAAGAAAAAGACAGAAAGCATTGGAATGTACCCTCTGTTCAGGTATTCACGGTGAGGGATTGTTCATTTATATGCCATCTATGGTTTTCAATACGAACTACGACTTCGTACAAATTTAGCACTAAATTCGAAACAACTTTTATATTGCACGTTCTTAAATGCCTTAACTTGTATATGGTCCCGCACATAGGCTGCTCTTAAATGCCTTAAGGCATCTACGGTAGTGAATATATTGATACAAACATCTAATCTGAAAATATGGTTAATTTGAATAAACATGGAAGGGAAAAGCAAATTTAAAAATAAAGGAAAATTTATTGTAATAGTACAAAGTGTTGAAAAGAAAGAATGTTAGTTTTGTTTTCATAAATGATGAAAACAGCATGTTGCAGGGTATTTCCAACAATTAGTATTTGCTATACAGGACCTGTTTATTGCTACACAGCTGGCAACGGGAAACTACAGTCGTAACTCATTCCCGTGGACATGAAGCTCTTTCTGTATGAATGAATGATGGACTGATGTTGGCTTCCTCCCAGGTAAAATATTCCGGAGGTAAAATAGTCCCCTGTTTGGATCTCCGTGTGGGGACTACATAGGAGGGGGCAATCATCAGGAAGATGAATACTGACATTCTGCGAGTCGGAGCGTAGAATATTAGGAGTTTCAATTGTTGTGGTAGGTTAGATAATCTGAAGAGGGAAATGGATAAACTTGGTGTAGCCTAAGTGAAGTTTGTTGGCAGGAAAAGCAGGATTTTTGGTCAGGCAAATATAGAATTATCAACACAAAATGCAACGTGGGAAGTGCAGGAGTTGGGTTGGTTTAATCATGAATAAGAAAATAGGGCATCGGGTAAGCTGCTACAACCAGCATAGTGAATGAATTATTGTTGTCAAGATAGACACCAAGCCAATGCCCTCCAGACTAGTGCAGGTCTATATGCCTACTACTTCAGCAGATGATGAAGAAATTGAAAGAATATATGGAGAGATAGAAGATTTAATACAATATATAAAAGGAGATAAAAAT
Source organism: Anabrus simplex (assembly GCF_040414725.1). Taxonomy (NCBI): domain Eukaryota; kingdom Metazoa; phylum Arthropoda; class Insecta; order Orthoptera; family Tettigoniidae; genus Anabrus; species Anabrus simplex. Next base: position 1,686,386,787 of record NC_090265.1, on the reverse strand, counting down.
CTAATTGTGATGGGAGACTGGAATGCAGTAGTAGGCCAAGGAAGATAAAGGTAATGCCATAGGAGAATTCAGACTGGGCCAAAGGAATGAAACACCCCTGTGGGTGGGGGCAGTAGAATAACACCCATGGTATCCCCTGCCTGTCGTAAGAGGTGACTAAAAGGGGCCTCAGGGGCTCTGAACCTTGGAGAGTGGGTTGGCGAACGCGAGGCCCTCAGCTGAGTCCTGGCATTGCTTCCACTTACTTGTGCCAGGCTCCTCACTTTCATCTATCCTATCCGACCTACCTTGGTCAACTCTTGTTCTTTTCCGACCCCGACGCTATTAGGTTTGCGAGGGCTAGGGAGTCTTTCATTTTCACACCCTTCGTGGCCCTTGTCTTTCTTTGACCGATATCTTCATTTTTCGAAGTGTCGGATCCCTTCCCTTTTTCCCTCTGATTAGTGTTATATAGAGGATGGTTGCCTAGTTGTACTTCCTCTTAAAACAATAATCACCACCACCACCAAAGGAATGAAAGAGGAAATCGGCTGGCTGAATCCTGCATTGATCATAATTTAGTCCTTGCTGATATTTGGTTCAAACAACACAAACGATGGCTGTTCACGTGGACAAAACCTGGAGACACTGGAAGGTATCAAAAAGACTTTATTATGATTAGGCAGAGATTCAGAAACTAGGTGTTGGATTGCAAGATGTTCTCAGGAGTAGGCTTGGACTCTGACCACAACATGGTGGTCATGAAGTGTCATCTGAAGTTGAAGAAATTGAAGAAAGGAAAGAATGCAAGAATATGGGACCTAGATAAGTTGAAAGAAAGGACAGTCAGGGATTGTTTCAAGGAACATGTTGCTTACGTACTAAGTGTAAAGTCTGAAGAAAACGCAACAGATGAAGAATGGAAAGTCCTGAAGTATGAGATCAGTTAGGCTACTGAAGAAAAATTACGAAGAAAGGCAAGATCAAGTAAGAATCAGTGAATAATTCGGGAGATATTAGGCGTGATTGATGAACAGTGAAAATACAAGAATGCAGATAATGTGGAGGGCAGTAAAGAATTCAGGTGATCAAAGAATGAAGTAGATAGAGTGTAGATCAGCTAAGGAAGAATGGTTGAAGGAGAAGTGCAAGGATGTTGAAGGTTGAATGGTTGTAGGAAAGGTAGATGCTGCATACAGGAAATTAAAGGAAAACTAGGTGTATGAATATTAAGAGCTCAGATGGAAAATCACTTCTAGGGAAAGAAGACAAGGCAGAAAGATGGCAGGAACATATTAAACAATTGTATCAAGGAAAAGAAGTTGATTATGAGGTTCTGGAACAAGAAGAAACTGTTGATGCTGATGAAATTGGAGACCTGATTTTGTGGTCAGAATTCCCTTGAGAGACCTAAATAGGAACAAAGGCACCTGGAATTGATGACATTCCCTCCGAATTACTGACCACCTTAGGAGAAACCAGCATGGCGAGGTTATTCCATTTAGAGTGTAAGGTACATATGGTACAAGAGAAGTGCCATCCGATTTTAAACAGAATTTTGTTGTACCTATTTCCAAGAACTCAGGTGCTGACAAGTGTGAAGACTACTGTACCATTAGTTTAGTATCTCACACTTGCAAAGTTCTAACACTTATTTATAGAAGAATGGAAAAACAAGTTGAAGCTGAGTGGGGAGAAGATTAGTTTTGCTTCAGAAGAAATGCTGGAACACATGAAGCAAACCTGACTTTGCGTCTGTTCTTACAGGATCGAATTACGAAGGACAAGCCTATGTACATGCATTCATAGATCTAGAAAAGGCATTCAATAATGTTGATAGGACCAGGCTATTTGAGATTCAGAAAGTGATCAGGATCAGATACCGAGAAAGGAGAATTATCTACAATCTCTACTAAAATCTGTCTGTAGCGATAAGAATTGAGGGCTATGAAAGAGCTGCATCAATCCAGGAATGAAGCAAGGCTGCAGTTTGCCTCCTTTTTATTTTAGTGTTCACATAGAACTGGCGATAAAGGAAATCAAAGAGGAATTTGGAAAAGAAATCACAGTCCAAGGAGTGGAAATTAGAACTGAGATTTGCTGATGATATTGTTATTCTGAGTCTGCAGAAGCTGTGGAGAAATTGCTGAATGGTATGGACGCATTCTTGGAGAAGGAGTAAAAGATGAGAATAAATCAGTTCAAAACAAATGTAATGGAGTGCAGTTGAATGAAATGAACTCTTAAAGCAAGTAGATGTATATTTTTACTTCTGTAGTAGAATAGCCTAACTAATGATGGCATAAGTAAGAGGGACATAAAATGCAGACTAGCACAAGCAAAATTGCATTAATTACGTCAATGTTTAGCTTGACTTTCACGTAGTGTCGTGCACGAGTGGTGTTTGGATTAGCATGGAATCACATACGAGCACTCTATTCCGCATGACATTACACATTAAGAACAGTGACCCTGTTTAAAGCAGGAAAAGTCGCAGAAGTAGTAGTTACTCTCTTGTAATTATCTGTGTGTCGTCCGCCTACTGAGATTGCTGACAATCTTACCATCTATTATGATGCAGTCATTCCTTAAGTCCTTCCCTTACAATGCTTTCACTTTAGCCAGTATATATTAAACAGGAGGGAGGAAATGCAAACTTGTTCCAGTAGCAGTGGAGAAGACATCAGAGAGGGTGTCATTAACACATACTGTTCCTGTGTTCAAAGAGTATCTGTTGGATCAGGTATACTAGGTGTCTCAGTGTCCCCTTCTCACTGAGAATAATCCAGATCTTAGACCATTTCCCTTTGTTCAAAGCTTTCTTGTACACAGCGATGCACAGAAACATCATGCTATTGTGCTCCCTGGTCTCCTCCATGAACTGTCAGATGTTAAAGATCTGTTAGTAATAATACATATTGGCCTGGCTCCCAATTAGATCAGATTCTCCTCTCTTCTTGCAATTGGATTTATGTCGCACTGACACAGATAGGTCTTATGGCGACGATGGGATGGGAAAGGCCTAGGTCTGGGAAGGAAGCGACCGGGGCCTTAACTGAGGTAAAGCCCCAGCATTTGCCTGCTGTGAAAATAGGAACCGTGGAAAACCATCTTCAGGGGTGCCGACAGTGGGGTTTGGACCCCTATCTTCCGGATGCATGCTCAGAGCTGCGCGCCCCTGACTGTACGGCCATCTTGCCCAGTAATTAGTTCAGATTAATAAAACCCACTGAATAAGATGACTGTGTATATGAATCTAAAATAATAAGTGAATCTGATTCATACTGCCTTATTGCTTCATCTAACAGATGACTTGACTTGTATTGATAGGAGGATTTTATAAATATTTTCTTTTGTAAAGTCATACTGCCTTATTTTCCATAAAATGATCAAAACATGTATTAAAATATAATTCATCTCCAAATGGAAGAACGTCCACTATAGCTTTCAAAACTCTCAAGAAAGCATACACAGTTGTTAACTTCCATGCACCTACTAATGACACCAACCGGAAAGATAGTGAAAATGTGGAAACCTTTTGGAGGGTACTCGAAGAGACAATGGACCGGATCCCAAAGCACCACATAACTATTTTAATGGGAGACTTTTAACGCCCAGATTGGCAAAGAGAGAAAATTCAAGAACATAGTTGGAGATTACCCAGCCCACAACAGGACCAACAGGAATGGAGAAAGGCTGATTGACCTGTGCAGAAATTACAACTTAATCCTCAAATCTACAGCTTTCAAACGCCTCCCTAGGAAAGCTATATATGCCGGGCTGAGTGGCTAAGGCGCTGGCCTTCTGACCCCAACTTGGCAGGTTCGATCCTGGCTCAGTCCGGTGGTATTTGAAGGTGCTCAAATACGTCAGCCTCGTGTCGGTAGATTTACTGGCACGTAAAAGAACTCCTGTGGGACTAAATTCCGGCACCTCGGCGTCTCCAAAAACCGTAAAAGAGTAGTTAGGGGGACGTAAAACAAATATAATTATATTATTATTATTAGGAAAGCTATGACTTGGAGATGCCCAAACCCAATGCTTGGGGAATTCCAACTGCACCACATAGCCATCAGTAGAAGGAACAGCAAAGAAGTGCTGAATGTCAAAGTATTGAGAAGTGCGAACATTGATTCAGACCACTATCTTTCTTTGATCAAAACCAATTTCATCCCTATTAAAAGAAGCAGAGGAAACCACTGCATCAAGTCGCAAATTCCAGGGTTCAATCCAGCCAAGCTTAAAGATAACAATAACTTCACCGAGACCCTGGCTAAAAACAAAGATAAAAAAGATTGGCCTCAACTACAGAAGGCACTAATAGATGCAGCGACAACTACCATCCCGGTGGTTAGAAAGAACAAACATCCATGGTGGACAACTATTTGTGACAAAGTAATAGAAGAGTGAAAGCAAGCATGGCTAAAATGGAACCGTAACAAAAGTCTGGATAACCATAAAAACTTCTTAGAAGCTAGGAAAACTGCTACTAAAATTATCAGGAACTCCAAGAGGCGGTACAATAAAGATATCATTGAACAAGCAGAGAGGGATTTTCAAAGAAACAACACTAGAGACTTCTACCAAACTTTTAAATCTCAGCCCCTACACTTAACCTTCGGGGAGCTGACGGAAAGCTGAAAATGAACAATGAAGAGTGCACCACAGTTCTAGCAGAGTATTTCAACAACTAAATTCAAAGGAACCCAAGGAGGAACTGCATTTCGAACCTCAGAATGTTACTTAGTCGGACTCTCTCCCACCAACAAAGGGGGAGATCCAGAAAACCATTTCAGAATTGAAATGTAACAAAGCAGCGGGCGAGGATGGAATCATAGCAGAGCTCTGGAAATACGCTGATGAGGAGTCAATCCAAAGTATCATATCTAATATCTGGGTGACAGAAGTGTTACCTAGCGACTGGACCTCAGCTATCATCCACCCGTTACACAAAAAAGGCGACAAATCAGATCTCAACAACTACAGAGGGATTTCCGTTGTATCAGTGACGTACAAGATACTCTCCAAAGTATTACTCACAAGAGTAGAGGCTCAACTAGACTCCTGCATTGGAGAGTACCAGGCTGGGTTTCGCAAGTCAAGGTCATGTGCTGAACAAATCCTGAACCTCAAAACCATCATCACTTACAAAAACCTGAGCGCCTCACCCTACGTAGCAACATTTGTTGACTTTCAGAAGGCCTATGATTCAGTAGATGGTCACTCTTCCAGGCACTTGCTGAACTGGGACTAGATAAGAAAACCTTAAATCTAGTGAAAGCAACTCTTACCAACACTACAGCCAGAATCAAATTCAGAGGGGAACTGTCCCAGAGCTTTGAGATCAAAACAGGTGTTAGACAAGGGGATGGTCTATCTCCAATCCTCTTTAACTGCCTTCTCGAAAAAGTCATTCGTGTGTGGACGAAAATGCTAAAGGATGACTCTGGATTGACAATAGGCTACAAGAAAGACAAGTTAACTGTTTCGCCTTCACAGATGACCTTACACTCCTGGCATCCAGTGTGGACGAAGCTATCCATCAGCTATCCTCTCTCGACCACATAGCAGCTAAAGTAGGGCTGAAGATCGCCATCAACAAAACACACTTTATCACCAACATCAAAGATGCACCCAAATCAATCCCACTGGAGGACAAAACAGTACAAAGGACTAACTCCTTCAAATATCTAGGAGAATGGATAACCCCAAGCATGAATGAAGATCAGGCCATAAACAGCAGATGCATCGAACTGGAAAGCGTGTACCACCTATGTAAGAATATGTACAAATCCAAATCCCTCTCCCTTAACCTCAAAATGAGGCATTACACTACTGTAGTGAGACCGTCAGTACTATATGCCTCAGAATGCCTAAACATGGTAAGAAAAGGGCAACTTAGAAAACTGGAGCTGAAGGAAAGGAAGATCTTGAGAAAATCAGAAGAAGGCAAGTACAGAATCAGGCACAACAATGAACTGTATCAACAATTGGAGAGCATTACAACATCTATGAGGAAGAGAAGATTGAACTTCTATGGTCATGTCATGAGAATGGACAATCAGAGGCTCACCTCCAGAATCTTCCACACTATCTCTAGAGGGAAAGCGACTAATGCCAAGTGGGCAAGGCTCGTCAGAAAAGACCTTCAAGAATTGGACATTGCTCCCAGTGAAATTTATGACAGGAATAGGTACAGAACGTTGATCAAAACATCAAACTCCCTCCAGTCACTAACAGAAAAAACAGTACGTCCGGGAGGAGGTGTGAAATGGATTCAGGAGCGAAAAGACATTCACAGTGCAAGAATGAAGGAGTACTGGTCAAAGAAAAAAGCTCCTAGAGATAAGAACCACGTAGTCCATAGGAGGCCCAAACGGAACTAAAAAAAAAAAAAAAAAAAAAAAAAAAAGGTATTGATTTAAAAGCTAGACTTGTATGTTATAAAGGAAAAATCAGATTTAAATACAAACCAAATAGATTTAAAAAAACCACAGTTAAAAGCATAATTTAGATTAAAAGATGCTGATGATTATTTTAAGAGGAAAAAGAATAAAAATTTCTTAACTAATTATTTTAAGAAAGAAGCGTTTCAACATCTTGAAAATCAGAGTAGTGTAGAGTCTCATAAATCTGAACTAATTACCGGGCAAGTTGGCTGTGCAGTCAGGGGTGCGTAGCTGTGAGTTTGCATCCGGGAGATAGTAGGTTGAATCCCATCGTCGGCAGCCCTGAAGATGGTTTTCTGTGGTTTCCCATTTTCACACCAGGCAAATGCTGGGGCTGTACCTTAAGGCCACTTCCTTCCCACTCGTAGGCCTTTCCTATCTCATTGTCGCCATAAGATCTATCTATGTCGGTGCGATGTAAAGCCAATTGCAAGAAGAGAAAAGAAGAATCTGAACTAATTGGGACCCATGCCAATTTGGATTAACCAAGATGTTCTCTATAATATTTAAAAATTGCAGCATAAGGCAGCATATGGTGGAAGCCATCAAAACTCAACAGACAAGGACATAAGACACTAAGTAGGATGTGGAAGGGAGTAATGATGATGATGATGATGCTTGTTGTTTAAAGGGGCCTAACATCTAAGGAAGTAATGACAAAACAGGTGGCAATAAGGAACAGCTTATAACACATGGCCTCACCCTGTGCTCCATGGAGCAGCAACACGTTGAGACATCAGCTGATGCAATGTACGTAAGGAACAGGTGGAATCAGTTATCCCCCCCAGAAATTTTCATCAGCTGAGTGGCAGGAATGAGTAGCCGGGCAGGGAACACAACGTAAAAAATGAATCTGATAAGATCTCAATTTATCCAGTTTTGTCTGTTCTGGGTATCTTCAGCATCAACTTTCTTTTCTATTTTTCCTCGACCAACTCCATCTGGACCTTTTCTTTGCTCGTCCACGGTTCCTCTTTCCATTAGTATGACCTTCCTTTCCACGTACCCCTCACCTCTTCTCATTGTCTGTCCAAATCACTTCAGCCTCTCTTCCTGTATCTCCACTCCTATATTGGTGACCTTTGCTGTCCCCTGCAAGTAGTCATTCCTCAACCTGTCCTTTTTGGTCACTCCACACATCCACTGGAGCAATCTCATTTCTGCTATTTCCATTCGGTGTATGAGTGTTTTCCACAGGGGTACTGTTTCGAGAGCTGATCTTATTAGTATTCTCTAAGATACCTATTCTTATTCTTCCCGATTCCTTGTTGGCAATTACTCGTTTCCGAGCTTACAGATTTCCTGGCTAATAGCTCACTTCAATTCTCAGCAGTTTGTGTTTAAAATAGCGGTGACTGTACAGGCCAATTCTTGCGAAGAACATACGTCCACACATCGTGCAGCTGAGGGAGTTCTTGGGTGGGTTTGGCGAAGTTTGCGTTCCTGTCACTTAACATCTTCATGTCTGCGGCGTTCTTGTCCGAAGTGTTGAACTGAGGCACAGTTGCCGCGAAAGTAAACGGTCCTTGGCAAGTGTTTCCCAGGTTTGTGGGTTTATTTCTGCCATCTGTAAGGTTTGTTTCAGTTGGTCTTTGAAACGTCTCAGGGGAGCACCTCGTGGTCTTGAACTGGAGCTAAGTTTAATTACATCAATAATAACAGTTGTTTGGCCTCAGCTAGTGTGTGCAAGCATTTAATAAGTGACTTAAGGTGGATAGGTGGATCCTTGATGTCGTCCAGTCTTTACCATAAAACCATTTGAGTCTTTCCTAAGGGGTTCTTGACCTTGATTGTCAGGTTCCTGGAATAGTAACGTACTTCTCCCAGACACACCTAAGGTCTTGTCTGGGCAGTCTGTCACAGGCTAGAGAAAAATTCTGCTCCATGAACACAGGGTAAATCTTGCTGCTTTTCTCAAAACTTTTCCATCATTTGGCAAAGTCCAAAGATTGAGTCCATTGTTGATCATCCAGGCATGAAGCTGAATTTTTCACTGGTAATGCCCACCTCATATCTCAGCCTTCCATCTATAACTCGCTCCCTAATCTTCATCATATTCATGTTCATCTCTTGTAATCTTCAAAAGGTAAAGGAAATGCTAAATACTGCAAGAACTACAGAGAGATAAAACTCATGTCATACCGTTACTGAAATTGCACAAGATCATATATGAAAATTTTTTATGTTTAAAATCTATATTATTAATAAAAATGAAATGGTGTCTGTTAGTTTGTTCTGGATAGGCTTTATTGGACTGATTGAGTTGAAATTTGAAACTTGAAATCCTGAGTCACGCAAGGGATACTTTTCATTTTGAAATACAGTATATTATTGTTTTGAACTAGTGATGTATGTCCCAAATTTAGGCTGTTTTGTCCTACATAAACTAAAATAACGGGCAAACAGTTTTCCTTATCGAAAAATTAAGTGCACCATGTGGTCTCGAAATTAAATTTTCTACAAGAAACATCCTATGTATTTTCTTTGCAACTCTAACATTTTTGAGAGAATTCAGCTTTCTTGTGCTTTTGGCTGTGGTCACCTTCACTAATGAATAAGCCACTCATTTTGTACGTAAGTCATTGAAGAATCAGCGTGCCATTCTACAGAAAGCATTTGGATTCTACAGTTGTATGTTTAGAGTGCTAATATTATCATAAATTTATCATATTATATGTATACTGGTATTCCATGTTTCTTTCTAATATTGTGTGGATTTGGGATTTATATTTAGTGGATTTATAATTCACGTTTCATTTTGTATCATTATCTAGAGAACCCTGCTTCAGTCACGGCCAGCTTTACGTAGCATGCTCTTGAGTGTCGAGGGAGCTTGACCAGTATATTTATGTAACCCATAAGAAGGTCGTAAATATTGTCTACAAGAGTGTGTTGTAAGACACATACAGTACATACTTGCAGGCTACCTTAATTTAACCACTTTAATACTTGCTCATAAATCCGTATGAAGAACAGGTACTTCAGCTAGTCGGTGCTAAATGTGGTGTTTTGCTATGCACCAAGTGGCAGATTGTGGTATGTTTCGTATTAGAGCACGTGATGACATATGACATAACAATTTGCTACCAGGTGGAAATCATAAAACACCACATTTAGCACTGATAAAAAAATGCAAAATTTTGATGTATGACCTTTTGCACTTTCAGTGATACACTATGTGAACAAAAGTATCCGGACACCTGGCTGAACATGACATACAAGTTCGTGGCACCCTCCATCGGTAATGCTGGGATTCAGTATGGTGTTGGCCCACCCTTAGCCTTGATGACAGCTTCCACTCTCGCAGGCATACGTTCAGTCAGGTGCTGAAAGGTTGCTTGGGGAATGGCAGCCCATTCTTCACAGAGCGCTGCACTGAGGAGAGATAGCGATGTCGGTCGGTGAGGCCTGGCACAAAGTCGGCGTTCCAAAAATATCACAAAGGTGTTCTATAGGATTCAGGTCGGGACTCTGTGCAGGCCAGTCCATTACAGGGATGTTATTGTCGTGTAACCACTCCGCCACAGGCCGTGCATTATGAACAGGTGCTCGATCATGTTGAAAGATGCAATCACCATTCCCGAAGTGCTCTTCAACAGTGGGAAGCAAGCAGGTGCTTAAAACATCAATGTAGGCCTGTGCTGTGATAGTGCCATGCAAAACAACAAGGGGTGCAAGCCCCCTCCATGAAAAGCACAACCACACCATAACACAACCGCCTCCGAATTTTACTGTTAGCACTACACACGTTGGCAGATGACGTTCACCGGGCATTCACCATACCCACACCCTGCCATCGGATCGCCACATTGTGTACCGTGATTCATCACGCCACACAACGTTTTTCCACTGTTCAATCGTCCAATGTTTACGCTCCTTACACTAAGCAAGGTGTCGTTTGGCATTGACCTGTGTGATGTGTGGCTTATGGGCAGCCGCTCAACCATGAAATCCAAGTTTTCTCACCTCCCGCTGAACTATCATAGTACTTGGAGTGAATCCTGATGCAGTTTGGAATTCCTGTGTGATGGTTTGGATAGATGCCTGCCTATTACATTTGACAACCCTCTTTAATTCTAGGCGGTCTCTGTCAGTCAGCCTGTACGCTTTCGTGCTGTACATGTCCCTTCACATTTCCACTTCACTATCACATCAGAAACAGTGGACCTAGGGATGTTTGTGAGTGTGGAAATCTCACGTACAGACTCCGGGTGCTATGGAGTACCTGGCAGTAGGTGGCAACACAATGCACCTAAGATGAAAAACGTATGTTTTTTTTTGTCCGGATACTTTAGATCACATAGTGTATGATGAGTTTTATCTCTCTGTAGTTTGTGCAGTATTTTGGCATCTTCTTTTCCTTTGAAGATTACAAGAGATGAATGTGCAACCATCTTATGGAGGTTAGATGAACAGACCAGAGCATATGGTCTTGAAATTAATAACTCAGAGAGACCAAAATACCTTATTGTAGATTGCTTCAATAGCAACTGTCTGATGTTACAAGAATTTCAGATTGCGAGATCTTTAGTCTCTGTAAATACCTGGGACCTGTTGTCACCAATAAGGGAGAATGTCAGCCTGAGATCCATAGACTCATTGTGGTGGCAAAGAATACAACAGCAAAACTTACTCGCATTTGGGACACCTCCAGCATGACAGAAAAAACTCATCCTTGTGCAAACTCTTTATCTTCTCTTTTCGGACCTATGTTGCAGAAACCTGGACAATGAAGGTAGCTGATTGCCAGAGAATTGACACTCTAGAAAGGTAGTGCTATCGGAGATTACTTTGAATACCTTGAGTGACACACCGAATTAATGAATCAATCCTGAAACTGCTAAACATCAGAACGGAGCTATCGACGCTTATCGTCAAAAGGAAAAAAAAAAAAAATATATAGTGCTTTGGTGACATTTCCCAGAAAGCACAGGCAATGAAAAGATTTTTCATAGAGAGTAAAGTAGATGCTGGAAGACCCAGGACATGTGCACCATTACGGTGAATGGACTAGATGAAGAACCTGACTGATATGAACCTGCCACAGGCAAGTCACTAAGCCAGAACACAGACTCGTAGAGGCAGACCATCAACAGAATTACATAATGATGCTGCTACACCTTTGTTTAGGAGTGCACTGAGTGAAAGAAGAAAAAGAAAAAAAAAAAACATCTAAACCAGTGGTTCTCAAAATTTGGTACACGTATCCCTAGAGGTATGCCGAAAACATTTAGTGGGGTATGCGAGCAGCCTTCAGGAAAACAATGATGAAAAATTGTAATCTGGAAATAAGATGAATGTTAAACATGTATACCGTATTTTCTCGCTTAATTAATGCACCATTTTAATGAAAAACACAGGCCAAAAATTTGGATGCTTTAAATTATTCAAGGAATTCAGATATTTAAAAAAATTATTTACTGTTCATTTACACTTAAAAGGTACATCAAATATAATATCCGCACAATTTGTTCAACTGATCTTTGGTTACCGTCATTTGGCGCAAAATTCCGACGTAAGGTTTTTCCTGAAAAGTGAAGTAGGGTACATCAGGTAAGTTGGACACATGGGTTTGAAGGATCGACACTGGAAAGTACTCTACTCGTTACGAGCTGGCAATAGGCCCTGAAGTGAAATAAACATGAACTCATAAAAGTACAATTGATGTAAGTACATAATAATGAAATACTGGCAAAAAAAGAACAAAACTGTCCATCACGAGAAGGGTCGGGCATCAAAGGAGGGACCCTGATAGATTTCCCCAAATTGTTCATATCTAATCTTGAACGAGTGATGTGTCCATACACCTTTCTTTCTTGGATAAAAACGTGGGTTCCTCGCAGAAATTTTACTTCAGGCATTGTTTTTCATTTTAGAACAACGTAAGGTGCAAACTTTCTGCCATCACCTGTTATAGCAATCATTGCAGTACATTGCTTCCGATAGTGTGTACGATAACACTCAATGTCCCCTTCTTATCGATTGTTCGACTTTGTGGCATATGGAAACTGAATGGTGTCTGACCTGTGGTTCCTATTTGAGAGAGCAAATATTCCTTCACTTTACGCTTCTCAACGACAAAGCGATGAAAATCAATTCCTTTTTGGTTGAAAGCATTTGGCAATTTTTGGCATGAAGCTGTTCTTTGTCGAAGAGAAAGTCCATTTCTCTTCATAAAAGTAATCATCCCGCCTCAGCTGACCTTAAAATCCAAGATGCCGATTCCATGTGCAACAGCTATATCTTGTCCTTTAACCTCTTAACATACCAATTATTTACAAAATTGTGATCTTTTTTTTTACCTAATTTTTTTATTGTTAAAATGGGCTATTTATTGAAAACTGATGACAGTGGTAACAATAAAAATACATTTTTCGAACTTAACAATGAAATATAAGCCACCGAAAAGTTCCTGCTTTAAAATCCCGAGTATACTCGTGATATTTTTTACGGGTTCTAAAATAAATAACACAGCACTAAACAGATGGCAAGTAATACAACATGACACTCAATACTGTTCAAATGTTTGTGGCTGTGTGAAATGCCCTAAAACAAGGATCAACACACAATGCTACATTGCTGAAAGTCACCGACATCCACTACGGTTGAGTCAGAGACATCTGTTGGCAAAAATAGGACCCTAAAGTAATAATTTCATAAACATCTGGCGGAAATATTGATAAACAACAAGAAATGTGTATATTCGGGCTTTTAAATTAGGTACCGACCAATGAGCGGCATTCCCGAGTATACTCGGGATTTTATTTTATATAAATATATAAAACCCCGAGTATACTCGGGCTTTCATGTTAATAGGTTAAAATACAGAATTTCATGAAAAACGGCATATCCAACGTTGCATAGAGAAATCATATATTTAAGCAGATCCTCCTCTACTTTCGGAAACTTACTGCCTTTTGGTCCGCAAAGTGCTTTGCAAGATTTGTTGATCACTTTCAGTGCACTTCTCTGTTACCACAGTAGCGCACGTTGCATTCGGACACTACGCTCGCATGTTTCGGCGTAACTGATCAGAGCGAGTTTATATGATGCAGTATTACTCGAATACTTGCTCACTGTGGATTGACAAACAATTTTGAGATAACAGAAAACACATGTCCTGTTCCCGAAACACTCGTAAAATACGTTTGTACCAGACTGGAATAGCTCGTAGCTTGTCACTTCTACCCTGATGCATCACTGAACTAGTGCAGTGGTATTTCCTACCAGCTGATAATAGCACATTGCCAAGTATTTGGAATGCCCGATTTCACAATAGCAAGGCTGCTACCTGGGTAGTTGAGATCTTTATTTCGAAATGCATCCGGAGCTACGTGATGGATGTTCGTCAAATACTTTGGACCCAAAAATATTGGGATGCGTAAATTATGCAAGAGCGTTAATTATGCTAGAAAATACGATATTGCATTAATAATATTTATATGACAGTCAACTACAGGTAACCTCAAAAACAGAAGTTATGTGTTTCATCAACTGTGCTGTTCAGTAAGTCTTTTGCTTGAGTAGATGTTTAGGCTTATGGGTTTCTGTGGCTGACCAATTTTTTGTCAACAGGTTGTTTAAATATATTTTGTTACTACACTTGTAATTAGAAGGTATTGAATGTTTTGTTTTGTTATCAGTGGCAGTATGGAGCCGGCATTCCACAGGGGTGACTTGTTATTCTTAACGAACTACAAGGAAGAGCCTGTTCGTGTCGGAGAGATTGTGGTGTTTAAAGTTGAAGGCAGAGATATTCCTATCGTACATCGAGTTCTTAAATTGCACGAGAAGTGAGTAATTATCTTAATTGAATAAGTTACTGATTTCACGGTACTGTAAACTTGCTCTTGTTTGCCGTGTTTTTCTCATGGTTTAGTAGTGAATTTGTTCTAGTCTACACATGGCAAAATTATGGTTTAAATAATGTTGGTAGCATTCATTTCAGTTATGGGCTCGTTATGATTTTATATAAATTCATATTATTTAGGAGCTGGTTTTCTGCATGCTTCCTCACCTCAGCCTCCATCATGTTTTCACGTCTGAACACTTCTATATAAAGGGTTTTTCCGTTTTGCTGCTGTACTTATCATGCTCTTTAATTACTTATTCTGGTAGAACTATACTATAGGAAGTCCCACACTTCCCACAGCAAGATGCTATTTTGTTGATAGCGGCTTACTTATCTGCTAATGATTGAATTGTGATGCCAACTGTTGACAAAAACCATTGATTTCTTTACAACATAAGGGTTAGACTTCACTAAACTGTGTTTGAATCACCTCTGTGGATTAGTGGTAGAGCATCGACCTGTAAATTCCAAGATCGAGGGTTCAGACCTTACATAAAATCAGTTTCATGGTCCGTATCGCACTTCAATAGATTCACAATTAAGTATTTATTTATTTTCCACCTAGTCGATACAGTGATTGCTTAAGGCAATTTTAAAGGTCAAAAGTGGTACATGTTTCGTATATTATCAACATCTTCAGCCACATAACACTGTTTAGATGAAAAATATATAAAATTGACAAAGTAATGCTTTAGAGGAAGTGTCCTTAAAATTAACATAAGATTGACAAGATTAAAACAAACAAATAACTCAAGAGAAAATATATAAATTATTTCTACAATAGAAAGCAGTCGTCAAGGAAACACTTGTACAATATTCCATAGAGAAATTGTCCTAATAAATATTCTTTTCTTAATAATTCATGAAAAAAGATCAATTTATAAATTAAAAATTATACAATTTATAAGTAATTATCGAAATGAAGAAATCCTGATATCACAGTGCGGCTCTTATTATTAATGTAGATGAAAATATAACTAATTCCTAGTTGTCAAATCTTATTAAGCCTGCTTTCCTTTGGAACAGTAACTCCTGTCATTCTTTCACAGTTTTGCGCCGGGTGTAATATTGATGATGCGTTCTTCCTTGCTTTTGCACCTGTGGAGGTGGAGGAGCGGGGGATATAGGTGTGTCAAGAACTTATTCGGTCTCGTGTTTGAGTGGATCACTCATGTCGAATGAGGCCTAGCTCTTCCCACAGTCCTCGAAATGTATTTCATTATTATCATTAAGTGCAAATGGAAGGCCAACATAATGTGCATTACATACCTAATTTATTCACTAAGCTAATTACACTGTACACAATATATACACACAGGACACTGTGGTCCATGAAGTAGCACACCAAACTCAACACATCTACCCATGGTAGTTCAAGTCTCGTAACTCACTGATACCGGTGAGTCACATCACCTAATCTCCCCTTTCATGGGGGATGTAGCAGTCTGATTAGTGCTGCCCTCTGAGGGACAAACATACACATGGCATTGAACATACTGCCTACCTAATCTATATATATAAAATAACTTGTCCTGACTGACTGATTCATCATCGCCGAGCCAAAACTACTGGACATAAAGAAAAGAAATTATGCAGATACATTCATATTGACATGTAGGTGCTCACTAAGGGAGGATTTTTGAATATTCCATCGCTAGGGGGGTGGAAAAGGGGGTAAATTATTTATAAAAAGTGGATATCTATATCTCAAAAACTTAAAAGTTTACAGACGTAAAAATTGGTATTTGGAAGCTTCTTTAAAAAATAAATGAACACTTTTTTTTTCTGAAAATCCTAAAAAGGTGGAAAAGGGGCTGAACACCTTTTATGAGGAGACTTATATCTCAACAACTGAAGATATTACAGACATGAAAATTGAAATTTGGAATCTCCTTTGGAAATAAAGAAACATGTGTTTTTGGATAATCCGATAAATAGGGGGTGAACAGGGGTGAAATTTTAAAAAGATTATATCTGCAAATTATCTCTGACACGAAACATATTACAGATTTGAAAACTGGTATTTGGAATTTCCTGTAAAAGTAAAGAAATATAAATAGTTTTTTCGTAAAATCCACTTAAGGGGAAATGAAAAAGAGGGTGAATTTTTAAAATTAGCATATTTACAGTATATCTAAAAAACTTTAAAAATAAGGAATCGTGTATTCTTTTGTTTTCGGGAAAACCCCTTAACGGGGTGGGGTATGTGAAAAAATTGAAAAATTTGGTGAATTATTTGTACGAGGATACTTGTATCTCAAAAACTAAACATGTTACACACGTGAAAATTTGTATTTGGAATCTCCTATAAAAATAAAGAAACACGCATTTGGGGGGGGAATCAACATAAAGGGCTGGGGTGAGAAAGGATTTGAATTCTTTTTATGAGGATATCTCAAAAACTGAAGATGTTAGAGGCATGAACATTTGTGTTTGGAACCTTCTTTCAAAGTAAAGAAACACGTGTTCTTTTGTCTTCGGAAAATCCACTTAAGGAGAGTGAATGAATTGAAAAATTAGTTGAATTCTTTGTATGAGGATACTTATATCTCAAAAGCTAAAGATATTAAGGGCGTGAAAATTGGTATTTGGAATCTCCTTTAAAAATAAAGAAATGCGCTCTTTTGGGGAAGAGGGAATCAACTTAACGGGTAGGAAAGCGGGGAGGGTGAAAAAGCAGTTGAATTACTTTTATGAGGATACTTATATCTACAAAGCTAAAAATGCTACAGACATGAAAATTAGTATTTGGAATCTCCTTTAAAAATAAAGGAACATACATTTTTTTTATTTTTTTTTTATTTTTTTTTTATAGTTCATGTTTGTGAGTTACTGTAGTCACGTCCTAGTTCGTGAACCATGGGCAGCGGCTGAGTGGCCTAGTAAGTGGTCCTGAGTCGGGATACCAGTTGCTATGGAATGGGAGTGGGCATCTCGGACATATTCTGAGTCATGGCCCTCCTTGTGCTCAGGCAGCTAGGACTATACAATTCACTGGTGGTCCATAACCCGTTAGAGGAGAGATCCTCACTTGGAGTATGTGCAAGTAGGGTAGCATCCTGCTTCATGAATTTACCGAGCTCAAAACATTTTAAGCAAGCCTCGGACCTATGGGAGTAATGGAGTCCCATTCCCATTTGACAGGCGAAGGACTCCTTGGAAACAACTTGGCGAACAAAATGGAATTCGATGGGGAGCTATCTATATTAATGGGGCTTATGGAAGAAAGAACGTAGAACTGGCTGAGTCAGCAAAGAAGATGCATCTGGATGTGCTAGGGTAAGTGATATTCAGGTAAGGGGAGATAATGAGGAAGAGATAGGAAATTATAAAGTGTACTTGACAGGTGTTAGAAAGGGAAGGGCAGAGTCTGGGGTAGGGCTCTTTATCAGGAATACCATTGCACGCAACATAGTTTCTGTTAGGCACGTAAATGAGGGAATGATGTGGGTAGATTTGTCAGTTGGAGGAATTAGGACAAGAATTGTGTCCGTGTATTCACCATGTGAGGGTGCAGATCAGGATGAAGTTGACAAGTTTTATGAAACATTGAGTGACATCGTGGTCAGGGTCAACAGCACGGATAGAATAGTGCTAATGGGCGATTTCAATGCGAGAGTTGGGAATAGAACTGAAGGATATGAAAGGGTGATTGGTAAATGTGGGGAAGATACGGAAGCTAATGGGAATGAGAAGCGTTTGCTGGACTTCTGTGTTAGTATGGGTTTAGCTGTTACGAATACATTCTTCAAGCATAAGGCTATTCACCACTACACATGAGAGGCTAGGGGTACCAGATCCATAATAGACTATATCTTAACAGACTTTGAATTCAGGAAATCTGTTAGGAATGTAAGAGTTTTTCGTGGATTTTTTGATGATACAGACCACTATCTGATCTGTAGTGAACTAAGTATAGCTAGGCCTAGGGTAGAGAAAGTGAAATCTGTCTGCAAACGAATAAGGGTAGAAAATCTCCAGGACGAGGAATTTAGACAGAAGTACATGGATATGATTAGTGAGAACTTTCAAACAGTAGACAGTAAGCAGGTTCAGGATATAGAAAGTGAATGGGTGGCATACAGGGATGCTGTAGTAGAATCAGCAAAGGAATGCCTAGGAACAACTGTGTGTAAAGATGGGAAAAGGCGAACATCTTGGTGGAATGATGAAGTGAGAGCAGCCTGTAAACGTAAAAGAAGGCTTATCAGAAACGGCTCCAAACAAGGGCCGAGGCAGACAGGGATTTGTATGTAGATGAAAGAAACAGAGCGAAACACATAGTTGTTGATTCCAAAAAGAAGTCATGGGAAGATTTTGGTAATAACCTGGAAAGGCTAGGTCAAGCAGCAGGAAAACCTTTCTGGACAGTAATAAAGAATCTTAGGAAGGGAGGGAAAAAGGAAATGAACAGTGTTTTGAGTAATTCAGGTGAACTCATAATAGATCCCAGGGAATCACTGGAGAGGTGGAGGGAATATTTTGAACATCTTCTCAATGTAAAAAAGAAAATTATCCTGGTGGTGTTGCAAACAGCCAAGCTCATGGGGAGGAGGAAAATGATGTTGGTGAAATTATGCTTGAGGAAGTGAAAAGGATGGTAAATAAACTCCACTGTCATAAGGCAGCAGGAATAGATGAAATTAGACCTACAGTGGTGAAGTATAGTGGGAAGGCAGGGATGAAATGGCTTCATAGAGTAGTAAAATTAGCGTGGAGTGTTGGTAAGGTACCTTCAGATTGGACAAAAGCAAGTAATTGCACCTATCTATAAGCAAGGGAACAGGAAGGATTGCAACAACTTTAGAGGTATCTCATTGATTAGTATACCAGGCAAAGTATTCACTGGCATCTTGGAAGGGAGGGTGTGATCAGTTGTTGAGAGGAAGTTGGATGAAAAGCAGTGTGGTTTCAGACCACAGAGAGGCTGTCAGGATCAGATTTTCAGTATGCGCCATGTAATTGAAAAATGCTACGAGAGGAATAGGCAGTTGTGTTTATGTTTCGTAGATCTAGAGAAAGCATATGACAGGGTACCGAGGGAAAATATGTTCACTATACTGGGGGGACTATGGAATTAAAGGTAGATTATTAAAATCAATCAAAGGCATTTATGTTGACAATTGAGCTTCAGTGAGAATTGATGGTAGAATGAGTTCTTGGTTCAGGGTACTTACAGGGGTTAGACAAGGCTGTAATCTTTCACCTTTGCTGTTCATAGTTTACATGGATCATCTGCTGAAAGGTATAAAATGGCAGGGAGGTATTCAGTTAGTTGGAAATGTAGTAAGCAGTTTAGCCTATGCTGACGACTTGGTCTAATGGCAGACTGTGCCAAAAGCCTGCAGTCTAATATTTTGGAACTTGAAAATAGGTGCAGTGAGTATGGTATGAAAATTAGCCTCTCGAAGACTAAATTGATGTCAGTAGGTAAGAAATTCAACAGAATTGAATGTCAGATTGGTGATACAAAGCTAGAACAGGTCAATAATTTCAAGTATTTAGGTTGTGTATTCTCCAAGGATGGTAATATAGTAAGTGAGATTGAATCAAGGTGTAGTAAAGCTAATGCAGTGAGCTCGCAGTTGCGATCAGTAGTATTCTGTAAGAAGGAAGTCAGCTCCCAGACGAAACTATCTTTACATCGATCTGTTTTCAGACCAACTTTGCTTTACGGGAGCGAAAGCTGCGTGGACTCAGGATATCTTATTCATAAGTTAGAAGTAACAGACATGAAAGTAGCAAGAATGATTTCTGGTACAAACAGGTGGGAACAATGGCAGGAGGGTACTTGGAATGAGGAGATAAAGGCTAATTTAGGAATTAACTTGATGGATGAAGCTGTACGCATAAACCGGCTTCGGTGGTGGGGTCATGTGAGGCGAATGGAGGAGGATAGGTTACCTAGGAGAATAATGGACTCTGCTATGGAGGGTAAGAGAAGGTGAGGGAGACCAAGACGACGATGGTTAGACTCAGTTTCTAACGATTTAAGGATAAGGGGTATAGAACTAAATGAGGCCACAACACTAGTTGCAAATCGAGGATTGTGGCGACGTTTAGTAAATTCTCAGAGGCTTGCAGACTGAACTCTGAAAGGCATAACAGTCTGTAATGATAATGTTTGTATGTATGGTGTTTTTTTTTCTTTCTTTCGGAAAATCGACGAAAGGGGCGTGGGGTTGAAAATAATTAAATGCGGAGTTGAAACATTTTTATGAGGCTACTTTTTCTTAAAAACTGAAGCTGTTACAAATGTGAAAGTTAGTGATTTGAATTTTCTTCCAAAATAAAGAAACAGGTGTTTTTTGTTTTCAGGAAGTCCACTTAAGGCGGGAGATGGGTAGAAAGGAGTCAAGAGGAAGAAGTTGAATTATTCTTATGAGTATACATTTATCTCAAAAACTGAAGGGGTTACAGACGTTCAGACATGAAAAGTGGTATTTGGAATCTCCTTTAAAAATAATGAAACACGTATTTTTTTGTTTCTGGAAAATCTAGTTAAGGGTTGAAAAGAATTGGAAAAGCGGGTGAATTTTTAAAATGAGAACCGGTATATCTACATTATATGTCCAAAACTTAACGTGTTAGAGACAAAAAACTTGGTATTTGGAAAGTCCTTGAAAAATACAGGAACCTGTTCCTTTTTGTTTTCGGAGAGCGCACTTGACGGGGGGGGTGAAAGGAAGTGAAATATAGTTGAATTATATTTTATGAGGATACTTATATCTTAAAAACTGAAGATGTTACAAGCGTGAAAATTGGTATTTGGAATCTCCTTTAAATATAAAGAAACGTGTATTTTTGTTTTCGGAGAATACACTTGGATGGTGTGGGGGTAGGACTGATCAAGGAGTTGAATTCTTTTTATGGGGATACTTATGTATATCTCAAAAACTGAAGATGTTACAGATGTGGGAATAGGTATTTGGAATCTCCTTTAAAAATAAAATGAACATGTATTTATTTTTTCGACTTGAGAGAAGACTGTTTCTCACGTGTACAGTTCTATGTCGCATGGTAGTCTTAGCCCCAAAAGGTAATACCACAAACATGGTTTACAAAGAATTTCTGGGGTAAATGAAATTCAATTTTTTGGTGAGTTTTTATACATTAGGAATTTTCAGATAATGTCATAGTACAATGCCGAGGAACGATTACTTTGATCAAATTACGAAATCCACGCGAGCGAAGCCGCGGGTAATTGCTAGTTTATATATGAATTACAAACATAAATATTATTAACAACAAAAAGGATTAGCACTCACACTGAAAAATGTAAAATAGAAAGGCTTAGCACATGAAAGTTTACACTTTTGCACTATGTACAGTTTCAACCTTTTCTGGAAAGAGACGGCAACTGAGCATTTGAAGGTCCCCTTGGGAGTGCCACTAGTGGCAATTCGCACCAAGCCGTCAGCCCCTGCTTGCATATCTACCATGATCCCTGTTTGCCGTGCGAGAGGTGGCAGGTTATCTTCCTTGAGAAGAACCAGAGTTCCGGGTCGAAGGTTCGCCCTTCCTGCTGACCCCTTAGTCCGCTGCTGGAGTTGACATAGATAGTCCCATGACCATTGCTTCCAGATATACTGCCTGCAGTGCTGAAGTAGTTTTCACCTGGATAGACGAGAACCTGAAACTGCAAGTAAATCTGGCTCTGGGATGGTTGTGAGAGGTTCTCCAATTATGAAGTGGCCAGGAGTCAGGAATGAATAGTCATCAGGACTATCAGACAATTTGGTTATTGGTCTTGAATTCAGGCATGCCTCTATCTGGATTAACAACTTGGACATTTCTTCAAAAGTCTACAAGATTTCCTGCAATCTTCTTCAAATGGGACTTAGTAGACTTTCTGCCAGCCTCCCACAGCCCACCAAAATGAGGGGTATGCAGTGGAATAAAATGGCACTGTATTCCACATTGAGATGCCAAGTCATCCACTTTCCTCTGATGTACTTGAAATCTCAAGAGGGTGTGAAGCTCCTGTAGTTCGTTTCTTGCTCCCACGAATGTACTTCCGTTGTCGCTGTAGATATTCCGGCAGATACCCCGACACGATTTAAATCTACACAAAGCAGCTAGGAATGCATCAGTAGACAGGTCAGAGACAAGTTCAAGATGGATCTCCTTAGTTGCCATGCAGATGAATAGAGCAATATAACATTTTACCTTTGTTTTGCTCTTACATGTCCCTTGCTTAATGTAGAATGGATCCCCATAGTCAACTCCACAGTTCAAAAATGGTCTGTTGGGTTCTACCCTGTGGTGTGGGAGCTGGCCCATGAGTTGAGTCGATGTGCTTGCCTTCAACCTGTAGCAAGGGAGACACTTGTGTGTTATGTGCCTAATGACAGACTTACCATTAGATATCCAATATCGTTGTCTAATGGTTGCAAGTAAAAGTTGGGGTCCAGCATGTAGAAGTCGCATGTTCTCGCACATTACTAACAACCTGGTCACATGATGATTAGGTGGTAGGACGATGGGATATTTCTGGCTGTACAGAGCTTGAGATTTTTCCAATCTGCTGCCCACCCTAAGCATCTGGTTTGCATCTACAAAGGGATGAAGAGACTTCAACTTGCTGTCCTTTGCGATCTGTCTGCCAAGTCGCAGATCATGAAGCTCCTTACCATATTCTAGTTCTTGGGCAGTACGAATGAGCCTGTGCGATGCCTCGTGAAGTTCGACTACAGTCAAGGCTTCCCACCTGTCTTCTTGAAGCAGCAAGCCTGAGGTTGTTCATGTACCTCAGTACAAAGGCCATGACTTTTACCACCCGTGACCAAGAAGAAAAGCACTGGACTAAGTCTTCAAGGAAATGACTGACAAGTAAACAAACAGCTGGTGTCTGTTGCTCTGGTACATCATTGAGTTTGGAAGTTTTCTTCATGTCACTGACAGGCCAGGCTGACTGTGGCTGGTAGAGCCAAGATGGCCTCGCCCACCATAACTGGTTGTCTTGAAGTGGTTCAATCCCCCTCGAAATGATGTCAGCTGGATTGTCCTGTGACTTCACATGGTTCCGTTATTCTACAGATGACAGTAGTTGTATCTGACACTCCATGATTCGGGCTCTCCTGCAAGCCAAGCTAATACTATTGTAGAAACTGTCCAATAGTAGTTTTATTCAATTTTTAGCTTAAGTGCAGTTCTAACCGTATCCATTAATTTTACAAGGAGTAATGCACCACATAGTTCAAGTCTAGGGAGGGAAATCTGTTAAGTGGTGCTACTCTGGATTTGGAGCGTAACAGCATTACTGTTACATTATCCTTGACATCTATACTCCGTAGGTAAACAGATACTCCAAAGGCCCTTTCTGAAGCATCAGAGAACCCTTATAACTCATATCGTTTAATTTCTCCGTCTCCCGTCACTCTTCGAGGGATGCGAATGTCATTGAGTGATGGCAAGTGTGCCTGAAACTGTTCTCAAGTAGTTAATAGCTCAGGAGGCAAACTCTGATCAGAGTCCACTTTTGCTTGCCACAAGTGTTGCAAGAAAATTTTACATTTTATTATTACTGGACCTAAGAGTCCTAAAGCATCGAAAATGGATGAAATGCAGGATAACACACTTTTGTCCAAGATGTGGTCTTCTTGGTGTGGCTGGTAGCTACAAACTGGAAGATGTCCTTTAGAGGATGCCACAGTAGTCCCAAGGCCTTAACCCCTCAGCGTCGCAGCCGTTTAAAGAGCTTCCTACCCCGCGGCCGGATGAGATTTCAACTACGCGCGACTGAAATACATTGATTCACTTAAAGCGTTACTACTAGTATACGAGTAGCCCGATATTCATGAAATTTGGAATTCCTTATGGTAGAACTATATACATCAAGATAATTACATAATTGTTTCACATTTCCTTAGTAATTTAGTTCCGTGTGATAGAGTTCGAAGCACTCTTCGAGACAGAGACCCATGGCACACTCCTGGCAGCAGTACACCGATGTCTTCTTTTCACCGTGTTTTGAACACGCGATACAACATCTCTGAGGTTTGGATTTCTCACTCTTGGGTGCTAATTTCCTGATAAAACGTATTTCCTGCAACCTTGGAACTGTATTATCTGATGCGCGCCGGCCTTGAATATTTCGTTTCCCGCCCGAGAAGCGTATTTTGTACTACGTAAACAAACCTTCCATCAGCTGAAACTGATAAGATAACTGCTCAATGTTTGTCCCTGTGACTTGTCTAAATATTATTGGAGAATCTAGGAATCATAATTCACTGCTGAAAACTTCCCTTTGACCTGTATGCGTATCTATAGTCTCCTACACGAAATTTCCAAGTACTGGATCCTCCTCATCGTCACTCTCATCATTTACCACTGCATCGGCCACAGCTACATCATCTATTTCATTATCACTACTGCTAATACTGCCACTACTACTTCCGACTACTCTTTCATTTGAATTATACAATATTTCAAGCACGTTACTCTCAGCAGGAGCTAGCCATTGAGCGCGGTGCGTCACACAAGCTGATGAAGCTGCAGCGGGACCGAAAGCGGCAGGACGAAACTGAATGAGGGGAATAACATTTATGACGATTGAAAACAACTCGATACATATTTCAGATTAAAAGGTCGATACATCGTCTTTCAAACGAGATATATACCATGCACAACTGCTTCTCGTGTCGTATGACAGAAAGCAGCACTAACTGATGCCTACACAGAGCACTCGTGGAGAGTTACGAAAGACTACAAGCTGAGAAATAAAGACAAATATAATAAATAAACCGCACTCTTAATACAAAATTAGAGCAAAGAACATAACACGAAAAGACAAACTTCTCAGATCATCATTTCTTTGTTTTATTCTGTGGGAAAGAAAGAAGCAAACGGACTATTAAAAAAGCAGGGATTGGTGCTCAGACATAATTGACAAATACTTATCCTTGCAAAAGCAACTACACTTTAACGATTTTCAATTCTTATTTAGAACACTGATAAACCCGAAAATGTCTTCTTGGAAACAAAACAATTTGCATATCCATAACACCAAAACTCTTCGCGCTATAGCCGTAAATGCGAAACCATGTATGGGTCTATACCACGTATAGAGGTCGGCGGCTACGGAAGAAAAGGGGGTCTATACCACGTATAGAGGTCGGCGCTTAGGGGTTAATGGTACCGTCTTCCTTGTCATCCAGGCTCCAGGGCAGTTGTGATTCTTGGTACTCAAGAGGTATGTGTTCTAAAAGAGCAGGATGGTTAGCACACCATTTATGAAAAGGAAAGCCTGCGCTACTGATTAGTTCAATCAGCTGTTGTTGCAGACTGAGTGCATCTCCAATGGTATCTGCTCCACTCAGAACATCATCAACATAGAAGTCTCTTCGTAAAGTCTCCAACGCTCTTGGATATTGCAGTGCACCATCATTGGCAAGTTGTATCAGGCATCCCGTGGCTAAGGAAAGCACTGCTGAGGTACCATAAGTTACAGTGGAAAGTCGATAAATCTGCATAGGTTCATTCGGAGATGAACGCCATACAATGCGTTGCAGATCTTGGTCATCAGAATGAACTAGAATTTGCCTGTACATTTTTGTAACATCTGCAATGAAGGCATACTTGTGTGTTCTACATCGCAAGATGATAGAATAGAAGTCTTCTTGCACTGTAGGTCCAACTATCGTTCAGTGAGTAGTTACTAGTAGTTTTAGCAGAGGCGTTGAAGACGACTCTGACCTTAGTGGTAGTTCTGGACTGCTTAATTACAGCATGATGCAGCAGGCAATATGTTGGCTTATTGTTTTGCGTTGTCACAAGTTCCATGTGATGAAGATCAGCATATTGTCATGAACTTGAAATAGTCTTTCAAGTAGGGTTGGCGATATAACCGCTGTTCAATTTGATTGAGACAATGAGTGGCGTATTTAAATTAATCCCCAAGTTCATGATGTGGTTTAATAGGCAGTCTAACAACATATCTTCTGGTGCTGTCCCTAATAGTGTTATTCACAAAGTATTCTTCACACTGACTTTCTTCCTTAGAACGCCAGGGAGACATCTTTACTTCCTCTTGTTGCCAGAACCGTTCAACCTGTATGTGCAGTTCGTTGCTGTGCATAAAAGAAGACATTACTTTCTTGCTGGTAGACTTTTAGAGAGTGTGGTGGTATCTTGTTGATAAGATCCAGCCAAACTCGGTGTCTTGTAGTATGGGATGATTTTCTCTCTTGAGTTGACCACGACGCAGTGTGTCAAAAAAATACAGAAGGCCTCAGTATTAAATCAACTTCACCTGGTGTACTAAACTGAGGATTGGCGAAGGAAATGTCCCGTGGGAGCTGTCAATCAGACATGTCAAGCTGGCCTGTAGGGGAGCTGATCAGTTATGCGAGGAGGTACTGCACAAAAAATAGGGGTAGTGTAGTCTGTGATCCTGGAGGTAACTTGAGTTTGAAAAATATGTGATGATTCAGTTGCCTTAATGTCACTAATTCCCCTTATAGTCATTGAGTGCCAACTCATTTCAATCCCCACATGATTGGACATGAAATGCATTTGAGATGCACTATCAAGTAGAGCTGGACATTGATGTGCATTCCCACATTTGTCTATAACCACTACGAGAATTGTTGACAATAGAGCTTCCACATTAGTATAGTTGCTCTTCACAGCACAGTGGGATTGCTGCTGAGTCTGGTTGTTTTCTGATGTAGTAGAAGCATTGTAGTAAGTACTCTGCTCCTTGTGCAACAGAGTATGATGTCTATTATTGCAGATTCGACAATTTTGTGAACTACACTCCTTCAAAGTATGATTAGCACCCAGACAGTTAAAGCAAGGTTTACACTTCTTGGCGAAATCTATTCTATTTCCAACGCTGGCTTTGCGAAACCTAGGGCATTTTGTTAGGGTGTGAGAAGCTCTACAAAACTCAAAATGAGTTGGTGTTGTGACTAAGTATTTCTTACTACCCTTATAACCATCATGTTTGGGTACGACATGTTGCTTGTCGCTTTGGTATTTTTTGAGGTTGATTACCTCCAGAATTTGACAACTATTTTCCTAGAATGCTACCAAATCCTTCAACCGAGGGAACTTCTTATCTGAGGATTTAACTTCCCACTGTTTTCTTAGACTGAGGCTGATTCTATCTAGCATTAAGCAAGATAACAAAACCTTATGCAGAGGCACGTCTATCTCCATTACTTCGATAGCGCTCAGGTTGCTCAGCAGTTGATTTAGCAATACTCTTAAATCCTTAGCTGATTCTGTTTTCACTGATGGAAGATTTAGCAGTTGCTTAACATGTAGGTCTACAATGTTTGGGGTTATTATATCTCTTAAAGATTAATTCCCAAGCTACCTTGAAATTGCTTTCCGTGACAGGCAAGCTTTCAATTAATTTGCGAGGTTTTCCCGATAAGCATGGTAGTAGGTAATAGTACCTCTGTATGTCTGTTAAGGCATGATTATTAATTACTAGACTTTGGAAGGCATCTCAAAATTGAATAAATTCAGAAATAATTCCTGTAAATTTTGGTAGTGAAATTGTAGGGAGTCTTATTTCATGCATGCTACTAGTATTTGAATAACTAGACGTTGTGGGGGAAGTTGCGCTTGAATTTGTTTCCAATAGAGTTTCTATCTTAGATTCTATTCCTAGGATAAATTCTTCAATGGATTCCCTATCTGCATCATGAACTTCTTGGGTATCGTTAGTTTCTAACTAGGTTTGAACATCATTGTATTCCTTCTTACTTGAACATAGCAGCCTTTGCCTAACTCAAATATCATTCAGACTAGAGCCTTCATTGAATGCACTGACAAAACTAGCCATATGCTTTATTCGAGCCGTAATAACTGCTCTCTTCTTTATGAGACCTTCTCACTGGACAGGATCCATGGTGAAGGATAACAAGAAATAATGGATATAAGATAAGGACTGGGAATGCCAGACTACTTACAGATCAGGAGGATGTATCCTTCCACAGCAGGGCTGAAAACCAAAGAGCTCTGAGTGGCTGGGCTGCACTCTGGTGGTCACCTCTGGAACTACTGCTACAGATCTGGACTACACCTTGGAATCTATACCAGTTGTTGGCAAGACCGTATTCATTCGCGCAAGATGGCGGCAACACACTCTTCAATCTCGAAGTTTATAATTGTTGAGAATATTAGAACTCAGTTAATCACAAGTCAGTGTTTCGTGTAGAAAATTGTTGTGAATTACATATACGGCACTGTAGTTGAATTCACTCGGTTGTACTTTTCTGCGCAGTACCTAACACGTGGGTGGTTGTAGGCTTAGCGGCTGAATGAACACATTTGTATTTTACACAAATATAAACACGTGTAAACGAACTGTATTCACTAATGAATGCGCAGATTATACGAGATGTAATATCGCCACTGAATCCCATCCGGCCCGGAGGACCTTAATGTTCGGTCTCATGTTCGAGTGGATCACTCATGTCGGAATGAGGCCTAGCTCTTCCCACAGTCCATGAAATGTATTTCACTATTATCATTAAGTGCAAATGGAAGGCCAACATAATGTGCATTACATACCTAATTTATTCACTAAGCTTATTACACTATACAAAATATACACACAGGACGCTGTGGTCCATGATGTAGCACACCAAACTGAACACATCTACCCACAGTAATTAAAGTCTCGTAACTCACTGACACCGGTGAGTCGCATCACCTAGTCTCCCCTTCCACGGGAGATGTAGCAGTCTGATTAGTGCTGCCCTCTGACGGACAAACATACACATGGCGTTGAACAGACAGACCTGGCAGGAAAAGTTCATTTGACACTCTGTGTCGTATGATGTCAGTCTGTAAGGGATTTCTGGTGGTACATTTGGTGTCACCTAAAAAATAAATACTCGGCCATGGGTCACCCAAGGTGGTGGTGGTTATTGTTTTAAGAGGAAGTACAACTGGGCCATCACCCACTAATCAGAGGGAAAATGAAAGAGGGTGGTCACTTTGAAGGGTGAAGATATCGGCAAAAGAAATCAAAGGGCCATGAAGGGCGTGGAAAGTGAAGGGACTCCCTAGACCTCGCAAACTTAATACATTGGGGTCGGAAGAGAACAAGAGCAGTCCAAGGGAGGTCGGATAAGAAAAATGAAAGCGAGACGTGTGATGAAACTAAGCGAGAGCAATGCTATACGGAGATAGGGGAACCAATGTCGCCAACCCACGCTCCCAAATTAAGAGCTCTTAGTCCCACTTTTAGTTACCTCTTATCACAACAGGAGAGACATGGATGTATTCTACTGGCCCCACCCACAAGAGGGTGGGGTGGGGGGGAGTATTTGTTCTAGGGAAATTGTTACTCGGCCATGTGGTAAAATACTATGGACCGTCAAAATTAATGCGCAGGCAGAATACATAATCTCATATCACTAAAAAAAATGCCTGCACATGCTAGCTGAGGCAATATTATTGTTGATAAAGATGTTGATTCCCATAGGGAACCTGAAATATTTGTTTCGAATGAGTAAATTTATAATGTCCAACAATAACAGACCGACTGTATTAATATTGTTGTTGCCATTGGTTTGTTTACAACTTAAGTGGGTTTTGCTACAGTTTGTATTGGCATGTATCTTTGTTAAACTTTGGGAGTGCCATCAAATTTTATAAATCTGTGGCAGTGGTTGTTCATGCAAGTAATATGGAAAATGTTGCATGATTTGTGATGTTTTGTTATAAAAGTAATTATATCCTAGGGGCAGGTTGGTGGATACCTATCCGTGGGTAGGATTAATATGAGGTAGCCTAATATTTACCTTTTGGAAATGTAATTTACGGTGGGGGGTTTTGTCATATAATTTTACCCCTAATCTGCATGAATCTCAATATACTGTAAATTTTATCAAGGTCTTTATATCATCTGTTCAAGCCTTACATCAAATTATGAACTCCAAGGTACGGAAATTGGTCATAGTTGGAATTGCTCTTATTACGTACAAGATTTTAAGTGTATAGCTGTGAACAAGTAATTCAGATTCTACTGTAAGTCCAGTCTACTTAGTGATGATTTAAACTCATGTAACTTTCAGTCTGTCGAAAACTAATAATAACAATGTAACATACCTGTAAAAAAAATGCACTATTAAACAAAGCAATGTTTCGTTCTTGACAGAACATCATCAGATTCTATCAATCACATTTATAAATTGATGACAATTGTGTAGAAATGTAGGTACATTTATGTTTAAATTGTGTTTATACCCTTAATACTTGAAAGTTTGAACTTATCTTAATGAAGTGCTCCAATAGTACATTGTCTCTCCTTACTAGTCCAGCAAAGAGCACAAGGTGGTGTAATACGCTTGTCATTGGCGTGAGGCCAGCTGGCTTGTTTGTCAGTAATTTTCCATTACGTCATGCTCTAGTGATGTCAGCGGCTACTTTGAATTGTACTTTTATTATTATTCATTGGTCTTCGACGGACTGAAATGCTTGAGTCAACACTGAAAATTATGGCCTCCTCCTTAACAGATTTAAAGTCGTGTAAAATTAGAAACTTCTTACTGTTCCTATTGTGAACTAAAGATGCACGTTAGGGGGAGGAAGCATGCACTTTTAACAGAGGTTCTTTCTTATACTCTTAAGTTGTAATTCATTCTAAAGGTTATATTCAGAAAGAATATTGTTGTCTTCTCTTCTTAGTGGTTTGGGAAACTAATGTACTAATAAAGGAACTATCGTAAGTGCATATCGAAACCAGCAATGAAATTTTTGAGAGAGGTTGAGGGGACCATAAGAAAGCCATGTACAGAAATGTAGCTGCCATTTCAATCGATAACGTCCTGAAATTGACACGGAAATCTTGAATAAGATTGCACCATTAGCATATACCGGTAGCTGTTGCACGTGATAAATTTCATATTTGAGCCTGTATTGTCAAAAGGTATCAACAAATTGAGCATATAGCTGGACGTGGATGCCTTAGTGACCAGCTGAAGCAAGCGTTTTACCTTGAGCTTTCTGTGCCAGGCAGTTAACACATGTTCCTTTGAGAGAGCAGTCATGAATCTGGCTTATGTTCTAGAGTGTGCATTATGTTATTTCCATGAAAAAGGTTTCTCCTCTTCCTGCGAAATAACTTCAAAAGAAAGGGAGATGGGGTTGACATGTGATCAAACTAATTGAAAATTATCCCATGGGTGCCGGCATTGTCTCGGAGTCGTGTCTGGAGGGAAATAGTGATAGTGGAAGCAGCAACACCTCATCTGCATTATCTGAGATAAGGTAGCACACCATTGCCAAGTACGAGAGATGTCACAGGTCCAATTTTGTGCCTTGAGTCTGATTCCCGTCAGTCCATTGAAACGACTTCGCAGTCACGTGACAAATCTACAAGTTTAAAATTATGCTTCCAGTCCACAGTAGAAAGTGAAACACACTGTAGATCTTGTGTACAAGAGGAAAGCTGTGAATTTATGGTTAAATAAGGCGGGGGGGGGGGGGGGAGGGTAAGAAGCAGCTTTCAGTGACCACTGTTCACAAAAGTTGTTGTAAGGTGACGTCACTACAACAACTGGACATGTGGAAGAACCAGTTAGAATCTACATCAGTAAGTCCCATTTAATACAGGAAATTGCTGTATAAAACGTTTTCTTGCTTTGCAGAAACAAGAAGGTTTAAGTGGATTATTTGCAATGAAGACGTGCAACTGTGAGCTTTGGAAATTTCAGAGATTTCAATGGGACAAAGTAATTTCAGTGCATTTACCGGTTGGTTGCGTTGCTTCAAGTAAAAGCACAAAATTAAAAGTAGAAAACATGACATTTGTGTCCCATGCATATCTGCAAGAAGAAGAGAAAAAAGTACAGTTACTCAAGTCAGTGCACTCACCCTATCATACAAAATTATACCTACAGTTAGTATGGCTGGTACTATTTTCCAGAAATTATTCATTGTACTACAGGAAGCAACTGAAACTTTTGGTCCGAGAGTTTTCAAAGAAGTGTTTTATGCCAAAAAATATAATTGTAACAGCCACAAAATTGGGGAAAATGGGGAATAAAGGAATGAAAATATTGGTTTAAATAATCCTTCTTCCCATTCATAGAAGACAAGTGTTTGCTACTGTTAGATTCTTGGACTTATTATAGTGGTAAAAGCTGTCTTAAAGACATTCCTCCAGGCAACAGTATAGAAATTCTCCAGATTCCTCTTGGCACTACAGGGGAAATTACAGCCCTTGGATAAGTTTTTCTTCCGGCAATCAAATGGAAGGCTTTGTATCATTGTTTAACAGACATTGTACTGGCTTGTGAAGACTTTCAGTTTGGAAGTTTATCAGTTTATTGAAAATGCAATCCTTCATTCATTTTCAATTTTCTTCCCCACAGTTTAAGGACATGATTGAATATTTCTGGTTTGCAACCAGTTACACAACAACCTCCTGAGTTCAAAGTGCTTGCAAATTATTGTTTTTTTAACAAGTAAACCTGTGAAGAACAACATGGCCTTAAAGTGCATATTCGTTATGCATGGTGCCAAAAAAATTTGTTTTTATCATGTGACTAACGTACCTCATTTATGTTTCACATTCGTTCCCTAACAGTAAAGTGCCCTTTGCCCATGGTAACCTGCCAGTTCGTTCTATGTCTCTCCAGCACAACTGCAACTCCACTCTGCTGTGTGCTGCACCGACCAGCAAGAGGCGGTATTTGTCCAATAAGTGCGTTTTCACACAGATTTTGTATAAAGATTTTGGCTACCTTCCACTTCAAAATAGCAGCCAAATATTTGTACATTGCTGTTTTATCGTCCCGTCATCAGCTCAGCGAAATTGCGTTGACTGTTTCGATATGATATTATTGATAGTTCTTATAGGTCCTCTTATTGGCAAGCAGTGTTGTACCAAATTGCCTGTAATGATCTGCTTATGGTTACAGTATTCATTTTTGTGCAGCGAGTAGAATTATGTTGGAAGTGTTCCTCAGAATGTCTGCATTATGTCTTTGGTAACATGGTGGGTTAACTTTTCCCATTTGTGTTTTTCATAATCTGCTACTAACACAGTATTCCTCTTTTATTGTCATTTATTTACTTTCATTTTTGGTCACTTATGTAGAGTGAATGGAACTGTGAAATTCCTGACCAAGGGTGACAACAACAGCGTTGATGACCGAGGATTGTACGCACCTGGCCAGTTGTGGCTCACCAAGAAAGATGTCGTCGGTAGAGCGAGAGGGTTTCTGCCTTATGTCGGCATGGTCACCATATACATGAATGAATACCCAAAATTTAAGGTAAATGATCTGTTTAATTCAGCTTAGAATAGTGCTTATTAAGTAGGATCTTGGAATACAAAATAAGAACAATAGACTGTAAAATACTCTGCTGAATTAATTTGGATATTGTTTGGGAAAGAAATGAAGATAATTATAAACAATGAATTCAGTGTAAAATATGAAGGAGTAATCAAGTTACAAAAATATTAAGTGTAAAACCCAGGAACATTGATAAGAATGAACTGCAGAGTATTAGTTAAGTCAATCTGTATTACTGTAAAGGAGTGTAGCAGAAGAGCCTACCCTGGAGATAGGTTTGATTTTCTAGAGGCCAATACAGAGGCTTTAGAATTGATAACATCTTTGGACATTAAAATATAATGTACTTGCTTTCTTGTTTCTGTATATACACTGACTGACAGAGCAAATGCAACACCAAGGAGGAGTGGTTCGAAAGGGATGAAAGTTGGGGAAAAAACAGAGTCGGCACGGACGAATAATTGATGTTTATTTCAAACCGATATGCAGGTTACACAATGCGCACGGCATCGACTCAGTAGGATGTAGGACCCCCGCAAGCGGCGATGCACGCAGAAACACGTCGAGGTATAGAGTCAATAAGAGTGCGGATGGTGTCCTGAGGGATGGTTCTCCATTCTCTGTCAACCATTTGCCACAGTTGGTCGTCCGTACGAGGCTGGGGCAGAGTTTGCAAACAGCGTCCAATGAGATCCCACACGTGTTCGATTGGTGAGAGATCCGGAGAGTACACTGGCCACGGAAGCATCTGTACACCTCGTAGAGCCTGTTGGGAGATGCGAGCAGTGTGTGGGCGGGCATTATCCTGCTGAAACAGAGCATTGGGCAGCCCCTGAAGGTACGGGAGTGCCACCGGCTGCAGCACATGCTGCACGTTGCGGTGGGCATTTAACGTGCCTTGAATACGCACTAGAGGTGACGTGGAATCATACGCAGTAGCGCCCCAAACCATGATGCCGCGTTGTCTAGCAGTAGGGCGCTCCACAGTTACTGCCGGATTTGACCTTTCTCCACGCCGACGCCACACTCGTCTGCGGTGACTATCACTGACAGAACAGAAGTGTGACTCATCGGAGAACACGACGTTCCGCCATTCCCTCATCCAAGTCGCTCTAGCCCGGCACCATGCCAGGCGTGCACGTCTATGCTGTGGAGTCAGTGGTAGTCTTCTGAGCGGACGCCGGGAGTGCAGGCCTCCTTCAACCAATCGACGGGAAATTGTTCTGGTCGATATTGGAACAGCCAGGGTGTCTTGCACATGCTGAAGAATGGCGGTTGACGTGGCGTGCGGGGCTGCCACCGCTTGGCG
Organism: Anabrus simplex; assembly: GCF_040414725.1. Lineage (NCBI taxonomy): Eukaryota > Metazoa > Arthropoda > Insecta > Orthoptera > Tettigoniidae > Anabrus > Anabrus simplex. The sequence continues at coordinate 1,686,351,930 of NC_090265.1, read as the reverse complement.
GCGGATGCGCCGATCCTCGCGTGCTGACGTCACTCGGGCTGCGCCTGGACCCCTCGCATGTGCCACATGTCCCTGCGCCAACCATCTTCGCCACAGGCGCTGCACCGTGGACACATCCCTATGGGTATCGGCTGCGATTTGACGAAGCGACCAACCTGCCCTTCTCAGCCCGATCACCATACCCCTCGTAAAGTCGTCTGTCTGCTGGAAATGCCTCCGTTGACGGCGGCCTGGCATTCTTAGCTATACATGTGTCCTGTGGCACACGACAACACGTTCTACAATGACTGTCGGCTGAGAAATCACGGTACAAAGTGGGCCATTCGCCAACGCCGCGTCCCATTTATCGTTCGCTACGTGCGCAGCACAGCGGCGCATTTCACATCATGAGCATACCTCAGTGACCTCAGTCTACCCTGCAATTGGCATAAAGTTCTGACCACTCCTTCTTGGTGTTGCATTTGCTCTGTCAGTCAGTGTATATATATATATATGCTATATGATAAATAAATAAATAACTGTATTTGTTTGCCTACAAGACTCCCCTTTTCTTTCTTTCTGTCTCTTAATTTTTATCTTCTAAAATGGGGAATATACACAAAGCACACAAATATACACCGAGCTCAAAACATTTTTAGCAAGCCTTGGACCTATGGGAGTAATGGAGTCCCACTCCCATTTGACAGGCGAGGGACTCCTTGGAAACAAATTGGCGGACGAAATGGAATTCGATGGGGAGCTATCAATATTAATGGGGCTTATGGAAGAAAGAAGGTAGAACTGAGTCAGCAAAGAGGATGCATCTGGATGTGCTAGGAGTAAGTGATATTCGGGTAAGGGGAGATAACGAGGAGGAGATTATAAAGTGTACTTGACGGGTGTTAGAAAGGGAAGGGCAGAGTCTGGGAGTAGGGCTCTTTATCAAGAATACCATTGCACACAACATAGTTTCTGTTAGGCACGTAAATGGACGAATAATGCGGGTAGATTTGTCAGTTGGAGGAATTAGGACAAGAATTGTGTCCGTGTATTCACCATGTGAGGGTGCAGATGAGGATGAAGTTGCCAAGTTTTATGAAGCGTTGAGTGACGTCGTGGTCAGGGTCAACAGCAAGGATAGAATAGTGCTAATGGGCGATTTCAATGCGGAATTGGGAATCGAACTGAAGGATATGAAAGGGTGATTGGTAAATGTGAGGAAGATATGGAAGCTAATGGGAATGGGAAGCGTTTGCTGGACTTCTGTGTTAGTATGGGTTTAGCTGTTACGAATACATTCTACAAGCATAAGGCTATTCACCGCTACACATGGGAGGCTAGGGGTACACGATCTGCAATAGACTATATCTTAACAGACTTTGAATTCAGGAAATCTGTTAGGAAGGTACGAGTTTTTCGCAAATTTTTCGATGATACAGACCACCATCTGATCTGTAGTGAACTAAGTGTCTCTAGGTGTAGGGTAGAGAAAGTGAAATCTGTCTGCAAACGAATAAGGGTAGAAAATCTCCAGGACGAGGCAATTAGACAGAAGTACATGGATATGATTAGTGAGAAGTTTCGAACAGTGGAGGGTAAGCAGGTTCAGGATATAGAAAGTGAATGGGTGGCATACAGGGATGCTGTAGTAGAAACAGCAAGGGAATGCCTAGGAACAACTGTGTGTAAAGATGGGAAAAGGCGAACATCTTGGTGGAATGATGAAGTGAGAGCAGCCTGTAAACGTAAAAAGAAGGCTTATCAGAAATGGCTCCCAACAAGGGCCGAGGCAGACGAGGATTTATACGCAGATGAAAGAAACGGAGCGAAACAAATAGTTGTTGAATCCAAAAAGAAGTCATGGGAAGATTTTGGTAATAACCTTGAAAGGCTAGGTCAAGCAGCAGGAAAACCTTTCTGGACAGTAATAAAGAATCTTAGGAAGGGAGGGAAAAAGGAAATGAACAGTGTTTTGAGTAATTCAGGTGAACTCATAATAGATCCCAAGGAATCACTGGAGTGGTGGAGGGAATATTTTGAACATCTTCTCAATGTAAAAGGAAATCATCCTGGTGGTGTTGCAAACAGCCAAGCTCATGGGGAGGAAGAAAATGATTTTGGAGAAATTATGCTTGAAGAAGTGAAAAGGATGGTAAATAAACTCCACTGTCATAAGGCAGCAGGAATAGATGAAATTAGACCTAAAATGGTGAAGTATAGTGGGAAGGCAGGGATGAAATGGCTTCATAGAGTAGTAAAATTAGCATGGAGTGTTGGTAAGGTACCTTCAGATTGGGCAAAAGCAGTAATTGCACCTATCTATAAGCAAGGGAACAGGAAGGATTGCAACAACTTTCGAGGTATCTCATTGATTAGTATACCAGGCAAAGTATTCACTGGCATCTTGGAAGGGACGGTGCGATCAGTCGTTGAAAGGAAGTTGGATGAAAAGCAGTGTGGTTTCAGACCACAGAGAGGCTGTCAGGATCAGATTTTCAGTATGCGCCATGTAATTGAAAAATGCTACGAGAGGAATAGGCAGTTGTGTTTATGTTTCGTAGATCTAGAGAAAGCATATGACAGGGTACCGAGGGAAAAGATGTTTACTATACTGGGGGGGGCTATGGAATTAAAGGTAGATTATTAAAATCAATCAAAGGCATTTATGTTGACAATTGGGCTTCAGTGAGAATTGATGGTAGAATGAGTTCTTGGTTCAGGGTACTTACAGGGGTTAGACAAGGCTGTAATCTTTCACCTTTGCTGTTCGTAGTTTACATGGATCATCTGCTGAAAGGTATAAAATGGCAGAGAGGGATTCAGTTAGTTGGAAATGTAGTAAGCAGTTTGGCCTATGCTGACGACTTGGTCTAATGGCAGACTGTGCCAAAAGCCTGCAGTCTAATATTTTGGAACTTGAAAATAGGTGCAGTGAGTATGGTATGAAAATTAGCCTCTCGAAGACTAAATTGATGTCAGTAGGTAAGAAATTCAACAGAATTGAATGTCAGATTGGTGATACAAAGCTAGAACAGGTCAATAATTTCAAGTATTTAGGTTGTGTGTTCTCCCAGGATGGTAATATAGTAAGTGAGATTGAATCAAGGTGTAGTAAAGTTAATGCAATGAGCTCGCAGTTGCGGTCAGTAGTATTCTGTAAGAAGGAAGTCAGCTCCCAGACAAAACTATCTTTACATCGGTCTGTTTTCAGACCAACTTTGCTTTACGGGAGCGAAAGCTGGGTGGACTCCGGATATCTTATTCATAAGTTAGAAGTAACAGACATGAAAGTAGCAAGAATGATTGCTGGTACAAACAGGTGGGAACAATGGCAGGAGGGTACTTGGAATGAGGAGATAAAGGCTAATTTAGGAATAATTTGATGGATGAAGCTGTACGCATAAACCGGCTTCGGTGGTGGGGTCATGTGAAGCGAATGGAGGAGGATAGGTTACCTAGGAGAATAATGGACTCCGCCATGGAGGGTAAGAGAAGTAGAGGAAGACCAAGACGACGATGGTGAGACTCGGTTTCTAACAGTTTAAAGATAAGAGGTATAGAAGTAAATGAGTCTACAACACTAGTTGCAAATTGAGGATTGTGGTGACGTTTAGTAAATTCAGAGGCTTGCAGACTGAACGCTGAAAGGCATAACAGTGTATAATGATTATGTATGTATGTACACAAAGCATGACCAGGAAGTGTGATATTCTTGGTCCCTTAATCAGTTGCATTAGGATATGTGTATATTTTTCCCGTTTAAAGTGTTCTGTTGTAAATATATTTCCCGGTTAAATAGTTCAATTTTTAGAGCCCCATGAGATAGAAAACGTCCGCTCAAAGCAGCTCATGGTTAGAACCCTCCAGTCTCCGCTTAAGTTGAACCCTGTGTTAAACCATTTGTACCTGTCATGGAGCCTCTCTGGGCTAGCCAAGGCCATATGACGTCATGCTATGATAACACGAACATTAGATGCTCACTCTCGCCTTGTGGAATCGAACCCATCAGTCGAAATTTCCACTCCACCGTTCACATCAAGCAGAATAGAATCAAATGGGATTCTACAAGGGAAACACAAAGCACGCAATGGATGGTTTGATAAAATTTTAGTGCAGTAAGGGTGAAGTCATTAATCAAGGTGGCCTCAACATTCAGTAAAAACCGAAAAATGTATTTGTCCACAACACAGCAGCTTCTTATGCATTACCGTATTGTTTGTTAGGAATACATGTACGACAATCGTAGGGAATGCTACTTATAAAATTGTTAACGGTAAATACTACACATTCCAAGCCATGTCTATTATCGTATTGATATACCACACTGTATATGGACTCCAGCATGATAATATGATTCTGAAATAAGGTCAACAATAATTGCGAAATAAACTAAGTACTGTATAGGCCTAATCTACCACAAAATTGAATATTGTAACCTGTTTGATTTTTCATTCCCTTGCTTATTTCCTTCCAGGCATTCTCTCTTACGTCATCGTTGCAATAATACTTATGGGTCTTATCGTAGAGGGAATTATGTTTTGGAACTAAACTGATAAGATATTCCGTGTCCATTATTAGTTAGGTGAATAAACTATTATGAAACAAATGGAATGGAAAGGCGTATGGCTTTTAGTGCCGGGAGTGTCAGAGGACAAGTTCGGCTCGCCTGATGCAGGTCTTTTGATTTGACATCCGTAGGTGACCTGCGCTTCGTGATGAGGATGAAATGATGTAGAAGACGACACATACACCCTGCCCCCGTGCCAGCGGAATTAACCAATTACGGTTAAAATTCCCGACCCTGCCGGGAATCGAACCCGGGACCCCTGTGGCCAAAGGCCAGCAGGCTAACCATTTAGCCGTGGAGCCGGACTATGAAACAAAGAGACTTCCCGACTCTGTGCAGGAAACAGCAGACTTGAAAGCCAATAAATATTATGCCACCAAACAACCGGCCAAAAGATCCCAATTGTCTACAAAGTTGAACGAATGTTGATAACGAGCTGGGTGTTGGTGGGAGGGGGGCCTGACACACGAACACAGAGGCATTGCGATACCCCGTGTTGGCATAAAATTGAAAGTTATTATTTTTACCTTTATACGAGCTAAACATTGTATTATCGTGTCACTCGTAATTATTACATTGCATTATTAGAACGTAGCACAAGGATGAGGAGACATGAAATAAAATTCTCGCAGGGAAAGAAATTGTTTACGTTTAGATGTGCTAGTGTTGCTACTGTGCCTTTATGACTCGCATGTAATACCCCAATATTTTCCCATGCACTAATTTCTGCAACTTCGAACCTGCGTTTCTTTTCTTCATTGCCTATAACATGAAGAGGATTAACTCTTTCCCGTGGGTTGCGTAGTAAAGCGTACTCGACTTTCAAACAGACTTCCTCTGCTATCTGTCCGCTAAACATATAGCTTTTTGGAACCAGTGAATTCCCTACGCTTCCTAGATACAACTGGCATGCACAGAATCCTAAAATAAAGTGTTCTTTTATACGTTTTCTTAGAAAGACGAGACAGTTGACTGAATGTAAACAAATTGCAGCAACATGGCTGCTCATAACAGTTGAGTGTGGAGGATATTTGTTACAAATTAGATCAATCAATATGTTGACAAATACAATGTTAGTGAGTTTGAAGTTGTAGGTGTGATAATAAAAATGGTATGGGAAGCGGTTGGGATAGGATATGAATCTGAGGGAAATCGTAATACGGCACAAGACACGAAATGTTCATTCAGGTACCGCCTCCTTTTAAAATTGTACAAAACATAATTATCAGTTTTAATTCTCCAGTTAATTCTGTTTTGGACTATGGGCCTCTACGTAATTAGATAATATTCCAACTAATGTCAATTTATCTTGCAATTCCGTTCCGTAAAAAATTGTTTATAATTTCTATGTCTGAGAAGAAGTATGAAGTGCTATCTAAATATTTTCATCCGACGGATCCCGAATATGAAATAAATTGGGAGATTCAGGGTGACTTCCTGCGTTCTCTGCATTACCAAGAAAATAAGAGCCCCCATCAGGTCCAGCAATTCAGACTGACTTCAAAAACAAGCAGTTTAACTTTATGCACCATATTGGATGCTTCTTGATGTATTATTCTGAACGGGGGGGGGGGGGGTCCTGCGTGTAATTAAGTGATCTCATTGTATCATGTTAGAATAATCATAGTGTATTTTCCATTGTTACAAAATTTGAAAGTGTTATCTTAAGTGGCTTTTACAGAATAAATTATTTAGCGAAGGTACTCCACAACTATGCCTGACAAGCAAATTATTACTCTACGTTTCGCCAGACAGTGAGTCAAAGATAATCTGTGGGAAAGGGTTAAAGCAGGAAAACAAACTCAATACTGACTTGTCCATGCTGTACTTGCGAAACAGTCAGAAACTACGCCCGTTGCCGTGACAACCAGTAGGAATGCAGGGGCGATATAGGCCTATGAATAGGTTCTAAGAATCTCTAAGAATAAGTTGCCGGATTTCCCATTTGCTGCCCTTAACTTGAAGCGGGTGTCGGGGGGTGTGAGGAGGATAGAAAGCACATGCTAACGAACTGTAGTACAAGTCTTGTCTTTTCATCTTGTAAGCCTAAGCTATGGATTGCCAAGCATAGTGTAGCATCCTAATTAGTGTGAATGGGAGTCAGTGAAGTTAGGTGTACTGGTAATATCAACGTACGAACGTTCTAAGTGAAAATGAGCAAAACTCAGAGGAAAGTGATCAAGCGAAAGGCACTAACAATTAAAGACAAAGTGGAGATTATAAGGAAAGTGGAGTCATCTACACTTTCCCGTGTTGCTTTGGCGAAGGAGCTGGGGATGCTGCTGTCTACTTTGAACGGCATTATAGCGAAGAAGGAAGAGATCTTGGCTTCTGCAGTGAATACTTCAGCAAATTGCAAGAAAGTTAAATCTGGAAAGTACGATGAAGTAGAACAAACTCTTCTTATATGGTTTAAACAGCAGCGAAGTTTAAACATACCTTTGAGCGGGACTGTTGTGAAGGAGAAAGCCGAAGAAATTGCGTGCAAATTAAAGGTACCTTTTACCACATTGAACGGGTGGCTGGACCGCTTTAAAAATCAAGCATGTATTGTTTACAAAACAATTTGTGGTGAAGCAGTGAGTGTAAGTGCGGAGGAAAGGGGAGCGTGGAAGGAAACTGTTCTGCCTGCTAAAATAAGCAGTTACAAACATTGCAACGTTTTTAATCTCGCAATTTACTTAATTTGCCCCGTGGCAAAATTCTCCCTTCAAAACTAGAGAGTTATCCAGGATAAGCTGGTAAAAAAGTGCGAATTCGAGATTCAGAGTCTGTTTGCATTCTTATTTACCGTTTTCCACCGATCATAGTTACTTTTTAGAAACTGCCTCATGCCTGCTTTATCAGCCATATGGTACTGCCTAACAGTCCTACTTTTAAGACCTTCCTTTCTATCACATTTATTTTTAACTACCACAAAAACAGCTTCATGATCACTAATACCATCTATTACTTCAGTTTCCCTATAGAGCTCATCTGGTTTTATCAGCACCACATCCAGGATATTTTTCCCTCTGGTTGGTTCCATCACTTTCTGAATCAGCTGTCCTTCCCATATTAACTTATTTGCCATTTGTTGGTCATGCTTCCTGTCGTTCGCATTTCCTTCCCAATTTACATCTGGCAAATTCAGATCTCCCGCTACAATCACATTTCTTTCCATGTCGTTTCCCACATAGCTGACTATCCTATCAAATAATTCCGAATCCGCATCAGTGCTACCCTTTCCCAATCTGTACACTCCAAATATATCAAGTTGCCTATTATCTTTAGATATGAGCCTTACACCTAGAATTTCATGTGTCTCATCTTTAACTTTTTCGTAGCTTACAAATTCTTCTTTCACCAGAACGAACACTCCCCCTCCCACCATTCCTATCCTATCTCTACGATACACACTCCAGTGCCGTGAGAAAATTTCTGCATCCATTATATCATTTCTCAGCCATGATTCAACTCCTATTACAATATCTGGTAAATGTGTGTGGCAAATTTAAAAGATGTCTTTGATGAAGAATGGTGGAAAGACAAGCAGAGATGGGGATCAATGAAAATGAAAAGTCCTGTAAATGTAAATACAGTATACAGCAAAACAAACAGTACTGAGATTACAAACACTGCTATCAACATCATGTCAGAAACCTACCACTGCAACGACAGTGAATGCAGCAAGATGGAGCTACAGCCTACACTGCAAGGGTGTCACTCGCCCTTCTGTAACAATTAATGACCGTATTTACTCGTGTATTAGAACCCCCTTTTTTTTCTTTCCACTTTTACAGCCAAAAAAGTAAATGTGATAACCTCAAATTTTGTGCGGTGAACATGACTTAGGCTTACATATAAAGTAAATATAATCAGTTTTAGTTACTCATATCATGTCATTCGTTTTGTCTCATTAATTCCTCTGATTAGGTTGACGTCAGGAAGGGCATGCGGTTATAAACTTGCTATGAAGATTCGTCTCGCTTCATACTCGACCCTGTACAGAAAAGGGATAAGGGTACCGTATTATATTATGCAATATTGATACGAAAGAACTTCATGGCCAGTCATTCGCGTCTGTCATTTGAGCAGTAGGCCTACCACACAGTAAACCTGAGTAAACCTAATCACTGCTTTCATTTGAATTAATCGTATTGTGCCGTCAACTTTCCTGCTACCGGCATGTCGTTATTCCAAATGACGCCATCTTCACTGCCATCTCGTCAGCCATGCATTGAGAGCATTTGAAGTCCCGTCTTTTTTTAATTAGTTTCATTCCAGACTGTTAGAGTCCAAACAGTGAGTATTTATTCCCAAGTGGCGTCTGGAGATGGTCTCTGATATTTCCAGTTGGTGTATGTGTAGCAGAAACCACTCTTTCGAAATAAAGCCGTGCTGTAAAAAGCGTGCCAAACAACCGCTGATAACTAACGTATGTTACAAGTTGTACTTCTGAATGTAATACATAGCAACTGGAAGCGTTCTTTGGATAACTTATACTGTTCAAAGTCAGACCCTTATTTTTAAGTATATTTCGTGATGTTCTCCACATTTATCACATCAGGATTTACCTAAACTGCTGTAAATGGGATGAGAGAGACTGCTCTGTTTAGGTTAGGTATGCCCGCATAGTGACAGTGGTTCCAGAACGGGAAGATTAAAAATAAATGACAGGAAAGTGTGCTGCGTTTATGCATATCTACAAGTGTGACAATAATTAGTTTTAATAACATAATGTTTAATTTCATACAATCGTCTCAATTTTTTAACGCATAGTATGTTTTGTTTAGCATCTCCGAAAATCATTAAGTGGGGATGTAAAATAATAATTATTATTATTCATGAGCTACGTTGGCGAGTAAAACAGTCGTTATGATTGGATTGTTTTTATCACGTTTTAAACCTACTTCGCTCCATAAAAACCTATCCCTACTGGCCTGAATTAAGAGAGGTTCTACGGTTACTGTGTTAATGATCTCGCCTGCTGTAATAATAGCAACAACTGTGAATATTGCTTAACCAGAGTAAACTAGTTTCCACATCCCGAGGTGGTGCAGCTCTTTTTAGACAGGCCTCCAGTGGAAGATTTGCATGCCCGGTACCATTTTTACTGCATATCAACCTTCCTGCCATTCGTAAATATCTGGCAATACGGTACCGGGAATCGAAGTCAGGCTCCCAAGAACGGCAGCTAATTGTGCTAACCCTTATGCTGGCGAACATTCTTGACTACAAAACACAGGCATAGGCCCTATCTGGTATATACATAACTGATGCCTGCTTGTAATGCGCGGGTCGGATACAAAACTATTCACGTATTTGTACGTCATCAGATCTGCAGTGGGCCTATGCTACAGAGGCGGACATCTCTTAACTACGGAGCACAGATGTATTGCATGACTTCGGCGCATGTTTCCATTGCGTGGGTCGTACGAACGAAACTATTCATAAATTTGTGTGATGTCATCGGAGCTGCAGTAAGGCTTGTACCCGCTTCGAAGCAGAATCGTTGTTCTCTGACGAATTACGATGGGGGGTCCAATACACGAGTAAATACGGTATTTTATCCCTAGTGGTTTAACATCGCACTAACACATTGAAGGTTTTCATGCCAGGACTCAAACCTACCATCTCCCAAATAAAAGTTCACAACTACGTGACCCTAACAGCATGGCCAATTTGCTCGGTGCACTTAATTTCCCATGGAAAGGAATTCCCCTGCCCATCCCATGTTCCCAGATGCCTATATATGGGGCATGCTGAAAGAATCTGTTTTCCGGTCAGATGACCCTCCGTGAATGTTCCCAAATTACAAGTGAAGATTCGACTTTTTTACGCCCTTGCGGCAACCTGTGTCCATCAGCATGTCTGACATTCTACAGGACCGTCGTGGTCAATACGCAAGATGTGAGGGTTTACATTTTGAACAGATGCTATACTGACAGATATGATTGTTGTATAACTGTTTGGTTCTTCAGTCTGTCAAAACTAATTGAGAATAAATAAAATTTAGAAAATACCTGAAAAACAACTTAATAATAATAATAATAATAATAATAATTGTATGGCCTCAGCTACCATGTGCAGGCATTTTAATTTGATGCCATCTGGCTGTCTGATCGTCAATTTTGGTGTTCCGTTTTACTCTAGGCCTGCTAGATGGCAGAATAAACCAAATCTCGCATGGGCACCTATGGCAGGTTTTTTTAATAAATTTTGTTGAGTAAACCCCAAATGTGTTAGAGAACTTTTTTATGCCAACAATGTACGACATGGAGCGTCACATAGACTTTTTTGCGCCCATCAAAAATCTGACTACCTCTCCCAGGTTTGATTCCGCTGTCTTGGGATCTGGAGGCTGACATTGTCTCACTGATTCACAAAGACAGCTAGCTAAATTAAAATTGAATGGCATATTTTGTTCTTGAAAGAACATCATCAAATTCTATCAAATTACACATTTTTTAATATTTTATTTATATAACATGAATTGAATAATTTTATTGAAGTGTAAAAACCTTCATATTACCGTTAGACCTGTGTCCACTCTTCCAATAATTGTTGAAATGTTATACCTTATATTAATGAAGTACTCCTCATGTGATTCTTCTCTCCTCATCTAAGTATGCGACATCTCATAGAAAATGCTGTAGAGAATTTGCTTTTTTCTTTTAGTCAGAAATGTGGAATTCTTTGCAAGTTAATTGTTTATTCTGGCCGATGACCTAGATGTTAGGCCCCTTTAAAGAACAATTATCATCATATTCTGGCTTTTGAGCATCCTTCTGCTGGACAATTTAGATCGCTGTCACAGGATTGGGAAACCAAGGAGAACAACTGAGGTAGTGACGGGAGGGAAAAGGCCCATCATTATAAAGTTAACGTGATATCACGAACGTGACCTTATCTGGCATGCAAAGAAATCACTGAAGGGTTCAGGTATGCTGATAACTGAATCGCTAACAACAACGAGAAAGGGGATACTAAACGCCACGCATGACCACTTAGGTCAGAAATCGGTATGGACTAAGGATGGACGAATCATTATTCTAAGCTTTGACCACGAACCTGCTATGCAGGCGTAGCAGGGGGAGAGGTGATAGTCCCAGGTGGCGGATAGAGGGGTCCTAAGCGGCTTGCCGGCGGACTTGAGGGAAATAAAATACCTCTCGCGGACCAAACACACTAATCCCTGCAGGTGGGGGACGCACATGTAGAACACACCCGCGGTATCCTTGCATGTCGTAAGAGGCGACTAAAAGGGGTGACCAAGGGATGATTGAATTAGAACCATGAAACTACTTTTGACTCGTACCATCATGCGGGGAACACCATGGATTGCCTGTACTTGCGAGTAGTACCACTAAATTAGGTACGAAATAGGTTTGTGATTCGTAGCAGTAAAGAGGCTGGCCTGGGGACTTCCAGTACCCGTGCGTCGTAGCCGGTGTGTTGTACCACTATATGAGCGACACCGTCGGTCTGCGTTGCCTGTGATTGGTGCCCACTATTTGAGGAACACCACGGGAATACAGGCGCTCGTGATTAGTACACCTAGGTGAGGAGCCTCATCGGTTTGCGTTGGCTGTGAGTGGCGCCATTTTGTGAGAAACACCATAGGTCTGCGTTCCCTGTACGAAGTGCAATACTTGTGAGTAGTACCATCTTGTGTGGAACACCATGAGTCTTTGCTACTTTTGATTAGTACCCCAACATGACAAATACCATGGTTCTACTTTACTCGCGACATGTACCATACTGTGGGGCCTTAGACATGGATTTTGCACCCCTTCAGACATCAAACATCACTGTGCTTTATAAGTGGTCCCTTAATCAGTAATACTATTATTTACCATCTTTTTTGAGTCTGATCCACTGTTTTTGTTTGTTTTTTGTTGGGTTGATGTCCATCCATTCATTCTTCATGACATTTTTTATTTTATTTTGGTCAGTGGATGAATTTGTACTTTTTGTTATTTCATTTCATACCATTAGGGGCCGATGACCTCGATGTTAGGCCCCTTTAAACAACAAGCATCATCATCTAAGCTTTGATGGGAAAAAATTACAAGTGACCACATGAGCTGACCTTAACAAAGCAGCTAGGGGGTGAAAGAGTGTAGGGAAGTAACGACAATGTGGATTAGTTTAAGTTTGTGTTATAGTGTATTATTATTGAGTGTGAATGTGATTGAGTGCATGAAAAGTCGGCGCGATATCAGAGGAGATACGGAAGTAAGAAGCATGTATTCTTCTTTGTTTCCTGCTTTGTGTGCTGTGTTATGTTGGTAGATGAATCTGTCCCTTATGTCAACGACCCACATTCCTCGCCTCCCCTCTTAACTCACCCCTCCCATACCCTGAGGCAACGGGATCCATTTTGAGGCGACAGCTGATGAATAACCCGAGAGCTCTCTCCTGTTGCCACCTAAATTCACTATCCATTGCAGCTCACCTGGAAGAACTACAGACTATTTTTGAAAATAATAAGGTGCATTGTATTTGGGAAGCTGGTTACGGGGAGATTTGCCGTCTTGTGCTGTAAATCTCGGCGGATACTCGCTCTTACGACATGACCGCACTGACAGATGAGGTGGTGGAGTAGCCTTTTACTACAGGAATATTTTAAAACGCAAGATTATCTGCACCTCCGACCCAAGCCTTCCCCTGCGACCTGAGTATATGTTTGTTAAACTCGACTGCAATAAGAAAGTATTAATAGGAATTGTATATAAGCCACCTAATACAAATATTAGACAAATGGGGGACTTCAAAGCAGCTTTAACAGATCTTATCTCAGTCTACGAAGATGTCATAGTCATGGGCGACTTTAATACTGACTTGTTAAAACAAACCAGTAAATCCGGTAAGTTGCATCATATATTCCATGCTCTAAACATGGAAAACCTACCACTTAATGCTACAAACCATGTCTTCTATCCTGACCACTCGACTCGCATATTAATTGACCTTATAATTGGAAATCAACGCCAGAAAGTCATTAAGCACGGACAGATCCCAGTTCTTGGGATTTCAACTCACGACTTACTGTACTTAAGAGACATAAAACATATTGAATTAGATGACCTACGCAATGATGCATATAACCAAATAGCTTAATATGATAATAGTGGAAACTCTCCTCACTTAGCACGCAGAGCAGCGGCGACAGCACGTAGTGCTGCCATCTAGCGGCTCGCAGGGAACACTAACATAACGCGCCATTCAAACACTACACATTTCGACTTCCAACCCAACGAAATACTGATTTTAAGACGTTTGCGTCGTTCTTGTAACATAATATAGGGAAGGAAAAAGGTGGATGTTGATCTGAATGAAGCAGTGATAAGAATAAAACAAATGTATTATCAAATTAAAACATTAGATCGTCATGTTATGACTAGGGCCTACAGTCTTCAAGAGCAAATCACACATGCAATATCTTTTTAAACTTGGTATTTTTACAGGCAATATTTTTCACTGTTGAATCATAGGTTATATTCACATATGCCTTTGAAATAGGACTTTGAAATACTTGTCAGTCAGTAATTTTACACAGCTGTTACATAAGCCTACACTATATTCATTCAATGACAAAAACCTGTCATTTAATTTTCTTCTAATCCCATCTTTGCTTTCTAACAAAAACTAAAAAGAAACTATATTCCGAAACATAATTTTAGAATTGTCATACTTTTTCATTTCTATGTGCAAGTTTCCCATCATCATCATCATCATCTGTTTACCCTCCAGGTTCGGTTTTTCCCTCGGACTCAGCGAGGAAACCCACCTCTACCGCCTCAAGGGCAGTGTCCTGGAGCTTCAGACTCGTGGTCGGGGGATACAACTGGGGAGTATGATCAGTACCTCGCCTGGGCGGCCTCACCTGCTATGGTGAACAGGGGCCTTGTAGGGGGATGGGAAGATTGGAAGGGATAGGCAAGGATGAGGGAAGGAAGCGGCCGTGGCCTTAAGTTAGGTACCATCCCGGCATTCGCCTGGAGGTGAAGTGGGAAACCACGGAAAACCACTTCGAGGATGGCTGAGGTGGAAATCGAACCCACCTCTACTCAGTTGACCTCCCGAGGCTGAGTGGACCCCGTTCCAGCCCTCGTACCACTTTTCAAATTTCGTGGCAGAGCCGGGAATCGAACCCGGACCTCCGGGGGTGGCAGCTAATCACGCTAACCACTACACCACAGAGGCGGCTATCATTATCATAAAATGACAATACATCCCTACACTCAGCATGGAGAAATTTGCTACATACCCAGCCCATGACATAATTGTCTGCATTTTTCCTGTATTATATCATAGTCATAATCAGTTACCTGATCACTTAACTCACACTGTCGAGTGACATTAGCATCAAACTTGCACTTCATCACATCATTATGAGTCAGTAGAAAGTCTGCAACATCAGATTCACAATTGCTGTCATCAGAAGCACAGATGAATTGATTTATCATAACACTCCTTATGGCACTGCGAAATTTTGTTGCATCTGGAGTTACATTGTTACCTCCTCTTGCTCTGATGATGGAAAAAATGTTTTCAATGCAGTTCTGTGTGAGCCTCCTTGTTAGCAAATAATGAAAACCATAATCACTATATAATTCAGACGACAATAGTTTCAGTGCAGAAATATTGTCTATCCAACCCTGAATACAGAGAGGGTTGCCTTCGCGGTTATTCAAAACTTTGAGTTGTTTTAGACAATCACAAATTTCATCCAGCTTTTTCATATGCCCTGAGTCATTGTTTAAGGGTCTCCTGTACTCTTTGGGGCTACTGAGACTTCAAGAATTAAAAATATCAGACAAAATATCACACATTTCTATAAACTCTGCAGTGTTTGCAGCACTTGATTGCAAAGAATTGAATGACACATGAACTAGCATTCCAGAAGCTACAGAATGGCTGAGGACCCTGGTGGCTAAACATACCCTCATACCTTTCATCTAAATCTGTCCTTCTGCTCTTCACCCACTGAGTACACCTAAAAATCGATTAAATTCATAGGTTTAATCATAACAATATTTAAAAGAAAGTATGTTCTCATAAATAGAAAAAAATACCGGCACGTAAACATTAACAGGTAGGCCTATACTCACAGCACTTTGTTGTTAGGAAATCTGTAAAACGGCTTGCGATCACTTTGTCTTCTGTAATGAAAACACCCATACACAGCACAAATAACTCTTCTTCCTGCCATTTCCAAAATCGTGATACATAACAAGCACAAAACTATCTGAAGTACAAATAATTCACTTCTGGCATACACAGCTGACAGCAGTAGCAAGAGTAGTTAGCCTCTCGAACCGCTAGATGGCACGCAGAAGCGGTGTCGCCAGTTTCTCGCTGGAGTTTCCACTATTATCATATTAAGCTATTTGATATAACTTACCGTGGGATGACATACGTAATCTTCATGACATTGACTCAAAAGTAAACAGATTAAACTCTTAAGTGCTGAACTTGTATGACAAACGTGCTCCAGAGAGGCGGGTAAAATTTACCCGCTCCTCTTCTCCTTGGCTGATGACCGAGATAAGATCTGCTATGGCCAGCCATGACCATTGGTTCAGACAGTTCAGACGAACGCGTGACAAGGATGACTTTGAGCAATACAGGAAACTGAGAAACATAGTTAAACAGCTAATTAGAAACAACAAATGCCACTACTTTCAACAGTTAGCAGGAAAAAATAATTTAAACCAAACATGGAAGAAGCTACGATCTTTGGGCATAGGCAAAGCCGTAGAAGAGCACATTCCCACCATATCTCTAGATACGTTAAATAATTACTTTTCTCAGCCTAAGTCGGACCAGTTCCATTACAGGCTAATCCCACAAACTTAGCATGCCGTTCCGAGCGCAACCAGTTCTCTTTCCACACCGTTAGCGCAAATGATGATAAACGTGTGCTGTACTCTATCACTTCCTATGCGACAGGTAATGACGGTATCTCGATAAAATTAATTAAAAACATCATCGGTGCTGTACTGCCAATACTGACTCACGTATTCAACCACTGCCTGACCAATGGAGTATTCCTAATGTTTGGAAAGACGCACTAATAGGGCCAATCCCAAAAAACGCTACCTTAGATTCTCCAACAGATTACCACCCCTCGCGAAAGCACTCGAACGTCTGATTCATGCACATATCACTGTATACCTGACCCAGAATTCTCTCCTTGACCCTTTTCAATTCGGCTTTAAAAAAGGACATAGTACCACGACAGCATTGCTCCAGGTTACGGACGATATCAGACATGCAATAGACCAATGATGTGACTGTAGCAACACTACCGGGCGAGTTGGCCGTGCGCGTAGAAGCGCGCGGCTGTGAGCTTGCATCCGGGAGATAGTAGGTTCGAATTCCACTATCGGCAGCCCTGAGGATGATTTTCCGTGGTTTCCCATTTTCACACCAGGCAAATGCTGGGGCTGTACCTTAATTAAGGCCACGGCCGCTTCCTTCCAACTCCTAGGCCTTTCCTATCCCATCGTCGCCATAAGACCTATCTGTGTCGGTGCGACGTAAAGCCCCTAGCAAAAAAAAAATGTAGCAACACTACTAGACCTAAGCAACGCCTTTGACACAGATAGCGCTGGGTTACTACTGCTAAAACTCCGTAGTCTCAACTTTAAGGAGACATCTCTTAAATTTTTTAGCTCCTATCTTACTGACCGTTGGCAACGAGTATCAGTGGGAACAATGTACTCAGGATGTCATAACAAGTCAAGAGGTGTCCCGCAGAGGTCGATTTTGGGCCTTTTTTGTGAACGACATTGAAATATAGCAAGTACCATATCTATGCAGATGATCTTCAGATTACCACTCATATCCACAAGACATAGATGTAGCCATTGACAAAGTAAATTTTGACTTACAACGAATGAATGACTATGCCAAAAATAACAGCTTGTTAATAAATCTTAGCGAAACTCAGACTAGATTGATTGATTGATTGATTGATTGATTGATTGATTGATTGATTGATTGATTGAAACCGTAGTACAGGCTTTCGGGAAGCTAAATATTCATTTATAGGAAGGGGAGTTAGGGATTGGAATAACTTACCAAGGGAGATGTTCAATAAATTTCCAATTTCTTTGAAATTATTTAGTAAAAGGCTAGGAAAGCAACAGATAGGGAATCTGCCACCTGGGTGACTGCCCTAAATGCAGATCAGTATTGATTGATTGATTGATTGATTGATTGATTGATTGATTGATTGATTGATTGATTGATATTATATTTGGTACCAAAAGAAACCTTAACTTATTAAAAAGTAGACATGTACCCCCAATTATTTTAAATAATACTGTCGTGCCCTATTGTGCATCAGTAAGAAACTTAGGTGTTATAAAGACAGAGACACTAAATTGGACTGAACAAGTGACAAATACATCCCGTAAAGTGCAGAAATCTTTTTTTCCTGTCAAACGCTACTCTACCATATGTCCAAAACATCTTGAAATACAACTGGTAAAATCCCTAATCTTACCAATTCTAGACTACTGCGACACTGTGCTTACAGACATAATAAAGACAGTAACAAGATGCTTGAACACCGGGCGAGTTGGCCGTGAGCGTAGAGGCGCGCGGCTGTGAGCTTGCATCCGGGAGATAGTAGGTTCGAATCCCACTATCGGCAGCCCTGAAGATGGTTTTCCGTGGTTTCCCATTTTCACACCAGGCAAAATGCTGGGGCTGTACCTTAATTAAGGCCACGGCCGCTTCCTTCCAACTCCTAGGCCTTTCCTATCCCATCGTCGCCGTAAGACCAATCTGTGTCGGTGCGACGTAAAGCCCCCTAGCAAAAAAAAAAAAAAAAAAGATGCTTGAACGGAGTTTAAACACCTGTATTCGATTTATATTTAAGCTGCGATATGATTCTCACATTTCACCTTATTATAGGGAGTTGTCATGGCTTCGTGTTCACGAGCGTCGCAGTCTTTGCATGGAGTTCTGAACTCAGGTGTACCGAATTATCCCTCATCAAATTTTAATTACCTCTCCTCCTATCATAACCACGATACACAATCTGGCTCCTGTTTAACAATATATCTCAGTCACTCCAGGATTTATAACCGCTAGGCTGTGGAATACCCTCCCTGCTACCATTAGGGATTTACGTTCTCATAGGAGATTTAAGATCGATTGCCGAAATCACTTGCTGAATACCTCTAGCTGACTTGTTTGATGTGCGTAGTGTGAATGAGTGTGTGAATGAGCTTATTTTCATAAAAATTAGAAATGTATTTGCTAGTAGGTTTTTACTGTGTTTCCTTCTTTTATTATTACTAGTGTTAGTTTTAAAATTATTACATGTTCATTTATATTGTCATGTTGTACATTTCATAATTATTTATTTTATTACTATCTTCATATTTGCTATTAGTACTATATTATTTTTAAAAAAGATTTGTTGTATTTAAAAAATTATATGTATGTTAATTATTTTAAATGTTGTGGTTAAGTGTAAGAGAGGGCCTTGAGCCCTAACTTCGCCACGAATAAAGACAAATTACTTACTGCATGTTAGGCCCTCTGGTCTGGGTAGTTACTTGTTGCTTGGTGGTGTTATTTGTAAAAGATGACTCCTTCACCTTTTTGCAATGAAGAACACAATGTGTTGTTCATTGTCCCTCAGCTGTTTGTACAAAAACGGGCACATGGACAGAGTTGTAGGTATTGATTATTTCAAACTTCTCGAGACTTCTTTGTACTTCACTGGCCATATTGCATGTATTTTATACAATGATGTCACCTCTTGCCAGAGATTTGCAGGGGTTAATAAACTGTAGAAAAGCCTCCAATCTCACTGTAATATAGACTGAAGTTCATTTTGAATACAATGTGTATTTAAAATTTAGAATTGGATCGAGGGTATTTTCCTTAGACCTAATGTTTAACTTATTCATTATGGGTGGGAACTAGCTTACACTTAACTGTTCTGGTTATAAGTGAGATGTAGTTTACATTTGCCAGATTAGTGAAGCATATGGTACCTATCCCTACTTTATGCTTGCCCATACTGATTTAGTACGTGAATCTGGGTTTTCCAAAATGCATCTGGAAACATCTTTTTTTCAGAAATTATATGAAGTTTGATCAATTATTATTTTGGGTACAGTATATTGAGGTCAGTACTTTTAGTGCAGCTGATGTCTATAAACATACAAGAGCATTCTTTCGCTACATTTATTTGCATTGTTTTGCTAAATTTGGCCTTCCTAGACATCGTTGGAATATTATTCTACTGTTCAGTCAGCAGGACTGGATAGAACAGAAGTGGTTTTCTCCTAAGTACTTGACGAAGGGTTCTGCTTCTAAATGTGATCTACTGTCATATTCACATACCCATTTAGTCAAATGTTTGATGAATCAGGTGAGTGGGTTTTTAACAGAGACTTGAAACTATTAATACTTTGTTGTGAAAATGTTGTATAAATAAGTGTAAAATTATATATGTTGTTTTGTATTCTTCATTAGACTCAAGACCCTCCCTCTCCACTGCTACCTATATTATCCATCGTTTCCCTAGTAAGGTATCGTGAGCACGTATGTGTATTCTCGCTGATGTGAACTTGATGTCAAAGTTTCTTTGTGTTTTTCCTGTGTATATTTCTGTTTTGCCCTTGCTGTGGTGAAATGTGCAAATTATCTTTCCCACGTCCTAACCTCTGCAGTCTTGTTGATGTTGCATGTTCTTGAGTGGTGGCTCTGGCAAATTCTTGTCATTATATTAAACACATTCCATTTGTCTTGATTGAAGAAGTAAGGTGTTGGCAGAAGTAGAAGTAAGGTGTTGGCAGAAGTAATCTCTGTATAGAGAAGTAAAGTATGGGGATAACTAATAATAATATTGGTTGTATGTCCAACTAACTACTTTTGTGGTTTTTGGAGACGCAGAGGTTCTGGAACTTTTGTCCCAAAGGAGTTCTTTTACGTACCAGTAAGTCCGCTAACACAAGGCAGGATTAGTTGAACCCCTTCAAATACCAGCCAGGATCAAACCTGCCAACTTGGCTCTACCATCTGAGCTACTCAGCCCAGCATTGAGATTTAAACCATAGCAAATATAGTAGAAGTCCACTATAGCAAGTACAGGATATAGCGAGAACTCTGTTATAACGACAGCTTTTGTCTGTCCCTTGGAAATTCCTATATTTAACTGTGTATTATTATCCTTCGGTTGCAGCGAGAACCTTATCACTTGATGCATCCGTTATTACGAGCGATTGAGCATGCGTAATTTTTTCCATTATCAATATTAATGCACTCCAGTGATTATGTTGAATGTGATTGATCATTTTCGATATAGATTTTTTGCTATGTGCACTAGCGAACTCTCTCATCGACATTCAAACTCAAAGGAGATATCGGAGTCAATTAGTAATACTCGTCGACTAGTGTTCTATAAGCACAATTCGAAATAAAAGAGAACATGTTTTCTTAATAAAGGCGTAAATAACGTGGCCGATAGCAGTAGTTAACTCATTAAAAATAAAGGCTGAACTAAAAAATTGCTTAATTTTAAAACTATGTTCTGAAATTAAGTAAGAATGTGATTCACCTCAAAATACGGTGCAGAGTGGATGACTGATTTTGGAGCTTAGTTTATTCAGTAAAACCTCGTTGGGCGTTTCTACAGGGGACAAGGAAAGATAATGCGTTAAGCAAGAAAACATACTATTGAATACACGAATAAAAACTATCCAACATGAATATATGTAAACACTAGACATGTTTTTTCCCCGACATGCATGCATTTTACGTTGTGTATGCATGGGTATAGTGAAAGATATGGGCTACCTAACATTTCTAAAGATGCGCTGAGAGTATTGAAAGGCGTGAAAAAGACAAGAGAAAAAATATGAAAACCTTTTCCAGTGTATTCCAAAGGTGTGTCAAACACCTGGCAACAAATATAAAAACATTTGCTGTGGGGTCCCATAAAAGTATCAGTGCTTTATTGCAGATCACATGCTTTCTAAAACAAATGTCATCTGAAGCGTTATATTTCGGACCAGAGGGTTAAACATTGTTTTCTGGTCACGCTCTTCGACCATGAATTGTTTGAAGATTAAACTCAGCCATGTGCAAGAAAAATTACTTTGACCATCATCTTAAATGCAACAACACTTCGATCAACTCGAATCAAAACGCGAAGATACGAGTTTCAGCATGCGCTCCACCATTGAAAGATGTGGGTACCTGTCCACTTCCTGCGTTTTGTCTTCATTAGTAAGCGATTTCACAATATTTTCAGTATCTATAACATGGCTACAAGAAGACAAAATATGCTAGTCAACTTCACACGATTATCTTCCTAATCCGTACGTAGTCTATCATGCCAAAAATATTCACTACCCTTCACTGTGTCACTCAACACTTAATGAATTTCTAACTTCAGAATAGAATGTGAAATACAAACACAAACAGGCGTACTGGGTTATTCAGCAATATTGGTGAAAACCAGAAAGTAAAACTGGCGTTTCCTGGGGTTATTGGCTTACTTCCTGGAGCTATAATTTACTCTCTAAATTTCCGGAATTCAAGACCATTTCCCATTTTCGCATTACTTTCCTCGATCTGGCTCCTGTGGCAAGGGCTGTAATCTGTGTTGGAAATCAAGGTTCCTTTCACAAGGGATGACAAATAATTTCAGGGCTGGGAAAAATTTTATAGTACTCACCAGTAGTAATGAAAAATGTTCACGCGATAAATGAGGTATGTTTAAATAGATTTAATATTATGTGAATCAGGACTTCAAATATACAACGTACTAAGCGAGAAATAGTCTTAATGAGGAATGCTCTGCTAGGTTTCACTGTATTTTCTCGCGTCTGGTCAAATTTAGGAACGGCTATTCCCGAGCAGTTTTCATGTTACATATAAGTTTAAGTTAGGTTAGGTGACTCTGTTTGAATTTTGAAATACTGAAACGTTTGCCATAGCAGCCACTGGAGTGATGCTACTCCAATTTTTCAGAATGAAATTGAACATACACATTCATGTTGTCCCGGAATTAGAAAAATACCTTACAAGTAAGCCGTAGCATAGAAATCTGCGAAAACACAAGTTTTTGAACAAACGGATTGCTGTTATTAATTCTCGCTATAACTGACTTCTACTGTATTTATTTCTCATTATTTTGTTAGAACAAGTGCATATCATTCAGCAATGTACCATGGCAGTATTTCGAAGTTAGATTTAACTGTTGCAGAATCTGGGTCTTTTAGATACTTAGGATCATCGTAAGTGTAATAGAGATATTTCCAGATTGGGTAAAATTTCTGTTGACCAGTCATGAAGGATAGGTTAGGTATCCAACATGGTGCAGCACAGACAGCGCCACAGATAATAAGGATTGCCAATGTCTGCAAAGTAAGAGAAGACAACAGCATTGGTCAGTACAAGATCATTAGCCCGGAGCCATGAGCCCCCAGGTTTGGGCAGTGAAGTGACCAACAGGCCTCTAGCATCCTCTGGTGTCCTGTTAGAATATGACGAAAAGTGAAGTTATCGGTACACACCATGACAAATTCTAACTGCACAGTTTTTTTTTTTTTTTTTTTACCCAGTGTGGCAGCCCTGTTAGCACACTTGATGCAAGCTCTATCAGTGACAATAGAAAAATTGTCTTCATCACAGCTGGTCAATAGCAACACAGAAAATTGTCACGTTTCTCAGATCTAGTCTCCATTGTAATTCTTCTGTACTGTATTACTTGCAGCATTGTTGGTATTCCTATCTTAAATATTATATCCTTTTGTGCTGTCCCACAGTTGTGTACTTGTTGAATTAAATGTGAAGGAATAGATAAACCCGTTTATTTCGGTCCATGTAACTCAAACTCCCTTTAGTAAAAAAAATAAAAGGCACACCTTGCTAAGAATATGCGTATCAGCAGACAGAAATTATTCCAAATTCCTCACACTGCTTCAAGCCTCGTGCTGAAAATTCACTGGCTGGGAAAAGAAACCAACTTAAATTTCCTTACAATTTTTTTAAGTTCAAACGTAATTTACGATGGAGTAATGCATGTTTTAAGTGTCCAGCTCCATGGCTAAATGGTTAGTGTGCTGGCCTATCACTGTTAAGTATGCTTTTATTGTTTTACTAGCTGATGTACCCGTGCTTCGCTACGGAATTCTACATTGTATGCAGAATTCTAGGTTAGGTAGTGTACACGTTGTGAGCAAGATTCTCTTAAATTGTATAGCTCTTAACGGTACCCTAGAAACGCGACGGGAGGTCACCAAACATCTTTTCTCATATGAAGCATGAAGGAATTTTCACTGTAATGGTAGACCCAGTTTCATACCGTCAGTCACAATCAGGTTGGGATATTTTCATTATAATGCCTTTTTGCATTCTCAGAAAGACTGTCTTAGTGGTTTTCCTAACTGAAATGAACATACAATGACGTCAATAGGAATGGCGCGATTAAAAGCAATGCTTTCATATTACGAAATACTCGTTCAAATGAAACGCCACACAATTTCTCACTTTTAACGAACAGGACTACGCTGCCTATCTAAGTCCAAAGTTCCAGACCTGGAATGACCAAACCGCAGACAGCCGTGATCCATGAACACTCTTGGGCTTTCTTCGGTGGGGAGAGGGTTGAATAGTGGAGACTCTCAGGGCAAAACCTATGCCCTATTACTATTGTTTCCTAGGAGTACCCGATAAGTCGGAAAATATCAATTCACTACAATGGCAGTGGAAAAATCTGACTTGAAGGCAAATTTTTCCTCCAAGCCAGAAGAGAAATCCCTCTTCACTGCTAGTTTGGAATAAATTGAATGTAGAATTTAATAACAGTGAAAAGAAAGAAGCTTTCCTTAAGAAACGGCTCTTTTCAGAGTTGAATTTTGAGTTATTTAGTGAATAGTGTAGTGCTATAATTAGGAAAAGGCCTAAATTGTTATTCTAGACCAGGCCATACTACTACTACCACCACAACCACCACCACCACCACCACTAAGTGAGGCTCTGCCTTAAGTATGCACACTGCTCATTCAAAACAGCGCGTCAGAGTAGGGATCGAATAGCTGAAATACTATGATGAACCAGTGTGTTACGTACCAGCTGTATCAGAAAATGTATGAACCAGAGGAATGGGATGCTAAAGAAGAAAGTTTTCTAACTCCCCGGCTATTTCCTGCCAATATTCAGTCAGGCTGTTATACTCGGTACGCAGCAGTAATCCTATCTATCGGAGTTGAGAGGCAGCATAAGAGACAAAGAACATCACAATAAACAATGGTCAATTTAATGTTATTGTTGATCAATGTTATGCACTTTCAATATTATAGGCCTTCATATTTCGTTTTCTTCCGACTCTGAAATACCACTCTCATCATAGTCGGTACGGTAAAACTGAATAAAAGATAAATGATCGGAAATTGTATTCTTTATAATTTTTTAATATTGTACTTTTCAATAGGACCAATAACATTGGTATTTAAAAATTACATTTTAGGCACCTTCCCCTAAACTACAATTTCATCCAGGATGAATAAAATTGTTTATAGCTTAGACTGTAGTTTCTTATTCTCCGACTCTATATACCGATCTTCATTAAATTCTGTTAACCCATTTTCTCGTGGCTCGGCGTTGATATGGACTTAGCAACAAAAGATACAAATTCATGAATATCTGTGTTATCACAGCCGGTACGGTAAAATGTATAAGACATAAATGGTCAGAAATTTAATTCTGTATAACTTCGGTTATGTAGTATTTATCGATACAACAACTAATAATATAAATATTTGAGAATTACATTTAGGCCTTCCCCTAAACTACCATTTCACTCATCGTAAATAAACTTACTTATAGCTTAAATTATAGTGGCTCATTCTCCGACTTTGCATACCAATTTTCAATGAAATAGGACCACTAATAATGTAAATATTTAAAAATTAAATTTTAGGCCTTCCCCTAAACTACCATTTCACTTAGCGTGAATATAATTATTCATAGGCTAGATTGTAGCAACATATTCCTCGACTTTGCATACCAATTCTTATTAAGATAAGACTACTAAAAACATAAATATTTGAAAATTAAATTTTAGGCCTTCCCCTAAACTACCATTTCTATCAGCGTGAATAAAATTATTTATGGCCTAGATTGTAGCGACTTACTCCCCGACTTTGCATACCGATTTTCATTAAATTCTCTTTGGCCGTTTTCTAGTGATGCGTGGTGTACATACAGACAGGCAGAAATTACGGAAATGTAAAAAGTGCATTTCCAGGTTACTGTGGACATGACCGATACAGAAATACCATTCTTTTCAAATTCTGAGCAATGTACAGACTAAACTCTTATTTTATATATATAGATTGTCTGCATTAGCTAGTGATGAGATGCATGGGCCTTCTAATGGTGCACTTTCACAAACTACGAAAGATCTTTTTCAAAACCAAGTATTTTTCCGTGCTGAACATCTGCTATGCAATATTGCTTCATTGCCTTGCTTCAGGTTGGAAAGTGTAACAGCGATCAACAATGGTTAGTGTGTAATTTGAACGTTACGTTTAGTTGAAAGCATGCCTCTTAACACCCACAGATGCTGCAAAAACTGTCGCCCTTATTGATGATGGGTGCAGCCTCTCTTACGCTGTCGCTACAATAGGTGCTCTGCACAGTGTGACACAAGAGGCAGTGAAACAGTTTCAGAAAATGCACAGTTACTCCAGAAGGCCTGGATCTGGCAGAAAAGGGAAGACTTTGGCCTGAAATGACTGATTTCTAGTTATCCAGGTTATAAGAGATGCTATACAACTGCAGTTGAAGCACAGAATCAACTCTTGTATGTGCAAGCTGCGAACATGAGTGAAACGACTGTTCAGTGATACCTTAGGGAACAAAATCTCACAACCTGCTGCAGAACAATCTGCCCAAACAGCTGCAAACCACCAGTCTCGCTCATCAGTACGCCCAACGGACCATGGAGCAAAGTGTTCTCAGGCGAGTCTTATCTTCTCTGAAATCTTCATATGGTAAGGAAAGAAAATAGTATGGATATCATCTGGAGACCAGGAGTTAGACAAGGCTGTAATCTTTCACCTTTGCTGTTTGTAGTTTATATGGATCATATGCTGAAAGATATAAAATGGCAGGGAGGGATTCAGTTCGGTGGAAATGTAGTAAATAGTTTGGCCTATGCTGACAACTTGGTCTTAATGGCAGACTGTGCCGAAAGCCTGCAGTCTAACATCTTGGAACTTGAAAATAGGTGCAGTGAGTATGGTATGAAAATTAGCCTCTCGAAGACTAAATTGATGTCAGTAGGTAAGAAATTCAACAGAATTGAATGTCAGATTGGTGATACAAAGCTAGAACTGGTCGATAATTTCAAGTATTTAGGTTGTGTTTTTTCCCAGGATGGTAATATAGTAAGCGAGATTGAATCAAGGTGTAGTAAAGCTATTGCAGTGAGCTTGCAGTTGCGATCAGCAGTATTCTGTAAGAAGGAAGTCAGCTCCCAGACGAAACTATCTTTACATCGGTCTGTTTTCAGACCAATTTTGCTTTACGGGAGCGAAAGCTGGGTGGACTCGGGATATCTTATTCATAAGTTAGAAGTAACAGACATGAAAGTAGCAAGAATGATTGCTGGTACAAACAGGTGGGAACAATGGCAGGAGGGCACTCGGAATGAGGAGATAAAGGCTAATTTAGGAATGAACTTGATGGATGAAGCTGTACGCATAAACCGGCTTCAGTGGTGGGGTCATGCGAGGCGAATGGAGAAGGATAGGTTACCTAGGAGAATAATGGACTCTGTTATGGAGGGTAAGAGAAGTAGAGGGAGACCAAGACGATGATGGTTAGACTCTGTTTCTAACGATTTAAAGATAAGAGGTATAGAACTAAATGAGGCCACAACACTAGTTGCAAATCGAGGATTGTGGCGACGTTTAGTAAATTCTCAGAGGCTTGCAGACTGAACGCTGAAAGGCATAACAGTCTATAATGATAATGTATGTATGTATCATCTGGAGAGTAGTATGCAGAGTGCATATTCTCCATTAGGACACATTTGGCTGAGACTCTGTGATGGTTTAGGACTGCATCTCCATGGAGGCTCAGACAGAATTAGTTATAAACAAAAATTATGATTAAGTTTTAGGGAAAGTATAGATATTTTACTTGTCTTAAAATTAGTTTAAATGATCTGATTTTGTGTGTCCCAAGTTCATAAATGTGTAATCTCTTGAGTACAATAACACATGTGTTCTTTCTAGGATTACTTCATAATTTACATTTCAACATGAATCTTTTTTCAAGTGATCAGATTTTTGGTAGTTTAGACCTCTTTTGTATTTTTCTGTCCTTGTCCTAGAGTCTATACAAACAAAAATCTTTGAGTTCTGTTCAAAATACGTAATGCAGACCAATTAACACATTCACTACCATACATGTCAATTGACATTCACTGTTTTAACTGCCATCAGCACCAATCACATCTATTCATGTTTTAAAACATTGATTCAAAGGTAGCTGCTTATATTTACCACTTTGGCATTCAGTTGTAGCAAAACTTTCAATATTGATCAGTGAATCTTTGATTTATCGATTTTTGTGCTTAGTTTGATAGTTTGAATTAATTATATCATTTTCTAAAGTCAAATGAGATTGAACTTGTAGATCTTAGTAACAAGCGATGAACTTGACTACCTCTGCATATAATTGGTGACTTAAAAGGCTTGTTAATTCTGAAGAAATTAATAATGCTTTGGAAGAAATAGTTGCAGGTAACATTTCAGATGAAATGAAATGGCTTTTAGTGCCGGGAGTGTCCGAGGACAAGTTCAGCTCGATAAAATTTTAATGCCAGCTGATGCAGTGACTGATAAAGTGAAGTAATTTTTAGGCATCTGGTTGCTTACAGGTGTTGCAAACAAACCTAAAGTACTTTAGAAAGGTATTGATCTACCTCACACATATCTTTTGTAAAACTATGTCAAGTAGCAGAATTAATGTAATCCTAAAATTTTTGAACATTTCACTGAATTCTGTCCACTAGTTGTATTTAGAAACTAAGTTGTAAATATAACTTTGTAAAAATAGTAAGAAATTGACAAAAATGACTGGTTCAGGGAGATCTGACACGCACCACTGAACATGGCAGTGGTACAACTCTTAGCACTAATTAGAAGAGATCCAGTACTTTTCAAACAATGAAGGAACAGCAGGAGGAAGGAAATGCGCACAGAGGGTATGAAAATGAGACACTCTTGGTCGCAAAGCTAATACTTGCAGGATCAGAAAAAAAAAGGAGTTGATGAAGGGAGGACATCAAAGTGAGGAGCCTAACAGAAGGAAGTGGAAACAATGCCAGGACTCAGCTAAGGGCCCCGTGGCCACCAACCTACGTTCCCTGGTCAAGAGCCCGTGGAATACTCCTTATAGTCGCCTCTTAGGACAGGCAGAGCAGGAATGGCAGTGAATGTGTTGAGCACAAGATCATTTAATTAACTAAAGAACTTGTTCCTTCCGAGAATGCTACAGTTCTGCAAAGAAGTTTTTGCTTCATGCTGTTGTACGATATCGTGGAAAATAATACTTTTTTCTGTTTTATTGGTAGGACTTTATGTTAGTCGTTGCATGCCAGCTGCCACTGCTCTTCTCTGTCAGTGTATTAGTACTGCCCCCCTGTATTAAGGAGATGGTTGGAGCTACAAATAGAATTTCACTTCTACCAAACTTGTAGAGCTATGAACAATTGAGTATTGCTGGAACTGATTTCAGGTCTTGTCTCTTTATGTTGGTACATTAATGAGGCTGTACCTCCAAAAAAAAACCAACAGGAAGCCTGTGCAGACGTAAAAGTAAGATTGCTTGATCACCTTGAAATGTGAGTCTGATTATGCAGCACTTAATGTTCTAGTGGATCAAGGTGTGGACTATAATTGGTGGAATTCATTAAATGACAGGACATTGTATTTCTGTTTCAGTATGCTGTTCTGGCCTGCTTAGGTCTCTACGTTCTTGTACATCGGGAGTAATAGTGTGCCCGTGGTGAACAGAGGAAAGAAGAAAATCAAGCATTTAACTTCATTATTGACATGTCGCCAAGAGATTTTAAAGGAAAGGTACTTAAGAATGTACCACACTGGGCAAGCACTTTTTTCCAGATAAATCGCCAACATCTCTAGTCGTTGTTTGGTTGTTGTTTTGACTACAGACATTGTCCAAACTCATGAAATTATTCATCACATGAAAATGATAAAAGATATTTATGATTCACCTATATGTAAGTTGTACAAACAAGACTTTTCTTCATTGATGTGCAATTTCATGAATGATAGTACATTCATCAGTGGTGGGTTTCTTCTCTAATTTGTTGTGGATGTCTCCTTTCTGGCAAGTGTGGACAATTTGATGTCTCATTGAGGATTTTTTTTTTCTAAATGAAACTTTTTGTATTAGAGTATGACTGATGTAATTTTTTAAATGAAAATATCTTGTTGAATAAGATGTTCTTGTTTGGTAACTGCATTTTTGATTGTGCTGCAGTGAAATATATACAGATTTAATTATAGGTATTATAAGCAGTAAGTAGGCTTGCTTCCGCCTTGGGTATCTGTACCATCAACTGAGATATAACATTAAGATTTGTCCGATGCCTCATGCGTTATTAATTGTAGACCATCATCGAGCCTTTTCCTTTCTTAACACGTTCGCGGCCAATGACACGTGCATCATGACCCCACCTTCATGTAGTGCCGGTGACAACACGTGCGTCACACTCTGCACCCTATATTAAAGCTTGTATTTCTGCCAGAGCCTATGTAAATAAGCGGACCTGGACCTCTTATCTGTGCATTGTTAAGATGATGATAAACATATGCTCCGTCTGGGCATCAGGTTAATTGTTAGTTACTATAATTGTAGTCGTTACAATTTTGCATAATTTTCTGTGATATCAACAGAGAACAGTGAGGTTGCAGGGCCTTCTCAGCGGAAGAAACACCACCTCCTAGGCTCCCAGAATCTATCATAATGCCTACAGGAACACATTTACACATTTTGCCAGTAAATGTGTGGCAATGGAGAATGGGCATAGATCGCAGAAGCCGTGCAGGCAGTATTAGAAGGGGGTAACGGCACATGCTCTACTGCAGAGAATGTCCAGAACATCCAGGCTTGTGTCTTGAGCAATATTTTGTGGAATTCTGCAAAAGACAGAAATAATTGACTCAAACAATGCCCTATCTACCTGTGTTTGTTGCAGCACACCGTTAGAGACTACTGCATTGACTAGGTTCATGATACAGCAGTTGTTCACACAGCAATAACACGGATTTTACCACGCAGCATTATTGCCAGAAATTTTTTAAAGAAAGTGTTTATCTGTTGTAGGAAAGTTTAGGAATACCTACAACCGAACAAAACCTTCTTGCTCAGTTTCCACTTCATTACCTGACATGACGCATATGCTACATCGAATGGCACTGCAGACGAAAAGCTCATCGGTAGTGCTGTTGACGCACCATGTGTACCATGGCTCTCATGCACAGAAATATTATTGAAATAATTCAAATGATGTAATATTGTTAAGGACATTAGAAGTAATCTCTGTTTAAGTATTGCAGTACGGCAGTAATGGTTACCCATAACCATGCGGCCGCGAGCGTGTTAACTAACATTGATGCAGTAGACTGTGATTTCTCAAGTTTTAAATATTTGCACTTTTTTTTCCTGTTCTGATCCCACTAGTGAATTTACTATGGTTTGTATAAAACAGTCCAGTATGATCCTTAACCCTAGAACTGCAGACTGTCTCCAAAGGAGACAGTGTACTGTTTCATCGAGTGCAATTGTCTCCCAGAGACGGTTCAAATGTAGGTTTATTGTAAAACACCAGATGGTATTAATATCAAGTCATGCTGGTTCTGGATAGTTTTATCTTTCGTTTTGAAAGCTTTGAAAAACAAATGATTATCGTAGGCCATTTTCTGCAGAAGTGGAAGTACTTTCATATTGACATTGAGGTTGCATTGATCAGAATTGCAGCCAACATGATGTTTTTCTTCTGTAACTAACAGAAATTGAACAGAAATAATTGAAAACTGGTTGTTGAGAATGAAAAAAGACACTTTGAACTTTGCATCATTTTTTTTAAATGTATTGTAAATTCCTTTTTTTACTGCTGGAAAATCAATCATTTTTTGTTAAAGATATTTTATAAAAGTACTTTTTTATTAATAATTCAAAATAATGATTATTTATTGTTATCAAAATTTTACAGATCAGTCTTTCAGCTTTATATGTATATATATGTATTTTTATGATGTATATGACACGGTTAAGTTATGATTATGATATGCTTTCAGACACTGTTTTCTTTTATTCTGTGCATTGTGGAAAGTTACTGCAGCATTTGACAGATAAACCTGAAGCAGTTCTAGGGTTAATATTTATATCATCCATAGGTGGAAATGTAGTAAGCAGTTTGGCATATGGCGATGACTTGACAGATTGTGTTGAAAGCTTCAGAATAGTTGCAATGAGTATGATATGAAAATTAACCTTTCCAAGACTAAAGTAATGTCAATAGGTAAGAAACCTAAAATTGTCAGGTTGGGAATATAATTTCAAGTATTGAGGATGTGCATTCTCCCAGGATGGTAATATTGTACATGAATGAGATTGAATCAAGATACAGCAAAGCGAATGCGGTGAGTTTGCAGTTGCGATCAGCAGTATTCTGTAAGAAGGGAGTTGGCTTCCAAATGAAATTATCTTCATACCATTCTGTTTTCAGACCAACTTTGCTTTACAGGAGTGTAAGCTGGGTGGACTTAGGATATCTTATACATACCTGCCAACTTTCCCGATTTAGGCGGGAGA
The DNA here is from genome assembly GCF_040414725.1 of Anabrus simplex. Taxonomy (NCBI): domain Eukaryota; kingdom Metazoa; phylum Arthropoda; class Insecta; order Orthoptera; family Tettigoniidae; genus Anabrus; species Anabrus simplex. The sequence continues at coordinate 1,686,319,502 of NC_090265.1, read as the reverse complement.
CTCCCGATTTTCGACAGTTTCTCCCGCCTCCCGATTATTCTACTATTTCTCCCGATTTTAGCTTATTTTTTTGTGAACTCCAAACATTTGATTTCAAATCCCGCCTTTTCAGCTTTATACGCAAGTGGCCGGAAGTCCTTCGCTCATTGGCCGCTTTCAAATGAAATATCGACGTTTATTAATACGAGAAATGCACGCGAATGTGCGATGTTTATTAAAACCTGTATATCGTGACGCGAATATCGATCGTCAATCTCTCGTTCTCGCGTGCTATGCTATGTTCGTGTTCATTCGCATCAGTCTAGTCGATTCTCGAGATTAGTTGCTAGAATTTTGGAGTCGTTTTTAGTAATATTAGTGACAGAATTAAAAGATAGAGACTAGTGATTTTAGTAGCCCTTTGGAGACAGTTCTGGCAAATTTTAATTTATTGCTTGATAAATAGCATTATGCTTCTTATAATCGCGCGGGCGCATGATGCAATATATTAATCTACGCATGGCATCGAAGCGCATAACTGATTCACACGTGTGGAGCATGAGTTCATACTATTTTCGGAAGGCTTATCAGAGACCGATCATCTATCTTCTCACATACTTCATGTGAGGGAATAGAGATGTGTAATTTTTAGCCTTGTAGCCTCGTATATAGCAACATTCGGGTTTGAGGCAAGTGTTATAATAATACCATAGTACTCCTGTATTGTTTGAAGTTGTGACAGTGTTCTTATTTGTTATTAGAAGGGGTATTGAATTTAATGTGTGATTATGGGGAAGCCGTCATATAGTATGTACAAAGTTAAAGAACCGGACTGAGTGAGTTGGTGCCGTGCGGTTAGGGGCGCGCTGCTGTTGGTTTGCATTCGGGAGATAGTGGTTCGTACCCCACTATTGGCAGCCCTGAGGATGGTTTTACATGGTTTCTCTTTTTCACATCAGACAAATGTTGGGGCTGTACTTTACTTAAGGATACGGTACTTCCCACCCCTAGGCCTTTCCTATCCCATCGTCGCCATAAGACCTATTTGTGACGGTGCTAGGTAAAGCAGATTGTAAAAAAATAAAAACTAAGAAAAAACGTATTATTGGTACGTAATTTCAGAAAGTTATGTGTAAAATTGGTATAGGCCTATACAGTATCAGCAAATACATGCAACCTTTGTTGTCTGCTGTCGAGGAGCTGGATAATGAAGAATTATTTTTCTTCTGACCAGGTACGTGAATTTAATTTCTTAAATGATTAGGACTTAATTATCATTCAAATGAAGTGCAACTGGATTATGGTAGTTAATTTGATTTAGCAACTTTTAATTTAGAATTTGGTGACTTTTGGCCAACACTGGTTAGCAACACTGGTTCGAATGCTTCTATTGTTGAGTGTTCTGTTTCATATTTGTGTTCAGTGTTGTTCTGTCCTGTTCGGTTTGATGCGTGCATGTGTTTCAGTGAAGCATATCCAGTATTTATTGACGTTTTTATAGTGGGCTGAATGTTATTTGCTTTCCCAAATCCCTGAAGGTGGTTTGTTTTCGTGTTAAGTGGCTGTTTATAGATTATAATGCAAATTTTCATCATATTGTAGTGTTTTTGCCTGGTATTTTGAATTTTCACTATGGCCAAGAAATACAGTTCTGTTTTCTTGAAACAGTTTTCGGAACAGTTTCCGTGCATTATTGAATCCAGGAAAGGTCCATCTTTTGCATTTTGTACTGTTTGTCGATGTGATATTTCTGTATCACATGGTGGAAAAAGTGATGTTTCAAAACACATGGAAACAAAGAAGCACCGAGAAAATGTCAAATGTATAGACAGTAATACAAAACTAAATTTTGCTGTTAAAATTGAAGGTGATCGGGTGATAAATGCCGAATGCTTGTTTACAACATTCATTTTGGAGCATAATTTGCCACTTAATTGTGCAGATCATGCAGGTCACCTTTTCAGAAAAATGTTCCCGGACAGTGATATTGCAAAGAAATACGGCTGTGCAAGAACAAAGACTGCTGCAATTATTGGAGAAATGGCAAAGAAAGAGAAAGAAGAAATAGTAGAAACTTTGAAGAAATGGCCATTTTCTGTTTCAACTGATGGAAGTAACAAAGGAGATTGTAACCTATATCCCATTGTTGTTACTGTATATAATCAGAAGAGACAAAAAATTGAAAGCTGCTTATTGTCTGTACCTAACTTGAAAGGGGACTCTACTGGTGCGAATATAGGTGCCCTTCTTCTCAACACTCTGAAAGAGTGCAATATTCCACTTAATAACTGTTTAGCCTTATGTTGTGATAATGCACCGGTAATGGTTGGAATGAAGAATGGAGTTGCTGGTGTGCTGAAACATGATATGCCTGATCTCTTTGTTGTTGGTTGTCCCTGTCATTTGTTAAATTTGGCTGCAGAAAAGGGAGCATCATGCTTGCCATTCAGGATTGATGATTATTTGGTGGACATTTACTATTTTCTACAAAGAAGTACTAAGAGAAAAGAGAAACTGAAACAATTTCAGGAACTGTACAATGCCGAGACTAGGAAAATTTTAAAGCATGTGTGCACCCGTTGGCTTTCTGTAGGCAAATGTTTATCCAGGTTGTTAGAACAGTGGCAGCCTTTGTCCAGTCTGCTCAATTATGAAGTAAAGTCTGGTAAGACAGGTCAGCTTGGAAGTCTCGAAACTTACCATATTCCTAAAATGAAACAAACATCAGTAGAAAGTGCTGCCGCTTCAAGGAAAAGAACCAATGAATCACCAGTCCCATGTTCTTCTTCACCCAAAACAACTAAACAGGATTCATTCATTAAGTGCAGTCTGTCTCGTGAATAAAGAATATTTATGTTCCTGTCATCAAATTAAAATAAGGCTTTGTCTGTTTTTATCAAATGTTATACCTACATTTGATAAACCAAATGTAATTTTGCAGTCAAGTGTGCCTCACATCCATTTACTGCAAGATCTGCTGCTGGACACATTAAGGAATTTGATATCGATATTTGTATGACCTTCAGTGGTTAAATCTTCCTCTCTTTTGGAAGTCGATTACCACAGCAGGGTAAACCAGAAAAATGATTGTGACTTGTTCATTGGTAGTTGCACTTCCCAATTCGTAGAGCATCTGAAGCATGATGAGAAGGAGGAATTTTTCTCATCAGTTCGAAAGTACTTCATTGCCGCATGTGACTACATTGTCCACAAGTTTCCATTGAAGAATGAAATGCTGAAGAATGCGACCGTTGCACGAATTACATCTGCATCCGAGGCTTCATTTTCTTCTGTGATGTATTTTGTGGCTAAGTTTCCAGTGTTACTGAATGCAGACGCAGGTGAAGAGCATGAAGCCATGGATGAATTACAGTCCCAGTTCTGTGCGTTTCAGATAGATGATATACCAGATGAGATCTTAATGGAAGAAAGAATTGATGTGCAGTGGTCGATGGTGGGAAAATTAAGAAGTGGTGATGGGAGTCCAAAATATGATAGATTAGTTCGTGTTATTCTTGGTATTTTAACAATTCCTCACAGTAACGCTGAATGTGAGAGGATATTTAGTCAGGTGACTAAAACACGAACACAGTTCAGGTTATCTATTGGTGATGAAAACTTGGAAAGGTTGTTGACAGTAAAATCAAGGCTACAGGGCAACTGCTTTCAACAAATCTTTGACAGTGGGTTTCTCAGACAGGCAAAATCTGCCACTGCTTCTTCCTTTAATCAACAGCAATTTTCTACTGATGGAGAAGCTTCTGTAAATCAATAAGATGGAAGGTAGGCGTACCATATATGTTCTTATACATTTTCCGGTGTTGTGTATTTATACCATATATTCTTATAAATTTTCCGGTGTTGTGTATTTAAGTATCACAGAATACCAATACATATGTGAGAGTAAGATATTTGTGGATTTAGATTCCATTCAGTTTTGCTGGAAATATGTGTTAATTTAAATGTGGACATGATGCATGGAGCTTGCTACGATAATGTATGTATTGTGGAAGACATGTAGAATACGCAGTTTTGACCAATTTTTTTTTCCTGATTTTCATATCAAAATCTCCTGATTTTTGGTTTTGTAAAGTTGGCAGGTATGTTATTGTATGATCCATTCACTACCGCACAGTTCTTTTCTTCTTTGTTCAATTTATTCTTCCACGACGAACTGTTGGTAATTGCCATGGCACAGAGCCTTCAAGCGAGTTGAAGTAATTTTTGAAATTTTCTGATATCTGAAAAGTCTGTGTAGGATTTCAGTTGCAAATTCAGAGCGTACTTCGGCCAACAATTTCACCCTTGATGAGACTATGTAAGTAGTTGAATTCATCTTCGTTCAGCCTGAAGTACACTGACTGACAGTGACAATGCAACACCATGGAGGAGTGGTTCGAAAGGGATGAAAGTTGGGGGAAAAACAGAGACGGCACGGACGAATAATTGATGTTTATTTCAAACCGATATGCAGGTTACACAATGCGCACGGCATCGACTCAGTAGGATGTAGGACCACCGCGAGCGGCGATGCACGCAGAAACACGTCGAGGTACAGAGTCTTTAAGAGTGCGGATGGTGTCCTGAGGGATGGTTCTCCATTCTCTGTCAACCATTTGCCACAGTTGGTCGTCCGTACGAGGCTGGGGCAGAGTTTGCAAACGGCGTCCAATGAGATCCCACACGTGTTCGATTGGTGAGAGATCCGGAGAGTACGCTGGCCACGGAAGCATCTGTACACCTCGTAGAGCCTGTTCGGAGATGCGAGCAGTGTGTGGGCGGGCATTATCCTGCTGAAACAGAGCATTGGGCAGCCCCTGAAGGTACGGGAGTGCCACCGGCCGCAGCACATGCTGCACGTAGCGGTGGGCATTTAACGTGCCTTGAATACGCACTAGAGGTGACGTGGAATCATACGCAATAGCGCCCCAAACCATGATGCCGCGTTGTCTAGCGGTAGGGCGCTCCACAGTTACTGCCGGATTTGACCTTTCTCCACGCCGACGCCACACTCGTCTGCGGTGACTATCACTGACAGAACAGAAGCGTGACTCATCGGAGAACACGACGTTCCGCCATTCCCTCATCCAAGTCGCTCTAGCCCGGCACCATGCCAGGCGTGCACGTCTATGCTGTGGAGTCAATGGTAGTCTTCTGAGCGGACGCCGGAAGTGCAGGCCTCCTTCAACCAATCGACGGGAAATTGTTCTGGTCGATATTGGAACAGCCAGGGTGTCTTGCACATGCTGAAGAATGGCGGTTGACGTGGCGTGCGGGGCTGCCACCGCTTGGCGGCGGATGCGCCGATCCTCGCGTGCTGACGTCACTCGGGCTGCGCCTGGACCCCTCGCACGTGCCACATGTCCCTGCGCCAACCATCTTCGCCACAGGCGCTGCACCGTGGACACATCCCTATGGGTATCGGCTGCGATTTGACGAAGCGACCAACCTGCCCTTCTCAGCCCGATCACCATACCCCTCGTAAAGTCGTCTGTCTGCTGGAAATGCCTCCGTTGACGGCGGCCTGGCATTCTTAGCTATACACGTGTCCTGTGGCACACGACAACACGTTCTACACTGACTGTCGGCTGAGAAATCACGGTACGAAGTGGGCCATTCGCCAACGCCGTGTCCCATTTATCGTTCGCTACGTGCGCAGCACAGCGGCGCATTTCACATCATGAGCATACCTCAGTGACGTCAGTCTACCCTGCAATTGGCATAAAGTTCTGACCACTCCTTCTTGGTGTTGCATTTGCTCTGTCAGTCAGTGTACATCTGAAATTTTTCTGTGTGCCCATTTAGCTTCCTTACTAAATTGTGGTATTCACCGCAAATTGACCGACTCGTTGGCTGAATCGTCAGCGTACTGGCCTTCGGTTCAGAGGGACCCGGGTTCGTTTCCCGGCCGGGTAGGGGATTTTAACCTTCATTGGTTAAAATTCCATTGGCTTGGGGGGCTGGGTGATTGTGCTGTCCTCAACATCCCTGCAATTCACACACCATACATAATACTATCCTCCACCACAATACGCAGTTACCTACACATGGCAGATGCCGCCAGCCCTCATCGCAGGGTCTGCTTTACAAGGGATACATCCGGCTAGAAATAGCCACACGAAATTTAAAAAAAAACGCAAATGACTTTCATGTACCCAGAGTCGTTTGCGACAGACAATGCTCATGGCAACAGAAACATCACAGGCAATTAAAAGATCATCAGAATCAGATGAACTGGATGTACTATCGTAGCTTGCCATTGGACGAAGTATACTGTGATCTTTGAATGTGAGGACAGTGTGTTTCCTGTCTTCACGCCGCATGCAGTGACATCATCAACCTCCCCTCCACGCTGACTCAGCTCAGAGAGAGTTCACGTGAAGTGACAGTATTGTGTTTCCGCCTTTACTAAATTGTGGTATTCACCCTTTTCTTCCCTCCGCAAATTAGTTTCATGTACCCACTATCGTTTGCGACAGCCAGTACTTACGGCAATAATAACAGCACAGGCAAGTAATAGATCATCAGAATCCGATGAACTGGATGTACTCTCGTAGCTTGCCATCGGACGAAGTATACTGTGATCTGTGAACGTGAGGATAGTGTGTTTTCTGTCTTCACACCACATGTAGTGACATCATCAATCTTCTCTCCACGCCGACTCAGATAAGCGGGAGTTCACATGAAGTGACACTAGTATGTTTCCGCTTTAAGCGTTGTAAAACTCATTGTAATTGAAGGAGATCAGACGCTGCTCTTCTGCGCTATAAATCCTTCAATAATGTTGTATTTGCTGTGTTAAGTGTACGTGAGACAGTTGACAGAGAGATTGAGAAAGAAGTGAGGCCTACATTAAGCACATCTGCACTGGAATCGCTTATGGTTCAGAAGGCGAAAATACCATCACAGTGGGAAGGTTGCTTCAAGAAAAACTACACTGAAAAACAGCTGCTGCGTGAGAAACATAATACAATGAATGTTTTATCACAGAACTAACAGGTTGTGTGTGAGTGTTATTCTGTAAAATTATATACTTTCGAATAGATTGCTAGAGGGAAGGGCAAAAGGGGTGTCATTATGAAGAAAGGAGGAGCATGCTTTGGACTTGACTCGACATTTTTCTCGGGGGCGGAGGGCGATTACTGATAATCCACTTCGAAGGTTGGCACCTCTGGTGTTGTAGGATGAAAAAATGGTACGACAAAGTAGTATTGCAGTGTAGCAGTATATTAATTACCCTATTGTCGTGTGATCCTTGTGTACTATCCTAGACAATATTTCTATCCTTTCATTTTTTTGCACAGAATAAGCTATTTTATTTTTCCTTTTCTTGCCATTTTTCCGTAAAAAATGGCTAGGGAGTGCAAGAGTAGGAATTTTGGGTGCAGCCAGGCATTAAGGAGTATGAGGGAGGGGGGGGGGGGGAGTTGGAGAGTTTGAGGGAGATACCGTAATTAGGATTCTCCCAAAAGACAAAAAGGAAGGTAGGCCTGCCTCAAACAATGTACCGGATACAATAGGTGTAAAAGGAGGATGGGAAGGTAAGGGGGGAGGGGAATTGTAGAAGACAGGTGGTCTAATGTTCTAAGGGGAAGGAGACTGCAGGCTAAGGATCAGAATTCAGGACAGGTGTCTGTCAGAAATCGGTACGAGTCACTGCCAGTAGAACAACAGAGGGAAGATCAGGAATACGGAACTTTAGCTGAGAAGTGTGGAAGAAGGAGGAAGGGTAAGGGTAGGAAAGGGAATTGTAAAGTAGAGGATAGGAAAAGACAGGTGGAACAGGGTCATGGGACGGGGAAAAGGGACGAGGAAGTAGCTTCTGCAGCTGTCAGGAAAGATAGGGCTGACCAGGAGCTAAGGGAATCAAATGAGGTGGGCAGGGTTGAGGCTCTGGTCATGGGGAATTCCATTGTTAGACATGTGGGGAAAGTGTGTGGAGGAAAGGGAACCAGGGTAGAGTGTTATCCAGGAATTAGGTTGAGGCAGATGTTGAGCAAAGTAGAAGAGAAGGAGGAGGGAAAGGAGAAGGTGGTAGTTTTTCACGTTGGTACCAACAGCGTAAGGCAAGCGGGTATAAGTACAAACATAGTTGGGAAGTGTGGGATCTGGTAAACGCAGCACCAGTCAAATTTACGGAAGCGAAGATTGTTATTAGTGGAATACAGTGTAAGAGGAATACTGACTGGAAGGTGATTGGGGATTTAAATGAGAATGGAGTGGGTATGTGGGAAACAGGGAGTGAGATTTCTAGATCCTAACGGATGGGTAGAAGATAGGGATCTGAACTCAGATGGCCTTCACTTAAACCGCAGTGGTACTTATAAGGGCCATTTTCTCCAAATCGAGTTAAACCTGGTATAAATTAAACCCGTTTAACTTTAGTACCTAGTTTAAAGTTGCGTCCATTTTCTCCACCAATTTCTGAAACTCGTTTAGTTTAAACGGGCGAGCTGTCGTTGGCGCTAACGTTGGCTGCACTGAAGGAATAGTCGAAGGCATGGTCGATTGGAATTGGCCAATCAGAGCCAAGTAATTCAATGACCGACATTTTTGTAATAATATCAGCTGTTTGTGGCGAATTAATGCTATCGTACGTAGTGAATAAAGAACAAATTCGGCGGGATATTAGCTTTACTGATAAATAAATTGTTTACATTTGTGCGAAGTGTTGTGTCATATAATTCTACCTATTGCTGTCTACAATTTATTGGAACGCACTTTTATTTCTTATTTTTCTCTGTCATGCTTTACCATAAACAAGTACCGTGGGCCTAATACGTGTCTTTTGATGTCTGTATTGTCTTACAGAACACACGGGAACGTTTAAAATTTTAAAATCCTGGTCTTTCAGGAATAGGCCTACGGTATTCCTTTCCTCAGAAAATCAACATTTATGTGAATTTCAAGTAAACAAATTCCAAGCATGCTCGGGATCTATCTCCTATCAAAATCCATCGCCCTCGGCCGGGATCAATCTCACAAACCTTGGATCCAGCAGACAGACCACTGAGGATGTATTATTTGGAGATATTTTACTTGATTCCATATTCGTTTATAACATAACCAAGTTCGCGATATGTCGTACTGTATGCATAATACTCTTCTCCCTATAGCATTAATATTTCTATTGCTGGTATGCTGGCAATAGATAGGCTACGATGGTCGATTGGAATTGGCCAATCAGAGCCATATAACTATAATCTATTCTATTACAAGTTTAATAGCAAGCATGCAATACTTTGTTTTTTTCTGATCCTATAAATATATAATCTAGCGATTAGAAATTGTATACCACCGCCTCTCCTACCGTGCCGGTCAACATTCTGATGGTAAAAATATTTTCGACAAATTAGACTTGAACCGCCTTGTCACGGATTCGGACGATGCTGACTTCACGCTTTAGCGACCACAGCCACCAGGTACCACGTGAAGAACGGACGTATTACACTACTTATGTAGGAATATTTTTATGCTTCACATTACAGTATTCATACCACGAATAGTATTTTACAGTATATAATATTATAAGGAGACTGCAATTTAAGTTCTGTGGTCCCCGTTGTTAATGAAAAAAATGCCTGCTGCATCATATCTTAAAGCAACCAGAATAATTGCTTCTAGCGAAATAGCATTATTTCGTGCAGTTGACGTTTTAAATGAATCCTTCTTCGATACTAGACAATCCTTGCTGTTTGCTTATGAATTATAAATCCATCAAAGAACTCCGTTACATCCGATTTTCCAAGATTGTAAACTTTTGTTGGAACGCGGCTTCTTAACCTCTCTTGCACATCAAAATTATTTCCTATTTAACCAAAGACTTCAATAAATTCTCCCATTTTTCTAATGCTAATACTAGGTTATAATTTTAGTACGTTTTTCATTAAAGTGCTGCAGTACTGGTAGTCAAAACTAACCCTTCTATTAGGAAAATCACAGATACGTTAATAAAATGTCAAGAAAGTTGAATATAAACACCAGTTTAAACCAACAATATAGAAGGTTTAACTCTGAGCCAGGTTTAAACTTGATACAAAATTTAAACCAATATGGGGAAAATGAATGTTAGTTTAAACTCAGACTTAAACCAGATTAAAATAAACCTAGTTTAAACTCATTTGGGGAAAACGGCCCTAAGTTAGGTAATTTGTTTAGATGGGGTTTAGGGAGGTACATTCAGGGAAACGGGGTGGTCTAGGGAGCGGTGATAAGGTTACAGGGATCTGGAAGTCAAGTAGGGATGACATAAAAATGTTAGTGTTGAACTTTTGAAGTATTGTAAAGAAAGGAATAGAATTAAGTACTTGAATAGATATATAGGCCTACTAACCAGAGTTGAATTATGGCTGAGAAATACCGTAATATAATGGATGTAGAAATTTTATCGGGGAACTGGAGTGTGTATTGTAGAGATAGGATAGGAATGGTAGGAGGGGATATTCATTCTGGTGAAAGAAGTATTTGTAAGCTACGAAAAGGTTAAAGATGAGAAACGTGAAATTCTAGGTCTAAGACTCATTTCTAAAGATAATAAGCAAGTTGATGTCTTTGGAGTGTACAGATCGGGAAAGGGTAGCGCTGACGCTGATTCAGAATTATTTGATAAGATAATCAGCAATGTGGGAAATGGTATGGAAAGGAATGGGATTGTTGTGATCTCCATTTACCAAATGTCAATTGGGAAGATAATGTGTACAACAGAAAGCACGACCAACTAATGGCAAATAAGTTAATATGGGAAGGACAGCTGACTCAGAAATAGATGGTACCAACTGGAAGGAAAAATATACTGGACGTGGTGCTGGTAAAACCGGATGAGCTGGATAAGGAAACCGAAGTAATAAATGGTATTAGCGATCACGAAGCTGTTTTCTTTGTAGTTAAAAATAAGTGTGATAGAAAGGAAGGTCTTTAAAGTAGGACTATTAGGCAGTACCATATGGCTGTTAAAACAGGCATTAGGGAGTTTTTAAAAAGTAACAATGATCGGAGGAAAACGGTAAATAAAAATGTAAACAGTCTCTGGGGTGAGTTTAAAGCAATTGTTGAGAAATGTGAATTTTTTTTAATTTTTACCAGTTGCTTTATATTGCACCGACACAGATAGGTCGTATGGCGACGATGGGATAGGAAAGGGCTAGGATTGGGCAGGAAGCAGCCGTGGCCTTAAGTAAGGTACAGTCCCAGCATGTGCCTGGTGTGAAAGTGGGAAACCATAGAAAACCATCTGCAGGACTGCCGACAGTGGGGTTCGAACCCACTATCACCCGAATACTGGATACTGACTGCACTTAAGCGACTGCAGCTATCGAGCTCGGTAAATGTGAAAATAGGTTTGTACCTTTCAAGGTGGTAAGGAATGGTAAAGACCCACTATATTACAACAGAGATGTAAAGAGACTAAGAAGGAGGTGCAGATTGGAAAGAAATAGGGTTAGAAATGGCCGTGGAAGTAAGGAGAAATTGAGAGAACTTACCAGAAAATTGAATCTTAGCAAAGAAGGCAGCTAAGGATAACATGATGGCAAGCATATTTGGCAGCCATACAAATTTTAGTGAAAAATTGGAGGGTAAGTATAGGTACTTTTAGGCAGAAACAGGTTCCAAGAAGGATATACCAGGAATCATTAGTGAACAAGGGAAGTGTGTATGCGAGGATCTTCAAAAGGCAGCAGTATGTAAAGATTGTTGGTTACAGGGATAATGTCCAGTTAGAGGAGGTCACTAATACTAAAGGAGTATTAAAATGTATCTATGTTAACGACGACATTCTCTGTAGGAATAAGCCTGAGACTTGTATAATATTGATTATTTTCAACTGTGTGTATGTTTAGAATATCTTTGGATTGAGTGCTTTTGTTGTTGTTGTTGTTGTTGTTGTTCGCAAGATGGCTTCCATGTGTGTGTGTGTTAAAATAAATGTGTTCGATTATTGAGGAATTGCACCCGTTTTTTATCGTTTTCGAAGTGCATTCCCAACATTTGGCCACCGTGACAGGACATTAGACAGTTATATAATCATAAAAAACAGTTTCATAAGTAATATTTCAAGCATGGAAGTGAATATAGCTGTGACAAAGAAATCAAGAGCGGTATTACGGCGATCAATAACCAAGATCTACAATGAGCTCGACGCGTTACTACAGATGCCGGAGAAAGATACGGAAAGTATTAGTGCACACATGGATCTATTTGAAACGTAATTTCATGAATTAACAGGTATGGATACTGTTATCTTCACCAATATAATTGAGAACGTGGAGGTTAGGGATGACGAGTTAGACAAAGAAATCAGTATGGCTGACGAGTATAAGTTCAAATTTTATAAGGTTAAGACTGTTGTTATGAAATTATTAAATGAAGACCGGAACTCAGAAGCTACTGCAGTATCAGTTAATTGTAACTCGTCACTCCAAGTTAAGCGTTCATACAAACTGCCTTTGTTGGAATTGAAGACGTTCGGAGGTGAACTAAAAGATTGGCTTCCTTTCTGGTCACAATTTAAGAAAACTGACGAGGACCCTCTTTTAGACCCTAGTGATAAATTCCAATACCTCATACAGGTCACCACTTCTGGATCCAGAGCAAGAGATTTAGTTGAGAGCTTTCCTGTTACCGGAGAAAATTATTGTAAAGCAATATCGAGTCTCAAAGCACGCTATGGGAAGGATGATTTGCTGGTAGAAGTGTACATTAGGGAGTTGTTTTAATCTTACAGAATGCTGTGAACCCTAATAAGGTGTGTTTATCATCCCTCTATGATAAGCTTCAGAGCCACATAGGAGCCCTAGGAACCTTAGATGTCACAACGGACAAGTGTAATTCCATGTTTTTACCACTAGTAGAGTCATGTTTTCCCGAGGACATTCTAAGAACTTGGGAGAGAACTTCTTCAATCGCACTCATTGGCCAGTCTTCTTCAAATTCAACTGTTGAACCAGGGGGCGCTAGTGTCGGTGACCAGAGTATGAATTCCAAGAATCGTTTAGAGAGTTTGATGCAATTTCTTAGATGTGAAGTAGAACAGGAACAGAAGATTACTTTGGGCTATGTCAGGGTTTGGTGTTTTGTCTTCGGTAGCTGTCAAGGGAGGTCTAAAGAAGAAGGAAAAGAGCTTGAATTACACCACTAATCCGAATGAGAACATTGTTACTGCGGCAGGTCTCTTTACTGCATCTGATAGAGAAACAGCAGGGTGTGTATTTTGTTCGTCTAATCACAAGTCTCAAGACTGTATTAAGGCCCAGAAGATGACTTTGCAAGAACGTCGTCTTGCACTTGAGACTAAAAGATGCTTTTTTTCTTGTCTCAAGGTCGGACATCCAGCGAAGAAATGTAGAAATAGGCCTAGGAGCATCATTTGTGGTCGAGGACACTTTGTGGTTATGTGTGATAGGTTGCCACAAACCCAGGTAGACTCAGCCGTAGAGAGACCGAACTCAAGAGGAGACAAGATGGCTTCTAGTGCGCAAGTCCAGAAAGATGAGGCTTTAGCTAGTTTGTCGAACCATTGTGGGGTGCTGATGCAAACACTAGTTGTCAAGGTTCGGGGCCAAGGAGTTGAGCGGACTGTAAGAGCATTAATTGATTCAGCATCGCAACGTTCAACGTTCCTACATTTTGAAGAGTACAGCCACGGAAATGGGATATCAAACTGGCAGACAGGAAAATATCCAACACTCGCTATTTGGAGGTACAACCACTGGAGTATACCATCATTGTGTGTACACTATTTATCTCTCTAGTCTGGATGGTAGCTACAACTGTCACTTTGAAGCATTAGACCAAACAAGAATTTGTGGTGTCATACCTTCAGTACATCAAGGTCCTTGGATTGAAGAACTAAGTAGTCAGGACATTGTTTTGAGTGACATCGAATCTTATGGACCAATAGAAATATTAATTGGAGCTGATGTTGCAGGCAAATTGTTTACAGGAAGCCACAAGATACTAAGTACTGGACTAGTGGCCATGGAAACTCGTTTGGGATGGTTTTTAATGGGCAAAGTACCTTCAGAACATAGAAATGAGGAAAGTATGGCTATGGTGGTGACCGCTATGCTAACAAGAGAAGCCCGTGTATCAGATTTGTGGACTCTGGATGCCCTTGGCATAATGGACCCTGCTGAGAAGAAGAGTAAATTAGAACTTCAAGAGGCTGCTCATCAACATTTCTTGGATACAGTAAAGATCAAGGAGGATGGTAGATTTGAGTGCTGCCTACCCTGGATAGAATATCATCCTCCACTACCTAACAACTACAATATGGCTTAAAGAGAGTCCATTCCACAGTTAAAAGATTAAAATCCGAAGGCTACTATGATGCATATCAGTCTGTACTGGATGAGTGGATACAGGAAGGTGTAATAGAAGAAGTACCTGAAGAAACAACGGATTCCCCCTGTCATTATTTGCCGCATCGTCACGTCGTGAAGCAGAATAGTACCACGCCTGTCCGTCCAGTGTTTGATGCATCTGCATGTGAAAATAAGAATACCAGTGTTAACAGTTATGTTGAAAAGGGACCGAATCTCATAGAACTACTTCCTTCAGTATTGGCTCGTTTCCGGGAAGAGAATTGGAGTAATGGCCGACATCCGGCGTGCTTTCCTGCAGATCAGCATCTCTAAAGGGGACCGGCCATTTTTGAGATTATTGTGGATCGACCGTCAGGGTACCCTGAAGATCTATCAACACTGTCGTGTAGTGTTTGGGGTGACATGTAGCCCATATCTTCTTAGAGCAGTAATCAAATACCACCTGCAGACTGTACTAGACCAGTTTAAAGAAGGTACATCATCTTATTCTCAAGATTTGGTAGAACTGTTAGCTCAGAGTTTTTATGTTGACAATTGTTTGACCAGTGTAGATGATATAAGCCAGTTGCAGCAGTTCATTGACGAAGCAACTTCCATCATGAGTGAAAGAAAGTTCGAGCTTCGAGGGTGGGAGTTCACAAACCCTTCTCTGCCATCAGCAAAGCCTACTAATGTCTTAGGATTGCTGTGGGATAAATCAGAAGATACCCTATACATAAATGTAGAAAAGGTAAATTCCCTTTGCCTGGAGAAAATCACCAAGAAAATTATTCTCTCAGCAGCACATCGGATTTTTGACCCCATTGGAGTAGCTTGTAGTGTCACCTTGCTTCCCAAACTTGTATTGCAGCAAACATGGGAATCAGGTATATGTTGGGATCAGGAAGCGAATGAGGACCGTAAATCACAATTCTTGACCTGGATGAGGGATTTGCCATACTTAGAAGAAATCAAAATTCCCAGATGGCTACCGGGGTCAGATTTGCAAGAAAACTGGACACTTCATATCTTCTGCGACGCAAGTCAACTCTCGTATGCAGCTGTGTCTTACCTACGTGTTGAACATCAGAATCAGGTTCATGTCCAGCTCATCCTCGCTAAAGCAAGAGTATCTCCAATTAGTAAGCCTAACAAGAAAATGACAATCCCGAGGTTGGAGTTGTTAGCGGCAACAATAGCTTCTAGGATGTACTCTAATATTGTTCATGATTTCAACATCCCGGGTGTTAAGAATTTTGCAGTGATGCAACTACGGTCTTAGCGTGGATTCAAAGAGAAGATCAATGGGATGTGTTCATATCCAATCGAGTTAAAGAAATCAAGGAACTGACTGAACGACAGGAATGGAGGCACGTTCCAGGCACCATGAATCCTGCAGACCTGCCGTCCCGTGGCACTACTGCTAAGAAGTTGTTAGAATCAAGATGGTAGGAGGGACTTAACTGGCTACGAGAACAACCAAGTACATGGCCCAAGGTAGACGTACAGTTTGACGAAGAAGGGATTACCCGCGGCAAGAAGAAAAGTGTTGTTTCCTCCATGCTCTCAGCTACAGTTGAACCTGATTGGTTTTTTGCCAGCTTCTCTACTTTTAGGCAAAGCGTACGTTTAATTGGTTGGTTATATCGCTTTGTGAAGAATTATCATATGAAAAAACATAACAGATTCCATGGTAACTTGACAACAGAAGAATTAGTGGTGGCTGAGCTTAAAATTATAAATATGGTTCAGAAACAAGCTTTCTCTGGAGTGAAAGACCCTAAGTTGTCTAATTTGGTCCCATTCATTGATAGTAATGGAATTCTACGCCTAATGACAAAAGTCTCGCATAGGAAGGATATAAACGATTTTTGTCAACCAGCTGTTCTGTCTAGTTCTGAGCATCCTGTTGTATTTCGCCTGATAATGGATTTACATAAAGAATCACGTCACGCAGGTCCACAGATGATGATGACGCTCCTTAGAGAAAATTTTTGGATCCTTCGTGGAAGACTAACTGTTCGATCAGTTCTGGATAAATGTCTTCAGTGTAAAAAGCAAACAGTCAAGCACTTAGAAGTTAGCCCTGCACCTCTTCCTGAAGATAGAGTGCGAAATGCTAAGATATTTGAAGTTACTGGTGTTGATTTAGCAGGGCCACTGTACCTCAAGATGGAAAAGAGCATTAATAAAAAGGCATGGGTGTGTTTGTATACTTGTGGAGTGTATCGAGCAGTGCATTTCGAGCTTATATCTTCCCTATCAACTGACAGCTTCATTCAGAGTTTTAGGAGATTTATTAGTAGAAGAGGTCGACCATCTCTTGTCTATAGTGACAATGGTACTAACTTTTTTGGCACTGATAATGCATGTAAGAAATTGGACTGAGATGCTATTAGCCTTTACAGCACTGCCAGAAGAATTAAATGGAAGTTTAATCCTCCAACTGCATTCTGGTGGGGTGGTTGGTGGGAGCGGCTTATCGAAATATTGAAGAGACTACTGCGTCGTGTCCTAGGACGAACATCAGTTGATTACGAGGAGATGCAGACAATTTTGTGCGACTGTGAGGCTGTCATCAATACTCGTCCCCTAACATATGTGTCTCAAAATCCCAGTGATTTGACTCCTCTAACACCCAGTATGTTTCTACAGGAACTTGAAGAGATAGGTGTTCCAGATTTTGATTTAGTTGAATCCACTGATCTAAATAAGAGACTTCGCTACCGGCAAAAGCTGCGAGAAGACCTCCTACGCAGATTTCGTTCTGAATACTTGGGACAGTTGATGTTGTTAGCCAATAAACAGCAGCATAGACCAATTTCAGTTGGTGAAGTAGTGTAGTGGGAAACGACAACACAAAACGTATACAGTGGCCTTTGGCAAGAGTTGTTGAACTCCTAAAGGGAACTGATGGTGAAACCAGGCTGGTCAGAGTGAAGACCTCAGGTGGCTTGCTTCTGAGACCAGTGCAGAGAATCTACCCGTTGGAACTGGAACTTGGCCAACAGAGTGAAAGTGCAGTCATCGGCAGAAGACTTCGAGAGGAAGTTGCTGAACAACCCCAAGAGGAAACCGTGACCATCACCGAAGAACCTCCCAGTGAACTGGTGGAAACAAAATCTGGAAGGGCAGTTCGTAAACCTCTAAAACTGAACCTTTGATTGTGTGGTGTAAGTTATCGTTGGAGTGACCACCGTTAACTTAGGTGGGAGAAGATGTAGGAATAAGCCTAAGACTTGTATAATATTGATTATTTTCAACTGTGTGTATGTGTAGAATATCTTTGGATTGAGTGCTTTTGTTGTTGTTGTTGTTCGCAAGATGGCTTCCATGTGTGTGTGTGTGTGTGTGTGTGTGTGTGTGTGTGTGTGTGTGTGTGTGTGTTAAAATAAATATGTTCGATTAATGAGGAATTGTACCCGTGTTTTATCGTTTTCGAAGTGTATTTACAACATTCTCTATAGAGTAATAAATTACAAAATTGTGGGCAACTGCAAAGTAATCTTGATATTGTTGTGAGATGGACAGTAGGCAATGATATTCTAAATGATAATGATATTCATGATAAATGGGGTTAAAAGTCAGGTTGTGAATTTCACAAATAGGAAAAATCCTCTCAGTTTTAATTACTGCGTTGATGGGGTAAAAGTTCCTTACGGGGATCGTTGTAAGTACCTAGGTGTTAACATAAGAAAGGATCTATGGGATTGTAAATAAAGGGTACAGATCTCTACACATGATTATGAAGGTATTTGGGGTTTGTAATAAGGATGTAAAGAAGAGGGCATATAAGTGTCTGGTAAGACCCCTACTAGAGTATGGTTCCAGTGTATGGGACTTTCACCAGGATTACTTCATTCAAGAACTGGAAAAAATCCAAAGAAAAGCAGCTCGATTTGTTCTGGGTGATTTCCGACAAAAGGGTAGCGTTAAGAAAATGTTGCAAAGTTTAGGCTGGGAAGGCTAGGGAGAAAAGAGACCAGCTGCTCGACTAAGTGGTATGTTACAAGTTATGAATCTCCAGCCATCAAAAACTAGTCAGATGTCAACATTGATCGTAGGCCTATAGTTATACAAAAAGCATATTTTTAAACAACTTCAAAAATAGCATTAATTTTAAAGATTTTTTATAAGGATAAAAATAATCAGGATCCTGGATATTTTGATTTATTGAGTTAAGAAACATGGCTGATGATGCCCAAAATATGGACGAAACATGTCCCATTAATAAAATCAATAACAATGTAAAGTTTTAATGTGGAACGAAAAGTATGATGTATTGGAAAGGTGTTCTACAGTCACAAGCGGCACGCTACTCCACATTTTCAGCAACAGGAGCAACTAAATAAACTCGGCAATATGTCACTAATATGCTTGCTTAATTAAATTTCAGAAGATGACGCCGAATTCGACAACATTGCTAAATAGGAGTACAAAAAATAGTGACTTTTCAAGAATTCATATTAGATCAAATTTGAAATTATACGCCCTTTGGATTTTATAGATTGCATGAATTAAACTAGTCAATGTCTTTCAATAAGATATAAAAATAACAATTGGTTTTCTTTAGTGTTTATCAAGTGTAAACATACGTTTTAACAAAATGTTATTCAGCGTGACACCCTGGTTATACTATATTCCAATGAGGACAAATGTTTTGAATTCAAATATACCGGTACGTGCTCAACAGCAATTAAATAACACACCAGTGGACAGTAGAGACTGAGCAATTAAACCTGCCAAAGTCTTTCATCAATTTATAAACATAGTTATTTAGTTTTAACCAATGCTTACTTTTTAGTAGGTTAAGTGTACTTATTATCATTGTATTGCATAACCCACCAGCCATCAAAAAAATAGATGTCTATATTAATCATATAGTCATGCAAAAAACATATTTTTAAACAACTCCAAAAATAGCATTAATTTTAAAGAATTTTTATAAGGATAAAAATAATCAGGATCCTGGATATTTTGATTTATTGGGTTAAGAAACATGGCCGATGATGCTCAAAGTATGGGCGAAACATGTCCCATTAATAAAATCAATGTATGTATGTTCAGTCCGTCAGCGATGTCGCTGGTGGGATCCTCAACAGCTCTGCCATCAGCTGCCATAGATGGCATAGGCATCACTGAAGAGGCGTACTAGGGAAATGAGGAGTGAGGTAGTTTCCCGCTGTTTCCTCACCGAGCCAGACTTGCTATTACATATCAGTCTGCCAAGCCCACTGAAATGCATACACCAACCGACCCTATGAGCAACATTTTCACACCATTCATAGCAGGGACTGGCTGCATAAGGATTGGCATTACTAGCATCGCTCATACCTCAGTCATTTTCATATTGTCAAAGCCAAGGATAAGACAGAGACAGATCTATGAAAGTAACAAAATTGCTCTAGCCTATACCAGAAGACATAGTGCACTGTAAACACTAGGTCCTGCCAGCAAAGGCATATAAAATGAATAACAGTGTAAAGTTTTAATGTGGAACATAAAATATGATGTATTGAAGACGTGGTCATTTTTCAGTAAAAGTTTGAAGTAAATAATAAGTATGTTCCGAGCTGTCAGTGGAGAGATGTGCGGCTCCATGGCTAAATGGTTAGCGTGCTGGCCTTTGGTCACAGAGGTCCCGGGTTCGATTCACGGCAGGGTCGGAATTTTAACCATCATTGATTAATTTCTCTGGCATGGGGGCTGGGTGTATGTGTCGTCTTCATCGTCATTTCATCCTCATGACGCGCAGGTCGACTACAGGCGTCAAATCAGAAAACCTGCACCTGGTGAGCCGAACATGTCCTCGGACACTCCCGGCACTGAAAGCAATACGCCATTTCATTTCAGTGGAGAGATGGGATGGAATGACATTAGTAGAAGAATAAGTTCATTGGTGTCTTTAAAAGTAGGAAAGATCGCAATTTGAAGATAAAGAGGACAAATTGGGACAAAGATTGTTTATAGGAAAGGGAGTTAGGGTTGGAATAACTTACAAGGGAGATGTTCAATGAATGTCTAATTTCTTTGCAATCATTTAAGAAAAGGCTAGGAAAACAAGAGAGAGGGAATCTGCCACCTGGGTGACTGCCATAAATGCAGATCAGTAGTCATTGATTGATTGATTGATTGAGATTAATTAGTGGTCACATTGAAACAAAGTGGAAAGGTTTGCACATTTGCTAAATGTATTGTTTGTTCTATCAGTGTAGCCGACGTACTATCTATAAGGAATGCACACGACGAACTGGAAAGTTATGGAACAGCTACTTCAATTCCTCAAAACATTAAAAGATTAGACGAATGCACTCGAAAGAGATTAGTATTCAACTCCACAGGTTTACCGGGCGAGTTGGCCATGCGGTTAGAGGTGCGCAGCTGTGAGCTCGCAATCGGGAGATAATGGGTTCGAATCCCACTGTCAGCAGCCCTGGTTTTCCGTGGTTTCTCATTTTCACACCAGGCAAATGCTGGGGCTGTACCTGAATTAAGGCTACGGCCGCTTTCTTCCCATTCCTAGGCCTTTCTTGCTCCATCGTCGCCATAAGAACTATCTGCGTCGGTGCGACGTAAAGCAAAATAACAACAACAACAACAACAACCTCTTTGGTTTCATAACCTGAATTCTCATTGCAGATCAAAAAACGAGATTCAGAATCTCAAAAAACGTTCTCGCCATTTTCTGCTTGAAAATTTACAGATTACGGAGGCGTACAAGGTCACTGTCTACTGTTCTGTGGCCCGCGTTTCGAAAAACTGAAACATTTGAGTCCAGAAGAGAGAGAGAGAGAGTAAAAGTATTCTCCATTTTGGACACCTGTACTCTGAATACAGTACCTATCTAATAATACCGTACTCTTACAACACACGTAGATCCCTCCGTGTGTGGGAGCGGTACAATAACACCCACGGTATCCCCTGCCTGTCATAAGAGGCGACTAAAAGAGGCTCTGAACTTCGGAGCGTAGGTTGGCGACCATGGGGCCCAGAGCTGAGTCCTGGCATTGCTTCCACTTATGTGTGCCAGGCTCTTCACATTCATCTATCCTATCCGACCTTCCTTAATCAACTCCTGATCTGACCCCGGTGGTATCAGAGCTCTCGAGGCCTAGGGAGTCTTTCATTTTGACGCCCTTCGTGGCCCTTGTCTTTCTTTGGCCGATACCTTTATTTTTCTAACTGTTGGATCCTTTCCATTTTTTTCTCTCCGATTAGTGTTATATGGAGAATGGTTGCCTAGTTTTACTTCCTCTTAAACAGTAATCACCACCAACACACGTGGATTCGCCGACCAAGAAAATTAAGGTTTCTTTCTTTTTCGGAATGGCATGATGATGCGGATGATAAGATATACCTACGTGAATAATCAAGTTGATATTTATTTATTTATTTATTTATTTATTTATTTATGTATTTATGTATTTATTTATTTATTTATTTATTTATTTATTTATAAAAATATCAGCTTTCTGATGACGATCCCGTTGCATGGTAAAGAAATACCAGCCAGAATATCCAAAACTTGCTCTGGTAGCGAAGAAAACATTGTCTATTCCAGCCTCCAATGCGGCAAGTGAAAGAAATTTCAGTCCAACTGCTAACGTAGTTGATGACAAAAAGAGCTTACCTAACCCAGATAGAGTACCGATAAATGGCGGTCCATTGAGTCCTTTTGTTGTAAATCATACCAAAAATGATTAATGTTCGTGACAGAGTGTACAGGTTGATCTCTCGGTGTTTGTAGAACCGTAAGTAAAGTTTGTAATTAAATGTAAAGCTCAATGCATATTGCGTTATAATATTCGCATTTATGTCCAACATTTTATAGGCAACAACTTTCCTCGCTCCTTTCAAGTTTGTTCGTAACTTCGTTGATACTGCTCGTGTTCTCATCAGCGGTCTTACCCCAGCCTACCTGCTGCTAGCCAACCCGCTCACAGTTGACTGTATCAGGGTTGAATTAGCGTGAGCGAATGAGCTGAATGGTTTGCAAACTACTACGGTATTGGTTATGCGTAAATTATCACGATGAAAATAATGTCATTGTAGTTCAACATTTGGTAGGTCCATGTTATGCTCGCTGTAAATACCATTTCATAGGAAAATAAATAGGCTACTAGTATAGAGGACACCAGTATTTTTTTTTTTTTTTTTTTGCTAGTTGCTTTACGTCGCGCCGACACAGATAGGTCTTATGGCGACGATGGGACAGGGAAGGGCTGGGAGTGGGAAGGAAGCGGCCGTGGCCTTAATTAAGGTACAGCCCCAGCATTTGCCAGATGTGAAAATGAGAAACCACGGAAAACCATTTTCAGTGCTGCCAACAGTGAGGTTCGAACCTACTATCTCCCGAATACTGGATACTGGCCGCACTTAAGCGACTGCAGCTATCGAGCTCGGTTGTAAAATATTTAAACACGAAATAAATTGCTTCGAAAATTTTCAGCCTTTTTCACAAATTGTGATAATAGATAAACAAATAAAAGTGCAGATGACCATATTTTTTAAGTCTGTATGGATTAAATTGAGATAAAAATGAATGTTGATCCGCAAAACCTAACTTCGCACACGAAAAGCGTATAATGCACAATAACTATAGGTAATTACTGCTAGTGCCTAGCCGAGAATTTTTTTAATTTTCTGTATTGGGAAAATCTTTCGGTCATTCTTCATTAGTCTTCTGTTGAGTAACAAGGGAATGAGAAATGCCGAGTCTACAAGCTATTCGATTCCTATGCAACGGTATTCCGCCGTCGGAATTCAACACACACTTCAAGAATGTGAGATTGCATAACTTAACAAAATACGCTCCTTTGTTTAGCCGCAGCTAGGATACATACAATCCTAACAGAACTGAGCAACTGATTCACCGGATAGACCAACATGCAAATTTTCGTAAAAACTTTGACTGGTAAGACCATCACATTGGACGTAGAGTCTTCTGACACCATCGAGAATGTGAAAAACAAGATCCAGGATAAAGAAGGCATTCCCCCAGACCAACAGCGATTGATTTTCGCCGGTAAACAGCTGGAAGATGGCCGCACTTTGGCTGACTACAACATCCAGAAGGAGTCCACCCTCCATTTGGTGCTCCGTCTTCGTGGTGGTCGCTAAACCGCACACAGCAAGCAATAGAATGATACTGCACTGACTTGTAAATTAAACACTAAATAAATTTAGAGAGTTATTTGATATAGCAAATTGCCTTAAATTCATTTATTCAACTTGCCTCCTACTGTAATCGCTGTAGGCTTATACCGCCATTCATTATAGAATTGTATCTCTTATGTCATGTATCTTCTAAAACATAACTTTTTCTCTCCCTCTATGGGATTTCCTTTTCAAATAATAAAAATCACTACCACTACTCTCACAATGCCTCTCAAATGAAAGGGAAATTTACTGATGTTAATTTATCATTTAACAAATCATTATGTCAAAGTTGCGACTTCTAATATTCTAAATCAGTAACATAATTGAAATGCACTTATTTTCGTAATTGGAAGTTCCTTACCTACAAGAGATAGGTAAATGTTTTCTAAGCAGATCTCTTAGTGGTGGTAGTGATTGTTGTTTTAAGGAGAAATACAGCTAGGCAATCGTCCCCAAGCTGATTTCAGTCAGCAATCACCGTGATTAGGCTTAGGTCAGATTTACGGCTTTTATTATCTCAAGGCTCTTTATATGTTACCATTCTCCCCTACTACCGTCAAGGGTCGCCTAACCACAAGCAAAAATAAGAGTATACCTGAATGAAAATTAATAAACGCCATTACTTAGGTAGAGCCCTGCACGGATGCGGATCCGTGAAGTTGGTGTCTTGGCGGATACAAACTGTACGCCGGTGCGGATAATTTTTCTGAAAATTTCTAAGTAATGACGTTTATTAATTTTCATGCAGGTATACTCTTATTTTTGCTTGTGGTTAGGCGACCCTTGACGGTGGTATGGGAGAATGGTAACATATAAAGAGCCTTGAGATAATAAAAGCCGTAAATCTGACCTAAGCCTAACAGGTTCCTGACCGCAATTAATGCAAGGAACAAAGGTCAATACGTCGGT
This sequence comes from Anabrus simplex, assembly GCF_040414725.1. NCBI lineage: Eukaryota > Metazoa > Arthropoda > Insecta > Orthoptera > Tettigoniidae > Anabrus > Anabrus simplex. The sequence continues at coordinate 1,686,295,155 of NC_090265.1, read as the reverse complement.
AGTTGTCGCAAAAGAAAATCCCTCATAAACCTGTGACTAAGGGTTCAGGTGTCAGGCCTATTGTATTACGTTAAGAGATCGATCCGTTTCAATACCTTGGGTGTAATACACCGGTACTGTAAAATATTTACAATATCCGCGGATGAAGGAAATGCGGATATTATTTTGTATATCCGCGCAGGGTTGTACTTATAGGGTTCAAATCGGAGACAATGAAAGCTCTACATCGAGTAGAGTCCAAGTATCGTACTACCTACTGCCAACACCATATGCCCCGTGGCCTTCATTTACTTTCTAGAAGAGGCGACATCCAGTTAATTAGCGATCGATTTTATCCGATACCATGTTCGCACGGAAGCAATTTTGAATTTATGGTAGTATAGTAGATGCAGTATAGTATATTTGCTGAACATAACAGGCAGTTGCCCAAATAAATGTTCCCATAAAATAAAACAAAATCAGAATGAAAATATAACATACAAATAAATAAATAAATCTAATCTAGCCCTACCCTATCATCTCTTTCATCTAACTCCTCCTTAACTTAAACCTTAATATATAAATAAATCTAAATCTAGCTCTACCCATTCATCTCTCTCATCTAAATCTGCCTTAACTTTTACACACAATCATTACGACAGTTCACTTCACATTTCATCATCCTCAGCACATGTGCTTACCTGCTCACCTACTGACTTAGCATTTCTTATACACTGAGAATTTATGGTAGTAGGTCTTAAAATATTCCATTTATTCACTGGTTCCTTCCTACCTCCCCCACCCATGATGTATGTGGGTAATTCAAAGTGACGTTTTTGGAGGCTCTTCCGACCGTATATCTGTTAGCTTGCTCCTCCCCCCCTCCTCCCGCATATGATATTTAATAATTCCTGCACTTTCACTTAAACGACGATAACTCCTAAACCATTCATGCATATTATACACTGTATTGTAAAGGGAATTTTTATCTTAATGAGCAAGGTCCGGATTTCGATGGCATGCCTTCTTTTAATTGGTGCATCATACACGTTGCTTACTCATACATAAATCCTGATCGTGGCTCACTGATTACAGAAATGCGTATTTATTTAGTCATTTGTGTAATTTTCAGCTGTCTACATTATTTTCTTTTTAATTAATTTTTCTTCCTTTTGCTTTATTATTTAGTCAGTTTATGCATTTATTTTGGGTAAATAATAATGTCTGGATTGTGGGGGATGGGCGAGAGCGTAATTATCTCAGTGGCTTCCCACTCAGAAGGCCGAGGTTTGAATCTCGGTCGAGATTTTCATCTCGAGAATCACGTGGGAGGCTCCAGCAACTATAGAAATAACTGGGACAAGCTGAAGAAAGTTTGATCAGGATGTCTGAATAATTATCCGAGCTTTCAATCAACGACAATACTCAAACATTAAAAGGTTCACTCCTATCCGTACTCTTTAGGAATTCACATCCCTGAAGTGCGATGAGACATTGCTTCTAATCTGGATGGGCTTGTAATGAGAGGGTTATGTAAACATTCACATTTCAGTCAGGCGTTGAAATGCCTGAATACTAAAATACATATACGCACTTGTTAGTTTCATTTTACACATTTTTCATTCGTGTGCGATCCACGTCAAGTGTTAGAATACCGAACATAAAACCATCTAAAACTGCCCATTAAAGGAACAGTATTTCATAATTTGGAGAGGCGTTTTTTCAGATAGCAAAGAAATATGCAAAGTCAAAGGGGCAGCAGATAAATGATTTACCATAAAACAACATGTAGGTCGCGACAAACAAGTGGATCGAAAATATCGTAATAATGACGATATTTATAGGCCTAGATGCTCGGTTATTTTCCCTGTAAGAACTGCATTTTTAAAAATTACTGGAATATTATTTTCTCAGGTGTTTCTACTCACTCTCTTAGAGCTACAGCCTATGAAGGGCTCTCCAACAGTACTCTTTTTGGTCCGGAGCTCTCCTTCTCCAGCCTTGAATCCCTAACAACTCCAAATCTCTCGACACGTTGTTCAGCCATCTTGTCCTTGGTCTCTCCCGTCTTCATTGGCCGCCAGCGTGTTGGTCAATGATCATCTTCGTTGCTCGGTCCTGGTCCATCCTTACAATTTGCCCGAGATGCCGAAGTCTCCTCTTTTGGCCTCTGCAACTATCTCAGGTCACCAAACAGGGCGTAGACTTCTTCGTTGGTCCTGATGCGCCAGAATCTTTGATCGTGAACCACGCCGAAGATCTTCCTGAAGATCTTTCTTTCCCACACCCGTAGCAAGTTCTTATCGCGCTTGTTTAGAGTCCACATCTCACACGCATATAGTATAACTGGTCTGATTATATGTGGTAAACGGCGAGTTTCGATCTTCTGGACAGCGTTGCATTCTTCAGTAACTTCTGGAAGGCGAAGTAACACCTGTTCCCAGCTGCCACCGTAGCCTTTATCTCCTCGCTGAACTTCTTGTCCTCAGTGATGAAGGTTCCCAGGTACTAACACCACTCCACTCTCTCGTATGTGTTACCTGCGAATTCCAGGCCTGTCACGCAGTGAAATCTCGTTTTGTCTCGGGTATTCGCCACGTACTTGATTTTCTTCCTGTTGGTCAGCAAGCCCAGATTTTGTGATCCCTTGCTCATGTGTTGCAGAGCTTCCGTCAGGTAGTTTGAACTTTTTCCCGAGCAGGACAACATCGTCCACGAAGGCGAGGTACTGGAGGGATTTGTTGCAAATGGTACCCCCCCCCCTCCCTGAGTTCAGTGATATTCGACGCATAATATGTTCCAGACAGAGGTTAAACAGAGTAGTTTACTGCGTCGCCTTGCCTTAACCCTCTCTGCACTTCGAACTCCCTGGAGAGATGGCCCTGGCTCTTCACTTTTGCTGTGGTTCTTCTCACTGTCATCAGGACAAGGTTGGTGATCTTCGTCAACATCTGCATCTCTTCCAATGCTTGTCGCAACCTTGACCTGTCCGAACTGTCGTAAGCCTCCTTGTAGTCAACAGCTGGTGAATTTTGACGTTGTACTCGTAACACTTTTCAGGGATGAACCTAGGTTTTGGTCTGTTGTTGATCTATTGCGCCGGAACCTACACTGATAGTCTCCCAGCTGCCTCTCTGCAAAGGGCTGGTCGAACTGGTACTCTCATCCTCGTGTTTTATAACTTGTCTCAAGGTTTAATCATTTCAAATTCTGATTAACTTTGACTTTGATCAGTGCACGAGTAATAGACTTAGCATTCCAAACGGAGTGGTTTTGAATTCTTTAGTAAAGGTGAATAACATTTAGAAATAAACTTGAATATTTCCAGTGAAGTGACTTTACATTCTTTCATGAAGTGAATAGCATTTATGAATCACGCTTTTCTCATAGACACTAGCCATTAATGAGTGCAGTAGTATAGTAGAATTACTTCGGACATTTAACCTAATGCCGATGTAAAGTTGTAGAGTATTTTTATGAGGAATTTTAGCGTTAATCATTTCATCGGACACTCAAAAATAAATGCCGAAGTGTGCATTAGAACATTCATTATTTCAGTGCAAGTAGACTGTACGAATCTCTTTCAAATCTTAGTTTGTTTTCTCTAATTATATTGTGGAGAGCCACCACAGATTCTAGAAGCTTCGAACTTATTACAGTTTCCTTTCAAGTGGAAGATCACCACTAGTTTATTTCATGTGCGAATTTAAACATCACATTATTTTTCACATAGAACAATTGTGCAAGTTCTAGTAACCACAGAACCTACCCAATAATTATAAATTGCGATATACCACACAAGTGCAAGCCGTGTTACTACAATTATACGCAAACTCATTCTGATGTTCGGGGGACTGTTAATATTGGACACTCGCACAAAGTAAAACAGAGTACCCCGCTACGAGACCTTCTAGAACGACCACGTGGGAGTATGGTACAGTGGCGATGGCTGCCGATCAGGAAACGTGGTGCCATGGAGAGGATGCTGCCCAGAAGATCGCCTAGGAAGACGACGTTCAGGTATATATGCACTTCTAAGGTGATATGCTTTAAACTATTACTGAACAAATTCAGTTCCCAAGAAAGACTTACTTTAGTTAGAATCTCTCACTCTGTACATTGCTCCAGCCAGTTACAGATCATGCCCTGTAAAGACAATAATTCGCTCTACCGCAATAAATTTAGTGATTGAAAGTTCCTAAATTTGTCGGGCATTTCCTGGAACAATGTATATACAGGGTTATTCGCCTAGGGTGCTACACGGAAATAACGTCTAAACCATTAAAGATATCGGCATTCTGTTTTCATATTCGTAAATTATACCCAGGGGCTTGTAAAAGAATGTGCTACTTATTGCCATGGGGTGATTAATAGCCGAGATATTGATACTAACTCCATATTTTAAATGGAACGGCACGAATACGTACAGCTTGCCCAAAAGTTCAACCGCGTCCGAGTTCAAATATGTATTTTCAAAATCGGACAGTTACTTTTTGAGGTATCAATAAAAACCGCATTTGGGCTTTTGCATGCCCCATCAGGCAGCGTGCGGTCGGCCAAGGACGTATTGGCACGCAAGCTGTTTCTTGGCATTGATTCCAACCCCAGAACGGATACCAGGCATGTACTATAAACTATCGTACACATAATGTGATGTACTGTAACATACCCTGGGTGTGCAACGTTATTGTATGACTGGCGAACACTCAACGGGGAAGGAAGATTAAAATTTCTTCGTTTTGTTTTGATATCCGTGTGTAACAGGTTGCGCTCAGAGTGGCGTCTCCTCCCCCCCCCCCTCCCCCGGATGGGAACGGGAAGGATTTGGAAAGGACGTCGGCCGTGGCCTACCTCAAATGTACCAATCCGATATTTGCCTGCTGTTGAACACGAGACACCATGAAAATCACTTTCACGTCGGGCGAGGCAGGACTCGAACCCGAATGCACGCAACTACATTACTCATTTGCTTTTCTAGAAGGAGCTCTTCAGGTGTTATGTTTAATTCTCAAAGTTACTATTTTATTCCTTTTAAAATCATCAACCCTCCCTGTCCTGTCATGAGTTCGCCTGTCAGACACACTTTGCAGACCCATCGCATGTGTACAATATGCTTACGGTACATGCCTGGTATCCATTCTGTGTCTGTGTCTTGCGCGTCAGTATGTCCTTGCCCGACTGCGCACTGTCTGACGCGACATGCAAAACCGCTCATGGTGTTCTTATTGATATCTCAAAAAGTAAATGTCCTATTTTGAAAATACTTACATATTTGAACTTGTACACAGTTGAACTTTTAGGCCAGCTGTATGAATTTGTGCTATCCCATTAAAAAATATGGAGTTGTTATCAATATCTCGGATATTAATCACCCCATGAGAATACGTAGCACATTATTTTACAAGACCCTGGACATCATTTACGAATGTGAAAACATACTGATATATTTAATCGTTTAGACGTTATTTCCGTGTAACATCTTAGGTGAATAACCCTGTATATTAGACTTCGCTACGGGATTCTCAGAAAGACTGTCTTTGTGGTTTTCCTACCTGAAGTCGTCAGAAGGATTGTAGTGATTAAAAGCAATGTTATATAAAATACTCGATCAAATTAAATTTCTCACTTCTAACGAACAGTACTACGGTGCCGATCTAACAGTCCAAAGTCCCAGTGCTGCAATGACCAGACCGCAGACAGCCGTGAACACTTCTCTGCCATTATTCCGTTAAATATGCACACTGCTCATTCCAATCAGTGCCTCAGAGTAGGAATTGAATAGTTCGAATGCTATGATGAACCAGTTTGTTACGTATCAGTAGTATCAGAAATTTATCTAACTCCCCAGCTACTTCCCGCCAATTTTAAGGCAGGCTGTTATACTCGGTGCGACAGGGTGAGTTGGCTGTGCGGTTAGGGGCGCATAGCTGTGAGCTTGGATCCGGAAGGTAGTGGGTTCGAACTCCACTGTCGACTGCCCTGAAGATGGTTTTCCATGGTCTCCAATTTTCATACCAGGAAAGTGCTGGGGCTGCAACGTAATTAACGTAGGGGCTGCTTCCTTCCCATTCCTAGCCCTTTCGTATCTCAACGTCGCCATGACTCCTATGTGTGTCGCCGCGACGTAGAGCAAATTTTAAAAACAATCTCGGTATACAGCAGTAATCCCATCTATCGGAGATGAATGGCAACAGAGACACAAAGCAAATCCCAACAAACAATGGTCAATGTAATATTATTGTTGATCAATGTTATGAGTTTTCTGTGTTGTAGGCCTTCACATTCAATTTTCTTTCGAATCTGTAATATAAGGCCGTCTTATACAATTAATTATAGCGTAGACTGTAGTTCCTTATTCCCCGACTTTACATACCGATTTTCAATAAATTTCTGTTTACCCATTTCCTCGTGACGGCGCTGATATGATCTTAGCAACAAAAATTCATATTCATGAACATCTCCGTTATCATAGCCGGTACTGTCAAAATGTATAAGACATAAATGATCGGAAATGTAATACTATGTAACTTTATTTATATAGTAATTGTCATTAAGACCACTAATAACACAAATATTCGAGATTTAAATTTTGGGCCTTCCACTAAACTACCTGTTACGGAGTTTTGTAGATTTGCAGAGGTGAAAGAAGGTGCGGGTTGGAATAGGTCTCAACTACAGAAGCACGAAAGATGAATTAAAATTTTAACAAGGTTATATTTTCAAAACTTAACAATGGTAGCATAGAATTTTGAGCATACAACAAATAACAACAAGTTAAATCAGGTACACAATTTAGAGAATATTTAACCGGTTCCCACTAGGGGAAATAACAAAGACAATCAGGTATACAGCCGCTGTACCAAAAACCAGTTAAGTGATTTTTACATATATTGGGCTACGGCCCGAATTCATTAACTCTTGAGCTCTCAGCTCACAATCACAAAAGCTACAGGGCACAAAACCCCTAAGTATAAGGAGCACTTGCTCCTAATTACAATGTTAAAGAAAAGAGCAGAACCGCTCTCAATATTACCAGCCTATCAAAGGCTACAACCTTCATTTCAGACTGCCATCAAGGCACACTAAGAAACAGGGGTATTTGATACCCAACCTACAGGGCCTTTACATGAGGAAAACAAAACATCAGGTTAAATTACCTGCCCATAATACAAGATTGAATGGAGGCGATAACTTGCACTGCTACACAACGTTTGTGTCAAAAAACCTATGTGGCACTAGGCCGATAATACAGGGGCTAATCCCAATCTAGGAAGGTGACACGTATGAGAAAACTTACTATATTAAAGAAGAGAAGAACGGTTATGAAAACGTAGTCACCTCCTTTCTCAAAAATGAAGGGGAGTTCGAGAGGGTGAAGCACTCTCTATCCCCGCTTTACAGATTTGTAATTTGTAGATAGATAGAAAAGAATTTACATTTTAAAAGGGTAGGTTACCTGCTAAAGGTTTCGAACCCTCCCTGAGAGTTAAACTGCTGAGCTAGCAAGAAATGAAGATGTTAACCGGCCATTACCTTGTAGATGAACTGCTGCTTGGAGAAAGAGGCGCTTCCCGCCCCCTGCTATATATATTCACACACTGAGAAAGATGTTACTGAAGTGGCCCCGAGACCAGAAAATCAGCAGTTTATATACCCTCGTGGAACATTCGAGACCTTTTATGAATGATAACAACCCGCCCACAAACTTTTATTGGTCGGCTAAAGATTACAAGTCAAAACTGAAGAAGAAATCTAGGATTGGTGGAAAATTAATTTAGAAAATTTAGGATTGGCTAAATTTAAAACTAGCGGAAACAGAGATCAATATTGCCAACCCAAAAAATGAAAGAAAGAAATTTAACAAAGAACAAACTCATAGATACAAAATTTCTTCAAAAACAGTTCGTCCACTTCGCACCAGGGTGCACGGTTATAGTTTTTAAGTAGTGACATCTAGAAGAGAATGTCCACACTTCTTGTTACAGAGCAAACAAACACAAATCGAAATAGACACAGTTCAGAACACTTCAAAATTTACAGTAGTGACATCTTCCAAGAAACCTTTGATTTAATACAGATTTTAAAGTTCAGAGTTTCTCCTGTAGAGAGGTTTCAACTGGCGCAATATTTGAATTTGCGGCGTGGAGGTGTACTGCCCGGTAAAGAACCCCCCCCCCCCCAAAGTCCTTCCAAGGGGTGACACAGGAGAAAACAAGAAAATGTTTAAAAAAGTCCAAGTTTTTTGCAGATTGGATGAAGAAAAATTTAGCAGAGAAAATACCAATTTTTCAGTAGTCAGAGATCTCTTTATAGCAGTGGCGTGCATTGTGGGTATGCAGGCTAAGCCGGGCTTACCCGTTGGACTTGAGAAGCAAAGTAAGCAATAATGCAACTGTAAGTGCAACGAATAATTTTATCTTGTCAGTTGGCAATACTATTTTTTTTAACTAAGAGCATTTGCTGCAGTATGGTTTTCTGCAGTATGCAGGAAGGTTATTCTGCAGTACGAATTTCTGCATTAGCGAGGGTACGCGACACACCTATCGCTTGGCTTGCCCAGCGTTGAGTTCAAAGTGACGCATGCGTAGTAACCGCGGCAGTAAGCGAGCTTGGTAAGCCGACAGCTCAACGCTGCCCGCTGCTGATCGCATAGTGTAGCAGTGTGAAGCAACTTTGTGCTGGTTTATGATACGTTTATTTATTGTAATTTGGCCTATTGCTGAAACAGCTCTTGCGAGTGATAACTGACAGCAGTGAAGAACGTTTTAAAAGTACGAATACCCAGTTCATTTTAGAATTGAAAATTATTTTTTCTTAAATGTAACAGTGTGAGAAAAACTTGCCTACTACTGTATATAGTAGGTACCAGCGTTGCTGTGGACCATGTGGCATGTTTGTAGGGGCGTACGTTCTAATAATTTTCATAATAATAACATGAAACGTGGACAGTGCTGTGTCGTGAGTGCATAATTGTGTATTTACGTAGAAGTATTAGTGAAATATACGGTACGGTAATTTCTTATTAGTTTCAACTACCGTCATATTTGCCATGTGAGAAACTAGAAATTGTTCAATCTGGAAAATCTCCTCCAGATATGCCCAACATTAAAGGGACGCATAAAAACAAAAGCCAAGAGTACCTTGGTCATTTCCAAACTTCACAGTACAGTAAAATAGAATGGATTGCTGGAAGTTCCAAATTTAATAAACTGTTTGCTGGCCATGTTTACTCTTTGCAAGAGACCGGACTGTTTGGTCTGACACTGGTTATGATAATCTGAGTAACTTGCACAATGCCATTCAAAAGCATGAAAAATCGCAGTCACACATTTCTGCACTATTACGTTTGGTAAATCTAGAATTGATGTTCAGCTTGATGCTCAATTGCGTGCAAGCACTGTGCAATATAATGAGTCCGTTCGGAAAAACAGGAAGGTGCTCAAGCGATTGATTGATGTTGTGTGTTTTTTAGCTACTCAAGAATCACCATTCCGTGGACATTCTGATTGCGAAGATTCTTTGAACAGGGGTGCTTATTTGGGTGTATTGAACTTACTCGCCACTTACGATGCGACGTTAAGTACACACCTAGAAACATTGACCGTGTTCCGCGGGAATTCAAACAGGATACAAAATGACTTAATAAGGACAGTCAGTGATGTAGTTTTGGAAAAGTGAAGTCAGAAATAAAACACGCTATTTTCGCTGCCCTTCTTCTTGACGAGACTTCAGACATTATGAATTTGTCTCAACTATCAACCACTCTGAGATACGTTGATTCTGAAAGTGGTAAAGTTCACGAAAGGTTCATTTCTCTCACTGATGTCAGCGCAGATCGAACAGCCAGTGGTTTGTTTGTACATGTGAAAAACATTTTTACTGGGTTCGACTTAAACTACATGTTGGTTGCACAAACGTTCGACGGAGCAGCTGTGATGGCCGGCCACACAAGTACAAGAATTCTTTCCGAAGGCCATATTTATACATATTTATTTATTCACAAGCTTAATCTGTTTTTGTCACAGTCATTTTCCTCTATCAAGGAATGTAGAATATTTTTTCAGACCTTAACGGAATTAGGATCATTTTTTCACAAGTCCTCTAAACGATCTCATCAACTGAAAGAATTTACCGCAAAGAGGATGCCTAGAAATGCTTCAACACGGTGGAATTTTTCATCTCGTCTTGTTCACACAGTGAAAGAACATCGCACTTCATTCCTTGAATTCTTTCGGAATGTTTTAGATGAAAGCTCAAAATGGGACAGTGAAACAGTTGTAGCGGCATAAGGTTTCATGAAATTTCTAACCAGCACTGAAACTTCCTTTTTGTTACTGATTTTTAGCAACATTTTCACCTTCACTGATATCCTTTTCAATATCCTTCAATCCAAGCATTTAGACGTCCTATATTGCTCCCAAAAAGTTCAGGAAATCAAAAGAGAGATACTAAACCTCAGGAAAAAGTGCGACATAATTTGGGCCGAGTCTCTGGTCTATCATGGTGTCGAAGACTCTCTACCAACTAAACGACAATGTCGGGAAGAAGATCTAATAATGTCAAGGAAATTCCTTCACCACTCTATTTTTGACAACATTATTGTACAATTAGACGAACGATTTGGGTCATTAAACGAATTACAGTTTACTTCCTTGTTGGATCCTCTGAAATATGAAGCGTACAAAGCTACTTTTCCTCATTCTGCTTTTGAAAGTCTTAAACTGTCCTATAAAGACTTGTTTGATTTTATCCGATTGAAGAATGAACTTACCGCGCTGTATTCGTTTGATGAATTTTATGGTCAACACCCCCATCAGTTAGTGTGTTCTCTGAAAAGACAATTTTTATACAAAAATGCAAGAATGACACGTTTGTCTTCCTATTTTTTAAACGGATTATGCAATGTCATTGCGCATAAATAAACTACTTCTATACATCTCAATAAGTTAATTGCAGCTTTAAAAATTATATTGATTTTTTAAATCTATAGATGTGATGTCACTAGTTATTTTGTGTTTCCTGAAGAGCCAAGGATTTGACATGATACCGTACGCTCTGGTTAGAAGTTCTTCAATTTTCATGAGATTACACATAGGTACCCGTAAGTCTATATGGTTACAGCTTGGTTACATTCGTTTATATAATGATGCTCTTTAAATTATACTTCCTACGTCCGGTAATTACTACGTCCTACCTTGGACAGCATACCCACTTTTCAAAACCACCGCACGCCACTGCTTTATAGGTTTGATATTGGTGGGTGCAACTAGATTAAGTCCAGTTTTTAAACTTTTCTAGTAGATTTTGATGAAAGGTCTCTATGTTTGTAGGAGTTGAATTCAAAAAACACTTTAATTCTTGAAAGAAAAAACCTTTTTAAGTCCACCAAAGGTTGATTTGAAGCAAAAAATTATTAATTGTAGCAATAAGGTGTCCATGTAACTGAAGAAGAACTTTAGCTGTTGATTAAGTTTGACGGCCAGACCAGTCGCCGCAATTGTGTTCAGAGGAGGCCGCTCGGACCCCTCAAGTACCCTGAGATACACCTCTCCCGCTACTATGTGAGGGGTAGTGGTGGTGAAGCACGCCGCACACGCGACGATTGTTTACAGTCCGCGGGCAGTTTGCAGGTGGTGCGCCGCACATCAGCCTTGGCCGGAAGGAGGACTCCGACTCGCCGTACAATGGTTGACCTCACTGGAATGGAGCGGGCCCGTACCCCACCTCAGTGGCGGTACGGCGCCGCACGGCTGCGGGGGCACTGAAACATTAAGATCTCGGCGGCAGAATTTTGTTGGACCATAATGGTTTTAGGGTACAGTCTTTGTGGTGAGGCTGAGGGGCCAGCGGCGTGGAAGTTTTTATTTCATTTTAATTTGCCACTGGTGTGGTTTATCAGGAGACGGGAGCTTGGTAATGGCCTTACGGAGAGGACAGCAGAGTAACCTCAGGGAAGGTTTCACACAATTTATACAAGGTAGATTCAACCAAATGTAAAACAATAAGAGGCAGAAGGCCTTGAAATGAACTTAAAAATATAACCTTCAGGATTCTTACAAAATTATAAGGACCAAGTTAGCACGGAAATTACACAGGCTCACCTGCGACAAGTGAACGCTAAATATCCTCTCAATGGCTGGATTGCTTAGTAACAACGTCACCGGGGTAAGGAAATCTAAAATGACGCACGGCCCATGAAATCTGGGGGCAAGCTTGACCGCGGGAACAAAATTCTTGACCATAACCTGGTCACCTACCTTCAAATGGGTGGGTCTCGGTCCACGATCGTATCTTTCCCTAACCTTTTCATGAGACGCTTTAAGATTGGCCTTAGACTTCTTCCAAAGATCTTTAATGTTATCAGGATCTATTGTCTCGGGTAGAATATCACTAAGAGACCAAAGGTTAGAGAGCGGCGTGTTGGGAACAAACTTGAACATCAAAGAAGCTGGAGTAAATTTATGAGATTCATGAACCGCCGAATTCAAGGCGAAAGCTAACCAATGCAGGGACGTGTCCCACATAGAATGATCGTCGTGATGATAGGCAATAAGAGCCGACCTCGGGTTACGATTGACCCGTTCAGCTAAAGATGGTTGAGGATAATAAGCAGAAGTAGTTACATGAGAGATGGACAAATCAGAACAAAATTTACGAAAGAGATTGGATGTGAAAGCTTTCGCATTATCGAACACAATATATTGACACGGACCAAAAGAAGCAAAAATAGATTTTAAACAAGAAATAGTGGACTGAGTGGTAGCCAGCTTAGTCGGAAATAACCAAGAAAATATTGTGAAGCCATCTACACACACAAGGATGAACTTGTTGGCATTCCCCTTTGACTGGGGGAAGGGTCCTACGTAGTCGATGTAAAGACGTTCCATGGGGCGCAACGCTTGATGAGAAGACAAAAGCCCTTGCTTAGTGGACATGGTGGGTTTACTAAGCCAACAAGATTTACAAGCTTTAACTAGTTCACGAATTTCACCGTCCATACCTTTCCAAATGAACATCTCCCGGATCTTTTCTCTAGTTTTGAAGATACCTAAATGCCCTCCTAATGGGGTCTCATGATAGTACTTGAAGATCATGGGCACAAGAACGGCTGGAACCACCACCTTCATCTTATTACCATGCCTCGACGGGCAACATAATACACCATTCCTCAGCACATAAGGGACAACATGTTCCCCAGAAGAAACGGTTTCCATGATAGGGGCCAGCGTCGGATCTTCACGTTGATATTTCTCAAGATCCCTAAACAACATAGGAGCATCAGTTAAAATGGCATTAACCTCAGGTCGTATGGACTCGGGAGGTAAAGAACTATCATCCAGTTCATGGGTCTCTACATCATTGGAAAACATGCGGCTTAGTCCGTCTGCCACAACATTTTCAGTACCTCTGATATGCCTAACGTCAAATTGGAAGGCAGAAATTCGGATGGCCCACCGGGCTATACGACCAGTACGACGCGGCCTACCTAAGACCCAGCTTAAGGCTTGGTTATCAGTCTCCAAGTCGAACTTGACATGTTCCAGATAAAGGCGGAACGTTTCTAGCGCAAACAAGACAGCCAAACCCTCAAGTTCATAGATGGAATACTTGGCTTCTTGAGCCGAAAGAGTCCTAGATGCATAGGCGATGGGTCGCCTCCCTAGTTCGGTCTCTTGAAGAAGGACCTCAGCCACTGCCGACGACGACGCGTCGGTTTGGACGATGAATTTCTTCGAGAAATCCGGCATAGCCAGAACAGGGGCATTACACAGAGCTAATTTGAGATCTTCAAAAGCGGCTTGTTGAGAAGGTCCCCACTCAAATTTGATGCCTTTCCTACGAAGAAGGTTCAAGGGCGCCGCTCTGTTAGCGAAGTTAGGAATAAATTTCCTGAAGAAATTCACCATGCCAATGAATCTGGCAATACCTTTGATGTCCTTAGGAGGTTTGAACTCACGGATGGCCTGTGTTCTAGAATGATCGACTGCAACACCATCGGGCGACACTATGCCCTAGGAATGACATGGAAGGCTTAGCGAAGGCGACCTTGGACAACTTCACAGTTAACCCAGCCTTACGAAGGCGATTGAGAACTTCTTTCAGATGATCAAGGTGTTCTTCAAAGGTCTCAGAAAACACGACAACATCATCAAGTTAATGCCACAAGTACTCAAATTTGATGTCGGAGAAGACCTTATCTAGCAGTCTTGTAAGTACAGCTGCTTCCGTGGGGAGCCCGAAAGGCACGCGGTTGTATTCGTACAAGTTCCAATCTGTGGCAAAAGCTGTCAGGTGTTTGGATTCCTCTGCTAGCGGTATCTGGTTATAAGCCTGATTGAGGTCTAATATGGTGAAGAACTTAGCCTTACGAAACCATGAAAAACAAGAATGAAGGTCGGGAAGGGGCACAGATTGTAACACCACCTTCCGATTGAGAGCCCTATAATCAATCATAGGCCTGAAGCCGCCTTGGGGTTTCGGGACTAGAAAAATCGGCGAAGAGTATGCCGACTTAGAGGGGCGAATAAAACCATATTTTAGCATCTGATCAATGATTTCTTTCAGCGCCTTCATTTTCGGTGGAGATTGCCTATAAGGTGGAAACCGTACGGGAATTTAATCCGTAACCTCAATCTTATATTCGATAAGGTCAGTAACACCAAGAGTATCAGAGAAAACCTCTGGAAACGACTGACATAACTTACGAATACTCTCTGCCTGCTCCTCAGGTAGATGTCTAAGGTCTAACAACATCTCATTCTGGGTAGGCGAAATAGATGAACACGTTACAGAACTACATTTTAACAAAGGGATTTTGGAATTACCATCAAATTTGAAAGTGCACGATTTGCTCTGAAGATCGAGCACTAGACCGGTGTGAGACATGAAATCAGCTCCCAATATAATGGGGCAAGACAAGTGCTTAGCCACAAACAGTTTTACTTTCCAAGTGAATTTCAAAATGCGTATCTTGGCATACAGAGAACCTAAAATTTCTAATGGAGATGAGTTGGCCGAAACATATTGAACCGAAGTCGAACAAAAATCAGGAAGTTTACAAATAGATTTTAATTTGGAATACCATTCAGCCGAAATAATGGAACAAACACTGCCAGAATCTAATAGAGCTGTTACAGGTTCATTATTTAATTCAATTTTGAAAAAAGGAACAGGTGCGGGGGTATCCGCCGCAATCCTAAGACATTCTTTGGGACCTTCAAAAGATAAATTTGAAGACTGAGTTTTCCCTGAAATTTCGACATGTTTACTTGGGGCTGAGCTTCGGAAAGATGGGTTCGCCGACTCAGCCGAAGCCACTAGTCGCTTATTATTATTGGCATTGGTGGAAGTTGCACCAGAAGTTGAGCAGGAGGGGGTGCTATTCGAATCTGGGCAATTCTTGGCGATATGGGAAAACGCGCCGCATTTAAAACAGCCTTGAGATGACCCTGCTCCATTCCTTGTCCCACTAGACTTGATCAATGGACATTTATTGCGAAGATGATCAGACGACCCGCAAGTGTAACATTTACGGGGTGTGACGGGTCGGCGAGGTGGAGGCCGAAAACTACTAGAGGATGGAGGGGGTTCTTTCGCGACACGCAAGGTATCGGCGTATCTAACTCCTTCGGCTGAGACAGCCATAGCCTCTAACTCGGCAAAAGTTTGCGGACGCGACGCAAAACACAAGTATGTTCGGTATGATGGAGAAATACCTCCCACAATAGCCTGTACAATTTGATCTTCAGGGAAATGTAGAGCAAATACCCTAGTGTAGAACTTGATGTCTTGGATGGAGTCTGCCAAATTTTCATCCAACCGTTGTACTCGGTAGTAGTACTTTTGAATGAGCGATGACCTAGCTCGAGCGGGGATAAAATTTGCCAACAGATGGAAGCCTTCTATGGATGACTGTTCAGCAATTGCTCTAACTATCTTGTCGGAGAGAACACCAATTGCATAGGGATAGACGATCTGCAAAATTTGACTCGGAGAAAGAGAAAAAACCAGGGCATGATCCTGAAACTCAACTAAAAACCTTAAGAATGAAATTACGTCATTGGTAGAGTTAACGGAAAACTTAGAAATACCTCTGAGGTGGTGGTGGTGGTGATTTTTGTTTTAAGAGGAAGTATAACGAGGTAATCATCCTCTCTGAACAAATAAGTGGAAAAGAAATTTAAAATATAAAACAAAATCATTCATTCAACAAAGGATTTTGGAAACGCAGCACAAAATAAAACAAAAAAAATATTACAAAACCAGGCCAAAAGGATCACCAACGTATCAAAAGGGAACGCACGTTCCCTGAGCAACAGTACACCTGCAACTTACATACCCTTGACAAGTCCACCGTCGCACATAAAGCGGACGACGAGATCAGCAGCAGTCGCGCCATCGGCCAGCACGCGCTCGAGTGCCTCCCGCAGGCCGAGGCTCCGTCCTAGGCCAGAGATATCGGCGCACTCCGCGAGGATGCGGGCCACGGTGAATTCGGCACCACAAGAACACACTGGGGGGTCCCCCCCCCTTCAGGAGACAAGAGTGCGTGGATCGTAAATGACCCATCCTCAGCCTGCACAGCATCACGGCCTCTCTCCGTGAAGGTCGGAAAGAGGACCGCCACACGGCAGTTGTCCTCCCAACCGCTCTCAGCCCGTTGGGAGTTCGGACATCCAGCCACTCCGACTCCCAGAACGCCAAGATGGTTCGACGCAGCTGAGAACAAACATCCCTAGCAGGTACATTGACGGGTCTTGGAGGTAAAAGTGCAGCCTCCTTCGCCGCTTCATCCGCAAGCTCGCCCCCCGCAATCCCAACGCGGCCCGGAAGCCACGCAAAAGCAACTCTGGTGCTAGCATCGCCCAACCAGGCCAGAAGGCCATGCATCTGCTGCACCAGTGGGTGTTGCGAGAAACAGGCTTTAATAGACTGCAGAGAGCCCAACGAATCGGCACACAACAGAAAGTGGCCCCCCCGTCACGCAGCGCAAACCGCAGAGCCTCCAAGATGGCGCAAAGCTCTGCAGCACACACGCCACACACCCTAGGGAGCGAGATCCTCGCACTCACATCATCAATGACAAAAGAGCAACCAACACTATCTCCGATTCCAGAACCATCCGCGAAGACAAGTCTCGCGGCCGGACACTGGTGATCAAAGTCCCGGAAACGCCTCCAATGAACGGAGGAATCCGCGTTCACCCCGGGTCCACGGAGCAGACCCAGACGCACATCCGGTCGCGGAACCAACCACGGAGGCACCTCGCTAAGAGCTCGTTCAAGACAACCACCGATATCAATATTCAAAACATGACACAAGCCATCAATCCGAAACCCAACCGGCCGTGTGGCACTCGGCCGGTCCCGGCACCGCTGGTGGTACCGGGTGCGATAGATGCATTGACAGCCCGGATGCAGCGGCACCCCACGAACCTTGGCAGCGCACGCTAGGAACAACCGCCGCCTCCCCATCCGCAAAGGCGGAACTCCCGCTTCAGCGAGCAGGCCGGGAATGGGGCCAGCACGGAAAGCACCCGCCGCCAGCCCCACTCTACCATGGTGAATACTGTCTAAAAGGCTCAGCGCAGAATTTGATGCCGAGCCACAAGCCGCACCTTCATAGTCAATTCGGGAGAGGACCGTCGCCGTGCAAAATCGCAGCAGCACCGCACGGTCAGCCCCCCACGAAGTGCCGCTGAGAAACTCAAGCATGTTAAGTCTCTTCATGCAGGCAACCTTCAACCGACGGATGCGGGGCCGCCACGCAAGTCTCCCATCAAAACGGAGACCCAGGAACCTGCAGGTGTCAACCACTGGCAAGACACTGCCTCGCAAGCGGAGCCCTGGCTCGGGATGCACAGGCCGACGTCGACAGAAGTGCACAACTGAGGCCCTCGCTGCCGAAAATCGAAAACCATGTTGCAGGGCCCATCCGTCGACCCGGCCAACAGCCCGCTGCAGCCGTCCCTCTGCAAACGCCACCCTTCCGGAGCCGCAATGCAAAGCCAAGTCGTCCACACACAGCGATGGAACGACTGCGGGCCCAGCAGCGGCAACCATGCCGCTGATGGCGACCGCGAACAGCGTGACACTCAGCACCGATCCCTGAGGCACTCCACCCTCCCGAATGCAACATTGAGAAAATGCACTCCCCACTCGGACCCGAAAGAGACGGAGGGACATGAAGCTCTCAACATACGTAGGCAAATTTCCCCGAAATCCCCACTGGTGCAGAGTGGAGAGAATCCCATATCGCCAGGCAGCATCGCAAGCCTTTTCCAGGTCAAAAAACACGGCGACCAGGTGCTCCCTCCGGAGAAAGGCCTCCCGAATGGCGCTCTCCAGTCCGACCAGATGATCAGTGGCAGACCGATGAGAGCGAAAACCACACTGGTAGTTAGACAAGAGGCCCTCCCCTTCCACGGCCCACACAAGACGCCGGTCAACCATCCCTTCAAACAGCTCACAGAGGCCATTTGTAAGGCATATCGGCCCACAACCATCCAGAAGCCTTGGATCCATACCCGGCTTGGGAATTGGCACTACAACCCCCTCACGCCATTGAGATGGAAACACTCCCTCACTCCACATTCCGCTGAACAGGGTGAGGACATCCTTGAGACATCTGTCACTCAAATGCTTAAGCATTTGATTATGGATTTTGTCCGGTCCAGGAGCCGTATCTCTGCATAGCGCAAGTGCACCTCGCAACCCCCACTCCGCGAAGGCCACGTTGTAGGGATGCGAAGCACCAGAGGCAAAAGAGAGATGGTGGGCCTCTGCTTCGCGCCCAATTGGAAAAAATGCAGGGTCGCACCTCCCAGAGCTGGACGCATCTGCGAAATGTGACGCGATGTGGTCTGCAATGACTGAAGGAATCGCAACCATACCTCCATTAATGGAGACTCCGGGCACCGAGGGCACACTCTGCACTCCGACAATACGGCGGAGTTCAGTCCACACCTGCGATGACGGAGCATGCGCCGTGATGGATGACACACACTCCTCCCACGCAGCCCTCCCACTTTCTCGAATCAAAAAACGGACCTTCGCACGCAGACGCTTAAATGCGATATGATTGGCCATCGCAGGACTCCGACGACAATGCTCAAAAGCCCGTCGGCGATCACGCATGGCTGATGCAACCTCGTCCGTCCACCATGGGACCCGCCTCCGGCGACGAACACCGGACGAGGAAGGAATTGACTCCTCTGCAGCAGCCAAAACTCCAGTAGTAATGGAAGAGACGCGGTCGTCAACAGACCCCAGCACACCACCAGCCATCACCGCACGCTTTGCAAATTCCGGCCAATCCGCCCGCCGAAGCAACCAGCGCCTGGGCACCTCGGACCGTCCTTGATTCAAGAGAGACAGAACTATCGGGAAGTGGTCACCATCACAGAGGTCGTCGTGAACCCGCCACCGCAGCAGGGGAACCAGCGCATGGCCACACAAAGTGACATCCAGGTGCGAGAATGCGCCACGCGCGCCACCGAAATGTGTCGGCCCCCCTGCATTGAGCACACAAAGATCGAATAGGCTGATCACTCGCTCGAGCTTCCTCCCCCTAGAACAGGAAGACGGAGAACCCCACAGTGTGCCACGGGCGCCCACATCCCCCAGCACGAGGAAAGGAGGAGGCAACTGAGCGATCAAATCCCGCAGCGCACGCACATCAAGGTTACAATCCGGTGGAAAGCATACGCCGCAAACCGCTGTCACCACTGGCAACGGAGTGCGAACCGCAACCGCATCCAGCCGAGCACGGAGCGGCACCTCCTCGCTGAAGATGTCGGAGCGAACCAGGGCACAAACGCCCCCAGCCGCCGCGCCATTCACAGCCACTCCGTCCTTGGAACAAAGACGACATCCTCTCATAGTCGTGTCGCGTCCAGGTCTCAAACGAGACTCCCGCAGACAGACCATGGAGGCCGCATAGACGGACATCAGCTGACGCAACTCAGCTAGGCGACAGTGGCAACCACTGCAGCTCCACTGCAACAGCGCCATTGTGTGGACTGGCAGCGTTGCGAAACTAGGACAATTGCCCGCCCTTCCCCCCGTCAACCACCTGCCACCCTCCGCCGTTGCTGTCGGCACCGTCGCCACCATCCACGACAATGAGTGGCCCATCCCCCACTGCCTCCCCAGAAGGAGGCGCGGCGACTGGACCCTCCGCGGACGGTGATCCTACTGGTCCGGAACAGTGGGCCCCCTCCTGGGAGAACCAGGCCCTCCAGAAAGCGACCGAACAAGAGGGCGTCCGGCCCTCTCGCTCCCGCCCACCGCCTCTCTCCTTCCGGGAGGAGAGCCGGCAGATGGCCCGCCGGACCTCCTCGGCGATCCTGTGGACCCCGACTGAGCTGGAGAAGGCCTCCCCTCCAATGCCCTAAGGGATCTCTGCGGCTTCACCCTCTCCTCCCCCACGATCCGGGCACTGGAAGGAGGGCTGGACCCTCCAGCCCTACCCGGGGAAGTCCCTCCCCCCGCCCTGCCGGGAGAGGACCCCCCAGCCGAACGCTCCTGGGAAGGGCCCCTCCCAGGCAACGTCGACAGCAACGCTCCCCTCGGTGCTTCACATGCTGAATCTCCAGTTTCTCCAGTTACTGAACCTTGCCGCTGGCCTTGACCCTTCAATGCACCCTCAGCACCGGTGCCCCGCACAAAACTCTGTGGAGCGATCCGCACGCCTGCGACCCCCCCCCCCCCGCGAACGAGATGGAGAACTCCGGAGCAGCCATGGACCCGAACCTCCTCCGGGCGTCCGGATAAGATAGCCTATCCAGCGCTTTCATCTCCTGGATCCTCCCCTCCCGCCTGAATGTGGGGCACTCCTTGGAGACTGGAGCATGCGCACCCGGGCAGCTGACGCACACAGGTGGCGGTGCGCATTCAACCCCAGCACGCTCGCACCTCCCACACATCTCGCAGGTCGTCGAACCTGTACACCGCAACGAGGCGCGGCCAAACCCCCGACAGCTATAACACCTCATTGGCGCCGGAATGCACGGACGAACAGTCAGGCGACACATTGCCACCTTCACTCGTTCAGGCATGGTCTGAGCGTCGAAGGTAAGGATGAAAGCACCCGCATCGAGCAGCCTATCACCCACACGCCCCTTCAACCTCCTCACGTCGGCCACGCCCCGACGTGCCAGGCACCGGATCATCACATCATCGGAAGACTCAACCAAATCCCTATGGAATATAACTCCCTTGCAGGAGTTAAGGGTTTGGTGCTTCTCGACTTTCACCTCCACCCCACCGAACAACTTGGCTTCAAGTAGCCGTCCGGACTGTTCAGACGTAGATGTCCCGATAAGCACGGATCCATCTCGGAGCCTGCGCATCTCGTCGACCTCACCAGCAACAATTTCTTCGATTGAACTGCTTATCATAAAAGGACATACGTCAAGGAAACTCCCACCATCGACCCTGGAAGCAACCAGGAATCGAGGAAGACGTTCGTCACTCATGTAGTCTACAGGAACTGGAGTATACCGCCTGCGTTTTTTACCAATCCTAGACGCCGCCTTTTGAAGGGTGCCACCCTTTGTTAAAGAAGGAAGAGAAAGAGGTTCCGTCTTTTGTCCCACGAGTACTCACGGAAATAAGAGGTCGACCTCCGGCAGAGCCAAGGAGATTTACCGGAGGCAAGGCTATATACTCCAGAGGGCGCCCGGTATCTGGAGGGGGTCGCTTGGAACTACTCTCCCAGTAGCCATGCATCACCTCGCCACGACCCGAAACTTGTGATTGGGGGAGGATAAAACCTCCGTACTAACCTAATTATTTTTTTAATTTAATTTTTTTTGATTTTTTTTAATTTTTTTTAAATATTTTTTTTCTGTAATGTCTAACCTAATCTACCCGAGGCAGAGAGGGTGGCGAGACAGGAAGAGGAATGAAATTAAAGATGGTGAGAATAGAGGGGTAGAAATAGTGATGAAGAATAAAGAGCACAGACACCTCTCAAGCAACTCGGGGGACACCTTGTTAGTCTGGCCCTACACCGAGGCCTATCCAGCATGGGTAACCCTGAGCTGGCACAGCCCTCGGGATCAACAAGCACACAAGCCCCCACACCGACTTCAAGGTCATGGTGTCCCTAGAGGGGGAAATACCTCTGAGCAACATTGCTAAAGGATGGGGCAAACTGCTGAACTCGGGGACGTAGTAGGAAGGGGCCTAAGTGGCGAAGAAGCAGATTCAGAAGGAGCATTATTTAACACGAAGGGTGGAATGGACGTGCGACGATCGGACTCAGTTTCTAATGGGGCAGATGTTCGTTGGGTAGCCTCCGCACTACTACCTCCTTCCTCTTTAGAGGAATCCTCCCCACTTACGATATTTACTACCATAGGCTGGTCGGTTTTTGGAATAGCAGATCCAGATAACAAATGGCTAACTTTACTAGACATTTTAGACAAGTTTTCGGCAACAGCACTAGCTTCCCTACCCTGAAGGTAATTTAATTTCAAGGACAATAGATCACATACCCTATAATAGAAGTGGTACAATCTGGCCTGTACTCGTTTGAGTTGATTAGGAGATGGATCACTTACTTCAAAAAAACTAACTACAGATGCTAGCTCAGTAGTATTGTCAGTGATCGTGGAGAGAGCATCGTCAATCTCTTTCTCTCCCAAAGTGGGGATGGAAATAGGCAAATCCAGGGACTCTTTAAGCTTATTGCAACCGTGCCTCCAGATTGCACATTTCTAATTATCAATTCATAGATCAATTCCTCCTTGCGCAAATAGCCTGGATGGAGGACGTCGCGAGGGCCGGACATGACGACAGAAATTTTTTTAGAAAAATTAAAAAAATTCCAGCAACTGAGAAAATTGTTAGAGTTCGAATCGAAAACAATGTTTAGCCATCAGAAGGGGCTAAATTGAGACCCATTCAACCACGCTCTGCTACCACTTGTTACGGAGTTTTGTGGATTTGCAGAGGTGAAAGAAGGTGCGGGTTGGAATAGGTCTCAACTACAGAAGCACGAAAGATGAATTAAAATTTTAACAAGGTTATATTTTCAAAACTTAACAATGGTAGCATAGAATTTTGAGCATACAACAAATAACAACAAGTTAAATCAGGTACACAATTTAGAGAATATTTAACCGGTTCCCACTAGGGGAAATAACAAAGACAATCAGGTATACAGCCGCTGTACCAAAAACCAGTTAAGTGATTTTTACATATACTGGGCTACGGCCCGAATTCATTAACTCTTGAGCTCTCAGCTCACAATCACAAAAGCTACAGGGCACAAAACCCCTAAGTATAAGGAGCACTTGCTCCTAATTACAGTGTTAAAGAAAAGAGCAGAACCGCTCTCAATATTACTAGCCTATCAAAGGCTACAACCTTCATTTCAGACTGCCCTCAAGGCACACTAAGAAACAGGGGTATTTGATACCCAACCTACAGGGCCTTTACATGAGGAAAACAAAACATCAGGTTAAATTACCTGCCCATAATACAAGATTGAATGGAGGCGATAACTTGCACTCCTACACAACGTTTGTGTCAAAAAACCTATGTGGCACTAGGCCGATAATACAGAGGCTAATCCCAATCTAGGAAGGTTTCGAACCCTCCCCGAGAGTTAAACTGCTGAGCTAGCAAGAAATGAAGATGTTAACCGGCCATTACCTTGTAGATGAACTGCTGCTTGGAGAAAGAGGCGCTTCCCGCCCCCTGCTATATATATTCACACACTGAGAAAGATGTTACTGAAGTGGCCCCGAGACCAGAAAATCAGCAGTTTATATACCCTCGTGGAACATTCGAGACCTTTCATGAATGATAACAACCCGCCCACAAACTTTTATTGGTCGGCTAAAGATTACAAGTCAAAACTGAAGAAGAAATCTAGGATTGGTGAAAAATTAATTTAGAAAATTTAGGATTGGCTAAATTTAAAACTGGCGGAAACGGAGATCAATATTGCCAACCCAAAAAATGAAAGAAAGAAATTTAACAAAGAACAAACTCATAGATACAAAATTTCTTCAAAAACAGTTCATCCACTTCGCACCAGGGTGCACGGTTATAGTTTTTAAGTAGTGACATCTAGAAGAGAATGTCCACACTTCTTGCTACAGAGCATACAAACACAAATCGAAATAGACATAGTTCAGAACACTTCAAAATTTACAGTAGTGACATCTTCCAAGAAACCTTTGATTTAATACAGATTTTAAAGTTCAGAGTTTCTCCTGTAGAGAGGTTTCAACTGGCGCAATATTTGAATTCGCGGCATGGAGGTGTACCGCCTGGTACACTACCATTTCGCTCATCGTAAATAAAGTTATTTATGGCTTAGATTGTAGCGACGTTTTCCCCGATTTGCATACCGATTTTATTTACGATGGGAAAACTAATAACAAATATTTGAGAATTAAACTTTAGGCCTCCCCCTAAACTACCATTTTTCTTAGCGTGAAGATTATTTATGGCGTAGATTGTAGCGACTTATTCGCGGACTTTGCATACCTACTTTAATTAAGATAAGACCACTAATAACAGATATTTGCGAATAAAATTTTAGGCCTTCCCCTAAACTACCATTTCTTTCAGAGTGAATAAGATTATTTATCGTTTATATTATAACAACTTATTTTACAACTTTACATACCGGTTTTCATTAAGTTAGGACCATTAATAATATAAATATTTGAGAATGAAATTTTAGGCCTTCCCCTAAACTACTATTTCCATCAGCGAGAAAAAATTATTTATTGTCTAGATTGTAGCGACTTAATCCCGGACTTTACATACCGATTTTCATTAAATTCTCTTCAGCGGTTTTCTCGTGATGTGTGTACATACATACATACATACATACATACATGCAGACAGAAATTACGGAAAAGTAGAAAATGCATTTTCTTGTTACTGTGGACATGACCGATGCAGAAATACCATTCTTTTCAAATTCTGAGCAACATACAGACAAAACTCTTATTTTATATTTATATAGATTACATTTCAGGCCTTCCCCTAAACTACCATTTCACTCAGTGTGAATAGCATTATTGATAGCCTAGATTATAGCAACCTATTCCCCGACTTTGCATACCAATTTTCGTGAACATACGACCACTAATTCGTCGCCATAAGACCTATCTGTGTCGGTGCGACGTAAAGCCAATAGCAAAAAAAAAAAAGAAAAAAAAAAACGACCACTAATAAAATAAATATTTGACAATTAAATTTTAGGCCTTCCCCTAAACTACCATTTTTCTCAGCGTGTATAGCCTATATTGTAGCGACTTATTTCCCATCTTTGTCTAGCTATGTTCATTAAGACACGACCACTAATAACATAAATATTTGAGAATTAAATGTCAGGCCTTCCCCTAAACTACCATTTTACTCGGCGTGATTAAAATAATTTATAGCCTAGATTGTAGCGGTTCATCACCCGACTTTACATTCCGATTTTCATTAAATTCTCTTCAGCCGTTTTCTCGTGATGCGTGTACATACATACATACATACATACATACATACATACATACATACATACAGACAGACAGACAGACAGACAGAAATTACGGAAAAGTAAAAGATGCATTTTCTTGTTACTGTGGACATGACCGATACAGAAATACCATTCTTTTCAAATTCTGAGCAATGTACAGACAAAACTCTTATTTTATATATATAGATTACTGCAAACATGGAAAATGTACTAAACACAAACGAATGCAAGCCACCATTAGCAACTACGGTATTCCCCTGTTTTGGTAATATGTGCAGTTTGGTTTGAATTAGTAATCATAATTTAATATATGAACCTTTCAAAAATTACATTTGAGTGACATTATTACTTTTATAGTACGGTTTTCCTCATCACTGATTAACCACTTAGCACTAACTGAAAAGTTATTTATTGGTAAACATAGTCTCCTGTTTAATTTCGTCTGCCTGTACCTGCTTTCATGCGATGATTTCAACATCATTTCAGATGGTGGAAATATTATCTATTTCCACTGAAGTACTAGGAGGACTTATCCTTATTTCTTCATCTGCAGATCCTTTCTCTCTTTTAGTAATAATCATGACAACGCCACTAGAAGAAGCCTTAACTGCAGAATTTTGTTATGTTCTATCTTCTGCTTCATTTTTTTGGGCCTTTTTAAAATGATAAAATTGAAACAGTAGAAAATTTACGTTTGTTACTCATTGGATAGAAAATAGTAAAATTTCAGCTCGTATTCCAAGTATTATTTGTGAAGTAAAACTAATTTTAGGGGCAAAAGATCTCTATACGTCGACGCCCCGAACAAACTGAATTTGTTTATAAAATCTACTTTGGAAACACATTCACTGTGGGTGTTAATGCAGCAAGCTCCTAGTACCGGTAACTTAATGGGAAGCGCTGTACTCGTACGGTCGCCGAGGTAACTGGCACATGCCGACATGCAGCCTGCTGTTGCCCGTTGTTGTCAGTCCGCCGACCACTGTAGGACACGTCCAATAGTTACTGTTCGATGTGTGCTAATTGGACTTAATATGGACACGAATTCTTTAAAGTTGGTATAAACTGGACGTAAAACCTTGATATACTGTAACATATGTTGTAAGGTTTTTTGTATTGTTTTATAATGATGTCTGTGATGACTAAGTGGTAATGTAGCCAAAGGTCAATAAAATATGCAAAAAATGGTATTCAGTGGGTGTTTACTCATCCCTGGCGAATTTTGGTGACATACGTATTTCAGGCAGAAATAAAACTGTTAGCATAGCTTATAGAAGGGAAAGTGTGCTCACTTCACCTGTTTCAGACGCGCTGCAATGTAAGATGCTAGGAAAAAAGAGGTCATGTTTGCGAGCAATTTTATTACACACACGTGGCCTTTCTTATGCAACACTCTAGGTAATTTTCCTTACCAATGTCATATATACACATAAACACATTCCAAGATCAGCTCTGGACACTGAGAAAATACAGCGTACCGAGTGAGTAGGTACGAGTTTTGGGTCACGTAAGTGTCAACTTGCATTCGGAAGATAATAGGTTCGAACTCTACTGTCGGCAGCCCAGTTTTCACACCAGGCAAATGCTGGGGCTGTATTTACAAGGTGGTGATTGGCTTCCATTCCACTCCTAGATCTTTCCTCTCCCATTGTCGCTATGAAGCCTATCTGTAAGTATGACATAAAGCAAATTGCAAAGAAAAAAGGGGGAAAAAATAACACTGCGTTCATGCTATTATCTCCACAACGACCAGGGACGGGCCGACAAGCGCAAGCAGTTCTTATAAAATGGGAAACTTTTTTTATACCAAAATGATTACCTATAGTTTTACTGGGCTTAACAGGTTGTCTTTAAGTTACCTTTCAAGATCATATCCAACGAAAATGTTGACGAAAATTTCCGAGATATAAACACACCTCATGAACGCTCCGACTCGTTGGCTGAATGGTCAGCGTACTGGCCTTCGGTTCAGAGGGTCCCCGGTTCGATTCCAGGCTGGGTCGGGGATGTTAACCTTCATTGGTTAATTCCAATGGCTCGGGGGCTGAGTGTTTGTGCTGTCCCCAACATCCCTGCAACTCACACACCGCATCCACCACAATAACACATGGTTACCTACAGCACGTGCAACTTTTAGTGATACCAGGGCTCCCTAGTGCTGAATCGCTAGACCTCTGCTATCTTCGAGATTCGTATTGGCAACCTTTGAAACACAAACTATGAATCGAGTATGCATCACCCTGAGATATCTAGCGTGCACTTTACGTACTAGGACTGTTGTTATTTACACTGACTGAGCAAATGTGATGGGAGAGCGGAGCACTGATGCGCAGGTGTGTTGTCTGTGCACCACACGCCCCCTGTGCCAACGGCAGTTGTGTAGGAGACCTTGTGAGCAGTGGCTGTGCATGTGACAGGTGTAACATGGAACGTCGTCGTGAGCTGACACCGTTCGAACGGGGTATGGTGGTCGGTGCCCGACGGATGGGAAGTGCGATTTCGGAAGTGGTGCGGGAATTCGGCTTCACACGATCAACCGTGTCCAGGGTGTATCGTGAATAGTTGAATGCGGGTGTCACCGTCCACAACAGACGAACGACCGGCCGTCCAGCCACCCTCGATGACCGTGACCGGCGACATCTGAGACGGATTGTCATTAGTGACAGACGGGCAACCGTGCAACAGATCACGGCTCAATTCAACACAGGCCGTGCTAGACACGTCTCTCAGTGGACAATCCGTAGGAACATGTGTTCTATGGGGTATGGCAGCCGGCGCCGCACACGGGTGCCACTGTTAACCCAACGTCATCGGGCACAACGACGCACATTTGTCGCCAGTCACCAGGGATGGACACTGGAACAATGGCGTAACGTGATATGGTCGGACGAATCACGATTTCAACTGCACCATGCCGATGGGAGGCACCGTGTATGGCGCAGACCACATGAAGCGATGGGTCCCGCCTGCCTCGAAGGTGTGGTCCAGGGCGCTGGTGTCTCTGTTATGGTCTGGGGTGCATTTTCCTGGTATTGAATGTGCCCCCTAGTTGTTCTTGAAGAGACTTTGAATGGTACGCGGTATGATGAGATGCTCGGAGACCATCTCCACCCATTTTTGGCCTTCCAGCGCCCAGACGGTTCTGCGGTGTTTCAAGATGATAACGCGCCGCCACATCGCTCCCACGTCGCCCGGGAATGGTTCCAGGAACATGCAGCGGAGGTCCAACGACTGCCATGGCCACGCAGGAGCCTCGATATGAACCCTAGCGAGCATATCTGGGATGTCCTGGAACGCAGGCTCCGTGCCATGGATCATGCACCCACGAACAGACCAGCATTGGCGGCTGCTCTGCAAACGATTTGGTAACAGCTACGGTCAGAGGACTACCAGGGACTTGTCGACTCACTTCCATGGCGTTTCACTGCAGTTCGCAGGGCCAGAGGAGGCTCCACACGCTGTTAGGTGACTATCTCATGACATTTGCTAAGTCAGTGTACACAGCAAAGCCAAAATATAGAATTCATGCTAGGAACAAGATTCGCATCGAGAAATGTCATATACTGTTATATAATGTGTGTGTGACACAGTTGTTGGCTTATGATAATAAAGGTTAAGAAAATTCATACTATCGATTCAATTCAGATTTCATTTCCATTCTTTTGGCAGTATTGCCGGAAGCGGGAGAGCTCCCTCCTTACTCCCCAACCCAGTAAAACCTCATCGGAGGATCTGTCTTACAAGGGCTGCACCCGGCTAGAAATAGCCACACGAAATTATTAATTATTGTTACCGCGCGAACGTCTGCACCAGTACTTCTCCCACTGCGTGGATAGGATGATCGTAAACACACTATTATTGTGGATTTATTCTCGGTGCTCATCCTCACTGGTAGCTAGTTATAACATTTTTGACTGTTCCTTATCCTTATGGTCCATAGCAGTCATCTCAGTCGCGGAAGTTCCATTGATTACAAATTTATCAGCCTTAATAATGTATGGTAATTGTCATGAAAATTAATATCACGAAATAACTTTGCTTTGAGATATTTGTCCTTCCAGGGAATAGCATTTTACCACTTCAGAAACACGTATCTCTGTTTTTTGTTTTCTTTTCTATGGGGGTATCAAGAACCGTCTAGCCTCGTTATTGCTCCTTACAACCCGTTAAGGCGCATTTAGACGGGGAATATTTTTGAGAAAATGTATGGCGGCAACATAGGTAGGTTACTTGCCGAGTATGGCCAGAAAATGTGGGACAATGTTGAACAATATGTTTCGAATAACGGCAAGCATTGTTGTTTGAGTCATAAGTCCATAGGCTGGTTTGATGCAGCTCTCCATGCCACCCTATCCTGTGCTGACCTTTTCATTTCTACATGACTACTACATTTGCTCTAGTCTCCTTGTCATATTCGTATCTTGGTCTACCCCTACCGTTCTTACCACCTACACTTCCCTCAAAAATCAACTGTAAAGGTCCTGGGTGTCTTAAGATGTGCGCTATCATTCTATCTCTTCTTCTGGTCAAATTTAGCCACATCGATCTCCTCTCACCAATTCGATTCAGTATCTCTTCATTCGTGATTCTATCTACCCATCTCACCTTCAACACTCTTCTGTTACAACAAATTTCGACAGCTTCTATTTTCTTTCTGAGCTAGTTATCGTCCGTCTTTCACTTCCACACAGTGTTACGCTCCAGACGAAAGTCTTCAAAAACTTCTTCCTAATTCCTGTGTCAATGTTCGACGTGAACAAATTTCTTTTCTTAAGAAAGGCCTTCCTTCTTTGTGCTAATCTGCATTTTATGTCCTCTTTACTTCTACCAACGTTAGTTAATTTACTACCCAACTAACAATATTCATCTACTTCATTTCCTAATCTAATATTTCCTGCATCGCCTGACTTTGTTCGACCGCACTCCATTACTTTTGTTTTGGACTTATTTTCATCTTGTATTCCTTCTCAAGACTCTGTCAATACCATTCAGCAATTTCTCCAGATCATTTGCAGTCAGATAAAATATCATCGGCAAATCTCAGGATTTTGATTTCCTTTCAGTAGTGGTTCTGTACGGGTTCCGCGAACTCCCACCTCCGGCCCTCGGGAGAGGCCTCCACCTCATGAAATGTGCTGACAAAGACTGCATGCTTAACCTCACAGACGCTATCTTGGAGGGGTTTAACCTTACTGTTTACGCCCAAGAGAGGAAGTCTAACCTCAGAGCTGTCATCTTGGAGGGGCCTAACCTCACTTTTACGGCGAGATGTCCTTCCCGACCCATCTTACCAGATGCCCTTCCTGACGCGGATTTTGCATAAGATAGTATGCCTAACCTCACAGTCGCCATCTTGGAGGGGCCTAACCTCACCTTTTACACCCGGGCTAACTGCATGTCTAACGTTACGCTGACCTCGCGTTAACCTCTCAAGACTTAAAATTGAACTTAATGATGGCTGCTAAACATGGGCTCTTATGGAGAAAGCTGGCTTAGGGGAGACAGGACTTAAGGAGACGGCCTAGGGGTGATGGCGCAAGATGGCGGCTATACACGGGCTCTTATCGAGAAACCTGGCCCAGGGGCTACTGCCCAAGATGGCGGCTATACATAGGCTCTTATGGAGAAAGCTGAACCAGGAGAGACTTAGGACTTAAGATGACGGCCTAGGGCGGTTGTACAATATGGCGGCTATACACGGGCTCCACTGATCTCTATACATGGATGGCTGGTAGCTTGGGTAGCAGTAAGCCGAATAGAAGATGACTGGCGTAGTAAGATGGCAGCGAGCGCATGGTGCAGTAGACCACGAGGAGCGCGCTTGCTTTGTTTATGCTTAGTTCAGGAACGCCAGGCCTCTTGATTGTAGTTCCACGGGTGTTTTGTGCTGTGTTATTGCAAAGGAAATAGTGGTGTACTTTACGAATTTATGTTCGTTGCCTTGTAGTATGCCTGTAAATTACAAGATTCATTTTCAATATGTATGTGTTTATGTGAAATCTGAATGAAGAGTACGGGTTATTAACATGCCGCAGTATTCAGCTTATGGATGTACAAACAGAACCGATCAGCAGAAGGAGAAATCATTTCATCGGTGCGTTTTATCTTCTTCTTCTTTATCTGTTTACCCTCCAGGGTCTGTTTTTCCTCGAACTCCGCGAAGGACCTCACCTCTATCGCCTCAAGGGCAGTGTCCTGGACTCTGGGACGAGGGATACAACCGGGGAGGATGACCAGTACCTCGGCCAGGTGGCCTCACCTGCTATGCTGAACAGGGGCCTTGTGGGGAATGGGAGATAGATAAGGAAGAGGGAAGGAAGCTGCCGTGGCCTTAAGTTAGGTATCATCCCGATATTTGCCTGGAAAAGTGGGAAACCACGGAAAACCCCTTCCAGGATGGCTGAGGTGGGAATCGATATGGTTGACCTCCTGAGGCTGAGTGGACCCCATTCCAGCCCTCGTACCACTTTTCAAATTTCGTGGCAGAGCCGGGAATCGAACCCGGGCCTCCGGGGGTGGCAGCTAATCACACTAACCACTACACCACGGAGACGGATGGTGACTTTTATACTGTACATAATAATCTTCCTAGGGTAGTGTTTTGAGTTTTAGGTTTATTGTATCTCATTTCGCATATTCTGGGAGCAAAATGGCAATTAATTTTTGTAGGTTTCCTTTCTCGCGACCCGAACTTCTAAGATCATGGATTAGGAGTATCAGGCGGGAGAACTGGAAGCCTTCTAAAACAGCTGCTCTCTGATCGGATCACTCTGAGGAAGACTGTTTTTGATAGAACTGGATAAACTGTACGCCTTAGAAGTGATGCACAGCCAACTGTTTTCAATTTTCCTGAACATTTACTGCAAGTAAGGATTTACTCATATTTTTATTTATTTGTCATCATTAATCTGACGCTTTAGCTGAAATAATTGACGTGATCTTATAACAATCTTAGAGAATGAAGTCTGGAGGAGTTCTAGGCCTTATTACATCAGTAATAATTATGGGTTTCAGACACTAGAGTAGTGGGAGAAGGGAAAGTGTGGTAGGTGTTTTAGGCTATCCCATTATAATGTTTGTGGTATTTGAGGCTCTTTTAAGGGCTGTTACATTTTTATGATGATGACCATCAATGTTGCTTTGCTAGCTGAATTTAATTAAAGAGGTCTATAATAGTTATTTAGGGTAACAATTTATGAGGTGGAACGGTCATAAAACCATGACCTTAATTTACTCTATTCAATGTCATAGGCTTGCAAGTGGCGAAGGTGTTTTGATCACATTTCCACACCCTTCCATTGTTACACCCCTAGTTTCACGTCATTTTCAGGCAGTAGTAATCTTTTTCGGCCGTTATTATGCACTCATTTTTATTGCTATTCCGGAGATTTTCTGACCTCGGAATGACATGTCAGTGATCCCAATGTCCTTATGCTTTGAGTGAACATGTCTCTATATTTTTAATTATTCCAATGCGCCATTAATTGCAATTTAAAATTGACTATATTATCATTGCTTCCCCATAAGGAGAGCTCTAGGGTGGGTACGCCAACATGGCGGACCGTGCGCTCAACTTGGCGTACTTTCTCCTGCAGCGGAGAGCTGTCATCAGCGATCCATGTATAGAGATCAGTGACGGGCTCTTATGGAGAAAGCTGGCCCAGGCGCTACTGCGCAAGATGGCGGCCATACATACGCTCTTATGGGGGAGGCTGGCTCAGGAGAGACATAGAATTTAAAGAGACGGCCTAGGGGCGATTGCGCAAGATGGCGGCTGCGTACAACTTCCTAGTTCTAGGGCTCCCTAGGCAAGATGGTTGCTATACATAGGCTCTTATGGAGAAAGCTGACCCAGGAGAGACTTAGGACTTAAAATGACGGCCTAGGGTGATTGCTTAAGATGGCGGCTATACACGGGCTCGTATGGAGAAACCTGACCCAGGGGCTACTGCGCAAGATGGCGGTTATACATACGCTCTGATGGAGAAAGCTGGCTCAGGGGAGACAGGATTTAAGGAGACGGCCTAAGGGCGATTGCGCAAGATGGCGGCTGTGTACAACTTCCTAGTGCTAGGGCCCCCGAGGCAAGATGGTTGCTATACATTGGTTATATGAGACTAACTTTAAGGAGATGGACCAGGAGCTAATGGCGATACATTTTTCTTATAGGCCTAACTCTACAGAGCTGCCTCAGGGGCTTCCAACTTGTAACTTATGACCTATTAGTTTGATCAGCCTGATATTCGAGAACTGAAGCAAGGACCACTGTGCAAGATGACTGCTATACTCTATCCGTATAGACCTAACTAGAGACCTGCCTCAGGGTCTAACAACTTTTAACTTATGACCTATTAGTTTTACCAGCTTAATTTCGGGGGCTGAGGTAAGAGCTACCATGCAAGATGGTTGCTGTACTCTTTTCGTATAGACCTTAAATAGGGGGCTGCCTCAGGGGCTCACAACTTGTTACTCATAATTTATTAGTTTGATCGGCCTGACATTCGAGAACTGAGGTACGGGTTGCTATGCAAAATAGCTGCTAAACTTTATTCATATAGACCTAACTAGGGAGTTGCCTCAAGGGCTCACAACTTGTGACCTATAACCTATTATTTTTATCAGCCTGACATTCGAGAACTGAGGCAAGGGCTGCTATGCAAGATAGGTGATATACTCTATTTGTATAGACCTAAGTAGAGAGCTGCCTCAGGGGCTCACAACTTGTAACTTATGACCCATTAGTTTTATTACCTAACTTTCGGGACAGGGGCTACTAGGCAAGATAGTCGCTGTACATTGGTTATGTTAGACTAACTTGAAAGAGCTGGGCTATCGCTCATCCTTACCAGCTGGCCTTCATAACTTTAGTCTAGCACAGGAGCTAGTGGTGATACATGAGCTTTATGGCACTAACCAGGGGAGAGCTGCACTGGGTCTCTCGACGAAGGATAGTCGCTTAAAGCTAAAAAGCGTAATCAGAATGATGACATTTAGATAAACGTAGAATGTTGTTATAACCTAACTTTGTAATCTGTTAGAAATTATAAAGTTCATTCAGTGTAGGATTGTAAAATGCTGAACCGAAAAAATCGTGCTACACACATGATAGGGAATAGAACCAAGGGGTCACGTCTTATCAGAAGGGCAAAAGGACCTAAGGACTCCTCCTCCTACTCCTCATCGTGCCCTCCTCCTCCTCCTAGGGATAATGGGCTGAAGGGCTAATGGGTTAAAGGGCTAATGGGCTAAAGAACTAAAGAGTTAATGGGGAAAGGGATAAAGGGCAAAAGGGTTTACATTTTTGTAGTATTTACGGTACCTCTCCTCTCTTATCCTGGCTTGTGAACGGCTGTACATCTAGAGGCGGAATTAACACCCTAAGGAAGGGAGAATTTTGGAAAATAGTCTATACCAATATAGCTACTCGATCCACTATATGCTACAGAAGGATGACTTAGGTGAGGGTGAGGGCTGGGAATGTAGGAAGGCGTTTAGGCTGTAGTACTGTCGAGAGAGAGAGCTTACAGGTAAAGTATTTACTTTGAAGATCTATTACTCAATAATACCCACACGACGTAATTCTTGCTCTGTTTCAAAAATATCTGCTTTATACTCTGTGTAACTAGCATCCTGATAGGCTCTTAGCAGCTGCAAACGTTTTACGAGTACGTTGGGATCTTTACAGTATCTTACGTCTACATGGGGGGTAACAGAGGCTTGTTGTGAACTTCGAGCCTATATGCAGACAGTTGGTGTGTAATACGTGCTTCTTCAATAGCGTTTGCAGGTATAAACTTAACTTGTTTCGATAGCAAAGAAGAGTTCAAATCTACTTCATCTTGCATCCCTTCTTGAGATGTTTGCACGGCGACAGAACGTGTAGTAGGCTTAGAAAATGAAGTGAAATCGTAAAGCTCTAACGGCAAAGAAACATTGAGATCTTCTTTTCTTCTTCTCGTTTTCCTTTATTATCACTATTATTATCAGCATCGTGATCCTCATCATCATCATGCTTCTCTTTATCTCTGAACGTGTGCTTAGAGACAGAACTTGTAGCAGGTCTAGGCAACAAGGGAGAATACAAAATTTCTCGCATAGGTGTACTTTTTAAAAATAAATCAGCATTTGCTTGAATAAGGTTGAACTCTTTGTATTTTCTTCTCGATGAAGCTACATTACACGCGGCTTCGTGACATTGAGCGTTTTAAGCGTTCTTGAACTCTGTTCTACAATGTTTAGACTGAAAAATTGTCCTACAACGTATATCATGACGTCTCTTGTGATAGCCTCGAGGAAATGTTTTTCCACACACTTTGCAAATATAGCTAGAAATGGGTTGTTCCATGACGGACTTTATCTTCTGCTAACAGATTCTTATTTAAAAGGTACAAGTTAAATCTGCTAGACACTTGCTAATCTCTACTTCCACGATGTGAACAGCTTAACGATTAACAGTAAACTAACACAAAAGCGTATAACCTATCTTATACACCTTATAGAGGGTAGGTGTAGAGATTAGAAGGGATAGTCAAGGAAGGGGGAAGCAGTGAGGTTATGCCCAGTCAAGATGCCAGCATTGAGGTTAGCGACGTTCTCTTGTCCAAAATGTGAGGTTAGGGTCCGACAAGATAGCCGCTGTCATCTTGACAGCGGATTAAATTCTGCGCCCACGAAGTTATTATGGCAGCAGTGAGGTTAGTGTCTGTCAAGATGGCAGCAGTAAGGATAGCCATGTTCAAAATCCGCGCCAAACTAGTGCACGTGGTTAGAACTCATTTTCAAATAATTGTATTTGGTTAGGAATACTGC
Source organism: Anabrus simplex (assembly GCF_040414725.1). NCBI lineage: Eukaryota > Metazoa > Arthropoda > Insecta > Orthoptera > Tettigoniidae > Anabrus > Anabrus simplex. Next base: position 1,686,258,870 of record NC_090265.1, on the reverse strand, counting down.
AGCATCAGCCTCACAATTGCTACCATGTGATGCGGATAGTAAGTACTGCGAAATGTAGATGCATCTGGAGTGGCATTATTGCCCCTTTACCCCTGACAATGACGAATGCATTTTACAGACAATCTTGTGTCAGTCTTCTAGTGAAGAAAAATTGAAAAAACAAATCGCTCCGTCAATTCTGACCACAAATCATAAGAGCAGTGATATTATCTATCCAGCCTTGAAGAGATATTGGGTTTAGTTTACTATTTGCACCTCTGTTTAACATTTTTATATTTCTACAGAATTTTCTAAATGATTACAATTTCTGCAAAGGGATGTTCTATACTGCTTAGGGCTACTATATTTTGCCGAGAGATATATTGCTTTATGACCGGCTAAGGTGATCTAATGCAGCACGGTAGCGATAACCATTGCTTCACGGCAATAGATTAGTTCAACATCTGTGTAATTTGTAGCGTGTTCAATGTTTTCGCTTTAAAATAGCGTAGTTTCTGTAGGAATACTAATCGTGTGTTTAACGAGTGATGTATACAGTAGAATAGCGTGTATTCATTGTGTTATGCTGTGCAAAGCATTCTTCTCATACAGAATACCGCTTTCGATTCATTCGCAAATTTTCTGGCATCCTCCCTCCCCATACGGTACGTAAATTAGTAAGGAAGTTCCCGCTGGGGTTGTACTTTAATTAAGGCCATGGCCACTTCCTTCCCATTCCTAGGCCTTTCCTGTCCCATCGTCGCCGTAATACCTATCTGTGTAGGTGCTACATAAAGCAAATTGCAACATCAAAGAAGTTCCGCATCACTGGGTCCATTCTTAACAAGAAATCACGCAGGAGACGAAACGTTTAAACAGAGGAATAGCTTGACGAAATAGAATCTCTCTTGGAAAGAACTCCAACAAAATCCCTGTCGCGCCTTGCCGTACAAGCTAATGTGTCATTATCTTCTGCCCACAAAGCAACAAAACTGTTAAAAGCAAAACCGTACAAACCCACCTCTGCCTAATATTTAAGAGGATCTGACAGTTTCGCTAGGGTTCGGTATTGTAACTGGTTGCTTTAGTCAGTTCACGATGGGTATGTTGACTCAGAAATTTTATTTTATAGCTACAATTAAGTGGGTATGAAAATAGTCAAAACAATCACTACTGGTGTGAAGAAAATCTCCACCAGCTGCATGTCCGTCCACTTCATGATTTAAAGATAGAAGTTTGATGCGCAATAAGCGCTCGCAGAATTATAGGGCCTATATTTCTCCGTGAAACAATAAATGCCGATCGATTGTACACTTCATTCTCAGACCATTCTTTCAAGAGCTGACGGAAGAAGAAAGGAGTAATGATTACTTTATGCAAGATAATGCGACGGCACACGCTGCCAATCGGTCTATGGAGGTAATACGGGAAGTTTTCGAAGATCGTGTGGTTAATTGTCCCCCTAGATCCCCTGATTTAAATCTTAATTATTACCTGTGGGGGATGCTGAAGGGAAAAGTGTATGTGAACAACTCTCACACAAGAGAACATTACACAAGTCATTTCGAACATCACACGGACTGAGATTCGCCGAGTATCTAAAAAACCTATGTATGAGGTGTCAGACGTATTTGACAGCTGAGGGACAACATTTTGGACATCAAGTGTAACACCAGGTAGGTTTTAGAGTAATAATTTCACCAGAAAATTGATTTTTATAAGTGTGAGTTGGCGTGAGTAGTGGGGAGGAAAAGCGCGCACTATACCGGCTAGCGATGGAGTGTCATTGCGCCAGCCGTGCCGTGCTCTGACGAGGGAACGTCGGCAATGTTTTTTAAGTCTCCGATCGCAATGAAACTTAGAAAACATATTGAGGTGCACGTAAAAAAGATGTCTCCGTCAATTTTGCGTGCCGTTAACAAAGGGGCCTAAAAGTTGCGACATTTCAAGTTCCGCGCGAACAGAGATGAATACCTGCTGGCCAATGCTAAGCCCGCCTCGTGCCACACCTGTGCACCTCCATCCCTCACTCCTCCTTCTGGTTCTCCGTCGTACGTTTCCCTTCTCCCCGCGCTGCCCGTCTGCTCAGCTGTTGAAGGGGACCGGTGCCACACTTTACGTACGCTATCAGCCTTTCTCATACTCATAGCCCTCATTTGTAATTCACACATTGTATAGTTTAGTTTTTCTGAAAGGTTTATGAAAACGTTTACGAGGATGCCTTAAGCGTAATGTCGTTGAGCTCGGGTTGATGGAACTAGGTTTCACTTTCTCGGCGTCCGGCAGGCTGACCAGACGGTTGGATATGAGGGGGTGGTTTGTATTAGGGGGAGATGTATTCTCCTGTTTGTGTTTCTCCTTCTCAGTCACTGGCTCAGTCATGTGACTGCTCCTTCCCATATGCGAGTTCCGGCGCTTCGGGGCTTAGCTCCGGTTACCGTTCACTCGCACATAACATCATGACTTCCGGTTCGCTTTCCCAATGCGGCGTGCTCCTGTTTCGGGGCTCAGCCCGAGAGCTGGCCGTCCGAATGGGCAGCGGCTACAGTGATATGTGCTTCCCAGTGGCCATTGACGGGGTGGTTGCAGGAGTGGTTCTTGTTGTGGTGGTGGTTGTGTTGGTAGTGGTGGTGAGCGCAAAGAAAGTGGCTGTGGCCTTAATTAACGTACAGCCTCAGCATTTGCCTGATGTAAAAATGGGAAACCACGGAAAACCATCTTCAGGGCTGCCAACAGTGGGGTTCGAACCCACTATCTCCCGGATGCGAGCTCACAGCTGCGCGCTCCTAACCTCACGGCCAACTCGTCCGGTGAACAGGATGTTGCTAGACCAATCCCGCTGCAGTGCAAGCGAAACGGAGCACTTATTTCTGAACAGAATGTTGCCAGACCAATCCCGCTGGAGTGCAGGCGATACGGAATACTGTTATTTCTGAACAAAATGTTGCCAGACCAATCCCGTTGGAGTGCAGGCGATACGGAACACTGTTATTTCTGAACAGAATGTTGCCAGACCAATCCCACATGGAATGCAGGCGATACGGAATACTGTTATTTCTGAACAGGATGTTGCTAGATCAATCCCTCTGGAGTGCAAGCGACGCGGGGCACTTATTTCTGAACAGAATGTTGCCAGACCAATCCCGCTGGAGTGTAGGCGATACGGAACCCTTATTTCTGAACAGAATGTTGCTAGACCAACCCCGTATGGAATGCAGGCGATACGGAACAGTTATTTCTGAAAAGGATATTGCTAGGTGCACCCTGCTGGAGTGGAGGCGATACGGGACTCTTATTTCGGGACACGATGTTGTGGCTTACTGTTCCTTTTACGAACAGGTCCGAGTCCGATTCCAAAACAACTGTTCTGTTTTTCCCCACCTTCATATTAGAGCATTTGAGACCTAATAATTTCTTTAATTTTCACGCCCTTCTTAGCACCTGCCTTCCCATGGGGGTTTTCTTGCCTGTTCCCCTATTGGGGGAGTCCCAGATTGCAGATAGGGGGGCCCTCCGGACTTGTCTGGAGGGTCTGAGGGAAATAAAATACTCTCTCGCGGACCAAAAACAGGTATTGCCAGAAAACGTCTTGAGTCAGTGTGATTGTTAATAGCCCTACCCAAAGCTTGGAAGTTGAAACTTCGCCTACACATGCTAGATAGGCATCCATGTTACCTCCATATGGGTGATACGGTGGTTCAGGTGAAGTGGGTGCTTGTGATTGAGGTGAAAGCTCACTGCGGTGTGCTGGAACCAAGTCATCACTTTGCCCTACGTAGCCTGAACAAGCCACGGTTTGGAAACGGGGCGAACCTAACCTAGCGGGAACCCATGGCTGTGAACTCAGTTATGGGAATGTCAAGTGGGAACCACGTGATTAGGTCTACTGAAGGTGGAACAACCTGGTCGGGTTCGGGCCAGGGGCAGACTGCTTTATTGACGGCTGAGGGACGTAGTGCCTGCTACGGAGAGCCTGAGTTGCGGGAGGACAATGTCTGGCGGAATGCCTCATCACAGATTGTGAGAACGCCGCTTAAGACCCTAAAAGGGGAAAAAACCCTACGTCATATGGAACCATGGACATTCCAAATGAACCACCTAAACAAATACCAAGGGAAGTTATGGAAGCTCCAGAAGAGCAGGTCCAGCGGCAGGTCCAATAGGAGAATATGGAGACAGAAGTCCCAGTAGGGCAAGCTGAATCCAAATCTGAAGAAAAAACAGAAGAACTAACTGGAAAGCAGACTTCTGGACAAAAGGAACCTCAAGATATCGGCATCGAAACTAAATAGGATGCATATAGATAGACCACCTCACACAAGTGCCTACTACAAGGAAAAGAAGAAGGCGAGGAAAGAAGCCAAGATAGCGGCTGGGACTTGGGTGGAGAAGAAGCCAAGGAACAGGGATCGGAGAGACGCCATGCCAATGCTTCCTCTGATCTCCCAAACAACGTTTACCCACTGTTAACTCAGAGTAAAACACTTGCTTGGGAATGTAATTGTAGGGCATGTGTATTACATGCCATGCCCTGTCCATCATAGCCGACATCTTAAAACCGTGGCTTCTGTACTGGTGGTATGTGCTTCTTCAAGTACGCTGACATTTCTGCGTCTATCTTGCTAGGTTATATGTAAACTTCTCTTTAAACATAGCTGGTGATATTGTTTCAACTTTTTAATATGCCACCTGTAGCATGTCCAGGATTCAGATCCATATAGTAAGCTGGGAACTATAACTGAATTGTATACGAGGATCTTCGTTGCAGCATTGACATCATGATAGTCAAATATTCGGGATCGTAGTTTGGCAAAGGATGCTCCAGCACGGTTGATTCTAAACTGGATTTCCGAATCGATGTTTGCGCTTGATGAGAGGATGCTGCCAATGTAAGGGAAGATGTTTACTGCTTGAAGGCTCACTCCGTCGATGGAGACACTGATCTCTCTATGTGTTTATCCAGGTGCTGGTTGATAGAGAATCTGTGTCTTAGTGGTATTAAGTTTGAGACCAATCTCTCTGTATGCAGTTGAAAAGGCATTCAGGATTAACACTAGTTCTTCTTCAGATTGAGCTACAAATGCATTATCATCAGCATACTGTAACTCGACTAATGCTGTAGAAAGTGTACGAGTCTTCGCCCTTAGATAGCTCAAATTAAACAGTTTCCAATCCAGTCTATATTTTATCTTTATTCCTGGAGGAAGAACGTCCTTAACTAGCTGCATAACAGCGGCTATATATAATGAGAACAAAGTAGTGACAATCACACAGCCTTGCTTAACATTGGTATTGATACGAAATGGCTCTCCAACAGAGTTGGTACCGATAACAGCTACTCTCATATCAGAGTAGAACAGTTTCAAGATGGAAATAAATTTCTGTGGAAAACCATAGAGTCCTAAAATCTTCCACAAAGCATCATGGTTTACAGAATCAAATGCCTTAGTGAGATCAATGAAGACCCCCCCCCCTAATCGCCGCAACTGTTTGTAGACACGCCAAAGATGCAGAAAAAGGAAATCTAATAACTTACTCATTTATACACGTGTAGACATTCCACTCGATGGAAGAGTTGCTTCTATGAAACAAAAACTAATACTGTTCAGTGAAGTACGTGTGTAGAAGGCATAAGTCTGTTTGGAGCTTTTGTTGCATTCCGACCAGATTGTTCAGATTAAAATAATGTCTGTGTATTCGTCACTGCTGTTCACACTAGCCATTGCCGATATGCAGACAGCAAATATAGTGCAGCTGTATCAATCAATCGATCAATCAATACTGATCTGCATTTACGGCAGTCGCCCAGGTGGCAGATTCCCTATCTGTTGCTTTCCTAGCCTTTTCCGAAATCATTTCAAAGAAATTGGAAATTTATTGAACATCTCCCTTGGTAAGTTATTCCAATACCTAACTCCCCTTCCTGTAAATGAATATTTGCCCCAGTTTGTCCTCTTGAATTCCAACTTTATCTTCATATTGTGATCTTTCCTACTTTTATAAACGCCTTTCAAACTTATTCGTCTACTAATGTCATTCCACGCCATCTCTCCGCTGACAGCTCGGAACATAACACTTAGAGGAGCAGCTCTTCTTCTTTCTCTCAATTCTTCCCAACCCAAACATTGCAACATTTTTGTAACGCTACTCTTTTGTCGGAAATCACTCAAAACAAATCGAGCTGCTTTTCTTTGGATTTTTTCCAGTTCTTGAATCAGGTAATCCTGATGAGGGTCCCATACACTGGAACCATACTCTAGTTGGGGTCTTACCAGAGACTTATATGCCCTCTCCTTTACATCCTTACTACAACCCCTAAACACCCTCATAACCATGTGCAGAGATCGGTACCCTTTATTTACAATCCCATTTATGTGATTACCCCAATGAAGATCTTTCCTCATATTAACACCTAGATACTTACAATGATCCCCAAAAGGAACTTTCACCCCATCAACGCAGTAATTAAAACTGAGAGGACTTTTCCTATTTGTGAAACTCACAACCTGACTTTTAATCCCGTTTATCAACATACCATTGCCTGCTGTCCATCTCACAACATTTTCGAGATCACGTTGCAGTTGCTCACAATCTTGTAACTTATTTATCACTCTATAGAGAATAACATCATCCGCAAAAAGCCTTACCTTCGATTCCACTCCTTTACTCATATCATTTATATATATAAGAAAACATAAAGGTCCGATAACAGTGCCCTGAGGAACTCCCCTCTCAACAATTACAGGGTCAGACAAAACTTCACCTACTCTAACTCTCTGAGATCTATTTTCTAGAAATATAGCAACCCATTCAGTCACTCTTTTGTCGAGTCCAATTGCACTCATTTTTGCCAGTAGTCTCCCATGATCCACCCTATCAAATGCTTTAGACAGGTCAATCGCGATACAGTCCATTTGACCTCCAGAATCCAAGATATCTGCTATATCTTGCTGGAATCCTACAAGTTGAGCTTCAGTGGAATAATCTTTCCTAAAACCGAATTGCCTGCTATCGAACCAGTTATTAATTTCACAAACATGTCTAATATAATCAGAAAGAATGCCTTCCCAAAGCTTACATACAATGCATGTCAAACTTACTGGCCTGTAATTTTCAGCTTTATGTCTATCACCCTTTCCTTTATACATAGGGGCTACTATAGCAACTCTCCATTCAACTGGTATAGCTCCTCCGACCAAACAATAATCAAATAAGTACTTCAGATATGGTACTATATTCCAACCCATTGTCTTTAGTATATCCCCAGAAATCTGATCAATTCCAGCCGCTTTTCTAGTTTTCAACTTTTGTATCTTATTGTAAATGTCATTGTTATCATAATTAAATTTTATTACTTCTTTGGCCTTAGTCTCCTCCTCTATCTCGACATTATCCTTGAAACCAACAATCTTTACATACTGCTGACTGAATACTTCTGCCTTTTGAAGATCTTCACATACACACTCCCCTTGTTCATTAATTATTCCTGGAATGTCCTTCTTGGAACCTGTTTCTGCCTTAAAATACCTATACATACCCTTCCATTTTTCACTAAAATTTGTATGACTGCCAATTATGCTTGCCATCATGTTATCCTTAGCTGCCTTCTTTGCTAGATTCAATTTTATAGTAAGTTCCTTCAATTTCTCCTTACTTCCACAGCCATTTCTAACTCTATTTCTTTCTAGTCTGCACCTCCTTCTTAGTCTCTTTATTTCTCTATTATAATAAGGTGGGTCTTTACCATTCCTTACCACCCTTAAAGGTACAAACCTGTTTTCGCATTCCTCAACAATTTCTTTAAACCCATCCCAGAGTCTGTTTACATTTTTATTTACCATTTTCCACCGATCATAGTTACTTTTTAGAAACTGCCTCATGCCTGCTTTATCAGCCATATGGTACTGCCTAACAGTCCTACTTTTAAGACCTTCCTTTCTATCACATTTATTTTTAACTATCACAAAACAGCTTCATGATCACTAATACCATCTATTACTTCAGTTTCCCTATAGAGCTCATCTGGTTTTATCAGCACCACATCCAAAATATTTTTCCCTCTGGTTGGTTCCATCACTTTCTGAATCAGCTGTCCTTCCCATATTAACTTATTAGCCATTTGTTGGTCATGCTTCCTGTCGTTCGCATTTCCTTCCCAATTGACATCTGGCAAATTCAGATCTCCCGCTACAATCACATTTCTTTCCATGTTGTTTCCCACATAGCTGACTATCCTATCAAATAATTCCGAATCCGCGTCAGTGCTACCCTTTCCCGATCTGTACACTCCAAATATATCAAGTTGCCTATTATCTTTAGAAATGAGCCTTACACCTAGAATTTCATGTGTCTCATCTTTAACTTTTTCGTACCTTACAAATTCTTCTTTCACCAGAATGAACACCCCCCTCCCACCATTCCTATCCTATCTCTACGATACACACTCCAGTGATGCAGATGTTGATTCCCATAGGGAACCTAAAATATTTGTCCTGAATGAGTAAATTTATAATACCAATATAATGGTCCGTTATTGGACATTATAAATTTTCCAGCTAACTCATTCTTGGTTGCCTGCGTTTCGCCCTCGTGTGCACACGAGAATGAGTTAGCTGGAAAATTTATAATGTCCAATAACGGACCATTATATTGGTATTATAAATTTACTCATTCAGGACAAATATTTTAGGTTCCCTATGGGAATCAACATCTGCATCATTTGATGGCCAGGCAGGCATCTATTTTTGAAAATGAGACATAGCTCTCATAGTGCATTGGCACTGCTGGTGGCTTCAAATAGCCTATGCAGTGGCCTCCACGGTATGCGCACTAGCCTTGCGTCTTGGGTGGTGTGCTAAGTCCCAACTGACGAGCCTAACTTAGCACACGAGGGCGAAACGCAGGCAACCAAGAATGAGTTAGCTGGAAAATTTATAATGTCCAATAACGGACCATTATATTGGTATTACACACTCCAGTGCCGTGAGAAAATTTCTGCATCCATTATATCATTTCTCAGCCATGATTCAACTCCTATTACAATATCTGGTAAATATATATCTATTAAATTACTTAATTCTATTTCTTTCTTTACAATACTTCTACAGTTCAACACTAACAATTTTATGTCATCCCTACTTGATTTCCAGTTCCCTGTTCCCTTATCACCGCTCCCTAGGCCATCCCGTTTCCCTGAATGTACCTCCCTATTACCCTTCCAAACAAATTTCCTAACTTATACGTACCACTGCGGTTTAAATGAAGGCCATCCGAGCGCAGATCCCTTTCTCCTACCCACCCATTAGGATCTAGAAATTTCACTCCCAGTTTCCCACATACCCACTCCATAGTCTCATTTAAATCCCCAATCACCCTCCAGTCAGTATCCCTCCTACACAGTATTCCACTAATAACAATCTCCGCTTTCTTAAACTTCACCCGTGCTGCATTTACCAGATCCCACACATCTCCAACTATGTTGGTACTTATATCAGCTTGCCTTACGTTGTTGGTACCAACGTGAAACACTACCACCTTCTCCTTCCCCTCCTCCCTCTCTTCTACTTTCCTCAATATCTGCCTCAACCTAATTCCTGGATAACATTCTACGCTGGTTCCTTTTCCTCCACACACTTTCCCCACGTGTCTAACGATGGAATCCCCCATGACCAGAGCCTCAACCCTCCCCACCTCATCTGATCCCCTCCCCTCCTGGTCAGCCCTATCTTCTCTCACTGCTGCAGAAGCTACTTCCTCCTCCCTTTTCTCCTTCCCATGACCCTGTTCCACCTGTCTTTTCCTATCCTCTACTCTACATTTCCCTTTCCTACCTTTTCCCTTCCTCCTACTTCCAGGCATCTCAGCAACAGTTCCCTGTCCCTCATCTTTCCTCTGTTGTTCTACCTGGAGTGACTCGTACCGATTTCGCACAGACACCTGTCCTGAATTCTGATCCTGAATAGAGCCCTTAGTCTGCAATCTCCTTCCCCTTAGAACATTAGACCACCTGTCTTCTACAACTCCTCCCTTTCCTTCCCCTCCCTCTTGTACACCTACTGCAACCTGTACATTGTTTGAGGGAGTCCTATCTTCCTTCCTGTCTTCTGTGAGAATCCTAATTATCTCCTTCAAACTTTCCAACTCCTCCCTCATACCCCTCAATGCCTCACCACACCCACAATAAGTACACTCGCGCTCCTTAGCCATTCTTTACGGAGGAAAAAAAATTAAATTAAAAATAAAATATCTTATTTGCAAAAAATAAATGAATGAAGGGATATATTGTCTGGGATAGTACACAACAATAAGGTAATTAATATACGACTACACTACAATACTACTTAGTCGTGCTCTATTTTTTTAAATTCTACAACCCCTAACAGGATAAAAACTGCTGTTAATTACTGAATATCGAAAGTAATACACAAGAACTACACAATTCCAAACTGCAATTAAGCCTATCCTAATTACAACAACAGTATTTTAGTAAGAGTTTCTACGGATACCTCTACTACACCAGCACTACACAAATATTTTACAATAATAAAATAAGCACACTCAATTCTAATAGGATATTACTCGTATACTACTGTACAGTACACTACAGTAATTTTTAAACTACTTTCAGACGTATCCTAATTACGATACCGGTACCGTACCGTAGGTCACTACTAAGCACAACAGAAATGAAATTTGCAAGAACTACTGTACTCAAAGATTACCAACGAAGCTAAATGCTTAGACAAATTATTATTAGTATAACAGTCTAATAGATACACACGAAAGATAAAACACGAATATAGCAGGCAACATACGGCACTATCTCAGTGTACTGTATCTATACTACAATGTATCTACACTACACTACACTGTGTTTGGTTAAATGCTTAAGTATCAAAAGGTTTGCCGTACACGAAGAAAAACACGAATATAACTGGCAAGATACTGTCTAATATATTATACCTTATCTTCACTACAATTCTACTGAAACGTGGTTATGTGATTATTACAGCTGGTGGATTACTATTATTTTCCGTACTCCACGGGACGGAGAAAAAAAGTGTCCTTAATTAGGCCTGCTGAAAAATACGAGGTTGTCTACAATAATTTCTCAAATATTTCTATCAAAACTACTACTACTACTACTACTACTACTACTACTACTACTACTACTCCAGGGACTTGAACTGCAATTACTGGGATATATGAACTTTATTATTATTAGCTAACCGCTCATAAATACTGAAAGATCGAGGGAGCGAAATATAAATTACGGATACTAACTACCTACTCAGAAGTACAAATGAATGGAATACAAGGTCAGCTGATTTTTATTTATATTTACTTGACTACACTACACCCTTTGTTCACGACTGTAGCCAACAATGCAATATTTGAATATGAGGAGCGACAATAATCAATAACAATACAACGACTGTTAACTATTACCGTGTAATCTCTTTAACTTCTTTTTAAATGGAAGTTTACAGGCGTATCGTGTTTTTTAATGTAGTAAATTATATCCTTCGCGATAGTTTGAACGGATATCTATACGAAATACCGGAGAAGTTGCTGCAAAAATTACGGTACTATTCCTTATGATAATCTGCCTTTGTAAGTACAACCAACGAATCTACAGATATTTACAAATATTTTTAAAGTTAATAGTATTACCTAAAGTATCTCCTAAACCTAAATTCGAAACAAGGTACACCTAGCTAGCCTACTTAACCTAGAAAACGTAATTTACTGAAGACCAACTGAATTACTTGTTACCATACAACGGCCTAGAACTACGCGGTCGAAAACGATGTTTACTAATACAAGGGGTGTATTAGAGCGGTAGCGCTGAGTAACATGGTGCAAGCGACACTCCGTTTCTTATCTCTTTATATTCTGACGTAACCTGCCCGCTGGCAGTAGTTCCCCTGTGAAAATCAGTTGGCAGACATCCCATTCATCATTTGTGCATGCGGGGCATTTATAAGTAGAAAGTACGGCATTCGAGAGCCACCTGGTACATACATGAACAGTAGATGGCCAATTAAATTATTTATGGAAAATAGTTGGTATTTTGTTTCAATGTACGGTACCGAAATCCTCTAAATTCGAATACACTTGCCTTTGGGTACGCTCGCTTAAAGACCCAATATGGCGGCTCCATAAGTAGCATTCGTGACTTGACCTCCCTAGACAGACCTTGGCAGTGATGGGCTGCGAATAGACTCGCGAAGACTCGAGTCTGCGATCGTAAAACTCGAGGTACTCGAGGCCGAGGACGCTGGCAGCGTTATCTGCGAGCCGTGTATGGAAACGCCGTATTTACATGAATGTATAGGCCTATTACAAGTTGTCCATTTCATGACCGTATCGATGAATATAATCAAGAAGTTAGTAAAATAACCACCTAATCGATACCTTATTATTGTCTCAGGCAAAATTGAATATAAATTAGCACCACTAAGGCAATAATAAAGTATCGATTAGGTATTTTTTTTACTAACTTCTTGACTGTGTATAGGCCTACACAAAAAACCCATATTGTAACGTAAACTAAGGAACGTGTGGACACAGGTGCTTATGAACCACAGTTCGGCTCCATGGCTAAATGGTTAGCGTGCTGGCCTTTGGTAACAGGGCTCGCGGGTTCGATACCATCATTGGTTAATTTTCCCGACACGGGGGCTGGGTGTGTGTGTTGTCTTCATCATCATTTCATCCTCATTATGACTGGCGGGGCGCCTACGGGTGTCAAATCGAAAGACCTACATCTGTCCTCGGACACTCCCGGCACTCAAAACCATTTCATTTTATCGGCGCACAGTGTGAAATTGTAGAGATCAGGCAGGACAGAAGTACATTTTCGACTAATCTATTTATATTATAATATATATTATATATATTATATGTATTTTGTGACAACTAATTTGTAACTAATTTGTAACTTTGTAATTTTGTAACTAATTTGTCATTGTTTTACCTTGATTTCTGTATGGATCAAGAGATTATTTAATTTTGAGGGTAACAAAAAAGTTTATTCCATTGTACGCTCGTGTCTATACAAGGAATACCTGACCCCAAAGCTTTTAAAGCTGTGTGCGATATCTGATCTCTACAATTGTGTGAACATTGCGCCTCGCACTGTCAGTTGTCTACAGTGTGTTCAGATGAATCTACGTAACTAGCGACTGTGGTTAGATATTTTAATGTGAAATAGGGATACAGCTAGATTGTTATATTTATTTCTTAATCTGCTTACCCTCCAGGGTTGGTTTTTCCCTCGGACTCACCCAGGGATCCTACCTCTACCGCCTCAAGGGCACTGTCCTGGAGCGTGAGACATTGGGTCGGGGGATACAACTGGGGAGAATGACAAGTACCTTGCCCAGGCGGCCTCACCTGCTATGCTGAACAGGGGCCTTGGTGGGGGTTGGGAAGATTGGAAGGGATAGACAAGGAAGAGGGAAGGAAGCGGCCGTGGCCTTAAGTTAGGTACCATCCCAGCATTTTCCTGGAGGAGAAGTGGGGAAACCTCGGACAACCACTTCCAGGATGGCTGAGGTGGGAATAGAACCCACCTCTACTCATTTGACCTCCCGAGGCTGAGTGAACCCCGTTTCAGCCCTTGTACCATTGTTTCAAATTTCGTGGCAGAGCCGGGAAGCGAAGCCGGGCCTCCGGGGGTGGCAGCTAATCACGCTAACCACTACACCACAGAGGCGGGTTGTAATACTCGCTGTTCAAGATATGCGTATATTTCACGAATGTAATTTATAATATTACGAATTTACTAAATTTACAATGTGTATTTTGTGACAACTAATTTGTAACTTTGTAATTTTGTAACTAATTTGTCATTGTTTTACCTTGATTTCTGTATGGATCAAGAGATTATTTAATTTTGAGGGTAACAAAAAACTTTATTCCATTGTAAAATTAACAACAAAATATTTTTGAAAGTGTCAGTTAGAAATAACATTTTCTAATATTTACATTTGTTTTCTGAATCAAGACTAAAGTTAAACAAATAAAGGTTTGGTTGCAATGATTTTATTTTAACACCGTAACTTATAACTAGAATCCGGGTAATCCCGTTATGATATCTCAAACATTTTGGTATTAACATCATATTTCTATCTGATCTCTAACATTCCATGCATTTAAGAGGAATATACTGAAATCTCAGTTCATTGCAGTCTGTTCCGTAAGCTAAGGTAAATAAGTCAAGGGGAATTTGTTCACGGTCTCTACCTACAAAGTTTCCTCATTTTATTCAATCTTCTCCTAAAGCAAATAATAATAATAATAATAATAATAATAATAATAATAATAATAATAATAATAATAATAATAATAATAATAATAATAATAATAATAATAATAATAATAATAATAATAATAATAATAATAATAATAATAATAATAATAATAATACCGGGTGGTACACCTCTACGCCGCACATTCGAATTTTCCGCCTTAAAGTACTCCTCTACAGGAGAAACAGTGAAGTTAAAACTGGATCTACTTAAACCTTTCCTCTGAAGATGCTACTGTGTGAATTTCGACGTGTTTTGTTTACTATTTATCAAGAAGTTTGGACTTTCTCTCATAGATGTCACTGCCTAAAAACTGTGATCATGCACGCTGGTGCGAAGTGAAGGAACTTTCTTGAAGAAATTTTGTACTCATAAGTTTTTGTCCTTACTAAATTTCGTTCTTTCATTTGTGGGTTGGCAATATTAATCTTTCTTTCCGCCAGTTTTGAACTTAGCCAATCCAGAATTTCTGTAATTAATTTTTGACCAATCGTGTCTTTCTTCTTCGATTTTGATATGTAACTTTAAGCTACCCAATAAAAGCCTGTGGGTGTGTCTTAAATATTCATGAAAGGTCTCGAACCTTCCCCGAGGGTATAAAAACTGCTGATTTTCTTGTTTCTCGGCCACTTCATCAACATCTAACCTAGTGTATGGACGTGTAGCAGGAGGCGGGAAGCGCCTCTTCCATCAGGCAGCAGTTCTTCAGTAAGGTAATGGCTGCTTAACATCTTTATTTCTTGCTAGCTCAGCAGTTTAACCCGTGGGAAAGGTACGAAAACTTTACCATGTAACCCATCTTTACAAATATGTAAATTTCTACCAGTTTATGTAAAAACTTAAGTAATTTTGTAACTGTAATTCGGGGATAGAGAGTGATTTACCCTCTCGAGCTCCCCTTCATATTGGTCTGAGGTGACTACGTTTTGGTAATTGTTCTTCTTTTCCTTAATGTTTTAAACTTTTTCCTTATACGAGTCACCTCCATAGTTTGGGAATAGCCCCTGTTTCATCGGCCTAGTGCCTTTTAGGTTTTAAAATGTGTATTTAGGAGTGCAAGTATACGTCTCCATTCTTTTTGGTATTCCGGGCCATTTACTTAACCTGTTCTTTTCCTGCTAAGGCCCAGTAGATTGGGTACAAGATACCCCCGTGTCTTTGTTGTAAGTCGTGCCTTGATGGCAATCAATGGTAAAGTCTGATATTGCCTTGAATAGGCGTGAAAACTGAGAGCGTGTTAGCTCTTTTCCAGTGTATAAAGGTGCCTCTGGGAGGCTTGAGGTTAAAAGTTGGGAGCAAGTGCTCCAGGTATTAGGGATTTTCTGTCATTTGGTAAATATGTGTTTGTGAGCTGAGAGCTCAGAAAATGTAAAGGGAGGGCTTGGAGCCCAAGTTCTGTTTATAGCACCAATCTTATTTTTCCTAGAGTTAATTTTTGCTACTTGTACCTATTGCATTGTTTCTTGTTGTTCAAAAAAAGGAAGAGCAAAAGAAAAAATATAACCTTGTTACAGTTTTAAATTAACTTTGATTTTAGTAGTTAGACCCATTCACTCCGGCACCTTCTTTCACCTCTGCTGATCCACCAAACCGCTCTTATTTCATCTTCTGGGGCTAACAACCTCAGTCGTATAACTGGACAGTCCCGAGCTGTCCCAACAAACATTCCTTTTAGCTCATGGAATAGATCGCACTAGAATTGAGATTACCCCAGGGGGACAATTCCCCGTCAACCAAAGTTGACGCAAGCAGGCATTCGGATTCTGGGGGACCTGCCAGAATGTGCGAATGGGAAGAGTCGGAGCTCCCAAGAACCTCGAAAAGGATCAAAATGAAAAAAGATTTACAGGATGGGGACTATAAATGTACCGACAATGACAAAGACTGGTAAACTTAAACAGGTAATAGATGAGATGAGAGAAAGAAACATTGGGATACTAGCCATGCGAGAAACAAAATATAGTGATGAAGACACAGTGGAGTCAGAAGGCTTCATATTGCTGAAAGGAAAACCAGGAATCAGAGTGGGAAAAGGAAGACACACACCTACATGCTTTGGTACAGGATTCATAATAGACAAGAGGTATGAGGATGGCATAATTGAAATGAAGAGTAGATCTGAAAGGATATCCACGTTATCAATTCGAGCAGGGAACAAAAAATATACCATAGTAAATAGACATGCGCCTACCAATGACAAGAACAGAAAAGACAAGAAAGCTGTAGACAGTTTCTGGGAAGAACTAGATGATACACTGAAAAGCATACCATACAGACAAGTAAAGATTCTTGTAGGTGATTATAATGCACAGGTAGGGAGGGAGAAGCAACATAAGGGGATAGTAGGCGAGTACCCAGCACACAAGAGGACGAACAAAAACGGAGAAAGGTTAATTGAACTATGTCGACAACACAGAATGAGACTTATGACAACTCACTTCAGGGTCAAACCGAATAAGAAAAAGACATGGGCAAGTCCATGCACCCACATTGGGGAATTCCAGATTGACCATGTGGCAATCACTCGGACAAACACTAAAGAGATTATGAACACAAAGGTCAGAAAGAACGCAAATAGAATCAGATCACTATCTTACAGAAATCAAGTGCCTTTGGATTCCGCACAGGGGTAGACTGCCACAGACAAGTAGACCAACTGGAAAAATAAATATAGACAGAGACAAATTACGGCACAATCGATCCAAATACGAGGAAGGAATAGAAACTGGCAATGGATGGGATGACATGAAGCTGAATATGAGGAAACAGGGTGAAATATGGGGAAAGGAAGAAAAGAAAAAGAAACACTGGTGGTGGAATACAGACTGTGAGGAAGCGGTTGAGAATCGCAGGAAAGCCTGGAGTGACTGGAGCATTAAGAAGAACCTGGAAAAATGGGAAGTTTTCCTACGAGTAAGGAAGGAAACAGCCAGAACCATAAGATGCACCAAAAGACAGAGGATGAAGCAGGAATTGGATGAAATTGAAAACAACTTCAGGAAAAACAATAATAGAGACTTTTTGGGAAACTCAAAAAGAGCCTGAGTGGATACAAAGGCAGAGAACTCTTTATAAGAGATAAGAATGGGGATCTGGCAATTAGTGCGAAGGAGAACTGTAGGATACTTGCAGAATACTTTCATGACCTGTTAAACTGTGAACCACCTGAAGAAGAGCTGGAGCTGGGGACAAACACAGAAGAGAGAGAGTCATGTCCTCCAACTAGAGATGAGGTCGCACAGGCCATAAGCGATCTAAAGAATAACAAAGCAACCGGAGAAGATGGAATATCAGCTGAGATGATTAAGTGGGGAGGTGACAAGGCAGTAGACAACATGACCAACATCATCGGCCAGATTTGGAGAACAAAGAAGTTACCAGAAGGATGGAAGAATGCGATCATAATACCAATACATAAGAAGGGAGACCAGAGGGATGCAAACAACTATAGAGAAATTTCGCTACTAGAGATTGGCTTTAAGGTGTTGTCGAAAGTCCTGCTCAATAGACTGGAAGAACAGTTAGAAAGTACAATTGGAGACTACCAAGCAGGATTTAGGAAGGGAAGAGGATGCATAGAACAGATATTTATACTGAAACAACTGATAGAACATAGGGCCTTAAAGAAAAAAACCGGTGGTAACCTTTGTAGATTTCATTAAGGCATATGACTCCATCAACAGACAAACCCTTGGAAGAATCCTGAAGAACAGAGGATTAGATGGCACTACACATGAACTCATAATGGAAATTCTATCAGACACAAAGGCAAGGGTGAGATTCAGAGGAGTACTCTCTGAAGAATTTGATATCAACACTGGTGTCAAACAAGGAGATGGATTATCACCAATGTTGTTCAACATAGCTCTGGATGAAGTCATCAGGCAGTGGAGAACAATGAATGAGACAATGGGAATACCAAAGACGCATGTTGGGGACAAAAAGGACAATAGGGCCCAAGTAGATTGTCTAGCCTTTGCAGACGACATAGCTATAGTAAGTGAGACAGAAGATGGTGCAAAGACACAACTCAACAACTTAAGCAATATAGCCGGAAGGGTAGGACTTAGGATCGCCTATGACAAAACAAAGACATTGAATACCACTGACGATTGGACAACACCGGAAGGTACCGTGCAAAAGGTGGACAAATTCAAGTACCTAGGAGAATTTATAACAGGAAGGAACAGGAGCAATGAGGGAATAACAGAGAGGATAAAGAAGATGCGATCAGCCTTCTGTATGACCAGAGATATATACAATAAAAAGAATATATCTACAGACGCAAAGATTAGACATTACAAGGCAACGGTGAGAAATGCTGTATTATATGCTGCTGAGACAATAGCACTAGGAAGAAATGGTGCGGAACAACTAGAGAAAGAGGAGAGAAAAATATTGAGGAAAATACTAGACCCTAAGAGAGGAGGTGAGAGATGGATGAGGAGACCCAGGGAAGAACTATACCGGAACATGAGGACAATCTCAGAAGAAATCAGACTGAAAAGAGCAAGGTTTGCGGGACATGTAATCAGGATGAATATGGATAGAATGACGAAAAGAGTATGGGAAACAACAGCGAGGAGACGAGGAAAGACAGGAACCAAGTGGGTAGCTGAACTCCGGAAAGATTGGTCGGAATTGGGGATCAAGGTGGAAGAAAAGGAAAATTGGAGAAGCAAGTACATACCGACTAATACACCAGAGATCAATGATAGGGATGGATACAGGGAAAGGACTGAGAGTCACCAGTGGAGTAGACCAGAGAAGAGGATACTGGATATCTCGGAAGAAAAGGATGAAGAGGTTCTGGGAGGAGAAGAAGAAAATGCAATCTATGAAGGAGCTGTCCGTGGTCCTACAGAGCCCGTAACGCAAGAATAATAATAATAATAATAATAATAATAATAATAATAATAATAATAATAATAATAATAATAATAATAAATCATTTATTAGCAGGTACTGAACTATATTTAACGCAGGTAACAGTAATTATGCAATTATGAATGGAAATTGTAGAAGTTTGTTTATAAACTTGAAAATGTATGTTTGTCCACCTAGAATGCTGACATTTCACACTGTGCGGTGTTGTGCACTACTTGTCCTTCCAATTTGTATTTAGAAATACAATCATATTCACCATATCCCCATTCAAACGATTTCGCTTGAGAGTCACTAGTGTTCTAGCCTTGGAGAAAAGTTCACAAGGAACGGACGTTGCTTGTGAACATAAATATTTCTTCGCAAGTTTAGCGAGTGTTGGGAATTTGGCTGCATTGTTTCTCCAATAATCGAGGGGATTTATCGAGCAGGGTTCGTAAGGCTCTTTCAGGTATCTTTGTACCTTCGCCGTAGCATCTGCTCTGACGTTGTGACGTAGTTTTTCGTCTGCGACATGGGAATCAAATGATCCCCAGAAGGAGGTGTCGAGTCCAGTTGTGTTCGATGGTGTAATGGCCTGTACTGAAGTCGATGGGGTCGTAGGCAATAATCTACATGCTTCGTTAATCAGTATATTCACTGCCTGATCGCGTTAAGCACCACTTATAAAAGGCAAACTCTTAAATCTCGGATCGAGAATTGTAGGCACTGCAATCGGTAGGACACTTTCAACATTGAGGAACTTCCTTTGTATGGCTGTCAACAAGTCCGTTAACACCTGTTTCGCTACGGCATCTTGTTCCTCTTGTATGCGTCTTCCCACCGTTTCCTGTATTTGTCGGTTGAAACCAATTATCTTTCAGATGGAGACTTGGCGTTTCGATGACATTTCAGTCGTCATCACATCAAAGGGATGCAATATCGGCAGTAAGCGTTCAATTATGGTCCACTGTGAGACAGTAAGATTCTCAGGTGCAGAAGGTATCGTTGCAAGCGTAGCAGCGACGCAGTCCTTTTGTTCTGCCAAACGGGACAACATCGCGTACGTGATTGTGCTGTTCCATCTCGTCTCCACTTCTTGCTGCAATTTATGAACAGGCTTACCTAGTGACTTCTGCATGGATTCCAACTTTTCTTTTCCAGTACAAGACGATTTAAAATACCCAACTATCTGGCGACATTTTCCTCGTATATCCGACACATTCTCCAGGTCTCGCTTGACTATAAGGTTCATAGTGTGGGCAGAACATGGGATATATGTCACTTTTAGGCTTAAGAGAGCAACTGCTGCTTTATATTAGCAGCATGATCTGCTGCAAGACACATTACTTTGCCATTTATGCCCCAATCACATATAGTACGTCCAAGTTCCGCAGCAATATGTGCACTTGTATGTGTTTGAGGAAATTTTTCTAAGAAAA
The DNA here is from genome assembly GCF_040414725.1 of Anabrus simplex. Taxonomy (NCBI): domain Eukaryota; kingdom Metazoa; phylum Arthropoda; class Insecta; order Orthoptera; family Tettigoniidae; genus Anabrus; species Anabrus simplex. Next base: position 1,686,238,271 of record NC_090265.1, on the reverse strand, counting down.
AATCTTTGTTGACAAAATGACATGTGACTGACATACACGCCTCTGCCGACAAGGATGTCCACATGTCGATAGTCAGACTTACATATTCCGCTTCTGCTGCCTTCGCTTTTATCGCGCGGACTTCTGACTCAATCTGTCTGCAACCATTTGCCGCAATTGCTTCCTAGATGGAAGAGTACCGTATATCTCGGATCCAGGTTATGCACAAATCTTCGAAACCCTCAATCTTCGACTATTAGGGCTGGAAATTGTCAGTGATCATCTTCACTAAAGTCCGACTCGCTGAACGGTCAGCGTTCTGGCCTTCGGTTCAGAGGGTCCCGGGTTCGATTCCCGGCCGGGTCGGGGATTTTAACCTTCATTGGTTAATTCCAATGGGTCGGGGGCTGGGTGTTTGTGTTGTCCCCAACATCCTTGCAACTCACACACCACACATAACACTATCCTCCACCACAATAACACGCAGCTACCTACACATGGCAGATGCCGCCCACCCTCATCGGAGGGTCTGCCTTACAAGGGCTCCACCCGGCTAGAAATAGCCACACGAAATTTATTTATCTTCTCAAAAGAATTATCAATCGTTTTCCTTCGTACGTGGTCATCTGAAACATGCATAATTATTTGGTATTACAATAAAATAGGTAGCATGTAAATATATTCACACGACATGCACGACACGAGTCGTATAGACTGTACCACTATGGTGCCCAATTTCACCCCTGCATTGTTCCTGTTCATCAGACATCAGTGCTGTGTCTGGATGTTTCGTCTTCAGTGCTTTAACATCGTGGTTGTAGTTTTATTGTAACTTAACTCAACCTTGCATACGTTACACACCACTTTATTCGAGTCATTTTCGACACGTTCGAAATGGTCCCACACTACCGACCTCTTCCGAAATGACATGGTGTCTGCCTCAGTCACTGACTGTTGGAACCAAAGAGAATGAGTAAGAGATGACTCTCAACGTTATTTTTCACTTCTGTACGCAACGGCTGCGCAAAGATCGCCAGGAATCGCACGCTAGCGCCCCTGGCGTAAGCAGGGCTGAACTAAAATTACCGGGCGGGCGATTTAAATCGTTGAGCGCGCGGAGGGTACCCAGGTTCTCGCCCCCTCCCCCCCTCTTAAATATTATATTAAATATATGTTTTCATTTTTCATTTCTTTTATGTTTTTCTTTCATTTCCTTTTCTTTCTTTCCTTCGTTCTGTTACCTTTTTCTGAAATTCTGCATTCTGAACAATGATACACCTGGAGGTTGGCCTGTGCTTTATTGTTATTAATAATTTTTTTGCTGGAGAAAAGAAGCTTACCAGATTGTGCTGCTTATTATAATTATTTGATTTATGGAGCTATATTTTATTTTTACTAATTCACAAAGCCACGAAGGATGGGAGTGACTGGCCTTGCCTATGCTGTTTTTTTTTTGCTGAGGAAAAAGGAAGCTAACTCACAAAGGGAGGAAGGAAGTGACCAGAAGGTGAGTGGGATTGGCAATCCTTATCTCAGATTAAGACCTACGACAGAATTAGACACTAACATCCCCTCGTACATCAGTCCTCTTTAACACTACTTAAGCCAACCGTAACAATCAATAGTATCAAGATATGCTACTTATTCAGAAAATAAAATATAAATACAATGTAAGAAAGAAAACCATACACAGGAACCAAAATGATTAAAGCAAACTCATATGATAAGGAGGGAGTTTGTAGGATTCAAAGGTAAATTGAAATGAAACATGATCTTTTGATTTATGGAGCTATATTCTACCTACTATCCACAGTGTTACAGGTATAAAATGGTGTAGAAATTTGCACAAAAGTTTTAGTGATCATAGTATATCATAATCTCATGACATTACATTCAGCAGTGTTAATCATCAATTAATATTCATCAGCCAGAAAACTATTCAATACAACACAAATACAAAATCATTCATTTATGAAAGAACGACTGGAACTGACAAGTTACAACATAATACTTTTCTCTCTTATTGCAGTCTAACGTTGCATTGACATGTCAAAAGTTTTCAGCAACACCATTTGTATTTTCCCAAGGAACTTACTATATGATACATCTTTCAGTCTGTCAAATGAGGCACCTAGGGCCACACACTGAGAAATATTGAGATTTTTACTTCTTTTGCATCTACTAGAGGATGGCAAATCTCTGGCAGAGTAGTGTTTGAAGAAACCAAGACATGATAGCACATACTCTGTTCCTACATATTGCATCAAAACACAACATATAATTCAATCAGTCATCTGCATTTAGATGACAACCAATGTCAAGCTACAAAATTGTGTGTATCCCTTGTATTCATTGATCTGCACTATTTACAATAGTTAGAAATGTTCTATTTTATGTGACAGTAGGATATATCTAAATTTTTCTGCTACATGGAAAAGGATGGAATCATGAATACGTTTGTGAGTTTAAAAGACAAGAGAGCGCTTACAGATTCTGTGATTGTTCCCTCTTACAACATGCAGGAGGTACAAATAATGCTTCCTTTCAGTCCATCCGCAGGAGAGGAGTTCCAATAAATTGACAGAAATATGTAGCATCAGGATCTACGTACAATAATATGGCAGCTGATCCAGCACAAAACATTCCCATGCCAAGTCACAACATAGCTCCACCTATTAAGAGCTACGTCCAAGGAATTGTTTGCTAATTTAGTACAGTATTATGAACAATATGCTGCTACTTTCCACAACATTACGGTGTGCAAGGGACTGTGCTGTGACCTACACAAAATGCCAGTTGAAGACAGTGGAATCTCACTTCAGACAGTGCCATATGTATCTACTGTACATTGAAGGCAGAAATCTATGTCGGTGGTTGCAGATAGGCTGATCTGTGGTCTGACAACATGCACTCCAACCGGCCAACCAAGCAGAGGAGAGGTGGCCACGGTTCCACCGTTTTTCTACACCTCTGCATTTGGGACACAGAAACGGGCTGTTCCCCTACCACTGGCTGTCCTGAGAATGGTTTTCCTTTCACCTGTAGTAAGGCGAATGATGGGACAGTTCCTAGTATATGCCATGGCCACCAAACATCTCGCCTTCACCACAAATCTCCTTGCTTAAGATGATGAAGCTTGTTGATTAAAAGGGCCTAACATCTAGGCCATTGTTTTAAGAGAAAGTACAACTAGGCAACCACCCCCTATATATATTAGTAATCGGAGAGAAGAAATAGAAGGGGGCCGACACTAGGAAAAATGATGGTATCGGCTAAGGAAGACCAGGGCCATGGAGGGCTTGAAAATAAGACTCCCTAGGCCTCCATACATAATACAATCGGGGGCAGAAAAGAACAGGTGGTGATCAAGGTAGATCAGATACGATAGATGAAAGTGGGGAGCCTGGCACAAGTAAGCAGAAGCAATGCCAAAATTCAATTAAGAGCTCCGTGGTCGCCTACCCCAGATCCCAAGTGCAGAGCCCACATGGGACCCCTTTTAGTCACTCTTACAGCAGGCAGAGGATGTCGTGGCTGTTATTCTACTGCCCCTACCCACAGGGGGACAACTATTATAAGGCTAGTTGCTTTATGTTGCACCAACTTAGATAGGTCTTATGGCGACGATGGGACAGGAAAGGCCTAGGAACGGGAAGGAAGCAGCCGTGGCCTTAATTAAGGTACAGCCCCAGCATTTGCCTGGTGTGAAAATGGGAAACCACAGAAAACTATTTTCAGGGCTGCCGACAGTGGGGTTCGAACCCACCACTGCACAAGCGCAATTTCATAGATGCATGACCCCACTGCACAGCCTCCTTGCTGGGTGTTTTGTAAAACAAAATTAAATATATTGATAAACAATCATTACCATTCACAAATTGAAAATGTTTAATCTGAATGTAAAATGAACATTAATAACATTAGCACCAGTGTTCTCCCCAGTAATGTTTGTCAGCCGGGTGGCAAGAATGAGTAGGCAGGTGGGGAATACTATGTAAAACTTCAATATGAAAATAAATTTCAATTCGTTCCCCTCAGGGTGTTAACAAAAATATCAGACAGGTAAACATTAACTGCACAATTGAACTATTTGAATGTTATCATCACAAACAAGATAAAACAGAGTAGGCCTACTTTGATCTTCTAGTATTCTATAGCTCCTTCCAAATCATGTAACAGTGGAGTTAGGCCTCCCACTCAGTTGCTGTGGGCACGTGGACTGCCATACAGGTTTGTGATGTTATGCGGAAGAGAGGGCTCGCATGTGATTCCACGCTAATCCAGACCCCAGCTCGTGACTACGTAGTGGTCAGGCTAAACATTTGATCTCCGATGTAATTGATGAAATTTTGCTAATGATTTATCATTTAAATTCACAGTTTTATAGTATTTATATGTGAAAGCAGGAGCAGCAGGAGTGGAGGTCATGGTAGTAATAGCAGCAGCACCATTACCCGTAGTAGTAGCAGTAGTAGCAGTGGCAGGCATGGAGATGGTGGTGGCAGCAACAGCACCGGTGGTAGTAGGTAGTAGTAGCAGAAGCAGTAGGAGTGCCGGTGGTGCAGGTGGTGTGAGCAGCAGCAGTCATAGCAGCGGAAGGACTTGGCCGTGGACCAGCCTTGTGTCGAGGCACACCTATATGAAAAAAACACACACACACTAAGAACGGTATAACGGTATATTCTGATGACCTACATATAGGTTCTCAGAACAAAGATGATCTTCAAGCAACTGTGGTCAGGCTTGAAAAATATTCTGAAGACAACAAACTTAGTGGAACCTGGGACACATTTTTTTTTTTTTTTGGTAAATGGATGAAATTGTCAAAATTTGAATTCTGGCATAAATATATTAACCTTCCTCTAAATAACAAAAGTGGTTTTGTGCCGCTGTGACTGTTTTTGACGTAGTTACGGTCGTTTTTAAATGGTTCTGCATGGTCATTTAATTATCCACCATGCCTCCTTTCCTCTGTATGCTCGGCTATCCGTGTTCCTTCTGTTACCATTAATTCCCTCTTTACAGTAGCATTGAGATTATACTATTTTTGAATATTGCAATATATACTGCCAACTGTTAGCTATCTTATGAACTATTTCATCCTACAATTTAGTCAACCATGAAGGAACTACACTTGGGGGAAGGGGGCCTGGAAGTTTGAAGGAAGCAACTACTGCGAAGCTCACAAATGATTATAGGCAGGCAATATGTGCAAATATTCCCTCTGTAGATAATATGAAATCTGCAATATATGCCACACTATACCATTACTCCTCCACAGAAGAAGATCCTAAGCATAAGAAATGCCCCCAAAGACCTGAATCATGGTGCTTCTACAATAAGAGTATTGCAACTGGACAAACCCCTCAAAGTCACAAAAATTGTCAGTTCAATTCACAATTGCAATGCTGCTGAAAATTTTGCCTGTATACCAAAGGCTGGCATCAACTGAACTTCTGTCTAGATGTTGTAAAGGGGATACTCAAATTGCCAATGAAAGTCTTCATGCATGTATGTGGAAAAAGTGCCCATGGGCGCCCGCAGACGGCGGGGGGTGGGGGGCAGGGGGGGGGCTTTGCCCCCCCACTGGAATTCTAAAAATGTTGATGTTCAACTGTTTAATATCATACCAGATTATTTCATAAACTGAAATTACTGACAGTCATCTAGCATCTGTTATAACCGGAAATTTCTGTAAACAATTTAAGGTTGCTGATGTTATATTGGTTTTTATATTCAAGAAAATTGTTGATGTGCCCCCCCCCCCCCCCCCCCCCCTTGGAAAAGATCCTGCGGGCGCCCATGAGAAGAGACCTTTGTGTCCTCAAAACAACTTGGAATAGCTGTTTCTAATGCAGTTGCAGAATACAACATGGGATGTAGTGCAACACAAGAAATGAAAATGGCTGTAAGGAATTATAAATTTCACCAGCATCCACCAAACTTGCCACACAAAGAGATGAAAGAAGAAAATTTGACAGTCAGCAGTCAGTCACCCAACAAAAGAAAACAGCCAGGAAAAACTGAAACTCCTAAAGGTACACAGGGAGGAAGCCAAGAAGAAGCAGGAGGGTAGGAGTTATAGTGCTGGTGAATTTTAAGAGATTTGGAAAGGCCATTATGAAAACTTTTAATGGTTTTAGAACTCAAATTCATTTAACTCAAAATACCATTTTTTGTAACCTGCACTGTTCCATGCAGATCAAATCTAAACCTATATTTGCCAAAGTTGGTATGTAGCTTCTATGTGACCTACCAAGAAAATTGTAGGATATATTTTTCATTCTTCTACAATATACTCATTTTATGAGGCAAAATGAATAGAAAATTAGTGGAAAATTACATAAAATACAATTAAAAACTTGAAACAGGAGTTAATTAAGCGACATAGTGTGAATCGAAAATTCCATCCTTGAGTTTTTTTATGTTATAAGGAAGAAGTTTTCAAACTCTCAGGTAAAAATCCACCCCACAGGGAACTTTTTGAAAGTTGCCTGTTTTGCAAGCGTCATAAACACAAAGTACATCATATCTCATAAACTAATAAGGATATTTAGCTGAAAATAAGATATGTTATTTCTATAATAGTCCTACATATTCCATAATAGTTTCATTGTGATTGCTCAAAAATTGTGGAAAATAAAAAAATGTGTACCAGGTTCCTTTAAAATGAACCTGGACAAAACGGTGCAAATGGTTTTCAGATAAAGAGGGAGTTAGGATAGCGAGCTCATTTAAATACCTCACCATCATAATTCAGCTAACGTAAAGCCACTGATGGATTATAAAAATTATAAAATTATAAAATTTGCACATTTCTGCACTATTCTGTTAATAATAAATGTTAGGCCTGTAAGAGATGTGCCAATTTCAACTTACAGGTACGGCAAGACCAGGTGTGACAGGCATTATAGTAAATTTCATTATGAGAAGCGAGGTTCCCTCTCATCTGGCACTGATGAATTTATCATCATTACCTCTGGAGAGCAATTTGAAATGAAACCCAGGAAAATTTGATAGGTCACAGTACTGTGAAATTAATAACAACAACTACTACTACTTACCTCTTTCCGGGACAGCATCTTTATACAGCAACCTTGATAGCGGTCCTGGATAGCTCGAGGGGCGAAAGTGCCTAGAACACACAGTGCGGTTCTTCAGCTGCTTCGGAGGAAGCTGCCGCAAGCGTTCGACCCCTCACAACGTCCAACCACTCTCTGCAAATATTCGGTCTACCAACAGGGAAATGATGAAATAAGATTCCCTGTTGCTGGCCTTCTTTGCTATCTGTGTAAATGCCACAGATCTGACACTTTTGTGCATGGTCTGAGACATGAAAGGAAATAGAAGAAAGTAATAAAGGACACTGTATCAGTTTATATTTTTACTGCTAATTTCAATACCCTCAAAACGATAGTGGCTTATCATAAATAATATAACATTACATCAACAGAATTTTAAGGTGTCTGTTTGAAGTAGACCACCATGCAAAAAGGTAATAAAACGGTGACAGCCAAAAAGAAATTTTTGGGAACATGAGCAGCTATCAATCATCAACTTAATAACTACTTAACCTCCTGCGGCCTACTATCCTTTTAATAGGATTTTGTTTTAAAAATAGAATGGAATATCCTGCAAGCAATATTCAAACGTTAAATAAAATAAATAGCAAATTTAGGACTAGGCGAATATGATTCAATTTATCCGAAAGTCATTTGCCTTGGTGTGGTATATTTTCATGTTCTGGCCTCAGGAGATTAGTAAAACAAGAACCATAAGGATGCTTACCTCAAATATCTTGTATGTTTTCTTCAAACACGAAAACGAAGATAACAGATAAATGATACAAATCAAAGTGAAGCAAAGTGTCACAAACGTGGTCGTCCCACGTGGTCCAAGTTGTCAAACTCAAATTGACCAATAGCAATCGGGAGATGATTCTACCAATAGGAGCTACCGTATTCGTCACGTGGGCTTACGGTGAGTGACGTGATGTACAACAGCGCGCCCCCGCGAGTGCAGGGCTAAAGTATTCAGTCTGAGCTGGGCCCTCGGAAGGGTAGGACCTATGCGGGTGACATACCCATGGTTGGAACTGAATGAATGCGTGGAGCACAATGCATACCCATACGCACTGGTGTGAGCACTGCACACGTCATTACATGAGTCATAACAACTTGGGAGAACTATTAACACTATCCAATATTCCAGAGAAAGCACAGGTCAATTTCCTGTAATATAATATATTTCATGTCAGTGTGTCAAAACTCGAGGACGTAACCCGCTGTGGGTGGGCGTGTTAGAATAACACCCACGGTATCCCCTGCCTGTCGTACTTGGGAGCGTAGGTTGGCGACCATGAGGCCCTGTGCTAAGTCCTGGTATTGCTTCCACTTACTTGTGCCATGTTCCTCACTTTCATCCCCCTGTGGGTGGGGGCGGTAGAATAACACCCACGGTATCCCCTGCCTGTCGTAAGAGGTGACTAATAGGGGCCCAAAGGGCTCTGAACATTGGAGCGTGGGTTGGCGACCATGGGGCCCTGAGCTGAGTGCTGGCATTGCTTCCACTTACTTGTGCCAGTCTCCTCCCTTTGATCTATCCTATCCGACCTCTCTTGGTCAACTCATGTTCTTTTCCGACCCCGACGCTATTAGGTTTGCTAGGGCGTCTTTCATTTTCATGCCCGTCGTGGCCCTTGTCTTTCTTTGGCCGATACCTTCATTTTTCGAAGTGTCGGATCACTTCCATATTTTTCCTCTGATTAGTGTTATGTGGAGGATGGTTGCCTAGTTGTACTTCCTCTTAAAACAATAATCACCACCACCACCATCCTCACTTTCATCTATCCTATCCGGCCTCCATTGGTCAACGCTTGTTCTTTTCCGATCCCGACGGTATTAGGTTGCGAGACCTACGGAGTATTTCATGTTCACGTCCTTTGTGACCCTTGACTTCCTTTGGCCATTACCTTAATATGTCGACGTTCCGGATCCCTTCCATTTTTTCTCCCTTATTACTGTTATATAGAGGACGATAGCATTGCCTAGTTGTACTTCCTCTTAAAACAATCAACATCACCACCACCACCACCACCCTGGCGGAGATATGTAATACCTACAATGAATAGTTAAATTATGTTCCTAATCTTCACTCCGTATCTCAAGTTACCAAAGGCTAACCTAATGGGCGATATAATGCAAATATGCAAACTCATGTCCTCATCCCGAGGTGGTGCAGCTCCTTTCGGGAAAACCCCCATTGCAGGTTGAGCTGCATGTACTATTTCAATCACATACCAGCCTTCCTGACATTCTAAAGTTTCTGGCGGTACCGAGAATCGAACCCAGGCTTCCAAGGATAGGAGTTAATAACACTGCCCGTTACGCTACAGAGGTGCTGTAATGAACTAGCCCATCTATATAGACGAAGGAGAAAAGGAAGAATGTCATTGTGTGACAAACTAAACGAATGGCATTTCGAAACAAATATTTTACGGTCTTAACACTCGCGTGTTTCACGTTATGGTCATCATTTACATAGCTGTTGTAATAGTACTTAATGATTGGGGCATTTCTTCGGATTGCTCGGCAACAGGTCGCAGTTACGGATCGTGACGTCACAGTGGAGACTCGAGTATATACTTCGCATGGGCGTTGCCTACGAGATGGAGATATACAAGACCGGGACATAGTCGCTGAAAAAGCGGCCCGACCGTGTTCACGGTTTGGCCGCTAGATGTCAGGATTCCGTTCTGTTCTTGGCAGACTTTAACATTGTGATATGTGGAGTAAGTGTGATGTTGTGTTGATTTTGTGCAATTTATTGTGAATATTGTTTCTGTCGGTGAGTGTCTGTGAGGTTGAGAAGAAGGTGCACTGTTGTGTACCTCTCTGTATTTCGGATGACACTAAAAAAAAGCATGAAAACTGACGTTCCATAGTTTTCCTTCTGAGTGCGGTTTAAGGTAGAAATGGAAGCAAACTATTTCTAGGCAAAGTGATGTAGTAGGATCTCTTTAGGTACCTTCTTCTTCTCATAAAACAGATTTCAGTGTAAGCACATAAATCAAATTTCCTTCTTTTTTCATTGTGTATCCTCTTCACAAACAGGAAAATTTCAAACGCAGGAAGCATCCAGCTCCCCAAAATGATGTATTGCCATCAAAATTTAGTAAAATTTCCAATTCAGATAATGATGAACATCCCATATCTTTATACGTCAGCCACAAACGAAAAAGGAGTACAAGTCTCGTTTCTATATCAAGGAAAGTCTACTAGTATCTCTGTTAAATCTAAAAAAATATACGGATGAGAAAATTAAATACAAGATTACAGAAAATAATCTGTAAATTTAGAAGTAGGATACGGATAATGAAATCAAAAATGTTTTACGGTATCTGAACTTGACCAAAAAGCAAACCAAATTGAAAAGCATGCTAAAATTGGTCATTTAGTAGCTTTATTCCTGTTAGAACGAATTTAATTTTACTTCTTCTTTCTTCATCCGTTTACCCTCCAGGGTCGGTTTCTCCCTCGGACTCAACGAGGGATCCCACCTCTACCGCTCAAGGGTAGTGTCCTGGAGCACCAGACTTTGGGTCGGAGGATACAGCTGGGGAGGATGACCAGTACCTCGCCCAGGAAGCCTCACCTGCTATGCTGATCAAGGGCCTTGTGGAGGGATGAGAAGACTGGAAATGACAGGCAGGGAAGAGGGAAGGAACCACTACACCACAGAGGCGGACAATTCGAAATTTATCGTTTAAATAAATGATTTAAACCGTGAGTTAATTATTGTGATGTTTCAGGACTGTGCATTCTGTTTACTGACCGATGACTGTGTTTATGGGCGACTGTGTTTTCGTTCAAATTAAGATATAGTGTTCGTTGTTTTGAAAGTAATATGTGAAAACTATGTAGGAAATATTTTGCATTTAGTAATAATTTAATGACATTACTTCTGAAATAGGTTCGTCAGTATCTTAACGAATATATCAAACGTGTATGTGTCTATAGAGCTAAGTGATCTTTCATTAATTCACTCCGAAATCAAACTGAGTTGCAATTATAAATTATAACCATAAAAACCTAAGTTCAGCTGTTAGTGTACATGCTACGTATTATAAACATATTATAACTCCGCAGGCACCCACATGATTGTTACGTACCGGTATGTCATACACTTTTAGTTCCTATATAACTACTTAAATTAGCCTATATGTTAACATGCTCAGCTTAATGAATCTCATCAGCACTTCACCCTGTCAATCAGTTAACTGGACACATTTTACATTTTCCGGGTATGTTTTGCGGTCGTACGAGCCTGCATTTCATTCCTTGCTTCTTTTACTCGGAAATAAAATCGGTATCGTATGTAATGGAAAATTAATTTTGGTACCAAGTCCTGAGCATGTTCAGTACAGCACCCAAGTCCATGAGAAACAGTAATTGGAGGTAAACTATCCCGGCAGTCTTGAAATATTTCTCCCCATAATGCTTCGTGTACACTAAAATTTCTCACAACTTCCTGTACATGAGAAAACAAAAATGATAATTAATTCCTCGTCAAATTAAAATACCTGCATCTCCTCCGTATTAAATAAAATGGCGTATGGCTTTTAGTGCCTGGAGTGTCCGAGGACAAGTTGGCTCGCAAGATGCAGGTATTTTGATTTGACGAGGCGATCTGTGCGTCGTGATTAGGATGAAATGATGATGAAGACGACACATACACTCAGCTCCCGTGCCAGCGAAATAACCAATTATGGTTAATGGGAATTGAAGCCGGGACCCCTGTGACCAAAGGCCAGCACGCTAACCATTTAGCCATGGAGCCGGACTCCTCTGTATTCTTTTGCAGAGAACCAATACATGCTGCAAAATCTGTCACTTTGCTTGCATCTTTAACAATATACCCTCAGAGGTGATGAATAACGTGCATTTTTGAACTGGTTAAAGGAACTATTTGTTCCTCTTGCCAACTTGATAACAGTGGCTGATCAAAGGTAAGCTTGCTGTAAATTTTTTTCTGAGCCATACTTATGATTTTGGCATTCTCTTTGACAACAGCTTTTGCCATGGCTCCAATCTGACTGAAAAATGATGTTAAGGTACTATCACTTAAAGGCAGATCTTGACGTGGGATAGGCTTCGACCACTTTGAGAATAGAGAGGGATCTTTTGAGGGTGAAAAAAATTGCCGTTTTTCATTCAAATGTTTATCGTAACCCGACTTGCAACCCTGGACATAGCAAGTTGTAGGCATCTTCGCATGCGTTAATAAATTGAAGCACATGCCAAAGTATACGTCCTACTTCTCAAATGCTTAATCTTTTTCACTTTTCAGTTCACGAAAAGTTAACACCAGATATTTTGCACGTATAAAACTGGAAAACGTATAAAAATACCGAAAAAGACCACAAATTGTTTGCACACTTCCACATTAAGGCAACAAAAAGAGCGCATACATGGACTTTTATCGACAGCAGCGCTGCAGGTGGTGGAGAACATGTAGGCCTTGCCCCAGGCATATGGAATCGACTCTTCGCGATTCCAGTCGCAACCCATCACTACGCATAGCATAGAGCAGGCAGTACTATCTGCGCACTTTTTAGCGATAGATTTCTGTACGGGTTAGAGGAGTAAGAAGGGAGCGCTTCCGGTTCCGTAAGTACTCCCAACTGAATGGAAATGAAATCTGGTATGAATCGATAATATGATCGATCGATATGAATTTTCTAAATCTTTGTTATTTTAAGCCAATAACTGTGTCACACACACATTATATAACATTTCTCGATGCGTATCTTATTCATAGAGTGAATTCTATAGTTTGGCTTTGCTGTGTAAATAACAACAGTACTAGTACGTAAAGTGTACGCCAGACGTCTCACAGCGATGCATAAGTGATTCATAGTTTGTGTTTCAAAGATTGCCAGTACGAATCTCGAAGATTGCCGAGGTCGACCGCTTCAGCTCTAGGGTGTAAATCTATCGCTAAAAAGTGCGCAGATAGTATATAGGTTTGAGACGGTGGTGATTCTAACCATTATATAATTGAACGATTATTATTATTTTACGGAGAAAAGCGGAGAAAAGCAGGATTATAAATCAAATCAAATCAAATCAAATCAAATCAAATCAAATCAAATCAAATCAAATCAAATCAAATCAAATCAAATCAAATCAAATCAAAATATCTTTATTTGCAAATGAGGTGTCTACCTTGGTGGCAAATGGTACACTAAAATACATTATTGTCAAGCACTAAATTTTAAATTAACAAGAGAAGAGAATTTTTTTTCTAGAATACAATAATATACAATTTATGCTAACAATTTTTTTCTATTAAACAAACAGATCATCCTTAATAAATTTATATTGTTTACAAAATTCTACTTATAATATCTCCTATACTTACAAACATAGTCAACTCATATACAGTATGTGGAATTACTTCAAATAATACTATGCAACAGGTATAAGATTAAAATTATTTACTTTTTTTTTTTTTTTTACCCATTTTGGAACCTAAGTAGCATAACGACCTGCTGCGTCTTAACCAGAGCCCCCTTTTGCCACCACTTTTCAGAGTTCCTGAAGGGCCTTCACAGCCAGGGCCCTCGAAGTCCCCACTGTACTTCACCCCTACAGGCAGACCCCTACTTTGGCTGTCCAAACTCCATAGACCAGGGGATGGAATTAATTTTTTTTTTAACACACAATTTTTATTTACAATAGCCTGCACTGGTCGAATGCCCTCTAACATTTCATTTATTTTCCCTGTTGCTGTTTATTCTCTTCTTGAATACCTGTACAGATTTTGGAAAAGGATCAAATACTACCTCTGGTAAACTGTTCCACTATTTCACACCCTTCCCAATGAATGAAAATTTTATCCCAGTCGCTTCTGTTAAAATTCCTGCTAATTTTATACTTGTGGTCAGTTCTGCCAATATAATTATTTTCCAACTGAAGCCTCTCATGGATTTCTTCCCATGCTTCTTCTCCTGTATAGGGTCTATATAATTCTATAAGTCTAGTTTTCTCCCTTCTCTTACTTAAAGTTTCCCACCCAAGTTCCTCTAACATTTCTGATACACTACTGTTTCTCCTGAAATCCCCTGTTACAAATCTTGCTGCTTTCCTCTGCACACTATCTATTTCTTTTATTAGGTATTCTTGGTGAGGATCCCAAACACTGTTTGCATATTCCAATAATGGATGAAACATACTTAAGTAACTTTTTTCTTTTAATTCTTTGTTGCATCCTTTAAGTAACCTCATTATGACATGTAACGATCTGTATGCTTTCCCAACAATGTCATCAACATGACCCTTCCAGTGCAAATTACTTTCAAATCTCACACCTAAGTATTTGCACTTGCCATCTTTTGGGATAACTACCTCATCCAAAGTATATTCAAATTCAGTATTAAAGCTCCTGTTTGTAAATGTTGTAACAGTTGATTTGCCTCCATTAACCTTCATATTATTTTCTTCAACCCACTGTTGGATACTTTCAAGGTCTCTTTGTAATTCTGAACAATCCTCAATGTTATTTATTTCCCTATAAACAATTATATCATCTGCATACAATCTTATTTTTGATGTTATATTGTTCCCTAAATCATTTGTGTATATTAAGAAAAGTAATGGACCGATTATACTACCCTGTGTGATTCCCTTCCAAACTTTCTCTTCCTGTGATATATTGTTTCCTACTTTGACTTTCTGAACCCTTGAATTTAGAAATGTTCTTATCCAATGTATAACCCTTACGTCCAATCCTATTCCCTCCAATTTCTTTAATAATATTCCATGTTCCACTCAATCGAAGGCTTTGGAAAGATCTATGGCTTTGCAATCTAACTGGCCTCCTGAATCCAACTGATCTGACATGTCCTGCTGAAATCCCACCAGTTGTGCCTCACAAGAAAATGTCTTTCTAAATCCATACTGGCTCCTCATGAACCAATTTTTATCATCACATATCCCTCTGATGTACTTTGATATTAAACTCTCCAGTATTTTACAAACTATACTGGTCAGGCTGATTGGTCTGTAGTTCTCCGGTTTCCTTTTATCACCCTTTCCTTTATAAATTGGTATTATTATAGATTCCTTCCATTCTTTTGGTATTACACTATTATTTATGACATAGTCAAAGATAAATTTTAAATAAGGCACTATGGACCACCCCATTGTCTTTAATACCTCCCCAGTAATTTGATCACTTCCTGCTGCTTTTCCTTGCTGAAGCAGTTGAATTTCTCTGAAAATATCTTCATTTGTGAATGAGAAGCTTCTTGTTTCCCTATGTGTCTCTCCCTTTCTATCTTCTGTTACTGTTTCCAACTCCTGACAATCTTCTACTGAATCTCTGAATTCCCTACTAAATAGATTTGCTTTCTCAGTATCTGTTGAATAGTGTTCACCCCCTTCTCCCACCATTCTAGGAATTTGGATTCCTTTTCCTTTGATTCCTAATATATGAATACATTTTTTTCCATTTCCCTTTGTGGTCATTACCCTCTTGAAGTATGCCATTCATATATTTCTCTGTTGCTTCCTTTTTCACTCTATTCAGTTCCCTCATTACCTGTTTTCTAGTTTCTCTATTCTCCCTACCCTCTTTGATTTTCCTGTTTACTATTCTACATTTTCTTTTTAATGAAGGACAACCGCGTCCAACTCTGAATGTAACTACACAACTTAAGTCGTAAGATGTGTGTTCGTCATTTCAACAGAAATATTTATGAAACAGACCATGGGATTAGTGGATGCGAGATCTTAAATACAATTTTATGTTGGCCTTGTTTGTTGTTTTCTCTTGAAAAAGTCTTTTGGAATGATGGTCTCTTTGCGTGATGTTTGCAATTTTTTTCGGTTACCGGTACATCCCCTAAACCAGAAGTCAGCAGTCGCCACCTACATGATCCTTGGTTCGCCACTGGTGTAGAAGTATTGACTAGTTACGTCCGTCGACGTAGAACGATCATTTTCAGCGTATTAAATTAATTATGTCCGAGAACAGAAAATCATTGACCTTAACCCGTAAGAACATTGAAATAGACTACTGTTGATAACCTACTAACATGCATAATTTTTCAATGAATGAAACATGTTTGTCAACCTAACGCTGAGTCAAAATTAAATAATGTGTTTGGTAAGTGTATTATGTTTTAGTTTTAGTGCATATTTTCAACACTTTTAGTGTATCTGGATCCGGGCAAATACAGTAGAGACAATACATGACACTTACGGATTTAGCCTTGTTAAAATGGGAGACAATTCAACGGTGGCGCTCCTAGTGACTTGACCTGAAAAGTCACGCTAAATTCAAATATCAATGGAAATGCATATACGAAAATGGATAAATAAATTACATCTAGAAAGAAAGTATTATTGAGATATTAACTTCGAAGTAATTCTGGATAAATGAATGAAGAGTTATTTGAAAGGTTATTATTTAAAAGACTGAAATTAGACATATAAACAAGATGTGAAATGGGTTGATCTTTCATTTATACATTACTTTTTTTTCTTTAGCATTCCTGCCTGAACTTTTACGGTTAGATTTGTCTATTTTCTCATTTAAAAAACATTGTATCATCACATTAAGACACTTGTCAATAAAAATATCGGCACATTCCTTGCACACGATGCAATAAATTAACATTTAAAAGCTAGACAATTTTCCTCTTAACATGAAGCCTACTAACAGAAAGAAAATCTATAAAATCCTGGCTTTAATCTGAGAAGAGGGATAAAAGTAAGAAAAGTATGAAAATGTTGTCAATAGTAATGCTTTAAGGAATATTTACGTACAATTAGAGTAAAAATGTAACGTACCCTTGGCTGTATAGTCGAGGATTTTTAAAGTCGCTGGCCTGGAAATAATCTGAACAGATCTTATAATTCTCATATAATCATAACGTCCCTTCTTTCTTGTACACCTTATCCAAATCACTTCTGTGACATTTCAAAACCCACAGATCACACCTACAACAACATATCGATATTGAAGGTTAACTGTTGCACAATATAATAAAATATGTGTATTATAATTATTTTAAGCCAGTTAAAATATGGGTCGAGCAGATCAGAAGATTATGAAGTACTATTAAAATCTCTTTGTTACTGGAAGAATATATATGCAAACACAATATTACTTACATTTTCTTGTCACAAGGGAAGCGAAAGAAAGACCGCGCATTCTTCTCTAATTCATAGTTACTGCAGCCAAACATAGCACCTACCTTTCCCCTCATATTGAGAGGAGATATCAAGGAATGACACACGCTACTATTTAATTATGTCAACTCACTGAAAACGCATAAATAACACCAAAAACTTCACACACAAATACACCTGCTCTTATGACAGAATCAGTAGTTCTCAGGTCTACCCGCTTGAGAGAGCTCTAATAGGTGTCCCTCGATATCTCGCTGAGTGTCGTGTATTGTCTCTACTGTATTTGATCCGGGCCCTATTCATCAGTCATATGATGCTCTGCCAATGTTTGAAATATTGCTGACCTTTCAGGAAATATGTAATTAATGGCAGTACAGAACTTGGCAACACACTTGAAATGGCGCTGGCCTTCTGAGCCCGACTTGGTAGGTTCGATCCTGACTCACCCCAGTGGTATTTGAAGGTGCTCAAATACGTCAGCCTCATGTCGGCAGATTTACTGGCACGTAAAAGAACTCCTACAGGACAAAATTCTGGCACCTCAGCATCTCCAAAAACCATCAAATTTAGCGGGCCGTAAAGCCAATAATATTATTATTTCACCATAAGGGTACAAAATGTGGACTACAAATATAACTGTACTACTTCTATTACCACTTTCCCAACACCTGTGGAGTCGCGGTAGACTTGGCGCTGTTTTACGGACGGATGCCCTTTCTGATGCCAACCCTATATGGAGGGATGTAATCACTATTGTGTGTTGTCTGAATATAAAGAGGAAAGTGTTGGGACAAACACAAACACCCAGTCCTCGAGTGAGAAGAATTAATCAGATGCATTTTATATCCCTGACCCGGATAGGAAATGAACCCAGGACTCTCTGAACCGAACGCCTCATTGCTGACCATTCAGCCAAGGAGTTGGACACAATTATAACTTTACTTGTTGGACACAAATCCTTTTCACTTGACAGCGCTTTTTCAATAAATCTTTATTATTCAATGGGAACCTGCATGTAAATAATAATAATAATAATAATAATTCAACGACTTCTATACAGTTATTAACTTATGTAGTCTGCAACTGAAATATTACCGCCTTGAATAAGATGTATTAAATTACTTACCTTGATTTTTGCTCTGTCTATTTGTGCAGTTATATGTACTGTATGATATAATCATCCTTTTAAAGTAAATCAAGGCACATAATAGACATAAATAAGGCAAACTTAATTACAATAGGTAATGCGTGGGCTCCTTATTGCCGTGCAAAATGGCAGGTAGCCGACTTCAGTTTATTTGCCGGAGTCAACCATCTAGCGGTATTGGTGGAAAAATATCTAATTCCCTCCATATAAAGATACTACGTTGATGTACAAGAACTAAATTGTCTTATAAAGTCTGCTACTTATCCTAACACAAAGAATGTATATAAACTTTTTCAATTGCACCAGCTGGAGCTTAAATATGTAATATACCATTAACTAAGAACTTTTTATATTCTGTCCAAAACTTTTGGTTAGGTACAATGTTAAGTGAAACACTTGTACTTTTAAGCTAGAAATTCACTGACGATGGCCCACAAATAAGTGTCAAAGCATGTATGATGTTTGAACCTTTGACCCCTCCCTCATGGAGGTTTGAAGTATGTATTGAATAGGAGGATTGAATAAAGACTCATAATTGTATAATTCAGCACTGCAAATATGGATATAAAGCTAATCTTATGTTATAAGTGGTATGTTCCGAGCTGTCAGTGGAGGGGTGGCACGGAATGACATTTGTAGAGGAATAAGCTTGAGTGGAGTTTTTGAAAGTAGGAAAGATAATAAATGAAGATAAATCTGGAATTCAAGAGGATAAGTTAGGGCAAATATTCACTTATAGAACAAAGAGTAAGGAATTGGAACAATTTATCAACGGAAATATTGAATAAATTTCCAAATTCTTTGAAAACAATTAAGAAAAGGCTACGTAAATTTATTTATTTATTTATTTATTTATTTATTTTTTTTACAATTTATGGCAACGGTGGGATAGGAGTGGAAAGGAAATGGTTGTGGCCTTAATTAAGATACAGATCCAGCATTTGCCTGATGTGAAAATGAGAAACCATGGAACACTATCTTGAGAGCTGCTGACAGTGGGGTTCGAACCCACTGTCTCCCGGATGCAAGCTCACAGCTGCGCGCCCCTGACCACACAGCCAACTTGCCTAGTGATAAAGAGTTGATAGAGATATGCCACCTAGGCAACTACCCAAATCCAGATCATTGTTGATTGACTCGGTGAATCTCAAGTTCTTGCACAACAGGCTGAACATTTCGCCGAGGTTTTGAATCCAAGTATGCAAAGCACTGGTCTTGCTTATATAGATTCACTTCCATCTTTGACAAGTTAGACGAGCCCCCAATCCTGGCAGAGTTTGATCATGTTGTGGTCTGTAAGAAAAATGGCAAAACACCTGGCTCGGAAAGTCTTCCTGCAGAAACATGGCCTAATATATTACTAACAGGCCTTAGAACCTAGTTCTGCACGTGTGGGAGACGGAAATGGTGCCTCAAGATTGAAAAGATGCTGCTATATGAAAATTATATGAAGGAAAAGGAGATCATTCTGATTTTTGGTCATATAGAGGCATATCATTGTTGTTACAAATAGAGGCACAGTTGATGCTATATTTGTTGTCAAGCAGCTACAGGTGAAATTCTTGAACAACACCATGACCTCTATATGTGCTTTGGACCAGGCATTTGATCAAATATCATGGTCCATGTGAGGGTTGATTCTTGAGAAAACTGGATATCGGGGAAAGTTTATCATCATGCGTCAGTTCCATGATAGCATGAATGCCCAAGTTCAACGGGACAGCTGCTTTATAGACCAGTTCCAAGTTACTAGTAGTTTCAAGCAGGGATATGTTACAGTCAGTACTCTTTGTATTTTACTCAGTTGACCTCACGAGTCTGAGTGGACCTTGTTCCAGTCCTTGTACCACTTTTAAAATTTTGTGACAAGGTCGGGAATAGAACCAGGGCCTCCAGGGGTGGCAGCTAATCACACTAACCACTACATCACAGAGGTGGACAATTATATTATTTAATAAATTAACCTATATATATATATATATACACCAAACCAAAACCAAACCAAACCCCATGGCACTACAGCCCTTGAAGGGCCTTGGCCTACCAAGCGACCGCTGCTCAGCCCGAAGGCCTGCAGATTACGAGGTGTCGTGTGGTCAGCACGACGAATCCTCTCGGCCGTTATTCTTGGCTTTCTAGACCGGGGCCGCCATCTCACCGTCAGGTAGCTCCTCAATTCTAATCACGTAGGCTGAGTGGACCTCGAACCAGCCCTCAGGTCCAGGTAAAAATCCCTGACCTGGCCGGGAATCGAACCCGGGGCCTCCGGGTAAGAGGCAGGCACGCTACCCCTACACCACGGGGCCGGCATATATATATATATATATATATATATAAATAATTAGAGTTTTGTCTGCACATTGTTCAGAATTTGAAAAGAATTGTATTT
This sequence comes from Anabrus simplex, assembly GCF_040414725.1. Classification (NCBI taxonomy): domain Eukaryota; kingdom Metazoa; phylum Arthropoda; class Insecta; order Orthoptera; family Tettigoniidae; genus Anabrus; species Anabrus simplex. The sequence goes on along the minus strand of NC_090265.1, from coordinate 1,686,217,558 downwards.
CTGTATCAGTCATGTCCACAGGAACAAGGAAATGCACTTTTTACTTTTCCGTAATTTCTGTCTGTCTGTATGTAAATGCATCACAAGAAAACGGCTTAAGAGAATTTAATGAAAATCGGTATGTAAAGTCCGGGGATGAACCACTACAATCTAAGCTATAAATCATTTTATTGACGCTGAATGAAATGGTAGTTTAGGGGAAGCCCTGAAATTTAATTTTCAAATATATATATTATCATTGCTCCTACCGATAAATACTACATAACTTATGTCTTATACATTTTTACCGTACCGCCTATGACAACATAGATATTCATGAATTTGTATTTTTGTTGCTAAGTCCATATCAATGCCAAGCCACGAGAAAATGGGTTAACAGAATTTAATAAAAATCAGTATGTAGAGCTGGGGAGTAAGAAACTACAGTCTAAGCTATAAACAATTTTATTCACTCTGGATGAAATTGTAGTTTAGGGGAAGGTACCTCAAATTTAATATTTAAATACCTATGTTATTGGTCCTATCGAAAAGTACTACATAACAAAAGTTAGAGAGAATACAATTTCCGATCATTTATGTTTTATTCAGTTTTACCAAACCGACTATCATAAGCGTGGTATTTCAGAGTCTGAAGAAAACTAAATGTGAAGACCTACAATATCAAAAGCGCATAACATTGATCAACAATAGCATTACAGTGACCATCATTTGTTGTGATGTTCTTTGTCTCTTATGCTGCCGCTCAACTCCGATAGATGGGATTACTGCTGTGTACCGAGTATAACAGCCTGCCTGAATATTGGCAGGAAATAGCTGGGGAGTTAGAAAATCATCTTCTTTAGCACGCCATACCTCTGGTTCATACATTTCTTGATTCTGCTGGTATGTAACACACTGGTTCATCCTAGTATTTCAGCTATTCGATCTCTACTCTGACGTGCTGTTTTGAATGAACAGTGTGCACATTTAAGGCAGAAATTCACTCAGTAGTAGTAGTAGCAGTATGAGCTGGTCTAGAATTACAATTTATGCCTATTCCAAACTATAGACCACAATTCACTAAATAACTCAAAATTCAATCCTAAAAAGAGCCATTTCTTAAGAAAAGCTTCTTCCTCTTCACTTTCATTAAATTCTACATTCATTTTATTCCAAATTGCCAGTGAAGAGGGGGTTTCTCCTCTGGCTTGGAGGAAGAATTTGCCTCCAAGTCAAATAGTTTTTTCCGCCGCCAGTGTTGTGAGTTGAGATTTTCCGATTCATTGGGTACTTCTAGGAAATAGATTAGTAAAAGGGCATAGTTTTTGCCCTGTGGAAGAAAGACGAAGAGTGTTCACGGATCACAGCTGTGTGCGGGTTGGTCATTCCAGCTCTGGAACTTTAGATTGTTAGATCGGAAGTGTAGTACTGTTCGTTAAAAGTGAGGAAAAAGTGTGGTTTTTCATTTGATCGAGTATTTTTTATGAAAGCAGTGTTTTTAATCATGCCATTCCTACTGACGTCATTGTAATGACCTATGTTCATTTCAATTGGGAAAACTACTAAGACAGTCTTTCTGAGGATGTAAAAAGGCAGATGGACATTAAGTGTCTGCCATTATAATGAGAACTCCCCAACTTGATTGTGACTGATGTTAGGCAAGCGGGCCTACACAATGAAAATTCCCTAACCCAGTCTTCATATGAGAAGAGACGTTTGGTGACTTCCCCATCGCGTTTCTAGGGTAACGTTAAGAGCTATGCAATTTAATACAATCTTGCTCACAACGTGTACACTACCTAACCTAGAATTCTGTATACAATGTAGAATTCCGTAGCAAAGGACGGGTACATCAGTTAGTTTAAAAATAAAGGAAAAATAAAACAAATAATTCAAAGCCAAAATGGACATGAACACATCAATAGGGAATGTTTCTCTAATTAAGAGAGAGAGAGAGAGAGAGAGAGAGAGAGAGAGAGAGAGAGAGAGAGAGAGAGAGTGTGTGTGTGTGTGTGTGTGTTTTCTTTCCTGCGCCAAGGCGAATGCCAGAACAGTTCCTATTATAGGCCACAGCCGCACCCACCTCACCTCCTCCACAATTCGTGTCACCAGTACAAATCTCCCTGGCCTTTGAGATGGCGTTACCTGCAGGGATATTTGTTCTTGGTTATGCCAAACCATCTTGGCATCCTGGGAATCAGAGTATCCAGGTATGGAATGGAAACTCCAACCCACCTCCCCACCCTTTCACATATTAAGTGAATGACAAGATCAGCTGTATTCTTGTCATGGCTTGGTGTGAGTTGGAGTGATGCCTGCAGGTCGAGGATCTATCTGAGGCCAGAGAAATCGATGCTCTTCGTGACGAAATGGGCCATGGTCAATTTGGCACCATGTGAACACACTGGGGGTGAGCTCGTGCCTCTTTAGGACCTATTCTCAACCAGCACTGCAGTGTCTTTGGTAATTTTTCTAAGCATATTGGGAGTTCCGATAGCTAGCCACTCTGATTCCCAGGATGCCAAGATGGCTTGGGATAACCAAGAACAAATATCCCTGCAGGTATGTTCATAGGTCTGGGTGGTGGAACTACCACTTCTTTTGCAGCTTGATCCATCAGTTTGTTGCTCACATGGCAAAAAAAGCCATGCAAAGGCGATTCTGGTGCCAGTATCACATAACCTGGGTAGGTCATAGATCTGCTGCACCAGTGGGTGTTGCAGGGAAACCTGAATCAATTGACTGTTATCCTATTGTGTGTTCCTGTACATGTACACTTTCCTACACGTCTGTTCCTTTCCAACAATTTTCCTTTTTTATGAGATATCTGTTCTTGAGGGTGTATTTGGGCTAGGATTAGGATGGAAGTGACTATGACCTTGATAATGATACAATCTCAGGTTTTTTTCAGAAGCTGAAAAGGGAAATTATTTCAATGATTCGATTGAAACCCTTCTACGCATCACAATCTTATCTCAATATAGTTAACTGTACCAGTACATTAGAAGAACTCATTTGTTGAGGTTATCACAGTGAGTGTTCTAACACAAAGAGATCTGAAGGATACCCTTGAAGCTTTATAAAAACAATGCATAAGAAAAGCATTGGAAGCATTGGAGCCTGGTAGAATTTTTTTTCCTCTAACACCTGACCTGTGGTATAAATGGGCTACATTTTCCTTTTACAGCCACCACTTTCTTTGCATTGAGTATTATGAAATTAACAATTGTATTCTCTAAATACATACAGATTTTTAACAATAAATTACAGTTAAGAGGATTTCATGCATATCTGGTTAAAAACACATTCCTGTTCTCTTTTTTGAGGATGTAATAAGGAAAACAGTCAATTTGATGGGAGGAAAATGTTTCTAAATTAGGAGAAAAGTGAAGTGACATGTTGATTTCACACCTTTCAATTGAATTCCTAAAATATAAAATAAAATTCTGGTTTATATTTCATTCACCATAGCAAATAATAAGTAGACGTGTTTGAGAATGTTGCAGTATGAATGCGATTTGAAGGATGTAGGATCTATATGCAACCATTTCACACATCCGATACAGAAGCATTATTTGGTTTTGTCATTTTAATTATAAAAGGTTAGTTTTTTTTTTACAGTAATTATACAATTAAACATTTATGTGCTATGCACTGACTGCTGCTTTCACTACAGCTTCTGTGATTGAGAACATTTGGTAGAAGTGAGAGTCGTGATTGGCAAGAAGGTTGGCAGGAGTATCGCATTCCAGTACCTGTAAACATTGAGATTAAGGCAATATCAAAAACTGCTGAAACCATCCACACAGTTATGAGAAACAATAGAAATTGTACAGTGGGATTTCAATTTGCTTTCAATGAAATTATTGGGAAAATCTTGACACACAAAGGGAAAATGATAAATTGCTGAGGGCCAACAGGCACTTTAATGAATAAAACGCACATACACATCCTTACGATAGAAGAAACAACACAAATAGCAGGGTTTAAAAAAAAAAAAAAAAAAAACCTGTTAGACCCTTCAGTCTGCTGAAACTAACTATTTATAAACTACCTGAAAGAGAAAACATATGGTAATGAAATATGTCATTCTATTTTAGTTAAATTGTTTCTTTTGCAGGTGTAATACTGTTACCATAAATGTTGCAATTCATAATGTAAGAAAATCAGCTGAGAATTTCACAACACATAACACTGAGTTTACCGGATGTTCCATATACCTAGATTTACTGAAACTGTCATTTTGACCACTATATTCTAGACGAGATAGAACAAAGGCGGGCACAATTTGGTTCAATGAGCAGCGCTCCAGCTCAGGCAGGAGAAAGTGCAGAGCATGCGCTCTGACGGAAGTCAACCTTGTAGCTGCTAGCACAGCTTGCTGTTAAAACTGGGGACATGCCGCGTATCAAAACAGATTTAAACTTTTGACATTTTTGTCGTGTCTAATGTCTCGTTCTATTAGATTGTGGTGCTAAGTAAATATGTTTAATTATATTCTTTTCATTAGGTTATGCATAAGAAATAAAATGAATTACCTTGACATCTGAAAACTACTTTGACTACTACCCATAGTCCTAAAAATACAGTAAGTCAACAAAGAAAACATTTTTTGGGAACACAGCATAAAAATAAACAAAACACTAGCTCTAGGTTAAGTAAAGAAATACATAAGCTACATGAATAAACATCATTTACCATAAACAAAACATACGCCTATGTGTTCTTATATATCTGAAATTTCATTCAGCAGATGAGGAGGAGTGCGTATCTTTTCAGATCGATCTTGCACTTGCAATTCGAAGAATGGCAATGAGATGTGCGTCAGACTGGCAGCTCTTTGTGGAGATGTGTTTATCTTCATTAGAGAGAACAGTTTCTCTCACAAATATGTTGAGCCAAACACTGACAGAAGTTTAGCAGCCATTTTGTGCATATTTGGGAAATGTGTTTGCAAAAAATGTTCATAAAAATGTGATAGGCTTGTTCGTGATTCATATTTAGCATTCAGTTCACTATCACATCGAATTGTGAGCAACTCCCACTGTAGATCAGATGGAACATCATCAATTCCTATAGTAGTTGAAAAGGGCACAGCAAACACTTTCAGATCAATTGATAAATCGTCCAGATCTCTAAATGGGAAGGAAATTTCTTTCACAAGACTCACAAGAGTACCTGAAAATGTCTGCAACTTAACTTAATCCGAAAATGTCTGCAACTTAATCCAGATTTCTGCATTGACAATTTGGGAAAATAGGCTAACTTACATTTCAATATCTAATGCTGCCAAACCTCGAACATCTGCTTGAAAACAGTAATACTGTCTACAAAATGAGTGATAAGTATTTTAACTACACAATACACTGTACCATACTCTGCTATTTTATTGTGTAAACATAATATGCTCAGCCCGGTGCTATGCTGTAGCTATGCTTGAGCCTTGACTCCACATATGGCTATCTAGTCTTTACAGCACAAACTGTTAGATAGACGTCAGCTGCTCCTCGGCTTCCGCCTGCGCTCGTGCAACTGGTTCAAGGAGCGGGGCTCTCTCGTTGCCCACCTATGAGACTTAACAATTGAGTGACTCCACCTTTACAGTACTGTACAGTGTTATTCCTTTCTATTTTATTTTACAAAGGGACATGTATCTCTTCCTAGTGAGACAACTTCAGCCTAAAAATATTATAATGATAAACACATGATATTCTTAATAACACTAAAAAACAATGACTTATTCTTAATAATGTTTAAGAGTCAAGATGACTCAATCTGTCATATGTAAACACAGTTATAAAACAGATCATGTTGTTAAATATTGTCATAAGACCAAATTACTAAATGATGAAAGTTCCATTGAGTTTTAATACTCAAAATAAAAATGAATGTGATGATCATAATGTTCTACAATCAGAAATAAGTTGGAAGCTTGAGTACGTATAAGTCTGGTTAAACAGGGCTTGTTTTTCTAGATGGAATTCTTCAATATACTGGTTATGTAGCTGGACAAATAGTGTATGTGAAATGTTTTCTCCGCCCTGTTTATCCGCAAGCAGTCCCATATAGGACCGCACACAAGCCGGCCAGACAAATAAGTTGTAGAGTAAGTTGGGTTGTTGGTGGTTTTCACGGAGGAAAGACCTTCACTTCTGCTTCCATACAGTGTTCCTATGACACTTATCTTATTCCTCAGTATTTTACCTAATTTTAATAAGGTACAAATGTTGCACGTAAAATTTCTCCTCTGATTGAGGAATGGTTCTGAATGATGCACGATGGCAAGTTCATTGAGAGTCCAATTGGAGGGTCGCATTTAATCTTTTGTGAGATAGGAAAAAAAACTATTCACAATGTATTTAGCTTCCACATCAACAGCCAGCCAGTATTTCATGTTAAACTTCTCTGGCTTATTGGCCTTGTACTGCGTGAATGGACATCACGGTTTTGACAGAAGGAGCTGCTCATCCACAGTAATGTTTACTGCTGGTTTGTAACAAACAATGCAGTTACCTACAAACTTTTCTCATACTCCTAATGAAAGTTCAAAATTTGTCCATTTTCAGTCACATTGCATATGTAGACTTCTTGTCAAAGCAGAGGAATCATGATCTCCAGGAATGGTTTTGTGCCATAGAGTCAAAGAAAATTACTGGACCCTATTTCTGAGACCACAAATCCAAATCGTTCATGCCAGCCCTGTATATTCCATGAGCATACAACAGCGCAAACTAGGCATTTCATTCTCCCAAAGAAAGTGACCATTCAGCATTTATCAAAACTTCATGAGTTGTTGCTTCAGCAGATCCTTTGATATGGTGCAGCATTGATTCATCAATAAAAGATGCCAAACGCTGACAAAAGGAGAATTCTTTTCAATGTATTATTCTGCATGTTCAGTATGTGCCAAGTTTTCTCAACAGATATTTCACAGCCCTTGATGTCCCAATACGCCTTAAAGTTTGATGCACATCCAGACTGTTCCATCTGGAGTCACCTCTTCTTCACCAATGGCTAATTGTGGCCCAGATCCATTCATTCATTGAACAGGTGCAGCTCTCTCCGTCTTGTAGTATTCATCTTCAACTGCTTAATATCTACCCTTATTTGCTATGCAACTGCATGTATTGCAAGCACTCTGGCTCGACCCCCCACAACTGCTGGTATGACCATGACCATTTTCAACACATTTAATATTGATAAAGTAATTTATAATGCACTTGTAATTGCCTAGGTTAGAATAGCTAACGTCTGCCTAAGGATGTTTTTTTTTTTTTTTTTTTTTTTTTGCTATTTGCTTTACGTCGCACCGACACGGATAGGTCTTATGGCGACGATGGGATGGGAAAGGTCTAGGAAGTGGAAGGAAGCGGCCGTGGCCTTAATTAAGGTACAGCCCCGGCATTTGCCTGGTGTGAAAATGGGAAACCACGGAAAACCATCTTCAGGGCTGCCGACAGTGGGGCTCGAACCCACGATCTCCCGATTACTGGATACTGGCCGCACTTAAGCGACTGCAGCTATCGAGCTCGGTACGCCTAAGGATGTACCTCACTTACTAGGTATACACAATTATTTTGTTAGACATCTTTTACTCTGAGAGGTTAAAGGTTGCTGAAATATTTCCTTTTCAGGTGACAATTCTGGAGAAAGTGACCATTTGATTCACTGACTGAACAGTTTTCATCTGTAGGAACATATACATCCTCATTATCATAGAGTTCAGAACCAGCTTCATCGCCTGATCGCAATGGCACTGTATTTTGTAAACGCTTCAGAATTTTTACATCCTTTAGTGTCCAGAGATAAGAGTACATAGTTGTAAGGAAGTGAAGAAAAACAGAAGTTTACTGAATTTCATTACGACTGCAAACCATAACAACATACTGCTTCTTATAAATAAATTTCTGCACTTTATCTCCATATTATGTAACAATAAATGGGACATGGTTTGCTGGGTGGTACTGTAAGTGAACCCTGACTGTTATGTCTTGATGCAAGTGTGATAAACTGATATAACTTGGAAACAATATTCTCTCACCCATGGGTAAATAATGCAACTATCGAGATCGAATAATTATTATTATTTTATGATGATGATGATGATTATTATTATTATTATTATTATTATTATTATTATTATTATTATTATTATTGGACATGAAAAGACGTGTGAACTTCGCAGCTACAAAATAGCATAAGAAAGCGGGTTTACATTGTGAAGGCACTTACCTAAACGAGCTTGTATGGTTATTTTAAGCCCCATTTCATGGTAGATGTGTTAGATTACAACTGGAACGACAGAATATTAAGTGAAATATTGAAAAGTTTGCGTTGTAATAATCCTGTTGTGAGCAGCCATCTTGTCAAAGATCAAAGTCACGTAGAAGGTACACTGCGGTAGATAGACTATCGTTTTCTAGTGTAAAAGCGCTCCCAGCGCCCACGCACAACTTCATCTCCTTGACTTAACACACGGCCAACTAGACTCCCATATTGGCATGATGGCAGAAGCAGGCATTCTGCGTGATACGGTGGAGCTCCCTGGTGTATCAAGGGAAAGTATCCACAATGGCCGAAATGATAGGAGTATTGACCTAAATCTGACTGATGATATCAGTCGGCAGATAATGGAGAATCAATACAAAGAAGAGGTGCATCTTGAGACTGCAAGATCACTGTTGAAGAAGATAATGGCTATTCCTCTCAAAAACCTAAAAACGGAAATAAAGAACGGCCTCATGAAGCTGGAAGAAGCTTTAGAGGCTGGAGCAACATGCAGGATGTCGTGGAAGAAATCTGCAGAAGAACTAGAGCAGAGACCAACTACCATGGAGAATAAGGAATTGTCCAACACATCACCAGTGACATATGACTCGGAGGAAGATCAAGGAAAATGGGAAACGTTTCTGTCTAAGAAGAAGAGAAAGAAGAAGAGTGAGGATAGGAAGCAAGAAGATATCCCAACGAAACAGGTCAGTAATAATTCTGAAAGTACAGTGCTTAGCGAAAGTGGGAAACGACCTCATTCTAAATCTAGGAGTCGTTCAGAAGCCGTAATCATCAAACCAATGAACGGTAAGACTTTTGCTGATGTTTTGAAGGATATCAGGGACAGGGTGAAGCCGGAAGACAGTGGAGCAGGCATTCGATCTATCCGTAAAACAAGAGCGGGAGCTGTTCTTCTTGAATTTAACAAAACAACTAAGATGGAAAATAGGGAGGTATTCAGTAATTCTCTGAGAGATGCCCTCGGACGAGATGGCGATGTAAAGGCTTTAATCCCCCGAACTACACTGGAGATTCGAGACATGGATGGCGTCACTACCGCCGCAGACGTGGAGGAAGCCGTAAGACGAGATTCCGGCAACCCCCATGGAGAACTGAAAATATCGGTCTCGAAACCAAATAGCTGGGGACAGAAACTTGCCATCTTCGAAACCAAAGACGAGGACGCTCAGAAACTACTGGAAGCAGGAAGAATCAAGATAGGATGGCTATACTGCAGAGTACGAGCTAGAACTATGTTACCTCGCTGTTTCCGATGCCTATCATATGGACATCTGGCAAGGAACTGCACAGGCCCCGACAGAAGCAAGCTCTGTTTTAAGTGTGGAGAATCTGGCCACAAGGCAGTAGACTGTAAAAAGAACAATCCGCGATGTGTGCTTTGTTCAGACAAGGGTGTTAATGAAGCTGAACGAAATCATATTCCTGGATCGGGAGCATGTGCAATATTTCGTGAAGCTCTGGAAAAGGCAAAAAATCATAGTAAATGATGCGAATACTTCAAGCAAATATGCACAGGAGTCAAACAGCTAACGATCTTATGACACAGCTGATTTACGAGATGGAAGTAGACATCGTTATTATTAGCGAACCATATCAAGAGAGAGACCATCCAGGGTGGTTTGTGGATAACCTCGGAACAGCTGCAATTTGGATACCAGATCCAGGAAAAGTCCCAGTAACACAGCATGGATGCGATGACGGTTTTGTTTGGGTACAGACTGGGGGAATCACTATTGTAAGCTGTTATTTTACACCAAATGAATCTGTTTCCAACTTTCAGATGAAACTTGATGGTCTTGAGGACGTAATACGCAGAATGGTCGCTGGTGACGTAAATGCTCAAGCGTTGGAATGGGGCATGCCACAAACAGACTCCAGAGGACGTTGTATAATGGAGATGGTAGCCAGAACAGGTTTGGTGGTCAACAACATTGGAAATGTGCCAACATTTCGACGGCCAGGATGTCAGGGAACAATACCGGATGTAACCTTCTCATCAGAGGATATTACGCCTAAGATTTGCGAATGGAAAGTGATCGAGAACTACACGGGGAGCGATCATCAATACATCATCTTTCGACTGCTCCAAGAATCTCCTCAAGAAAGAAACATCTTGCGCAGGCCAGCACGGTGGAATATAGCCGATATTGACAAGGAAAAGTTCATTGATGTAATTCAGAATGGAATAGACAACATAACTGAAAAGTGTTTTGCTCGTAGAGGGAAAGAAGCAGCTGGTGTATGTGTTGAACTCACTATGCAGCTAATCGATCATTATGCAACGCCTGAATGTCCCGAAGGAGACCGCGAAACAGCAAGCGCCCAGCGTACTGGTGGACCGAAGAGATTGCTGAACTGAGAAAGAATTGTCTGCGACTTCGACGCAGGGCTCAGAGGATGAGAGGCAGTCAAGAGAATACCTCAGTCACAGCGGAGTACAAGTCAGCGAAGAAGGAACTCCGTAATGCAATCAAAAAAAGTAAAGCCGATAAATGGTGGGCACTGGCTAAAGAAGTAGAAGATGATCCATGGGGACAAGGTTATAAGATTGTCATGAAGAAACTCGGGACATTTTCAACCCCGAGTGCGGATCCGCAAACAATTAAACAAATTGTGGATACACTATTCCCAGACCATCCAGAGAGGATTGACTGTGACGACGAGAAAGAACTGGATGATATACCCCTCTTTACTGTAGAAGAGCTGAATAGAGCTATTAGCTCTCTTAGAAACAAGAAAACTCCTGGACCAGATGGTATACCTGCAGAAGTGCTAAAGATAATAGCAGAACTATGCCCAGAACTGTTGCTGAATATGTACAATCATTGCCTGCAAACGGGTGTTTTTAGTCCCCGATGGAAAATGGCTCGTTTAGTTCTGATCAGCAAAGGAAAACTTGGTGGTTATAGACCTTTATGTATGCTGGACACAGCTGGAAAAGGCCTGGATAAACTTCTGCAGCCCAGAATCCTCTCAGCAGTTCAACTAGCAGGGGATCTATCTGTTTGCCAACATGGATTTCGGAGAGGACACTCGACGCTATATGCAGTGTGGGAGGTGGTGAATACAGCAGAAAGGGCACAAATGGGCAACCATCATTCCCGTAAATTGACACTTCTTGTGACCCTGGATGTGAAGAATGCCTTCAATTCGGCAAGATGGAGCGACATGTTGGTAGCTCTTGAAGAAACTTTCAAGCTACCACAATATCTTTACTTCAAAGATCGCACTCTGTTGTATGATACGGAAGATGGGGAAAAGACAAAGCGTCTGACGGCTGGTGCAGCGCAGGGATCGATCCTTGGTCCAGATCTTTGGAACATAATGTATGATGGCTTGTTACGTTTGGAGATGCCAGAGGACACGAAGCTTGTGGGCTACGCTGATGATGTGGCCGCCTTGATAGTAGCTCGTAATGTTGAAATGGCTCAAATTAAACTGAACCAGGTGATGCAGCGTATAAAAGAATGGATGATGAGCCACAGTTTAACATTAGCCGAACACAAAACGGAGATAGTTCTTCTGACGAGGAAAAGGATCGAAACTCTTGTACCAATGACTGTTGGAGAGCTAGTGATAGAAACATCCGCGAGCACAAAATATCTAGGAGTGACACTTGACTCCAAGCTCACATTCTGGACTCATATTCAGAGAGTGACAGACAAGGCAGTAAAATACATGACTGCACTTAGCAGACTAATGGGAAATATTAAAGGTCTGAAATCCAGTAAACGACGTCTTCTCATGTCGACGGTTCAGTCAGTGCTTCTATATGGTTCTGAAATCTGGGCTGAATCCTTGAGATTTGCTTGGTATCGGAGAAGGATAGCTGCCGTACAACGGAGAGCGGCTTTACGTATTGCATGTGCATACCGCACTGTTTCCGAACCGGCAATCCTCACGGTGGCAGCAATAGCCCCAATAGACCTACTCGCATTGGAGCGGCATGAAATCTGGCGTACCAAAGGAGAGTTGGGAAAGAAATGTGCAAAGAAGCGCGCCTTCAGTCAACTGATGAGGTGATGGCAACTCAGATGGGAAAGTGATCCTCGAGGCAAATGGACCAAGCGACTGATACCATGCTTGGATATCTGGGTTGAAAGGGTCCATGGTGAAGTAAATTACTACCTCACGCAGCTTCTAACAGGACATGGATATTTCCGGAAATTCCTGCATAAAGTGGGCAGAGCGAGTGACGCAGCATGCATATACTGCGATGATATTGACAACGTATATCACACCTTTTTTTGTATGCGGCCATTGGACAATTCAGAGAAGATGTGTGGAAACTGAACTAGGAGAACTGACAACAGATAATGTTATTTCGGTGATGCTGCGAAACCAGGAATCCTGGGATCGCGTGGCAGTACATGTGGAGGACATCCTTCGTCAGAAGAAGAAGGATTTGGAAGCATACGAACGTTCGTAAAGGAGAAATGAAGAAAGAAGACGTCTGAAAGACAAAGCACGATATCACCCTGAAGTAATGCGAGAGCGGTTCCGGGGTGATGACTCACATCGTGGGAAAAGGGTGTGTGGTTTTTAGTGGGTAAGAATCCCACACACTTGTGGAGTGCGGACCCTTCACAAGTGTCTTTTTGAAGATTTTCCACAATCCCTCGTAAAAAAAAATTATTATTATTATTATTATTATTATTAATAATATTTATGTAGTTGGATAATTGCATTGTTTGTGAGGTTATGTCATGAAACATGTACTGTATATAGACATTTATATGAGTTAAGTTAATGTAAAAACCTGTATATAATTTAGTATTACCTGTATATATGATTTGTAATCCACTACAGTATTGTGAAACACATTGCAACATCCAGAATGACGTATCTCTGACACGAGATGATGGTAGAATATTCTGTACATTATAACCATGTTGTTAGGCACTCGAGAATTTACGAGAAGGTATTTTGTAACATATCTTTCTAGAAGCCTGGCCAGGCACCTATATAAGGAGCTAGTCTTGATGGCAGAGACTAGTTATTGCTTAGTTGGAGTTATGGTTTAACAGGAGTATACTTGTGACCTTATTGCCAACATGTTTGTAAACAGTCAGCACTTTACAGCAGTCAATTGTTTTAAGGTTGCAATCTCCATGTGGCATGTGCTTAGTGATAGGTAGTTGTTAAAATGGTGGTTTGTTGATGTTTTCGGAGTGAAGTGTTTTGTTTGCGATGGCAGTAATTAAGGTTCTGTGTATTTAATTGGTAAATAATTGTGAATAAATCCGTGTACGCAAGTTGACAGCATTTTGTGTGTGTCATTGTGGATACATCAGCCTAAATACACAGCTCCTGTTAACTCATTCCAAGTAATAAACTTCATTGTTAGGTTCCGTATTGAGTTAAGACTATGCTTAAAGTAAATACAAAATTTTAATATTCCACCTTCTCAATACTAAAAAATCATTTTATGTTTTACAAAAAACATTTCAATGATATTAATAGGTACTAGTTTCGGTCCACTGTGGACCATCATCAGCCTAGCCAAATTACAACAGTAAAAGACATAGTGATAAAATAAAGTAAAATAATGTGGAGAAATGAGAGAGGATCTAGAAGGATGGGATGGTGATGGAATGACAGACAGAAGTGAAAAACCATATATGTGAATTATGATAAAAGTAACAGAAGTGTTCACATTGACAAGTAAAATCTTTGTGAAGTCACGTAAAAACTCTTGATGACATAGTCTTTGGTTGACAGTTACTCCTGTGTTGCACAATTAAAATTTATAACTAAGTATATGCTTCTAGAAAGTTCTAGATGTGAGTTCCACTTTAGCGTAGAGGGAAGAGTTGTCCGATGAGACCAGCATAAGATTAAAAGTTGACAAAGTTGGACATGTTCTATGGTGGAATGAAAAGCTTGCTGTGTTAAACAGAAGTAGTCTCAGTTCAATCAGAACCCCAATGAACCTGGGGAAAGAAGTTAGTATTAACGCGAGTGATCAAATAGAGAACGAGCGAGGCACCGGAAAATATAAACGATGACTCACCTTGCGCTGCGTGGAACAAACTTGCTGTATTGAAAGCAACTTACGGAGTGAGCGTAGCGCAGAGTAGATCAGCGGGAGAGGGGGGGTAGGTGAATACGGAGGGGAGGAATGACGTAAGAGGTGGAAGGTGGGAGGGATGGGAAAGGTTCAAGGCGGGGTGGACGGGAGAGGAAGTGATGGTGTTTGTATTGGCGGGGGACCCTTAATTGACTTAAAGAAAGAGTTTTGAACAACCAATTTGTTTTTTCTGTAATAAGTAATGAAAAGGTCAAATAAAATATTGGGTTTCTCAGTTATTTCGTTAAGATTGTAGTTGGCATTAAAGTATTGATCCAAATGAATGTAAAAGTTCTCAATTATATTGAGTAGAGGTCCTTTCTTAGCTATTTCGAGAATGTCCATGTCTGTTTCGATATTAGTGAATTTGTGGTTGTAGTCGACCATGTGTTGGCCGATCCTCATATTAAATTCACATTGGAGTCGGAAGTAGATCAAAAAATCAATTTTCTGGATCTTACCATCACTAGACAACAGGAATCTTATACCTACAGGATCTACAGAAAGCCCACCCAATCGGCCGTCACAATCTGACAAGATTCAGCTCACCCCCTCCCCCACAAAAAAGCAACCTATAACAGTCTTGTACATAGAGCATTCAACGTTCCTATGAATAAAAAAGATCTTCATACCGAATTGAATACTATCCGTTACATTGCTAGATTCAATGGCTTCAATAGCCATTTCATAGAAAATATCATTAACAAACAAATTTCGCCCCAAGACCACACTTAAAAAGGAACCACCTAAACATGACTCTTTTTCCATTTTCACTTACGTCAATGGAACTCACAAGATCACCAATGTTTTAAAGAAAAAAGGTATGAAAATAGCCTTTAAAACCAACAACAACAACAACAACACACAAATCTTACATAACACATCACATATTAATAAAATAAATAGGTACACAAAATCAGGCGTCTATAAGATTAAATGTTAATACATGTTCTAATATTTCTTATGTGGGGCAAACCGGCAGGAGCTTCAACATTAGATATTTGGAACATTTCAATGCAGTCGGATATAACAAATTCTCAGCTATCGGCCAACACATGGTCGACTACAACCACAAATTCACGAATATCGAAACAGACATGGACATTCTCAAAATAGCTAAGAAAGAACCTCTACTCAATATAATTGAGAACTTTTACATTCATTTGGATCAATACTTTAATGCCAACTACAATCTTAACGAAATAACTGAGAAAACCAATATTTTATTTGACCTTTTCATTACTTATTACAGAAAAAACAAATCGGTCGTTCAAAACTCTTTCTTTAAGTCAATTAAGGGTCCCCCGTCAATACAAACACCATCACTTGCTCTCCCATCCCTCCCACCTTCCACCACTTACGTCACTCCTCCCCTCCGTATTCACCTACCCCCCCTCTCCCGCTGATCTACTCTGCGCTACGCTCACTCCGTAAGTTTCATTCAATACAGCAAGTTTGTTCCACGCAGCGCAAGGTGAGTCATCGTTTATATTTTCCGGTGCCTCGCTCGTTCTCTATTTGATCACACGCGTTAATACTAACTTCTTTCCCCAGGTTCATTGGGGTTCCGATTGAACTGAGACTACTTCTGTTTAACACAGCAAGCTTTTCATTCCACCATAGAACATGTCCAACTTTTTTATCATAATTTGCATATATGGTTTTTCACTTCTGTCTGTCATTCCATCACCATCCCATCCTTCTAGATCCTCTCTCATTTTTCCACATTATTTTACTTTATTTTATCACCATGTCTTTTACTGTTGTAATTTGGCTAGGCTGATGATGGTCCACAGTGAACCGAAACTAGTACCTATTAATATCATTGTAATGTTTTTGTAAAACATCAAATGATTTTTTAGTATCGAGAAGGTGGAATATTAAAATTTTGTATTTATCCTGTTAACTCACCATAGAATGAGTGTGATATGAGGATAAGATTTCAGTGCCATTATATGCTCTTTGTTAATACTCATTTGAATAAAATGAAAGGAGTCATTTTGATCACCGTGGTAAATCTTAAGAAGCCAAAAATCAGCAGGATGTTTAGTGCACTGAACTGCAAGGAGGTTCACTGGTGATTGAGACCACAAATGATCATCTGAGACAGCAACGGCCACCCATCGTGAGGATAAGGAGACTTGTTCAAGCAGTGGTGGCTCGCATTTGATGAAATCCTGTTAGAAAGCCGTTTGTGATGGCTGGTGAGATGAATGTTTTGAAGATGTCAATGTCTCATGTGCTAAAAGTGACTTAGGAGTGAGAGCTTTTACTGGAAAAATCCAGGTCACTTCCTCACTCTGCAGCTGAAACAACAGAGGCAGCTAAAATAAAAACACCTTTTCTAGCATTACATACAAAATGGACACAGGAAGATCTTTCCACCGACAAAACGTTTTTCACTATTGTGAAATATATCAACCATCGAACTGACAAAGTTTATCCCTCAAGCTCACAAGAAAGCTTTGAGGATAATGAGGGGTCAGTCATGGGTGGATGGTACTGTGTAATGGCACCTCTTAAGCTCCAGTTCTGCAAGAAATGGGTGAAAATCTCCACCAGAACCTACCAGGACACTATGTTGGAGCTGGCTGTGAAGCATTTGAGTGACGCCTTGTCATCAATAACAACGGAGCTTCCAGCAGGATTCGACACCTGCAGACAAGGTGATGACCACAGGAGTACTTTAGAGGAATGTGCCAAGACTTCATTCCTCCAAATGACTGGCCATCCAGCAATCCTGACCTCAACCCATGGGATTACAAATTATGGCCAGTGCTTGAGGGCATGGTCTGCAAAACGACGCATCCCAATATAAACAGCATGAAATGCTCTCTGATGAAGGCGATGGAAGATTTCCCAATCAAGATCATATATAGTGTAAGCGATAAATAATTGGCTATAGAGACTTAATTCCAAAGTGTCCATTTAAAAGGTGATTGCTTTTTTAATGTTTGAAATACTTGTAGGTAACGCATGTAAGAAGGAAATTTTATTTATTTTTATATATTTTTAAATAATATGAATTTAATGAATTCAAAATTATGTTATAAAATACAATGAATCGTCATCTTTTACCCAAACCCTGATAGGGTCATGGGTGCAAACTGTGTTGCACAAGTAGTCTTGGCTCTGTTTTACAGTAGGATGCCCTGCGTTTAGGGTACATTCCGTACTGGTTGTATCTGCACTAGTTCGTAGATGGAGATGTCAGACGATGAGCAATAATAAGGACAGTGCATTGCTGGAATTCACTCTGTATCAAGGTAAGTAGACTATTATAAGGTAGGCCACTCCCGCCCGTTCAGCGGAGAATTTACCCACACTGCTTTGTGCGCTGTGACGTCATGTGGTGGATAACTGAGGCCCCAGCAGACTTAGGAGTGAGTGGAAAACGTGGTAACTAGTGAGTGTATGCATGAGGAACCAGTAAAAGGAAGCATTGTGGGAGAAGCTGTCATCCATGAGTAAAAATAACAGTATTCATGAGTTGTATTTTTGGGCTTATGCCGTGTAAATAATTATAAACACACTCAACGTTGAGTTTATAATTATTTACACGGCATAAGCCCAAAAATACAACTCATGAATAGTTACACGGGCTGTGAAAGTCTAAATGATAATATTAAAAATAACAGTAATTGTGCAGTTGCAAATTGCAACAATTATGGCCATAAGACGAGTGGTATAATGTATCATCGTTTCCCTAAAGATTCAGTGACACAGAGAGAATGCTTATCGCGGTGTAAGCGTGCCGATGAAATCAACGTGAACAACGCACGTATATGCTCAGCTCATTTCCTTCTGGAGGATTACAAGCATGATTTAAAGAATGAGCTGCTCGGTTTACCGCTAAATAAGAAACTAAAAGCAAATGCAGTTCCATCACAGCATTCGAATGACTTTTGTTTTATTCATAGGTAGTTATGATTCCTCATTTGTCAGAAATAAAACAGCCGACCTTGTTGGTGTAGTAGTAGCATTACAGACTACTATCCCCGAGGTTTCGGGTTCGATCCCCGATCCCGCCAAGTAATTTAATCTGGCATGGGGGATTGGTACAGGGTCCTACCAGCCTTGTGAGGTCAGTCGGTGGATTAGGACATGTAGAACGTCATCGGCGTCCAAGTATAAGACCTGCGGGGTTACACGTGTTACGTTACTTAGAAATAGAACAGGAAACCTGGAACTGTGGCAATTATCTACCTTATTTCGTACAAGTTGCTCTTTTTTCCTTTTAGGCTGTACCTGATCGTGTTCAACGGCATCAAATTAGAGAAGTGCGAAAGAGAGCAATTGCAACCTTGGAGTCTATATCCCCGAAGAAAAGGAAACTGAACCAAGTCACAAGTACAGAGCCCATCTGTGAACTCCCTGATATGAGACTAAAGGACGAAGAAATTAAAAGACTGAAAACCGAAATAGAAGTCCTAAAGAATAAAAATGCAGTCCAAGAAATTGCCTTAAAAAAGTGTGATGCAGCCCTGAAAAAGGCCAAAGCTGTAAGGCACATGTTGCCAAACAAGAGAAAATTATCCAGAACTCTGAAAGAACGTGTCGTGAGGAAGAAAGTGGAAAGTGTGCTGTCTAAGTGTTTCACTCCCGGACAAATTCTCTGCTTGTTACGAGGCAACAAACGAGTAATATGGAGCTCCGAATATATTGCCAATGCACTGACTTTAAAGGCTCTTTCTCGAAAGGCTTATACCTATTTAAGAAAGCGCAAACATTCCTTTGCCGTGTCGTGCTATGCTTCAGAATTGGACTAGGAATTCTAAGTGTAATCCGGGTGTTTCGGAAGAAGTTCTGTCAATTTTGAAAGTTAAGGTCCGTACATTTAGCGAGTTAGAGAAGAAAACTGTGTTGTGCTTTGATGAAATGAACATTGATGGCCATATCTGCTATGATGCCTCGGAAGACAGGATTTTAGGACCTCACAGCAATGTTCAAGTTGTGATGATTCGCGATTTGTGTAAATCTTCGAATCAACCACTTTATTACGATTTTGATGTGACAATGAACAGCAAATTGCTCCAAGATAAAATAATGAGAGTTGAAGATCTAGGGCTACATGTCGTGGCGGTAACGTGTGATATGGGGGGAAAGAATTCAAAAGTGTGGAACGAACTCTGCATCAACACATCCAAAACATTTTTCATAAATCTAAGAGGACAAGGAAAGAAAGATCTGGGTTTTTTATGATGTGCCTCACTTATTGAAGCTCCTTGGAAACGACTTTTTAGATGAGGGGGTAGTTTTGCCTGATAGAACTGAGATAACGAGGAGCATAATTGAGGACGTATTAGATAGCCAGAAAGGCAAGTTATCTATTACGCATCACATATCAGAAGCTCACATCAGTGTCACAGGTCGAGCGTGACAGAATGTTAGAATGGCTGCGCGCTTGTTTCCACACCGTACAGCTAAAGCATTGGAGTATGTTCTAGGTAGGGAACACGAGAGCATTTTCTTTGAATTAGTGAATGATGTTTTTGATGTTCTGAATTCTCGAGTTCCCTTTGACCATGGTACACCTCTCCGTAGCGAATTCGGTCTCAATCTTCCGAGCCAGGAGAATACATTACGAAGGTTCATGGACGTTTGCCATGGCATGCGCTTTGGAAGTAGAAAAGGTTTGTTGCCGTTTCAAAAGGGATTTCTCATCTCCCTCACATCACTTCTGGCACTGTTTCAAGAAATCAGAGAAGAGAATGGAAGATATATCCTCACATCTCGACTAAATCAAGACTGTCTAGAAAATTATTTTTCGAGAATTCGAGGTCTTGGTGCCTTTTATAACAACCCTACAGCACTTGAGGTGAAGCACAGGATTCGGCTTCTTATCTTAACAGGAAACTCAAATGAGACATACCCTTATCAGGAAGTACCTCAGTTGCTGAAGAAAGAAACAGTACAGCTGTGGCAGACGTTGAACCACGGGATGAGGAAACAGATGAGGAATTCTTCAAATTTGTAAGTAGTGAACTATGCATTGAAGTATCAGAAGAAAGCCCAGCGAATATTATACGTAGTTCTGACATTGAAGACATTAAAGAAGACAAAGAAGAGTTACTGAGTAAAATCCTCGAGTTAGTGCAGAACTATTCTAATGAGGTCGTTTCTCCCAATACTGTCCAGTACATGCTGGGCTACCTCGCATTTAAATGCCGAGCGACTGATAAATCCTTGGGATCATGAACTGAAATGTGCCCAATTCCTGGGGCAAGTCCTAATTCCTGGATATCTATTGTTTCTCGAGGGGGCCTTTTTACTCTGGCAAAAGAATGGGTGAACACAGTCAAACAGTTCAAAATTATATTTGCTGGTTTTCATGGATATAACAGTTCGAAGTGTGACAAAGTGATTAAAACTTTGTCTTCAGTTATTAAATCTAAGTTTCCTCAGGTGCATGAAAATGTAATTCCTTTGTATACAAGGACGAGGACATTTATTCGCATCAGGCATTTGAATAAGGAAAGGCAGTTGCAAGCAGCAAAGAAATATGCCGCAAAGAAGAATCTGATGTGGACTGTATCTCAGCCAGTAAAATAATGAGGATACCTTTCACTCTCCTGCATACAGGTATGTTCGGTTTACGACAAATTAAATTAATGCATGGTGGCCGTGGAACTCGTTCAATTGTATATAGTACCGTATTAATTTTGCATGTTATGTATTTGTGTGTATTTTACACATTTTTAAAACGTGTAAATTACAAAAGTAGAACGTTCTCGCAACCTACACAGCATGCGCTGTCTCTAGGCTATCCACCAGTTGACGTCACGCGAGAGCGACCAATGGCAGCTTCCATTGCCGGACTGGCCCCCCCTGACTCTATATAGTGTTCTGCACAGCTATCTCAGTCTCTGGGTCAACAGATGCTGTTGCTTCATCAAGAAGAGATATGAAGAGATGTGTATAGGGACAAACATAAACACACAGTCCCCAAATCGGAGGAGTTAGCCAGGAGTGGTTAAAGCGGCCCATCTGGCTGGGAATCAGAACTGGGACCCTCTGAATCAAAGCCAACAATGCAGACCATTTCAGCCAAGGAGATGGTCATAAATTATAATCAATATAAAAATTAATAAAAATAAAATTATAATGAGCATCATTGTAAAAAAAATTCAGAAACTTAACGTTTCCTAAGTGATATGCTTTTTCTGGTCAGCAGTGTACGTTATTTAGGTACACATAATGCTCTGTTTACCTGGCCCCTGTCCATGACTATTATCCTGTGACAGCTGGTGACGGTTGTCAGACGATGAGCAATAATGAGAACAGTGCACTGTTGGAATTCACTCTGTACAGTGTTCTGGACAGCTATCTCAGTCTCTGGGTCAACAGATGCTGTTGCTTCATCAAGAACCAAAATCTGAAAGTAGGTAATCACAACAGATACTTGGTTACTTCCAATCCTAGAATAAATTTGTTTCCATTATATGTTCATTTGAAACATAGACTGATGTCTACAAACTTACATAAACTACATGTATTGTGCATGAAACCTACTGGTGTCATATCAATCTGATCTGTACAACGTGGTTTCAACATTCATAATAATGTTCTACGTTCAGGTTTAACTTTTACGACTTCATCTTATCTCTCCGTTTCTAATTAATGTACAACTGAAGAAAGCAAACAATAGGTAACAGAATGCAAGTGGAGAAATCATATGTTTTCTTCCGTTCGTTTCTCATCATACAAATATCTTGGCAGATATGTCACCACATCCTTCACTATGTACACAGTACAGTACGTACTAACAATGTAAGGGATCATTCCTAGTTCCAGCATCAGCAACTTTAATTTTTTGAAAATGTTTCCGTTTCTGACACCCCTTGAAAAATTTTGTTCCCTACCTTATACTATTTTCACAATACATTATGCCAATCCCTCATGAAAGCAACTGAATTAGCAACAACTCATGTGATTATTTTATCCACTCAAGAGACACTTGTTTTTGGCAGTCAGATACAGAGCCACAGTCAAAAACAGAGACAGCACACACTTTATGGTGAAGCAATAAATATTAACATTTCAAAAATAACTATACTTCCTGATTTATCGTGTTGACAGAGTGATGTATGTGGTACAGAAATATTTAAAATAGTTATATTTGAATCAGCCTAGTCAATACACTTATTAATGAAGGGAATGGTTGTATTCCTGAAACATGTTTGGTTGAATAAATAATTTTCCTTCATTAACACGGCATTACTCGCTATGTCTTTACATGCGCCGTTACTCGCTAGTGAGCGCAGAGCTCACCTTTATGATTAAAGGCCACAATATGCCCATTTAAAGATAGAAGTATTTTAATACGTCGGTTTAAGATATTTATTTAGTTAGCAACACGGCCGAGCGGAGTGCTCTGGAGCCAAACTCTGCATTCGGGAGACGCATGAGTTCGAACCCCAACGTCGGCTGTCCTGAGAATGGTTTTCGGTGGTTTCCTGTTTACGCTTCCAGACAAATGCAGGGACAGTTTATATTCATAGGCCACATCCTGTACCTTCCACCCACTCACCCATCTTCATTCACCATCATACATTCCATCTTAATTAGCTCCTCTACAGAGTTTGGCATCAGGAAGGGTATCCGACCGTAAAACAAGCAATATAAATTCATTTTGCCTCATTCCCGACTCCGTATCAAGAAGCGGTTCTAAGGCATAGCCAAACAATTTATTTAGGAACACGAAAGCTTAAATTTAAACAAATAGTTAATTATTTAGGAACACGAATATGTAAATTTAAACAAATCTGAAGTAGGAGGAGTATGCTTAGTATGAACTAAATAATGTAAACATATAATCCTGCATAATAGGAAACAAACATTTTACACAGTCATCATTTATGTTGCTTTTCAGCATCTTTCCCGGAAAACTTTGCAAATTTTGTTTCCGTGTTGGAACATTTGTAACGGAAACATGGAGGCCCCAGTCTGTAATTCCATCCTTTCCGAAAACGAATGGAATACACCTTCACTCAATGAAAGTGACTCCTCTTCTTCAGAACTTGTAGACACCCTGTTTCAGATTTATGATCACTTTCGTAAACCTTATTATTTGTTTCATTATTATCACTTTCGTTGCTCAAGTCCACTTCCTCCATAGTTTCACCCAAACACAACATTATCTGATCAGTGGATGCCAGTATAACTTGTGTAAATTCACTACCAACCGTCGCAGTATAAACATTTCAAAGTAAACACAATCATATGACAAACTTTTACTTATTACATGCGCGCAATATGTCTAGCACTGTTACTCGCTACTGAGCACACCGCTCACTGAACATGCACTGTCGCACCTAATAATGGATTGAGGGTCTTCGTTTACAAAGATAATGAAAATGACTGACACATCCCCTTCCTAACAATGTGTTTGAAAGGTATAGGGAGTTTCAGGAGTAGAGGTCTTATAAAAGTAAAAAAAAAAATAAAAAAAAAAAAGGCAATATACTACGGAGGTGAGCACCGCGCTCACCATGCGAGTAACCGCGGGTTAATAAGTGTATTGACAAGGCCGATTCAAATATAAATATTTTAAATATTTCTGTACTAAATTCAAACTAGTCACCTATCATGGTTAAGTTTATCAACAGAGTGATGTATGTATGTATTATCTGCGCACTTTTTTTAGCGATAGATTTACACCCTAGTGCTGAATCGGTCGACTTTGGTTATCTTTGAGATTCGTATTGGCAACCTTTGAAACACAAACTAAGAATCGCTTATCATCGCTGTGCAACATCTGGCGTACACTTTCAGTACTCATACTGTTGTTGTTTACACAGCAAAGCCAAACTATAGAATTCATGCTAGGAACACGTTTCGCACCGGGAAATGTTATATAGTATTATATATTGTGTGTGTGACAAGGTTGTTGGCGTAAGATAATAAAGGTTTAGAAAATGCATATCGATCGATCATATTATCGATTCAATTCAGATTTCATTTCCATTCAGTTGGCAGTACTACCAGAACTGGCAGTGCTCCCTTCTTACTCCTCAACCGAGTACAAAAATCTATCACTAAAAAGTGTGTGTACAATAAATATGTATGTATGTATGTATGTATGTATGTATGTATGTATTGTGACCATTCACGGTACTATAGATACCATATCGTGACATCCCATATCAATAATATGCCGTTTTCCGCGTCATTCTACGACGTTTAGCCGCAAAGCTAGCACACCACAGCGCTGCGCGGAATACGAACGATGCGCTGCTACTTCAGAGGACAAGAGGCTCTGTGCGCGTAATGACAAGGGCGAGTCATACGCTAGCCAGCAATTAGGATGTTTCTCTCTCCTGTGAGAGTGAGTTGGAAGGAGTAGAAGGTCATGTGACAGCCCGCGAGCCATACTTAATAAGTTGGGTTAACTTAGGGAGAAGTAATTCCCTAAATATTTGTTGGTGATTTTAGTGATACCAACCAAAACCTTCATTTGTTTCAGAATTTTCAATATTAATAATAATAATAATAATAATAATAATAATAATAAGAATCATGTGATTATTGACTTACGCATCTAATATTCATGAATAAGAGCTTGTCATGATCAGGGAATTATTTAGTTAAAGATGACAACGAAACATCTTCCAGTTATTCAACTTAAGATTGATTACGTGATCTGAATCGGTGCAGAGAATTACAGAACGTCGTCACAGGTCTGGCGGGGTGAGCCTATCCTGGAGTTTGGCAAAACGCAAGTCAATCATTGCACAAGTGGTAAATGACGCTTTGGCGATTATAATTAAACCGCCGATCCTAAGAGAATAAGATTCGATCAGTAAAATATGGAAGGTCAGAGCTATCTTTTGATATGCAGATCAACGCCGACAAACGGCTTTTTTACGGAGCGACCCCCGACATGAAGGCGTAGTTAACTCCCACTCTTGATTTTTTCCTCTGTCTTACAAAAGAAATCGGACAGGAGACCACTTACCCATTATCTACTGTGTCTCCGTGCTGTTCAGACGTGTTGCTATTTTGCACGACCTGTGAGATTGTGCAATACTTTCATTAAGTGATGAAGTACTGCAATTGTGAGATTTAACTAGCAGAAGTACTGTATAAATCATTTAAACGCAGTGATTATTGACGTGCACATATTGTGTAAATTTCGTGTATTTATAACATTTGGATCATGGTGTAATCACCGAATATAGTGAACGAGGAATAACCCACCTCTTATGAGCTGCGTAGTACTCAAGCTACTGTTATATATGTTCGATGGATTCGTGTGTGGCTAGATTAATTCATTACTAGTCAAATACAGTGAAGTGTTGTGGGAGCACAATTGGAATTACAATTAGAACGTTGAAAAAGTGAATTTGTTCAGGAAATTGCGATTCACGCATAATAATAATAATAATAATAATAATAATAATAATAATAATAATAATAATAATAATAATTGGGCAGCGTCTGCTGAAAGTACAAACGTGGATGTGAGTTGTCTTACATTGTGAGGGGATGTGAAATAAGCAAATTAGTGTCACTTAACGTTGGATTACAGTGCAAGTGAATACGTGATAGTTCAGCAATATCGGGATAAATTTAACCATGCCTGAGTGTTGTGCGTATTACAAGTTGACCCAATTATAACAATAGTGTTTTCCCCTTTGCATATTGGAACGAGTGATTGCTGATCTGGGAAGAGAATACACGAGTCACTTACCTACCCAGCATCTCATTGTGTTGGATACCTCCAGGATTATTATGCACGGTGAAGTCTACAAGATGATGGATCTCACCCCGGAAACGAATCAAGGACCTCACGACATCAAAGGCAGCAAGATGATGGCTTAAGCTGTTATGAGTGTGCTTCCTCGGACAAGAATGATCACCCTAGATAAGTGCATTTTAAAATTTACTATGTTTGAAAGTCATTTCCCTCCTGTACATAGTTAGAATTAGCATGTCAAGTAGATTAAAATTGTGAATGATGATCGCAGGCCGTTCGAAGGGATTAAAATTTTTAGCTTGTGTAGTAGGAAGTTTGTTACTGGCATGATGACCAGCAGTTAGTTTAAACCCCTTGGAAAGTAATGCATGTTAGTTATAAGATTCCTGTAATGATTTATTTTTGTCTTCAAGAAGTGTTATGATGGATGGAAGTGGTATCCATCTAGGTAATCCCAAATCTTATGATAAAATGAGATGTTCTACCTCTTCAAAGAATACGAGGATTACTTGTATGTCATGCATAAGACGGAGCATTTGAGGAGTTAAAATGATGTTTTTAGATGCGAGTATAATTTCTAGATCGTGAATTTAATATGTAAATTTTTTTTTTGAATGTCATGAATTAATATCCCTTATGTAAATATATGCGAGTGTTCGTGGTATTGAGCTGGAAGTGATGGTCGGTGAATATTTGTCGATTGATAGTCAAGGCGATATAAATATGTGCCAGAGATAATCTATGCAAAGCGTGAAGAATCGTACCACGCTAGTTATAATGGGATTAGGTTGAATAGAACCACGTGAGAATTAATATGTTAGCGTCGAGCTTGAAGGAACCGTGTTGGCCCGAATTTTCTATCAAGGCAGCTTACTGAAGAGAAATATCTTCCCCCTGACTGTATAAAGGAGGGGCGGACGAAGGTACCATTACGCTAGAGAAAGTACCAGCTGGACACAAGGGCTGAATGAAGCTGTGGGCACGTTACAAGCCTTGACTGTGGAGCGCTGAGTGACCATTCACTTTCTAACAATATCCGACGGACATTTACGCATAGAGTAGTTAATTGTCACCGCAACTGAATAAATATATTAGAAACAATAGACTTCCTCCCAATTTTATTTTGTTCATTCCATCCGATCTAGAAATTCAAAACATGCATCCTGCAGTGAGAAGACCATGAGTTCGACCCCCATCTAGGGCAACGTGTATCATTGCTATTATTTTTGGTAATAGAAGGACCATTCCCTCCATATAATCTTGTATATATGATAAAGGGTCATATTATATGTTTGGTAGTAGTTGAGTGTATTATTACATGTAAAATGTCGTGTTATTGTCCACGCGTCATCCATAAGTCCAGTATTATTTTATGTTAAATGATTAAATGGTATTTTTTTAATCCCGGCGAAATATGCCTATGTGATTAGTTACACCTTTGTAAATAATAATGAAGTTAGTTATTAGGGCTGAATATGACTTTCAGATATCTTGGAATGTGCTTGTCATAATTAACATACTGTCTTAATCCTTGATTGCGTAATGATATGATCACAAGAAATTATAATATTTCAAAACTCCAGTTCATGATTAGAAAGCTGGAATGATATCCCAAAGGGTGATCATTATAGTGCCGATCATTATGTATAATTAATTGATTAATTAATTAATAAATGCCTAACAATGTTGTGAATAATAGAGGTAGTAACAAGTGAAAGGCCTCTAAATATCGGGATTATTGGTGTGGAATACTAATTCCACAAGAAAATTAAATAATAATTTCATTACTTTGAATCCCGCATTTTGTTTGTAAGTGAGATTATTTACGGCACATTTCATTTTAGTTGTGGATGTTCTTTCTCAGTTGATAATAAATTTGATATTCATAAAACCTTAAAACATCATTCTTCTGATTTAGTAGTGACGTTGTATTCCTCTTATATATTGAGATCCCTACTTATAAATAATTTATTTAATGCCCATTAGTCCGAACGTATCACAGACCTGTAATGCTCTAAAATTACAGCCGTGGTTATTCTGAAGTAGGGATGATGAGAATTTGATTCTAGGGCCTTTCGTCGAAGATCTCATCACGTATTTTCCATTCGGCCGATGCACTCACGAATTATTATTATTATTATTATTATTATTATTATTATTATTGTGCACTGAAGCCCCAGACAGGCACAGTATGTATGTATGTATACATACCCCTCAGTCCCATCTCCTGATATGGGGTTGGGGATGAAGTAAGAAGAAATTATTTGGCATGTTTTTACGCATGCAGGTTGAAGTCAATGCATACAACAGTACCCAAACAACTTTAGCATGTTCATTATTTACAAAATTATGACAGGTGGTGTTGAAACTGCCTGTCTTCATTCTCCACACATTTTTGACACCTTGCTAGAAAATTATTCATCATTAGTTTATACTGAGGAATTCTAGCAATTTCCTAAAGTTATATTTCAGTTCTTTTATGGTGTGTGGGTTCATTTTGCACATGGAATTTTTTAATTTACCCCAGAGTTACTAATTACAGGCAGATAAACTGGGGATCAAGGGGGCAATAATCCCTATTAATAACTCTGTTACCGGGTGAGTTGGCCGCATGGTTAGGGGCGCACGGCTGTGAACTTGCATCCGGGAGATAATGGGTTTGAATCCTACTGTCGGCAGCCCTGAAGATGGTTTTCCGAGGTTTCCCATTTCCACACCAGGCAAATGCTGGGGCTGTACCTTAATTAAGGCCACGGCCGCTTCCTTCCACCTCCTAGGCCTTTCCTATCCCATCGTCACCATAAGACCTATCTGTGTCAGTGCGATGTAAAGCCACCAGCAGAAAAAAAAAACTCCGTTCTGTGGAAGCACAAGTGCATTTCTCGGAAATTTGGAGTCAGAAGGCCAGTGCTCTACTGTTTGAGCTGTGATATACAGTCGAACAGTCAGTCGGTACATAGCACTCATGTCGAGCAGCTTCACCAAGCTGTCTCTTTAACCTCCTCACGTTGAAAATGCCCCAACTTGGAAGGTTTCTTATCATGTCATTGTCAGAAGCCTTAACCAAATCCCTTTGATGAAACTTGGGTCCATCACTATATCCGTGTATGTAAACAAGCAAGCATACGTAGAGTGGTGGAAAAGAGGAAAATCTGCACAAGTAGAGGCCAAAAGCCATTTGTCAGCTGGAAAGGTTTTCACAACTGTTTTTGGGGCTCCATGGGCATATTGTTAGTTATTTCCACCACGAATGAGGAATGGTGATGGCTGCCTACTACTTCCAACTTCTAGAAGATACAAAAGCTATTGTACCTACAACAATGGTGTTGACAACCAATCCAAAGACATTGTTATTCTCCACGATAATGGAAAACATTCACAGCACACCACGGAACACCCTCGTTACAGCCCAGATTTATCGCCCTGTGATATAATTTGTTTGGACCATTTAAAGAGGCACTGGTGGAATAGCAGTTAGGCAATAATGCGAGAGCAAAGGCGTTCATGTGCAATTGGCTGCAAACACATCCCCATTCCTCCTTCAAGGATGGAACAATAAAAATAAAAACCCTGCCAATTCAACAGGAGAAAGTCTTTCCAAATTCAGAGATCATGCAGAATAGTAATGTATTGCTTTCTCACTTTTTGGTTGAATGCTAAAATATAAAATTATATGTGATATAATCTATGTTTGACCTGCCCTCATATAACTAACATAATCCTAGAAATCTACAGTGACCGCTCACTCTGCTCCTTCCAATGGCACTAGAACATAGACGGGAGAGAAAATGTCGTCGAGTGAATGAATTACTGTACAAGTGTTAATATGTGAATAACGTAATTATTGTATATATTAGTTTAGTAGGTCTGTGAAGCAACTAATGCACATGGGGCTTACCCTTTTTCACTAGACCATCCATATAATCTGTATGATAAATTAAATAAATAAAATAAGTAATAAATAAATAAATAAATGGAAGAAGAAGAAGAAGAAGAAGAAGAAGAAGAAGAAGAAGAAGAAGAAGGCTTTCAAATTTAATTTCCCAGCATCCAACAACGGTACTTACAGTGCATAGAAATCTTGAGTTATCACCCTACTAAAAGAAACTTTCCTTACCTTAGCGTTCTTCAAAATAGCCCGGGCAAGACACAAAAGCTGCCGCTCTCCAGTAGAGAAATTGTCACCACTCTGACCAACAGGTGTACCGAGCTGGGCATTGGTACCTGCTATTCTGCCTCTGAGATTCACCTTTTCCAGTGCGTCCCAGACCTGAGCATCAGAATATAGGCCAAATGGATCCAGATTGGACCTAAAACAGCAACAAATCACACAATCTACTTAGAAATAATGTGTTCTAATTTGGTAGGTACAAATGAAAGTACAAAATAATATTTATGGCAAAAATTGTATTCAGATAAGAAATCATCCTTGCATTCTTATTTGTATGAAGCAGAGGATTAAGTGTCGAAAATTAGTATCCTGCATTACAGTTGGTCTTGCATATCTCATGGCTAAGGTTTCAGTTTAGAATTCTACCAGGGAAAAAAATGAATCTGACATCTACATGAAATTAAAAAAGAAAGTTCATACAATCTGAACACCTTTAACCTGAGATTTAACGTAGAAGTTCAAGTGCCTCAGCAACTGGACTGAGCCCCTACTAAAGTTGGATGTGGAGATCAGGACTAGGATAGAGATAGCAAGAAGGGCTGCCTGGCTGAGGCAGTAAAGGCGTGCTTAGTTCACCCGGAAGGACATGGGTTCGATTCCCCGTCAGGAAGTCGAAAAATTTAAGAAACAAGATTTCGTGAGGTGCACATGGTCCTGAGGTTCAATCCCACCAAGTGCCGAGGCTAAGGCCTGTATAAGAGATGACTTTCACTTTGAGATAGCAAGAAATGGGTTTATGGGAATGAAGCAGTAATTCTATGTGAGATTTGTTATATGCTCCGTTTGGTCTAATCTTCTGTATGGAGTAGAATCACGTTCTCGCAAAGTAACTATGGGGCATAAGCATGAAGCTTCTGAGATGGGGGTATAATGACATACTGAAAATACCTTGGAGAACATGGACGGTCAATCAACAAGTCCTATGCAACGTAGAATCAAAGAGAGGGTTGCTTCACAGCATTAAAGTAAGAAAAAAAAGCATATCTTGGTCACATCCTTAGATATAAGAGATCTTCCTGGCTCTCTAATACACTACAGTAGATAACATCTTATTAGAATAGCTCAGGGCAGAAATGTAGGCATCAAAATCATTGCCAAATTTTGTTAGAGATGGCACTACAAGAAGAAGTGGTCCTAAACTATATGAGCAAAAATTCTCTGGCTTCTGTGAGAGAAATCATATTTTTTTCCCATCATCTTAACAATGAAAATCATCTTGATAAAGTAAAATCATAAAATTAAGTTAGCACAGTCAAATATTACCTAATAGTTCCAGCAAATAAGACAGGATCCTGTGGAATGACAGAGAAACTGCTTCTCAGAAGTTCTAAAGGAATGTTTGCAATATCCAAATTATCAACTTTTATCTGGCCACCTGAGAGTTCCACTAGACGAAACAGGGCTGTAATTAATGAACTCTTGCCTGAGCCTGTGCGGCCAACTATTCCTGGAAGAAGGAAATGAACAGTAAGAAATCTCTGAAATTACTGCTAAATTTCATTATTTTTCATTTCAGACGAGAAGTGTACTTACCTATTTTCTCTCCTGGAAGAATACTGAAATTAATATCTTTCAAGACGTTAGGTAGTCCTTGTCTGTAGCAAAGAGATACATTTTTAAATTTAATACTTCCTTTAGTGGGCCAGTCTGAAGGGGGCTTGGCTTGAGGATTAGTACCTCCTTCACTCACCAAACTCTGTAAATAAAATACTCCAATTCATTATCCAAAATATAGATCTAGATCACTATAGGAAATTCTTATCTACAGAGCATAATCTATACACCTTTGCAAGGCAGCGATTCCTTTATCAACCGGCGCTACAAGCCTGCCTCCTGCCAAGCTGTCACCCACTCGCTTCCTGCACCGAGACACATAGTTTAGGAATTTGCATTTACCCAGATTGCATATGATGCTGAAGATATTTCCCATTGTATGCTTACATTGTTGACATCATCTTATGAAATTACTATTAACTTTCACAAGTTATTCAGCAATGATCTACTTGAAAGGTCATTATTTCACATAGATTTCCTGCATAAACCTTATTTCTAAGTGCCCCTATACATAAAAGTTACATGGTATTAAAACCTGTCTTCATGGGAGGGCCACGGATTCTTGCCAATAATTATCCTACTGAAAATACCCTGGTAAGCATTCTGCGTTAGTTTATTATAATGGATTAAGGATCTGATTCCTATAGCACACATAGTTTACTGTATCTTCATAAAAAACTGAACCAATATCTGCACGCCAGATGCTGATATTTTCACTGTGTGAAATTTTGAGTATGAAATCTTATTTCTCTTGTCTGTAATGCCTGTTATTTTGGGAACATATGTCTCCATTCAAATAAAACCATCCTTCATCAGAAAAAAACAGAAAAAAGATCAGAATGATTTCCCCAGACTTAGTTCTAGAATCCTGTTCCATAAACGCAACCTCTCACTGGGGTTTTGCACCCTTAACTGTTGGACTGCCAAAATTATGTATAAATTTATGCAAAGTAATTTCATTACTTTATAAGCAGAATATCTACTTATTTCAGTTTCCTGTACCAAAATATAAGAGAATTCTAAGGGGTGTATCTTAGTCTCAGTCTAATTTCATCTAATTTTTTAGTTATAAGAATGTGTCATGTGCTATTATGACTTATCTGCTTTTCTTTTTTAACTAGGTTTCTTATTGTATTGACACTAGGCATTGGGGGGGGGGGTCTGGAAATTTGTTTAGGAATTTGTGTAGTCTTTTTGCACAGTTTTTCTGTATTTTATGAAGATGTTATACATATAACTGAGCGGAGTGGCCATGCATGTTAGCGTGGTATGGCTATGGAGCGCTCTGCATTTGTGAGATACGTTGGTTCGAACACCACTATCAGCTGTCCTGAGAAGGGTTTTCAGTGGTTTGCCATTTTCACTTCCAGATAAAAGCTGAGACAATTCCAATTCATAGGCTATAGCCAATTCTTTCCACCTCCTTACCTGATTTCATTAATTCATTCATTCAGTCCATCTCCATTAGCTCCTCAATCAAGACTGGCATCAGAAAGGACATCCGACCATAAAAATATGCCACATAAATTCACCTCACCTCTTCGCCGACCCTGTATCAAGAAATGGGTCTAAGGGATAGAAAAACATTACGTATACAGGGCTTTACTTTTAACTTCTGACCAATGACAAAGTGTTTGCCTTCTTCGCTGCCAGGGGCGTGATAGTGCTGGTTCTGTCCTTGAAAGCTGGTCTGTAGCCTGCAATGGCGAGCGCTCAATCGAAGGTTGAAGCCCTCGATTGCTCATTTGCAAAAATGCTTTCATTACAGCAGCGAATCTTCATATGTAAAAAGTATTTCGAATAGGAATCAGCTTGCCTGGTGCGTTTCGAAGTGCCACCTTCTAGAACAGCAATTCACAACAGTGAATAAATCTGACAGTACTGGCTCATGGAAAACAAGAAATGCAAGCACCAATGAACAGTTTTAACAAGAGAAAAGCTAGACAAAATTCATGCAAATCTTGAACAAGTGCTGAATAAATATCTCCCGAAATCAGTACAAGTAGTGGTTTCGGTTCTTTATGCACACAGAGCAAAAAAGCTGCTAAACTGAAACCATACAGATTTACACAAAGAGTCATAACTCTTGCTATTGGGGTCAGAAAATCTACATGGTTTTCATGAAATTTCTCATTATGATAGGAAGGTTGACGTTTGGTGTGCTGTTAATACAAGAAGAATAACTGGGCCTGTCTTTCACGAGACAACAGTAAATCCACAGAGGTATCAACATGACATTTTGATGCTATTCTTTAATCAGTTAATGGAAAAAGAAAAATCGCTTGGATGGTTTTAACAAGATTCAGCCACTTTTCATATAGCAAAAGAATCCCTTCTTACACTCTCGGAAGTTTTTGCAGACAGAATGATCAGTGTTGGTCTCTTTCCCCCCTCGCTCTCCAGGTCTAACAGTGTGTGATTATTACTTGTGGGGTAGACTGAAAGAAAAGGTTTATCAGACAAATCCTTATACATTGAAGGAACTAAAAAAGACCAATATGAATGAGATCAGAAACATTACAGTGGAAGAACTCACTTGTGTCAGTCAGAATATGCTTTCCAGATGCAGTACAATGCTTGTATAATCCAGGAAGGACGACACTTCCAGCATCTGTTATAAGGTGAGATTGTATTCTATTGTATAAACGGTATTTGAAGCAGGGAGTCCGAAAGTGCATCCTGTATGCACGGTTGGTGGTGGAGAAACAAACGCATCAGTCAAGTGTTAAAAATAAAGCCCTGTACATGTAGTAATGTAAGGAAAATGGCACAGGAACACATCCTGAGTGTCAAACACTAAATACTTCACTCTGATGTATATCCTTCAATTCCACAACCTCTAGAAAGGTCGCAATGGCAGTAGAGATGAGAGAGAGAAGCACTTAGTGAGAGGCAGGTTCATAGTGCCAGCTAATTGGGGAATCAGTCTCGCGAAGAGATACAAATTATGCTCTGCACTAGGTGTTCTCACTTATGACACAAACCTCAATGTACGACGTTATCCTCTCCACAGAAATGAAACGAGCTTCCGTTTCGGAAATCAGTCTTACAGTGTACTGGAATACACCACTGATGTGTGCCGAGTATGACAGAGCAAGTCCTGCCATGGCCGGAGGAACCTGCCCCTGAAGGAGGATCACCATGAAGCTAGTGATACACACAACACATGCTGACAAACAAAAGAAAGTCTCAATTAATTACAGTCAGACAATCTTACAGAACTAAACTAAAAAACAGACTATATATTCATACCTGCTAAGCAGTCGATTCTAATGCCCAACCATCTGCTACTGACATGACACAGGTAAAGACATGTTGAATTCTCATCGAATAAATGTGAAAACCTGCAAAATTAATGATCGATATACAAATATATGATCCAACTACAAATTATTGTCCATCTCATATCAAGTATAGGTAAACCCCAAACCACTTGATAAGCAATCTGCAAAGCCAGCCAACACCATATAGTTCGAAATTGACTGGCAGATAAGAGGCACAAACAGTGGCAGTTGCTGAAAACAAATACTAATTACGTTTTATATGCACTTTCAACTACAGTAAACAAATAATAAATTACAAGATTTTACTTTTAATAACATTTCTTTTACACTCACAATTATTTCACTAAAATCTGCCCTTGTGGAAACCCATTAAATAAAAGGCAAAGGACACTGTGTCTTTTGGGAATGCAGAAAATCTTTTCTTCCCATTCCTCAAGAAATTTGTTTTTAGGCGCTGCTTTTGTTGGCTCTGAATGTGCCTTGTCGATTCTCCAACTGGAACTGTACCGCTACCTGCCATTACGACACAGAGTGGCGGACGACTGAGCACTGACCTCCCACAGTGCCATCTCTTGTAGTTTATGCAAAGGTCAAGAACCTCCTGTGGTTCGTGAATCAGTAAATACCCAGACAGCTCTTCTTTTCTTTCACTGCTTCTCTCATCTTCTTATGCCAGGCTAAATGGATCAGACGGTTGAGGCGCTGGCCTTCTGACCCCAACTTGGCAGGTTTGATCCTGACTCAGTCTGGTGGTATTTGAAGGTGCTCAAATACATTAGCCTCATGTCGGTCGATTTACTGGCATGCTAAAGAACTCTTGCAGACAAAATTCTGACAACTTGGCATCTCCAAAAACCGTAAAAGTAGTTAATGGGATGCAAAATCAGTAACATTAATATAATTAATTAAATGCCTGTGTATGTCACGTATCATTAGGGATCAGGGATCTTGGCCAGCCAGTTCCTTTCCATCATCCACTACCTAGCAGTAAGTGAGCCAAGTCTGTCCCAGATTCCACACTGAGCACTGGCAACAGCAGTGAGTATTCGAGGTAAGTAATAATGTTATTGGTATAACATCTGCCTCCAAAGAGCAATGGATAGTGTTGTTATCTGCCGTCCTTGGGGGGCCCAGGTTCGATTTCCAGTCTTGCTAGAAATTTAAGAATGGTAGGAAGGCTGATATGTGGTTGAAATGTTACATGCAGTTCACCTCCACTGTGGGTGTGCCTGAAAAGAGCTTGGGACGTGGGCACGAGTTTACTTTTTACTTTATTGGTATACCGTCCCATTTTTACAAAATTGTATTCTGCAGGAGTTCTTCCATGTACCGACATGAGGCTGGCATATTTGAGCACCTTCAAACACCACTAGACTGAGTAAGGATTGAACCTACAAACTTGGGCTCAGAAGTCTCTGGTTGTCTATTTTTATTCTCTACTTAGTATCTCTTCAACATGTAAGCCTACTTTATGTACTCGACATGTCCTAAAAAGCTTTAAGTCTATTTCAAGTCCACCTGAAATTATTCTTGGAATGTTCTGTTTATGGCCAACTTACTTTGTGGGAAAGAAAGCTGACTGAAAACCGGATATTTTATAAGGAAGAGCCCAGATGGTCAAATGAGATAAGTTTATTTGTGTTTCAGAACATAAGGAAAGACCTATGGTACAATGTGAGATGCTATGGAATACATGTACTCAAGGGAGAGGGGGAGGAAGAAATGGGAAGAGGAAGGGTAGGGAAGATGAGACATGGATCTGGTCCTGTTGGTTGAGAGTTAGGTACGAATTCAGATGGAATGAAACAAGCCATGATTGTTAAGATGCTAATGGATTTTTCCTTGGTAATTTTTTTTTTTTGCTAGAGGCTTTATGTCGCACCGACACAGATAGGTCTTACAGTGACGACGGGATAGGAAAGGCCTAGGAGTTGGAAGGAAGCGGCCGTGGCCTTAATTAAGGTACATTTGCCTGGTGTGAAAATGGGAAACCACAGAAAACCATCTTCAGGGCTGCCGACAGTGGGTTTCGAACCCACTATCTCCCGGATGCAAGCTCATAGCCGCGCACCCCTAATCTTGGTATTTCTGAGGAAATGCTAATTAGAGAAAAAGAACTTCCAATTTCATTAAAAAGCAACCGATTGAAGAACAGCTTGTTACTGAAAAATGTAACACAGTTATGACTGATAAAGAAATCATGGACGATAAGGAAACTGATACTGATTTTGGCAATGATCAAGTGTTTCAAGATGAGTTATATCCAGAAACAATTTTATGTTAGTTGATATTCAGGAAAATAGTAGCTCATCATATGCTCTATCATCACTACATAAGAAGAGCACAAAATTCTCTAAAGGGAATTTGGCTGATGCTTATAAAATACAGAAGAAGTCTGTTATAGCAAGAATTCATAACGGCAAAAATTTTACTCGCTATAACGGATTGTCGTTATATCCAATTTTTGTAAAATTCGGCAAAAAGCCCATGCACATTAAAATTGGTATGAAATGGCAATCAGTTTGTTGAAAACTTGCGTTTTCACAGATGAATGATGATTCGTAGTCAGATCATCAATCACCAACTCTACTTGAGTGGTGTTAGCAGTATGCAAGCCACTGGACGCCACTGTAAATAACCACCAGCTGACCCAGAACTGCTAGATGGTGTTTCCACATCAACCAACGAAAAATAAAATGAAATGTTCCCATAGAGCTTGTTAAAATCATGCTGAAATGCTGCTGGACATTGTCAGGACGGCACTTGAAGATATGGTTAAAACTGACACATTCTTAATTTGTAGCTGGTATAAATTTGCAATTCAACCTTTACCAGTTCCCATTTTGCAATTGAAATTGTAATGATTAGCAGTGATGGAACTAACAATTCTATGAATATTAATGCAAGAAAGAGTCTGGATGATGAGTATACTCCAGAATTTAGAGCCTAATTTATTTTTCAAACTTTACATAGTTCATCCCAGATTTTAATGTCAATTATGTGTTTGTACATTTGTTTTTTTTTGTCAATTGTGTATTTGTACATTTGTTTAGTTATTAGATGTATTACATTAAAGCTGAAGATGGCCAGCCAAGGCCGAAACTAGTCCCTGGTTTAGTAATGTAATTCAATAATATTGCATATTACAGTATTGAAAAAGGTGGACCATTACGACATTAATTTAATAATTATAATTGTGTCCCCTACCCTGCTGACCAACATTCTGATGGTGAAAATGTTTTTGACCGACGGGATTCGAACCGGCTAATCTCGGTGTCAGACCGTTTAGACTTCAACGCCTTAACAATCGTGCCCACCAGGTGGGCTTAATTTCAGTGTAGAGTTTTAAAAGTAAGCAAGCGTTTACTCGGCCTTTATTTCTAACGAGTTAACAACTGCTATCAACCACGTTATTTATGTATTTATTACAAAAACATGTTTTCCTCGTTTATTTCTGATTTTCCTTATGGAACAGCAGTTGATAAGTATTATTAATCTACTGCAACATCACCTTCAAATGTCGACGAGAGAGCTTGCAAATGCACATAGCGAGAAAATGACACCGTACCGAAGTTGATCAATCACATTTTTGTGGCAAACGTTTCAGTTTTCTTATTCAAACAGCGTCACCTAACCTAACTTAACGGTACTCTATGTATCATGAAAGCATATTTTAAATTTAATTTTGCGCAATGTGCATAAGTAGAGGACATAATCTTAAGCACTTTCACAGAATTCTGTCATAGATATTTCACTACGCTTACATGTCATTACGTGATATCTGTCACATGGGTTATCACAAAGTTTGCATACGCATAGTTCATCCGGTTGATGGTAGATGTCTCTCGTGCAGATATGGTGGTGAAAACCATGAACCGCAAAACGCATCACGATGTGTCTCAATGCATAATTGGCTTTTATCCATTCTCTGTTGATCATAGCATTTGTAGCGTAAAATTCAGAAAATATTTCCTTCTTTTTTCCTTGCATTTCTTGGAGTAGACTCTGGTATGCTTCTGTTGATGGCAGGAATAGGTCGTATCTCAAATTGTAGAAGGATTCTCTGGCAAGAACAAACGCCAGACGTGAGGGTGTATACTTTGAAATACACAAGGCCTTTTTCAGGAATCTTGCTTTTAATTTTTCACTTTTCTTGAGGTTCTTCTTTGTTAGTTGGTCCCAGATTAATGTCAAACTATATGTCACTACTTCCGTAAATTCGATATACTGTTCATAGTTAATAACACAGCAATAACTCTCTCCTGAACATGAATACTGTATACATTTCCGTGAGTCTGTAATGTGATTTCCAAGTATTTGTCATGTGTTACGATCGATAGTGTGTCTCTTTTATAAATTATAACATTGTTAGCTATCGGTTTGCCTCCTTTTCTAAAAGTCACTGATACAGTTTTGTTTTCATTTAATTGAAGTTTGTTCTCGGTTGCCCATACCGTAAAGTTTGTTGAAAGCCTCCTGGAGATTCGTTAGCTCAGAGGATACAAGCACCATGTCGTCCGCGTATGCGTACAATTTGACCTTTTCTGTTGTAATGCTCTGAGTTATGTCCGCAGTTACTATGTTAAATAGGAGCGGGCTAAGTGGATCACCTTATTAAACTCCATTTGTTATCTATTTATATGAAATTTTTATTCAGAATG
Source organism: Anabrus simplex (assembly GCF_040414725.1). Taxonomy (NCBI): domain Eukaryota; kingdom Metazoa; phylum Arthropoda; class Insecta; order Orthoptera; family Tettigoniidae; genus Anabrus; species Anabrus simplex. The sequence goes on along the minus strand of NC_090265.1, from coordinate 1,686,177,849 downwards.
TTCCTTAAAATCCTGGAGCACTTGTCAGCATGTTGGAGATCATGTTGTGGAAATTCATGGGAGTGGGTCCATCTAGAAGTTCAGATGTATCAAACTTCCGCCTGGATGGGGTTTGAAAATGCCTGGATGGTTTATGGCGAAGGCTGATTCTAAGAAGAGAGAATAGCAACTTGTGATTCATCCAGCAATCATCAACATTTCTAGCTGTCCTGATGATAAGGACATCCTTCCTATCACATTGTCGAGTGATGATACAATCAAGGATGTGTCAATCCTTAGAGCGAGGGTGCATTCGTGTGGTCTTGAAGCGATTAGGTAGGCTAAACTGCGTTATTATTTATGAAAAGTTCACGTTCAGTACATAGACCGAGAAGCAGCAATTCATTGGCATTGCAAGTATGGAGTCCTTGTTTGCCCATTATATTTCTTATAGCAGATAATCCTTCCCAACTCTAGCACTGAAGTCGCCTAGTAGGAAGACCATATCTTTAGTTGGTACACTGGAGATGGTTGTGGAAAGCAAATTATAGAAATGGTTTTTAGCATCTTCATCAGCATCAAATGTCGGAGCATAAGCAGAGATGAGAGTCACGTAACTATCTCCGGAGTGTGGTATACAGAGAGTCATAAGTCTTTCATTTCACTAACTGCAGTTGGGACAAGTAGCTGCAGTACAAACAAAAGCCAGAGAATATGTCACTAACATAAGGTATTTAAGGGATGAACAAAATTTTATTTCAGAGAAGGTTCATGTTTGTGGGTTACTGTAGTCACGTCCTAGTTCGTGAACCATGGGCAACGGCTGAGTGGCCTAGTAAGTGGTCCTGAGAGTCGGGATACCAGTTGCTATGGAATGGGAGTGGGCATCTCAGACATACTCTGAGTCGTGGCCCTACTTGTGCTCAGGCGGCTAAGACTATACAATTCACCGGTGGTCCATAACCCGATAGAGGAGAGATCCTCACTTGGACTATGTGCAAGTAGGGCAGCATCCTGCTTCATGAATTTACCGAACTCAGAACACTTTAAGCAAGCCTCGGACCTATGGGAGTAATGGAGTCCCACTCCCATTTGACAGGCGAGGGACTCCTTGGAAACAACTTGGCGAACGAAATGGAATTCGATGGGGAGCTATCAATATTAATGGGGCTTATGGAAGAAAGAAGGTAGAACTGACTGAGTCAGCAAAGAGGATGCATCTGGATGTGCTAGGAGTAAGTGATATTCGGGTAAGGGGAGATGAGGAAGAGATAGGAGATTATAAAGTGTACTTGACGGGTGTTAGAAAGGGAAGGGCAGAGTCTGGGGTAGGGCTCTTTATCAGGAATACCATTGCACGCAACATAGTTTCTGTTAGGCACGTAAATGAGCGAATGATGTGGGTAGATTTGTCAGCGGGAGGAATTAGGACAAGAATTGTGTCCGTGTATTCACCATGTGAGGTTGCAGATGAGGATGAAGTTGACAAGTTTTATGAAGCATTGAGTGACATCGTGGTCAGGGTCAACAGCAAGGATAGAATAGTGCTAATGGGCGATTTCAATGCAAGAGTTGGGAATAGAACTGAAGGATACGAAAGGGTGATTGGTAAATGTGGGGAAGATATGGAAGCTAATGGGAATGGGAAGCGTTTGCTGGAATTCTGTGCTAGTATGGGTTTAGGTGTTACGAATACATTCTTCAAGCATAAGGCTATTCACCGCAACACATGGGAGGCTAGGGGTACCAGATCCATAATAGACTATATCTTAACAGACTTTGAATTCAGGAAATCTGTTAGGAATGTACGAGTTTTTCGCGGATTTTTCGATGATACAGACCACTATCTGATTTGTAGTGAACTAAGTATCTCTAGGCCTAGGGTAGAGAAAGTGAAATCTGTCTGCAAACGAATAAGGGTAGAATGTCTCCAGGACGAGGAAATTAGACAGAAGTACATGAATATGATTAGTGAGAAGTTTCGAACAGTAGACAGTAAGCAGGTTCAGGATATAGAAAGTGAATGGGTGGCATACGGGGATGCTGTAATAGAAACAGCACAGGAATGCCTAGGAACAACTGTGTGTAAAGATAGGAAAAGGCGAACATCTTGGTGGAATGATGAAGTGAGAGCAGCCTGTAAACGTAAAAAGAAGGCTTATCAGAAATGGCTCCAAACAAGGGCAAAGGCAGACAGGGATTGGTACGTAGATGAAAGAAACAGAGCGAAACAAATAGTTCTTGAATCCAAAAAAGAAGTCATGGGAAGATTTTGGTAATAACCTGGAAAGGCTAGGTCAAGCAGCAGGGAAACCTTTCTGGACAGTAATAAAGAATCTTAGGAAGGGAGGGAAAAAGGAAATGAACAGTGTTTTGAGTAATTCAGGTGAACTCATAATAGATCCCAGGGAATCACTGGAGAGGTGGAGGGAATATTTTGAACATCTTCTCAATGTAAAAGGAAATTGTTATGGTGGTGATGCAAACAGCCAAGCTCATGGGGAGGAGGAAAATGATGTTGGTGAAATTATGCTTGAGGAAGTGGAAAGGATAGTAAATCAACTCCATTGTCATAAGGCAGCAGGAATAGATGAAATTAGACCTGAAATGGTGAAGTACAGTGGGAAGGCAGGGATGAAATGGCTTCATAGAGTAGTAAAATTAGCATGTAGTGTTGGTAAGGTACCTTCAGATTGGACAAAAGCAGTAATTGCACCTATCTAATAAGCAAGGGAACAGGAAGGATTGCAACAACTATCGAGGTACCTCATTGATTAGTATACCAGGGAAAGTATTCACTGGCATCCTGGAAGGGAGGGTGCGATCAGTCATTGAGAGGAAGTTGGATGAAAACCAGTGTGGTTTCAGACCACAGAGAGGCTGTCAGGATCAGATTTTCAGTATGCGCCAGGTAATTGAAAAATGCTACGAGAGGAATAGGCAGTTGTGTTCATGTTTCGTAGATCTAGAGAAAGCATATGACAGGGTACCGAGGGAAAAGATGTTCGCCATACTGGGGGACTATGGAATTAAAGGTAGATTATTAAAATCAATCAAAGGCATTTATGTTGACAATTGGACTTCAGTGAGAATTGATGGTAGAATGAGTTCCTGGTTCAGGGTACTTACAGGAGTTAGACAAGGCTGTAATCTTTCACCTTTGCTGTTTGTAGTTTACATGGATCATCTGCTGAAAGGTATAAAATGGCAGGGAGGGATTCAGTTAGGTAGAAATGTAGTAAGCAGTTTGGCCTATGCTGACGACTTGGTCTTAATGGCAGACTGTGCCGAAAGCCTGCAGTCTAATATCTTGGAACTTGAAAATAGGTGCAATGAGTATGGTATGAAAATTAGCCTCTCGAAGACTAAATTGATGTCAGTAGGTAAGAAATTCAACAGAATCGAATGTCAGATTGGTGATACAAAGCTAGAACAGGTCGATAATTTCAGGTATTTAGGTTGTGTGTTCTCCCAGGATGGTAATATAGTAAGTGAGATTGAATCAAGGTGTAGTAAAGCAAATGCAGTGAGCTCGCAGTTGCGATCAGCAGTATTCTGTAAGAAGGAAGTCAGCTCCCAGACGAAACTATCTTTACATCGGTCTGTTTTCAGACCAACTTTGCTTTACGGGAGCGAAAGCTGCGTGGACTCAGGATATCTTATTCATAAGTTAGAAATAACAGACATGAAAGTAGCGAGAATGATTGCTGGTACAAACATGTGGGAACAATGGCAGGAGGGTACTCGGAATGGGGAGATAAAGGCTAATTTAGGAATGAACTCGATGGATGAAGCTGTACGCATAAACCGGCTTCGGTGGTGGGGTCATGTGAGGCGAATGGAGGAGGATAGGTTACCTAGGAGAATAATGGACTCTGTTATGGAGGGTAAGAGAAGTAGAGGGAGGCCAAGACGACGATGGTTAGACTCGGTTTCTAACGATTTAAAGATAAGAGGTATAGAACTAAATGAGGCCACAACACTAGTTGCAAATCGAGGATTGTGGCGACGTTTAGTAAATTGTCAGAGGCTTGCAGACTGAACGCTGAAAGGCATAACAGTCTATAATGATAATGTATGTATGTATGTATGAAGGTACTAAATGCAGATCAATTCAGACTGGATAAGAGTTACATTTTGGAAAGGCTCTTGCTGTTATGGGAAGCAAGACTATGTTTGGTGCCATATGTTCCCTTGCAGCAACAATGCATTCGTACATAATGCTAGTTTTTGAAATGGATGGTATGCTACTTCCACAAATGTAGATTCTTGTCTCGGAGCCCAATGGATAGTTTCCAGCTAGCATAACAACTGATTTAGCTGATGCGAAAGCATATTCAAGCAATTCAACAAACACGATCAAACATAATTTGAAAGTGTCCCTTAATGTGTAGCACAGAGATAATTTTCTTCACCTTCTGTCATTTCTACATTTCCAGTTTTTAGGCAATAGGTTCAAAAGCATGATCTAATTTGCTTCTTTCAAACGTAGATATTCCAGTGAGCACCCTGAGCCATTTCAAACACCTTCAGATTACTGTCTAGAAAGTGGACTTGCATTATTGTCCCAGGGAAGAATGTGGCCAGTTTGCCTTCAACCAATGTGCTCAAAGCGAAAAATGTGTGTTGACCATTTTTTCATTATCAAGCATTATCATGCTCTTAAACCTAAAATGGGTAAATACTATCTCATCATTAGGGAGCAGATTTTGGGGCTAAAAATGTGAAAAATATTTATTTTTTTATGTGTTGAAAAACTTTAAAATATGTGATAAATTAAAATTATTTTCCCTTAAATATCACGTAACTACTCGCGCTCAAGAAGTAAATAAGTATAACATTTTGTATTAGAATATGGTGCTACCAAACGTGCTCCTTAAGGCAAATTGGTGTCTGTGTATGGAAATGTGGAGTATGATATATTAATTTTTTATATGCCAGAGTAGATATTATGAATTCTTTTTTAAAGGTATTGTTTTGTTTAAATATGGCAAAGCAACCTATCATCTTTGAAAAAATGGTACCAGTTCGTACTCATCCATCACACGCTGGAATATTAGTTGCTAGAAGTAGTCTCAGAATTGCAGTGAACAACAAAGGTCATATCCAAATTGTTCATCACAAATGCATGCTTATTATTCCTAAAGAACGCCTTATACTGCGAAAACGATCGCTCTACATCACAGGAAGTCAAACGTGCATAGTTAAGGAGAGGAATGTCACCAACACTAACGCCATCAATTTCGCCAACATGAGCACCCTCTAATACATTAGAAATTTGGCACACTGTTTGAAATCCTCTGTTTTCCCTGAACAAATTTTGATATTTGACCTTTAACAGTCCCTGTACCTCCAAAGCTGGGAGTGAATCTAATTTATTTTCAACAGCGCACACTTCCTTCACTGTTTCGGACAACAGGTTAGTGGATTTTTTAAGTATAGAATATATTTCTAGAATATATTTATCACGTACAGGATGTCCCAATTACAGATGATGTACTAGAAAATTAAATTAAATAATATATATACAAATATGCATATATGTACAAACAGATATAAATCTTCACATGTTTTCTACAGATTATTTACATAATTTACAAAATTATCACGTTCCACCCTTGAGAAGAACTTTCCGAATTGTAGTGAAAGGGTGGTAAAAAATGTCGAGTGACCCTTCCAGCTGATTTATGGTCCTAAGGGCTTTCATGAACCAAGAATTTTCATGTGCAACCGTCCTACATTTGGGCAGCTGGAATGTACATATCTCCCTTCTTCGTCTGCTTGGAACATGAAGTGGGATCAACCCCAGTATAGCCGGGCAGTCCACTTTACTCTTCAAGTATTTAATCACTAACATTGCATTCGCACATTTTCGGCGCGTTGTCAGCATATTCATTCCAAGAATGTTTACAAATTCTTCATACCTGCTTGAAGAGAGTGGCATGCCCAGGAATCCAAAACTAATCCACTTCATGCACCTTATCTGTACTCTCTTGAGATGGTGCATATGGCCTTTCCGATATGGGAGCCACACCTCACAACCATACTCGAGACAGGGTCTCGCTAGGGAACAAAACAGTGTTTTGATACATGCAATATTACTGAAATCTTTACAATTCCTTTTGACAAACCCCAGGAGTCTGAAAGATTTCTTTATAATACCATCGATGTGTTTCTCAAAGGATAAGCTATTCCTGTTACTAAGAATTACACCTAGATCATTAAACTCCTCCACACGATTTAAACTTTCTCCACTGATTTTATATCTGTAAAATACAGGTGTTAATTTCCGTCTTCTTATTTTTGTTGAGTATAACAAATTGCGCTTAACAACTGTAGGGCAAATTAATGTCACAGTTCAACCACTACACATGCAGCATTAAAAATACTACGTTTTTATACTCAACAAAAATAAGACGGCGGCTCAGTTTTAATAATCCTATTGTATATAACGAACTTTTAATCCAACAAAGTAACGTATACAAAAAATGAATATCTTAATATCAAATGGACTGCATTCAACTTCAATCCTATAATTTTAGGATCTCATGTGAAGCCAAATTTACGAGTGTATAAAATCATAGACATTAAGGAATTGAAGACCACTCATATACTAAATGAGGAATTTTATATTTTGATTTGCACGAGTTTCCTTTTCACACATTATAGTTTTAATCTGGCATAATAAGATGTTAATATTTTATTATAACAACATTCTAATGTCTGTATATATGGAGTTAAGTATGACAATATGCTGTTCATTGTTTTGATTGCCAAGTTTCTATACACTTTCCATGCAGCTGATGATGGTGTTAAGAATTGTACACCGAAACATGTTCTGTAATCTGTAATAAATAAGGTTGTAAATATCATCCAACAACATTGCATATGTATTGAAAAGGTGGAACCCGCTATATGCTAATTTAATTGTGATCTCAGTTCAATACGGATAGAAACATGAAATTCCGTATGCTTATTGATACAAATACAGTCATAGTTCCCTTTACTTAGTCCAGCATTAAAGTCAGCAAGTGAGTTACGCATACTCCTCACATTTTGATAGAAAAATGTCATACCATGATTGCTTTGGTTGGGTCCTGGGTTCAGTTGTACATCTCCGGAGAGCGCTAGCATTACGACGGCTAGCACATTGCTGGATACCTGCGGATGAGGCGGCCTCCCCTGGCCGCGGGCGCACCTTTCACTTCGGTGTGGCGACAACAAGTACCTCGAGCCGTTGAGAGAAGCCACGAGGCCAGATAAACTGCATTTATTAATCACTAGGACTCTTTCCCAAACTGTGTCTTGCGCACTGTCAAACTTAAGAGTACTGTAATCATATCAGCACAAACAAACAGGACCGTAGGCATATTTAACTATCGAGAACACAAGTATTACTCGGAGAACTACCAACACCTGAATATGACAAGCCGCCATCTTGGAAGATTGGCAGATATAAACGCCAAATCATTTTTCAAAGAGCTGTCTTTCAGTATCTCTTGAAGAATCTCAATTGACAACGCGTCGTTTTTATCTAGTGCATTCACAATGGATACAAAACTTTCAAAATTGTCTGCGTAGTATACCACAGCGCTAAGCCAGGTACCCCACTGCGTAACAATAGGCAGAGGAGGAAACGCAAGATCCGGGTTTTTCTCTTTAAACAGAATGATCCTTGAGGGTGCTTTTACGAAGATCTTTTTGCCATTAGACACTAATTTATCCACTTGAGGATACTGAGTCCACACAGTTTCACATAACCTGTGTAGGGCATGAACAACGCAAGTTATGTGTATCATTTTTGGAAAGCTCACAGAAAGGCCTTCGGTTGCCTTTTTCATGTAAGCTGCACTATGGAAGATCTTCCATTCTCAGTTCAATACGGACAAAAATGAAACTCTTAGATTTAAATAAAAAAAGCTGCACTATCAGTAAGGAAAAGCAATACATGGTCGTATTTTATACCTTTTGGCCAAAGTAAGTGCACGGCTTCATTGAATAACCTAGCTACAGTGACATGGTTTGCAGCAAATATTTCTTTACATGCTAGCAAATAAGAATGTTCACAAGCAGTCTGGTCATTCTTCAACACACCAACTACAACATTTCCTATTTTTCTGCCACTTGAATCAGTGGTTTCATCAATGCTCACCCACAGTTTTTCGCTATCACATACTGCCCAAATTCTCTGTTAAGTTTCTTTGTAACATTTTGGGAGATATTTTTTCCTTAATGCGGATTCGTCTGGAGGCTCAAAATTAATGTACTTTGTTAGAAAATTTCTCAGCCCTGGATTATTTATTTTGCCAAGAGGAATGTCAGCGCAAACAAATGCTCTGCACACATCTAAATAATACTGGGAATATTTAGATGGGCCTGCATTTGAAGTAGCTGGTTCAGCTATTAGTAATTGTCGTGAACGCACATGCGAAAGAGCCACAGTATGCTTATTTCCAGACAAATGCTGGGTTACTTGAGAACGCTGATCTGCACTTACTGTTTTACCACACAGTTGGCAAAATAATACTTTTCCATCGGTAGTGAAAATGCTTTTAAATTCCACTACATACAGAGGGCACTAGGAAAGTTTTGCAATACGCAAAAATGGTTGGCTGGACACCCCTGTTATAGTGAGGGATGAAAAGAGGGATGAAAACCGGTCTAGAAGACAGTAAGGCTCTATCTTCACACCAGTTGTTATCAAGCAGTGGGATTGAAAGCAAGTTAAGATGTCAGTGTGGTCTAAAGGTGAATATCGCGCAATTATCCACTACAATTTTGCTCGTGGATTAACTGTTGACCAGTGCCTGGATGAAATGACTCCTGTGCTGGGGAAAAAAGGACAGTTACTGCGAAGTGGTACAGTGAGACTTGTCTGCCTCAGGTCATCCAGGCTCTCAAGCAGCTCCGTCCAAGGTCATGGCTCAACACTTGGCTCTTCTAGACCACTTTTCATCCCTTACCATAACAGAGGTGTCCAGCCAACCGTTTTTGTATACTGCAAAACTTTCCTAGTACCCTTTGTACTGTAAATGTGTTATCAATTAAGTTCTTGGTTTACCTGTTATTGCTGAAAAGTGGAAATAAAATTTAGCAAAATTATTGATGAAATAAAATAAAAATAGCTAAAAATATACCAAAATAACTGTTAAAAAATGACAAAATTAGACAAAAATTTTCAACATAAACAGGTGCCTCTATGCATTGCTATCACATCATGATGAAAATCTATGATTTTGTCACTGAAATCACTGGCAGAGAGATGTTTGCCTTCACAGACACAATCCTTTTCGTGTCATGAATCTACAGATCCAACCCCGGCTCACTTTCAGATCCGAACAGCTGATTCTTTCTTTAATTGCTAGTTTTCTTTTGTTTTGTTTGCTATTTTGCTTAACGTCGCACCAACACAGATATGTCTTATGGCAACGATGGGATAGGAAAGGTCTAGGAAGTGAAAGGAAGTGGCCGTGGCCTTAATTAAGGTACAGCCCCGGCATTTGCCTGGTGTGAAAATGGGAAACCACAGAAAATCATCTTCAGAGCTGCCGACAGTGGGGCTCGAACCCACTATCTTCCGATTACTGGATACTGGCCGCACTTAAGCGACTGCAGCTATCGAGCTCGGTAAATAATTGCTAGTTCGCACGCTTTGAAATGTAGCATCTCGTGTGAGATACTAAAGCCATCATTTCGCAACTCTGTAACGTAATGAAGCAACTCGTCTTCCAGCTCAAGGTACTTACCAGTTTTCGGCCCTCTGAATGCCTTACATGTTCGGTTGGTGGTTTCTAGCGCAGCTTTCTGTTTATGCCAGTAGCAAACATTAAACTCAGTCACACTGAATTCTCGACCAGCAGCTCTGTTACGATGTTCTTCAGCATATTTTATCAGTTTGAGTTTAAACCCAGCCATATAACTCCCATGTTTCTCCATAACTTAAAGATTGACCTACACAAGAAAACTTAACTGAGAAACAACAATGAAATGTGAAGACAGAATACTGGTACTTGTCGACAATACAACAGATGGACGATACCTAATACCATGTTCACTTGACTGCCTGGAGAGGAAAACACTTCCAGTTCACATGATCAGCTCTGCCTGACAGGTAGCGATAAGCATATTGACAAAGACAGAAGAGCGAGAGGGATGGACGAGTGTGACTGACTGGCTAGGAATGTGGCCCTGGAGCAGAGGTTTGTGAGTTGTACTTTTGTTACAACAGCTAGCCTCAACCGTTCTGCAGGTAGAAAGAAATGCTGCTTCTTCTTGTACTGTCACATACAAAGTACTGTAACAGCAACTGGTACAGTTTCGATATTTAATGTAGCCATGTCCACGGCTTATTAAAATGTTTTTGCCTTGTCTGTTACCTACAATCGATTATATTTGTAGGTAACAGACAAGGTCCTCTCGAATCATGTACAGTATATTAGGTGAAAATAAATAATTAATTAAATAACTACATATTGACAAGGCTAATTTTAAATATCAAATGTGTATTTATAAGAGCAGGGGATGATTAGTGTTACCACATCACAAATATGATGTGTTCCGGAACAAAGGTGTTTACATTATTTTGATAACTGTCTGTATATTCTGAGGCTCATAGTTCCTGTACCTATTGTGTACAGGAACTATTAATCTTGTGGGAAGCAAATTTTGATACAGTCTATCCAACAAACTATGCAGAAATCAGAATTGTGTGAGCCCTTCCTTGTTAATCAAAAGCTGGAGGCAACAGACATGAAAATAGTAGGAGTCGATAGTATGAACAGGTGGGACAAAGAAACAAAGGCTAAGTTAACTGTGGACATGATGAACACAGCTATACTTGGGCATAAAGGGCAGGTTATTTGGAGATTAAATGGATTTTGGTGCATGTAAAAAGTTAAGGAAGCTAGGAGCTGAGGGTTACTTACTAATTAATAATTCCCAAGTAAGGGGCATGAAAGCAGATTATCATAATAGTGCAGGTTATGAACAGAAAATTAAGAACTAGCATAATTTATTATATAAATACATAAATATTGCCATTTATTTATATAATAAATGACAATGGACCATGAAATCTACGTTCATTAACTATAATCATTGTTTCATGAAGACTTTCAGACTGAATGTTGAACTGTATGTTTAACAGTCCATACTGGCAATGTAGGGCCCAGAGCCTTATAAGGACAGGAAAAGAAAGATACAGATAAAGATAGGTGGTAGAAGAATAGAAATATAAGACAAAGGCAAAAGAAAAAAAAAAAAAAAAGAAAAAAAAAAAAAACCCCTTCAGGACAATTTAAGTAATTGATTGAAGACAAGATCTGTAACAACAGCCCTTCAGAGCGTGTTGATGCATACCCTCAACATATTAATTCTATGAAAAGAGATGGAACAACATTTTACCTGCTCATAAATTCATTTTCTTTTCCAAATGCATGGATAGTGCTCAGGCCCTGAATACTCGTGCCCACCCAACTGAAGATGGGTGAGCGGGAAGCATTTTCTAGCCTCTTCAAGTCTCGGATGGCCACTCTGCAACAAATAATTCGAAGTCAAATATCAAGAAATATAAGAGAAATATACATGGCGACAAATTATTGTTAAAAATAACATATTCAAGCATGAAGATATTTTGAAAATATTATTAATACTATTATGTATCTAAAGGAGAAATTTACTGAAAGGTATTTGTGCATCTCTGAGATCAAGAGGAATGTATTGTTACAATGAAGGCCAAATGCAGGGTGATCAGCAATAACATCAGCGAGAGATCATAATTGCAGCACAGTAGCAACAATGTGGATGAGGCCAGCAGCAAGCAAAATAATAGTGCTGGTGAACTGTTGAGGCTCACGATAAGGAAGCTCCAGAAGAAGCTGGAAGATGATTAACAATGGGAGATAGTGGGTTCAGACCCCACTGTCGGCAGCCCTGGAGATGGTTTTCCGTGGTTTCCCATTTACACACAAGGCAAATACTGGGGCTGTAGCTTAATTAAGGCCACGGCGACTTCCTTTCCACTCCTAGGCCTTTTCTATCCCATCGTCGCCATAAGACGTAAGTGCTGGTGCAATGTAAAACAAATTGTAAAAAAAAATGGAATGATCTGGACTTAGAAACTACTAGTGGCTTCCACATGCATATATAAATAGAGCAACCGGTAAATGCCAGCCAGTTTTAAGTGAGTCAGTGTTGTGTCAATTACAAATGACTGAATATAAACAAACGGTTGTGAGTCCATGAAAAGTCGTTTATCGGGAGTGAGTCCATCAGTTGGCTATGCGGAGTTCTGAGGCTTGCTAGTTGTGAACTGCTCTGGAACGTCACTGCATTGTGAGAAGCCATGAGAAGAACAGGAGTCTGACATACCTGTGTACAGCATGTTCGACTACAATTCTGAGTAAAACTGTGATGAGTGTAAAACTCAAATGCGAGTGAACTTGTAAATAGCTGTAAACAGTAGTTTAATACATTTAGTGGATAGTAAAACATACTACCTCTCTGAGTAGTAATTTTACTTTTAAGGACCCTGACAACCCACCAGTGAGTGAGTTTTTTTTTTTTTGGTCACAACTGAGTACGTTGGCTGCGTGGTTTGAGCCGTGTATCTGTTAGCTAGTATTCAGGACATGGTGGGTTCGATCACACTGTCGGCAACCTTGAAGATGGTTTTCTGCAATTTCTCATTTTCTCACCAGGCAAATACTGAAGCTGTACCTTCATTAAGGCCACAGTCACTTCCTCCCTATCCCATTGTCACCAGAAGACCTGTCTGAGCCGGTGCAACTTAAAATCAACAGCAGTAGTATTGTCACTTTGGAAACAGTCAGTATTGTGGTGGCTGCTTGTTGTGTCAACTGAGGAGGAGATTTTGCATGTGGTTGGTGAATTTGCTGAATGAAATGGATGAACTATTCATCAAAGATTGAAAGCTTACCGTTATCTACATACAAAACAGTCAACAGTGACCAGTATTTACCTGAATATTGAACTGATTGTGTAATACAAGACTGCCAGAAAGACCAAGGGAATGACAAACCATGGAAACACTAAACAAATGGATATGATTGCAAAGAACACTATCCATATGTTCTGTATAATATTTTCCACTGCTATAGGCAGCCGAACATCAACTGCAACAGAAAAAGAACAATACCATTAGAACTAGGAACAGAACATTACCATTTAAAAACAACACACACACACACACAACCCCTCTTACTACCATTAATTTTTTCAGTTTTCAGTCTGTAAATCCTAAAGAATAAACATCAACCAGCTTTTACATTTAGTATGAAAGCATCCTTTGCCTCCACAACTCTTATTTGAAATCATTAATAACCCCTTAAACTCCTCTGTCCTAAAGCATTACTGTCTTTTAGAAACGAGAAAACAACAACTGAAAGCCCTAGTATATGAAGGGACCTTAAGATGTAAGTTTTCAGGAGAACATGGAATTAGGTCTCTTAACACAAGCATAATAAAAAGAATTGTCCTTTGTAGAATATTGTATTTTCTTGCATAATTTACAAATGCCATTTTGGGTTTTTTTAAAGTAGTGGGGAAAGGAATTTCTGCATAACTGATGCATCCACTTTCTCAATAATTCATTGTGCAGTTTCATACTCATTTACAAATAAAGGTGACATGTAGAAGCCTTCATTTTGCAAAACATTATATTCCAAATATCGTCCATTAGGAAGTACCTCTGCACTAGCTTAGTCAGTGAATCAGCGTACACCTGAGTAGTGAAACTCTATTCCAGTCAGATAAAAATGTATTTTATGAATGTTTCAGGCACACACATGTTCTGTGATCTCAAAATTGTTTGCTGATTCATGATAAGCAAGTTTTCAAGTACAACTGCATCACATAAACTCATGGTGACCAGTTATGCCAAAAACATAGGAATAGGGCAGCAGGCCATGTATTCAGTATCCAAGTGCAACGTACACTACTGGTGGAAACATAAAACTGCACTTCAACCAACGAGTCTCACAAAGATTTCTTCTCTTGGCCCAAAAATTGGCAAGTTTCCCCAAGTAGAGGAGGATCTGCAGAAAAATGCGATATCATTATACAATAATGGATAGCCATTTCTCATGAAATGCTCCATTTTTAAGAAAGAGAAATAGCTGCAGCACATGGGGTCAGTGTCTCTGATTTTACAGTTAGTCGAGGTTTGATGCTTAATTTGATGATGAATATCAGTATGCGCATGGAAGACAAACAATTTCAACCAAAAAGATAATTGATTTTCATTGCTTCAAGGTCGGGAAGTGAGAAATGAAGAAATATTTGCTTTCTCAAACAGGAAACTCATATCATATGCCAATCAGTTTTAATATACCACAAAGTCAAACAATCGATAAGAAAGGGAAATTGAATGATATCACATGCATTACTGGAAGTGGAAAATAACTACAGTATATACTGCAAAGTTTGCTTTAACAGCTGATGGCAGAAAGCTTGCACTTTATGTTGTTCTGAAATGAAAAACAATGCCAAAAGTAAAATTTCTGCAAGGGATCCACATTCATATCCAAGATAAAGGGTGGAGGACATATCACTCATACAAGATTGGATACTAACAGATTGGGGAAATCGAGCAGAGTCTCTCTTTTGATGCCCAGCCCTCGTTATGTTGGACAGTCTTTGTGGTTACCCGATGGAAGACGCTAAGAGATTGCTGGAGACCATGAAGACCAATCTGGCAGAGATTCATGATGGACTGACATGGGCACTTCAACCCTGGTACGTTTCAATAAATAAACCATTTAAGGGTAATGTGTGACAACTCTATCAGTACTGGATAGTGGAAATTATGCACGGAGTTGCCCCAACAGGCAAGATTCAGAAACCTCCTGTGGAACTCCTTTATGAATGCATAATGCGCACTTGGGACATGATTTCTGCAAACAGGATTGAAAAGAACTTCAAAAAAATGAGAATCTTGAAGAAGCTGCATAGGAGGGAAGACGACTTCTTATGGAGAGATGTGAGCAGTGATGGCAGGAGCAATTCTTCCTGCAATACCAAAGACTATTTGGAACAGATACTGATGGCAGTTGTGTACAGTTTCATTCATTTCAATCACAGGCAATGCCTTGAGTCACTTATAACTTAAACTTCATGAGAAGTATGATAAAAGAAAACACAATGTATATAAACAGACTTGAAATACACAAAAAAATTACACCACCCAGAAAGCCTATAAAAGGTAAGACTTCTCTTTTCCTTTTTGCCAGTATGTGGTTGGTACTTTAATTCATATTTAATTCACTGCTCATAACAGGAAGACTATTTCCCAGTGCCCGTACTTCAAATCCGCGTGTCCAACTTGCCTGATGTAGTCTATTTGATTGATGATAAGAAAACTTATGCCATTATTATATGCCAAATGACAATAACTGTAAATAAACTGAACCAATTTTGTGCATAGTATGTTTGAGGTATCTTAAATTTAAATTAACTGTAAATAAAATTCCTTGAATAATTTACATACCCAAATTTTTCACTTGTACTTTTAGTTAAAAAAAAAAAAAAAAAAAAAGCAAGTTAATTATGCAAGAAAATACAGTGTTTATTCTAGTTTCTACTTATGTATATACAGTAGAGTCTCGCTCAACCGACCTTCGCTTATCCGACACTGGTAGTCTTAATTAGAACTTTAGGTGGATGCAATTCTGGGACACGGGGTGTGGAGGGTGCGACTGTGGGACAAGCACTGACAGTCATGCGGTAGGATTGTCCAATGTAGTATTGGTTGGGTGCGGATGTTATACAGTAGTTTTCATATCCTCTGTGAGTATGGCGAGTAAACGTAAGAAAGTGATTGTTTCTGTGGAAGACAAGTAGAGTGGGTTAAAGAGACTGGATAAAGGGGAAACTCTCCAAAAAATGGCTTCAGATTATGGTGTTGGACGTGTTACAATGGGAGACTGGAAACATACGAGGGAATAAATTGAAAAGTGGTGTTCTACGAGAGCAACAAGTGATGCACTGAAAATTAGGAAAAAACAATGGAAAATGTGAGTACGAAAAAGTAAGTGAAGCACTATTTCTTTGGTTCACTAAAAACCAGGAGAAGGGCTTGTCAATATCTGGCCCCATTCTGCAAGAAATGGTGGTGTATATCCAGAAGGAGTTTACTAAAGGGACCCTAATTTTACTGCCAGTGCTGGGTGGCTTGATCGGTGGAAAAAACGGTACGATATTGGGCAGCTTAATATCTGTGGAGAAAAACTGTCAGCTAAATCCGATGATGATGTGAAATTTAAAAGCCAATTTCAAGAAATAATTTTTGCTGAAGGATTAACCGGTGATCAGATTTTTAATTGTGTTGAGACTGGGCTGAATTTCAGGATGCTGACATCAAAACTCTTGCAGCCCAAGCCAAGACTCTGCACCTGGTTACAGGCGTAGTAGGAAAAGAGTACTGCATCTACTGTACAATTGAATTAATAAGTCAATAAATAGAGTCCCGTAAAACATAGTACATAATATAGTATAGCCTTCCTGTTTGTTTTCGTTCATTTTCAAAGTTACTCCGTATTATGCGACATTTTCGGTGATCCGACGTACTCCAGGTCCCGTTTAAGTCGGATAATCGAGACTCTACTGTATCAAATAGTCAAAATACATACTGTATGGAAGATGGAAAGTGAAGGTCCTTTTTCACATAGTATTAGAATGGGCCTTAGAAGAGTTACAATATTATAAGAAACATTATATAAAGACTTTATCTTAAGCCTGGTAGAATTAGCAGAGGCCTAAAGACTATTTGGAACAGATACTGATGGCAGTTGTGTATAGTGTTTCATTCGTTTCAATCATAGGTAATGATTCACTTATAACTTAAACTTCATGAGAAGTATGATAAAAGTAAACACAATATATGTAAACAGACTTGAAACACACAAAAAAGTTACATCACCAAGAAAGTCTAATTTCTAAAAATATTGCATACAACACATGTTCCATTAACTAATCAGTATTGGCTTCATAGCTAAATGGTTAGCACGCTGGCGTTTGGTCCAAGGGATCCCAGGTTCGAATCCCAGTTGGATCGGAGATATTTTTCATCGTTTAATTCCTCTGGCTCAGGGCTGGGAGCTTGTGCTGTCTTCATCCTTAGAATTCTTAATAGGTACAGCCCTACCCTTACAAATATGCAGGTTGCCTACTGGACACCAATTCAAAAGACCTGCAGCAGGCCTCTCCAGAGGCCGTAAGCCATTATTATTATTATTATTATTATTATTATTATTATTATTATTATTATTATTATTATTATTACAAAGGCCCTCTTCCATTCTTCGGTCCTCTTCGGCCTTCGTGCTTCAGGTGCTGCATTCTCTGGCATTACTTCCCACTTACATATCTTCTGCCTATAGATGATTTTGTCTGCAATGTCCACTGAATCTACCTGCGCCCTTTCCAGATTGAGTTTAACTTGCATCATCCATAGTGTAGTGGTCTTGACCCCCTGGATGCATCTGAGGATTCTGAACGCAAGTCTAGATTGTGTGACTCTGCTTACGTGTCCATAAAATTTTAGTTGCCTTTTTCGGATGTCTGCTGCGAGGTTAGACAACCTCTCTATGGTATCCCTGGAGTGAAGCCTGTACCCTTCATTTGTGAGCTATGGGCTGATAATTATCCTGATGATTTTTCTTTCCTCTTTGAGTAGGTTCTCCAGATCACTTTTGGTGTGTAACATCAGGGTCTCATTTGCGTATAGCACTTCCAGTTTAATAACAGTGTTGTAGTGACAAAATTTGGCAGAGGTGGGCAAACATTTTTTGTTGTAGATATCCTGTGTTTTGTATAAGGCTCTCTTCATCTTCAGTAACCTAGTTTTCTGCGCAATTTTCTCTTTTCTGGTCAGCTCGACCACTTTGCCTAGGTACTTAAAGTGTGGGACTCTGTTGAGCTTGCCATATTTTGTGTTCAAAACCGATATATCAAATTTTCTGCAGAACAACTCAGTCTTTTGGTAGGAGATATGCAGGCCTACTTTTTCTGCACACTCTTTAAGTATATCTATCTGTCTGATTGCAGTAGTTTCGTTATCTGTTAGTAGTGCCAGATCATCAACGAAAGCAAGACAACTGACCTCTAGCCCATCCTTCCTTCGTCCTAGCCGCACTGGCTTCCAGCAGTTTTGTATCTTCAGCTCTTTCTCCCATTCCTTGATGACTTTATCTAACACTAGGTTGAAGAGGAGCGGTGAAAGACCATCACCTTGACGAATGCCTGTCTTGATCTCAAAGGGTTCAAGTATTTCCATCATGAATTTCACTTTAGATGTCATGTCTGTCAATGTCTGTCTGATCAGGCGCAGTGTCTTGCTATCCAAACCTTGTTCGTGAAGGATGTTGAACAACGACTGGCACTCAACAGAATCACAGGCCTTTTTGTAGTCAACAAAAGTACATATGACTGGAGTGTTCCGGAGGGCTTTGATTTTCAAAGTAGTCTTTAGGTTGAAGATTTGTTCTGTACAAGAGCGACCAAGGTGGAAGCCTGCCTGGTATTCACTAATCTTATATTCCAGCCGATCCTGTGTCCTTTGACACAGGCATGCTGAAAGGATCTTGTAAGTTACTTGTACTAGTGAAATACCCCTATAATTGTTCACATCTGTGCAGTCACCCTTTCTGTGCAGTGGGTGTATCAGTGTGCATTTTCCATTCTTCTGGCAGCTGTTCTGATATCTAGATGTCCGTGATAATCTGCATTAGTTCTCTCAGCAAGTTTGGTCCAAGGTTTTTCAACAGTTCGGCACTATGCCATCTTCCTCAGATGCCCTGTTGTTTTTGAGTCTGGGAATATGTTGGTGGATCTCCTCTTGAGTCGGAGGTGGGGAGTCAATATGTCTCTCTTTGGGTTCTTCCACCTCGAATCTCTGTGTGGGCTCCGGACAATTAAGAAGTTCTGAGAAGTACTGTGCCAGCATCTGGCAATTCTCCTTATTCGTTAGTGCCAATTTTCCACCATTTTGCCTAAAGCATAGATTCGGTGGTGTGTACCCTCGGATGTGTCCTGCAAAAGTCCTGTAAAAGTCCCTTACATTATAATTGCGGAAATTTTCCTCTATGGAATCCAGCTGGTCCTTCATATATTTCCTCTTGGACTGTCAGATTATTTTTGCGGTTGTTTGTCATGTTTCATTGAAAACTCGAAAGTTTTCTGGGGTTGGTTTGCTGTTGTATTTCTGGTATACCAATTTCCAGGTGATGAGTGCATTCTCGCAGTCAGTGTCCCACTAGGGAAGTTTGGTGTTCTTCCTCAGAGGAACGAGGGCTTGTGCTTTTTCTGTGATTTTTTCGGTGGAAATGTCAGCAGTCATAAGCTTGTTCTTGTTCCCATGCTTCAGTCACTCCAGAGTCTGCAATCTTCTTTGTCTCAAACTTCTGTTGAGGAATTTTCTTACAGACATTTCTCTTTGGGGTGTGCTTGATTTTGACACGTGTAAGGTCTGAGTCGATGTTGGCTCCCCTGTGTATCTGTATGTCGTGGACCTCTTTCTGCACTGGGTATGAGACTGCCACACGGTCTATTTGGAACTCACTTAACTGATGGTTTGGGGAGCACTAAGTTCTGTTTTCTGGGGTGTTTCCGGAGGGATGTCGACATCAACTTGAAGTTGTTCTGCTGGTCGAGTTCTATGAGTCGCATGCCATTTTTGTTAGAAAAATACAGATTAATGATTATTATTTCATGATTATGATTATTATTATTATTATTATTATGATCATCATCATGTAACTAGTGCACAGCCGCAGTGAGAAGACCCATTCCAACACTATATCAGATTCATGGTTACCTCAACTGCATGACTGAATCATGCTAGCTGAAAGGGCTGAGCTCAGTACAGCCACATCTAACCCTGCAGAAACAGACAATCTGACACACACAAAATTTTTATATCTGAAAACATTAATCATAAATACTATATTGGCCCAAACATAAGACAGCCTCACATGTTCTAAATGCAGATCAGTGATTGATTGATTGATTGACTGATTGATTGATTGAACTTTTGGAAGGTATGTACAAGAAAAATTAAGGCATGAATGTAATTACAATATATTCAAGCTCTTCCATCACTAAAATAATTTAATAAGCCCTGAAGTAAATCAAAGAACAAAAGTTTTATTTTAATATAACAATATGGTGGGCCTTCCTTGGTTTTATTACGTAACGTTAATAGGTAACCAAATTTATCGAGGTAATCTGCCAGTAGACATTGCACAATAGTAATGGGATGTCACAAATACAGTCCCAAACACCACGTCATTTATTTAAACCACCCCAAGCTTGCCTTAAATTCGGTTACCATAACTTTTAACTCGCGTACCAACTCCAAAGTCTTCATTCTAATGTTGCAACTTTCTGGATAGACCTAGTTTTGTTTCTCATGTATGAATCAGTAAAAAGACTATCAATTTTGCTAACTTTTCCTGTCTTTGACCCTCCAAATGCTTCTCTTTAAATGCCATGGGCATTAGGCTATGGCTAGACAAGCATTTTCAAATGTAACATTTGTCTGATAAGTAACACAAGAAACATGTACATAGTGGTGTAAAATATCATGTGGCATGGAAGTTTATCAAGTAATATCGAAGTACAAAGTCGTCCTCAAGGTCACAACACAGTCACTCGTCTAAACCCAAGCCCTAAAACAAAGGCAACTGCATTAAAAATACAATGTATAGCTGGCATGTTCTTGGAAACTGTGTCATGTAAGGCATACGCTTAATAACCATGTTATTTAACATACAGTTTAGCTGAGGTGAATACAAAATAATGTTGCATTCATTTCCACAAAAACTTATATTTAATAATGCCCATCTAACTGTAGCCTTAATTTTTCTTTGTTTCTTCCCTGCATCATCATATGTTACACTCAGAAATAACATTTTTGCTTATACATTATTAGTATGTTTTGCTTTGCATGAAACTCACAATTTGAAGTACAAATACATTCCACACAATCCACCATGACTGGAATAGTGACCAAAACTGAATGCATTAACAAAATGATGCCAACCCAAGCAACAAGAGATCACAAGCCACAAACTGGATAAAAATCATTACAGCTCGAGAAAATTTGGTTTTGCATAACCTTAAACTCAACTGCAATGTGTCTGGCAAATCCTGTTGCTACAAGCCATTACAGTACAGACCTTCACAAAACAGGTCTGTAAATGTTAGGCTGCACATATAAGACTACACTTTAAAGTGAAAAACACTTGGACCAATACAGTACTTCTATTTCATGGTTAGAGGGTTATTGCAGATAACTCCTCAAATGGAGATAACAGAGTAGACCACTTACCTTCATCCATGTCTCTGGAGAAGAGATTCTGAATTCTTCCAGTAGGAGTAGTTTCAAAGAAGCACATAGGACTCTGCATAATTTTGGACAGCAGCTTTTTGTGAAGATTAGTAGAAGCTCGTAAAGTTGCCTAAGAAAACATGAAAGATACTTCATTTCATTCGTGAAGTATATAGCGCGAGTACAGAACTGAGACTGTGACTCAAATGAGTAATTTGTTTGTTTTTAAACACCGAGCGAGTTGGCCGCGCAGTTAGGAGTGCGTAATTGTGAACTTTCATTCGGGAGAAAGTGGTTTGAACCCCACTGCCGGCAGCCCTGAAGATGGTTTTCCATGGTTTCCCATTTTCAGACCACGCAAATGCTGGGGCTGTACCTTAATTAAGGCCACAGCCACTTCCTTCCCACTCCTAGCCGTTTCCTATCCCATCATTGCCGCAAGACCTTTTTGTGTGGGTGTGATGTAAAGCAACTTGAAAAAAAAAATAGTTATTTTAAAAACCCCAAGTCTAGGATTGTCAACTTGTGGAAAACAAAAGAAACTGAATAATTAATAATGTAGAGTTTATTTACAACTTTATTTTTCTCTTGATGAAAAATATATCTTGACTGAAGAAGTTATGGAAGAATGTAATTGACTTGCGCATCCATTTCCATAGCGTAACAGGTAGCTTAGTACTACCAGAGGTTTAAGAATGGCAGGAGGGCTGGTATGTGATTAAAATGGGATGTGCAGCTCACCTTCATTGGGGGTGTACGTGAAAGAGCTGTACCAACTCAGGACAAGGATATGAGTTTACTTACTATGGACTTGTATAAAAATGTTACAATGTTTAGACCAGTTTAAAAATTCATGACATGGATTCCAAAAACGAATGAAGAATATTTTTTCTTCTTCCTGGCCTTTTTTCTATCTACTTGGGTTCAGCACTACATGTGGATTAAGCCCAGTTTTAACACATTGTTGTCCGGGCACGCGCTACTCCATTCTTTCCTGTGGACTGGCAACAGAAGCACACCTAGCATGAGAAGTAGAATGAAATATAAATACATGTAACTTTTAAATGACATCAAAATGACCTGTAAATGGTTCTAGGACTCTGCTTTCATTCTTATTTGTCCATCCATCAACCTCACTGTCCTAGCTATCACTGACAACTTCACTCGTATTATTGTCGCCGTCAACAGACTCGTCTGAACTGAATGTTGCACTTTCACTTCCGTGCGTATATTTCGATGTTGATGGACACACATCTTCACAATCACTAATACTCACATGTTGGCAATCACTAGGGACATCAGATAAACTATCAGCATGCAATTCTCCAAATATTTCATCATCGTTCGAGCTGTCTTTGCTACGGCGCGCCATGCTGACACCTGACAATACACTCGGTCACTCGGTACTGAGTGTTATGAAACCACACTTCCTGTGCCAAAAGCATTGTCAAGAAAAGAATATATCTATCTAAATTACGATCAACAAAGATTTTAGTTTGTAAACAACACAAAATATTTTGATTAATAAACGGCGGAGAGGGTAAAATCACTCAAGAATGAAGCAATGTGATAAAACATTAATTTACGTAGCTGGTCGCCCGCGCACCAATACGAAACTATGTTAATTAACGTAGCCTGTCATTAATGTGTTAAGGCTCAGTTTCTTTCCCGATGCCAAGCCCATACTGCGTGTTTCTGTGGAGGCTTGTAGTGTGACGTGTTGTATGCAAATAAAGATGTGTACTAAGACAGACACAAACACCCAACCCTAAGCAAGAGGAATTAACCTGGTGCGGTTAACATCACCAGCCCAGCTGGGAATAAAATCCAGGGCCCTCTGAAAAGAAGGCCATTACACTGACAATTCAGTCAAGGAGCTGGACAAAGAAGAAAGATTACATTAAATAAACATTAAATTCAGTTACCATTTATAAATGAATACTTTCAATACTCTCTTATTTTAACATGGGCCCTGGCAGCGAACTGGGTCTTTTTCCTGAATTGTAACACATTTTTATGCAACAGCGAAACATATTGCACACCTGATTTTTGTATCCTCTGAAGCTGTTAGCCATCCAAAATGAAGATATTAATTCACAACTACATATAGAAAGTAATTTAGTTATACTGGTTATGAAAAACAAAGAAAATTGTATGGGAAATTTTTTTTATATTAAAGTTATGCCAATAAGATTGCTCAAACAATTTTTTTTTTTTACAAGTTGCTTTACATCACACCGACACATTTTATGGGGACGATGGTATAGGGACGGACTAGGAGTTGGAAGGAAGTGGCTGTGGCCTTAATTAAGGTATAGCCTCAGCATTTGTCTGGTCTGAAAATGGGAAACTATGGAAAACCATCTTCAGAGCTGCCAACAGTGGGGTCTGAACCCACTATCTGCCGAATGCAAGCTCACAGCTGCACACCTCTAACCACACGGCCAACTCGCTTGGTACTCAAACAATAAAAATGAATCCTTTAATATGGCTACTTAAGCCCAAAATAAACACAATTACAATTGAAATACAAAATTTACCTATTTATGATTAGTATTACTGGTATGGTAGTCCTGAAAACATTGGGCTATACACAGTCCATCCTTGCACTCCTTGCACCACCATCTACTGTTTTTTGCAGTACAGGTGAATCATCAGCCTGAGTCTCTTTGTTTAAAAGAAAAAATAAACCCAAGTTTCTGTACGTGAAGTATTTCTATCAATTGTATTCGGAGTAAAATAATGCAGCTAAAAACTTGCATTTGAAAGTGACATTACAAATAAAAATCTTGCCTGAATTATCACTTGATATGGTATCTGGTTCATAAGCAGTGTCTGCATCACGGTAATTTATTTCTGAACCCACTTCTGCTGACAAAATATCACTATCACTAAGCCAGCATGAGGACATGTTTATACAGTAACACAGCTGACAGTGTGAAGGATTTGATGCGGCAATACACCAAGTGGTTTGGTTTATTTATTTATTTATTTAGTGTATGACATACAAATACGTTATTACAAATGAACAACAATAACCAATGAACCAATCTGCAAACAAATATCTAGATCTTGTATGTACTCAATACATTTTGGGGTTGCCATCAAGAAGTCTTCATATGGCCCTCCATATGCTCTGATGCTGCATTCCTCCCTGATGTGTTTAATAGTTTGTCGCGGTGCACCACAGTCGCATAGTGGTGAGGAGAGCATTCACCATTTAAAAAGTGAACCCCCACATCTTCCGTGTCCCATCCCGAGTCGGTTGAGCATTGACCATACCTTGCGGGGTTGATCAAACCCTGGAACTGTCTTATCGATGCACGGCATTTCCAGGCATGCAGCTGCAGCATTTTGCATCCATTCTTCCCTCCAGGAATCGGTAATGTTAAACCTGATGTGATTGATCTCGGCTGCAAGAGGCGGATGTCTCGAACGAAGTCGTTTGATTTTGAGGTCTGAGATGTCAGAGTGTACCGGTAGTCCAGGGTTTGCTAGGATCTTGTCGTATTCTCAGATCAAAGCTACTTTCCTTCGCAGGTTAGGGGGTGGTATGTTACTTAGGACAGGCAGCCAGATGGTGGGAGTAGACCTGATTGTTCCTGTAATAATGCGCATAGTACTATTAAGTTGGACACCAACTTTGTTAGTATGGGTGCTGTTAAACCATACTGGTGCGCAGTACTCCGCTGCAGAATATACCAAGCTCAATGCAGACGTCCGCAGAGTTGTGGAGGATGATCCCCACATGGTTCCACAAAGCTTTTGTAAGATGTTGTTTCTTGTTCTCAGTTTCGCAACAGCTTTGTGAGATGTGATTTAAACGACAGGGTCCTGTCTAGCGTGACTCCCAGATATATTGGTCCCTTATTGTGGGTAAGTTGTGTACCAGCAAAGTAGACTTCCAGAGTCCTATTGGATTGTCTGTTGTTGAGATGGAAGCAAGTCACCTCAGTTTTTGATGCATTAGGTCGAAACCTCCATTTAAAAAAATACTCTGCAAGCACAGACAAATCAGATGTTAGAGTTTCTTCCATTGGTTCGAAGTGAGTGTGCCTAGTTTTAATGGCCCAATCATCAGCATATCCAAAATTTTTTGCTGACAGTTTCTGGCATATCAGCAATGTAAAGGCTAAAGAGCAGTGGGGCTAGGACAGAACCTTGAGGGAGACCATTTTTAATTCTCTAATCTAATAAAATAAAGCACATTAGATACAAAAACGCCTCACATTATAGCAAAATCCCCCTTTTTTATCTTCCTCTGTAATTTGGTCACCGGTACCGGTATACTGTTCATAGTCAGTTTATGGAAATCTTCAATCTTGTACCGCGTAAATTAGGCCTACATGGACTTTTAAAGGTTAAGTTGAACTCGAGAATATGGTTTGGAATGTAAGTATCAATCCTCAAGTTCTCAAATACATTATATTCAATTCTGCCCGTCACTAATCACAATCAAATTGGAAAGAGAAGAAATATCATTAGCACTTCTGAAATTACAGTTATTCGCGACCTTGAGCTCAGCTGGAAAGCGTGCTCGCTGTACAAGTCAGGACGACTGCGAAATAATACGTTTTTAAATGTAAAATACGCAATAAAACTACTGCAGTTTTTATAATATTTTAACACAAAAACGTGAAATTCCCAGTCTCATATTAGGACCAAAACAGTAATAAGCAGACCGAAAACCTCCCATGGCTTTATGTATGTAAGGTGCAACATCTGTTCTGGTCTCGATAACATAACCGTATACGATAATATTAAAATACTAAATTTGTGTTAGGTACTTAAAGACAGCTTTGATTCCTCCTGAAAGCCCAGTGACTATACAGCGCCGTGAAGGAAGTGCCAAAAATCTGTTCGGCGAAACACTCGAAATTTTTAAAAAAAAAATAAAAAAAATAAACATGTAACTCTGGACGTTTTGCAAGTATGGCCATTTGACAAAACTCATTCTGTCTTCAAGTAGGGCTGTCGAAATGTGCTCTGTCTCCTTCCAATTGTTATGGATGCTCTCTGCTGTATGATTCCGAGGGTTCTCTAAACAATACCACCCGAATACGATGCTAAGATGGTCCCTTATGTAAGTTCTACACCGATCGCTTTTCCAGCACGGTACAGTACTTCCTCAAATGATCACAATGATGGGACGTTATCACCAAGATCCATAAGTATGCCGTTGCCTTCCTTTCGTGAGATATGGTTTCTTGAAAAAAGCGTGATCGAGGATTTAGCGTTGATGGGACTGAAATTTCTGGATGGTTGATCCGGGAAATTGTTTCTTCAAGGAATGGATAATGCAGGATTTTTACAACGTTATTTAATTAGGATGCTCGCAGGACCACGTAATTTCCAGTATTGACCTATCTAAGGCATTTGATAGGGTAGATCATGGAAGACTACTGGCAAAAAAGAGTGTTATTGGACTAGAAAAAAGAGTGACTGAATGGGTGGCTATATTTCTAGAAAATAGAACTCAGAGAATTAGAGTAGACAATGCTTTATCTGACCCTGTAATAATTAAGAGGGGAATTCCTCAAGGCAGTATTACTGGACCTTTGTTTTCTTACATATATCAATGATATGTGCAAAGAAGTGGAATCAGAGATAAGGCTGTTTGCAGATGATGTTATTCTGTACAGAGTAATAAATAAGTTACAAGATTGTGAGCGGCTGCAGGGTGACCTCGATAGTGTTGTGAGATGGACGGTGGGCAATGGTATGATGATAAACGGGGTTAAAAGTCAGATTAAGAGTTTCACAAATAGGAAAAGTCCTCTGAGTTTTAATTACTGCGTTGATGGGGTGAAAGTTCCTTTTGGGGATCATTGTAAGTACCTAGGTGTTAATATAAGAAAAGAACTTCATTGGGATAATCACACAAATATGATTGTTAATAAAGGGTACAGATCTCTGCACATGGTTATGAGGGTATTTAGGGGTTGTAGTAAGGATATAAAGGAGAGAGCATATAAGTCTCTGGTAAGACCCCAACTAGAGTATGGTTCCAGTGTATGGGACACTCGCCAGGATTACTTGATTCAAGAATTGGAAAAAATCCAAAGAAAGGCAGCTCGATTTGTTCTGGGTGATTTCCGACAAAAGAGTAGCGTTACAAAAATTTTGCAAAGTTTGGGCTGGGAAGACTTGGGAGAAAGGAGACGAGCTGCTTGATTAAGCGGTATGTTCCAAGCTGTCAGTGGAGAGATGGCGTGAGAGGACATCAGTAGACGAATAAGTTTGAGTAGTGTCTTTAAAAGTAGGAAAAATCGCAATCTATATATATAAAATAACTTGTCCTGACTGACTGACTGACTGACTGACTGACTGACTGACTGACTGACTGACTGATTCATCATCGCCGAGCCAAAACTACTGGACATAATGAAATGAAATTTTGGGGATATATTCATATTAAGATGTAGGTGCTCGCTAAGAGAGGATTTTTGGATATTCCGTCACTAAGGGGGTGAAAAGGGGGGTGGAATTTTAAAATGAGTGTATCTATATCTCAAAACTTTAGAAGTTTAGACGTAAAAATTGGTATATAGAATCAACTTTAAAAATAAGGAAACACGTATTTTTTTGTTTTTGGAAAATCGCAATAAGAGGAGTGAAAAGGGATGAAAAAGGGGTTGAATGCCTTTAATGAGGCTACTTATATCTCAGAAACTGAAGATATTACAGACCTGAAAATTGGTGTTTGGGATCTCCTTTAAAAATAAAGAAGCACATATTTTTTTGTTTCTGGAAAACCCAATTAAGGGGGGGGGGGGGTGAAAAGGGGGTAATATTTTAAAATGAGTGTATCTGTATCTCAAAACTTTTAAAGTTTATAGATGTAAAATTTGGTATTTAGAATCTCCTTTAAAAATAAAGAAACATGTATTCTTTTGTTTTCTGAAAATCCCAATAGGAAGGGTGTAAAAGGGTGAAAAACGGGTTGAATGCCTTTAATGAGGCTACTTATATTTCAGAACCTGAAGATATTACAGACCTGAAAATTGGTATTTTGGATCTACTTTAAAAGTAAAGGAACAGGTATTTTTTCGTTTTTGGAGAATCCGAATATTGGGGGGTAAAAAGGGGAGTGAATTTTTTAAAATGGGTGTGTCTACATCTTAAAACTTTAAAATTTACAGATGTAAAAATTGGTAGTTAGAATCTCCTCTAAAAATAAAGGAACACGTATTTTTTTGTTTCCTGTAAATCCTAATAGGAGGGGTGCAAAAGGGTGAAAAATGGGTTGAATGCCTTTAATGAGGATACATATATCTCAGAAAAGAAAGATATTACAGAACTGAAAATTTGTATATGGGATCTCCTTTAAAAATAAAGAAACAGGTACTTTTTAGTTTTTGGAAAATCCAGTTAATGGCGGTTAAACAGGAGTGACAAATTGGGGTGAATTTTTGAAAGAATATATCTACAGAATATCTTGGAAACGTAAAATGTTACAAACAGAAAAAGTGGGTGTTTGGAATCTCCTGTAAATGTAAAGAAACATAGGTGATTTGTTTTTGGAAACTCCACTTAAGGGGAACTCAAAAGGGGTGAAATTTTAAAATGAGAATTTTTACAGTATATGTAAAAAACTTAACATGTTACAGAAGTGAAAAATGGTATTTTTTTAACATTAAACATAAAGAAATGTGTACTTTTAGTTTTCGCAAATACCACTTGGGTGGTGGTGGTGGTGGGGGGTAAAAGTGACTGAAAATGGTGTTGAATTCTTTTAATTAGGCTACTATTACCTCAAAAATGAAGATGTTATAGACATGAAATTTGATATTTGCAATCTGCTTTAAAAGTAAAGAAACACGTATTCTCGGAAAATCCAATGAAGTGGGGGGGGGGGGGAAGAATTGAAAAATTAATTGACTTAATTGTATGAGAATACATACATCTAATAAAAACTAAAGTTGTTACAGACGTGAAAATTCGTATTTGGATCTCCTTTAAAAACAAAGAAAAACGCGTTTTGGTGGGGAAACCATCTTGGAGGGGGGGGGGGGGAGTGTAAAGGAGCTGAATTCCTTTCATGAGGACACATAAATCAAAAACTGAAGAAGTTATAGAGTCGTGATAATTGGTATTTAGAAGATCCTTTACTATTAAAGAAACACGTATTTTTTGCGGGAAAATTCACTTAGGGGGGGGGGGGGAGTAATGTGAAATGAAGTGAAAAAGTAAATTATTTTTATGGGGTTACTTATATCTCAAAACTGAAGGTAATAGACGTGAACATTGGTGTTTGGAATCTCCCTTAAACATAAAGAAACAAGCATTCTTTTAATTTTTTTTTGGGGGGGGGGGCGGTAAATAAACTTA
The DNA here is from genome assembly GCF_040414725.1 of Anabrus simplex. Lineage (NCBI taxonomy): Eukaryota > Metazoa > Arthropoda > Insecta > Orthoptera > Tettigoniidae > Anabrus > Anabrus simplex. Next base: position 1,686,148,193 of record NC_090265.1, on the reverse strand, counting down.
ACGGCGGTGGGGTGTAGAAGGAGGTGAGACCAATTGATTTTACTGTTATTAATGTACTTATAAGTATCCTCCGTTGCTCAGGCGGCAGCGCGCCGGCCTCTCACAGCTGGATTCCGCGGTTCAAATCCCGATCACTCCATGTGACATTCGTGCTGGACAAAACGGAGGCAGGACAGGTTTTTCTCCGGATACTCCGATTTTCTATGTCATCAGCCATTCCAGCAACACATAATAGTAATAACAATAATAATAATAATAATAATAATAATAATAATAATAATAATAATAATAATAATAATAATAATAATAATAATATTCCGGACCGTCGTCAAATGAGCGGACCGCGCTGGAAACGGCTCCTGGACGGGTAATGACTAAGAATGCAGTCCGGCAGCGGGTTCAGTGCCACCAAGGCACCCAATATGACACCACGCCGGATCTCCTGAAGGATTTTATCCATATTTAAAATTATTATAGGAAAAGATGGCAAAGATTTACGGACCCAACTGACCGGGAGGAATACCTGAGCCTAGCCCGGGAAGTACGGAATCGATTGCTGGAAAGGAAGATTGAAAAATGGGAGGAAACGTGCCGTAAAATAATAGAAAACCAATCAGATTGGGAATTTTGGTGGATTCTCGCAGAAAACGAGTCAGATCGCGAATTTTGGTGGATTATGTATCTAAAACAATAAGCATTCAATTATAAATTTCAGTATAATACCGTAGCGAAGCACGGGTATCTTGCTAGTATGAAGATAAAGTTGGAATTCAAGAGAACAAATTGGGGCAAATATTTGTTTATAGGAAGGGGAGTTTGGGATTGGAATAACTTACCAAGGGAGATGTTCAATAATTTTCCAATTTCTTTGCTATCATTTAAGAAAAGGCTAGGAAAACAACAGATAGGGAATCTGCCACCTGGGCGACTGCCCTAAATGCAGATCAGTAGTGATTGATTGATTGATTGATTGATTGATTGATTGATTGAAAGTGTTAACACACGTTTATCACAATAATACGGTGAATAATATTGTTCATCTATTGAGAAAATTATTCACATTTCAGTAATAATTTATGTTGAGAAACTTAAGATAAACATGTTTTTATAAACTACACAAATTTTTTTACTAAAATGAATACCCTTTTCAGTTCTTCTCCCTGACAGATATATGTTAATCCTATACACTTTTCCAGACACTTTGAATTTTCTCCTCATTGGTCATGTAACCAATGTCTTCAAATGCTCTTTTTTCTTTGTGTTAATTGGATGACTATGTAAGCATGCTCTTTTTTTTTTCTGACATCACAAAGGCACTCTTAAGAAGCCTGAAGTTGTAGCTCACAAGATCATTAATATACTGGCTTAGCACACTGGGGAAAAACGCTGGCAACCAGGAATGAATTAGCTGGAAAATTTATAATGTCTAATAACGGACCATTTATATTGGTATTATAAATTTACTCATTCGGGACAAACATTTCAGGTTCGCTATGGGAATCAACATCAGTATCATCATAGCCTTAACTATACTGAAAAAGTCCCTGCAATACATGAAATGGCTATATTGTGACACCTGAAATGTTATTTTCTCGTGTTAACACATTCACGCCCGTACCCGAGTTATTACCTGTAGCGCGTGACCATGCTGTGGACCGTATCCCAAGTTAGCCTGGATAAGCGCAACGTTGAACTGGAGCCGTTTGTACGCAGCTGGGATCTATTTTGGTCACAAATATGTGCGAGAGAGATGAAAGTAATACCCTTATGAATGCTTCTACTCACTGGAAACCACATGGCCACGACGATTTTCCCTCCCAATGCACTTTCTTTGTTTTTGTTTCTGAAGGTAGTCTAGCGCTGGCACAACTAGCTGCATAGTTGGTTTGTGATTGCACAAGTGTGTGTATAATCACGTTCTGAAGTGTAACCATGCTGTGTAGGGACGATATAAATTATGCAAGTGATGCGAATTTACAAAGCACAGTTTTTCAGCTGCTTGAAAATTATCTTGGCCAGGGGTATACAGTCTATATCGACAATCATTATGAATAGCGTTGGACTCGCGAAACAATTACGGGAACAGAACACTGCCGTATGTGGAACAATACGGTCAAACAGGGGTGTATCAAAAGATCTAATAAGGAACACCAGGTAATTCTCAAATGGGGGGAAAAGTCAACCCGACATACAAGTACAGTCACCTCTCTCCATAATCTCAGTTCCACTTACTTCATCGGCTCCAAGTCAACATCCCGCGATTTTGCCGCCAAAAACGGCACCGGCCAAGGATCCATCATTTAGGTTAGATGGGAAGAGAAAAGAGCATATTCTCTTGAAGTTTCCACCATCAAATATAGCCAAGTTCCCCTGAAGAAGGTGCAAAGTGTGCTTCAAAAATAAAATTATTAGTGAAACACGCTATTTTTGTGGAAAGTGTGGTGTTCCCATTCACCCATGAAAGTGTGACATTACATACCACACCCTACAGAGATACTAGAGGACTTCATTAAGGTACGTGGAAAATTTTGTTTCCATATCTTGTTTAGTTTAGAACTTATTGTGAAAAGAAATCGTTGTTGTTTGCTCTGCCACTAACAGCTGGAATAGCTGGGCCAGCCCTTTAAATAGCCACTCAGATGATGGGCGTGAATGTGTTAAGGTGCCAAACAGGACAGCTTTCTTGAGCAGTGGAAGCCACCAAGTTTTATAGTCAACAATGGTGTTATTATCTACAACAGTAATCAGTAGCTGCAATTGGGAATTAGAAGTGTGGGGAGGAGGCACAAAATGTATAAACAACAAAAAGTACTGGGAGACAACAAAATTAAACAAAATAGCAACAAAATGGTTTTTTATGCTCTGTGAGTGAATTTCGACAGAGTAGTAAAGATTACATAAAATCAGCTTCATGGTCCGTATCGCACTTCAATAGATTCACAATTAAGTATTTAATTTATTTTCCACCTAGTCGATACAATGATTGCTTAAGGCAATTTTTAATGGTCAAAAGTGGTACATGTTTCATATATTATCAACATCTTCAGCCACATAACAATGTTTAGATGAAAAATATATAAAATTGACAAAGTAATGCTTTAGAGGAAGTGTCCTTAAAATTAACATATAAAGCTGTCAATAAACCCGCGTTATAAGATTTAACGTTTTGATAATAAATAATGTTAATTTTAAGGACACTTCCTCTTAAGCATTACTTTGTCAATTTTATATATTTTTCATCTAAACAGTGTTATGTGGCTGAAGATGTTGATAATATACGAAACATGTACCACTTTTGACCATTAAAAATTGCCTTAAGCAATCATTGTATCGACTAGGTGGAAAATAAATTAAATACTTAATTGTGAAGAGTAGTAAAGGTTGACAGTTTACAAACAAATATTTTGATACTTTGATTCATACAATAAAACATTCACAAGGAAACAATTATTACACATGTATTACAATTAAATGGTAGTACGGTGTGATTGTGATTATACAATTTTTTAAAAAAAGCTTTTAATATGTGACTACACACCAAGAAAGTAAGACGCTAGATAGAAATACACAGACACGCTGACTGAGTGAGAGTGCCAGACTGACAAATGTGCATGGCAAGCAGATGAATCATACTTCATTGTCTATGAACTTGACAAAAGCATACCACTGCTTCCCATCCTCAAAGCACATTCTATAAGTGAGAATACTAGCTGATGGCACAAACCTGTGCAAAGCCCCAAGACTGGAGGGCAAAGTCGGGGTAGGAAGGTAGTAAAGAGGAGTTACTCTTGCTGAGATACTAGCAGCGAAATTAAGCCTTGTCACCCTAACGTAGTCATCAAGAGCCAATATGAACATTTCAGTAGCAAGTAGCGAAGTGAATTTTCCTCCCCTCTCAGGCATGGTGCAGCACATGGACTTGTCCGCATGCAAAACTCATTTAGTGCGCAAGTAAGGTTTTGCGCCTCTACATGCTACTGTACAAGTCTCCACTACTTGTATAAATGAAGTTAAGATATGGTCCACCGGGTGAGTTGGCCGTGCGGTTAGGGGCACACAGCTGTGAGCTTGCACCCTGGAGATAGTGGGTTCAACCCCACTGTCGGCAGCCCTGAAGATAGCTTTCCGTGGTTTCCCATTTTCACACCAGGCAAATGCTGGGGATGTACCTCAATTAAGTCCACGGCTGCTTCCTTCCCACTGCTAGCCCTTTCCTATCCCATCGTCACCACAAGACATACCTGTGTCGGTGTGATGTAAAGCTCTCTCTCTCTTCAGTCGTTCCACTCATGACTGAGTATCGTGACCCAAGGACTTTGTTGTTTCTTTTATAAGCTGATACCATTCTGTACGTACTTGCGTTTTCCAGACAGTAACTCTCCATGGTAAGCCCATCATCTCTCTTACTTGATCACCCCCCCCCCCCAAAAAAAAAAGAAAATAAAAAAAATAGTGTCCACCTATTTGGAATAAATTTAATGACAAATAGATTTTATATTTCCATTATTATTATTCTTCGGACTAGTTTCAACCTGCTAAATAGGTTAACCTCAGCCATTAACAAAGTGAATACATAAATTGGCAAAAACTATTAAAATGGTGAAAACACTAAAACTAAAATAAAGAAACAGCTAAAAATATAAATGATTTACAAGCATTTAAACTGTGTAGATAAAAGTTCATAAAAATCTTGTCAGAGATTAAACGTTGACTTTGTTATGAAGATATTACATACATACATACATACATTATTGAACATAACAGGCGACTTCGCCCCTATACATGTTCACATGCAAAGTAAAATAAATAATAAAGAATGATAATAATAATAGTAATACTAAGGATAATAATAATAAGAATAATATCCAGCAGTCATTAGCTGTAGCAGTCCCTCACTCAATGTTCAAACATATTCATCCAGTGTCCTTATTGTGTTCTGTACTTGCGTCACATTATTGTTCCTGACCTCAAACAACAACACTCAGCATTTCAGCACTTGCATTCCAGCTAACTTTAAAACAAACAGACCATGCAATCCTGTATCATTTCCCAACTCCACATAACTAAGTACTCTATCCCTATATTCCCAAATCCATTAGAATTTTAACTATTCCACCCCCCTATTCCCCTGCCTACCCTCTAACTCACTCTCCTTCATTTTACTCTCGCATGCCTTTTTTGTCGCACATAAATACCTGTTCAATTCACCCCCTTTCTCCCATTGTGTAATAATCCATCTCAGGATTGCGTTCTCATCCCCTCTCCCCAATATTTCCCGATGCTCGGCACTCAATAAACCATGTCTTAACCCCCTCGTTACCTCACAGTCTCTTAGCAACTGAAAATCATCATTCACATCTCCGCAAAGTACACATCTTGTCTTATCCCTCCCCTGTAACCACCCTGTATTCCTTTGCAGACCTAAAAGCCACCACATCATCCCATACCGTTTTGACCTATCGACGTATCTAATATTCAAACCTGCCATCTCCTCTATTTTCGTCAAAACCGTCAGCGAATTTCTTAGTCTGCTTTCCCCCAATAATTTCTGCCTATGGATATCTCTAATTCTCCTTTCCAGTATATTCATCCCTCTCACTTCTGTCTTCGACCAAACCTCCCCCCACAGGTGTCCTAATCCTATCCTCCCCAAATATCCCTTTATTTTTTCTAACCATCCACCCTTATACATGCTCTTAAATTGCTGTGCATATGCTGCCTGTAATACTCTCCCACCTTCCTGTCTTTTTAAATTCATCTAGTATCTAACTATTCTTTTCACACCCTCTGATTCCAAATCCTCCCCACACATTAATTCCGCCCCTACATTTGCTGTACACCTTGGTAAGCCCATTACTAACTTAGCAAAACTACTAACAATCCTTCTTAGTTCCTCTCTTTTCTCATCCAGCCCCCAAACTTCTGAGCCGTATAATACCCTCCCAACGATTACCGACCTGAACACAAGTCTCAGTGTTTTATAACTGATCCCCGGGTACTTGACTAGCAAATTTCTGACTGAGGCTAAGGCTGCCAATCCTCTATATTTCACCCTTTTGATCTGGTCACTCCAAGTTCCTTTATCATTAAAAATAACTCCTAGATATTCCAACTTCCTTACCTGTTCCAATCTTTCTCCCTGAATTACCCAATTACCTTCTATCTTTCTTCTTTTGTCCACCTGTACTACTAATATTTTAGACTTATTTCCATTAATTTTCAATCCCCATTTCCTCGCAAATAGCATCACTGACTCTAAGGCCCTATTCATCGCCCCTGCGGTTAGCGTCATCAATAACACATCATCCGCAAATATCAGTCCTGGTACTTCAAAACCATTAATTACTGGTACAGCCCAATTTTCTGCCCCAAACCCCTCTAAAATATCGTTGATAAATAAAATAAACAGTATTGGCGATAACTTGCATCCTTGTTTTAAACCCACCTTGGACTCTAATGCTCCACTCAGTCTCCCGTCTCCCAATTTTACACAAAACCTGACAACCCTATATATTCCTTCCACTGCCCTCAACATCTTCTCCGAAATCCCTAGCCTGCCTAATTTCTCTAATAGGGCCTCTCTATTCACCTTGTCAAAAGCTTTCTCAAAATCTATTGCTGCTACATAAACCGTACTTCTAGCCATATTCTTATACTTTTCTAAAATAGTCTTTACTATCATTATATTATCCACTGTTCTTTTCTTTTTCCTAAATCCCCCTTGGTAATCTGTCAAAATTTCATTTTCTTCCGCCCACCCGCTTATTCTGTTCGCTAACACCCCAGTATATATTTTACTCACAGAATCCAACAGAGATATACCTCTATAACTGTTCACATTGTTCCTACTACCCTTCCCCTTGTATATAGGGCATATAATTCCTGTTTCCCATTCCTTAGGGTAATTACCTCCCTCAAATATCCTATTGAATAGTTTAACCATGCCCTCTATCATTATCTCATTTTTACTAATTTCCTTCCAAAACTTGTTATTTATACCATTACACCCCCCGGCCGACTTCGCTCTGGCTCTGCTTATCACTCTCAGGATTTCCTCTCTTGTGATTTCTTTATCCAGGTCATAAATTGCCACTCTCCTATTCCTCTAAATTACTTCTTCTCCCGAACCCCTCCATCTATCATCCCCTTTTTTTCCTAGTAATTCATCAAAGTGCCTGACCCATTGCACTTCCTCAATACTCGTTCTCTCTATATTCCTTCCACCCTTAATAATTTTATTAATCTTATCCCAAACTCTCTCAAAATTATTTGTCTTGCAGTCATTATTTATGGCTTCCATTTGTTCCTCTAACCACGTCTTTTTTGTCTCAGAGATTTTCTTTTTATACTCCTTCCTCAATCTACAGAAAAACTCCCTTTCTTGGCTCCCACCTTTCCTTCTATATTCTCCTAACGCGTCCATCACCTTCCTCCGCATTCCTTCACACTCCCTATTAAACCATTCTTCTCCCTCTTTCTTATTTCCCTTTCTAGCTTTCGCCTTCTGCGCTATCATCTTTATTGGATGTAGCAACAATTCTAAGGCTTTATCAGTATTATTCTCTTCTAACGCCCCTTCCCACCCAAATTTCAGAAGATGTAACTCCTCTTTTACTACCCTATTCCAATCCCGGCCCACCTTCTCTGTCCATTTATACTTATTATAACCACTCCCTCGTTTATCATTTGTCTCATCTTCCTTCATTGTACACTTCTCTTCCTCCCTTTTCAGCATAACCCTCACCGGGAAATGGTGTGATTCAATCCAGTCTCCTATTTCCATTCTTACAACTTCCTCAATCATCCCTTCCGAACTTAAAACCATATCTATCACACTACCACCCTTCTCAGTAACATATGTCAATTTCCCCATCCTGTCCCCCTCTATCCACCCATTCAGAATATACAAATTTCCCACAGCACACATCTCTAGGAGCTTCTCTCCATAACTATTTGTAATTTTGTCCTCACTCCTTCTACTTTCCAACAAACACATTCCATCCTCCCTACTATAAACTGGGCTCTGTTCCCCTATTCTCGCGTTCCAATCCCCAAATAACAACATATCCTCCTCACCTGGATACATTCCCCTTATCCTACCAATATCCACCAATAACTCTTCAAAAAAAATATTTATTTGCATATGCTGAATTACTAGGGTGGCAGTAAACAAAAGCTAGATTTATTTTCTTCCTCCTTCCCTCACTCCCTCCCAAATTCAATCTCAGCCATATGGTTTCCATCATATCGGTCTCTATATCCTCTACTCTTTCACTAATTTCTTCCCTAATTAGAACTATCATCCCTCCTGGTGCTCGTCCCTTATTCCTCTCTTTTCTTCTATATTTATATTTTATCTCAAACCCCTTCCATGAAATCTCCCCCCCCTGTTTCCAACCACGTCTACAAGAGTGCCACAACATCAAAACTTTCAATTACTTCCCGAACTTTCTTGTTTCCTAATTTGTTCCTTAGTCCCTCAATATTCACACATCCTATTTTCCAATATAGTTATAACTTTACCTCCCTCCCTTCTAGGTCTCCCCCTCTATTCTTACTTCTAGTAGTTATCGACCTCTCGTCCTCTGTATCCTCCATCCCTTTACGAACTTTTCCCCATATGTCTTTTAAGCTCTTACTTCTGACTTTACTCATAATTTTTTTACCTTCCTGTCGATCTGTCTCCTCTTGACCTTTCTTGTTTACTACACCACTGCACCCTGCTCTCACCGCTTCTTGCTGCTCACCCCCACTCACCCCCTCACTATTTTGGACTTCTGAATCCATCTTCCCTTGTCCATTCTTGCTCACTGCACCCCTACACTCTACTCTCCCAGTTTCTTGCTGCTCACTCTCACCGTCCACTTCACTATCTTGATCTTCTGTCTCCCGGCTGCACTGCCCATTCTCTTCTGAGATGCTCTCCTCTCCTGCCACGTCCCTCCTCCTCTTCTTTTCTTCTTTCTTCTTCCCATCTTGCCTTGTCCTCTCACCACCCTCAACCCTCTCGTTTTCGTCCATTTCCTTTAGCTTCGTCACTGAATGTACTCTAACCCATCGCCCGTTTGTCACCTCCAACCTCAGACCTCTTATTCGGGCCTTTAGCCCCTGGTTCCTCCCTCTCCATAGGTGCCTATTCAAGATCTTCATATTTTCACTTCCTTCTCTTCCCATGTCTCCTTTCACCCCTATTTTCAGTCCTTGTAAATTCTTACTGTTACCTAACACAATTTCTGCCATTACGGTTGAGCACAATTTAACCCTAATTGGCCTCCGACCTTTGGTTTTACCAACTCTCTCTACATCATCTATGTCTATCTCACTAAAGCTTATCTTCATTGTATCACGTATAACTTCCACCACCTTAGATATCAGCTCAATCTTGCTCTCTCTCGCCCCTTCCTCAACTCCATATATAAATATGGCTTTTTTCAATCTCTCCTGCCTGTACCCCTCCGCTTCTTTCTTCATCTTCATCACCTCCTCTTTCAGGTGTTTCACTTCCCCTCTCAATAACTCGATTTCTTTCTCATTATTGTCCACTCTCCTGCTCGATTCCTCTGTCTTCGTTTCCAGCCATTTCTTCATGTTCCCTATCTCCTTTCTCTGCTCCTCCATCATGTCCTTTATTTCCTGCACCTTATCCCATTGACACTTTTCCTGCATAACTTCACTTACAACCACCCTGAGTGCGGCCAAATCCTCCGTACTAAATTTTCTACTGGTATTTGGGCCTGGGTTTACTTCCACCCCCCCAATAACCAGTAGCACCGCTATCACTGTCACTACCAGCACCGCTTCACTCATTTTTAATCCGTCCGTACTTATCACCAATCCACTCCTGGTCTCCTTCTTCTGCCTTGCCTGCCATTTCCCAATAGCGGCCCGGTACTGTTCAATGCCGACCATGTTTACAGCACGCACTTCACAACGCAACCTCTCTCCTTGACCGCTCGACCTAGACTGTGTATGAAGATATTACATAAAAACCAATATCCAGAATGAAATTCATGTCTTATGATATCCAATACTTGCTGTGACGCTGTACGAATCAGTTAACTGCGTTGAATGACATTTTGTGTATTTTTGCTAAGCAATTTTCTTTTTAATATATAAAGAAATTAATGGAAAGAATCAGGTGATAGGACAACAGGGTATGTGTATATACATTTCTTATAATTTCTAGTTTTAGGTGGTTAAAATCAAATACAAATTTCTCCTCCACAAAACTGTGTTTTCACCATTTTATAATAGTTTTTGCCAATTTAGGTATTCACTTTGTTAATGGCTGAGGATGACCTATTTAGCAGGTTGAAACTTGTCCCAAGAATAAGAATTAAAAATATGTAATTCACCGCCACTGACAGTAACACGCACTGGTGAATTATACTTTTGTTGAGAAAGCATGTAAGTTAGTGACTTTAGGGTTCCAAACCCGAAGCAAAAGTTAGCAGTTTTCTCACATGCATTCTATATACCAGACTAGTAGCATTTCTATGTTGTCTCTCTCATTTTCTCATATAAAATAAAAATGGGAAAATGGATGATTTACAGGGTTTTAAAAATAACTGATTCAAACATTTTCAATGATAAATTTAGTACCAACCTTTGAGAAAATAAATCCTCGCAGCAGACATGTTCCCACTATGATGGCAATGGTGATGGCATACACATTGCGATAAAAAGGAAAATCAGGATTATCACCAATGTGCTGACTTCTGACTGTTTCATTATTAATAGTAATATTTGTTTCCTGAAAAAAAAAAAAATAATAATAATGGCAGAACACTTAAAAAAAATTACAACAATTAAGACCTTCTTACAAAATTGTACAAAACCATTTTAATCCTCCTAGTCAATACTATGTATTTTACGTCCAATTAAGACAAAACTTTCACACAAATAAATTTATGTAAGAAGTTCAATCATCAATAAAGATTTAACATGAGGTTCATAGTCTGTAATTAAGACCTTTACAAAGAACAATAATGGATGCAAAATGAACACAATGACTGGTACAGTTTGTCTTACCTGCTCTTTCTATTGCTCCCTATTTATACTTGTGTTCCTATTGAAGTTAACTATCTTTCTACTTGATTCATCACTTACTTGTCCCTTTCCCTTACTTACAATGACCTGTTGCAAACTTTTTCTCCTTCTGTGTTTGTCCTGTGGTCCTAGCCCTTTACCGCTGTATTCACCTTCAACTTTTAACATAAATATTTCTTATGGCTGAGGGGGCCATCTGAAATTAGTGATACAAAATGTGTGATGTGATGATATCTAGCAACTGTGTAGGCTGTGATGTTAAGTACAGAAGGATGGCCATGACTGACAGAAATGTTATCAACAAGGGGAATTAGAGTACAGATGGTTGATACGATCTTACAGGCTGCGATGTGAAGTACTGATGGATGTACATGACTGAGAGACATATTATCAAAGAAGTGCATTGTTGATGTGATCTTGCAGGCTGTGATGTAAAGTACTGATGGAAGGTCATGACTGAGACACATATAGAAGGCTCTTATCAAAGGGGACTCATCTCATCATACTCTAACGAACTGATTAATTCATTCATGATCATTTCAAATGCCCTGAGTCAGTATTCTCCTTTCAATGCACTGAATTCTACACTTGTTGACAATTGCTACCTACACATGACCCTGGACTATTTCACCAGATGTTTCTAGAAAACTATTTGTTAGATGCAAATACATTAATCATTATCAATTTGACATATTCATGATCGTTTGATTTTCCCCAAGGAAAATTTGACACCATTCTTTTCTTCATTTCCTTTTCCTTTGTTTATCCACCTTTCTTCTTATCCCACAATTCCTGCATCAAGACTGAGGATCTGTCAAGATGGTCCCTGTATAAGTCCTGAAGGTCTCCCTCCTGATGAACCTGGGAAACAGAAAGTAGCTCAAGAAGGGCTGAGAAGTGATGGATGTAACTGATGAGGGGAGAGCCAATCTATGTGAAGATAGCAGTATGGGGAGATTTTGATAACGTCTTGTCTCCTCTTTCTCTTCTCTATTCTTTCTACTTCATCCATTCCCTTTTCTAGATTCTCTCTCTCTCTTTCCACCACTCCTCTTCTAGTATTTTATTGTTATCAACTCCTCTATTTGCAATACAGTCTACAACAGACCTCCTCCATCTCATTCTAGGCTGTCCCCTAGGCCTATTTGCAGTCTCTGTACCTATGAATGTTCTCTCTGGTATTCTCTCTCCTGACATTCTCATCAAGTATCCAAACCATTTTAACTTTGCTATATCAATCTCTTCTTTACACACTCCCATGCTTCTTATTTACTCATTTCATATTCTATCTTGTCTTGTCTTTCCCTGTATGCTCCTCAAGAATCTCATTTCAGCTGCTTGAATCTTGCTTTGGTTCTGCTTAGTCAACGTCCAGGTTGCTGAAGCATAGGTCAGTATAGGTTTATAATAGAACGAGTATAAAACCTTCTTGCACTTCATTGGCACATCTTTGTTATATACAATGTCTCTTTGCAGACTTCTGTATTCTTAAATCAGTTTCTCCATCCAAATTTCCATCTTGTGACATCATGCTGCCCAAATATTTAAAAATTTTCACTACTTCAAGAGGTTCATTTCCTATTTTTATTACTCCCCTGGATTTTCTGTTACCTTTCGTCATGATCAAAGTCTTGCTTTACACAGTACAGTACTAATCTTCATTCCAAAATTTCTTATCTCCTCATTCCATAAATCAACTTGTGTCTGTACTTCCTCTTCATTATCTCCCCAAACTACAATGTCATCAGCAAAGAGCATAGACTTTACTCGCCCGCCCAACATCTTCTCCTTGATATTATGTAGTTTTTTTTTTTTTTTTTTTTGCTAGTGGCTTTACATTGCACCGACACAGATAGGTATTATGACGACAATGGGATAGAAAAGACCTGGGAGTTGGAAGTAGCCATGACCTTAATTAAGGTACAGCCCCAGTATTTGCCTGGTGTGAAAATGGGAAACCACGGAAAACCATCTTCAGGGCTGCCGACAGTGGGATTCAAACCCACTGACTCCCAGATGCAAGCTCACAGCCGCGCACCCCTAACCGCACAGCCAACTCGGCCATGATGATAATGAAGAGTAAGGGAGACAATACACTTCCCTGTCTTAAGCCTGTCTCAACTCTGAACCATTCAATTTGACCCACTTTGGTTCTAAAAGAACTTTCACAATTTTGATAAAGTGCTATTACATCTCCATTATTTCATTCCCAATCTGTGCCTCTGTCAATTTTCTCCATACCAAATTCCTTGGGACACTGTCATATGCCTTTTCAATATCTAGAAATGTTACTACCCTGTCCTTTACATAATCCCAATACCTTTCCATCATTTGACGCAATGTAAATGTTGGGTCAAATGTGGACCTGCCTCTTCTGAATCCATACTGGTGTCCTGCCAATTTTCCCTCTACCCTGTCTCTTGTTTGTTTATCCAAGATTCTTTCAAGGATCTTAGCTGTATGTGGTATCACTGTCACTCCTCTGTAATTTTCACATTGCTTCCTGTCTCCTTTCCTGAAAATTGGTAAAATGACCCCTTTGGTCCACTCTTTTGGAATGGTCTTTTCTCTCCATATCACTCTGAAGAGTCTATACAACCACTGTAGACCATTTGCTCCAGCGGCTATTATCATTTCTATGATGACCTCGTCAATTCCGCTGCCTTGCCTTGTTTCGTTCTTTTAGTGGCCCACTCAATCTCTGCCATGGACACCTCGTTTTGCTTATCTTTCATCTGCACTAAATCTGGTTCTTTGATTTATCCTTGTACCAAGGTATTTTGCACATTGTAAAGCTGTTCAAAGTATTTTCCCCACCTCTGCAATATATCCTGCTTCTGTGTCATCACTTCCTCCTGTTCATTTTTAATGAAGTTAGCACCTTCACCTGGGTTTTTCTTCTTATTTACTTACTGGAATAAGATCTTTTTGCTTCCGGTTGTATCTTCTTGCAGAGATTCAGTGAATTTTTGCCAGCATTTCTTTTTCTCTTCTTGAACCACCTTGGAGCACTCCTTGCAGTGCCTGTATTCTGTTTTGCATTCTGTTGTTCTGTTTCTCAGCCATCTTTTCCAAGCTTGTTTCTTCTGTTTAACCATATCTATTACCTGTCATTTCACCAAGGCATTTCTTGATCTTTCTTCATTCCTGATACTCTTCCACAGGTCTTTTCTGCAGACTCCACCATGACTGTTTTAAAGTACACTCATTCTTATTTGACTCTTCCGATGTCTTCCTTAGGTATACTTGTCTTAATGTGTATCTGGAACACTTCATTTATTTCCTTCTCCTACAATTTCCACACCCTTAGCTTTCTCTGCCTAATCTCAGTCATCTTTTGTATCTTTCTCATTTTAACTTACCTAACACAACTCTGTGATCTCCTTCAAAAGATTCACTTGGGAGTGCTGTTACATCTACCAACATTTTCCTGTTACCTTTCTTGACCATAATGTAATCTATCACAGTTTTGATTTTGTTATTCCACCTATATCTTATCTTCTGTTTTTCTTTCAAAACCATGTGTTACCAATGATCAGCTCATTCCTCCTACAAAAGTCTACCAAAATATCTCCAGCCTTGTTTCTCTTCCCGTATCCAAATGGGCCTATAATCTCTTCATCTCCTTTTCTTTCCTGACCTATTTGGGCATTCATCTCTATGATCACAACTTGTTTGTCCTGTATAAGGCCTTCCAGATATTCAAGGTATTCCTCTACATCCGTATCTATATTTCCTGTTTGTGGAGCATATCCTTGAATTATATCTGTAACACCAGTATCAAGTCTCAATCTGACCTTAATCAACCTGTTATTTATGTTTTCCACCAATTCTAGGTATTCATTTAGGTCTTGTCTAATTATGAGACCTACACCATTTTTGGCTTCTCTTCCTCCACTACAGTATACGATGTATCCTTTCTTTAGTTTCCTCTTACCTTTTCCTTTCCATTTGGTCTCACTGATTCCCAGCAATGCTATATCTTTGTCAACCATAAAATCTACAATTTCTTCCACTTTCCCTGTTAGCGTCACCACATTGATGGTCGCTATCTTGATGTAGTTGGTTGCTGGTCGCTCATTTCTCACATTTCTCCCAGCATCACAAGAACTGCACATAGCTTGTGGGGAATGCCCTAGCATTTGCTGAGGCTTCAGTACATTTGTCATCATATAGGCTTTTATTATGATGGGTTCGCCCCTCCCAAAGGCATTTTAGAGCTACTGCCAGCCGAAACTTGTAGGCCACTCCTAACATGGAGAACAGACTCGTTTTGTAGCTGCACCTCTGGAGTACAGATGCTACTGTTGATATGGGGTTTCAGTGGCATTTCCTCCACTGAGGGTCCATTTCCTTTCTACAAGGACTCCTCCGCTCTTAACCGTTGGTCCTTATAGTGGGTCAGGCTATTTGCCACCACCCAACACTAGGCGTGGAGACACTCCCTAATACACAAAAAAAACATTTAAGGGGAAGAAGCAGTACTTCCCTTCCCCTCACCAACAAACAGAGTCAATGTCCTGAGTATTCTCCACATGTACCATGCTTCCCCTCACCTCACTATGAAACAATTGTTGCTGGCAGAATTTCCCCTCACCCCCCTCTTTCTACTGCTTACAAATATGATCTGTCATTATGAATACTGAATTTTCACGACCGCATTGTAATCTAAACCGACTTTTAACCTATTAGGTCGTGTTACGTACATTTAGTACGTGTTGAAGAGATTTCAGAACAAAAATGGCCAACCGGACACCAGTGGGATCCAAACCCACAACCCCCGATTTTGCATCGGTAACACGACCTAATAAGTTGAAAGTCGGTTTCGATCTGTCATCATATTTATCCTATTAAGTGTTCCTTACTGATATCCCAATCTTTCTATACATAGTGTAACAGATATTTGCCATTATTTATTTATTTTAATTCTCTTAGATTGTTCTCGCATAGTCAGCAAATATTCGAGATTACAATTACATTGATGAGAGAACTGCAGCTCGTGCGATGTTTTTAAGAAAAAAGAGATGTACCCTAATTGTTAGAAACAGATGCATGTCAGATGCAATAAAGTTTGAAGGACCATAAAAAGCAGCAATTTTCTTTCATTTGAAACCAATTATTAAACACTGGTGCCAACCTGCAGCTTTATAAGTCAGATTATCAGCAAAAGAACAAATCAGTGAACACAATTATAAATTAATAGCTTAAATCAATTAGCAAGTATTAAGACATAATTGTCCACCAGGACAATAGATTATTAAAAAGTTAATTTTAAAATGTGTAAGTGAATTGCTAAATAGAATCACATTCTAAACATTATTTCTACCACAGTTACTCACTCTGAAGAAACGACACTGAGAGGACACGCCAGATGTGCGACACCTGTGCTGTGAGCCGAGGTTCACGTACAAAGAGTTGGGGCCAGATGATGCAGTACAATGTCGGAGCACCTATCAAAAGGATCACCGTCAACAGTGCTGGGCCATTTTCCAAACCTGACGCTGGAAATTGCTACCTACACCTGACCCTGGACTATTTCACCACGTGGTCAGAGGTCTATGCCATCCCTAACCAAGAGACATCGGCAGTAGCTACTACCCAATGTCTTGGTCAAGAACTACTTCTGCCACTGCACAGTAACCAGGGCAGGAACTTCTATTTAAGGCTGATGCAAGAGGTTCTACAATATCTGGGAATTTTGAAGACCCATGCAATGCCTCTCAATCCCATCAGATGACATGGAGGAGCACTTCATAAAGACCATCAAGGAGCACCTAAGGAAAGTGGTCCCAGCACACCAGAGGAACTGGGATGAGAGGGTCCTATTCTTTTTGATGGTCTATCAAGCATCCACCCATGAGACATGGGGGATGACACACCTGCCAACATGGTTTTCGAGAAGGATGTACACCCGCCATGCAACCTGATGTTTGGATCAGCACCAGATCGGAAGCAGCTAGCTACGGACTATGTTTGGGAACTGGTGGACTAGTTAAACATCATCCATGACGATGCTTGGCAGCATACGAGGGTGGCCAGAGACAGGATGAAAGCCCGCTATGACATGCTGGCAAACTCAACAGGCTTCCGATGTGGCGACTGGGTTTGGCTTGTTGCGAGCTGTTTGTGCTTACCTTACGTTAAAAAAAATTCTCCCCTTCGAATTGGTGCTCTTTTCTCCGTCTGCTGTTACGAACTGTCGGCTTCCCGGCTGCTTGTACTACTGCTGTCACTGCTCGCCTGCATGGCGCATCCACTCTGACGTCACGCCTATAGTATGTTCTCGATCTACCCCGCTGCCATATATATATGGCCTTGTGTCGTTCATTCGGCAGGTCAGTTGTGGTATAACCTTGTTAAAGACAGTGGGAGCTGGAACTCTGTACACGGCTGGACCGTGTCCATTTTACTTGTAAACTTCGTGCTGGACTTCTGTCAAGGGTGAGCAGACACTGTTTCTTTCTATCATTTAACGTGCCCTACCTTGCTGTACTTGGGCTTCGCCGTAGTAACGAAAATTGAACTTTGGTCCCTTCAGGACACATCTGAGTATTCGTGCAGCGCAAATGTTCTGCCTTTTGGACATTTATATTCCTAAAATGTGGTGTAAAATGGTGTACTGGACAGCTGATCTAAAATTCTAGCCCCATACCTGCCAACTTTTAGAAACCAAAAATAGGAAGATTTTTTAATTCTTGGATTTCATCACATATATTCCACCAAGGTTTACATGAAAAAAGGTCAGGATAAAAGGCATACTTGTCTACAGTTACGATGCGAATTGACCATTAAATTTAAAATCTTAAACTAAGAAAACATAAAAATGGTTACAAGAAAATGTACCTAATCACTCTCATTTATGACATTAACATACGAATAATATTTGTCACACCGACACGCGCAACAAAATGCATAATACCGTATATTCTCGCGTAATTAACGCACTTTTTTGACGAAAAATACAGGCGAAAACTTCAGATGCGATTCAAGGAAATCGGATATTTACAAATTATTTACAATTCATTTACATTTAAAAGATACTGGTACATCAAATATAATCCAAACACAATTGGTTCAACCCATTTGCAGTTATCGTCATTTGGCGTAAAATTCCGGCGTGAGATTTTTTCTGAAAAGTCAAATAGGGTACATCAGATAAGTTAGACACTTGGGTTTGAAGTACCGACACTGGAAAACATTCTTCCCATTACGAGCTGACAATACGACCTGAATGACATACCGGCAAAAAAAAACCCTGTCCAACACGAGAAGGGCCGGGCATCGATGGAGGGACCCTGCTACATTACCCCAAACTGTTCGTATCCAATCTTGTACGAATGACGTGTCCATCCACCTTTTTTCTTGAATACGAACGTGGATCACTCGCGGAAATTTTGCTTTAGGCATTGTTTTTCGTTTTAGAACAATGTAAGCTGCCAGCTTTCTGCCATCAGCTGTTACAGCAAGCATTGCAGTACATCGTCGTTTTTTTGCTTCCGGTAGCGCGTGCGATAACACTGTACGTTCCTTTCTTATCAATTGTTCGACTTAATGGTATATGGAAACTGATTGGCGTCTGACCTGCGGTTCCTATAAGGGAGATAAAATATTCCTTCACTTTACGCTTCTCAATCACAAAGCGCTGAAAATGGTTGAAATCATTCGTCACTTTTTGGCATAATGCTGTTCTTCGTCGAAGAGAAAGTCCATTTCTCTTCATAAAATGAATTCAGCCTCGGCTAACCTTCAAATACGAGACAATGATTCCACGTGCCGCGGCCATTTCTCATTCTTTAAAATGCAGCTTATCCAACATTGCGTAACAAAATCATATAGTTAAGCAGATAATCCTCTACTTGCGGAAACTTGCCGCTTTTTGGTCCGCGAAATGCTTTGCGAGACTTGTTGGCCGCTTGAAGTGCACTTCTGTTACCGCGGTAGCGCATGTTTCATTTGCACACTGAGAAATTGCTGCCCGCTGCTCTATTCACTAAGTTTCGGCGTAACTGATCACCGCAAGTTCGTATGATGCAATATTAATCGAGTACTGTGGACTGACAAACAATTTTGAGATCACATTGTGTCCCGTACGCAAAACACTCGTAAAACTAGTGCAGTGGGATTTCCTGCCGGCTAATACAGCACGTTGCCTGTATTTGGAATGCCCGTTTTCGCAATAGGAAGCCTGCTACCTGAGTAGTTGGCATCTTTATTTCGAAACGCATCCGGAGCTGAGTGATGGATCTTCAAAGTTGTGGGTGCGTCGAATTCCACTTTGGACCCAAAAATATTGGGATGTGTAAATTATTCAAGGGCGTCGATTACGGTTCGCGGAAAATACGGTAGTTTCCTTCAATAGCCGGTAAAATGTACAGAAATTTATAGGCATCTCTGAGCACTTGGAGATAACGTTTGTCATATTTTTTGGCCATAACGAGAAAAGAAAATACCAGAAACGGCCATAGAAGTGCAAGGAAAAACACGTGGCCTACAACTCCGACGAAACTACGCACAGAAACGATGTTAACAGCGCGCGAACAACACAATAACAAACTCATTTTTTGGCCCGATTAACTGAGTCGTTAGCGCGCGCTAGCCTCTTGCTTGCAGGACGATTGCCGCTCCGAATCCCCAGCTGTATAAAGCGCACACGCTGCTGTGGTGAGCGGGAAACACGATACACGAAGGCGACGGACGAAACACTCACGAAATAAAGCATCAAATACGCTTGAAAATTAGGTTTCGTAAATTACACAAGCACATAAGAATTTATCCTTTATTCTAGGGGAAGAGTATTGGCCATATTAGAGATTATATTAGTCAAAAATCGGAAGAAGTAAAAATAAATCGGAAAATTGGAAGACGAGTTAAAAACCGGAAGGTTTCCGGGTAAATCGGAAGGGTTGGCAGGTATGTAGCCCATACACATTCCTACCTTCAGAAATGAACTTTTGCATCGCATCTGTTAGAGCTGGGGACTTGGCGGCTTGATCCTTATCCTATCCCATTCCTCCGTTTCTTATTTCCTTGTTTTCTTTTCTTATCCCATCTATCTGTTAACTTTGCGTAAAAATGGTGTTTGATCAAAAGATGTGGTCTGCTAATTTAATTTGTATGTTCATCGGTTAGCTTCAATTTTATTATCACCTCTGTGCATGCATGTGTGTTTTAATCCCTTCTGGGATCACTTGTTAGAATTCCAATTTTTTTTTCTCTAATCTACCAAAAGGATCACTCCCTGGATTGGAGATTGGTTTATTTCTATTCTGAATCTCTAGAATTGTTTGGCATGAGGTTACATTTTTTGATGTCCTATTGTAAACATTGTATCAATTTGTGAGCTTATCTAGCAAGTGTATGACACTACCAACTTTGTATTCTACTGGCACGAGCCTGAAACTTTATTTGATGTACCTCCCTTCTAGCGTATTGTGTAATATAATGCAAAGAAACTGATTTCAGAATCTATGGGTTCCCTCCCCCTTTTTCTCTTTCCCCTAATTGAAGTGTCGGAACATATGTCCAAAGGTTGTAGTGATTGGTGCTTAGGAATTCGATTATGATGATGTAATCAAATCTTGTATCACCTACGTGTTTTAAAATCAAACTTAATGCTTTTATTACGCCATATGCTGGTTCATACTATTTGTTCTGATGTAAAGATAATTTGTTACCCCTTTGAGATTGGTATAATATATTTGTTATTTTCAAACTTGTTTTCCAAATTTCTCTTTCACGAGTTCCTTTCCCCTATTACTTCTGTTTTCACGTGTACCTACCACGGCAATTCTCTTGGGTAGCGGCCCTTTAACTTCTTTATGCACATGTATGGAGCTCTGAATTGCACTGTTTACGGTAATGTTGACACGATGTATTGAACTGTTATATTCTCATGTTGCACGCTTCTCGGCACTCTGCGCGCTTGTGCGCTGTCAGTTCTGAGTACTTTGATATCTTGTTGTCTAGTACCCTGATCAAGGGCACTCTCCTAAAAACAAATCTCAATTACAACGCTATTTCTAGCAAGTTGATAGTAAGCAAAGACACTATCAAGTACAAAGAGCGATACAGGCTGTACCTCCCTATACAGATTGAAAGGGAAATCACCAAAGCTTCAGTCACCATGGGAGGGCCCATATACTGTCGTCACCAGGATCAATAATGTCATCTACAGGGTCCAGCAGCTTCCTCGAGAGAAGATGATCACTGTCCATCTGGATCGTCTGGCGCCATATCGTGGAGCAGCTCGGGACAAGCAGCCTTAAGGAGGCAAAGTGACGATGTCCATCATTTTGTTTTGCCCCGCTTTTCACCGCATGCTGCTACTCAGGGTAATGAGTCAGGAGTATATAGCCAGCCCCTCTCTGATGTCTATACGACACCTCCCTGGAGGCATCTGTTGACTACTAGTAAGCCTCAAGAGGACTGGGGATCAAGAATGAACCATACAAATCTGCCTTCTGGGTTGCTCTCGGCTGCTAAGGACTCCCTTTATAAAGCAGACCAGACAAGCTCAGTCAGTGAGTGCAGTTGAGAGTTGTGGAGTTGAGTTGAGTTATAGCTGTGGCTGTGAAGTGTGGTCGAGGGCAGTACTGTGTGTGTACTGCCATGAAGAGAGTTGTCACGTGGGGCTGAAGTTCGAGTCTGTCTGCAGTTTGAGAGGTCCCAGGGTGCATGAGCTGGAATGAGAATCGACCAAGACTAGCGGGGAACATTGAAAGGAGACTGTTAGTGTTTGACCAAGAACGAGCATCAAAAACTTGTTGTGACGGACAGTGCACAACGTGAAAACTATGTAGTGTGTTCATTTGAAAGTGATAATGCACAAACTGTAAAACCAGTGTGACTGTGTTAGCACAAAATGAGGAACCTGTGTGTCTGTTAGTGTGTAAGTACAAGTAGCAAATAAAGCTTAGTCATACAATTAAATGCTACAAGTTTTGTTTTACTTACCAACTCCATCACTTTACAATACATTTCTTTGTACTAATGGTATCTTCAAAAAACAAATCAATCCTATAAAACTTCCCTTACATTATCTTCAATAGTTCCAGAGAAAAAAGAGATTTAAATTTAATAATATGTACTCTCACTACCTTCCAACATAAAAGTTCTTGTGGAAGAAATGAAAGAGCGCAGAGAGGGAAGATGGAGTGAAGAGAGAAGAGTGCAACATTCTGAAATAATGAAGGCACTGTGGAGAAAGAGGAAGGAAGAAGGGATGATAAGAAGGAAGTGAAGTGGTATTGGCATGGTCCTAAGTTTGGCTGGTTCACAAGAAAGAAAGAAGACTCTCGCTAACAAGCCCGTAGATTTTACGGGCTGCCTTCCTCCCGAAAATCACCAGGCCCATAGTTTCTACAGGATCACTCATTTAAACAAATGCTATTTTGCTAAGCAGTGTTTCTACGGTTCTGGACATCAGATGATTATGCCTCATACTGTTAATAACGATACTGAGCAAGAGATGACACTCTAGTTGACATATTTTCAAGGCTACGCCTTTCTCATGACAGTGTTATCGCACCGCTTCATGACACGAGTGAAAATGGAAGCTCACCAAAGTTTATCACGGCATGATATTGAGGATTGTTCCGCTAATATAGATGACGATGTGGATGATTTGGAATCTGAGGAATTAGATGCTGGTATATTTGAAGGTATGTATTTGAAAAATACTATATAATAAGCGCTTCCAAAACGGTACAATTTCTTCCACCATTTCATAGTTCTGTCTCCAAATGGGTTATACAGAATACATTGGTCACTCAAATCACAGGCTCATGCATAGTTATTGGTTTGAGTACTTTCTTCTACAACCAAGAAGCATGTTGCTAGGATATGCCACGTTTACAGCACGAGAAGTAAGAAATCAAGAGGGAAAGCTTCTTGTAAGAAAGAGACCCGTGTGAGCAGTGCGGTGTTGTGCTGTATATGGAGCCATGCTTCAAAATTTATCACATGAAGAAACAATATGATTCCGTATAGTAATGAACCTAAAACTAATAATAATGGCATAATAAAACATGCTAATAATTCAATCCATAGTGGTAATGAGTGTGCTGGCCCCATGGTGTAGGGGTAGCGTGCCTGCTTCTTACCCAGAGGCCCCGGGTTTGATTCCTGGCCAGGTCATGGATTTTTAGCTGGATCTGAGGGCTTGTTCGAGGTCCACTCAGCCTACGTGATTACAACTGAGAAGCTATCTGATTGAAAGATAGCGGCCCTGGTCTAGAAAGCCAAGATTAACACCAAGAGGATTCATATGCTAACCACATGACACCTCATAATCTGCAGGCCTTCGGGCTGAGCAGCGGCCGCTTGGTAGGCCATGGCCCTTCGGGGCTGTTGTGCCATGGGTTTAGTAACAATAAGTGAAAGAATCTTTGATCAACAGCGATCCTTTGTTGAACTTTTCTTGTGACATTTATGTGGTTGAAAAATCCCCTGTAAGATTTGAGATTTATTGGAAATAATTGTTTTTTATTTAAATGGTATTGCAGACAAACAGTCTTTTGAAATGATATAAGCTTCATTAAAGTTTGTAGCCTAATTGGAACACAAAATAAATTTAACTATCGCAGAAAATGCCTGGTGTCGAAGGAGACCATAAAGTGGTGGTAGCCAAATTAAGACTTGGTAAAATAATGAAAATAGGAAAAAAGGAAAAGAGAAACAAATGGATGCAAGTTAAAAGAGAAAGAAATAAGGGAAAAGTTTCAAGAGGATCTGAAGAAATTCCCAAAGATGATGTGAATAGTGTGGAAGAGGAATGGACATGTTTCAGAAATGGTTTTGTAAAGTGTGCAGTAAACACCTGGGGAAGACTATCAGGGAGGAAAAAAGGAAAAGGAAACTCCTTGGTGGAACAGCAGGGTAAAGGAAGCAGTTAAACAGAAACAAATTGCTTGGAGGAAGTGGATCGGCAGCAATAGTACAGATAATTGGCAGAAATATACAGAAGCCAAAAAGGTATGTAAGAAGACAAACGAAAGAGCTGGGAAAGTTACATGGAAACTTTACAGGAGGATATAAAGGGAAGTAAAAAGGTTTTGTAAGGTTTGGTGAACAATAGTTCATGAAATAGGGAAGATACAAAATTTGTTAAAACTGAAACAGGGCAGATATTGACACAAGAGATGACATACTATAAAGATGGGAAGAATACTTCTCAGAATTGCTAAATATTAAATACAGTGAACTGACAGATGAGAAGGAGCAAGAAGAAACAATGGGGAAAGAAGAAGAACAAGAAAAGGAGATATCGATGTTAGAAATAGAGGAAGCCATACTAAAGATGAAGAGAGGTAAAGCAGCAGGAGTGGATGAGGTAACTACAGAAATGATAAAAGCAACAGGACCAATAGGGCTACAGTGGCTGTATAGATTATTTACAATAATCTGGAGGAAGAAAGAGATGCCAGAAGAGTGGGGAAAGGGTTTAATTATCCCGATATTTAACAAAGGTGATAAAAAGAAATGTAATAACTACAGAGGGATCACCCTTATTGCCCATGTAGCTATTTGAGATATTGGAAGGAAGACTGAGGAGGAAGCTAGAAGGAGAAACGGAAGAAGAACAGTATGGTTTTAGGAAATACAGATCAACGTTTGACCTGATATTTACATTAAGACATATGATGGAGAAAAGATGGGAGTTTGGAAAAGACATAGTGATGACATTTATTGACACTGAGAAAGCTTATGACAGTGTGCCAAGACAGTTGGTATGGTATACATTAAGGCACAAACAAGTTAACAGAGTGGAAGTGCAAATGATAAGAGCAATGTACAAAAATTGTGCTAGTAGTGTGAAGACTAGTATAGGAAAAACAAAATGGTTTAAAGTTGAAACTGGTCTCCGACAGGGAAGTCTACTATCTCCCATACTGAAATGAAATGAAATCTCGTATGGCTCTTAGTGCCAGGATATCCCAGGACGGGTTCAGCTCGCCAGGTGCAGGTCTTTCTATTTGACGCCCGTCGTGATGAGGATGAAATGATGATTAAGACAACACATACACCCAGCCCCCGTGCCATTGGAATTAACCAATTAAGGTTAAAATCCCCGACCCGGCCGGGAATCGAACCCGGGACCCTCTGAACCGAAGGCCCGTATGCTGACTGTTCAGCCAACGAGCCGGATATCTCCCATACTACTCATCAAAGTCATGGATGAAATTCATAAGAAGATTAAACAAAGATTGGGAAGAATCGCAACAAAAGCCATGTTGTTTGCAGATGATATAGTGATATGGGGTGAGGATGAAACAGAAGTGCAAAAGCAAGTAGATGTATGGAATCAAGAGATAGAAAAATTTGGGATGAAAGTAAGCACAGAGAAAAGTAAAACAATAGTGATGACAACGGGAAGGAAGGAAGGAAGGAAGGAAGGAAGGAAGGAAGGAAGGAAGGAAGGAAGGAAGGAAGGAAGGAAGGAAGAGGAAAGATAAAACTGAATGGAAAAATTCTGGAAGTAGTTAAAAGTTTCAAGTACTTGGGAAGTGTGATTACAGAAGATGGAAAGATAACCAAAAAACTAGGAACAGAATACAACAAGCAAACAGCTTCTACCAGAGTGTAAGGGGTATTTTGTGAACCAAGATGTCCCGAAGAAATGAGTATAATATTCAACCTATTACGAACCCATACTAACCTATGCAGCTGGATCGTGGACTACAACAAAACGAGAGGAGAGTAGAATACAGGCAGCGGAGATGAAATTCCCAAGAGGTATCGAGGGCAAAACCAGAAAGGATAGAATCGGGCAAATGATGAGAATAGAAGAGAGAGTGACAAAAAAAAAAAAAAAAAAAAGCTTTTTCAGAGAAGTTAGTTAACAGGAAAGAGACCACGAGGAAGACACATTCAGTGTGGGAGTGCATAGAGAAGAGGGGACAAAAACCAGAAGATGTACTTAAAAAAGGAGAAGAGTGGTAGAGAGACAGGCAGCAATGGAGGTCCATGATTCACAACCTGACCCGGAAGCAAAAAACGGGAAATTGAACTTAATACAGTCTGGTAGCAAGAGTGTTAAGATGGGTGGTATACGTCTTTCATACTCCCCTTATTTCCAAGATATTAGTTTTGCATTAAGATCAAGCCACTGATTTAAGTCTACTTGCTTGTTATATTTTCACTCAACTGAATTCCATTTTGCCATTGTATGCCTGTTAGCATATGATCAATATAAACTTCAACAATTAATT
This sequence comes from Anabrus simplex, assembly GCF_040414725.1. Classification (NCBI taxonomy): domain Eukaryota; kingdom Metazoa; phylum Arthropoda; class Insecta; order Orthoptera; family Tettigoniidae; genus Anabrus; species Anabrus simplex. Next base: position 1,686,121,935 of record NC_090265.1, on the reverse strand, counting down.
CTCACATAAAAAACTTACCCCTCCACCTGCTTTAAGCCATGAAGCCAACCACCAAGAACTAAAAGTTGTGCTTCCAACATTGAGTAAGAAGGTCAAAATGACTATCATAGCTATGAAAAAGCCTCCAGCAGCAGAGATGTAGTTCTGATAAGTTTGGTGAGTAATATTTCCTTTAACAATAGTTTCTGGTGCTACTAGCTGCTCTGCACCTGCAAAACAATCACACATATTTTACAACAGCATTTTTTTTTTAAACATAAGATAGGTTTGTTTATACTGGAAACTTATTTTTTTTTAAATGGAGGCTCCATCCAAGTGCTAACAAAGCAGAGGAGTTTTGCTTTCATTTGAACAAACAATTGGTGAACATGAAACACAATGTAAGTTTATGCATCACATTTCTTCAGCGTAATTGTAACCCAAAGGAATCTCGAAGTGACAAAGGACCGAACATATCTTCAACCAGCACCTTCTGAACTCAGTTCAGAAACTGAGAACTTGTAATACATCCTCAATCAGGTGTCTGGAACCAGCTGGGGATGTCCAACAAACTCCTTAAGATTTTCAACCTTAGGTTTGGTTTTATTCAAGTGCAGTGTTCTGTGCATCAGTGTGGATAAACAGTCATCACACAAATACTAGAAAGGAACAAGCAAATGTCAATGTCATCACACAAGGTATACAAATACTCACCTGAATACCACCATGGGCATAATATCTAGCACAATAAATCCTACACCACAGGAATAATACTTCTTGTTTTGTGCAAATCTACTGCCATCATCAGGGCTTTTCATAAAATCTCTGAGAATTCTGAGCTTTCCGTGCATATGGATTACAGGCTGAAGTCAGACCACCTACCTCTGCATGATGCTGCCAACAAGGTTTTAACCCCTTCAAAGATTTAAAGGACTGGTTAGAAGCAGCAACAGAGGCTCAGACACCAAACTTGCAAATGTATTCCAGCTACTATGCAGGACCTGGACTGTGTTAAATAGAATTAGAACAGGCCATCATTGGTGCAGAGACATGCAGTACAAATGGACCAAGTTACCGACTGTGGAGCTCCACATCAGACCATACATCACATAGTCTTCACATTGTCAGCGAATGTGCTATCTGGCCAAATTAAGGTAGACAAGAGGAATTCCTTATGGCAACTTCAGACGCAGTGCAGTGGATTGAGAACCTTGACATCCAGTTTCAGTGAACCATCACCCTTGTTCAATGGCCATTTTTACAGTATACACTGTATTTCAAGAAGATTATTTCCTGAGACATACTTATATTAGCTAATTAATATTAAAAATTTAACAGGCACAAAATATTCTCTGCAACTAGCTTTTACCTGTGTGCTCCATTTTGTCCTCTCTTTTGGTATGCAAGTTCACACTACTCCCCTCGCTAAAATCAACAGGACTTAACTGGACTGGACCATTTTCATGTTCGTCACTGAAACAGCCCAATATTCAATACAGAAATAACTTCACAAAGTGAAATTTTCTGACACAGCAAAAGCCCAGAAGCGTAATATCATACTCAATTCTATTCTATTCTTAACAATACTTAACGTGAAAGATAGTTGAAAACTGCAATCAGACTGGAAAACTTTATCTGTGTGGTGTTCTATGAATGGTTTAAACATAAATGTAAATACTGTATATTAGGAAAAGTAGATCATGGAACTGCCTAGAGAACATGTACGAATTAAATAAGAATGTGATTCCACAATGCTCAAATATTAACCTTTTAGGAATCATTGTTTCTAGGGATTTGAAATGAAACCTGCAGACGGCGGAAGCAAGGCATAAAGCAGTGAAAATTATGGAACTACAGTGAAACCTTGTTAGTGCATTCCTTATTAATGCATTTTCCCACTTAGCATGTCGTAAATTCGAAGTCCCAATTCTCATCGTATTAAATCTGTATAAAATACCTCACCCATCACATCATGAATTTTCACTATTACCACTTAGTACGATCACATTTTTCCTATCCCTGAAAATTATATTTGTCATCCCCTGTGACAGAAACGTGATCTCCTACTCAGATAAGATCCGTCGCCACAGTTATGTGATTACGGAAAAAGTGAGCCTATTTGTGCTTGTATTTCGTATTCCATTCCGAAATAATATTTTATAACCCACTGCTCCGAAATAAAAGGCTTCTACTAACATTTGTTTTAGGAAGAGTGTGAACTGCAATAATACTTGGATATTATTATTGGCCCCCATGCATATGTTTTCATATTTGTTGTTTGGTGTTTTTCACACCATTCAGTCCACTTGTTATTTTATAAGCCCCAGCAGAAAAGGTTTTCATATTTGTTCTCTTGTGTTTTTTACACCTTTTAATACTTTCCTCTCATGTTCAGGAATGGTAGATATAGTTTTCATTGTACCCGCGGATATACAATGTAAAATGCCTTCATGTCCAAAAAAAGTATCTAGTGTTTCCATATCCCTTAACACGCTCATTTTTGTTGTCACCTGCAGAAATGTCGTAAAGAGGTTTTACTGTACTTAATAATATTTTATTAACGGTAAAAATGAAATGGTGTATGGCTTTTAGTGCCAGGAGTGTCCGAGGACATGTTCGGCTCGCCAGGTGCAGGTCTTTTGACTCCCGTAGGCAACTTGCGCGTCGTGATGGGGATGAAATGATGAAGAAAACATATACACCCAGCACCCGTGCCAGAGAAAATGAAATGGCGTATGACTTTTAATGCCGGGAGTGTCTGAGGACATGTTCGGCTTGCCAGGTGCAGGTCTTTTGATTTGACTCCCGTAGGCGACCTGCGCGTCATGATGAGGATGAAATGATGATGAAGACGACACATACGCTCAGCCCCCGTGCCAGCGGAATTAACCAATGGTGGTTAAAATTCCCGACCCTGCCAGGAATCGAACCCGGGACCCCTGTGAACAAAGGCCAGCACGCTAACCATTTAGCCATGGAGCCGGACTTTATTAACCGTAATACCATTTTACACAACAGAGAAAAAACAAAACACACTAAAAAGAAAGTTCATTGGAGTACAAGTAGAAAAATATGTACAGATATATACCAGGTTATATTAAAAGTAAGCACAGGAAAGTAATAGTCAATTTTTGAGATTATGTAAGTGATTTCTTAATTCTGACAATGAGCAGTTAAATATATCAATGTCCAAATTGTTTAGAGATCTTGACATTGAATGCATAGTTAGTTCTATACCAATTTGTAGACAATGTACCTCGTACGTCCGTCTAGTACATGTATGTTAATTTTTTCAAGGAATTGTGGACAACTGACCACGGAAATTAACAGGAATCTAAAAGGCTTCAAATCAAGGGTCCTACAAATAGCCTATCTCAGAATGGTGAGACCCATATTAATCTATAGTTTTCCTGCCTGGAATCCTACCAAAGTCGTAAATTTCAATGAGCTTCAGATAATAGAGCACCGTACAAAGAGGTTAATAACTTACCGCTACCATCTTCATTTGATTAACCTCCCCTCAATAGAAACTATTGCCAAAAGAACTGACTTGATCTTCCTTTGAAAATCCCTTGTTGGCTCCATTAACCTTGACCTTTTTTTTTTATCACCTTTCCTTATCCTTTCACTCTGTCCACAGAGGCGTTAATCCTGTCCCTTCATTTGCCCATACTGCCTCCTACCAATCTAGTTACTATGGCCATTCCTCTAAACCCTGGAATGGGCTACCGCCTAAAAACAGCCTTGCCTCTAACACAGTATATGAAACATGTAAAAAAAAGAAGTGGTACATCTCTGTGTGTACATGAATGGGAGTGTAAGTGTTATCGAGCGAATGAATTACTGTAAACAAACAAACAAACAAACAAACAAACAAACAAACAAATAAACAAACAAACAAACAAACAAACAAACAAACAAACAAACAAACAAATAAATAAATAAATAAATAAATAAATAAATAAATAAATAAATAAATAAATAAATAAATAAATAAATAAATAAATAAATAAATAAATAATACATCTACAGTTTACCACTAACATTTTTATGTCATCCTTCCTTGATTTCCAGCTTCCTGTACTCTGAATGTAAAAAAAAAACCTACGAAAGCGGATCAAATATAAATGGGAATTTGAATGTACCGCTGCTGTTAGTAATAATTCTGAGCCATGGCTTTGCCAGGATGTTGGTGGGGGTGTCTGGAGAAGGGGTTTGTGCACGCAAACGACAGTGGAGAGCTGGGCTGCTTCAGTACGCCATGAGTGAGCAAGAGGTGCAAACGTCTGTTGCGCAATGCATCATTATCAAATTTCTCGCATAAGATGGCACCAAACCTTCCGAAATTTTGAGACGTCTCTGAGCACAGTTTAGGGAAGAAACACTTTCACAGACTCGAGTGTATGAGTGTGCTAAAAAATTTGTGGCAGGAAGAGAAGCTGTGGAAAATGATCCTCTTGAAAGGATACCACGGATAAGCATCACTGCAGAAAATATTGTTGCCATTCATGGCATTACTGGTGAAGATCGGCAAATAAAAATTTTGCAAATTGTTTTAGCAGCAGGAATAAGTTACAGAAGTGTTCAAACCATCGTCCAAGATGAACTCCATTTCAGAAAATTGTCTGCCAGGTGGGTTCCTCATCTCCTCGTCCAGGAACAAAAAAACTATACGCCAGGAAGTTTGTCAGAGACTCCTGCATCGCTAGGAGGAGGAAGGAGAGGATTTCTTGCGTCGTATTGTGACTTATGATGAAACTTGGGTGCATCGTTACACCGCAGAGTCAAAACAAGCAAAGCATGGAGTGGCGGCGAAGAGACGAAGCAGGTCTGGTCAAGGCCAAAATACGCACATCTGCTGGAAAAGTGGTTGCAACCGTTTTCTGGGACTTTGCAGGCGTTTTGTTGGTGGATTTTCTTCACAAACAATGGACAATTAATGCAGCCTATTACTGTCACTTTTGGATGAAGAAACAGCTGTGTATCGCAACAAGTGACGCCGGCAACCGATCCGGAACATCATTTTTCTCCATGACAATGCAAGGCTGCATACCGCCGCTTTAACGTGGGAAAAACTGGAGGAAATTCACTGGACACCTCTGGAACACCCTCTGTACAGTCCAGATTTATTGCCTGCGACTCCCATTTGTTTGGACCACTCAAACAAGACCTAGGAGGACAGCGGTTTGATGATGATGCAAGTGTAGAAGAGAGTGTACGCAACTGGCTCCACACACATCCCTCTTCTTTCTATCAGGACGGCATAAAAAACTTACCAACCCGATGGAGAAAATCTGTATCGAAGGCAGAACACTATGTAGAAAAGTGATCTCTATATGTGTAATTTTTTGTGTTGATGCAATAAATTTTAAAAAATAATTCCCATTTATATTTGATCCACTCTCGTATGTACCACTGAAATTCAAGTGAAGCCCATCTGAACATAGATCCCTATCAACTACCCATCCATTAGGATCTACAAATCTCTCCCTTTCACTTTCCCACATACCCACTCCAGTCTCATTTAAGTTTCCAATCATTTCCAGTATTATGAAGTGTTTAGATAGTGCAGCTGGGAAGAATGGAGAAGATAAAATGAAAGTAATGCTGCTTGCAGACAACCTGATGATGTGTGGTGACAGTGAGAAAGAAGTACCCAAGCTACTGGTTGCATGAGAAGAAATACTGTAGTCTATGCATGGAATGAAGTTTTTGGTAAAGAAGAGTGAAGTAATCATCAGAATAAAAATTGGAATAGGCCAAATTTGGAAACAATATGTGCAGGAGAGAAACTACAGAAAGTAGACTTAATGCATTAGATACATAGGTAATGAAGGAAAGAGATAAAAGTAGGATACAGGCCTGTGAGATGAAGTTCCTAAGGAGAGGACTGGAGTGACAAGAATGAATAGGGGAATTAAAGAGTGAGAGAGAGGCAGTGAAAGGGGAACCCAAAACAGTTAGAAAAAAAGGTTATTACAATGGTAAAGGCACATGTGGAGAATGAATGAGGAAAGATTGCTGAGAAAGATGTTTGATATGTAAATGGAAGGAGAGAGACTTAGAGGAAGGCCAAAAGACATGGCTGCAAGGTGCTAAGGAGGGTATAGAAGCCAGAGGACTCGAATGGAGGATGGCAGAAGAGAACAGAGTGTGGGAAGACAGAAGAGAGTGGAGAGGCTCAATATTCCAACAGACATGGCTGAAGGCTGGAAAGTGTTCAAGCTGATGATCAGGATGGAAGTAGCTAGTACCAACTTACCTGGTATCATCATTTTGATTCTTGTCAACTTGGCAAGTTTTTATCATTATCGCATACTCATCATTCTTGGCCATTAACTCTTCATGTGAACCATGTTCAATGATGCGTCCATCTTTCAGCATATACACCGCATAACACTTACTTAAATACTGTAAAGAAAAACCATAGTGTAATGAGGTGCTTAACAAACAACAAGTGCATAGAAATCTATAAAATGACAATCCTCTTTACACAATCTTTGTCTATTAAGACAGAAATCACGCTTTCACAGTAAACTAAGTTTTCAGTCTGTCAAACACAAAATATCAGTTTACAAAATACTAGCACACACCTTAAAAAAAAAAAAAGTTTCTTCTTCTCCTTCTTTTATGACAGCAAAGGATCACTTTATTCAGTCCATCGTTCATGTCTCTTTGAAGGGATTGTTTGGGCTTTGTGGTCCTCCCAGTACTACTTCACTTTATTAATAATAGAATATGTTTCAATCTCTAAGAACATTTTCAGATTCTGCAAAATCACCTGCATGTGTGCAGTATATATGTACAAGAGAGTCTACATAGTGTAAACTTATGAATGGGTGATGATATGAATTAAGTGAGATATTCATCTGAATGTTAAAGTTCGGTGTCCTTAATAACTGTGACATTGTTTTGAGAACCTATCTTAGTGCAGTCTGGTCACTATATGTCTGCTCCCCACTGTAGTTCCGTTTGTACCGAGTCAGTGGCAGCTTGTTAAGTTTATGATGGGAGTTCATGTCATCATCACTTTCATTTCCCCTTATCCAGCTCTTGCCAGGTCAGCGTGTTGATGGCACTTCTCCACCACTCCCTCTCTTTCCCCCACTCCTCTTCAGTAATTGTATTCCAGTCCAGTCTTCTTTTTTTTATACAGTTCTTGACAGAGTCCATCCATCTTGCTCTGGGCCTCCTGCTTGTCCTCTTTCCTTCTATCTTAGCTTCCAACACTTGTTTTAGTATCTTTCTTTCCTGCATGCTCATAACATATCCAAACCATCTCAATTTATTCTTCTCCATCGTACCACTCAGGTTTTCTACTCCCCACTCTTTTCTGACCTCAACATTTCTTACTCTGTCTCTCCTTGTCTTCCCTACCAAACTCCTCCAGAATTACTCTCATTTCTTGGTGTTAAAGTCCAATCTCTGATACATATGTTAATATAGGGGTATAGTATGTCATATACATTACCTCTTCACATTTCATAGAAACTTTTCTGTTCCACACCAAGTTCCATACATTCAGTTAGAACTTTTTTTTAAAAAATGTTGCACCAACACAGATAGGTCTTATGGTGATGATGGGACAGGAAAGGCCTAGGAGTAGGAAGGAAGCGGTCATGGCCTTAATTAAGGCACAGCCCCAGCATTTGCCTGGCAAGAAAATGGGAAACCATGGAAAACCATCTTCAGGGCTGCCGACAGTGTGGTTTGAACCCACTATCTCCCGGATGCAAGCTCACAGCCATGCGCCCCTAACCATACGGCCAACTCACCTGGTGACAGAACGTACTTCCTGCTTGTACCCTTCTGCTGATCTCCTTGTCCAACCTTGGATCTTGCATTATTTCACTTCCCAAATATTTGAAATATTCAACAACCTCAAGGGTTTGTCCCCTGGTACTAACGACTCCTTTTCCTTCTCTTTCTCCTCCTGTCATCACCGCTGTTTTGCTCTTCTTCACACTGATTTTCATACCACATTTCTCAATATTGTCATTTAAAGCCTCTAGTTGAATTTATATATATTTGGAATTGTGCACAAATGTGCAAGTACAATTTATGAAATTCAGTCTTTACTGTAATCGACTACTGATCTGACTCTCTTGTTGCAAACAGTTATATGATACTTGTCACAGTGTTTTCCACATAATACACACACGCACTCAATATCTCGCTCGAGAAATTAGTACACAATTTGTGATGAAAGCCGTGAATTGGGAGTCTTGTTAAAACAGATCTTAATGGCTGGTTTTCGTTTGTCCATCTCCTGTCAATCATTGCGTCAGTAGCATAGAAATCTTGAGATATTTCTGCATGTTTTTGTTTTCTTCTCTCAATCACTTTAGTTGCAAGATTAGTTGCAGGTAGTGGTAGATTCAGCCGTAAATCTTCTAAATAGAATGGTTCTCTTGCCAGTTCATAAACTAGACAAGAATATGCTGTTCTTGTGACTCCCAACACTCTTTTCAGGTAATTATTATTATTATTATTATTATTATTATTATTATTATTATTATTATTATTATTATTATTAATTGTCAATACCTTCCTATCACCTTTCTTAAATTCTGATATTATTACATCCTTACACCAATCATCAGGTATTTGCTTTTGCCTCCATGTACACCTTAGCAGCCTATATAACCAATGTACTGTAGATTTATCAATTCCACACATACCTCATCTATCCCTACTGCTTTTCCTGTTTTCATTTGCTTAACAGCCTTTCCACCTCTGCCATTGCAATATCACACTCCATTTCTTGATCATCCTCATTTACCACCACACTCCCTTCTGCATCATTTAAGCCCGCCTGGTAGCCATGACCGTTAAAGCGAACGGTCTGACACTGAGGTTAGCCAGTTTGAGTCCCGGTGGTCGAAAAAAAAATTCACCATTAGAATGATACACACTCTTAGAATGAATGTTGGCCGGTAGGGTAGGGGAGGTGGTGGTATACAAATTCTAATCACTACATTAGAAGGCAGTTTGGGTTTAGGAAAGGTTATTCCACTGAAGCCCAACTTGTAGGATTCCAGCAAGATATAGCAGATATCCTGGATTCAGGAGGTCAGTTGGACTGTATTGCGATTGATTTATCTAAGGCATTTGATAGGGTAGATCATGGGAAACTACTGGCAAAAATGAGTGCAATTGGACTTGACAAAAGATTGACTGAATGGGTGGCTCTGTTTCTAGAAAACAGAACTCAGAGAATTAGAGTAGGTGAAGCTTTATCTGTCCCTGTAAAAATTAAGAGGGGAATTCCTCAAGGCAGTATTATTGGACCTTTATGTTTTCTTATATATATCAATGATATGCGTAAAGAAGTGGAATCAGATATAAGGCTTTTCACAGATGATGTTATTCTGTACAGAGTAATAAATAAGTTACAAGATTGTGAGCAACTGCAAAATGACCTTGATAATGTTGTGAGATGGACAGTAGGCAATGGTATGATGATAAATGGGGATAAAAGTCAGGTTGTGAGTTTCACAAATAGGAAAAGTCCTCTCAGTTTTAATTACTGCGTTGATGAGGTGAAAGTTCTTTTTGGGGATCATTGTAGGTATCTAGGTGTTAATATAAGGAAAGATCTTCATTGGGGTAATCACATAAATATGATTGTAAATAAAGGGTACAGATCTCTGCACATGGTTATGAGAGTATTTAGGGATTGTAGTAAGGATGTAAAGGAGAGAGCATATTTGTCTCTGGTGAGACCTCAACTTGAGTATGGTTCCAGTGTATGGGACCCTTACCAGGATTACTTGATTCAGGAACTGGAAAAAATCCAAAGAAAAGCAGCTCGATTTGTTCTGGGCGATTTCCGACAAAAGAGTAGCGTTACAAAAATGTTGCAAAGTTTGGGCTGGGAAGACTTGCTAGAAAGGAGACGAGCTGCTCAACTAAGTGGTATGTTGTAAGTGATAAAAATCATTGTTGTCCGTATTGAAGATACTGAATGTAGGATGTTAAATAGTTTATTTTGTCACCTATTCAGTACATATAAATTTTACATTTAGGAATTTATTCTTAATTCCGCTTGAGACATGTTTCGCCCTTCATTGAGGGCATCATCAGTCAAAATTATCTCCTCAAGGTAAAAATCAGGTACCTGATTAGTATTTAACATGCACAAATTAATATACATTACAATGGGAAAATTAAGTACGAGAAACTCTTGTACAATGGTGATGGTTAAACAATATAAGTTTAAAGAATAAGAAGTCGGCACCAATGCTTAAAATTATTGGGTAATTATAGCAGAGTTCAGCAGTGGTGCTCTGAAGAATAATTGATGCACTCATAGGAAATTATAAATTTTAAAATTATTTACAGTATAACAGTCGGGGGGAAGGGTATAGTGCTCGGCGTCAATGTTTTTAACAAAAATTACTGCCAGTGGTTGGCAACTATACAGTAAATTTACATTATCCAAATGAACAGTTGAGAATTTACAGTTTATATACATATTTACAAGAGAGCAGCTTGGTGAGCAAGGATATAAAAAAGTAAATTACCAAGTGCGTCCAGTTGCTTTAATCATTGGAAGATGGTTGTAGCACTGTCATATCAGAAATATGCAGAGTGGTTTAATCTTACTTAATAATCACAGGGGGCAGGGAAAATATTCCATAGCCAAATGAGGTTTTTTTTTTTTTTTTTTTTTTTTTTTTTTTTTGCTAGGGGCTTTACGTCGCACCGACACAGATAGGTCTTATGGCGACAATGGGATAGGAAAGGCCTAGGAGTTGGAAGGAAGCGGCCGTGGCCTTAAGGTACAGCCCCAGCATTTGCCTGGTGTGAAAATGGGAAAACACGGAAAACCATCTTCAGGGCTGCCGATAGTGGGATTCGAACCTACTATCTCCCGGATGCAAGCTCACAGCCGCGCACCTCTACGCGCACGGCCAACTCGCCTGGTCAAATGAGGTTCTATAGGCATCAAACAGAAGGTTGTCTGGTTGAAGCACCGGGTTCGGTACGGTGAACTTGTCAGCGTGGACGGAGACTCAATGGGAGTCATTGAGTAAACAGTGCATCTGAATGGCAACAATGATGCCTATAGAACCTCATTTGGCTATGGAATATTTTTCCTGTCCCCTGTGATTATTAACTAAGATTAAACCACTCTGCATATTTCTGATATGACAATGCTACAATCATCTTCCAACGATTAAAGCAACTGGACGCACTTGGTAATTTACTTTTTTATATCCTTGCTCACCAAGCTGCTCTCTTGTAAATATGTATATAAACTGTAAATTCTCAACTGTTCATTTGGATAATGTAAATTTACTGTATAGTTGCCAACCACTGGCAGTAATTTTTGTTAAAAACATTGACACCGAGCACTATACCCTTCCTCCCGACTGTTATACTGTAAATATTTTTAAAATTTATAATTTCCTATGAGTGCATCAATTATTCTTCAGAGCACCACTGCTGAACTCTGCTATAATTACCCAATAATTTTAAGCATTGGTGCCGACTTCTTATTCTTTAAACTTATATTGTTTAACCATCACCATTGTACAAGAGTTTCTCGTACTTAATTTTCCCATTGTAATGTATACTAATTTGTGCATGTTAAATACTAATCAGGTACCTGATTTTTACCTTGAGGAGATAATTTTGACTGATGATGCCCTCAATGAAGGGCGAAACATGTCTCAAGCGGAATTAAGAATAAATTCCTAAATGTAAAATTTATATGTACTGAATAGGTGACAAAATAAATCATTTAACATCCTACATTAAGTGGTATGTTCCGAGCTGTCAGTGGAGAGATGGCGTGGGAGGACATCAGTAGACGAATAAGTTTGGATGGTGTCTTTAAAAGTAGGAAAGATCACAATATGAAGATAAAGTTGGAATTCAAGAGGACAAATTGGGGCAAATATTCGTTTATAGGAAGGGGAGTTAGGGATTGGAATAACTTACCAAGGGAGATGTTCAATAAATTTCCAATTTCTTTGCAATCATTTAAGAAAAGGCTAGGAAAACAACAGATATGGAATCTGCCATCTGGGCGACTGCCCTAAATGCAGATCAGTAGTGATTGATTGATTGATTGATTGATTGTGTGACAAAAGCCTGGATTAAATGCTAAACCTCTCCGCAGTGCTCACATGGAGTGAGGGCATATGACGCTGTTGATAGCGATTCGTCCGTCGGATGGAGACGTTAAGCCTTAAGCAGACCTCTTGGTGCTATCAGACAGGAGTAGGCTACGTGCCGGCACTGGGTTTCAGCATCTCCCTAGTATCATATATCATGTCATTCATTTCCCCTCGTTAGCTACTCTGATAAGGTTGACGTCAGGAAGGGCATCCGGTCATAAAACCTCGCCACGACAGATTCATCTCACCTCACCTCATACCCGACCCTGCAGAGAAACGGGACAAGGGTTGGACAGACGAAACTCTATTCTGCATCATTTCTCACATTCAGGACTTTATCGAGATAGTCTTTCCATTTATTCTTTATCTCCTCTGGGTCTGTTATTACATTTCCACTTTCTTCCTTCACTTGTTTTGTATAGATTTTATCTTTTCTCTTATTTTTTATCAATCCATCCTTTTTTCACCATTTACAGTGAAACCTCATTAAGATGTTTCTGCAGAGTACAAAGAAAAAGAACGTATTAAGCGAGAAAACGTACTAATGAATATACAAATAAAAACTATCCAACAAGGATATGGAAACACTAGAAACGACTTTTTCAGACATGAGGGCATTTTATGTTGTTGTATCCGCGGGTACAGTGAAAACTATAGGCCTACCTACCATTTCTAAAGATGCGAAAAAAGTAATAAAAGGTGTGAAAAACTTGAGAAAACAAATATGAAAACCTTTTCTGCTGGGGATTATAAAATATCGGTACACTGAAAGATGTGAAAACACCAGACAACAAATATGAAAATATGTGCACAGGGGCCAACAAAAATATCGAAGAAGTATTGCAGATCAAACTCTTCCTAAAACAAATGTTAGTAGCAGCCTTTTATTTCGGAGCAGTGGGTTATTAAACATTATTTTCTGGTCACATTCTTAGACGATAAATTAGAGGTTACACTCGACCTTGTGCAACTGCGAGGAATGACTTTGGCCGCCATTTTGAATCGAACAAATCTTCGATCAACTTGAGTGATCGAGTTGAAACTCGAAGGTACCAGTTTCAAGAGTAGCAACCTCTGCGCGCTTATGCCAGTCCACTTTCTGACAGATTTTAATTTTGTCTTCATTATTAAGAAATTTTACAACATTTTCCGTGTCCGTAACTAGACTATCACAAGACAAATATGCACCACGCTAGTCCATTTCACACTATTACGTTCCTAATCCAGATAGAGGTTACCGTATCACGTGACAAATATTCGCTACATTTCATTGTAAGTTACCACACAACACAAAATACATTTCAACCTTCTGAATGGAATGCAAAATACAAGCACAAACAGGCTTACTCTGCTATTCAGCAATGTCGCTGCTAACCGGCAAGCAAAACTGAACATTCCTGAGGCTAACGGCTTGCTTCCTGGAAGTGCAACTTATCCTTTGAAGTTCAGCAAGGCTTTTTCCTGTAATTGCACAACCTTGGCGACGGTTACTACCCGAGTTGAAAATCGCGTTTCTTTCCGAAGGGTTGAAAAATACAGTATCATTTTCAGGTCTAGGAAAAATGTGATCATACTAAGTGGTAATACCGAAAATTCGTGACGATATAAGTGAAGTATTTTTTAACACATTGGAGATGGCCATATTTGAATTTGCTATTATCCAGAAATCGCAGGATTTTTAATGGTTTGTGAAAATTTTTCAATGCTAGGGTAAGCCATGATTATAACAACTTTTGGAATGCATAGAAAGATCACACTTTCTTCTACACAAAAATGAGTTTTAATTATGATAATAGTGCAGCAATTTTAAAACACAAATTTATGAAAATAATATGTTTTACAAACGAAAAAAATCTGTCGCAGCTATGGATGCCAGTTCGGTTAATATTTCGAAATTTGACTTTGTGGGCACATCTACTGAAACACACTAATGCAGATTCTAACCTAATTAGTCAATTGGCACCGGTATCCTTGTTTACAACAAGGAATTTGCATTCCCCACTGTTCTTTGTTTGACGACGGGGTTGCATCGAGTTGCTGCAGGTACATGGGAAACACCCACATTTTAAGTTAGCGGTATAAAATAGTATTACAGAACCCACTTCAAGGAAGCAATGTAAAACTACGTTACACTTCACACCAATTTGAAATGAGCTCATTTTCTACATTTACTAGCCTGAAGTGCCAGAATCATGTTTACTTAGTGTATAATTGTTATCCTCATCCTCATGTTTAGAAATCGTGTCTTCCATAAGAACATCCATTATAGTTTCATTGTCGAAATTTCGTACACTTGAATTAGACATGCTAAATATTCACAAGAATTACACAAACCAGCCTGCCTCTCGTACATACATTCTTCTGTCCGCATGTACCGTACGTACTTTCCCCCCATTTCACAGCAGAGAGTCAACGATGACGCAGCTTTAGGTTATGTAGGAACGTAGCTGTGTTATCAATGCCTTGAAAGAAGAGCTCTCAACTTATGCTCATAACTAGTATATTTTATGCTTATAGAAGCATTCAACAGTATCCTAGAGAAGTCACAGCTCTCTGAAACGGCAAATACATATTTTTAGCTACAGTGAAATCGTGCCCGTAGATTCTCCGAGCTCCGTCAGCAGCAATGAATTAGCGCGCCCGTAGTTTCTACAAGCGGCGTCTCCAATGTGTTAATATAGATTTAATACGGTAAGAATCGGGACTTTAAATTCTCGACGTGTTAATGAGGAATGCACTAATGAGGTTTCACTGTATATTCTTTTCCAACTCTTGTGTGAATCTCTCCAAACATATTTTCTTTTAGACATGATATAGGCTTATGCCATGTCAAGAAAATAAGGTGAAATTATTTACGTTTCGCAGAGAACTGTGCTTTGCATCATCAGAAGAAAATATCGACTGTCCACGAGAAAGGCTTCTTAAACAATGAGCTTTGAATTTAGACATTATAGTAGAAGTGGAAATGGTATGTTCATTCGTCATCAGATGTTTTCCCGGACGCGGTACAGCGCTAGCGTTCGAAGCAGAAGCTGACGGAACCATCAGAATCGGTCTAAGAGGGTCACATAACATGTGTACGTAACATATGACATTGACAGGTGTATGACATTGACACAAGGTGGTGGTGGTGGTGATTTTTGTTTTAAGAGGAAGTACAATGAGGTAATCATCCTCTCTGAACAAATTAGTGGAAAAGAAATTTAAAATATAAAACAAAATTATTTATTCAACAAAGGAATTTGGAAACACAGTACAAAATAAAACAAAAACAATTATAGAATTAGGCCGAAAAAATTACTAACAAATCAAAAGGAAACTTGCGTTCCCTGAGTAACAGTACACTTGTAATTTATATACCCTTGATACGTCCACTGTCGCACATAAAGCGGATGCCGAGATCAGCAGTAGTCGCGTCAACGGCTAGTACAACATAAAGATAATTGAGAAGTCTCCACCTTATCAATACATTAATTTATTTACTTTAAAGTAGTAAATTCAGTCAGTACCGGTTTCGATCCCTATGGGATCATCCTCAGCTGACACACAAAAAAATAGTTACAAAAACATCACATATGAAAGATTACACCTTGTAAAACTGGTCCAATTAAATCAGACGTTAAAAGTTGTTTGTTAAAATATTAGTGAGTATATCTTTGGTTAAAAGCACCTGCTGTGTGAGGCATATAACCCCACTATGTCTAGACTATTATACATTAAATGGATTTTACATTTGTTTACATTAGTGTTTAGGATATTACACTTAATATAATTGATCCATTTGATTCAAACGTTCGGAATTGCTTATTAAAATGATAAATATGTCTATCTTTGGCTTAAAAAGTACATTGTTGTTAAGGCATATCGTCACACTGTGCCTATATTATTGAACATGGAATGAAGTTTGCACTTATATATACTAGTAATTGTAAATTTGTTGTAATGTCTTGAAAATATTTGTTATTTGAGGCTTATCACTTCATTGTATCTGATCTATGAAATGTCAATAGGATTGTTTACACTTTTTGCATTGATATTTAGGATATTACACTATTGTATAACAAGTCCAATTGGTACAAACATGAAATGCTTATTGAAATGGAACTTTCTTGGCTAAAAAATGCTTGTTATATGATATGTGTTACCACATGCACTTATTTTATTGTGCATAAAATGAGGTTTACACTTGTTAACATTAGTACTATGAGATTGTTATCGTCTATAGTATATACGTGAAAAATTTTTTTGATCTGACATGGCAAGCCGGTTAAAAGTAGATAAAATAGTAAACTAATGGAATAAGTCCAGTTTCTTATTCATACTGTTTGTTTTTACCACTTTGAACTAGTAAATTGGTAAGTGTATGGCATATGTATGCTAAATTAAAGTTTATATTGTTTTTCCATTTATTACAATTTTCAGAAATTGCTGCTAGTGATAAAGTTATCTTGGTCTATAGATATTGTTGAGAAAAGTTGCGTGTGTCGTTGCTGAGTTAAATGGTGACTATTATGAGTTGAATTTCGTTAGAAGTGCCGTGCATCTTGATGAATTTTAAATTATGTAGTTGTTAGCCAATACACGTTTATTGTGATGATAGCGTGGAGGCTTCTTGTATGTTGTAGGGTATATGTATCTGCAAGTAGAAATAATCGGTATAAGAGATGGTGTATTGTGGACTGTGAAAAGTGAGTTGTATGTTATATTACTTACGTTGAGGGTTGACGCTGTGTGCTCTGCGCGGCTGCCTGTCGAGATCTGTTACGTGTTATCCTAGGACTGTAGTTTGCGGCGGCAGAGGGGAGGTTTGGAGGGATGGGTGGAGCGCTTGTGAGGGGAGCGGGGTTGGAGGGGAGATCTTTGAGCGGTTCATTTGTATGTGTGGGTTGTTGTTTGTTAATTCTTTTTAAATAATAATTTGTTAGGAGGGGAATGACTGCATCGAAAAGAATATTGTTTTTATCTGTGGTTTCATTTAAGTCGAAATTTGGGTTGATGTACTGGTCTAGGCTTATGTAGAATTCTTCTAGTATACTGAGCAAGGGGCTCTTCGGATTGATATTGAGGATTTGCATGTCATTATTGATATTTGTGAATCTGTGTTTTTGGTCATTGATATGTTGTCCCATGGCTAAAAAGTGTCTATGCTTGATTGCATTTATATGTTTGTTGTATCGTATTTGAAAGTTTCTTCCGGTATGCCCTATATAGCTGGCTCTGCAGTCATTGCATTTCAGGCGGTAGACACCCGAGTGGATGTATTTATTGATATTATTGACTGATTTGGAATTGTATAGTATGTTAGTATTGCTACGTGTGGTTTTGTAGGCTATTTTCAAGCCTTGTTTTTTTAAAATGTTAGTTATGGAGTGTATGTGGTTATTATTGTAGGTAAATAGTGCATAGTCTTTTTTATCTTTTACGGTTCTGGTTAACTTGGTTTTTGATTGGTTTTTTATTTTACCGTATCTTTTACAGTTCTGGTTAACTTGGTTTTTGACTGGTTTTTTATTTTGTTGATAATTTGGTTTATCATTTCTTTTTTGTATCCGTTCTGTTTGGTTATTTCATGAATTAGGTTCAATTCTTTGTTTAAGTCTTTTTTCATGAGTGGAATGTTGTATGCTCTGTATATCATGCTATAGTATGCGGCTTTCTTGTGGGTGTGTGGGTGGGTGGAATCTATTTTTATTGTGTTAGATGTGTGGGTAGGTTTCCTGTATATTTTGTATGTTAAATGGTTGTTGTGTCTAGTTATGGATATATCTAGGTAGATTATTGTGTTGTTATTTTCAGTTTCCATAGTGAATTTTATGTGAGGGTCTATTTTATTTAGTTGTTCTAGGATTTTACTTTCATTGGTATGCCTATTATCTATTATAACACATACGTCGTCAACAAATCTACACCAAAAGGGAATGTTGTCTAGTTTTTGGATTTCTTGATGTTCTAGGTAGTCTATGTATATTTCAGCCAGTATACCTGATGTTGGTGATCCCATGGGTAATCCTTTTTGGTGGTATATAGTATCATGGAATTTAAAGTAATTATTGTTAATAGCAAAATGTAATAATTTCATGAATTCATCTATTTCTAACTTGCTTAGCTTACTATGGTTTTTGAGATTGGATTCATTGATTGTTATGGTTTTTTGTGTAGGTATGTTGGGATACAAATTTGTTATGTCATATGATGCTAATTTATGGTGTTGTTCTATTTTTATGTTTTTGGTAATGTTGCAAAATTCTATTGAGTTTTTTTATGGTTTTCTTTGTATGGAAGACATAATGTTTTTTAAAGAAATTTTTGGATGAATTGTGATAGTTTATAGGTACGGCTTGGTCTATAGTTTATTATAGGTCTCATGGGAATATTATCTTTGTGGATTTTTGGGTATGCTTTAGCAGTAGGTAGTCCTGGGTTCATTGTAATCAATTTTGTGGTTTCTTGTTCATTTAAAAGGAAGTGAGTGTTTTTCAGTAAAATTTTTAAGTTTTTTGAATACTATTGGTGGGATCTTTGGTCTTGATTTGGAAAGTTTCATCTTGGAAGCAAGTTTTAGTTTTAGCTATGTATTCATCTTTATCCATGATAACTGTTGTGTTTCCCTTGTCTGCCTTAGTTACTAGTAAGTTATTTTGTTGGATTTTGTTTTTGAGTTTTTCAAGTTGTGTGTGGTATCTTGTTGGTCTCTTGGTTGATTCTATTAATATATTGTGGTAATATTTTTTTGATTTCATATCTAATTTCATTTTGTTGTTCTTGAGGTATTTTGTTTATGGCATTTTCGGTTTCAGCGATGATAGTAGTGATGTTTTCAAATACTGAGTCATTTTTCCAATTGTGTTTGGGTCCCTTACTCAGTTTAGTAGATTCTGTTTCATCAAACACTGTATTAGTTAGATTTTTTACTGATGGATGGAATATATGTTGGTTATTTTCAGTAGGTGTAGTCAAGTGCTGTCTATTGTGGGTGTAATTGCGTGTATGCTGATCTTGTGATTGTTTTAATGCATTAAGTTTTTTGTTTAAAGTATTTTGCTTTTGCATGGCTATATTTGCTATTTTTTCATTGGTTATTTGTTGAAAATTGCTAAAATATAAGTATGGTAAGTCATGTGAGGCTTTCAGGTGTGTTTCATACATTTGTATGTTAAGATATTGTTTCTTCTTGTACATGAATTTAATCTCCTCTTTAAGCCAAATTCGGTTTGTCTTTTATTGTATGTTTCGGGTTTGGTTGGTGTTCCTATGTTTGTTATTGTATTTCTTAAGAAATTTTGGAGTTAAATCATTTTGCAGACATTGTTTTAGGAAAGTGATGTTTTTGACTATGATCAACGGCTAGTATTAGTTTGAATGTTTCCTGCAGGCCAAGGCTCCGTCTTAGGCCAGAGAGATCGGCGCACTCTGTGAGGATGTCTTTAGGAGATAAGAGTGCGTGGATCGTAAATGACCTATCCTCAGCCTGCACAATACTATGGTGTCCCACCGTGAAGGTCAGAAAGAGGACCGCCACATGGTAGTTGTCTTCTTAATTGCTCTTAGCTTGTTGGGAGTTCTGATAGCTAGCCACTCCAATTCCCAGGATGACAAGATGGTTCGACGTAACTGAGAACAAATATCCTTAGCAGGTACATTGACTGGTCTTGGAGGTAAAAGTACAGCTTCCTTGGCAGCTTCATCCGCAAGTTCGTTTCCCGCAATCCCAACGTGGCTTGGAAGCCACGCGAAAGTGATTCTGGTGCCAGCATCCCTTAACCTGGCTAGAAGGTCATGTATCTGCTGTACCAGTGGGTGTTGCGAGAAACAGGTTTCAATAGACTCCCGAGAGCTTAACAAATCGGTACACATAAGAAAGTGGCTTCTTTCGTCACGCAGTGCAAACTGCAGAGCCTCTAAGATGGCGTAAAGCTCTGCAGTATACACGCTACATACTTTAGGAAGCAAGATCTTCATGCTAATGTCATCAATGACGAAAGAACAACCAACATTATCTCCGATTTTAGAACCATCTGTGAAGATACAGTATGTCTCGCAGCCGGATATTGGTGAACGAATTCCTAGAAATATCTCTGATAAACGGAGGAATCCGTGTTCACCTTGGGTCCGCGGAGCAGATCTAGACGTATATCCGGTCGCAGAAGACAACCACCGATTTCAATATTCAAGTCATGACAAAAGCTATCAATCCGAAACTCAACCGGCCGTGTGGCATTCGGCTGGTCTTGGCACCGCTGGTGGTATTGGGTACGATAGATGCATTGATAGCTTGGATGTAGCGGCATTTCACAAATTTTGGCAGCGTACGTGAGGAGTAACTGCTGCCTCCTTATCCGTAAAGGTGGAACTCCTGCTTCAGCGAGTAGGCTGGGAATAGGGCTAGTACGGAAAGCTCCCGTTGCCAGCCTTACTCTACTATGGTGAATACTGTCTAAAAGGCTAAGCGTAGATTTTGATGCTGAGCCATAAGCCGCACTTCCATAGTCAATTCGGGAGAGGACCGTCGCCGTGTAAAATCATAGCAGTACCGCACGGTCAGCCCCCCACGAAGTGCTGCTGAGAAACTTAAGCACGTTAAGTCTCTTCATGCAGGCAACCTTCAACTGATGGATGTGGGGCTGCCACGTAAGTCTCTTACCAAAATGAAGACCCAGGAATCTGCAGATGTCAACCACTGGTAAGACACTGTTTCACAAGCGGAGTTCTGGTTCGGGATGCACAGGCTGATGTCGACAGAAGTGTACAACTGAGGTTTTCGCTGCTGAAAATCGAAAGCAGTGTTGCAGGACCCATCTGTCGACTCGGTTAATAGCTTGCTGTAGCTGTCTCTCAGGAAACACCACCCTTCCAGAGCTGTAATGTAGAGCTAAGTTGTCTATATACAGCGATGGAACGACTGCAGGCCCAGCAGCGGCAACTATGCCGTTGATGGCGATTGCAAACAGCGTGACACTCAGTACAGATCCCTGAGGTACTCCATTTTCCTGAACGTAATATTGAGAAAATCCCTGTGAAAAATAACTCCCTTGCAGGAGTTAAGGGTTTGGTGCTTCTCGATTTTCACCTCTACCTTTCCAAATAACTTGGCTTTAAGTAGCCATCTGGACTGGTCAGCCGTAGATGTCTTGATAAGTACATATCTCGGAACTTGTGCATCTCGTCGACTTCACCAGCAACAATTTCTTCAATTGAATTGCTTATCATAAAAGGACATTCGTCAAGGAAACTTCTACCATCGACCCTGTAAGCAACCAGGAATCGAGGAAGACGTTTGTCACTTATATAGTCTACAGGAACTGGAGTATACCGCTTACGTTTTTTACCATTTTTTGACGCTCTATTTAGAAGGGTGCCACCCTTTGATAAAGAAGGAAGAGAAAGACTCGCCATGACCCAAAACTTGTGATTGGGTGATGATAAAACCTCCGTCCTAACCTAATCTACCCGAGGCAGAGAGGGTGGCCAGACAGGAAGAGGAATGAAATTTAAGAAGGTGAGAATAGAAGGGTAGAAATAGTGATGAAGAATAAAGAGCACAGACACCTCTCAAGCAACTCGGGGGACACCTTGTTAGTCTGGCCCTACACTGAGGCCAATCCAGCATGGGTAACCCTAAGCTGGCAGAGCCCTCGGGATCAAAAAGCACACAAGCCCCCACACCGATATCAAGGTCATAGTGTCCCTAGAGGGGGCATTGACACAAGCATGGAATAAAACATCTGGTGATGAGCAACGTACGAATTTGGAAAACACCAGGACAAAATAATAGTGAAGGGACAGGGAAGGGAACTACCTAGCAAATCCCTAATGGCTGGCAACCAGGTATTACTTAATTGGTAGTCAGTGTCTCTGTTGAAATTGTTAGGATTTCTACGTATTTCCACAGCTTCCAGTACAATCCTGGACCTGTAGTGACTAGTGAGCATCTTGGAACATGACATCATGACCCGACGATAGAGCGTGCTCAGCTTTGTAAGATATTTCAGTAACTTTCAGATGTTCAGACATGATCGATTGTCTATGTGGCAATTTCTTAGTTTCAGATTATGATATTATTACTGAGCTGGCCACTGTATTATTCATGTTTAACTTTACGAGGGCGAGTGCTTTGATTTTTGACTAGCGCGGTCTTGTTTCTTTTCATGTGAGCGAGTGTTAGACGACATCTTTTTATATACGAGGGTTGGAGCATGGCAACTATTTTTATCTTGAAGCTACCAGTCCGGTTGGAAAATGTGACATATACAGACGAAAGGACAAGGTGTTAACTACATGTGTGGACAATGAATAGCACTGAAATATCGTAACACACACTAATTTATTATGGTAGTATACAGGACAATATGGCCATGCCAGTGCAAAAGAATGACAACACAGTACACAAAGTTGACATGACAAACCTTGGCCTAAAGACCCTCGAAGTAGTCCCCTGCTGCTGACACCATATGCTGCCAACAATGTGGGAGGCACTGAATACCATCTGTCTCAGCACATGCCGCACGATGTGTGAATCGGGTCACCTGTTGGCGCACAGCATTAGCAATGTCCTCTCGTGTTGCAAACTGCCTACCACGTAGTGGTTCCTTAATCTTTCAAATGAGATCAAAGTCACGGGGCGAAATGTCGAGAGAGTACGGTGGGTGCTCCATCCCCAATGTCACAATAGATGCCCTACACACTCTGCTTTATATGGTTTTGCATTCTTATGGCAACCATAAGCTATTTTGTATGTAAATATTAAAATTCCTTTTGTCCTCCATTTTTAGAACATTTCTATGAAAAGTCCTCCTTTTATTAAGTGTCTGTCCTCCATTTGAAAATTTAGAGTTGTCACCCTATCTGTGAATGGACTATCCGGGCACAGGAGGTCATTTCACGCAAGGTAATTGGAAGACTTTCAAGCAAACGAAAATAGTGAACAAGATGGATGGCATGGAAGATGACTATAACAGGGAGAGGAATGACGACAATGGTGAATCATCACAGGCAATTTCCAATGTAGTTGGTAATTATTTTTGTACTGGGTGGTACACCTCTACGCCGCACATTTGAATTTTCCGCCTTAAAGTACTCCTCTACAAGAGAAACAGTGAACTTAAAACTGAACCTACTCAAACTTTTCCTCTGAAGATGTCACTGTGTGAATTTCGACTCATTTTGTTTTCTATTTATCAAGAAGTTTGGACATTCTCTCATAGATGTCACTGCCTAAAAACTATGATCACGCACCCTGGTGCGAAGTGAAGGAACCTTCTTAAAGAAATTTTGTACTCATGAGTTTTTTTTTACTAAATTTCGTTCTTTCATTTGTGGGTTGGCAATATTAATCTTTCCTTTCCGCTGTTTTGAACTTCGCCAATCCAGAATTTCTGTAATTAATTTTTGACCAATCGTGTCTTTCTTGTCTCTCAGCCACTTGATTAACATCTAACCTAGTGTATGGATGAGTAGCAGGAGGCGGGAAGCGCCTCTCATCTGGCAGCAGGTCTTTTGCAAGGTAATGGCCTTTTAACATCTTTATTTCTTGCTAGCTCAGCAGTTTAACCCGCGGGAAAGGTCCGAAACCTTTACGATGTAACCTAATTTCCTAAATATGTAATTTTCTGCCGGCTTATGTAAAAACTTGATTAAATTTGTAACTGGAATTCGGGGATAGAGAGTGATTTATCCTTTCGAACTCCCCTTCATTTTGGTTTGAGGTGACTACGTTTTGGTAACTGAATTCTTCTCTTCCATAATGTTTAAATTTCCTCCTTATATGAGTCACCTCCATAGTTCGGGAAAAGCCCCTGTTTCATCAGCCTAGTGCCTCTTAGGTTTTAAGAATGTATGTGTAGGAGTGAAAAAATATTCGCCTCCATTCCTTTTGGTTTTTCGGGCCATTTACTTAACCTGTTCATTTTCTACTAAGGCCCAGTAGGTTGGGTACGAGGTACCCCCGTTTCATTTTTGTAAGTTGTGCCTTGTTGGCAAGCTATTGTAAAGTCTGCTATTACCTTGAAGAGGCTTGAAAAACTGAGATCGCGTCAGCTCTTTTCTTGTGTGGTAAAAGTGCCTCTGGGAGGCCTGATATTGTAATTTGGAGCAAGTGCTCCTTGAATGAAGGGGTTTTCTGCCCTTGAATGTATTGTGCTTGGTATATTCGAGCTAGGAGCTTGAGGGATTTGTAAAGCGAGGGGCGTAAGGCCCAGAATTGTTCTGAATCTTGTCTTTTCCTGGTCTTGTACCTGATTGTCGGCTATTTGTTGACTTCTTGTTATTTGTTAAATTTGGAAATTCTATGTGAAGATTGTTAAGTTTTGTCATTTTCGAAAATATAATCTTTAATGAAATTTTAATCCATATCTCGGCTTGTAGTTAGACCCATTCACCCCGGTACCTTCTTTCACCTCTGCTGTTCCACAGAAATCCCGGAACAATTTTAATTAATATTTATTTACTTTCTTGTGTACCATAGTTATCTGAGCTTATTTCTTTAACATTTTAAAATAAATTTAATAAGTTCTATTCTTTTATATCTTAGATTCAAAATTAAATTTGCACAAATCCTGATGTTATACGGTTAAAAAAAGCTCAAAAGAAAAGCAGGAAAATTTTGGAATAAAATATGGAATTGACTTCAATACTGCTTTCAGAGCAATGATGTTTTAGTTAGTGTTATATCAAGTGATCTTATATAGGAATTTTGTAAGTTTTCTTCCCTTCTGAAAGATACTAGGGTATGTATTATCGCAGACTTATCTTTCTTTTATGGTTTGAGTGTAAGTTATAAAACAGATAACATTTTAGTTCACATGTCATTGATAATTTTAAATCATTTCAGTTCTAGTTGTAAGAAATGGAACATTTAGCATTAAATAAAATAAATAAATAACATATTTACAAGACGAATCGCTGCCGAAAAATACCCACACCCTAATTTTAGGAAAGACCATTTTGAAAAAAAATAAAAGGAATGAACTAAAATTCCTTCCATTGAAAGAGTAACACAAGCATAAACAAACATTTCATATCAATCCTCCAGTTCCATGTGGTATTTACGTAAATATTAACATGACGGATATAGCTACTTTGCTTGAACATATTTGAGATGATAAAAACACATTATCACTGCTATATAATATATTTGCTATGAAAATTAGCAAGTAGGCCTTCTTACGTGACAGATATTTCATTAATCTGAACTTGCAATAGGCTCGATTCACTGTAGATCGGAAAATTCGTTCTCTCTTGCATCACTAGAATCCTCTCCTAAATTACAAATTAGTTACACTCCATGTCTAAAACACTTCTCACACACGATCTCTTTTTTACTTGGATAGTAACACGACCAGTGGTGGATAATTCTTTCCGTGCAATGTAAACACACACACACCTGCAAACTCGTTTGTTAGCTTCGCGATACAGTAAAAACTCGTTAATTCAAAGTCGTAGGTACGAAAAAATGTGACTTCGAATTATATGATTGCAAATTAGCCGCCAATTTGTAATTCAGAAATGCCAACCCTTGCCGCATCACAAAATATTCTAAGACCCGTTACTGCAAGCAATTAACATTTATTTATTCACATTTATTTATTTCAAATGCCATGGAAAAAGCTACTTCAGAAATGTATCCAAAAAGGTGCATTTACGGTATTCAAATAATGCAACTGAATAACTCGCTAGCAAACATAACCTGACGCAATGAAAGGAAAATATAATTCAAAGACGAGGAGAAATCTATTTTGGCTTCCCTGTGCAAATGCTTTATTCAATGGATTACTGTATTGTATGCATTTTAGATGCCTTGTACTTGCACGGAAAGTAGTTGATGCCCTTAAAACATCGTGGCTTATCGAACATTCCTATGACGAGGGAAGAAAGTAGAAAGTCTTTCAGAAATCTCAAACCTTGCTACGTCAGAAAGTATTCTAAGACCCATTAATGCATGCAATAACCTTGATTCATAGTTTAAACCTTTCAAATACCATGCGAAAAGACTAGGCCTATTTCCGAAATGTATCCAACAAGGTGAATTTACATTATTCAAATAAATCACTTGGATAAATCACTGGCAAACATAATCTCATGCAACAAAAGAAAAAAAACAATATTCAAAGACGTGGACAAATTATGCTGGCTCTCCTGTGCAAGTGCCTTATTTTTTGTTTACTGTAATATTTGCATTTTTTAGATGATATGTACCTGCATGGAAACATCGTGGCTTATTGAACTTTCCTATGGTGAGGGAGGAAGACTGTCGCTTCCATCTGCCTTGCAACACAGTACAGTGACCCCATCTCCTTTAAAACCGTAACTACGTTGATCTCGGCATTTAAAAAATGCAGTTTCATCAGCATTGACAATATTGTTCGGTGCGTACGAATTGACTATAATTATGAGCCACGCTTTTTCGGCAACTGTCGGCATCGCCAATGTACGCAGATTCAGCTTTCCGCATGCTGCCTGCTACGTGATGTTGTGGCATTACTTAAAACACTGAACGCTAAAAGAATTATGATTTCACACAAACTTAGCAACTATGAAACACATTGTGGACACACCAAAGTGAGTGAAAGTTCAAAAAGCTACCTCTGCACATTCCGGACGACACGTGCTATCATGATGCTAAGAAAATTCAAATTTAAAATACTCTGTAAAATACTACTTTTTAAAAATATAAAGGCAGTCTTATTCCATCTCCGGTTACACAAAGCATAACTGTGCATCCAACATATAAAACTATGTGAACCAGGAGCGTGTTGCCAACCATGACGCAAATAAAACCCACACCCCACTTTCGTGCCACAATTATTTTTTTTTTTTTAAATGCAGGGATTATTTGTGTAAATTCGGTCGGTCAGTCAGTCACCACTGATATGCATTTAGAGCAGTTGCCCAGACAGCATATCCCCTATCAGTTGTTTACCTAGTCTTATGTTAAATATTTTCAATTAACATATTTACGAGAATAATCCCCGCATATTTTAAAAAAAATTTGAGGCACAAAATTGGGGCGTGGGTTTTATTTGCGTCATGGTTAGCAACACTCTCCTGGTTCATGTAGTTTTGGATGTTGGGTGCACAGTTATGCTTTGTGTAACCGCATATGGAAGAAAACTGCACCCATGTGACATATTTAAACATACAACAATTCAAACTTTTACTTCAAAACTGCCTTTACATTTTTAAAAAGTAGTATTTTACGGAGTAATTTAAATCTGAATTTTCTCGGTGCCACGATAGAATGTGTCTTTCGGAACGTTCAGGGGTAGTTTTCTTAACTTTCATTCGCTTCGGTGTGTCTACAATGCGTTTCATAGCTGCTAAGTTTGAGTGAAATCTTAATTCTTTTGTATTCAGCATTTTAAGGAACACCACAACATCACGTAGCAGGCAGAATGCGGATAAGCAGAATTTGCGTACACTGGCAATCCGACAGTTGCCAAAAAAGCATGGCTCATAATTGTAGTCAATTCATACGCACCGAACAATATTGTCAATGCTGATGAATCTGCATTTTTTTAATGCCGAGATCAACGGACTTATAGGTTTAAAGGAGACGGGGTCACTGTACTGTGTTGCAATGCAGACGGAAGCGAAAGACTTCCTCCCCTCGCCATAGGAAAGCTGAATTAGCCACGATGTTTCCGTGCAAGTACATGGCATCTTAAAATTGCAAACATTAAAGTAATCCAAAAAATAAGGCACTTGCACAGGAGAGCCAGCATAATTTGTCCACGTTTTTGAATATTGTTTTTCTCCTTTCGTTGCATGAGGTTATGTTTGCCATTTTCCCGTGGTATTTGAAAGGTTTAAACTATGAATCAAGGTTATTGCAAGCAATAATGGTTCTTAGAATACTTTTCTAAATTATGAGAGAAATGCCATTGCAGGAAATCGTACAAGGATAGAGTCACAGTCTTGAGTTGCAATGCAGACGTAAGCAAGAGACTTCCTACTCTCGCCATACGAATGTTCGATAAGCCACGATGTTTTAAGGGCATAGAGTACTTTCCGTGCAAGTACAAGGCATCTAAAATGCATACGATCGTCACCATAAAACCTATCTGTGTCAATGCGACGTAAAGCAACTAGCGAAAACAAAGAAAAATGCACACAGTACAATAATCCATTGAATAAAGCACTTGCACAGGGGAGCCAGCATAGATTTCTCCTCGTCTTTGAATCATATTTTTCTTTCATTGCGTCAGGTTATGTTTGCTAGCGAGTTGTTGTTGTTTGTCATCAGTCCATAGACTTGTTTGATGCAGCCCTCCATGCCAACCTATCCTGTGCTAACCTTTTCATTTCTACGTAAATATTGCATCCTACATCTGCTCTAATCTGCTTGTCATATTCATACCTTGATCTACCCCTACCGTTCTTACCACCTACACTTCCTTCAAAAACCAACTGAACAAGTCCTGGGTTTCTTAAGATGTGTCCTATCATTCTATCTCTTCTCGTCAAATTTAGCCAAATCGATCTCCTCTCACCAATTCGATTCAGTATCTCTTCAGTCGTGATTCGATCTATCCATCTCACCTTCAGCATTCTTCTGTAACACCACATTTCAAAAGCTTCTATTCTCTTTCTTTCTGAGCTAGTTATCGTCCATGTTTCACTTCCATACAATGCCACGCTCCACACGAAAGTCTTCAAAAACATCTTTCTAATTCTGATATCAATGTCTGAAGTGAGCAAATTTCTTTTCTTAAGAAAGCTCTTCCTTGCTTGTGCTAGTCTGCATTTTATGTCCTCCTTACTTCTGCCATCGTTAGTTATTTTACTACCCAAGTAACAATATTCATCTACTTCCTTTAAGACTTCATTTCCTAATCTAATATTTCCTCCATCACCTGCCTTCGTTCGACTGCACTCCATTACTTTTGTTTTGGACTTATTTATTTTCATCATGTACTCCTTACCCAAGACTTCATCCATACCATTCAGCAACTTCTCGAGATCTTCTGCAGTCTCAGATAAAATAACAATATCATCGGCAAATCTCAAGGTTTTGATTTCCTCTCCTTGGACTGTGATTCCCTTTCCAAATTTCTCTTTGATTTCCTTTACTGCCAGTTCTATGTAAACATTGAAAAGGAGAGGGGACAAACTGCAGCCTTGCCTCACTCCTTTCTGTATTGCTGCTTCTTTTTCAAAGCCCTTGATTCTTATCACTGCAGAATGATTTTTATACAGATTGTAGATAAATCTTAGTTCTCGGTATCTGATCCCTATTATCTTCAGAATCATAAATAGCTTGGTCCAATCAACATTATCGAATGCCTTTTCTAGATCTACGAATGCCATGTGGGCTCGTCCTTCTTGATTCGATCCTCTAAGATGAGACTTAAAGTCAGGATTGCTTCATGTGTTCCTACATTTCTTCTGAAGCCAAATTGATCTTCTCCCAACACAGTTTCAAATTGTTTTTCCATTCTTTTGTAAATAATACGTGTTAAAATTTTGTAGGCATGAGATACTAAACTAATGGTGTGGTAGTTTTCACACCTGTCAGCACCGGCTTTCTTGGGAATAGGTATAACAACATTCTTCCAAAAATCGGATGGGACTTCTCCTGTCTCATACATCTTGCACACTAAATGAAATAACCTTGCCATGCTGGTTTCTCCTAAGGCAGTCAGTAATTCAGAGGGAATGTCATCAATTCCAGGTGCCTTGTTCCCATTGAGGTCACTCACAGCTCTGTCAAACTCTGACCTCAAAATTGGGTCTCCCATTTCATCAGCATCAACAGCCTCTTCATGTTCCAGAACCAAATTATCTACATCTTTACCTTGATTCAACTGTTGGATATGCTCCTGCCATCTTTCTGCTTTGTCTTCTTTCCCTAGAAGTGGCTTTCCATCTGAGCTCTTAATATTCATACACCTAGATTTCCTTTCTCCAAAGGTTTCCTTGATTTTCCTGTATGCAGGCATCTACCTTTCCCAGGACCATACAGCCTTCGACATCCTTGCACTTAATGTAGGATGCTAAAAGGTTAGTTTTTTCCACCTATTCAATACATATAAATTTTATAAATTAGGAATTTATTATTGATTGATTGATTGATTTATTGTCAAGTGGAATCAATAATAAATTCCTAATTTATAAAATTTATATGTATTGAATAGGTGGGAAAAACTAACCTTTTAGCATCCTACATTCAGTATCTTCAATACGGATAGCAATGATTTTTATCACTTGCAATCCTTGCACTTCTCCTTCAGCCATTCTTCCTTAGCTACCTTGCACTTCTATCCACTTGATTCTTTAATCGCCTGTATTCTTTTCTGCCCTCTTCATTTCTAGCATTCTTGTATTTTTGTCGTTCATCAATCAGGTCTAGTATCTCCTGAGTTATCCACTGATTCTTAGTTGATCTTTTCTTCCTTCCTAACATTTCTTCAGCAGCCCTACTGACTTCATTTTTCATGACTCTCCACTCTTCCTCTATAGTGTTTCCTTCAGCCTTTTCATTTAGTCCTTGTGCAACATGTTCCTTGAAACAATCCCTCACTCTCTTTTCTTTCAACTTGTCTAGATCCCATCCTTTCTTCAATTTCTTCAACTTCAGATGGCATTTCATGACCAACAAGTTGTGGTCAGAGTCCACGTCTGTTCCTGGGAAAGTTTTGCAATCCAACACCTGGTTTCTGAATCTCTGCCTAATCATAATGAAGTCTATTTGATACCTTCCAGTGTCTCCAGGTCTTGTCCACGTATACAGCCATCGTTTGTGGTGTTTGAACCAAGTATTGGCAAGGACTAAATTATGATCAGTGCAGAATTCAACCAGCCGACTTCCTCTTTCGTTCCTTTGTCCCAATCCAAATTCTCCTACTGTACTACCTTCTCTTCCTTGGTCTACCACTGCATTCCAGTCTCCCATCATAATTAGATTCTCGTCACCTTTTACATATTGTATTAAATCTTCTATCTCCTCATATCTTCTTTCGATTTCTTCATCATCCGCTGAACTAGTAGGCATATAGACCTGCACTATTGTGGTGGGCATTGGTTTGGTGTCTATCTTGACGACAATAATTCTTTCACTATGCTGGTCGTAGTCGCTTACCCGCTGCCCTACTTGCTTATTCATTATTAAACGAACTCCTGCATTTCCCCTGTTTGATGTTGTGTTGATAATTCGGTAGTCGCCTGACCAAAAATCTTGTTTTTCTTGCCAACGTACTTCACTCATACCAACTACATCTTTAGCCTATCCACCTTCCTTTTCAGATTCTCTAACCTACCACAACGATTCAAACTTCTAACATTCCACGCTCCGACTCGCAGAATGTCAGTATCCATCTTCCTGATGATCACCCACTCTCGTGTAGTCCCCACCCGGAGATCTGAATTGGGGAGTAGTATACCTCCGGAATATTTTACCCGGGAGGAAGCCATCGTCAGTACAGCATTCATACAGAGAGAGCTGCATGTCCTCGGGAGTTAGTTACGGCTGTAGTTTCCCGTTGCTTTCAGCCGTGTAGCAGTATCGACACAGCTAAGCCATGTTGAGTATTATTACAAGGCCGTATCAGTCAATCATCTAGACTGCCGCCCTTGCAACTAACGAAAGGCTGCTACCCCCCTTTTGATGAACCATTCGTTAGTCTGGTCTCTCAACAGATACCCATCCGATATGGTTGCACCTGCGGCTCGGCTATCTGCATCATTGGGACACGCAAGCCTCCCCACCACGGCAAGGTCACATGGTTCGCAGAGGAGGGCTAGCGAGTTATCCAATTACATTATTTGAATACTGTAAATGCGCCTTGTTGGATACATTTCGGAAGTAGCTTTTTCCATGGCATTTGAAAGGTTTAAACTATAAATGAATGTTAACTGCTTGCAGTAACGGGTCTTAGAATATTTTTTGACGCGACAAGGATTGGCATTTCTGAATTACAAGTTGGCGGCTAATTCGCAAACATGTAATTCAAAGTCACATTTTTGCGTCCCTACAACTTTGAATTAACGAGGTTTTACTGTATCGCGAGTTGGCAGGTGTGTGTGTGTGTTTCAAGTGTTTACATTGCACGGAAAGAATTATCCACCACTGTTCATGTTACTATCGAAGTAAAAAGAGACCACGTGTGAGAAGTGTTTTAGACGTGTATTGTAATTTGTAAGTAATTTAGGAGAGGATTCTAGTGATGCAAGAGACAAAGAATCTTTCGATCTACAGTATCCGAGCCTATTGCAAGTTCAGATTAATTAAATATCTGTCACGTTAGAATGCCTACCTGCTCATTTTCACAGCAAATATATTTTATAGCAGTGTAAATGCATTTCTATTATCTCAAATATGTTCAAGCAAAGTAGCTATAACCGTCATGTTAATATTTGTGTAAATACCACATGGAACTCTAGGAGTGATATGAAATGTTTGTTTATGCCTACGTTATTCTTTCGATGGAAGGAATTTTAGTTCATTCTTTTTTTTTTTTCAAAATAGTCCTTTCTAACATCAGGGTGCGGGGATTATTCTGCGACAGAGATTACTAGGGTAAATATGTTAATTTCCAAGAAATTTTAAATTTATTGAACATCTCCCTTAGTAAATTATTCCAATCCCTAACTCATCTTCTTATAAACAAAGATTTGCACCTACTTATCCTCTTGAATTCCAACTTTTATCTTCTTATTGAGATTTTCCCTACTTTTAAGAACACCACTTAACTTTATTAGTCTATTGATATCATTCCATGCCATCTCTCCACTGACAGCAAAGAACAAACCGCTCAGTCGAGCAGCTTGCCTCCTTTCTCCCAAGTCTTCCCACCCCAAGTTTGCAACATTTATGTAACACTACTCTTTTGGAAATTCTAAATTCCCATAGAGGGAATTAGATATTTTTCCACCAATAAAGCATATCAAAAATCAGATAAAAAATTAGATGTATGGCTTTTCAGGCGTTTGCTCTATTAACCAGCATTTCGTCTTAGGTCTGACACTAGACTCGTCAGACTGTGCCTCATATATAGGCTTCTGATAAGTTCACACCCCAGCATTGGTGGGTAGGGTCTGACACATCCCACTCTGACAAGTCTAGTGTCAGACCCAAGACAAAATGCTGGTTAATAGAGCAAACGCCTGAAAAGCCATACATCTAATTTTTGATCACACTACTCTTTTGTCGGAAATCAACTAAGAACAAATCATGCTACTTTTCTTTGGATTTTTTCCAATTCTCAAATCAAGTAATCCTGGTGAGGGTCCCATACACTGGAACCATAGTCTAACAATTGTCTTACCAGTGACTTATAATCCCTCTCCTTAACATCCATACTACAGCCCAGAAATACTCTCAAAAGCATCTGAAGAAATCCGTAACCTTTACTTACTTTTTTTTTTTTGCTAGTTGCTTTACGTCGCACCGACACAGATAGGTCTTATGGCGACGATGGGACAGGGAAGGGCTAGGAGTGGGAAGGAAGCGGCCGTGGCCTTAATTAAGGTACAGCCCCAGCATTTGCCTGGTGTGAAAATGGGAAACCACGGAAAACCATTTTCAGGGCTGCCGACAGTGGGATTCGAACCTACTATCTCCCGAATACTGGATACTGGCCGCACTTAAGCGACTGCAGCTATCGAG
Source organism: Anabrus simplex (assembly GCF_040414725.1). NCBI lineage: Eukaryota > Metazoa > Arthropoda > Insecta > Orthoptera > Tettigoniidae > Anabrus > Anabrus simplex. The sequence continues at coordinate 1,686,088,230 of NC_090265.1, read as the reverse complement.
CTCGGTGCCTTTACTTACAATGCCATTATTTGATTACCCCATTAAAGACCTTTCCTTATATTAACACCTAGGTACTTACAGGGAAAAAAGAAACCTGGGCTGACCCAATACATCATACAAAAAACGAAAACTTTAAAAAACCGTAACAGAGGTTAATTCATGAAATATTGGGAAAGTTGGGTGCTTTCAAGCAGGTTTTAAAGAAACAAATCCAGTTAATATACATACATACATACATACATACATACATACATACATACATACATACATATATTATCATTATAGACTGTTATGCCTTTCAGCGTTCAGTCTGCAAGCCTCTGAGAATTTACTAAACGTCGCCACAATCCTCGATTTGCAACTATACCTCTTATCTTTAAATCGTTGGAAACCGAGTCTAACCATCGTCGTCTTGGTCTCCCTCTACTTCTCTTACCCCCCATAACAGAGTCCATTATTCTCCTAGGTAACCTATCCTCCTCCATTCGTCTCACACGACCACACCACCGAAGCCGGTTTATGCGTACAGCTTCATCCATCGAGTTCATTCCTAAATTAGCCTTTATATCCTCATTCTGAATACCATCCTGCCATTGCTCCCACCTGTTTGTACCAGCAATCATTCTTGCTACTTTCATGTCTGTTATTTCTAACTAATGAATAAGATATCCTGAGTCCACCCAGCTTTCGCTCCCGTAAAGCAAAGTTGGTCTGAAAACAGACCGATGTAAAGATAGTTTCGTCTGGGAGCTGACTTCCTTCTTACAGAATACTGCTGATCGCAACTGTGAGCTCACTGCATTAGCTTTACTACACCTTGATGCAATCTCACTTACTATATTACCATCCTGGGAGAACACACAACCTAAATACTTGAAATTATCGACCTGTTCTAGCTTTGTATCACCAATCTATACAATTCTGTTGAATTTCTTACCTACTGACATCAATTTAGTCTTCGAGAGGCTAATTTTCATACCATACTCATTGCACCTATTTTCAAGTTCCAAGATATTACACTGCAGGCTTTCGGCACAGTCTGCCATTAAGACCAAGTCATCAGCATAGGCCAAACTGCTTACTACATTTCCACATAAACTGAATCCCTCCCTGCCATTTTATACCTTTCAGCAGATGATCCATGTAAACTACGAACAGCAAAGGTGAAAGATTGCAGCCTTGTCTAACCCCTGTAAGTACCCTGAACCAAGAACTCATTCTACCATCAATTCTCACTGAAGCCCAATTGTCAACATAAATGCCTTTGATTGATTTTAATAATCTACCTTTAATTCCATAGTCCCTCAGTATGGCGAACATCTTTTCCCTCGGTACCCTGTCATATGCTTTCTGTAGATCTACGAAACGTAAACACAACTGCCTATTCCTCTCGTAGCATTTTTCAATTACCTGGTGCATACTGAAAATCTGATCCTGACAGCCTCTCTGTGGTCTGAAACCACACTGGTTTATCATCCAACTTCCTCTCAACGACTGATCGCACCCTCCCTTCCAAGATGCCAGTGAATACCTTGCCTGGTATACTAATCAATGAGATACCTCGATAGTTGTTGCAATCCTTCCTGTTCCCTTGCTTATAGATAGGTGCAATTACTTGCTTTTGTCCAATCTGAAGGTACCTTATCAACACTCCATGCTAATTTTACTATTCTATGAAGCCATTTCATCCCTGCCTTCCCACTATACTTCACCATTTCAGGTCTAATTTCATCTATTTCTGCTGCCTTATGACAATGGAGTTTATTTACTATCCTTTCCACTTCCTCAAGCATAATTTCACCAACATCATTTTCCTCCTCCCCATGAGCTTGGCTGTTTGCAACACCACCATGATGATTTTCTTTTACATTGAGAAGATGTTCAAAATATTCCCTCCACCTCTCCAGTGATTCCCTGGGATCTATTATGAGTTCACCTGAGTTACTCAAAACACTGATCATTTCCTTTTTCCCTCCCTTCCTAAGATTCTTTATTACTGTCCAGAAAGGTTTTCCTGCTGCTTGACCTAGCCTTTCCAGGTTATTACCAAAATCTTCCCATGCCTTCGTTATTGGATTCAACAACTATTTGTTTCGCTCTGTTTCTTTCATCTACATACAAATCCCTGTCTGCCTTTGCCCTTGTTTGGAGCCATTTCTGATAAGCCTTCTTTTTATGTTTACAGGCTGCTCTCACTTCATCATTCCACCAAGATGTTCGCCTTTTCCCATCTTTACACACAGTTGTTCCTAGGCATTCCCTTGCTGTTTCTATTACAGCATCCCTGTATGCCACCCATTCACTTTCTATATTCTGAACCTGCTTACTGTCTACTGTTTGAAACTTCTCACTAATCATATTCATGTACTTCTGTCTAATTTCCTCGTCCTGGAGACATTCTACCCTTATTCGTTTGCAGACAGATTTCACTTTCTCTACCCTAGGCCTAGAGATACTTAGTTCACTACAGATCAGATAGTGGCCTGTATCATCGAAAAATCCGCGAAAAACTCGTACATTCCTAACAGATTTCCTGAATTCAAAGCCTGTTAAGATATAGTCTATTATGGATCTGGTACCCCTAGCCTCCCATGTGTAGCGGTGAATAGCCTTATGCTTGAAGAATGTATTCGTAACAGCTAAACCCATACTAGCACAGAAGTCCAGCAAACGCTTCCCATTCCCATTAGCTTCCATATCTTCCCCACATTTACCAATCACCCTTTCATATCCTTCAGTTCTATTCCCAACTCTCGCATTGACATCGCCCATTAGCACTATTCTATCCTTGCTGTTGACCCTGACCACGATGTCACTCAATGCTTCATAAAACTTGTCAACTTCATCCTCATCTACACCCTCACATGGTGAATACACGGACACAATTCTTGTCCTAATTCCTCCCACTGACAAATCTACCCACATCATTCGCTCATTTACGTGCCTAACAGAAACTATGTTGCGTGCAATGGTATTCCTGATAAAGAGTCCTACCTCAGACTCTGCCCTTCCCTTTCTAACACCCGTCAAGTACACTTTATAATCTCCTATCTCTTTCTCATTATCTCCCCTTACCCGAATATCACTTACTCCTAGCACATCCAGATGCATCCTCTTTGCTAACTCAGTCAGTTCTACCTTCTTTCTTCCATAAGCCCCATTAATATTGATAGCTCCCCATCGAATTCCATTTCGTTCGCCAAGTTGTTTCCAAGGAGTCCCTCGCCTGTCAAATGGGAGTGGGACTCCATTAATCCCATAGGTCCGAAGCTTGTTTAAAGTGCTCTGAGTTTGGTAAATTCATGAAGCAGGATGCTGCCCTACTTGCACATAGTCCAAGTGAGGATCTCTCCTCTAACGGGTTATGAACCACCGGTGAATTGTATAGTCCTAGCCGCCTGAGCACAAGGAGGACCACGACTCAGAATATGTCCGAGATGCCCACTCCCATTCCATAGCAACTGGTATCCCGACTCTCAGGACCACTTACTAGGCCACTCAGCCGCTGCCCATGGTTCACGAACTAGGACGTGTCTAGAGTAACCCACAAACATGAACCATATCCAGTTAATAGTGTTAAAAAAATAAAAAAGAAGATAAATTCTCACCTGCACTTGATGAGTAACAAGAACAACAGTCTTATCTCTTAAGGCTGATAGAATGCACTTCTCAAAGATATGATTCCCAACATTGGCGTCTACAGCACTTAGAGGATCGTCCAAGAAGTAAATATCCCTAACAGAAATAAAATGAATATATGAGAGCAAGTTTTAAGGAAATCAATTCATTTTCAAATACTGAAAATGGAAAAGGAAAAAAAAAAACATGTGAACTAGCTTAACAGGATTATACATTGACAGTATACATCACTCTAAAACTATGTGGAGTGTAAAGTAAACATGATAAACTACAACAATGGAGGAGTCTTTCTCACCCAACGAATTGGACGTACATAATTATAATATTGTTTATAGGAGGAGTCCACCTTTTCAATACATTACATTAAATATTCAAAAATAATATATTATAAAATCTTTATAACATCCCATTACATGTTTTATATCCTAGTTAGGGACATATTCAGCTGATGAAGACAATTAGAAGACATCCTATAATTAAACTGAAATAACAAATAATGTAATTCAACCTATTCAATACAAGTAAATAAGAAATGTAGTGTTACATTCTTATTTAATTATAAGCGGAAGCGGTACTGGTTTCGACCCCAATCTGGGTCATCATCAGCTGAATAAAAACACACAAATAATGCATAGGAAAACAAGAAATTAAAGGATGAGTCTTTCACAAAAACAGTTGAAGAAGCAATATAAGATAATGGGGATTAGCAAAGCAGGATTTTAAATTGTAAAATCTAGAAGAAGTAGAAAGTCAGTCACTTATATGAAGTAAGGCGGAATCTTGTGAAGAGTAGCACAACACACGCAAAGTTCAGCACTGTGTCTCAAAAGGTTTACGAGAAGAGGCGAACAGTTAAGTGAGCCAGCCTGCATATAGGCTACTATCAGGCGCAAAGTCACAACGCAATTTAATAAATATGAAGTCCCAAAATTGTGTAGAAGTCAAAGACGAGTTGCTTGATTAAAGCAAAATGCTAGCTCCTGAAGATCAGCGCAACATACTCAACGTCCGAAACTGAGCTTTCAAATGCCGACGAAACTCTGAATAGCTTAATGATCCAGCCTGTAATTATTTCGGTTGTGAAAATTTATATAATACAATTTAATATAATTTAATATAATTGAAGTATGTAACTAGGATCATGTAGATTCTTTAGAACAGTTGACGTAAAAAACAATTGTGAACAGAAAAATGGTAAAAAGCGCAATACCGGAAACAAATGAAAAACACATATGCACAGCGCGCTACTTCTTGAAGATAAGAATTCAGGCCATAATTGAGGTAGTCCAAGGAAGCGCAAAGCATGAGTTTAAATTTGAATGTTGCAAAGACCCAAAATGCAGGTGGCACTATAGTATACTAGTACACAGTTCAATTCGTAAAGCAGTTTTTTCTTCTTTTTTTCTTTTTTCGAGAGGAGAGGTGAAAAGAAAAGATAGGATAAGTTAATAAAGGAGGAGGATTAGTAAATAAGAGAAGATTAAAAGGATTGGAAGTTAAAAGAGGATGGGAAACGATAGGATAGGGAAATAAAGGAGGGGTAGTTTAGGGTGGGTTAGGAGGGTGGATTATTGGAGGTAGAAAACGTGGGTAGGAACTGTGTAAGGCGTGGAAAATTGAATTTGGGTTTAGAAATTTAGTATTTTTGAGAAGAAGAATTAGGAAGTCAAATAAAATATTGGGTTTTTCAGAAATCTTGTTTAAATTGAAATTAGGGTTGTAGTATTGGTCAAGGTGAATAAAGCAATTTTCAGTAGTGTTTAGAAGGGGGCCTTTGTTAATAATTTTAAGTATTTTTATGTCTTTATCAATATTGGTGAAATTATGCTTGGAGTCTTGTATGTGTTATCCTATAGCAGAGAATCTGTTGTATTTAATGGCGTTGATATGTTTGGAGTAACTGATGTTAAAGTTGCGGTCAGTTCGTCCGATGTACGAGGAGCTGCAGTTGTTACATTTGAATCTGTATACTCCAGATTTAGAAAAAGCATTAGATTTATTTAATGAATTAGAGTTGTGTAATATATCAAGATTTCTGTTATTGGTTCTAAAAGAAATTTTCATGTTGTGTTTCTTAAGAACATTAGTTATTTTATAAGCATCCTGGGTGAAAGTAGAAATGGAAAATGCAGTGGGTTTGTGCAAGTAGGGCAGCATCCTGCTTCATGAATTTACCGAGCTCAGAACACTTTAAACAAGCCTCGGACCTATGGGAGTAACGGAGTCCCACTCCCATTTGACAGGCGAGGGACTCCTTGGAAACAACTTGGCGAACGAAATGGAATTCGATGGGGAGCTATCAATATTAATGGGCTTATGGAAGAAAGAAGGTAGAACTGGCTGAGTCAGCAAAGAGGATGTATCTGGATGTGCTAGGAGTAAGTGATATTTGGGTAAGGGGAGATAAGGAGGAAGAGATAGGAGATTATAAAGTGTACTTGATGGGTGTTAGAAAGGGAAGTGCAGAGTCTGGGGTAGGGCTCTTTATCAGAAATACCATTGCACGCAACATAGTTTCTGTTAAGCACGTAAATGAGCGAATGATGTGGGTAGATTTGTCAGTGGGAGCAATTAGGACAAGAATTGTGTCCGTGTATTCACCATGTGAGGGTGCAGATGAGGATGAAGTTGACAAGTTTTATGAAGCATTGAGTGACATCGTGGTCAGGGTCAACAGCAAGGATAGAATAGTGCTAATGGGCGATTTCAATGCGAGAGTTGGGAATAGAACTGAAGGATACGAAAGGGTGATTGGTAAATGTGAAGAAGATATGGAAGCTAATGGGAATGGGAAGCGTTTGCTGGACTTCTGTGCTAGTATGGGTTTAGCTGTTACGAATACATTCTTCAAGCATAAGGCTATTCACCGCTATACATGGGAGGCTAGGGGTACCAGATCCATAATAGACTATATCTTAACAGACTTTGAATTCAGGAAATCTTTTAGGAATGTACGAGTTTTTCGGGGATTTTTCGATGATACAGACCATTATCTGATCTGTAGTGAACTAAGTATCTCTAGGCCTAGGGTAGAGAAAGTGAAATCTGTCTGCAAACGAATAAGGGTAGAAAATCTCCAGGACGAGGAAATTAGAAGTAATAATAATAATAATAATGTTATTTGTTTTACGTCCCACTAACTACTTTTTAAGGTCTTCGGAGACGCCGAGGTGCCGGAATTTAGTCCCGCAGGAGTTCTTTTACGTGCCAGTAAATCTACCGACACGGGGCTGTCGTATTTGAGCACCTTCAAATACCACCGGACTGAGCCAGGATCGAACCTGCCAAGTTGGGGTTAGAAGGCCAGCGCCTTAACCGTCTGAGCCACTCAGCCCGGCGAAATTAGAAGTACATGGATGTGATTAGTGAGAAGTTTCGAACAGTAGACAGTAAGCAGGTTCAGGATATAGAACGTGAATGGGTGGCATACAGGGATGCTGTAGTAGAAACAGCAAGGGAATGCCTACGAACAACTGTGTGTAAAGATGGGAAAAGGCGAACATCTTGGTGGAATGATGAAGTGAGAGCAGCATGTAAACGTAAAAAGAAGGCTTATCAGAAATGGGTCCAAACAAGGGCCGAGGCAGACAGGAATTGGTAAGTAGATGAAAGAAACAGAGCGAAACAAATAGTTGTTGAATCCAATAACGAAGGCATGGGAAGATTTTGGTAATAACCTGGAAAGGCTAGGTCAAGCAGCAGGAAAACCTTTCTGGACAGTAATAAAGGATCTTAGGAAGGGAGGGAAAAAGGAAATGAACAGTGTGTTGAGTAATTCAGGTGAACTCATAATAGATCCCAGGGAATCACTGGAGAGGTGGAGGGAATATTTTGAACATCTTCTCAATGTAAAAGGAAATCATCATGGTGGTGTTGCAAACAGCCAAGCTCATGGGGAGGAGGAAAATGATGTTGGTGAAATTATGCTTGAGGAAGTGGAAAGGATAGTAAATAAACTCCATTGTCATAAGGCAGCAGAAATAGATGAAATTAGACCTGAAATGGTGAAGTATAGTGGGAAGGCAGGGATGAAATGGCTTCATAGAGTAGTAAAATTAGCGTGGAGTGTTGGTAAGGTACCTTCAGATTGGACAAAAGCAGTAATTGCACCTATCTATAAGCAAGGGAACAGGAAGGATTGCAACAACTATCGAGGTATCTCATTGATTAGTATACCAGGCAAAGTATTCACTGGCATCTTGGAAGGGAGGGTGCGATCAGTCGTTGAGAGGAAGTTGGATGAAAACCAGTGTGGTTTCAGACCACAGAGGGGCTGTCAGAATCAGATTTTCAGTATGCGCCAGGTAATTGAAAAGTTGTTAAAGCCATTAAATTTAGCGACAGTATGGATGGTGTTCAATTCGTTATTTAAATCTTTTTTAGACATAGGGGTGTTGAAGGCACGAAAAATTAGGCTGTTATAAGTAGCACGTTTATGTGCTTGTGGGTGTGAAGAATCTTGCCATATTGTGGTTGCTGTTTGGGTTGGTTTTCTGAACATTTTGTAAGTTAAAGAAGAAGGATATCTAGTTATAGTTAAGTCTAGAAAATGAAGAGTTTTGCTGTGTTCTGATTCAAGGGTTTTCTAAGAAATCGAGGTATATTTCAGCTAGAATGCCTGAAGCTGGTGAGCCCATAGCTAAACCATCTTGTTGGTAAATGATGTTGTCAAAGGTGAAATAATTATTGTTGCGAACCAATTGTAAGATTGACATGAAGTCTTGAATTTCTAGTTTACTCAGGGCCTGTACTACGACAGACAGATAAAAGTGTGGTTTAAATTTATGTTGCAATTTGCACATTTATCTGGAAGGTCGGCTGGAAAGGCGTACTATGACTTTGTTTATGTGTAATCTGGGAGAATATTCTCGAGGTTAGCTATGCTGAAGTTGTAGAGGCAGTTAACGCTCTTATCTGGGACTTTGCTCCTATCGGGGACGCTACTGTAACAATGAAGATGGCTATACATCAAGATGAATTTACATCTGCATGATGTTGTACAAAATTAAGTTGTTACAATGTAATCTTTGTATATATTTATAAAGTATGACATGCTTCCTGTCCAGCTATCACAGAATTCTTGAAGATTTCCCAAGCTAGCAAGTTGTTGCTACTGGCTATATAAGTTGCATACAAGCAAGCGAGCAGCAAGCTTCATGGGTATCCACGGTCGTTAGGGCAACATAGTTTGCTGCTATGCAGTTTTTCGTGGGTTCGAGTCCCAACAGTCTAACATTTTTTTTTACCTTCTAAATGTTAGTCGGTAGGGTACTAGAGGTGATAGTACATATTTCCTAATCATTAGAATGCGTGTCAAAAGCGTGGGTTCTATTCCAAATCTATCCGCGACACACAAATGGAGTAAAGGTATACGACGTTGTTCATGGCGATTCGTCCGTCGAATAAGGATGTTAAGGAGGTTATTATATTTCTTTTACTTCATAACAACTTGCTACTAAATATTTACACTAAAGTGAGATAAATGCTTGGCAGTTACTATTCTCACATTGTATTGAAAAGAAAGAAACTAACTACTTAATCAATGAGCAAACAATAAATTGAATTATAATAAAATTAATGATCCTACGCTGCATCAGTGGCATTAATTACGAATATAAACTTTACTTTCACAGTAACGCGCATCCTCGTAAATAGTATTAGACAAAAAAAGATACATAACCCGAATCTTAACTTTTGCGTCCAGATTACATTTTCAGTCCTTTCATTTTCTATAACAGTTTCAGTTTCATTACATAGTTAATTAATTTTAACATTTCTTCGTATGTGTAGATTTCAGTCCTAATTCTGTTTCTGACCTGAACTTCCACATTATAGCTTAATAAGAGTCTGATATTGGATTCTAGTAATACAATTTGAAAAGGAATAGCGCTAAACAAACAAAAACACCAGGGAACATGTACACCACCACGCTAAATTTCACTATATTTTCAGTAACCTTATTACCAACCCAATAAAAATGTTACTACATCTTCCGCATTACAATACCATCATTAAAATCCATTGGTAGTACGCAAGAAAATATTTAACTTCTAGTTCGCAAAACTGCAGCCTACGTATCTGGCTGTTTACCTGAAAGTCATGGTACAGGCCCTCAAATTACTGAATTTAAGTTGTTTCCAAATTATTCCCCATAATAAACAACAACAAAAACAAATTCAGTAAACTGAGTAAAATAGAAATTCAAGACTTCATGTCAATCTTAAAATTGGTTCTCAACAATAATTATTTCACCTTTGACAACACCATTTACCAACAAGATGGTTTAGCTCTGGGCTCACCAGGTTCAGGCAATCTAGCCAAAAACAACCTCGATTTCTTAGAAAACACAAATAATAATAATAATAATAATAATAATAATAATAATAATAATAATAATAATAATAATAATATTTCTCTAATATCCTCTTTTGGGCCAGATATGTTGATGACGCATTAGTAATGTTAAATGAAGAATCAACCAACGCAGCCTCCTCTTCTTCTTCTTCTTCTTCTTCTTCTTCTTCTTCTTCTTCTTCTTCTTCTTCTTCTTCTTCTTCTTCTTCACAACATTGACTCTAACATTAAATTCACCCTTGAATCAGAACACAGCAAAACTCTTCATTTTCTAGACTTAACTATAACTAGATATCCTTCTTCTTTAACTTACAAAATGTTCAGAAAACCAACCCAAACAGCAACCACAATACGGAAAGATTCTTCACACCCACAAGCACATAAACGTGCTACTTATAACAGCCTAATTTTTCGTGCCTTCAACACCCCTATGTCTAAAAAAGATTTAAATAACGAATTGAACACCATCTATACTGTCGCTAAATTTAATGGCTTTAACAACTCTTTCATAAACCGTTTCATCAACAAATTCAAACACTGTCCTAAAACTACATTATCAAAAGACAAAACCAAACCCACTGCATTTTCCATTTCTACTTTCACTCAAGATGCTTATAAAATAACTAATGTTCTTAAGAAACACAACATGAAAATTTCTTTTAGAACCAATAACAGAAATCTTAATATATTACACAACCATAAATCACTAAATAAATCTAATGCTTTTTCTAAATCTGGAGTATACAGATTCAAATGTAACAACTGCAGCTCCTCGTACATCGGACGAACTGACCGCAACTTTAAGATCAGATACTCCGAACATACCAACGCCATTAAATACAACAGATTCTCTGCTACAGGACAACACATACAAGACTCCAAGCATAATTTCACCAATATTGAAAAAGACATTAAAATACTTAAAATCATTAACAAAGGCCCCCTTCTAAACACTACTGAGTATTGTTTTATTCACCTTGACCAATACTTCAACCCTAATTTCAATTTAAACAAGATTTCTGAAAAACCCAATATTTTATTTGACTTCCTAATTCTTCTTCTCAAAAATACTAAATTTCTAAACCCGAATTCAATTTTCCATGCCTTACACAGTTCCTACCCATGTTTTCTACCTCCAATAACCCACCCTCCAAACCCGCCTTTAACTATCCCTCCTTTATTTCCCTATCCTATCCTTTCCCATCCTCTTTTAACTTCCAATCCTTTTAATCTCCTCTTATTTACTAATCCTCCTCCTTTATTAACTTAACCTATCTTTTCTTTTCACCTCTCCTCTCGAAAAAAGAAAAAAAAAAAAGAAAAATCTACTTTACGAATTGAACTGTATACTAGTATACTATAGTGCCACCTACATTTTGGGTCTTTACAACATTCAAATTTAAACTCATGCCTTGCGTTTCTTTGGACTACCTCAATTACGACCTGAATTCTTATCTTCAAGAAGTAGCACGCTGTGCATATGTGTGTTTCATTTGTTTCCGGTATTGCGCTTTTTATCACTTTTCTCTTCACAATTGTTGTTTACGTCAATTGTTCTAAAGAATCTACAAGATCCTAGTTACATACTTCAATGGAAATTAACACCGAGAAAACTGTACAGATGACATCCCGCAACGGAGGCCGAGAAGCTGTGGAGGACAGGATATATCTAGGACAAAAAACTCTTGTGACAGTCAACAGTTTCAAATACTTGGGAGTGACTCTGCAAAGCACTGCCAGATCTATCAGAATACATGTGAAATCCCGTGCAGCATCTGCCACAAAAGCAATTTTTGACATCAAAGAATCATCCCAATTATCATTAACAACCGCTATGGCCTTATTCAATGCAAACGTAGTTCCTATCGCAACATACGGAATAGATATTATTTGGGATAAGTTAAGTCTAGTGACTTTGAAAGCAGTTAAATCAAGATTCTTGAAAGCCGCTCTAGGTGTTTCAAAACACACAAAGTCGAGGCTAGTATACAAGCTCGCGAGAGAACCGTTCTTTATAGAAGAACTGCGTATGAGACTCCCATCTACCAACAGCTCGAATAAACTGCTCCTCGAAAGACAAAAGAAACGAAGAGAAATCTGGCTGGACTTTTATACTACGGAAGCCATGGTAAATAGATCCTGGGCCAACACGAATCAATACCTGCGTCACCTGGTGACCTCAATAGCTGTCCATGGGTACCACCACCAAGTATGCAAGAACAAGGGTTTTCACGATCCCGGGAATAACTGTATATGCAAGTTGTGCGATCAACCTTGTGATTGTTACCACATTACCGCTTGTAAAAAATGAGTAATACCCGTGATAGATTATTGTGCTTAACTCATTGGGCCCGAGCCACGGAATCGTTCCGTGCTTCGTCTCGGTGGACCAAATGCCGGACCACGGAACTGTTCCGTTGTCTCATTTTACAACATAATTCAACTTTTCCTCAAGAGATGGCAGAGTGGGTTGCATTTGTGATTTGTGTAGGGATTCTTTCTTTGCAATGTTATATGCTCTTTGCTAATATATATATCGATAGTGTGCTTGGTAATATTAGTTTGAAGTGGGCTGTCTCTCGACTTTGAGATTCGCTTGAAAACAAGATGGCTGCCAGTATAGAACTGATATTTACCGATATATAACCCCTTTTAGGAAGTAATGATGATTAGGAATGTAATTTTTTCAGTGAAATTAGTAGTAATATTAGTATTAGTGTTACCAATGCTCCTGAAGAACAAATAGATGTGGAAATCGAAGAGGAAATGCAAACAGAAGGCCGTGTTACAGCTCAGCAGGCGGACTGAGTACGGACCCATGATGCTATTAAATAAAATGTTTTACTGTATTCCTTGTTTCGCAGTTTGTGGCATGAAAGCCTTTTGTTTTCATGTATATTTAAATCTTTAGTGGTCTTGTAAGTAAGAAATTTCTCACGACATGAATCGACACTATATTTCCTCCAAAATAATCCCAGCGCCAATACAGTTTCAATCCAACAAATATGCGGGGCTCAATGGGTTAATTAAAATGTGTACAATCAAAATGCGGGGTGAAATGTATCGCCAAAACTTAGGTAACTTATGTAACATATATACACAACTTGTGTGCATTTCTTAATAAAATTATTTATTATTTATTTATTTACATATTTTACGCCCACATTGGACCACTGAAATCAATACATTTGAGTTAATTTCTTCTTTTTCTTCTCCCAGAACTTTCTCATCCTCTCCGACCTGGAAGCCCTTTGTGTGTCCGATATAGCATATTGTTTCTGTTCAACTGTTTTTAGTTTGAGATGCTTTTGTTCTTCAAAATCCTCTTCTCTTTTCTGTCTTTGATTTGTTGCCGAGTTATACCCAATACTTCCAAATCATCCTGAACTTATTTGAACCAATTATTATTGATTTTATACTTAAAAAAGTAATCGAATAGTTGTTTCAATATCCTGGTGTTTGGTAATCTTGATATGTGACAGAAAAAGGAAATTCTTTTTTTACGCATTGTAGATATTATTGATTCACATTCATGATAGACAATGTTGTTAGGCAACAATCTCCACTGTCCATCAACTTGGTGTTTTTTATTAATAATTGTTCTAAGAATTCTTCTATCAGTTTTCTGTAATTTGTCTGTTGTAGATTTTACATTTAATTTGAATGAAGTTTCACTAGCATACGTTGCCTCTGGTTTTATTATGGCGTTATAGTGTTTCAGCTTAGCGTTTATCGAAAGAGATTTTTTTAATAGGTTGGCCAGGTAAGTCTTTGTGTTTGTTTAAATTTAGTTGTTCTGTGTTCTATTGCTTCTTTTTCATTTGTGTTCCATGTTATTATTTCCCCAAGATATTTGAATTTCTGAACAATTTTAATCTCTTTATTACTGTTCAATTGAATAACTGGTAAATCTACATTAAAAGTTGACATCATTTCTGTTTTTTCAAATGAAATTTGTAATCCCACTTTTTTAGCTATAATTTCTAGTTGTTCAATTTGAAATTTAGCCTCTTCTATTGTATTTGCAAGTAATGCTAAAATTGTCCGCAAAAGCAAGGCAGTTGAGTTTAATATTTCTACCGATCTTGATAGTTGGTTGGCATTTCTTGTTCATTCACACATAACCTTCTCCAATTTAAATCTAAGAATTTCATTTTTGTCCGTATTGAACTGAGAATGGAAGATAGGAAACTTAAAAGGGTCCACCTTTTCAATACCCTTTTAAGTTTCCTATCTTCCATTCTAACCTTCTCCAATGCACAATTAAATAACAATGGTGAAAGTCCGTCTCCTTGTCGAAGTCCAGTTCTTATAGTGAATGATTCTGATAATTCACCTCTAAATTTAACTTTTGCCTTCGTATTTTTAAAAGTCATACTAATGAGGTTAACAAGTTTTTGGTGTAAGCCAAATTCTTTAAGGCTTTTTAATAATGATTCACGATGAATACTGTTGTATGCTTTTTTTAAATCTACAAACATGATGACTAGATCCTTACTTCGAACTCTTTGGTGCTTCATTAACCATTTTAAACTAATGATTTGATCTGGACAGCTTCTTCATCCTTTAATTTCTTGTTTTCCTATGCATTGTTTTTGTATTTTTATTCGGCTGATGACGACCCAGATTGGGGTCAAAACCGGTACTGCTTCCACTTATAATTAAATAAGAATGTAACACTACATTTCTTATTTACTCGTATTGAATAGGTTGAACTACGTTATTTGTTATTTCAATTTAATTTTGATACAGTTCAATACGGAACATCTTGAAAATTTTATCTTTAAAGACATTCTATATTCAAAGACATAAGTTAAAATTGATCATAAGTATAAAATAAGGCATGCACAAATAATATGAAGACTGTAGGAGTTTTCAATTTTTTTTTTTTTTTTTGTCTGATCCAACTGTATAGAGTAACTAGTATTAGAAAATGATTGACATTGTTCATTAAAATAAGGCCAACAAAATGTCTGAAGAAAATACATTAAAAGAAGTCTTTTGAGGTCTTCTGATACAAAGCGTCATTTAAGCTATGATTTCTTTGGCAGTTGAATATTACATTAAACGTAGGGGGAACTCCTTCTCTAAAAAAAAAAAAAAAAGACACAAGTTCATCTCGTGAATCGTTTAATTGGTAATGAGCGGAAACTGCATAGAAAATAACTTGAAGATCAAGCAAAGTCAAATGGATGCTTTTAGAAGGAGTCTAGAAAGAAAAAGAAAAATTAAAAATGGGGGAATTAGAACAAGAGTTGTAGAATGGGAAGGAATACAGAAAGAAATAATTGTAAGAAGCATTTACTCCCCTGCTGGCCCTGCTGTAATGACATGAGTGTTCGTGTGGCTGAGTGAAAGCTGTTGACTGCTGATGATGATGATGAATAAACAAAGTTAACATAGGGAACAATTGAATGCATAGCAGCTAGAGCTTAATTTCTTGGCAAGCTCCATAATACAAAAAATCCATTTAAATAAGTAATGTTTCACTTAACTCTGAAGCCAAAAGTTAGAGAATAACTGTCAACTGATAAGAGTGCTATTAATATTTGATCAATGATGTTGACGTAACTATAGTTATGCTCGTTGTGACATGCAAACTAACCGGTTGGCATAGAGTGCACGAGCAAGAGCAACACGCTGCTTCTGTCCTCCAGACAAGTTGATTCCCCTCTCTCCTATCTCTGTCTGGTCCCCTCCAGGAAGCATGTTGATGTCTTCAGTCAAGGAACAGCAATAGACCACTTCGTAGTACCTATAACAGCATTCAAAAAGCAGATGAAAATTTAGAATTGATATTTAAATGAGGTAACGATCTCAACTAAATGGCTCGTTACTGTCTTCTGAGCCCTTCGCAAGTGTTAACATCTCGCCTATTATACACAACATGTCAAGCCAATACCATGTAGTTGACTGATATATATGGCAGGTGAATTGTTGCCTGTTTCCGAGTATCAGATCTTATTTTAAAAGCATGCTTTCTTGAAGCACGTGTTTCCACCAATAGTACATTAGATCAAATTCATCTGAATGCTAGATTGTCTTTACAAGTCCTACCGCATTGTAGGTGAAATGTTAAATCTCACCCTTACACCAATACACACAAAACTGCAGGAAATTATGAAATATGATTGTAAAACAAGGATAAAATATTGCCAAATAGTAGAACTGGCATGAGCTTTGGGCACAGCACCTTAATTGAACGAAGGTAATCTACAAACTACAGAACTGGAAGTATTGCAACAACCACTGAAGAATTTCTGAGATTCTTGTACTAGACAAAATATTTAGATGCCTTTTGTAAGGGAGATTATAACCTGTATGTTCTTCAATTTAATTGGGAATATTTATTACTATTATTTATTTACATAGTTTACGCCCATATTGGAGCACTTAAATCAAACCCAAATACATTTATGTTAACAAAAAATTAACTGAAGATTTAGCTTGCATCATCGTCTTCCTTTCCCAAAACCTCTTCATTCTGGCTGATCTTCATCAGATATGACATATTGTTAAATACAATAGTCTATGTAAAATCTTACTGATGTACTTAATGTCTACCATAACTCCCACTATGAAGAGTGAACATGAAGATGATACTCATACCTTTTAGAATTAAAACTTTCTCCAAAGAGAATATTCTCTCTGAGGGTGGCATTAAGAATCCATGCTTCTTGGCTAACGTAAGCACATGAACCATCCCTTGTCACTTGACCAGACATCATCTTCAGCTGTCCCAAACATGCCAGCAGCAGCGAGGTCTTACCCGAACCAACATGTCCACAGACTCCAATGAGCTTGCCCTGAAAAACAAGAAATTTGAAGATCTTACCAAAGCATGGTGAAGTCAGGTCAGAATATATTCTGCTACTGTATGCGACAGTAGACAGTCGCAGGTCTGGCCGAGGGTCTGGTAGCCGATACCAAACCAGGCAAACAAAGGGAAAACCAATAGCTGCAAGCAGAGGAGTTTTCCCTTAGAAGGCTGGATAAGATGAGACCTTTGTGTGGGAAATAACACATAAATTCATCAGCTGCTGCCTTGCAGTAAGGCAGGGGACTGCCAAAGGCTAAGGGAGACCATCCTGAAAGAAAATCCTCTAGTACCTTAGGCCTAGCAAGTCAGTACAGGAGTACAATGCAGTTGCCTTCAAAATGAAAACGATCCTCGGAAAGAAACATATTCTGAATGTCGACAATACTTAAAGTACTCTTTGGAACTAATGACGTCACGTCCGATGTTCATTCAAGATGTACGAGAAGAACCGATCATAGAAACAGGCTTCGGATTGGAACCTTAAACGTTATGACTAACAGGAAAATGCAACTAAATCACAGATTTCATGAACCGTAGACATATTCACTCCTAGGGCTAAGTGAAACCAAATGGAAAGATTGCAACACAAGAATGTTAGAGGACGGATATACATTATACTGGAGTGGTAATCCTGCAGTGGCGAGGAATGGAGTTGGTTTTATACTCCAAAAAGACATTGATAGGGTAAGATGTCTCATTCATCATTCAGAGATTAATCAAAGCTAAAATATGCCTAAATGGAGAAACTCAAACTGTGGTCCAAGTTTATGCTCCCCAGCAGGGTTGTAGCGAGGACCAAAAAGCAAGCTTCCTAGAAAAACTGATGATGATGATGATGATTGTTGTTTAAAGGGGCCTAAAATCGAGGTCATCAGCCCCTAATGGTACTAATGAGACGAAATGGAATGACAAATTAAAAATTCCAAAATTCTCCACAGACCACAATTCAAAATGGGAGGACGAAGAATGAATGGATGGATATGAATTTAAAACAATCAGTGGATCCGACCCGCAATGTCTCGCATTCATAGAAATTGACGTGAAACAATAGTATTACTGACCAAGGGACTGCATTTATAGCACAATACTGAATCGATGATGGTTTTAGTCTAAAGGGGTCCAAAATCTAAGTCATCGGCCCCTCACAATGATACTTAGTGCTAGGAAAGTAGAACCATGGTATTTGTCAGGTTCCAGTACTAATCCAAAAGTAGCATAGACTCGCGGCATTCCACACAGTATGGTACTACTCACAGGTAATGAAAATCGCACATGGAATACAGACCTATAGTGTTTTGCACATTGCGGCGCCATTTACAGGCAGTGCAAACCTATGGTGTTCATCAACATACGTGTACTAACCACAGGGACCTGCACTATCCTGTGTTGTTCCTCATATAGTGCGTACTAATCATAGGCAAGCCAGAACCATGGTGTTGCTCCTAATGTGGTACTAATCACAGGTACTGTAAAAGTCGGCAACGCACACTGTTGCAACTAATCACAAACCTATTTGATACCTATCATAGTGGTACTATGCGCAAGTAAAAGCGACCTATGGTATTCCCCGCATGGTGGTACTTATCACAAGTAGTTTCATGGTTCTAATACAATTATCCCTTGGTTGCCCCTTTTAGCTGCCTCTTATGACAGGCAGGGAATACTGTGGGTGTATTCTTCGTCTGCGTACCCCACCCATGGAGGGTTGTGAGTTTGGTCTGCAAGAGGTATTTTATTACCCTCAAGTCTGCTGGCAAGCCGGTTAGGACCCCCCTATCCGCCACCTGGGACGCGCCACGTGGGAGTATCACCTCTCCCCCTGTTATGCCAGCATAGTACGCTTGTGGCCTAGAAAAACTAGAAGACATCATTGATGAAAAGAACATAATGATAATTGAGAATTTTAATGCCCAGGTAGGAACTGATAGGTCAGGTTATGAAGAAATTATTGGTCCATATGGATTTGGTAATAGAAATGAGGAGGGTGAACTTCTGCTTGATCTATGTACACAAAACCAACTTCTGGTGAAGAACTCGTGGTTTCAGAAACGGGATAGCCACAAGATAATGAGATACAGCTGGGATGGTCAGTATAGATCAGTGATAGCCCTTATCATCACAGATAGGTCACGTGAGAAAAGGTGCACGATGTAAAAGTGATACCTAGTGAGAGCCTTCATAGTGATCATAGACTCCTCATTGCAGACCTAAGAGTCACCAAACCTATTATTAAAGTAAACAAGAAGAAAAAAAACCACTAATTAAAGACTGGAAATTGAAAGATCTGAAAGTCAAACAGCAGTTTCAAGAGGAAATCAGAGCTAAAAAACCAGTAACAGACACAAAGATAGGTAATGAAGAATGGAATGATTTTAAGGCAAGTCTGACTGGTAGTGCGGATAAAATATGTGGAAGAACAAGCAGAAGAGTTAGAGAGAAAAGAACATCTAGGTGGAATGATAAAGTGAAAGAAGCCATAATGAAAAGGAATAAAGCCAAAGAAGTTCTTGATGTGGCTAAGTCTGACAGAAGAATCAACAGTGACTGAATAGATAACAATTGGAAGAGATGGCAAAAGATGATACAGGAAGTTGGAAGTCAGTCAAGAGAATTGTACGGGAAGAAAAAGAGAAAAGTTGGAAAGAATTTACAACTAAACTGGAAGAAGACAGTAAAGGGAATATGAAAATGATATATGGAATAGTAAAAAGTAAAAGATCAGATAAAGAAACAATTACAGCTCAGGATACAGTAGACGGGAATATAATTCGCAATATGAAAGATATCACAGATACAGGGACAGTACTTTGACAAGCTCCTAAATGGCCCTAATGAGATCCCTGTTGAGGATCTATTGTTATAGAGGAAAATATCCCAATTACATGGACAGAAGTAGATCAAACTCCCCATAGGATGAGACGTGGTAAGTCAGCAGGACTGATGAAGTTACAGCTGACATGGTTAAAGCTGCTGGTCCGCCAGGAATACAGTGGCTGTATAGAGTTCTCAGAACAATATGGAAGGATAACGAAATACCTGAAGATTGGACAAAAGGAGTAATAGTTCCTATCTTTAAGAAAGGGAGTAAGGAAAAAATTGTTGTTTTCCATTCGACCGTTTATCATAACCAGACTTACAACCCGACACATAGCAAGTTATAGGCATATTCACATGCGATAGTAATTTGAAACATATTCTGAAGTATATGTCCTACTTATCAAATATATTAATATTCTCCACTTTTCAGTTTGCAAAAGTTAACACCAGATATTTTGCACATATGCAACTACCGAAAAAGACCAGAAAATGTTTACACACTTCCACTTTAAGTCAACAAAATGCATGCTTACATGCCTTTACATCGACAGCAGCGCTGCAGGCGTCGGAGAACATGTACACCTCGTCTGTTAAAATGTGATTCAGAACGAGTCGTCGCACTATTCATATCTATTCATTCTGCTTATAGGTTACTGTATGGTAAGAAACAGAAATGCTGTCCACTTCCTTGAGACATTTTTCTTGCAATCTCCTCTTATGCTGCCCTTTCCTTCATTTCATTGCGGTATTCTACAGAGCCCACTAAATATAGGCAGGGATGTGCCTCATACTTGGCAATTAATATATACACAACATCCCTCAGCCATGAAGACGAACCTATTTTTGTTGTTTTGATTCCCAACAATCCCAGTATACCTAGCGCGCACCGTTAATACTCAAATTCCATTGGTCAACTCTGTCAAAGATTTGGCAGTTCTCTGACCAATTAGAACATGTTCTAATTCACTTCCAAGAATTTTTAAGACTACTTAAGATTTCTCAAATATTGCAAGCAATTTGACAAATAAACTTGTGAAGTACTGAAATTTTTTGTGAAGTCTTGAATTTAACAAAATTTTGAGAGTGTACAACAGGCTTAAGTCTCCAAAACAATTTCACCTTTTCATCATTTATTGTCAACCAAATGGTGCTTTATCTTATCTTCTTGTTACCAGTATCACATATTCATCACATAAAGACTAGTTCTCTTTCCTATTCAGCACTAAATTTTGTCAGAACTCACCTTGGGAACATTAAAATTGATATCATCGAGCACCTCCATCAATTTATTTTCACATCCTATCAGTGGATCCATTCTCTCTCTTTTATTTTGTTTTCCATATGATCTGCAACAAATAACAGTACTATGAAGGAAATAATGTCTCAGGGGTGAATATTCCAGGCTTGGGGCATAACAACAGGATAATGGGCCCAGACACTTCAAACATAACAAGTAAAGTCACATGCAAACAGTTATTTAAGATACTAGGTAGAATTAATAAGTAACTACAATTGTGTTGCTGTATCCACCTGAATGTATACACTGATAAAGCATCTTACAGTAGTTTCCTATTGACTAGGGTAGTCGTCGGCAGCAGTGGCGGCCGCAACTCGTCTTACAATTTGTTTTAAGTTATACCGACACAGATAGGTCTTATGGCAATGATGGTATAAGAAAGGGTTAGGAGAAGGAAGGAAGTGGCCGTGGCCTTAAGGTACAGCCCCAGCATTTGCCTAGTGTGAAAATGGAAAACCATGGAGAACCATCTTCAGGACTGCCGACAGTGGCAGACGACCCACTATCTCCTGGATGCAAGTTCAATGCTGCATGCCCCTAACTGCACGGCCAACTTGCCCGGTGCTGCAACTCAATCCAAGTAAACATATGCTTCAACAGTTTACATTTTCACACTTACAATATGTTTAATATGACTTAGCAGCCCAATCTTGGCATGAAACATACATCCACACAGATCAAATGGTGACAACAACGAACAATTTGTGTGTGTCATCAATGCTAAACGAGAAGCCCATTATCCCTTCTTCAAGATCCATCTTCAGACGCAAAGAAAGCACACTTTCTCAAACTCAAGCTTAAAAGTCAGGGGCAAATAAGAGAGATAAAGTACAACTGGTGGCAGCAGAAAGCTCAGGAACTGCAAAGTGTGTCTGATGCCTGAGACTCGCGTAACTTCTATGCAGGAATAAAAGAGTTATATGGCCCAACTCGCTCCTCTTCCGGGACCCTGAAAGATGCTGATAATGCTACCACTATTACTGATAGCCAAGAAATACTAGAGCTTTGGAAAGAACGTTTTTCCACTCTGCTGAATCGGAGTTCAAATGCAGCTGAAGACTTTCTGGATGATGTGCCTCTACATCCTCAACAACTGTGGATGGCTCTCCCACCAACTAGGTTAGTACTGCAGTGAATAAAAATGGGAAAAATATTAAGTGAAGCAGAAGTAGTAACAATACACAAAGTGAATTTCTGAAATCTTGAATCTTGTTCATTGACCTCTGAGTGATGTACATGGAGCAGCCATATGGGATCCATATCAAATAGGACTCATTAAGGAACTTGAGATGGTACAGCGAAAGACTGCAAGATTCGTGCTTAACAATTACAATCCTAGAAGTAGCGTGACAAGTATGATCGAAAAACTTGGGCAGTAGATACTGGGGACTAGAAGGAAATGAACATAGTTATGTGCCATGTATAATGCCTAGACGAATAAGCCAGCTTGGGGAGAGTTGAGCAGTCAACTAGAAAAGCCTTGTTACATAAGTAGGACAGATCATCCGCATGAAGTAAAAGGTCGATCGCGGAAAAATAACTGTAGTAAATATTTGTTCATAAATTGGGAAACTGATGATTGGAATGCATTGCCTGCAGAGATCTTAGAGTCTTTTCCAAAAAATGTGAGATGCTTCAAGAACAGACTTCAGCATTCTGTAAATTGTGTGTAAATTTATGTGTGATGGTGTCATGTTTTAATGCAATGCTCAACCCACTATAAATTGTAGTATTAAGGCATCTGAATTATTTAAGGTATGTGTGAATTTGTATACGAACATGCTGTATTTACAATGCTAAGATAATAGTAATTGGATTGCTCCATCTACTGTAAGTCATAGTGTAAAATTTTGAAATACTTGAGGTACGTGAGAATTTGTATTTGACAGTGTTGTAATGTTAAGCGAGTAATAACCTCAACCTATAGTATTATAAGCCATAGTGCTAAGCACTGGAAATACTTAAGATGTGTGTAAATCTGTATATGATGATGCTGGATTTAGAAAGTTAATAATAATAATAATCGTATGGCCTCAGCTACCGTGTGCAGACATTTCAATTTGACGCCATCTGGCTGTCTGCTCGTCAATTTCGACGTTCCGTTTTACTCTAGGCCCCCACTAGATGGCAGGCCGAGTAAACCGAAACTCTCTTGGGCGTCTATGGCTGAGATTTAATGAATTTTGTCGGGTAAACACCAAATGTGTCACCAGAGATCTTTTACATGCCGACATCGTACGACATGGAGTGTCGAAAGGACTTTTTTCCGCCCTTCAAAAATCCGACTACCTCTGCCGGGTTTGAACCCGCTATCTTGGGATCCGGAGGCCGACACTCTACCGCTGATCCACAGAGGCAGCTTTTAGAAAGTTAAAACTAGTAGTATTTCTTGTAATAATTTCTTCCCATGGAATTGCTTGTTGTACTCTTGTTGTTGTTATTACTGTTGTTGTTGGGTAATTATGTTGTAACTTTACTTCATTATCACACTACTGTACGTCATCATTGCCACCAGGATTTCCCAATTTTAAACCATGCAAAATGCTGGGGCTATACCTTAATTAAGACCACAGCCACTTCCCGCCTACTCCTAGGCCTTTTCTATCCCATCATCGACATAAGACCTATCTGTAAAGTGAATTATTGTAATAATAATACGAAGGCAAAAGTTACATTTAGAGGTGAATTATCAGAATCATTCACTATAAGAACTGGACTTCGACAAGGAGACGGACTTTCACCATTGTTATTTAATTGTGCATTGGAGAAGGTTATGGGTGAATGGAACAAGAAATGCCAACCAACTATCAAGATCGGTAGAAGTATTAAACTCAACTGCCTTGCTTTTGCGGACGATTTAGCATTACTTGCAAATACAATAGAAGAGGCTAAATTTCAAATTGAACAGCTAGAAATTATAGCAAAAAAAAAATGGGATTACAAATTTCATTTGAAAAAACAGAAATAATGCCAACTTTTAAAGTTGATTTACCAGTTATTCAACTGAACAGTAATAAAGAGATTAAAATTGTTCAGAAATTCAAGTATCTTGGGGAAATAATAACATGGAACACAAATGAAAAAGAAGCAATAGAACACAGAACAACTAAATTTAAACAAACACAAAGACTTACCTGGCCAACCTATAAAACAAAAAATCTCTTTCGATAAACGCTAAGCTGAAACACTATAATTCCATAGTTAAACCAGAGGCAACGTATGCTACTGAAACTTTATTCAAATTAAATGTAAAATCTACAACAGACAAATTACAGAAAACTGATAGAAGAATTCTTAGAACAATTATTAATAAAAAACACCAAGTTGATGGACAGTGGAGATTGTTGCCTAACAACATTGTCTATCATGAATGTGAATCAATAATATCTACAATGCGTAAAAGAAGAATTTCCTTTTTCTGTCACATATCTAGATTACCAGACACCAGGATACTGAAACAACTATTTGATTACTTTTTGAAAAATAAAATCAATAATAATTGGTTCAAATAAGTTCAGGATGATTTGGAAGAATTGGGTATAACACAGCAACAAATCAAAGACAGAAAAGAGAAGAGGATTTTGAAGAACAAAAGCATAAGTCTCAAACTAAACAGTTGAATGGAAACAATATACTATATCGGACACACAAAGGGCTTCCAGGTCGGAGAGGATGAAAAAGTTCTGGGAGAAGAAAAAGAAGAAATTAACTCAAATGTATTGATTTCAGTGCTCCAATGTGGGCGTAAAATATGTAAATAAATAATAATAATAATAATACATCGGACACACAAAGGGCTTCCAGGTCGTAGAGGATGAGAAAATTCTGGGAGAAGAAAAAGAAGAAATTAACTCAAATGTATTGATTTCAGTGCTCCAATGTGGGCGTAAAATATGTAAATAATAATAAATAATAATATATTACATATACAATAAAAAGTGCTTATCCCGCCATGCAAAAATCAGACACTATAATACAGTAATCAAGCCCGAAGTCTTATATGGCAGCGAGATGCTTGCACTAAATGGGAAAGGTGACCTAGAAAACATTTTAAAAGAAGAAAGAAGAATCCTGAGGAAAATTCTCGGCCCCCAAAAAACAGAAGATGAATATAGACTGAGGTCATGCAAAGTGACAGAAGAGCTTTCCAGCATTGCAGCAGACATCCGCAAAAGACGTCTGAAATTTTATGGGCATGTTTGCAGGCTGCCGGCAAGTAGACTGACACACAAGATTCTCACCTACATAGAACATATAAAAAATATTCCATGGGTACTGGAAGTGAAGAAGGATCTGGAAAAAGCTCAGATGAACTCAAATGACACCACGGACAGAAACCTCTACAGGAAAAAAATTAATGGATGGAAAGCGCAACCAGAGAACGAAGTGAAAAAGACTGAGGCAAAATGGTCAGAAGAACAAAAAAGGATCAACAGAGAAAGGATGAGAGCTGTTTGGCAACTCAGAAAACAGAAACGTTAGAGCTTTGCGTGATCCATTGGGTCCATATGAACAACAACAACAACAACAATAATAATGTGTTACCAGTGCTGCAGTGCAGTGACAAAGGATGGACACTAAAGGCTTCATCAATGAATCAGGTAACAGATAAGGGCCCTCCTAGAGGCAGCCCTACCCAGGGAGTGGCACCCCTGCCTATGAGAGTCCCAGAGCACACTGACCCGGTGTGTAACATCTGGAAAAGGGTCCCAGCTCAGGGTAACGAGTGAAGACCTCAATGGCAGCAAAATGGAGAATATGATTCGGTGTGGTGGAGCTGGCAGAGGAGGCAACCCATTCCTCTGGGGGTCGTACAGATAGAACCCACTGCCTCGTGGGAGTAAACGCCAAAAAAAAAAAAAAAAAACAACCACCTCAATTACTTTAGGCCTAGCAAGCCAATAAAAGAGCTTACTTGTACTTGCTTTCAAAACACATAAGAGCCTCAGAACGCATTTATCAACTAAATTAAGATCCGAGCATGAGCAGACTCATGTCAGGGATGATGGTAGTTTATGGCCTGATGATAGACAGGGTCTTGTAAAAATGCAAAAATCCTGGAGGAGACTAACACGGATTGGGAGCTTCAACTTACTCAGTCTCACAGGAAAATGTGGAAAACTGGTGGACCTCATGGAAAGGAGGAAATTAATGATACTGGGGCTGAGTGAAACCAAATGGAGAGGGAAAGGAATGAAGAAATTAAGAAAACAGTACACACTGCATTGGCATGGAAATGACAAAGAGATGAGGAATGGTGTTGGTTTTATTATGAGTAAAAATCTAGGAGGAGTTGCTGACATTCAGTAAGTAGCGAGAGAATTATAAAGGCGACTGTGCATTTAGGGAAAGGAAAACTAACTTTGGTACAGGTGTATGCACCTCAAACTGGATGTTGTCAAGAAGATAAGAACCAGTTTCTTGATGATTTGGAAAAGTTACTAGTAAAGAGAGAGTAATCATTATAGAATACCTGAATGCCCAGATTAGGGCAGATAGAACAGGATATGAGAATGTAATGGGACCTCATGGATATGGTGGACGAAATATAGAAGGTGCACATATCCTACACTTCTGTATGAGGAATGAGTTGGTGGTAAAAAATAGTTGGTTCAAGAAGAGAGAGAGCCATAAGATAACACGATAGAAGCAGAATGGTACCAGATGTCAGAGTAATACCCAGCAAGAGCCTTGACAGTGACCACTGTCTATTAGTAGCGGACCTGAGGAACTTCCATATGCCAAAAATACAGAACAGGAAAATACCAAAAAGCAAAGTATGGGAACTAAGAAAAATAAAAAAAATAAAAAAATTAAAAAGAAAGTTAAGAGAAATGATTATCAGAACCAGATAAAAACCCTGTTACCAAGAGATGAGAGGGAAAAACGAAGAGGCAGAATGGACCAGAATAAGGGACACGTTGGTTAAGGAAGCAACTTAAGTTTGTGGAAAGACAAGTGTGAAAACAAGGGAAAAGGTAACACCTTCCTGGAATGAAAGAGTGAGAGCAGCAATCAGGGAACAAAATCTCTTGCGGAAAGAAAGGGACTGGGGGAAAAATAAACTGGATCTTACTAGAGATGAGGCAAAGATCAGAAACTTTGAACAATTATACCGAAACAAGAAACTGGATATTAAAAGAAGAGTTCCAGAAGAAAAGACCAAGGCATGGAATATATTCACTTAGAAACTGGAGGACGACAGCAGAGGCAATAAGAAACTTCTGTATAGTGTTATCAGAGGTAAAAGGAAACCAATAAATTCCATAAAGGCACTTAAATGAAAATGAAAATCTGGTTAGGATAGAAAGTTACATGAGAGAAGTCTTGAAGAAACATTTCGACCACCTACTGAATAGACCAGTTCAAGAACAAAATACAGAACCGGAAATCCAAGCCTACAATGAAGAACTTACTGTTATTATTCTAATCAAATATCATCAATACGGATCAAAAATGATATTTATTACATGTAACATCACCTGGACAGAAACTGAGACAGCGTTAAAATCTATGCCTAAAGGAAAATCTTCAGGTGCAGATGAAGTGAATGCAGACACGATAAAGGCAGCAGGCATCCAGGGTATACAATGGCTGCACAGAGTACTAAATGCCGCATGGACAGTGAGCCGAACCAAGCCTGCCTTGGTGGTGCACTTCCTTCATTCCTACTTCTCCTTGACTGTCGTTGTCGCCATTAGCGATAACATTACCCAAATGTGACGTGAAACTTATAGTTTCTCATTGAAGATGGCACTCTAGCCATCTGTGTTGATACACAGTCTGTCTCTCGCTCTCCATGTGTTAAGTTGGTGTGCTCGTGATACCAACAATGGAGGGATCGAAAATGATGAACAAACTGGGATTTAAAATGTGCTTCTTGGTCTACGAATTGCTATTATCGTGGATTTACTTGTTTCAATGCTCGGCTCTCTGATGGGAGTCATTATTTTGATTGACGTAAATAAATAGTTTGAGATTCCTGATTGCTGCTCCCAGGTATTCATTCATTTTATTTCATTTCATTTAGTTACAAGAACGGTTCTATGTGATTGTACAGGGTGATTAATTTGAAAATACAGAGCGGAGTGCCGAGGATTAGGCGCGCTGGGAAGCGGAGACAGCAAGCGCAGTGCCCGCCATGACAAGCAGGCATAGTCAGCTCAAAGAAGCGGCATGATCACGCCTATAGAAACTAAACAAAACTGAACTCGCTGGCTACATAGATGCTCTGGACAAATATGTAAATGAATAAACAAATAAATCAACTAGGAAATTAAACTGAATTCGCCAGTAATAAATAAATATATAAACAAATAAATAAATCAACTAGGAAATTAAACTGAACTCACCAGTATTTACAGACGATGCTGAAAGTGATCTCCTTCAGCTGCAATGCAAGCTTCACATCTTGTAATGAGATTTCGAAACACAGTTTGTAGTTCATGGACACCGATAGAACGCACAATGTTCCTAATTTCAGTTTTTAATTCTGCAGTTCGAGGATTACTCCTGTAAACTTTTCCTTTAAGATTTCCCCATACAAAAAAATCACATGTGCTTAAATCAGGCGAACGAGGGGGCCATAAGCCTTTACTGATGATCTGATCATCATCAAACATTTCCCATAACCATCGCATAGAGCTACGCGCCGTATGGGCCGTTGCACTATCCTGCTGGAAATAGCCGTACCTTTTCTCTTCTTCAGTCAGTTCAGCAAAAAATGGTTCCAGAATGTTGTGAATATAACGGTCAGAAGTAATTGTGTCCTGAAAAAATATCGGACCGATAATTCGTCGGGCACTGATAGCGCACCACACACCCACCTTCACATCGTGCAGAGGTCTCGGCTGTAAAATGTGCGGGTTGTCTGTATCCCAGATTCTATTGTTCTGTGAATTGACATATCCACTCAAATGAAACCAGGCTTCGTCGCTCATAAAAAGAAAGTTCGGATCCACAACACCGTTGTGGACACTATTTATTAGCTAATTGCAAAATTGTATTCTTGCATTGAAATCTGTAGGCAGTATGTTATGGACTGAATGAGTCCGATTAGATCGTAAATGTAACAATTTTGTTATATTACGTGCTGAAGAAGGTGAAATACCGCTTTCCTGAGATAATCTCCGAAGCGACTTATGTGGACTGACCTGGAGTCTTGCCTGTATATCTTCTAACCTCTCTTGTGTGACAGCTGTTCTCCTTTGCTTCTTTTTCTTGTTGCTTACAGAACCAGTACTACGCCACTTGTAAACGAGCTGAAGCACGTAACGTTTTGATGGTACTGTCGCACCGGGAAATTGTCTACAGAATTTTCGAAGGCACCTTTTAACTGGTTTCTTCTTCTTGTGCAAATAACACTCGACCAAAAATATTCTTTGCTCTATAGTGTATTTAACCATCGTGATAATAACCTCACAACACACCTTAAAAGTCCAATATTTTCTAACTAACTGAGGGACAGAGTGCTGAACAGCTGCGCATTGCAGTGAACACTTCTTATCTCGCCGTGTTGACACAAGCCATATAGCGCTCGCTTGGGACTTCCCACGGCATGCGAGAAGAAGTCGGAACACTTAAAATATTCTCCCTGTATTTCCATAGTTTTATATCACCTGTTTTTGCAGGCTCTTAGTTAATTAATTTTGTGTGTGTTTTAAATTTTTCTTTCTTTGTGTGCACACGCATGAAAACGGAGTGTGGTATTTACCTATCTGTTTGTTTGGGCCTGTGTGTTTGTGGGTTTTGAGACCATGCACTTCTGTTTCCTCATCATTTGGAATCGTGGTAGAGCATTGGCATATTCTGTGATTTGATGCTATGGGGTTTAATCCATGTTTGTCCACGTGAGGCAATTTGGATGTCCCGGGTAGAGGGTCGACGAATGTTGTGATTGCTATGATTATATATGGATCAGCCTTGCCTATTTTTGCGGCGGTCCAGCATTGTATCTGTGGTTAGCTGGAAAATTTATAATGTCCAATAATGGACCATTATATTGGTATTATAAATCTACTCATTCAGGACAAATATTTCATGTTCCCTATAGGAATCAACATCTATATCATCTGATGGCCAGGCAGGCATCAATTTTTGGAAGTGAGACATAGTTTCTCACAGTGCATTGGCACTGCTGGTGGCTTTAAGTAGCCTATGCAGTGGCCTCCACGGTATGCACTAGCCTTGCGTCTTGGTAAGTGTGCTAAGTACCAACTGATGAGCCCAACTTAGCACACGAGGGCAAAACGCGGGCAACCAAGAATGAGTTAGCTGGAAAATTTATAATGTCCCATAACAGACTATTATATTGGTATTCCATTATATCCGTTGCTATTCTTTGTGAAAGTATACATCGCGCCTTGACATACCAGTCTCGTCTGGGTCGATTTTATATTGGGTCTCTCTTCCTGTTCATACGTGTGTGTGCGTGTTTGAGCTGTCTGCCTGTGTACGGTTTATAGTACTCTCTGTATCTTGTAATTTTAATTTTCCTTTTTTTCTTTTCTTTTCCGTTTTAGTTGGCCAGTTCGAGCCATGTGTGGTATTTTATATTTTATATTTCTAGGCCATTATCTGCTCTATTGTCGGCAATTAGTTTTTGTTTTTGTAACTGTGGCAACATCATCTTGTTCTTTTGCTTCTGCTCCTCTGGAAGGCTGTGTTTTGGCATTGTTATGACGCGCTAGCATCGTGTGGACGCTCGTTTGAAGCACGGATGCTAACTGTTGATATGTGCGCGGTCCTCATTTGTATGGCTGCATTATCCCTTTCGTGTTCCATTTTCTGATTCCTTCGATAACGTGTTCCACGTCACATTTTTCTGAAGCGAGTTTGTATTTTTATGTGGTCTTACGGAAGTGAATAATGCGATCATGTGTACTGTCGCCATGTAACACAAAACTTACTATGTCATTGAATGGGATACTACTTTATGTTCTATTTTTCTGCAGTTATGTAAGTAACTTTTAAAGCAGCTTCTCATTTTTGCTTTCATTTTAATATTGTGTGTGTTTGTAATAAACCCCATTTTCTTTTGATCCATTCTTTTATTCATGGGGGTTACGGGTTCTTGCCTTTCTGTCCTTTCGCTCCCCTTTTGTATATGCATGGGTCCAGCTCCGACCTGTTTTAATTCGTTCCAGTCCATCCACAGCAATTTATGAAGAGAGGTAAGTGAGGTAAGTATCAGCGCGTACATGTCGTGTACTGTGTTGTGTTATGGTAGCAGGGTAGGGGGTGGTAGAACAGACAACAAAATACCTGCGGATTGGAGCAAGGGCGTTATACTGTAATTCCCCTGTTTAAGAAAGGCAGCAGACGGAAACCCACCAACTATAGAGGAATAACCCTGCTGTCTCATGGGCTAAAAATTCTAGAGAAAATCATAGAAAGGAGATTGAGAACCATCAGTTAGAGGAGGAGCAATGCAGATTCAGAAGTAACAGATCAACACTGGATCTAATTTTTAGCACCCACATCCTGATGGAAATGGAAAAGTATTGGGAGAAAGGCAAGAACCTGATCATTGTATTTCTGGATACAGAAAAGGCCTATGATAGTGTTACTTGGGATAAGATCTGGGAGTGCCTGAGGAAAAGAAATGTGCCTGAAGGATTGGTAAGGAAAATTTAGATGTACAAAGACTGTACTGGCTGTGTACAAATTGGGGAAGGTTGATCATCATGGTTTGAGACCAAGAGTGAGTTCAGCAAGGAAGTGCACTGTCCCCACTACTGTTCATCACTGTTATGGACAATATAATGAAGAACATGAAGGAAAAGTTAGGTGAAGTAAATGCAGTGGCCTTTGCTGATGATATCATGATTTGGGGTGAAACAGAAGAGGAAGTACAGACCAGAGTCAAAGTATGTAAATCCAGTTCCAGGAATATAACCTCAACATCAGCAAGACCAAGACAGTGGTGATGGCAGTCAACAGAAAAGGGCGTCCAGCAAGTGTTAAATTAGGAGACCACAGCTAGAGTGTGTGGATAGTTTTCCTTCCCTGGGAAGTGTAATCTCTAGTGCTAATGTGGTCAGAAAAGAAATTACAAACAGCACAAAAGGCATCAGAATTCTACCAACAAGTAAGAACACTTTTATGGGATGACATGATTCCAAAACTGGCCAAACTGATGATATTTAACAGCTATTTCAATATTGACCTATGGTATTAAAGCATGCTTCCTCACAAAAAGAGATTCATCAGGACTGCAAGCATCAGAGATGAAATTTCTTAAATCCACTATCCAGAAGACCAAGATGGACAAGTTATGAAATGAGGAGGTGAGGAAAAAAGCCGGAATAAATCTCCCTATTAGACCGAATCGGCACATCCAGACAATGGTGGTACGGCATGTGATGAGGATGGAGCCAACAAGAACAGCCAGAATAAATTTGGACAGACAAGTGAAGGGGAAAAGACCTGCAGAAAGACCTAAAACCCGATGGATGGACATGATCAAGGTTGATCTAGTTACCAGAGGATGGACAGTGGGTGATGTTCTCCATGACAAGTTGTATATGGACAGGAAGAAGTGGGAAGAGGCTCATTAACAATACCCAGGAAACTGGAACTGTGCAATGATGATGATGAATTGAATGAATCAACTGCAGGCTTTTGAAATGTGGATGTATTGCAGAATGTTGAAGATTCCATAGGTAGGCCACATCATCAACAAGGAGGTATTCTGTTGTGCTTGGAAATCATGGTGAAGTCTTAACCTTTGCAAAACCGAGGAAACCAGCCCATTTCGGTCACATCTTCCACAATAACAAATGAAGTTTGAAACAACTTGGATGAAGGTGTAGAAGATTATCCTGGGCATGGAACATGATTCTAAACCTGAGATAGAATGAAGAGAGTCTTTTCCGGTTTTTTTTTTTTTTTTTTTTTTTTTTGCAAGTGTTTTAATGTCTCACGAACTCAGGTAGGTTTTCAGCTACTACAGGATAGGAAAGAGCTGAGACTGGGTAGAAAGCAGCCATGGTTTTTTTCCTTTTGCTAGTGGTTTCATGTCGCACTAACAGATCAAACATTTTTGGCAACGCAAGGATGGAAAAGGGCTAGAACTAGGAAGGTAATGGCCGTGGCCTTAAGATACAGCCCCAGATTTGCCTACTGTTAAAGTGGGAAATAACCATCTTAATGGTTGCCAATGGTGAGATTTGAACCCACCATTTCCTGAATGCAATCTCGCAGCTATACGACCCTAAATGCATGGTCAACTTGCTCAGTAGCCGCTGCCCTAATTGAGGTACAGCCCCACCATTTGCCTTATGTGAAGACAGGAAATCATGAAAAATCATCGCCAAGGCTGATCCTGCGAATGCAAGCTCAAAGCTATGTGACCTGAACTGTGTAGACAACTCACTTGGTCATGACTTTTTACCATACAAGTGATAATAACGGAGATATTTGCAACATACATACATACACTACATACATTATAGACTGTTATGCCTTTCAGCATTCAGTCTGCAACCCTCTGTGAATTTACTAAACGTTGCAACAATCCTCAATTTGCAACTAGCGCTGTGGCCTCGTTTAGTTCCATACCTCTTATCTTTAAATCGTTAGAAACTGAGTCTAACTACTGTCGTCTTGGTCTCCCTCTACTTCTCTTACCCTCCATAACAGAGTCCATTATTCTCCTAAGTAACACTATCCTCCGCCAATCGCCTCACATGACCCCCCCCCCCCCCCCCCACCGATTAATACAGCTTCATCCATCAAGTTCATTCCTAAATTAGCCTTTATCTCCTCATTCCAAGTACCCTCCTGCCATTATTCCCACCTGTTTGTACCAACAATCATTCTCGCTACGTTCATGTCTGTTACTTCTAACTTATGAATAAGATATCCTGAGTCCACCCAGCTTTCGCTCCTGTAAAGCAAAGTTGTTCTGAAAACAGACCGATGCAAAGATAAGTTTCGTCTGGGATCTGACTTCTTTCTTACAGAATACTGTTGATCGCATCTGTGAGCTCACTGCATTAGCTTTACTACACCTTGATTCAATCTCACTTACTATATTACCATCCTGGGAGAACACACAACCTAAATATTTGAAATTATCGACCTGTTCTAGCCTTGTATCACAGTCAATTCTGCTGAATTTCTTACCTGCTGACATCAATTTAGTCTTCGAAAGGCTAATTTTCATACCATACTCATTGCACCTATTTTCAAGTTCCAAGATATTAGACTGCAGGCTTTCTGCACAATCTGCCATTAAGACCAAGTCGTCAGCATAGGCCAGACTGCTTACTGAATTTCCACCTAATTGAATCCCTCCCTGCCATTTTATGCCTTCCAGCAGATGATCCATGTAAACTATGAACAGCAAAGGTGAAAGATTACAGCCGTGTCTAACCCCTGCTAAGTACCCTGAACCAAGATCTCATTCTACCATCAATTCTCACTGAAGTCCAATTGTCAACATAAATGCCTTTGATTGATTTTAATAATCTACCTTTTAATTCCATTGTGCCATATCATATATGCCCCAAATAGTAATTATGTAATATGGTGTAATATTGTGCATTTAATACAAGAAGGAGTCATGGTGCAATATAGAAGTTGCGTAATGCAGTATCCCGGCAGTGCGTGGCTTTAGAAATAACTTCTTATCTTTCATAGCAACAGCGAGCATCTTGGGGATTCCGTATGATTTAATCGGGGAATTTACGAGTGTTTGAGAGCGGCCGATTCAAAAAAGGACCAATCACAACCCTGGAAGCGATATTGCGGAATGAAGGGATCTACAGAACAAATGAAGCCAATCCTACCAACTTTGAGATTTACAGTGCTGCACTACTCTTGATTTTACTAGGCAATCTGTTATAAAGCCATACTCCACGTTTTTGGATATGAAATAGAAGCAAGTTAGACGTTAAAGACTACCTGTAGACAGTTACAATTCTTAATTCTGGATTAATGAAGTTATAAATATATTTCTATTGAATCAGCGCTTTTGCCATGGCGTCATCGCATCAGTGGAATCCCCGATGATATGACTAATACCGAAAGATTGGTGAACGTAGCAGCTACTGGAGATGGGAAGCTCACTCTATCTTGAAGTTGATAACCGTGCGGGTCGGTGTTCTTTACATTCAGCCAGTGTTGTATAAAAGTAATTTTTACAGTGACGATATTTAATCAAACAAGTATACATAATTTGTGAAACTGAAACGTTATTTCATGAGAATACATTACATTATAATCACTAGCATTTAGGTAATTACGAAAGTGTATTGTACAGTAACAAAGCAATTACCTTTGCTATTTACATATAAGATCACGTATGATGATGCAATATGCCATAGTGCGGGTATGGCACGGGATTGAATATAACTAAGACGATAGTTACTGTCGATATTTCCGAACCCGCATATGTAATTTGCATTTGGATTGTGCAAATACCGTGATCGGTACGCGTCCGGTAACGCGAAGAACGTGTGCGAATCGACGTTATCGTTTCGGTTCAATTTAATGGTGTGTGCGAAGCACCACATTTCAAAGATGATGGAAGAAGAAAGGATCTGCAGTGTATTTGATAACGCCATGCAGTTTGTTGCAAATATGGCGTAATTTTCCAGACACGGCGGCCTGGAACCATGAAGAAGCTGAGACAAACAGATAAGTTCATTTTAAAAACCATCTAGGCATGTTTAGATAGAAGAAATTAGGCTAATTCAATCCTAGAGTAATTTAGCTATAAATGCCATTTTGTGGCTGAGCTATGTTTTCTTTTTATAGTTTAATGTCATGTTTCAGGGAAGATGCATGTTTGAACCCTGATTTTTATATATTATTTTATTTCCTTTTTATTAGATGGGAAAGAGGGAAATGTTAGGTGTAGATGAGGATATGTTTGTCAAGAGGTAACTGTGTATTCCATATTTTTTTGTAACGAGATCTAGACTCTTTTATTAAGAAGGCTGCACAGCCTAAAGCGTGTTTTGGGATAAATTTCAGTAGGGAACATTTTATTTAAAGACATGTAGCATGTTTACAGGAGTGGAACTAGCGTGTACATGCATCATTGAACTAGTCTCTTTTAGATCGGCAAAGAAGACTAGCTAATTGGTATTGTTATAAATTTACGAGAAAAAGGCAAGATTAGCCGGATACTGAGATTACAATGTGTGTTTATACAGGACGTGGGTGCCTGGTACATAAAAGAGGGGAAAAATATTGGTGTTAGCTGCATGATAAGCGAAAGAGGCTTGATTTGCCTTGAATGTTCAGTGATAATATAAGAGTCGAACTCATGGACTCCGAAGTGTTAGGCCAGATGTGCCGTATGTCGTATCATAGCCGTGCTAAATTGGAATATGTATTTAAGGCCATATGAATGTGTATTGAAGCCTTGAGTTTGAGGCCTTGTGTTAGTTTAATAAACAGAGAAGTGAGTGGCAGCGTTAATTTATATTCCCAGATATATTAAAATCTCTCACGCAGGAATTACCAATCCAATTAGATAGTTTCTTTTTCTTGCGAGGCAAGATGCTTCATAGCTGGTAGAAGTGTTACTTGAGTTATAATTTGGCATGTCAAGTGAAGACCAACAAATGGACAGCTGAGCCAGGAGTTCTGTGTTCTTTTTATATGAAGGAGTTTAGCATCTTATTCCTTGTATTTCAGATAACAGATACACAGATTTTTTCTGTTTATTTTATTTGCATGAATTTTACAGGTTTCTTTGAAGTGTTTTGTTTATATTGAATTGTGATATATGTTTAT
This sequence comes from Anabrus simplex, assembly GCF_040414725.1. NCBI lineage: Eukaryota > Metazoa > Arthropoda > Insecta > Orthoptera > Tettigoniidae > Anabrus > Anabrus simplex. Next base: position 1,686,051,553 of record NC_090265.1, on the reverse strand, counting down.
TGCTGATCGTGTCATTGTCATCGCTGATAGAGACTTGTTCTTAAATACGAGTTCGAAGCTCATTTTATTGGAAGTAGGTTTTCATGCCATCCAATTTGTAACAGAGCGGTCTGTTAGTAAATTCAGTGTAGCTATAAGTTAGGACCCTGAAACATTGATTTGTTGATAAGTGTTGTATATAAAATTTTAATTATGGATCGGATTTAGCATAATTTTATTCTTATTACATAAAATCAGCTTCATGGTCCGTATCGCACTTCAATAGATTCACAATTAAGTATTTATTTATTTTCCACCTAGTCGATACAATGATTGCTTAAGGCAATTTTTAATGGTCAAAAGTGGTACATGTTTCGTATATTATCAACATCTTCAGCCACATAACACTGTTTAGATGAAAAATATATAAAATTGACAAAGTAATGCTTTAGAGGAAGTGTCTTATGTTAATTTTAAGGACACTTCCTCTAAAGCATTACTTTGTCAATTTTATATATTTTTCATCTAAACAGTGTTATGTGGCTGAAGATGTTGATAATATACGAAACATGTACCACTTTTGACCATTAAAAATTGCCTTAAGCAATCATTGTATCGACTAGGTGGAAAATAAATAAATACTTAATTGTGAATTTAATTTTATTCTGTCGAGGCATGTCCTAAAACCGTAAATGGAACGATATCCGTCAGGATTCGATAAGATGAACTTAACTGTGTTGAATCGAGGTGAAGTGTGTATTTCTTCCCCAGGTCGTCGTTTTTATTTTGTAAATATTTTTATTTTAAAAACGGGACATTGCGTTAATTATGTGCACGGCACATATTGATTTTCTGGCATTTATTTGAGCCATATTATTTTTGTTTTTATATTAATTTATTTCTTTTTGATTTTTAATAAAGTTTTTCTTTGATAATAAGCCCATCTTACCCCTTATTTTGATTTTCATTTCGGATTTATGTTACTGTTTCCCGTTCACAAACCCATGGTATAATTTTTATCCTGAGACTTTTAATTTATTTTTGCCCTGATCATATTTTTATGAACCGTACACGCAGCTCTCCGATTGGTGCCGGTAGACTGTATTTTAGACGGAAACGGTACACCATAGTCCTCCAGTATGGCGAAAATCTTTTCTCGCTACCCTGTCATATGCTTTCTCTAGATTTACGAAACAAACACAACTGCTAATACCTCTCGTAGCATTTTTCAATTACCTGGCACATACTGAAAATCTGACCCTGACAGCCCCTCTGTGGTCTGAAACCACACTGGTTTTCATCCAACTTCCTCTCAACTACTGATCGCACCCTCCCTTCCAAGATGTCAGTGAATACCCTGCTTGGTATATTAATCAATGAGATACCTCGCTAGCTGTTGCAAACCTTCCTGTCCCCTTGCTTATAGATAGGTGCAATTACTGCTTTTGTCCAATCCGAAGGTACCTTACCAATACTCCATGCTAATCTTACTACTCTAGGAAGCCATTTCATCCCTGCATTCCCACTATACTTCACAATTTCAGGTCTAATTTCATCTATTCCTGCTGCTTTATGACAATGGAGCTTATTTACCATCCTTTCCACTTTCTCAAGCATAATTTCACCAACATCATTTTCCTCCTCCCCATGAACTTGGCTGTTCGCAACACCACCAGGAAGATTTCCTTTTACATTGAGTAGATGTACAATGCTTATTGAAGATAAAAGGTATTGAATAGGTGGAAACCTTTTATCTTCAATAAGCATTGTAAATCTCGATTCAATACGGACCATAATGAAATTCTTATTATTAAACTGAGTAGATGTTCAAAATATTCCCTCCACCTCTCCAGTGATTCCCTGGGAACTATTATGAGTTCACCTGAATGACTCAAAACACTGTTCATTTCCTTTTTCCCTCCCTTCCTAAGATTCTTTACTACTGTCCAGAAAGGTTTCCCTGCTGCTTGACCTAGCCTTTCCAGGTTATTACCAAAATCTTTCTATGACTTCTTTTTGGATTTAACAACAATTTGTTTCACTCTGTTTCTTTCATCTACGTACAAATTCCTGCCTGCCTCGGCTCTTGTTTGGAGCCATTTGTGATAAGCCTTCTTTTTATGTTTACAAGCTGCTCTCACTTCATCATTCCACCAAGATGTTCGCCTTTTCCATCTTTACAAACAGTTGTTCCTAGGCATTCCCCAGTTATTTCTACTACAGCATCCCCGTATGCCACCCATTCTCTTTCTATATCCTGAACCTGCTTACCGTCTACTGTTCTAAACTTCTCACTAATCATATCTATGTACTTCCGTCTAATTTCCTTGTCCTGGAGATTTTCTACCCTTATTCATTTGCAGACAGATTTCACTTTCTCTACCCTAGGCCTAGAGATACTTAGTTCACTACAGATCAGATAGTGGTCGGTATCATCGAAAAATCTCCGGAAAACTTGTACATTCCTAACAGATTTTCTGAATTCGAAGTCGGTTAAGATATGGTCTATTATGGATCTGGTACCCCTAGCCTCCCATGTGCAGCGGTGAATAGCTTTATGCTTGAAGAATATATTCGTAACTGCTAAACCTATACTAGCACAGAAGTCCAGCAAACGCTTCCCATTCCCAATAGCTTCCATATCTTCCCCACATTTAACAATCACCCTTTCGTATCCTTCAGTTCTATTCCCAACTCACATGTTGAAATCGCCCATTAATACTATTCTATCCTTGCTGTTGACCCTGACCACGTCAGTCAATGATTCATAAAACTTGTCGACTTCATCCTCATCTGCACCCTCACATGGGGAATACACTGAGACAATTCTCGCCCTAATTCCTCCAATTGCCAAATCTACCCACATCATTCTCTCATTTACGTGCCTAACAGAAACTATGTTGCGTGCAATGGTATTCCTGATGAACAGCCCTACCCCATGCTCTGCCCTTCCCTTTCTAACACCCGTCAAGTACACTTTATAATCTCCTCTCCCTTCCTCGTTATCTCCCCTTACAGAATATCACTTACTCCTAGCACATCCAGATGCATCCTCTTTGCTGACTCAGCCAGTTCTACTTTCTTTCTTCCATAAGCCCCATTAATATTGATAGCTCCCCTTCGAATTCCATTTTGTTCGCCGAGTTGTTTCCAAGAAGTCCCTCGCCTGCCAAATGGGAGTGGGACTCCATTACTCCCATAGGTCCGAGGCTTGCTTAAAATGTTCTGAGCTCGGTAAATTTGTGAAGCAGGATGCTACCCTACTTACATATAGTCCAAGTGAGGATCTCTCCTCTAACGGGTTATGGACCGCCGGTGGATTGTATAGTCCTAGCCGCCTGAGCACAAGGAGGGCCATGACCCAGAATATGTCCGAGAAGCCCACTCCCATTCCATAGCAACTGGTATCCCGACTCTCCGGACCACTTACTAGGCCACTCAGCCGCTGCCCACGGTTCATGGACTAGGACGTGACTACAGTAACCCACACCATGAACCACGATATTTGCAAATATTACATATTTTTACAAACTTCCAATAATGATGGAAATACAATGCATGACAAAACTGTCTCCACAATTAACTCAGAGGCACCGCGGGTGCACCTAAGTTGGCAACAACAAGGCAACGTACCTCAAGCGGGCACTATCCTTGAAATGAATACCATTTGAGGTTAGTGTGAAGGTTTTGCTTTTGAATTAGATATGTTAATGATTGACATTAGTGTGCTCTATTGGAGTGTCTTTCAAGAAGGTGAATTGTTTTCGGAAAATGTAAAAAAATTTTATGAACGTTTTCCAAATTCAGTATGTCTTAATTGTGATACAGTGAGAGATTTTGTTAATAAACTTTGTAAAACTGGACCTGTACATCCAATAACTAACATTTTGAGTGTTAACTCAATTACACAGGAAATCCTGCACAATGTGTCCAAAAACAAATGCAAAAGAGTCAACCTCTGCGTTCAGAAGCAACAGTGGTAAGTAATTCGGTCAACTGAATTTAGTACATCTTCATTCCCAACAATGGATGGATGGAAAGATGGACGGACGTACGTAATGTCGGTATATTTAGTGGGATCTATTGCCAATGCAACTGTGTATAACCGAGTGTACTCGCCTACATTAAGTACCTGCCTCGCTGCAAAGACAGTTTTGCTTTGCACTGTAATAGTTCAATTTTAAAATGTACACAACACAAATGATAGAAAATAAAGTTATTAATTTTTATGTCCAATATATTTTTAACAGGCAAGTTAAAATGACTGAGACATTCATGAATTTATATTTTTATTGCAAGTCCATCAACAGCGAGCGGCAGTGATGTGAAAATATTCTTTAGTCATCATGGTTATGAACTAACTGGCAATAGTGGTAGTGTTGGTGGTGTTTGCCTTCTGTAAGTCAAAATAACACAAAGTTTTTCTGTCCCTATTAATCAGGAAGATTGAAATGAGAAGAAACATGAAAAAAGGATCACTCAAAGAATGATCGGGAGGGGGAATTTAAAATCCAAGCAGTGAAGTGAAAGCCTAGACCTTGAATTCCTAACATTGCAGACCCAGAAGAAAAGAAGATATGATGGCCTACATTAAGTCCTTAAGCCCCTAAAACTTATCAACAGCTACTGACTGATGTGAGTTCTGTCTCTTCTGCTGCCACTTACCTCTGTTAGATGAAATTACTGCTGCTCTTAAAAAACCAACCCATCAACAATGGATACAAAAAAAAGCTAGTAAAAATTAAAGTTATTTGAAGAAATAGGATTAGGAAATTATATGATTCATTTAAAACTGTAATTCAAATTCTAAATGAAGAAAGAATAGTATTAATTACAGGATATCCTTGATAATGTTCAAGAAGATACACTAATATTAAACACATCTATACAAACCATCACTAAACTAACTTTATTTGCTTCCTTCCAGTCTTCTTCTGCTTTACATCATTAGCTGGATATTCAACCCAAGCAAATTTACCCCTAACAATGTGGACAGCATCAGTTTTATCAATAGGTCGTGTCACATATTGAGGGGTTTCTTCCAACATCAGGATACTCTACCAAACAAACGAACAAACATCATCAAAACAGGAAGCATTGTATGAGCAGTAGGAACACATGACAAAAAACTCGGTGAAACTCCATTTACTGAGCTGAGTGTCACGCCCTTAATGCCGAAACCTACCTTAAAACTTTGGTGACATAACTGATGTGTTACAAGACTACGTGCAACAAATTACCAGCCGGTTTCCACTGCAAGGCCCCGAAATCAAAGCTGAAATCTTATGGCCAAATGATAATGTGGTGCAGGTGGACATCTCTGACTCACTAGCAAATTGTGTGGAGTGCATTTTCTACTCGCCGCTCCAGTGCTGGCTAGTCCACAATGAGGACTGTACAATCCAAACTGGAGTGACTAGTACCACTTTCCTATTGCTTATATGTGTAATACAGGGGTTCATTTTGGGGTCTTCCAATCAAAATAAGCATATATTACTTTTTACATCATTTTCTCATAGCACTTTGTTTATGTTAACACAGTTTCATGGTGGTGTAGGATTCAGCTTTAAAGGTGTGACCTGTCTCTTGTAAGATCAAGTAAATTGCAGTAATAACAAAAACTTTCTTGCTCATTCCTGCTTATATACGAGGGCTATTTTTTTTTCAAGGTCCGATCGGTCGCGACAGTCAAACACCCGCGAATATATGATGAACCGCTGCGCAGATGTGTTGCGCAACGTCTCTGAAATGACCGTTATGCGCCTCACCTCAGTCCCGTCAGTAGTGAACGTGCAGCACGCTCGTAAACATGGCTACAACGATCGCTTCGCCCGCCAAGTGTGAAGTGCGCGGTGTAATTTGATTTCTTCAGGCTGAGGGGTGCAATGGAGCCGAAATTCATCGCCGAATAAGTCGTGTGTATGGTGAAACGTGCATGAGCGACAGCAAAGTGCGACAATGGTGCAGGAACTTTACAGCAGGGCGTACAGACATCCATGATGCAGGCGGCCAGGGAAGGAAGCGTGTCAACGATGATCTTGTTCAGCGTGTGGATCAGGCAATTCGAGAAAATTGTCGATTCACAATTTCTGTGTCGAGTGCTTTGTTTCCTGAAATTTCCAGGTCAGCTCTCTACACAATTGTGAGTGAGACACTTCAGTACCGCAAACTTTGTGCGAAATGGGTTCCGAAGATGCTGTCTGACCGTCACAAAATACAGTGAATGAGCGCCGCTTTAGCGTTTCTCCAGCGCTACCATGATGAAACACCAGATTTTTTGAACAAAATTGTCACAGGGGACGAGACATGGGTTCATTTTGAAACGGAAGAAACAAAGGAGCAATCCAAACAGTGGATGCATTCGCACTCCCCGAGTAAGCCAAAGAAATTCAAGCGAACATTCTCCAACAGAAAGTGTATGGCTACTGTGTTCTGGGACCGGAAAGGAGTTCTGTTGGTGGAATTCATGGAACGTGGTTCCACCATCACTGCAGCCGCATACTGTGCGACTATTCAACATCTACGACGGGCAATTCAGAATAAGCGGAGAGGGATGTTGTCATCAGGCATTGTCCTCCTCCATGACAATGCTCGGCCGCACACTGCAGCTGCCACCATGAACCTCCTGCAGCGTTTCCAGTGGGACGTTTTCGATCACCCAGCATACAGTCTAGACCTGGCTCCATCAGATTTTTACCTCTTTGCTCACATGAAATGCTGGCTAGGAGGACAGCGTTTTGACACCGACGAGGCGCTGCAGACCGGCGTACAAAGATGGTTACAGGCACAGGCGGCGACGTTCTATCAAGAGGGCATTGACAAGTTGGTACCACGCTATGACAAATGTCTCAATCTGCGAGGCGACTATGTTGAAAAATAGCTGTGATGTATCAGTAAGTGTTACTAATAGAAAAGTGTCAAATTTGTACTGCTGTTTCATTTCTTGACCAATCGGACCTTGAAAAAAAAATAGCCCTCGTACATATCCCTTAAGCTCTGAGGTAGAAGATGGCTTATTTTGCCTCACCACCAAACCTACTAAAAACTTAGGTTGGAGGATTTTAAGGCATTTTGCCATTTTATATTCTTCATATATACAGATGTTTTATGTACTTCTGAGGAAGGTAGTATAAAGGCCAAATCTATGCTATCAGACAGATAAAATGCATTAAAAAAATTGCTGACACTTCTCAGAATGCAATAATAGCCTATTTTCTATGAGGTAGCCACTTGACCAGGCAGTTTAAAACAAGTCAGAAAATATTCGAGCCCTCCAGGCATATTCAGAACTCAGTTTTCTGTGTTTTCTTCCTAAGTCTAGCAGTTCTACAAGAAAAAATGCCTTTCTGTGTTCGACGCACGCTTTATCTAAAACTGGATGTATGGCTTTTCAGGCGTTTGCTCTATTAACCAGCGCTTCGTCTTAGGTCTGACACCAGACTCATCAGAGTGGGATGTGTCGGACCCTACCCACTGACGCTGGGGTGTATGCAGGTGAACTTATCAGAAGCCCATTATAAGAGGCACAGTCTGATAACTGCATACAGGAGATAAAACTCCACATTGGAATTAATGCCCGCCTAGCAATTCTGAATGGAAATTCTTAGAACATTATATCAAGATAGGGACTATCAATATAGTGAATGACATTTACAGGAAAAGTGGAAGAAATAGTAGATTTTATGACTGAAAGATATTGCATTGCTGGCAATCAATGAGATCAAATAGAAAGGAAAGAGTGATAGGAAACTGAAGAAAGTGTACAATTTATACTACAGTGGAGGAAGAGAAGCCAGAAATGGTGTAGGCTTCATAATTAGACAACACCTAAAGGAATACCTTGATGGTGAAAAGTATAGACAGGGTGATTACAGTTAGACTAAGACTTGAAAATGGTGTAACAGTTATAATTCCAGAGTATTCCAGAGGGCAAAAAGCACAAAAAACCCAGGTGAAAGTGCTAACTTTATTAAAAATGAACAGGACAAAATGATGACACAGTAGCATGATATATTGCAGAGATGTTAAAGATACTTCCAGCAGCTCTGCAATATATGAATTACCCTTGTACAAGAAGGAAAAGTTGAAGGAGGTGTCCATAACAGACAATGAGTGGGCCGCTAACAGAATGAGACGAGGCAAAGCAGCTGGAATTGATGAGACCACTGTAGAAATGATAATAGCAGCAGGAGCAACTGGTCTACAGTGGTTGTAAAGACTCTTCACAGTGATATGGAGAGAAAAATCTGTTCCAAAAGGATGGACAAAAGAGGTCATTATACCAATCTTTAAGAAAGCAGACAGGAAGCCATGTGAAAACTACAGAGGAGTACACTGATCCTTCCTACAGCTAAGATCCTTGAAAGAATTTTGGATAAATGAATAAGAGACAGAGTAGAGGAAAAACTTGCAGAACACCAAGTATGGATTCAGAGTAGGAGACACCAAGGTGTCAGAATTTTGTCCCGTAGGAGTTATTTTACGTGCCAGTAAATCTACCGACACAAGGCTGACGTATTTGAGCACCTTCAAATACCACCGGACTGAGGCAGGATCAAACCTGCCAAGTTGGGTTCACAAGGCCAGTGCCTAACCGTCTAAGCTACTCTGCCCTGCAAAAAATGAAACCAGCACCGAAGTCCCATACTGTAGCAGTATGGAAGCATTTATCTGGCCCAGTGAGGAAAGCAATGGCAAACTACCTTACTCCTCATCATGCCTTGTATGCCCCATTATAGTACTGCCATGGATTTTTGTAGTTTCCCCATAACGACATAACTTCTGGTAGTGCTATCTGAGAATGCAACAAACCTCCAGGTTGAAAACTTAACAGGCAAACAATATTACTGTGGATACTATGACCTTCTTGACCAAGCCTTGACACTGTGAGCAGGTCGACAACTGGCCTTATGAAGTCTTACCACAGAAGTAGTCACTATATCTACATTTCTGAAAAATATAACTACATCATTCATGGCAGCAAAAGTTTGAGAGAAATTATTACCTTACTAACTGCTTACGGAAAGGCTTCATATAAATTAACAAAATAAATTAATCACATGATAAAAGTAGAAATCAAGATATAACAGCATTATTTTTCTTTCATAATCATGCATTACATTTATACCAGTACACAGCATACTGCAAAAAACCTTACAAGCTTTCAACAGGTACCATGTACCTGGGGTGATTCAATTCAGATCTAATGTGAAATATTTAAATAATCAAATAGTTGTACTCATTTTAATTTAACAATTTTAACCTTTAATTAAATACAAGCACACAAAACTCCAAGATTAAGCAACAGAAAAGAGGGAGTCTAATTACACTGACTGAGCAAATGTCATGGGATAGCGGAGCACTGATGCGCAGGTGTGTTGTCTGCGCACCTCATGCCCCCTGTGCCAGCGGCAGTTGTATAGGAGACCTTGTGAACAGTGGCTGTGCATGTGACAGGTGTAACATGGAACGTCGTCGTGAGCTGACACCGTTCGAACGGGGTATGGTGGTTGGTGCCCGACGGATGGGAAGTGCGATTTCGGAAGTGGTGCGGGAATTCGGCTTCACACGATCAACCGAGTCCAGGGTGTATCATGAATGGTTGAATGCGGGTGTCACCGTCCAAAACAGATGAGTGACCAGCCGTCCAGACACCCTCGATGACCGTGACCGGCGATATCTGAGACGGATTGTCAATAGTGACAGACGGGCAACCGTGCAACAAATCACGGCTCAATTCAACACAGGCCGTGCTAGACACGTCTCCCAGTGGACAATCCATCCAGAGGACTACCAGGGACTTGTTGACTCACTTCCATGGCATCTCACTGAAGTTCGCAGGGCCAGAGGAGGCCCCACACGCTATTAGGTGACTGTCTCATGACATTTGCTAAGTCAGTGTACATTTATATATACACAGTAGTATGCAGCAAAAGTACTGAAGGTTAATATTATACGAAAGCTTTCCTAGTCTCTGCTTCAGGTCTTCATTGGGCAATTAAATCTTTGCTGCTGCTGGTTTTCTGCAAGCACTTCAGCCACATTCCAGGATAAGCCAACAAACTTCAGGTCAGTGATGAAAGTATGCCGCCAAGTGTTCTATGGGGTAGCCTCTCGTCCATCATGCTTCAGGAATCTAAACCATAGCCACTTGAGATATCCAATGTTGTAGCCTACATAAAACATGACAGCTAACTGAAGTCAACTTCTTCATTAGTAATACAGTAGATGTAACAGAATTTTAGTGTCATCGCAAACAACAATAATGGAAAATGCTGGTCTCCCAAATGACACTGGCTGTCATCTTCCAAGTTCCCCATGGACTAACAGAGGTTGGGATTACAATGACTGAGTAGAGGTGTTGTTTGATGTTAGGTGAAATGGAAGATGCCATTCTACAGGAAACAAAGTTAACATATAGAGAGTATATGAAAACATTGTTGTTTACAGATGACATAGTGATCTGTGGAGTCAACAATACAGAAGTGCAAATTCAACTAGAGGCTTTAAATGACAATACTGAGAAATATGACATGAATATCAGTGTGGAGAAGAGCAAAACAGTGGTGATGACTGGAGAAAGAGAAGTATTAGGGGACAAAACCTAGAGGTAGTTGAATGCTTCAAATATTTGGAGATGCAAAGTTGGATAAGGAGATATGGGAAATATGTTCTACCAGACTTGGTGTGGGACAGAGAAGTTCCTATGAATTGTAAAGAGATAATGTACAAGATGTGTCAGAGACTTGGACAATGACAGCAAGAGATGAGAATAACATTCAGGCCAGTGGGACAAATTTTCTGAGGAATATGGTAGGGAAGACAAGGAGGGAAAGAAATGTTCAGGTCAGAAAAGAAATAGGGGCTGAAAAATTGAGTGATATGATGGAAAAGAATAAATTGAGATGGTTTGAACATGTTATGTTGATGGAGGAGGGAAGGATACCAAAACAAGTGTTGGAGGCTAAGATAGAGGAAAGAGGGCTTATGAACCTGAACTGAAGCGACAGTCAAGTGAATGGTAATTCTAAATTCCCATGGAGGGAATTAGATATTTTTCCACCAACAGAGCATATCAAAAATCAGATCAAAAATTAGAATTACCATTTGGAATTGCTAGGCGGGTATTAATTCCATTGTGGAGTTTTATCTCCCGTATGCAGTTATCAGACTGTGCCACATAAGAGGCTTCTGATAAGTTCACCTGCATACACCCCAGCATAAGTGGGTATGGTCTGACACATCCCACTCTGACGAGTCTAGTGTCAGACCTAGGACGAAATGCTGGTTAATAGAGCAAACGCCTGAAAAGCCATACATCTAATTTTTGATCTGAGTCAAGTGAATGGCGTTGTCAGGGGTCACCACGGAGACACAAGGTTCGACAAAATCAGTCGCCCAATAAGGTTATGGTAATCCTGGCATACGATGTTCAAGGTGTTCTTGTGCGTCATCCAGTGCGTGAGAGGCACACTGTCAATGCAGTTTATTACAATTCCTTTTTGTTGTATCAACTGCGCCATGCAGTGCGAACCAAACGTCCAGATCTTTTGGACAATGCCATAATCCTACATAATAACGTGACAGCTCACACAGAAGCCACCGTTCAGCGTCGCTTACAACGGTGGGGATGGGAGGTTCTTCCACACCCACCTTATTCGTCTGATCTGAGCCCATGTGACTATGATCTAATCCCCAAAGTCAAGAAGCCATTATGTGGACAACAGTTTGCTAACAAAGAGGACATCGTAACAGCATTTCGGAGAGAGGTGTCACACGTTGGCGATACACGTGCAGCGAATGGTATTCAGCACCTGCTCCACCGCTGACAACGCACAGTGGGAACCTTGGATGATTATTTCGAATGTCTGTAACCAGTGGAGACCTGTCCTTTGTACATAGTCTTGTGTGTTTGCTGTCTATACCATAATAAAACAATGTTTACCAATGGGCTGTGTTCTGTCACTTTCCTACGAGAATCTCCTGAAGTCAGAATTTGTCATCAGGCACTATGCATAAGTACATACCCTATATTTCCAAATGTATTTCTTGGATTTTCCGTGTTGTCTCCTGTTCGCGAGAAAAAAATAGTTGCCATGACTTATGCTTGACCCTCACACTTAGCTCATACTGTTCTATGATATGATGGATGAATAAATAAACATCAGATCAAGATATATATAATAAGAATATGTATGAATAAATAACATCAGATCAAGATATGTATAAGAATAAGAATATTTTCAGTGAAATGCAGAACTGAATCACCCTATAATGATAAAAAAAATTACAATCAATATCAGTACTTTTGAAAAACAGACAATATTCACAAAATATCTACCAGTAACTATGCAGCATGCAAAACATGACAAGTGCAGCATCAAGCAGATCAGATCATGCAGAGAAGCAGCAAGATACATGAGCAGGCTGCAACAAGATTGCTTTTAACCCAAAACACCTTTGGAAATTAAGAAGACAGGAAGAATATATTGTGTTAATTGATTGTTAGGGTAAGCTTAGAAGAAAAAACATTCAAGTAGAACTCATGAAGCTTCTTTAAACTGCTTATTTCTTGAAGGTTTAATGACAATAATCTAATACTTTTAATATTGGCTACAAGTTTACAAGTTTGTGCATAGTGAAGTGTAAAAATAACCTAGTAACCAGCAGTTGGGAATGGCTGGGTGAAACAGTGAAAAAATATCTCAAGCTAAAGGAAACATATGAGAAAACATTGAGCAGTGAGTAGCAATAAACTGTAATGTTCTAGTTTAAAATAAGAATGTTGTACAATCATTAACGAGCATGATACTGTAATATGAGGTAGCTTCCAGACCAAATGACTCACCAAGCATTCAGAAGAAAATTTAAGGGAGATTAATTGAACTTTTTTTTCTTCTAAAGAAAGATTTACTCAACATCATTATTTGCAATGATGGTAACAATTCTCTCAAAATGACTATATCATCAGTATTATCCTGTTTCAATATAGCTAACTGTAATAAAGGTCTGAAGATATCTGCTTGCTGAATGATACATGTACACCCACTCTGCCATTTGTAGATATGGTATCTACCATTCAACGTTGGCATCCAGAGTAAACAGATTTGTTCAACCTCTTAAAACCTCTGCCTCCTACAATGACAACTTGGGGAAGGCCTTTACTATTAGGGATCACCCCACCTAATTAGTTGACAGCTAGATTTCCCAAACCATAAATTCTGTCCTCAGACTCGCCAAGCAACCAAACATAATGTCCTTTATAACCACATATAACCCTAGTCTCCACAAAATCAATCACCTTTTATAACAAGCAACAAATCTTCTCTCACCTCACCCCACACCCATGATCTTCTTCTGAAAAGCCCCATAGTCACATTCAGCTGCTGACCACACCTCAAAAACATTCTTAGCTGTATTGAACCACACCCACACCCTTTCTGACTTCTTACTCTGTGAACACAGCTGCTGTACAATTTGCAATTTACATATAGCCAACACAACATTAACCAGTATCACCACCAAGTCTTACTCCCATACAAGGTTGTCATAACTGCACTACATCCAACATCATCTGCCAGCTTTCTACATAGGCTTAACTACCAACACTTTAGTCAAACAAACATGTGGTCATTGCAATACCCAGAAAACCCATAACATGGATCTTCCTGTTCCCACTCCACTCATTCCCAGCACCATATATTGAATGTTTCAGATAAAGTCCTTAAATATTTACCCCCATCTTTCCATCCCCCTGCCCGTAAGAGATTCTGAAGTTGGTCATCAACTGATGCTCACGTCTTTGGAAGCACCCCAGCCTTAATACTCGTATTACATAACCACCCCCTGTTTTCTATTTTTTTTTTTTTGCATTTTTTACCTAACAGCAGTGGATGAATACATTTTCTAACAGAACTGGAGTGTTTACCATAGAGAAAGGATAGGAATGGTAGGAGCGGGAATATTCAGACTGGTGAAAAAAAAAACTTGTAAGCTAAGAAACATGAAATTCTGGAGGTAAGGCCTATCCATACAGATAATAGGCAACTTGATGTTTTGGGGTGTACAAACCTGGAAACAATGGCACTAGTGTGGAATTATTTGATAAGATAATCAGCTATTTACTAAGTGTCAAGTGGGAAGGTAATGCACATGACAGGAAGCTTGACCAAACCTATGGTTAATAAGAAGGACAGCTGAGAGAAGATTCATTGCTTGTTATAAAAGATGATTGATTTTGTGGAGACTAGGGTTATATGTGGTTATAAAGGACATTATGTTTGGTTGTTGCTTGGCGAGTCTGAGGACAGAATTTATGATTTGGGAAATCTAGCTGTCAACTAATTAGGTGGGGTGATCCCTTAATAGTAAAGGCCTTCCCCAAGTTGTCATTGTAGGAGGCAGAGGTTTTAAGAGGACAGCTGAATCAAAAGTGATGGAACCAACCAGAAAGAAGAATATTCTCAATGTGGTACTGACAAAACCAGATGAGCTCTATAAAGAAACTGAAGTAACACATGGTATAAGTGATCACAAAGCTGTTTTTGTTATAGTTATAAAATGAATGCAATAGGAAGGAAGGTTATAAAAGTACTATTAGGCAGTACCATATAGTTGATGAGAGAGGCATAAGAGTTTAAAAAAAGTAATTATGATTGGTGGAGAATGGTAAATGACAATGTAAACAGCCTATAGGATAGGTTTAAAGCAATTGGTAAGGAATGTGAGAACAGATATGTACCTTTAAAATTGGTAAGGAATTGTAAGGACCTGCTATATTATAACAGAGAAATAAAGAGACTGAGGGGGAGGGGCAGGCTGGAATGAAACACAGTTTGGAACTGGTTGTGGAAGTAAGGAGAAATTGAAGGAAATTACAGGGGCTACTGACAAAAGTGTAATTGGACGAGATAAAAGTGTGACTGAATGGGTGCCTATATTTCTAGAAAACAGAACTCAGAGAGAATTAAAGTAGGTGAAGCAGTATCTGATCCTGTAATCATTATGAAGGGATTTCCTCAAGGCAGTATTATTAGACCTTTATGTTATCTTATTTATGTAAATGATAGTAAAGACCTGGAATCAGAGAGAAGGCTTTCATGGATGATGTTTTAATGTATAGAATAATAAATACATTTAAAGACCATGAGCAACTGCAAAAAGACCTTGACAACATTTTTGAGATGGAAAACAGGCAATAGTATGACGGTAAAATGGGTGAAAAGTCAAGTTGTGAGTTTTACCAAAAGGAAAAGTCCTCTCAGTTTTAATGACTGCATTGATGGGGTGAATGTATCTCACGGGGCTCACTGTAAGTACCTAGGTTTTAATAAAAGGAAAGATCTCCATTGCACAAATCACATAAATGGGATTGTAGATAAAGATTATAGATCTCTCCATATGGTTATGAGGGTATTTATTTATTTATTTATTTATTTATTTATTTATTATTTTTTATTTATTTATTTATTTATTCATTTATTTATTTATGTATTTATGTTACAATGTTCTAAAAGTTTATAGGAAAGAAGTGCGTGGTCTACGGTATCAAAAGCCTTGGCAATATCAATGTAGCACACGTCCAACAGATAACCGGTATTAAGAGCAGATGTTGCACAATGGAGAAGGAAGGGTTTGTAGTATGGATGTAAAGGAGTAGGCATGAAAATCTTTGGTAAGACCACAATTAGAGTATGGTCCCAGTGTATGGGACCCCTCACCCGGATTACTTGATTAGAGAATTGAAAAAAAATCCAAAGAAAAGCAACTCAATTTGTTCTGGATGATTTCTGACAAAAGACTAGTGTTACGAAAATGCTGTAAATGCTGGGCTGGCAAGACATGAGAGTAAAAAGACAAGCTGCTCAACTAAGTGGTGTGTTCTGAGCTGTCAGTAGAGAGATGGTGTTCAATGACATTAGTAGACAAATATGATGATGATGATGATGATGACGACGATGATAATGCTTGTTGTTTAAAGGGGACTAACATCAAGGTCATCAGCCCCTAATGGTACGAAATGAGATTAAATGTAATAACAAATTAAAAGTCCAAAATCCAACTGACCAGAATTCAAAATGTGAGGACGAAAAATGAATGGAGGGATATGAATTTAAAACAATCTCTGGATGTAACCCGCAATGCCTTACATTCACAGAAACCGACGTAAAACAATAGTGTTACTGACAAAGGGACTGCTGCTATAGCATAACACTGAATCAATGATGCTTGCAATCTAAAGGGGGTCCAAAATCCAACTTATCGGCCCCTCATAACGGTACTTATTGCTAGGAAAGTAGAACCATGGTAATTGTCATGTTGCGGTACTAATTAAAAGTAGCAGAGACTTGCGGTATTACACATATTATGGTACTACTCACAGGTTATGATATTCGACATGTAATACAGACCTATGGTGTTTCTCACATTGCGGTGCCATTTACAGGCAACACAAACCTATGGTGTTCATCACATAAGAGTACTGACCACAGGGACCTGCACTATCCCGTGGTGTTCCTCAAATAGTGGGTACTAACCATAGGCAATGCAGAGCCATGGTAGCTATCATCCCATGGTCCTACTCATATGGTGGTACTAATCACAGGTACTGCAAAAGCCAACCGCATGGTGCTCCTGTGTGCTGCTAATCACAAACCTATTTGGTACCCAATATAGTGGTACTACGCGCAAGTAAAAGCGACCCATGGAATTCCCCGCGTGGTGATACTAATCACAAGTAGTTTCATGGTTCCAAGAAAATCATCCCTTGGTCGCCCCTTTTAGTCGCCTCTTACAACAGGCAGGGGATACCGTGGGTGTATTCTTTGTCTGTGTCTCCCACCCACAGGGGATTGTGTGTTTGGTTCGCGAGAGGTACTTTATTTCCCTCAAGTACGCCGGCAAGCCGGTTAGGACCCCCCTATCCGCCACTTGGGACACGCCACGTGGTAGTATCACCTCTCTCCCTGCTACGCCAGCATAGTAGGTACGTGGGAGTAGACAAATATGTCTGGGTGGTGTTTTAAAAATGTAGGAAAGATCACAAAATGAAGATGACATTGGAATTCAATAGGACAAATTGAGAAGTTGGGGATTGGAATAATTTACCAAGGGATATATTTGATAAATTTTCAAAATCTTTGAAATTACTTACGTGAAGATTGGGTAAATGACTAATAGAGAATATGCCATGTGGGTGACTGCCCTAAATGCAGATCCATGGTGAATGATTGATTAATTCAGTGTCTACCTGTCAACAATGACCATTACCATTATTATTCTATTCTCCACTGACGAAGGCTGCCGCTGAAGATTTTGAACCCATATTGTTCTTCTACAGTATGTGTAATCTAGACATACATGCTTACATGGCAACATTAAGAACAGTTGCTTTCATGCCAATGTTTCATTTCCCAATACATTTATTATTGTGACAATGAAGGCCAAGAGTACTGTATAAAGGGTGTGTACACAACCTTATTTAAGAGAAATAATAATATAACCATCTAAATAGAGAAAAGCTCCAAACAATGAAAAGACATAAGAGACTTCAAATCAGAAGGTAAACTGGGAACAGTGTTTCACGCAAAGTAGGGAAAGGGAGGGACAGCACCAACAAACCAAATTCTACCACTGATGATGTAAACTGATTTCTAAACCAAGCTATTGAGTAGTTAACTGAAAATACACACACTCACACGAACGTTTCCAAATACAAGAACCCAATTATAACAGAAAATATTGAATAAATCAATATGTAAGACAAGCGAATAAGGCTTAAGGAAATTATAAAATTCAAATATCACTTATACATACTGATTCATCAATGAATGCCAAATGCCACACAAGTAGTTGCAGATCATGAGATAAAAGTTTCCTGAAGGAAAAAAATGATAAATTACAATTAAAACACACAACACACATTTACCGCTTCCAAAAGGGGGAAAAACATAAGCCAAAACATGTCACATGGAATATGAAGGTAATTTCTTCCCCTGCAGTATCTGGAACACAGCAGGGCCACACAACAATCACGAACCACATTACTGAGACACCTGTCATCCAACACACATACTCACAGTGTACAGGACACAAACCTTGAGTTATCACTGTGTGAATAGAACCAATATTAATAAGAGCTACCTGAACACAGAGCAACCCCAAAAATATGCATTCAAATTCCACGTATTACGCTTCGTTCACAGAATATTTCCAATTCATTTCCTGCAATGCTTGGAAGAAAAGTTAAATTATCATTACTTGTTCTCGGTAGGGTCATTAAACTGTTAAGCATTTCACTATTTACTTGCTGGTTTTGCAAAGTATTGGTCCCGTTACTTGCGCTCCTTAAGCCTACACCCTCGTACAAAACAATACTGAGACTGATGTTTTGTCACCTCTTCACTCTCAATACTCGCATACCTTAGTTCTGGAGAATTTTGTTTGTCAGTATTGCATTGCAGTTCTGTGTGATTAAAATTAGTATTTAATAGGCAATTTCTTGTTGGATAAATCAAAAATTTAAGGAAACAAGACGAAAACAGTGTTCTTGATCAGAAACAACTAGACATTCTATTGTCAACATTAAGAACAGTAATAAAAAAAACGTGATTCTATCATGACAATTGCATCATAAGGAGGATGCTGCAGAGGAAAGTAAAATGTGGGAAACACAAAAATGTTAGCTGTATGGCTTCAACAGTCCCAGAATTGAACAATATTTTGTAGCCTATATCTATTATACTGTACATACAGTTGGTTGTCTTCCGTTTAATACACAATCCCTTGAAGAATTTTTTACAGGGGTTTCATTACTGTCTATTATTTTGGTATGTGGAAGGAATTTAAGCATCTTGCTACAAGGGAAATGAAGTTGCTTTAACACATGCAATTCTACAATGTTAACATAACTACAGCCAGGGATAGCTGCTTCACAAAGGCTGACCTGTTTGAAAGATAGAATAGGAACAGTCTACCTGACAATATGAAGACTGCGGTACTTAGAAGAGAAGCAAACATTTCCATGCAGGTCATCAGCTTCTATAAGCTCACTATATACAGGTAGAAGATCCTGGCATCATGCTACAAGCTTGTTGTAATCATTAGTCTAAAATCAAAATATAAATGCAATAGACTCTCTCATATCCATCACTAATGGGACTGGAACATGATCCGTACACAGAAAAGGTCAGATAATCCCAGAAACAAATAGAAACATTATTATAACATAAAAAGAAATGTAAAACAATTTTACAGTAACTAAGAATGTATCATGATGATGCAGTTGTAATAATAGTAGAGAATTTGCATAAAAAATTGTTTCATATGTTTAGTGAAAGTGAACACAAAAAAATGACTATCGTTCTGTGGGCCTACTGCTCATTACACTGCCTGATAAAATAATAGAATGAACAATACTGTACAAAAATTACAGAAATGAATTCCCTTGAAAAGTCTGTAATGTTTTTTTTTTTTGTGTTTTTTTTTTTTTTTTTTTTTTTTTTTTTTTTTTTTTTTTTTTTTTTTTTGTTTGTTTGTTTGTTTGAAATGAGGCATTCTTGATTTTGCTGATGCATCCCTCTATTTTTTGGCCAACAACACGTCTATAGGTGTTGCCAATGGATGCTGTTTGATGTATTTCAGAACGACCTCAAATAATATGGGCACAGAGTCACTAATCTCTTTGTTCCCTTTATTTATTCTGACTTATTAGGTCACAAAGAGTACATACAGTACATGCTAAAGAGATGTTAAGTACAGAATAAAAATGGCCAACTGGACACCAGTGAGATTCAAGCCCATAACAAATTAAATTAAAATTAAATTAAAATGATGTTAATTTGTATTCAAGTAGTCTTTAAGAGGATCAATGTACTTGCAAATAACGTGTTCAGATACTTAGCGATTCACCTAAGCTTAACAACAGCTGAAGATGTTCCCACGTGAGAACGAAACATGTACTGTTTACAAATAATAATTTGCTAAAAAGCAAATAAAAAGTATCAAAAAGGTGGAAGATTTTCAATTATTGTAACTCTCTGCGATTAGAATTTGATATGGAAAATGAAGCTGATTACTTGCAAACATACCACTTAGTCGAGCAGCTCTCCTTTTTCTCAATTCTTCCCAGCCCAAACTTTGCAACATTTTTGTAACGCTACTTTTTTGTCGGAAATCACCCAGAACAAATCGAGCTGCTTTTCTTTGGATTCTTTCCAGTTTTTGAATCAGGTAATCCTTGTGAGGGTCCCATACAATGGAACCATACTCTAGTTGGGGTCTTACCAGTGACTTATATGCCCTCTCCTTTACATCCTTACGACAACCCCTAAACATCCTCATAACCATGTGCAGAGATCTGTAGGCCTACCATTTATTTACAATCCCATTTATGTGATTACCCCAATGAAGATCTTTCCTTATATTAACACCTAGATACTTACAATGATCCCCAAAAGGAACTTTCACCCCATCAACGCAGTAATTAAAACCGAGAGGTCTTTTCCTATTTGTGAAACTCACAACCTGACTTTTAACCTCGTTTATCAACATACCATTGCCTGCTATCCATCTCACAACATTTTCGAGATCATGTTGCAGTGCTCACAATCTTGTAACTTATTTATTACTCTATAGAGAATAACATCATCCGCAAAAAGACTTACCTCTGATTCCACTCCTTTACTCATATCATTTATATATATAAGAAAATATAAAGGTCCGATAATACTGCCTTGAGGAATTCCCTCTTAATTATTACAGGGTCAGATAAAGCTTCACCTACCCTAATTCTCTGAGATCTATTTTCTAGAAATATAGCAACCCATTCAGTCACTCTTTTGTCTAGTCCAATTGCACTCATTTTTGCTAGTAGTCTCCCATGATCTACCCTATCAAATGCTTTAGACAGGTCAATCGCGATACAGTCCAGTTTACCTCCTGAATCCAAAATATCTGCTATATCTTGCTGGAATCCTACAAGTTGGGCTTCGGTGGAATAACCTTTCCTAAAACCGAATTGCCTTCTATCGAACCAGTTATTAATTTCATAAACATGTCTAATATAATCAGAAAGAATGGATTCCCAAAGCTTACATACAATGCATGTCAAACTTACTGGCCTGTAATTTTCAGCTTTATGTCTATCACCCTTTCCTTTATACACAGGGGCAACTATAGCAACTCTCCATTCATCTGGTATAGCTCCTAAGACCAAACAATAATCAAGTAAGTACTTCAGATATGGTACTATATCCAAATCCATTGTCTTTAGTATATCCCCAGAAATCTGATCAATTCCAGCCGCTTTTTTAGTTTTCAACTTTTGTATCTTATTGTAAATGTCATTGTTACCATATGTAAATTGTAATACTTCTTTAGTACTAGTCTCCTCCTCTACCTGGACAGTATTCTTGTAACCAACAATGTTTACATACTGCTGACTGAATACTTCTGCCTGTTGAAGATCCTCACATACACACTCCCCTTGTTCATTAATTATTCCTGGAATGTCCTTCTTGGAACCTGTTTCTGCCTTAAAATACCTATACATACCCTTCCATTTTTCACTAAAATTTGTACGACTGCCAATTATGCTTGCCATCATGTTATTCTTAGCTGCCTTCTTTGCTGGATTCAATTTTCTAGTAAGTTCCTTCAATTTCTCTTTACTTCCACAGCCATTTCTAACTCTATGCCTTTCCAGTCTGCACCTCCTTCTTAGTCTCTTTATTTCTCTATTATAATATGGTGGGTCTTTACCATTCCTTACCACTCTTAAAGGTACAAACCTGTTTTTGCATTCCTCAACAATTTCTTTAAACCCACCCTAGAGTCTGTTTATATTCTTATTTACCGTTTTCCACCGATCATAGTTACTTTTTAGAAACTGCCTCATGCCTGCTTTATCAGACATATGGTACTGCCTATTAGTCCTACTTTTAAGACCTTCCATTCTACAGTATCACATTTATTTTTAACTATGACAAAAAAACAGCTTCATGATCACTAATCCCATCTATTACTTCAGTTTCTCCATAGAGCTCACCTGTTTTTATCAGCACCACATCTAGGAGTTGGTTCCATCACTTTCTGAATCAGCTGTCCTTCCCATATTAACTTATTTGCCATTTGTTAGTCATGCTTCCTGTCATTCGCATTACCTTCCCAATTGACATCTGGTAAATTCAGATCTCCCGCTACAATCACATTTCTTTCCTTGTCGTTTCCTACATAGCTGATTATCTTATCAAATGATTCTGAATCCGTGTCGGTGCTACCCTTTCCCCGTCTCTACACTCCAAATATATCAAGTTGCCTATTATCTTTAGAAATGAGCCTATCCTATCTCTACGATACACACTCCAGTTCCGTGAGAAAATTTCTGCATCCATTATATCATTTCTCAGCCATGATTCAACTCCTATTACAATATCTAGTAAGTATATATCTATTAAATTACTCAATTCTATTCCTTTCTTTACAATACTTCTACAGTTCAACACTAACAATTTTATGTCATCCCTACTTGATTTCCAGTTCCCCGTTCCCTTATCATCACTTCCTAGGCCACCCCGTTTCCCTGAATGTACCTCCCTATTACCCTTCCAAACAAATTTCCTAACTTATACGTACCACTGCAGTTTAAGTGAAGGCCATCTGAGCGCAGATCCCTATCTCCTACCCACCAACTAGGATCTAGAAATTTCACTCCCAGTTTCCCACATACCCACTTGATAGTCTCATTTAAATCCCCAATCACCCTCCAGTCAGTATCCCTCCTCACAGTATTCCACTAATAACAATCTCCGCTTCCTTAAACTTTACCCATGCTGCATTTACCAGATCCCACACATCTCCAACTATGTTGGTACTTATATCAGCTTGCCTTACGTTGCTGGTACCAACGTAAAACACTACCACCTTCTCCTTCCCCTCCTCCCTCTCTTCTACTTTCCTCAACATCTGCCTCAACCTAATTCCTGGATAACATTCTACCCTATCATATGGGGGCTGTTTCTGTATTACAGGCAGCTATTAATTACACTAGCACAAAAGAGAAACCTCTACGAAACATCTACAGTCCCTCAATGTAGTCACCAAAACTGTATAAAAGCCACTGCTAGTGATGTGGAAACCACAGCATGCTTGTAACAGTGCCTGTTCTCTGGATGGTGTGAACAGAGCGATCTATTGCCTGCAGAACTTCAGGAACAATTCGCAATCTGATGCCATGAGGTGGTTCCTTCATCTTTTGTATCAAATCACGAACAGTCTGATTCTATCGTTGCCAGAAACCCAATAATAAGCCACACATCCTCATCACAGACTCCAGAACGACCCAGTTGAGGCATGTCAGCCACATATCAACTGTCACTGAAGGCTTTGACCCACCGCGCCACAGCTCTGTAAGGAAAACGCCGAATTCCCGCACACCTCGTGAAGACCTTCATGACACAGTCATGTTGTATAGCGCCGTAGATACATTCAATTTTAACCCATCATTGGTATTCCTGTTTCAAGAACATGGATACTGATCACTTGACTAGTCTCTTACAGACGAGGCTACTCATCACAGTACAGTGCATGAGCAGAGCTTTGAATGAACAAGTCCATGTATTGTGAGGTAGATTAAGTACCAACCTAACTAGTGTACATGTGAGAAACACTGATTCCACTTCCTGTTCAGTCTCCGAAAATACCCATCTTGACAGCTCTTATTATTAATTAGAAATTCACAGCAGTAACTATAATTTACATTTGCAGGAACCTACATAACTTCAAATATACTGAAAACTAAGCTCACTGAATTCAATATTTTCCTGATAATTTTCTTACAATATAGTTTCTCTTACAATATAATATCTCTTACAAACTATACAAAAGAGTAGCCACTGATAAAGAAACAGCCCTTGTATTTAAACATAGCCGTCTATAGTACATGACCATGGCGTTCGAACTGGCAATGCCGTCTCAGCAGTCGCTTGACGTTCTAGGAGAGAATGAGAAGCCACACACTCTTTCTACAGCACAATCTTGTTTTGAGATTAATTGATAACAAAAACTAACTGGAATGCCATGTTTTTTATATTATTTAGAGACTTCTTATGAACCATGAATGCATTATAAAATCAATACACACATATTTCATCAATAAACTTTTGTGAATGAGTAAATCACTGAACGAAATATTACTACTGTACTACGACTATGTATAGAAACAGCATGTGTTCCAAACTTCAAGTTACTTCAAGCTACAATATGGTAAGCATGTTCCTTTTGTTGTTATATCTTTCTACAGACTCACTTCTTTTCTCAGCATTGGTAATTACTGAGCAACACATTGCTAATTGTTTTCATTGCATTCTTTACAAAACTGAAGCAATCACCATCACATCAACCAGATTCTTGAAGCAAACTTGTTATCATTTCATCATCCTGGATTCCCATTTCACTTAAATGGTGAAGAATGTAGGTCTGGTTAGAGACAGCCAAAAACATGCTTTCATGCTTTGCTGGTACAAGAGTTTGTGCAAATCCCACGACCGGTACAAGCTTTCGTATTTTTACATAAAATAATATGGGTTTGAAAGTTCTCCCCTGTTCAGTCTCCAAAAATACCCATCTTGACAACTCTTATTATTAATTAAAAATTCAGAGCAGTAACTATAATTTACATTTGCAGGAACCTTAAAACCTACATAACTTCAAATATCCTGAAAACTAAGCTCACCGAATTCAAGATTTTCCAGATAATTCTCTTACAAAACCCTTAAGAATATTTCATACTGACCTATGGATATAGTTTTACATCTATGTAATATAATAATGTTCAGTGAATTCGATACTATCTACTGAAAAGGTACCAGTTAAATGTCTCGTAGAATGAAGATCAAGAACACTTTTAATGTGCATCTTCTTTTCCTTTTCGAGAATTTGGGCATTTGTGATATTATTACCTCCTGCTAGTTGTCTGTACTGCCCAATCTTCGATTAGCAGTACAAACTGTTGAATTCAAATGTCTGTGGTGTATTGTTCTCAAATGCGATTTTATCTGACGGAAATAAATATCACACGAGAACATGTTCTCTTCCTTGTATAAATTACTTTGTCACTAAGTCACAACACACAACTATACACACTAGCAACTGACACTACAACACTTAATAGCGGAGTACCCTGAAGTCGATTCTGACAAGTACAGATATCAACAACACTGACTCGCGAACTATAACATACACTCTCTTGAACTCACCGACTCACTCAACCTCGGAGTCCAACAGTCACTCGCAGTCCATCACTTGCCTTCGAGTCCAACCTGACTATCACCGACTGACAGTTCGATATATATACTGTTCGATCAACCATCTAGAATTATCGATTTCTGGAAGGGTTCTTACAACACACTAATGGAACACACTCGAAACATCGATCGACCAGCTAGTCGAATGGAGTACTCCAGTAATGGATCAAGCTTGAACTTTCCTTACTGTTTACCAATACACATGGATATTTCTCAAACATTCCTAATGTCTCTACATGTTTCTGGATAATAAACCTTACAGTAAGATTCCAGAGCCCTTAATATATACCAAATTATAGTACAATAAATCTAATATACAAACATTATAGAGTTTTCTACCGCTTTTGACTATATAGATTTTGAGGTTAAACTTATGCACAACATGTATTTGAGGTTATACAAATTTATAATACATATTTACAGGGAAACCACGTATTAGTCATATTCAACATTTAATAAAGGATAATTTTGCATTTAATAAAATATGACCAACCACAATAATTGAAGGTTTTACACCAATTACGATGTCGTACCTACGACAATTATCCCCTCTAAAACCCTCAATATCTATCCTGTACATTCCTTACTCTAGGTCTTAAACTATATCTAGGTGTCCTTATATCTATGTCTTCATCTCTCTCAGTCCTCACCATTTAATTAGACTTAGACTACCTCAATCACACTATCTTCTCGTTGGCGCTGTTGCAGTACACATTTCGCAGCCAGATAGTTCGATCAGTGGCCATCGCCTTTCCGCGGCGAATCCGCAGGGTTTGGCCAATGGTGTCCTTGTTCCTGTGACAATGATCCGCAGGTCCTCGCATGGCAGTCGAAGCTCCACTGACTTCCCCCTTGTTCGCACCTTTGTGTTCTGTCAGGGCCCACGCGTCTTCATAGTCCACCGGTGTGATGCATGGGAGAGGCTCGCACGTCGCAGACTTGGCCCTGCTGAATCTCCTCTTTTTCCAGGGTGCTGAATTCAATGTTCCTACCGGCATATGGTTTTGTGCCAGGACTAGTGTCC
Source organism: Anabrus simplex (assembly GCF_040414725.1). Lineage (NCBI taxonomy): Eukaryota > Metazoa > Arthropoda > Insecta > Orthoptera > Tettigoniidae > Anabrus > Anabrus simplex. The sequence goes on along the minus strand of NC_090265.1, from coordinate 1,686,025,249 downwards.
TGATCAGATGGCACCCTTGTTTGCTGGTTGTTGGCTCGGACCCCATTGGTTCTCCATCTCCTTGAGGGGGTCCCCCAGACCGTGTTGTTGCCATTGCTACAATGATCCCGTCGTCCCGTGGAGTTGCCATCTTCACGACGCCAGAGCCGCCATCAATGCTTGCAGGCTTCACCCGTGTCTCCAGAGCTGTCATGCTTCTTTCACACAGGGCACTCGCATTTTCTGCTGGGCCTTGAATTACGGACTCCACCATCGCTACAATGATCCCGTCGTCCCGTGGAGTTGCCATCTTCACGACACCAGAGCCGCCATCACTGCTTGCAGGCTTCACCCCGGTCTCCAGAGCTGTCGTACTTTCACACAGTGCACCCTCTTTTCCTGCTGGACCTTGAACTACGGACTCCACAACCACAAGCATCACTTCGGACCACTTCCCGTCCAGTTCGTTGTTGTCCTGCATGATGTCAGTGATCACCTTGGTTCTGCGAGAGTGCACTTCGTTGCCCAAAGAATTGACTTGGTCCTTTATTTCTTGAGACTGAGCCACGATTTTCCACTCAAGTTTTTCGGATTGGGCCTCGATGATTTTAGACTCGGCCTCGATTTTTTCAGTCTGGGCCTGAATCAAAGCATTTAGTTGTATGAACATAATGCTTACCCGATCGTTGGTTTCTTCCTCCGAGGTGACTTCGAAGTCGAAACTGCCTGGGTACTCTTCGTTGTCTATCAAATCCTGGTGCAGCCTCTCTTGTAAGTCCGCTTTGCTTCCAGCCATTGGTAAATCATAGGATGGCAGCACTTTCTGTAAAATCGCCACGGTCATTTGGTCGATCTTCACTGCCGAGTCTTGAAGCGTCCTGTCCTATTCTGTCACGGTCACCAATTTATCGTTCCCAAATGCGATTTTATTTGACGGAAATAAATATCACATGAGAACACGTTCACTTTCTTGTATTATTTTATTGTCACTGTAAGTCACAACACACAACTATACACACTAGCACGTGACACTATAACACTTAATAGCTGAGTACCCTGAAGTCGATTCTGACAAGTACAAATATCAACAACACTGATTCGCCAACTATAACATACACTCTCTTGAACTCACTGACTCACTCCACCTCGGAGTCCAACAGTCACTCGCAGTCCATCACTTGCTTTCGAGTCCAACGTGACTTTATCACTGACTGACAGCTCGATATATGTACTGTTCGATCAACCATCTAGAATTATCGATTTCTGGAAGGGTTCTTACAACACACTAATGGAACACACTCGAAACATCGATTGACCAGCTAGTCAAATGGAGTACTCCAGTAATGGATCCAGCTTGAACTTTCCTCACTGTTTAGCAATACACATGGATATTTCTCCAACATTTCTAATGTCTCTACATGTATCTGGATAATAAACCTTACAGTAAGTTTCCAGAACCGTATATATATATATCAAATTATAGTACAATAAATCTAATATACGAACATTATAGAGTATTCTACTGCTTTCGACTATATAAATTTTGAGGTTGAACTTATACACAATACATATTTGAGGTTATACAAATTTATAATACATATTTACAGGGAAACCATGTATTAGTCATATTCAACATTTAATAAAGGATAATTTTGCATTTAATAAAATATGACCAACCACAATAATTGATGGTTTTACACCAGTTACGATGCCGTACCTATGACAAGTGGTACATGCTGGCTATGAGCATAAACAGTTTTCTTTCAAAACAAAAGTTTAATGGTGACAGAAAATTTTCTGCAGTAAGCTGCCTCCACTGTAGGCCAGGCCTATAAGCCAGGAGAAAAAGTCAGACAAGGAGACACACTCTTCTTACTGCTAAGATAAGAAGGCAAGCCCAGGAATATTTCTGGCTCTGCACTGTCACTTAAAACAAAGGTTTCAAGTGCATACAGTACTTGTCTACATTTATGTTCATAGAGTAAGAAAGTCTGAATCATGAAAATATTTCATGCAAACAATTGACCAGTCATTTGATTCCCAGTTGGTTTGTGGAATAGCGCCAATCCGTTAATGACATGCTCCACCTTAATGAAATTTAAAAGTCCTTATACAGCCTTCTACAGAAGAGGTGTAAATGCTCCACCTTAATGAAATTTAAAAGTCCTTATACAGCCTTCTACAGAAGAGGTGTAATTGCTTTTACAGTCGTCTACTACAGAAGATGTAGTTATTTCCACAAACTTAACTGTACCATTTTGAACTTACAAGCTGTAAATCGGAAGAAATGCAACAGAATCGCTCAGTTGCTGCAGTGAAGTGAATGGCGCAAGCTGCCAATAGCCACACGTCGCTACGAAGTTGCCAAATTTTTCACGCCACGGCCTTGTACTACAAACTGCGTTTTCCTTCATGTTTCCCTTTTCTATATATTAGTGTAAGCATAGGCATATTTTTGTCAACATAGCCTTGTATCCCAGAAGAAAATCAAAAAGCATATCAGTTAACACTGACCGTGAAAGCCTGTACCAGTAGATTAACTAATAAATTTGACACTGGAACAACTATTCTGGAAAACCACTAGCACTGCATGGTAAGAAAAATATATTAGAATCTTCTAAAAACAGAGCTTTTCTCAGAATTCAGTAGATAGAATGCTACACATAGAAAATTACTTGAGCACACTGAAATGAATTATATTCCAACCCATGCATTCTACTACTCTTTCTATCATAAAGAAGATTATAAGTTTAGTAGACTGATATTACAGCATAAAGTGGGTTCTAATTCGTAACAAATTGTATACACTAGTACAAGTATTTCCTGCAGTCAATGTGAGGTGTCTCAGGATCGTTCACAATATTACATAACAATGACCCCAACACATTTACAACAAACAAGCATAATATGTGAACATTCACCACCTTTACTCTCTTGAGAGATACCAGTGCTTCATACAGCAGATTTGTGGCAATCTGCAAGGACCCAAATGTACTTCTCATCTGACCATTGAGAATTCCGATGAAAGGAAATGCCTGTAAGATATATGATGAGAAATATGTATGTATGTCAAAGTATACAAGGGATATTCCTTCCAATGTTAAAAGTTGTCTAAACAAGGTAAAAGATGGTAGGCAGTTATCCTTTCCTTATTAACAAAAGAGTTGATTTCATGGGTTCAACCTCAGAGGAACAAGCCCAAATGGAAGATAAAAAAACAAAGTCACAGCATCTCAAAGAAAGAGATTAAAAAGGGTACTGAATGGTCGAAACTGAAGTCTTTCAATTATAAAAATGCTGAGATCAGAAAAAGTTACGAGCTAGTCAAGGCAGGTTCGTAGAAACAATCTAGGAGTTGACATGCCACCTCAAACTTGCAGGAGAGACGGAATTGTGAAATATTAGGCTGCTGATGTGAAGTTCAAGCAAGGCATTCTCAATTTTCTTCTAACCACAGTCTACAAGATTGTATCAGCATTATCAGACTAGGAAATCTCAACTCGCTTCAGCTGGAATTCAATATCTGAAATTAAGAGTTATGATGTACACATAAGTCTAAAGTAACATTGTGAGAAAAGTAACAATTCGTAGAAAATCATAATTACTGAGAAGGGCTGCAAGTAAACAACAGGCTGATTGGGAATACACAAAAGGTCATAACAACATAAAATAAGCCAACCTAACTGGACCTTGAAATTGGGCCTCTAAAACAAATTAGTGTACCACTCAAAACCATCCTTGGAAATTAGTAATCCGGTTGTTTTGTCTTTTAAAACCACAATCACCACAAACGGTCCTCTGATCTGTATCCTATACGACAATGTAATCTAGAAAAGCTAAAAGAGCTAATGCTGTTTTTAAAAGAACATTTAATTTTGCTCCAATGTAAGCTGTGTAATAATGCATACATATATAAGACCTATGTGCTAAAGCTGTTTCTGGTAGTTTCAATACTCCTTTCAAGATGGTACATGCTTGGATATTCTAGAAGAGCTACAGTACGTGCCCTGAGCCATTTGAACTTCCCTTCTACCATTCCAGCTGTTTAATTTTCACGGTTTGTATGATTCTCTCATTGCCTTTTAGTCACCTCTTCGAACAGGTAGGGATACTATACAGGGCGAAGCGAAATTCGCGCACTCGGGCGTCGCAGCGCGACTCCTCACATGCCAGCAATAAAAAAATGTCTCTCACAAAAGTTCGTCCCGCAAGTATTTTCGGGAGAAAAAGGTCATTGAAGAGTGGCAATCTGGCAACACTGTAACCACATGTAGGTAACTACCTCTGTCAGCACACATTAGTCGTGCTGTACAGTTGGAGCAATGGATAGCGTTTTGCGTTAACATGCAGGAGGTCAAGGGGTCGATTCTGGGTTGAGGTTTATGTTTTGTATTTCGTAAATGTAGTCCAGGTGGTATAGTATCTGGCATCTTAATCGTCAACAGCGATTGCAGCAGGTTCTCTAGAAATGGACAAACATTAGTTTTCATTGGTCAGCTTTGAAAGACGCCCTTTCCACATCGTGGGCGTGAATTTATTCGCACCATTTCATCTACTAGATGCGTTACGTGTTCAGCGTTACTAAATTTTGTAAGTGTAGGATACATCTGGCCTAAAAAACGGTGTCTTACTATGTTACAGTATGTAATGTCCGATGGAAATTAGCAAGTAAAAAAAACACCTCAACCCAGGATCGAACCCTCGACCTCCTACATGCTAACCCACTGCACCAACTGCACAGCATGACTAATACGTGCTGAAAGAGGTAGTTACCCTACATGTGGTTACAGTGTTGCCAGATTGCCATTCGTAAATGACCTTTTTCTCTCAGATATACTCGCAGGACGAACTTTTGTGAGAGACAATTTTTTATTGCTGGCATGTGAGAAGTCGCGCTGCAACGCCCGAGTGCGCGAATTTAGCTTCACCCTGTATATAAACTCTATGCCCCAAATGATGCACAGAAAGTGCTCCAGCTCTCTGTATGGTGGAGAGAGAACCCGTGACTCACATGATTCCCTAAACAGAGGTTGTTCTAGATTAATGAGAGCATCCACTACATATGCACCTTTCTGTTTCCACTCCTTACAACATTGCTTCATACTAAAATAATCTTTTCAGCTCCTTGTACTTTCTCTCAAACTTGTCCAATATAAATACTGCCTCCTATGAAGCTGGTGAAGGATTCTTAGTATAATCTAACCTCAAGGAAACAACAAATAATTATAATGCAAGAAGAGCAAGTGCCACTATATAGGCTATAAGGTTAGTGATTAAGATGCCCTCTGGAAACCATAATTGGAGTTCATCATGCATACAATTTTCTACTTGTCCAGTAGAACAAACTACATCTTTCTCAAAACATTCAATATTCTCCCCAAGAGTCTCACAACATTTTTCTCATGGTATCTGTTGTATTAGATCAAAAGTTTCAGGACACCTACTCAGAACGTACTCTGAGTGTTCCTTGGATGTACTGCCCAGCAGTGAACACTAAGGGTAAGGCCACACGGAAAGCATTTTGAAGCAGCAAGCATTAACAAGCGGTCCTAAGCAGTTGTGCACGTAGAATCAAGCCGGTGTTTGAACATGAACATGGCCAGACGGAGAGCAGAACCGGTTCTACCGCTCACGTGCTTACTGCCCAACGCCGCTTCAAGTCAGATCAGTTTGTTTCTTGCTGCTCAGCAGTAAGCATGCTGTCCCAAGCTCACCATGTCTTTTGGAACAGAGGAATTGAATTCATCGGTTTTTAAAAGACAGTACTGTGGGATGTATATCAGAAATATTTTAAAGACAGGAACGTTACCTCACCAACGTTATTATTGTCCATTGCTCAAAATATCATTATGTAATTTTTACCTTTATATGTAAACTAGCTGATGTATCCGTACTTCGCTATGGAATTCTACACTGTATACAGAATTCTAGGTTAGGTAGTGTAGCTGCACTTTGCGAGCAAGATTGTATTAAATTGCATAGCTCTTAAAGTTACCCTAGAAATGCGACGGGGAAGCCACTAAGCGTCTTTTCTCATATGAAGACGGGGTTAGGGAATTTTCATTGTACTGGTAGTCAACCACACCATATCATTTTATGGTACGTTTGCCTTTTCTGAGGTCTTCATGTTCCTAGCAAACTCTTGTATCTATGAACTATTACTCTTTCCCATCATGTGTTGTTACCACTATGTAAACTTTCCTTATTCCGGTAGATGGCATCTCATACGATAGCATAGGTCAAAGCATTTCTTTTCTGCCCCATCTTGTTGGGTTATCTTTCTGGTTGGTTGTGTGGGGAGTTTTTGGACTTGAGAAGATGGAAGGATTGGATTTCCAACTCACCTTTGTGGCATATAAAAGATATTTTAACAGATTCAAGATGTCTGTACACATCTCGGCCTTTCGAGAATGTGAATTGCTTATATAATTGAGGTATTTAGTTTTCTTTAATTTTCTCTTGGTTTTATTATTGCTTTGTTTTGTGCTCACCATGGTTGGGTTAGAAAGGTTTCCCTCATTACATGCGTTTCTAATTTATTAGTGTGTTAACTTTACTTTTACACGCTTCTTTCGGTATTTTCATTTACCGATCCACTATGTTTATTTTGAGAACAGAAGGTGACACGGATTCATGTGTGTGTATATGAGATTGTTTGCTGTGTGTGGCCGAGACCTTTTACTCGTGTCGCTTCATTAACATTATACTTGAGCTCATGTTGTATTATTTTATCACGTGTTCTGTATAATTCATGTCCACTTCATAGACCTGGTATGAATTCAAGCTAACTACGCGATTTGCCTGCTTCTGTGTGTTTTGGTGTTGGAGACACTCTGTGTCTTTAAGATGGACCACTTTCTGGTACATGCTGTCTGAGCTCGAGAGCGGTTGTTTATTTTGTTATGTGCTGTGTGTTGATGTTCTTATACGTCCCTATATTCGGCGACCTAACCTCTCGGTCTATGTGTAAGCGTGGGTGGTTCTGACGTTTGAGTCCGTGAAACCTTTTGTGTCTAATTCACTTATTTATTGTTCGTTTCACATTGCCGTCATCGGCTTTCTTTACCCGTTTTCTGCTTTAATTTGTTTTATTCTTTGCTGGGCGCCTTCTGTGTTATTTTAGTTGTTTTGTGTAAAACCATGGTAACCGCCCCTTTTCCCTTTTTCTCTCTGCTTGAATTTTATGAGCTCGGTGCACCCTTCTCTCTTCTCCCATTTTAAGCTCCTTTACTTAACGATATTGTATTCTCGGGGGACGTGATTTTTTATTGTTGAGAGTTTTATGTCTTATCTGGGGAATTGTAAGGGAGAATGTTATGATTAGGTGCTCTTACTCCCTAAACTTATGACTGTTTAGACCCGATGTGCTACAAAGACATGTTTTGTACCCACCTGAATTCATATTCTTCAATTAATTAATATAGATGCCAAGTCCTTATTCCGAACTTTTCGTCACGTCTTTTATGAAGGTAAGCGTGTGTGAATGTGCTGTAATCAATGAGTCTGGTGTATTTTGATTATGGGCCACATATTATTAATATTAGCTATTTGATTTTTGGCCCCCTTGTTTTACCTATGCAACCTTTTTTTTTTCCCTCTCCTTAATAAATTTAAGTTATTGCCTTTATTACTGTTATATTTTTATTTCTTAGAGTCTCTTATATGTTTGTTGTCTGTAAGAGGCCCAGGTCCAGTTCCTGGCAGTTTTGTTTTGCTAGTTTTGACCAAATCCAACGCACCGGATCTTCGTTATGTTCCTAGTGTCAGTTCAGTAGGCACGCTTGGCTACCATCAATCACAATCAGGTTGGGAGTTTTCATTATAATGGCAGACGATCACTCACCACCTGCCTTTCTACACCCTCAGAAAGACTGCCTTAATGGTTTTCCCAACTAAAATGAACATAGGACATTACAATGCCATCAGTAGGAATGGCGCGATTAAAAGCAATGCCTTCATACTAAATACTTGATCAAATGAAAAACCACACATTTTCTCACTAAAAACGAACAGTACTACACTGCTGATCTAACAGTCGGAAGTTCCAGAGCTGGAATGACCAAGCTGCAGACAGCCGTGATCCATGAACACTCTTCGTCTTTTTTCGGCAGGGGGGATTGAATAGTGGAGAGTCCCAGGGCAAAAGCTATGCCCTTTTACTAATCTGTTTCCTAGGAATGCCCAATGAGTTGGAAAAACTCAATTCACTACACTGGCAACGGAAAAATATATCTGACTTGGAGGCAAATTTCTCCTCCAAGCCAGAGGATAAACACCTTCTTCACAGCCAATCTGGAATAAAATGAATGCAGAATTTAATAAAAGCGAAGAGAAAGAAGCTTTTCTTAAGAAACAGCTCTTTTCAGGGTTGAATTTTGAGTTATTTAGTGAATTGTGGTGCTATAATTTGGAATAGGCGTAAATTGTAATTCTAGACCAGGTCATACTACTACTACTACTACTACTGCTGCTGCTGCTGCGTGAGCCTCTGCCTTAGGCCTAATTGTGCACACTGCTCATTTCAAACAGTGCGTCAGAGTAGGGAGTGAATAGCCAGAAAACTATGATGAACCAGTGTGTTAGTAATCAGCAGTATCAGAAAATATATGAACCGGAGGAATGGCACACTAATTAAGAACGTTTTGTAACTCCCCAGCTATTTCTCACCAATATTCAGTCAGGCTGTTATTCTTGGTACGCAGCAGTAATACCATCTATCGGAGTTGAGTGGCAGATTAAGAGACAAAGAACATCACAACAAACAATGGTCAGTGTAATGTTATTGTTGATCAATGCTATGCGCTTTCGATATCGTAGGCCTTCACATTTAGTTTTCTTCCGACTCAAATACCACTCATCATAGCCGGTATGTTAAAACTGAATAAAACATAAATAATTGAAAATTGTATTCCTTATAACTTGTGTTATGTAGTACTTTTTGATAGGACCAATAACATAGGTCGAATTCTGTTACGAACTTCAAAAGGGGACGGATTGCTATAGGCCACGGACACGTGAAAAAAAATTCTCCAAACAGTCTTGGTTCAATCTGGCAGTTAAAATATAAGACATATTTGCATGTTTCATGTCTTCAAAAAGCCCTAAGAGAGAATTTATAGATATCATGAACTCCTTCTGAAACGGAAGTAAAGTTTTCCGTTTACCAAATCCCACTTGTGTAATCACCTCCAGAAAGCGCTTCAGAGTATTTTCCTGACTCCTTAAGTTTAAGCCGTATCCACTCCTAAGGGGAGTCTTTTTATCTTCAGGCGCCCTGGAGTTCAACATGTCGAAGGTGTCATTGACTAGCTCGATGGAGTTGCTTTCAGCGTCCTTGTTTAAAGTATACCGCACTGCCAGAGCTGTACGCCTGGAAAATAACTGCACGGCCATTCTCACATTTTGACGGGATCTGCCTGTTACACTCAGATGAGCCTCATTAATATGATGTGTAGTTGATAGATCCCCTGTTTGAGTTTGTAATAGGTGTTCTATTGTCTTCTTCTGAAATTCTGAACCATCAGCTAACGTCAAACCTTCATCTAAAAAGTGGTTTCTCAATAATTTCAAGAGGTGGGTACATCATAGAACACCCACACCTTCCTTTTATCGTCCACTGGATTGGTAAAAAAGCTCTTGTCCTTGTGCACGTTTAATTCCTTCCACACTTTGGCATTTTTGCCCCCCATGTCACAAATTACTGCGACAATATGAATGTCAAGCCTCAAGTTTACAAATTATGTTTCTTAACAACTCTGACGTCATTGTCATGTCAAAATCATAAAAAATAGGTTGCTTCCATGCAGCAAAGAGCCCTTGAACCATCGCTACCTGGACGTTGCTGTGAGGCCCTAGTATGCGGTCATCAGATGAATCGTATGAAATGCGTCCGTCTATATTAATTTCATTAAATGTCAAAACCGCAATCTTTTCAGACTCCTTGTAATTTACTGCTCTGGCTTTCAACAGATATAGCACCTCTGTTAAAATTCCGGGCCTACATTTAAAGCGCCGAATCCATTTTTGTAAGATTGACCGACATGGTAAAGGAATGTTCCGGTTCCTCAAATAATCATATGCTTTTCTGGAAAGCAATCTCAAAGACAAAGCATTTGCTAGGTCCTCCGAGGACCATTTCACTCGTTTATTGCCTCCCAAGAGACATCGAATCTGACCTGGCGTAAAACATTTCGACAGAATCTTAACTACTTCCTCTCTGTGTACACTCTTCTTTACTTTTGGCGGAGATGGTTGTTGTCGTCTTTTTGAGACTACATACGTAGGTCCCTTGAGCTTCTTTAGAGCAGCTTCCCTTTGTCTTAAAATCGCGTTTTCCTTTTCCAGAATCTCCACCTGCTTACGGAGTTTTAAGATCTCCTCATTTTGAAGCGATTCAGTGCTAGTCGCCTGGTCAACTTTCCTTTTCTTTGGTGACAAAGTCTCTAATGTTGACCACGCCCGCTTCTTCACGCTCCTAACTTCATGACGCAAATCTCTATCACTGGAAATCTGTAAAATGAAGATAAACCTTTATGAGCGATCACATTTTAAACATATATAAAATCGAAACTACGATCGTTAAGTAAAATAAGCCTAACTACTTAACGTTCGAAGTATATGAAGAGTTGTAAGTTAATATACTATCGTAACTCGTTCTCACATAAAACGTTCTGCTGGCAAACAACAGAACAAAGTAAAAAGATTCGAAAAATTGTTCCAGTACCAGGAATCAAACCCAAGCCTTCTAAACGAAAGTCAACTACCCTAGCCAGTATACAATACCGTAGTACGACAGAATCAGTTTATTCATACTTCCTCGTAGCTGGTCAAATTTATTACGATTTATTAAATATTGTATGGAAATCAGTAGACAGAGGCCTACCTGCTCTGCTGTTTGGCTGGGAATGGTGCTAGTGGTTGAACACGAAGCTTTATCGCCATGCCAATTTGCAATGGACAGAGACGGAACAGCATCTGCCCGCAAGATTTTTCTCTGTGGTAATCGCAGGAGTTCATTTCTCAAATCTCGTTCATAATCCTCTTGACGAAAATGTATGGAACATGCCCTGGCATTATCAGGATTAAATTTGTCACTTCGCTTACAGTGCAACACCCACACTCGCCTAAGCTCCTCACGTTTTGGAAATCTGTGGTACAAGACACCAGTTGTTTTCGATCCCCAAGTAGTACATTGTGCCATAGTACAATTAACTTTATATTTAGAAACCTTACTCATCTTTAACACAACAATCAACACAATACGGAAAATTTTACAAGACTGCGTACCGTACCACAAAATAGACCTATACTGAAAGCGAGTTCCTTATCGTTTACCGCAACAGCTGCTGATAGGAGACCTCCATGTGACGTCAGCATGAGGCGATACTACGCTAGAAGCAAAGCGCGGGAGTCGGGAATGAGCCCCCCTGAACCGTACCGGCTATGATAAGAGATATTCATGAATTTGTATTTTTGTTGCTAAGTCCATATCAACACCGAGCCAAGAGAAAATGGGTTAACAGAATTTAATGAAAATCGGTACATAGAGTCAAGGAATAAGAAACTACAATCTAAGCTATAAACAATTTTATTCATCCTGGATGAAACTGTAGTTTAGGGGAAGGCACCTGAAGTTTAATTTTTAAATACCTACAGTATGTTATTAGTCCTATCAAAAAGTACTGCATAACAAAAGTTAGAGAGAATACAATTTCCGATCATTTATGTTTTATTCAGTTTTACTGTATCGACTATGATAAGAATGGTATTTCAGAGTCAGAAAACTAAATGTGAAGGCCTACAATATCGAAAGCGCATAACATTCATCAACAATAACATTATATTGACCATTGTTTGTTGTGATGTTATTTGTCTTATGCTGCCACTCAACTCCGATAGATGGGATTACTGCTGCGTACCGAGTATAACAACCTAACTGAATATTGGCAGGAAATAGCTGGAGAGTTAGATAACTTTCTTCTTTAGCACTCCATTCCTCTGGTTCATGCATTTCTTGATACTACTGGTTACTAACACACTGGTTCATCATAGTAGCCTATTCCAGCTATTCGATCCCTACTCTGATGGGCTGTATTGAATGAGCAGTGTGCACATTTAAGGTAGAGGCTCACGTAGTAGTAGTAGTAGTAGTAGTAGTAGGAGGAGGAGGAGGAGGAGGAGGAGGAGGAGCAGGAGGAGTATGACTTGGTCTAGAATTATAATTTACGCCTATTCCAAATTATAGCACCACAACCCACTAAATAACTCGAATTTCAACCCTGAAAAGAGCCGTTTCTTAAGAAAAGCTTCTTCTGCTTCACTTTTATTAAATCTACATTCATAGCAGTAAATAGGGGCTTTCTCCTCTAGCTTGGAGGAAGAATCTGCCTCCAAGTCAGGTAGTTCTTTTCACCGCCAGTGTAGTGAATTGAGATTTTTTGATTCATCGGGTATTCCTAGGAAACAGATTAGTAAAAGGGCATAGTTTTTGCCCTGGGACTCTCCATCATTCGACCCCCCTCCCCCCGTTGCTGAAAAAAAGACGAAGAGTGTTCACAGATCACGGCTATCTGTGGCTTGGTCATTCTAGCTCTGAAAATTTGGATTGTTAGATCGGAAGCGTAGTACTGTTCATTAAAAGTGAGAGAATGCGTGGTTTTTCATTTGATTGAGTATTTCATATGAAAACATTTCTTTTCATTGCGTCATTCTTACTGACGTCACTGTAATAACCTATGTTCAATTCAGTTGGGAAAATTACTAAGACAGTCTTTCTGAGGATGTAAAAAGGCAGGTGGAGACTGAGTGTCTGCCATTATAATGCTCACCAACTTGATTGTGACTGATGGTAGGCAAGCAGACCTACCATTACAATGAATATTCCCTAACTCAGTCTACATATGAGAAGAGACATTTGATGACTTCTCTGTCGTGTTTCTAGGGCAACGTTAAGAGCTATGCAATTTAATACAACCTTGCTCACAACGTGTACACTACCTAACCTAGAATTCTGTATACAATGTAGAATTCCGTAGCGAAGCACGGATACATCAGCTAGTATATATATTAGATATATGCTTCTTTCCGTTAATAAAAAATGCAATAATTATTTCTGTAGTGATGTAATGTTATTTTCTTTATGGATTTAGGTTCCTCTATTAATGGTTTGATGTTTAATTTCCTTACTTTATACAAAGTTCTATGCATAAATGATTTAATAAATCCATTTTCTATTTTTATATGAAACTATGCTTCTTTAATGATCTAATATCTGTATTTTCTTACTTTATATGAAACTGTGCTTCTTTCAGATAATTAATAAAATACTCTTTCAAATACAATAGAAGTAGTATTGGTATTATTAAACTCGCTGAGTTCTTCCCATTGTATATTAATTTCATGAGTTCACTGTCAATCAGATCAATCCACACTGGAGAAACTTTGCTAAGCCATAATAATCTTGCAAATCATGATAGCATTGGCATCATGTTGTCTGTACAATATTGCTGTTGCAATACTGCTTTCTGTCTGGCCAACGTAGCAGCGCAGCTCAATGCTGCTTTCCTACTTGCTCTCGCTTGTTACTGCTCCAAGCTTAAACCTACTTTCTGTGTAGCCTTAGTCTAATATGAGGTAGTCTACCCTTAGACTTAGCAGGGTTGCTGTCTACCAGGTATCAGAATATCTCTTGTGGAACTGTAGCAAGCATAGTCAGTGATGTGGTTTGTTGCGGTCCAGAGCAAAATCAATATTCTAGTTTGTCCCAGGGGTTTCCAATTTGACTGAAGCAATGGATCCTGTTTGGCACCATCTTCAGAGCTGCCGGCAGTGGGATTTGAACCCACTAACTCCGGACAATGCGCACTTAACCACACGACCAACTCGCCTGGTTGCATTTTTTGTCATGAAGAGACCCTATTTTAAGGCAAGGAGCATTATCATGCTGAAACATACGTCAGTCATTTGTGAATTGGTCTTTTATCATAGCAAATAGGTAGCAATAACGTCCTTATATCCTCCCATCTTTAATGTACTCTATTGAGTAACAAGAAGACCAAGTCCCTTCCATGAAAAAATACCCCTGCACTGTCATCTCACCTCTGTCAAATTTTACTGTGGGCATTGTACAGGCTGGCATGTATCGTTCACTCACTATTCACCACACTGCCATGAGGTGTAGCATGATTCATCATTCTAAATCACGTCTCGAGTCGTACATAGACCATATGAAACATGCAGATTATCGACAGGTACCCGAGTCTTGAAGTCCAGTCCTCATATCTTGTGGCGCACAGGTGTCGTGCTAGCTGCACACCTTCTTCAACGCTCTATGGTCCCTTCCCTTTACACACATGGCCTATCCGGCTGCAGTAGTGCCTTCCTGTTTCCACTTCATATTCATGTCCATAACAGTCAACTTGAGAAGGCCAGAAATGGACTCGAATGATGGCTTACTGATGTGGCAACCAATAACCATTCCACATTCAAAGTTACTGCAGGTAATTCGTAGCACTGACCAATATCAAGCCCTCAGCTGCTTTTTCTAGCAGCAGTGACAGTTGCAGTGATACCTAGGCTCTGTTTTATGTCAATCGAGGAGTACATGGATGCTTTTGATCAGATAGTGTACATTACTAGGAACTGCACTTTCTATAAATTTATCACATACCCACTCTCTGCAAGATATTATTATATTACTGCTTTTTTTTTTTTTTTTTGCTAGTGGCTTTACATCATACCGACACAGATTGGTCTTATGGTGATGATGGGATAGGAAAGACCTAGGAGTTTGAAGGAAGTGGCCGTGGCCTTAATTAAGGTACAGCCCCAGCATTTGACTGGTGTGAAAATGGGAAACAACAGAAAATCATCTTCAGAACTGCCGGCAGTGGAATTTGAACCCACTATCTCTGGACAGTGCGCACTTAACCACACGGCTAACTCGGCTGGTTGCATTTTTTGTTCTTGGTGTTAATTTAGACTGATCAGATGAACATTCATCACAATTTTCTGATGATCACCTGACAAGTGACACAATACAGACCAATACCTTGTCTTCAATTGGGTGTGGAGAGTTTATGTGACAAAACAACAAGATTATCAGGTGAATCAAAGGATAGCTAATGCACAAACTCATAATCCTGTAAATATGTTAATATAGTACAGATCAGAAGCTGTAATCTGCAATAAAAGTTAAGAGATCTCACCTTGACCAAAGTTGGAAATAACATTTGTGCTGCTTCCCATCAAGACACCAACATGAGACAATGCAAACCATCACAAGGACAAAAGCTGAAGTGAAAATTATCTCAAATACACAAGTGCTACCACCACGTTAGAAGTTGAGCACCACCTTGGAAAGTAAAATTAATAGACAAGCAATTCACCCAGTAAAAATCATTCAACCACCTTAATTCTTGAAAATGAAACAAACGATTCAAAAATTGTTCGGGTTCCTTCTCGTATTCTACTCAGGGCATCTTTCAACTGATTACCATATGCAGTAACAATAGGAAATGCCTGAAAAGAAAAAATGAATTTTATCAACATACATACACTGAATGAAGCCATCCATGAGAGAAGCTTGTGTTCTTGGTAGAACACCTTGTCCTCTTCAGTTTCTGAGAGTTGGCTGCCAAATTTCTATAATTTCTGTCTAGATAACACCATCAATAAATAAAAAACACCTCACATCTTGAAAAAATGGTACTCAGGGTAACTACATTCCCTCTTTATATATTTTATGAGAAAACTCTCATCTTAGAGGGGAATTATTTATAAAGGTTTCTGATCAAATGTATATACTATTAATGTTCAAATTCAGTTCACAATACTAACATAAAAATGAACAGGCTGTAAGGTGCATATATTTTGAAAGCAAAAACAATAATGAAAATTTGATCTACCATTGAAAAATATAAAAGTTATAAGCAAAAAATCTGCTGAGTAGCAGAATCACTGCAAATGCTTAAAACTGTTGTTAAGGACAGTTCATCAAGAACACCTGCTGATGAACAAGCTTTCCTTCTTTCTTTCATCCTCACATTAATCAAGAATGTCTTGACACAAATCAGAAAAGCATAAACATCTATAATTCACATGAGTGTAAAATCCATCATGAACAGCCCAAGAATGAATAAGGAGTGTCTCCATCAGTACTGTGAAAACTATGCAAAATCTCATAATCTCAAATGAAAATAGCAGTTATACTGTATTAGAATGTCAAGGAACTGATAGGTGGGAGTCCAAGTTATCCACAAAAATAACAACAATACATCAGAGAAAGAAGGCCTGAAATAATGTGCCAAAAACATTATTACAGAAGTACTTCAAATCACAAATCAAACAGGACTTCACCTAGTGAGCAAGAGGGCCGATGACCTTAGATGTTAGGCTCCTTTAAACAATGAGGATCATCATCATCAGTGACCAAGAGATCCAAGAATTCTAATATATTAGAGAGAGAGAGAGAGAGAGAGAGAGAGAGAGAGAGAGAGCAGGAAAAGTAGAAGTAAATATCATGAAGCAGGTTTATGGTGGTTTTGAATTAACCAGTTCCTGATTCAAGTAACAGAGGTCAAGGTCTGAGAAGAAATGGATGTAGAAGAATTGGGGTTGATGAGACTGAACCCATCTGTGTGAAGATGAGTTGAGTATACAAAGGTGTGGAAATTGTCCTTCCCCTTTTCTGCTTTGATCACTGTCCTTGTCTCCTCATCCTGCTGCTTCATCTTCCCACAGTGACTTGTCATTGTTTTATCCTATTCCTATCTTTCTATATATGACTTAATTTTTCATGGATAATATTGTTGTATATCTTTAGTTTTGAGTTCCAAGAACAAAATTTTAGTCTGTAAAGGTTAAAATGTCTCGGTACAGTATTGTAGAGGAAGATGGAAAGGTGCCATAAATATCCCAACCCAGTGGAAGGTGGACGAGAGAAATGGACGATGATGATGATGATGATGATGATGATGATGATGATGATGATGCTCAAGTGTTTTGTTGAAAAGGAATTGGGAGAAAAAATTTCTTATTTTCAAAGCAATATTTTAAAAAATTAATCATTATTACTGAAAAGTTTAATGATTCAAATTACCTTGAGGTCAGTTTTTCCTTAACCTAAAAGATAAAGTGCATAACATACAAAGTATCTACACTGCAAAAACTACACGCAAATATAAAATACATCAATTAACACATATTAAAATAAAATGAGCTAGTCCAAAGCTCTACTGTTACCTACTATAGCCTACAATAATGTATCTACATCAAGGCAGAGAGCAAATGTTCTTACTAGAGTAAGTCCACATGAGATGGGAAGGCTAAGGGCCACACCTGAAACCTTGATATTATAAGTAGCCCTTCTAAGACTGCCATATAGTTATCTTTGATGATGAGCAGAGCCGTCCGAGCCTGATGGGTCATAAATGTCAACACTGAAAATGCCTGCAAGGATTGCATGAGCCAATTAATAATTTGAAGGTGCAAACTATTATGTGCCACAAAAAATACCTGAAGCTGTAACACAGCATGCAAATTATTACCTGTCTACAGTATTAACTTAAATTATAATTTTAAGGTTTCTATCATTTTATTTCTCGTTCAAGTTATTTACAGAAAGACAGAAACAATAATAGAAACCTATAATAGGATAAACACAATGACAAGTCAGTATCAGAAGAGGGAGCAGCAGAAAAGGAGACAAAACCGAGCCAGTTGGCCATGTGGTTAGGGATGCACAGCTGCTAGCTTGCATTCGGGAGATAGTGGGTTCGAACCCCACTGTTGGCAGCCCTGAAGATGGTTTTCTGTGGTTTCCCATTTTCACACCAGGCAAAAGCTAGGGCTGAACCTTCATAAAGGCCACCGCCGCTTCCTTCCCATTCCTAGACCTTTACTGTCCCATCACAGCCATAAGACCTATCTGTGTCGATGCAACGTAAAGCCAATTGTAAAATAAAAAAATAAAAAAAAAAGAGAGAGAGAGACAAAGACAAACATGAAAACACAAAAGGACAATTTCCACATCTTGTAACACTGTCATCTTAAAACACAGGCTTTTCCTCATGTTTTTTTTTTTCTTTTTTTTTTTCGTCGCACCGACACAGATAGGTCTTACGGCGACAATGGGACAGGAAAGGGCTAGGAGTGGGAAGGAAGCATTCGTGGCCTTAATTAAGGTACAGCCCCAGCATTGCCTGGTGTGAAAATGGGAAACCACGGAAAACCATTTTCTGGGCTGCCGACAGTGGGGTTCGAACCTACTATCTCCCGAATACTGGATACCGGCCGCACTTAAGCGACTGCATCTATCGAGCTCGGTCTTTTCCTCATCAAAGAGGCTGCCTAGCCGAGACGGTAAAGGCATGCTTGATTCACTCGGAACGACATGGGTTCGATTCCCTCTCAGGAAGTTACAAAAATTAAGAAACAAGATTTCCATTTCTGGAGGTGCATACGGCCCTGAAGTTTACTCAGACAACACCAAAACTGAATACAAGGTTAATTCCTGGGGGTAAAGGCGGCCAGAAATAGAACTAACCGCTCTATCTCACTTAGTGGGGAAGTTAGGGATAGTGGAAGCCTTACCTCCTACTCCTCCAAGGACCTTCATGGCCTGTAAGGAGATGACTTTGCTCTCCTCATCATCCCAATTCTAAAGCATCCATTTCTTCTCAGCCACTGATGTAAGCTCATTTCTGCTTTCCAGCTTCATCAGGAAGGTGGGCTTTAACACTCACTGAGGGATCTTACTGACAGATCTTATTGATCTTCTTAACGATTTTATCTCTTCCCTATTCCTGTGTTTATCCAGCTTTCTTCAGGACTGAAAATTTGTATCCCCCCACCCCCCATTCACAAAAGTAATGACAAAGGTGGGAAGCAGAAGCAAACTCATCGAGAGCTGAGAAGAAATGGATGCAGAAGAACTGGGGATGATGATGATGATGAGAGAGCCCATCTATTAGAAGACTACAGTGTGCCAAGATGTGGAGATTGTCCTTGTCCTCTTATGTTTTCATGCTTGTCCTTGGCTCCTTTTCTACTGGCCTTTCTTCCAATGCTGACCTGTCATTGGGCCGATTGCGGAAACGACGACTAGTTTTAAGCCTTAGACAACGTCTACCTAAACAACATCTAAGTTGTGCATGGTCTTCCATTGCATAAACAATGTTCAACCAGTGTTTAACTAGACATTGTTTAAAGTTACAACATTGGTTCGAAAATGGAGATAGAAGTGTCTTTCATGTAACTCTTTGCTTGTCGCAACCAATGAAATTCGTCAGTGCATGTGCCGAACGCTAGTCAGCTGTTGTCTTCATACAAATTACTCAAATATGGCTAGCATAAGCATGACTTGCCCATTGATAAGAATATCACTTTTGGTGGAAATTAAATCTCATAATATTGTTGACACTAAAGCGACATGCCACCGTACGAGCAAGTGTAGCTTTGATTATATTGTAGTTACGGCGAGTGTAATCTAAATAAGTGAATCCCTCCTGGATGATGTATGTGACAGCCCTCTGACGATCGGGACAAGTAATTCTGATATGTATGTAGTCGAAGCGACCTATAATTCCATGGAAATTATCCCATGTGTAATAAAATATATCAGTTGCCAAGAATTGTAGTAACTGTCCCTTTGTCAGTCTCAAGAAACAAGTCTCTTGAAAAGCGAAATCGGTTAGAGGCGCGCGGCTGTGAGCTTGCATCTGGGAGATAGTGGGTTCGAACCCCACTGTCGGCAGCCCTGAAGATGGTTTTTCGTGGTTTCCCATTTTCACACCAGGCAAATGCTGGGGCTGTACTTTAATTAACGCCATGGCTGCTTCCTTCCAACTCCCAGGCCTTTCCAATCCCATCGTCGTCATAAGACCTATCTGTGTCGGTGCGACGTAAAGCCACTAACAAAGAAAAAAAAGCGAAATCATATTTTAAGCTGTACCTCCCCATACATTTCAAATTAAACGCTGCGATTTTGAACAGGCGACCCTGTTCTTTCTTCCCGGAATCGTCTCAACATGATAATACAAATTATATGTTTCATGGTACATAACCTCTGATTGTGATTCACTCCTCACATCTGAGTTTAAACGGTGCTCTTGGCAGTGTTTAAACATGGCCGGTTGAACATCAGTTTTAGACAGTGTCTAAGTGATAAACAACGTCTCTGCAATGTGGCAGCCATACTTAAGACATTGTTTAGCCATAGACAACGTCTAAACACCGTTTCTGCAATTGGCCCATTGAGTTTATCCTATTATATGTTCCCATCTTTCCATATATAACTTGATTTGTCACTTGCTTGTTCCTTCCCAATATTTTGTTTCTAATTCCTATTCTAAGCTCATAAATCACACACCTTTACAAGCATTATCTAAAAGCACCTCTTACACTGTGATATGCCGCAATTTGTGTAACAATGAGACAAACATGCAAGAATGCATCACTTCAGGGGCTCACCTTTAGGAAAGAAATCACTCAATAAATCTACCTAAGTTCCCACTGCATTCTGTAAGAAAGAGAGTTATAAGTCAGAAAACAAACATGAACGTGATAGTCTTTGATAAAAAGACAACAAAAGAAAAACATGAAATGAAGCCTTGTGTTTGTGTAGTCGTACATCTTCACAGGGCTGTCTAGGACAAGCTATCTGCTTAACTGACAAGGTGCCTCAACATTCGTATTCACAACTTTTAATTATATATCAAAAGCAAAAAGGAATAAATTCCACACTCATCCATAAGACAAAACATTACTGTGTACAACTTTGATTGAGAGAGTGTTTCCACCTTTCAATACTAACAGTTTTTTTAATGACTTTTAATGTGATCTTTATATGTTTTAAATGCCTGTGTCAATTTCAGATATTTTTTTTAGCTGAAGATGTCTTGTAACAAGATGAAACATGTCCTAAATTAGCATATGTATGTAACGTATTTATCCTACGGAAATGTAGGGCAAAATAAAAGTAATGAAAGGTCGAAACTCACTCTCTCAATCAAAGTTGAGTGAAGGTCAATATGAATACATACAGTGAAGTTCATAAACCACTACTTTGTACACGACAGCTCCAATTGCACATGCATCACTTTTACAAATGCTACTGACCTACCATCTTAATTCATACACTACAATAAGATTGGGATACCCTAGTAGTCAAAAGTCAAAGGTTTGAATCCCAGAGCTGACAAAAGTTCTCTTCATCCTCTTAGTGATGTGCCACTGGGACGAGATCCATTTTTTGGATCAATGCACATCACTTTGTGCAGTTTATTGCATTGTGTGGATTAAGAGACTGGGATCCTGGGTCAGCG
Organism: Anabrus simplex; assembly: GCF_040414725.1. Classification (NCBI taxonomy): domain Eukaryota; kingdom Metazoa; phylum Arthropoda; class Insecta; order Orthoptera; family Tettigoniidae; genus Anabrus; species Anabrus simplex. The sequence continues at coordinate 1,686,003,947 of NC_090265.1, read as the reverse complement.
TTCATGGTGTTTGGCCACCTTAATCAGATGGAGTTTCTAAGACATGAAGTCTCCGTTCCTGCAATTTCTCATTGACTGGAACAACGCCTACTAGTTATTTGATGGTTGAGTTATTCATGTATTCATGCAAAGAAATCTACAAAGATCTTTGTAATGTTCACATTTCCATTACATACAGTGAATGCTTGGTGCAACTGTTCTCACTAATGTCAGATATAAATCCAAATTTACACAGATAGGCATTTTCCTTTCACAGAGAAAACCTGATATCCACAACAGAACTGACAAAAGGAGAGATAAGTGACTCACAGTGAAAATGTCAAGAAGTGGTTGATACAAAGCTTGCATAACATGGGCTTCTGGACAGTTTTTGGTTTATCTTTTTTTGGATGTAATGAGGGTTGATTTTTTTTTTTTTTTTTTTTACCAGTGAATGCACGCTGAATGTTATATGGTTGTAGGAAATTCAAAATTCAAATAAACCTCTGGGGGAAGGAAAAGTGTATGTGTGAATATTACAGCTCTGAAGGAAAATCACTTCTGAGGAAAGAAGACAAGGCAGAAAGAAACAAGGAACGCATTGTGCTACTACTGTTCATGACATCCTCTGGCATCCTTTCCCTAGATGCAAGGTCCATCCATTGAGTTCTTGGTCTTCTCACCATCTGCTTTCTTGCCACATGCCTCTCCTGGTTAACATAAGCTGTCTTTTTTTGGCTCCATCCTCGTCACATGCTCGAACCACCTCAACCCAGATATGCTGCCGCAATCTAAAAATAATGTCTCAATTCCAGCTTTCTTTCTCACCATGTCATTCCTTAACTTGTCCAGTATTTTTTTAAAATTGCAGATCTCAGGAACTTCATCTGAGATGCCTGTACCCTTGATGAATCCTTTTTTGTAAGAGGTGCATGTTTTGATACTACAGGTTAAGATCCGTAAGAAGTATCGATAGAACATCACTAGCTTTGAGTATCTTGGTACTTAGGGGTCCTAGAAGAGCATTTTTACTTGCTGATGAAAGTGAGAGCTCTTGTGCACTCTATTTTCCACCTCCTTTACAGCTAGTATGTCCTGAGAAACTACACTGCTAAGATAGCAAAGTTTTCCACACTTTCCATGGGATGGTTTCCTAACATGCTGTTCACTGGTTGGCCCTCTCTGTTTATTGCCATCACTACTGTTTTGGCTTTGCTTATCTCGAGATTGAATTATTGGAATTTAACCTTCCATTCAATGAGCCTGAATTGTAACTGCTTCTCAGTTTCTCTTCAGACCATGTCATCAACAAAAGCCATAGCATTAAGTTCACCAGAGGTTTTCCTGATATTCTTCATTATGTCTTCCATGATGGTGATAAACAATAAAGGGGATAATACACTTCCTTGCTGGACTTCACTTTTGGTCTGGAACCAGGATGAATGTTCGTCACTGAATCATACGCAACTACTACAGTGCATATACAACATTTGAACTTTCCTCACCAGTCCCTCCAGCACATTCCTCTTTCCCAGGCATTCCCATATCTTTTCTCCTGCAATGCCGTCATATGCCTTCTCAATATCCAGGAAAACCATGTACAGATCTTTGCCTTCCTCACATTTATCCACCATATGGACAGTAAAGATTAGGTGTAGTGGACCTATTAGGTCTGAAGCCATATTATTCCTCTTTTCACTAGAATGATGATGATGATGATGATGATGATGATGAATGTGTAATTATACACTGGCAGAAAAAAATATCCAAACACTATAGACTAAGGAATGTAGAATACGGAAATTTCAGCAATATATTTGTCGAGGTAACATGTTTAATTGATTAAAGGTACAAGACTACAGGTTAATATCCGCGCAAAAAAAAGTTATCGCAAATGTGCCACGCTAGTCAATTAATAACCGATGTAACTGACATGATATAGGCCTTTGGGCTTATGCCATGTCAAGAAAATAAGGTGAAACTCTCGACTGTTCACGAGAAAGGCTTCTCAAGGAATGAAGTTTGAATTTAGACATTATTAACAGAGGTGGAAGTGGTAAGTTCATTCATCACCAGATGGCTCACCAGGCGTGGTACGGTGCTAGCGTTCGAAGAGGAAGCTTGGTTCCGTCACAAGTAACTAACGCTCTCACAAAGTACAGCCCATATTTAAAGCAAACCTGATGTGCAACGTCATGGGGCCACTACTAGCGCCACACTAATGCGATTTGCAGAAAATTTGATTCAACGTCATCTTTCAGATGTATAAACACACATACCAACGTTCGTTAATCTAGCACAACCCCTTCTTGGTATTTGGAGTTGTTTTTCTGCCAGTGTATTATTGTAAGACAAACCTCCATCACAGGCATTTGTATGTCCATTTGTATTCAGGAATCAGCGTGGTTATGTCAACTTCCACTTCGAACGCTTGCATTGTACCGCGTCCTGTGAGCCATCTGGTGACGAATGAAAGTTCTCTGCGAAACGTAACGAACGTCATCTTGACACAGCATAAACCCAAAAACCTTTATCATGTCCATAAGTACGGGCCATGAAAGCATCAATGGCAACCAGTGTAATCGTCGTCTGACTGTTGAATGCAGCATGCGAACATGCATGCATTGTGTTGTACAGGTGCCAAATGTCAGCTTGTGGGATGGAGTTCCATGCCTGTTGCACTTGGTCAGTCAATACAGGGACGTTAATGCCGGTTGTGGATGACGCTGGAGTTGTTATCCAATGATGTCCATACGTGCTCAATTGGGGACAGATTGGGGGATCCAGCAGGCCACGGCATTGGGTTACAACAGCAGCATGGAGCATGCATTATCCTGTTGGAAAACACCCCCGGGAATGCTGTTCATGAATGGCAGCACAACAGGTCAAATCACCAGACGGATGTACACATCTGCAGTCAGGGTGTATGGGATAACCACGAGAGTGCTCCTGCTGTCATAGGAAATTGCTCCCCAGACCAGAACTCCCAGTGTAGATCCACTGTGTCACCACAGACAGATGGAATGCAGGCATTCATCTGGCCTCCTTCTAACCAACACATGATCATCAATCACTGGCACCAAGGCAGAACCGGGTTTCATCGGAAAACACAACGGATCTCCAATCCATCCTCCAATGAGCTCTCGCTAGACACAACTGAAGTCGCAGACTGTGGTAGTTTGGGGTAAGTGGAATGCACGCAGCAGCGTGTCTGGCTTGGAACTGTCCTTATTCTTATTCTTCTCTTTTGAACACATAGGATCGCTTTAGTCAGTCCGTCGTTCACATTTCCTTGAAGGGGTTGTTCGGGCTTTGCGGTCTCCCAGTACTTCTTCAGGCACTCCGATCTTCATGCCCTTTCCTCCGTTGAAAATATGCGTGTTGTTGGTTTGTTTTGTGTAAGGCTAAAGCAGAGTTTTGTATTAAATTTTATCTTATTTGTGGTGTCTTCTGTTGTAAGGCCTATTTCCTTCAGATCCTCTCTTACTTCTCTGATCCATTTACATCCTATTGTGGTATTTTTTGAGACGAGACTGTGTTGTACTAGTTGTTTAAGAAGTCTTGAATCCTGCAGCCTTATGATGTGTCCAAAGAATCCCAGTCTCTTCTTACATAATATCTGTAATGGGTTCTAGTTCTTTGTACATGACTTTCGTTAGGTATTAACCGCCAATGTCCATCTGTCTGGTATTTTTTGTTGATGCAGGTTCTTCCAATCCTCCTTTCAATTTTCTGAAATCTGTCAGTCTTTGATTGTTTATTCAGGTGAAAAAGTGTTCTGCTGCATATGTAGCTTCCAGTTTTATAACTGTGTTGTAGTGTTTTAGTTTTGCATTTATTGATAAAAATTTCTTTTTGTGGATATCCCATGTTAATTTTTGTGCTTTAGCTAATCTACTTGTTCTTGTTTAGATTGAGACTTTTTCATTTAGGTTATGTGTTATTACTTCTGCAAAGTAATTATGTTGAGTTACTATTTTGATTTTATTACCATTTATGGTAACTTCTTTTAGTTGTGTTGGTTTTTGGGGCATAATATCTGTTTTTTTTTTAAATGATATTTTGAGGCCAATTTTATTTTCAATGTTTTGAAGTTCTGATATCTGGGTTTTTGCTTATGTCCACTGCTAGTAATGCTAAATCGTCAGCGAAACCCAGGCAATTTATTCTGATTTTTCGGCCGATCTTTATTTTGGGGGGACATTTCCTAAACCAATGCCTCATTACCATTTCTAGACATTGCCTCATTACCATTTCTAGAGCACAATTAAATAGTAATGGTGAGAGCCCATCTCCTTGCCATAGTACAGTTTTAATTTCAAATGTTTCTGATGTTTCACCGCTAACACTTTTGATTTGGTGTTAGTGAGAGTCAATTTTATCATGTTTATTAAGTTGGGGTGTAGTCCAAGGTATCTTAACATTTTAAACAGAGATTCTCTACGGATGCAATCATAGGCTTTCTTGAAATCTACAAATGTTATCACCATATCTCTGTTTCTTCTCCTGTTATGATGATGATGATGCTTGTGGTTTAAAGGGGCCTAACCTTCTCCCGTTATAGTCCATTATCAACTTAAGACTCATCATCTGATCAGGACAGCTCCTCCAGGGTCTGAAACCTCCTTGATATTCTCCTAGTTCTTTCTCAAGTTGTAAACTTATCCTATTAAGAATGATTATTGAAAATATTTTGTATGTTATATCTAGGAGTGAGATTGCCCTGTTAGAGTCGGTTTTGTCTCCTTTTATGTGCAGTGAGTGAAAGAGGGCTGATGTCCAGTGTTCTGGTAGTTCTTTTTTAATCCAGATAGAGGTAAGTTGTTGATGGAGGGCAACTTTTGCTGATGTTTCTACATATTTCCAGATTTCCGCAAAGGTCTGATCTTCTCCTGGCGCTTTGTAGTTTTTTAGTTTATTCAGAGCTTGGTAGACTTCCTTTATTGTAGGGGGATTGATGTTCCCTGGTGGTGTTTTTATCGGGGTATTGGTGTCCAAATGAAGGAGTTCTGTAGATTCCTCACAATTTAAAAGCTTGTTGAAATATTTAGCCAGATTTTCAGCATTTTCTTTATTGTTATGAGCCAGTTTACCATTTTCATCCTTCATCAGTAGGGTCAGGGGTTCATACTTTTGGAGCTGCTTTCTGAACGTTTTGTAGTAGTCCCTTGACTGAGTTGTATTGAATTGTTCTTCAATTAACTGCAGTGTGTCCTTATGATGTTGTCTTTTTATTCTTCTTAAGACTTGGGTAGTCCTTCAAATAACAGATTTCAAACAGTTTGTTGTGTTACTGTGATGCCAACTGCCGCTCAAATTGCTGCTACAGACGCAGTCCACTGAGCCACCGTCATACGCTGAAAATAGCTGTCCTCCCACTTGGATGGTGCCAGGGAGACGTCCAGAGCCCGGTTTCCTTGCGAGCATACCTTCTTGTGACCACTGCTGCCAGCACACATGCACAGTAGGACATTCCTGCCAAGTCATTCTGCAATAGAGCAGAAGGAAATCCACCTTTACATAGCCCTACTATATGGCCTCGTTCAACCGCAGTGAGCTGTTGATACTGGCCTCTTCGTTGTCGTAAAGGCATTCTTGACCCACTCACAGTCACTCCATCCAATCTCACAGGTAACTAATGCTCTCGCACAGTACAGCCCATATTTAAAGTTAACCTGATGTGCAACACGCTAACGCTATTTGCGGAAAATCTGAATCAACGTCATCTTTCAGATGTATAAACACACATACCAGCGTGCGTTAATCTAGCACAAGCCCTTCTTGGTGTTTAGATACTTTTTCTGTCAGTGTATTATTGTAAGACAAGCCTTCGTCACCGGTATTTGTATGCCCATTTGTATTCAGGAATCAGCTGGTTTCTAGCCATATACACTAAGTTTGTACAAGCCTTACAGCTCACTTCATACAGGTTGCATCTTGCATGTTCTTTTGTACTTGCAGCAAACATTAAACTTATTATTAATGCAGCCTACTACCATGATTACAATCACTTCACTTTGCTTAAGAAATACTTCTCCTAATTTATAATCATATCAAGGAATACTAACCTCAGCAGCTGTGAGATTATAGCCAGCTCCTACATGTGACAAGAAAGTGATAATGGCAGAGATCACAGGGACGGTTGAAGCCATAGACACGCTCAAACTCTGGCAATAGGCTGCTTTCTGGAGCAAGTTACTTTCTTGTGTTCTGATATCTGAAAATTTTAAAAAATTTAAAAATTAAGACTTAGAAATGAAATCACACTATTATATTCAGAAGAAAGAAAGCAGACGATTTTTTCTCACAAAAACAAAGTACAGTTCTCTAGGCCTACCAGTCATTACACTGTATTTGACAAAATATTAAAATGTAAAATACTTTACAAAAATTACAGAAGCGAGTTCACTTGAAAAAGTCTGTACGGTAATGTTCTTTTGTTTCAAATTTCACTTCTTTGATTCTGTGGATGTAGCCTTCATTTCTATACCCAACACATCCACTGGTGTTGATGTTGGATGTATTTTGATACAACCTTAAACGCTTTCATGACCGCAGAGTGATTAACTTATCTTCTTCACCTATTCTGTCTTCATTAACATCAGCCTGAAGTACAGCAGTAACGGATCATCATTAAGCACGGGTGGTCAAATAGGAGAGGGACAACTGTACATACCAGGCGAGTCAGCCGCACCTGACGTTTCTGCTTTTAGGCATCCCAACGAACGTCAGTGGGGTGATGGTCGATTTTCCTTTGCCGTATACCAAGCTACAGTCGTCTTTAAAGCACTTACTGCATCATCACTGCACGACTTTTGCAAAAACATGTATGCGACAGGTATTTACACAATACATCAAACTGTCATATGGTTATGTAAAATGTACGTGCCATTTATGAGCTTTTGATTGGTTATGAAATTATCGCTAAAAGCTATGGCATACTGATAGAAAACATGTGTGAGTTTGTGAAGCGGAACATAGTTTTACACCAAGTAAGCTTTCTGATAAACTGGAGGCAACAGTCACCGTGGTATAGTGGACTAACCACAGACGTGTTGATGCATTGTAACATTTATTGGTGAAATTGAAAGTATTAAATGGATAAATGGTCACTAGGATAAAGTATAAATAACAAAATTGGGTGCCACCTCCAAAACGTTTACAGGAATAATTAACTCTGTAGAGCAAGAAGGAACTCCCTCCCCCAAGGTGACTGCCATCAGGCTGACGAGGCTCCAAACTTGCTTTCTAACCTTACCTGTTACTGTTTACCCCTGAAATTAAATTTGGGTAGCATGTGAGGTTCATCCTTACTCCATCGATAAAAGATTTACTACAAGTTTCACTCCATGAATTTACTCCCAAAATAAAATAAAATATGACAAACACCAACAATAATCATCACTTGATGAGACCAACTCGTCTTTCCCATTTACAAAAGGGAAAAATACAAACATCTACAAACCACCCACAATAATTAGTTTCACTATATACATTTTATATGACATACCTCCAGGTAACAGTCCCACTGCACTGCCTACTGCTACAGAAGAAAAACCCTTATCTAGTAAAGTACAATGACTTTCTCTACATATGGATACACCCTTCTTCTTTACGAAGACCATCCCTAACTTTATTAACACTCGTCTTCATCGATGTCTTGAGTCATCCCAGCTTCCAGTACAGGTTAATGTGGCCCCTCACGTTTCTCCAACTGAAGTACTGCATACTCGGCCGACAATTTCCTTTACCAAGAATTAGCTCTGTGCACAACCACACATTCACTCCAGAATGTGCATGCAGTATGCACCACCACACCCACTGTACATTATCTCATAGAAGAAGAATACAGAGTTTGACTAACAAAAAAACACTTAGTGGTGTCTTTTATAGAATGCCCACCCAAAACTGGTAAGCATTTGCAATTATAGAGTGCTCACTCTGTAACGGATACTGAAGAACAATAGAATAACACATAGGAAAATGCACGAAGCGGATCCCGCACACCGGTCAGAACGAGAATTAGAATGACTTGCCGCACACACCTATACACTTATACATAGACTTGCTACATGTGGTTATAGCGTCCCAAAAAGTTTAGAGGTATAAACGCCCTCACAGGCACCTCTTCACGCATCACTCGGTCAACCCAACCTTGCTTGAAACAAGGCCCTTGTATCGGCTATCGAGCGGCTGATGTGACATAGAACGTCATCCACATTGATCAATTCCAATCTTCAGCCTATACTACCTGGCCGTACCCTAGGTTTCCAAGCCACTTTGTTTCAACACTTTCAACTGATTTCAACCGTCTTTCCCGATATAGCCAGTGTTTTCCATGTTGACCAATCCTGAGGAATCTACACTGCCATGCCATGAGCAGACTCTTACACAAATTGCTAGGTGGGCATTAATTCCATTGTGGAGTTTTATCTCCCGTATGCAGTTGTCAGACTGTGCTTCATAAATTGGCTTCTGATGGGTTCACCTGCATACACCCCAGCGTCAGTGGGTAGGGTCTGACACATCCCACTCTGAAGAGTCTAGTGTCGGACCTAAGACGAAACGCTGGTTAATAGAGCAAACGCCGGAAAAGCCATCCATCTAATTTTTGATCTAATTTTTACAAATTAAAGTTACACCAATATAAAGATACACAGGTACAAAATTCCCTAGTACAAATTCTTCTTATAATATTACATTTTTACATCATAAATTAACAAAATTATATGATTTTCATGACTTTACGAATTATTTTATGAAAATTTCCTAACCTATAAATTGGAAATCATACACTTGTACAGTTACAGCAAGTTGCATTGGTAGGTGGATCAAATAAGAGGCCATTCGTGCTACATTTGACTAATAGCATGCATGTTGAATGTGTCGTGGCCTGAAACTTGGTGTAGCCTAGCAGTCCTGGTCATTTCTTCACTATGTATTCAACAGATGAGTATGTTGACATGCTCCTAATCTACGGTGAGGCAAGACAGAACGAACAGGAAGCACAGCGCCTGTACCAGGAAAGATTTCCACACAGACAACAACCAAACGCAAATACGTTTAGGAGGATGGAGCGACATTTCCATATAACTTCGTCACTTCCCTGAACAGGTCCTGTTAGAGAGGCACCAGTTACATCTGGTGAAACTGCTGAGATGGTTTTGGACACTTCCCAGGAGAATCCTTACACGAGTACCCAGGCAGTAGCACAACAGGCAAACATCAGCCAGTCATCTGTTGTAAGGATATTGCATTCCACTTTTTTTGTCCGTATCATCTGCAACGACATCAAGAACTCCACGGACAAGATTTTGAAACTTGTGTTGATTTCTGTGCGTGGATACTGACGCAAGTGGCAAATGATCCAGCGTTTGTATCTCTCATTTTATTTTCAGACAAGGCACGATTTCATAATAATGGCTCTGTGAATCATCATAATATGCACTACTGGAGTGTTGAAAATCCCCACTGGATAAGGCAGGCAGCATTTCAGGCATGATGGGAAGTAAATGTCTGGTATGGTTATGCTGGGTGATCACCTAATTGGACCATATTTTTTTGAGGATCATTTTACAGGAGCCCGGTACCTACAGTTTCTTCAATACCAACTACCATTGCTGCTAGAGGATGTGCCCTTGGGTGAGCATATAACCATGTGGTATCAACATAACGGAGGATGTAGTGTACTCTCAGCAGCTGGAAAATTCTGAAAGCCTTCGAAACCTTATTACGGAAGCCTGTGAATCTGTAACACCTACAATGCTACAAAGAGCTTGAATGGCAGTTCAACGGAGTGCTAAACGTGCATTACTGCAGAAGGCCATCTATTCGAACACTTACTGCGCTAATAAGCTGTTGCTCAGTCGAGCGGATTCAAACCCCCAACCATTCTATCCTCGTCCAGCCCTGCTTATAAAACATCCACGTAAGTAGCCTTAATGGCCTAGAACAGTGCCAAAATAAATTAAGTAATTAATTAAGTAACCCACAACGTAAGGGCATTCGGACACATTGGCTCTGTGGATGATTCTTGAAGTAAAAAATGCGAATAAAATTTACAGACTCAAGTGGGATTCGAACCACCGACCAAACGCAGCTGTATTAACAGCACCCCACTTAACCTAGGTCACCACGGTGACTCCAGCGAGTAATTTTCCAGAAAGCCTACTGAATGGACTACTCCTTCTGCTTCACAAATGCACACACGTTTTCTATCAGTATGCCATCGATTTTAGTGTTCATTTCATACCCTACTGGAAGCTCATACTTGGCACGTACTTTTTACATAACCATATGACAGTTTGATGCATTGTGTAAATGCCTGTCGTATACGGTACATATTTTTTGCAAAGGCAATGGTGCAGTGAGTGATAAGAAATTATTATTGCTTGGTATATGGCAAAGGAGAATAGACCATAACGACACCAGTGACGTTAGGTGGGATGCCTAACAGCATAAAACGTCAGGAGCAGCTGACACACCCGGTATATCTTCATTAAATAAGTGTCTTTGCAATCTTCTATTCGCAATAGACTCCGTGCCCTCTTATCTTTAAATCATTAAAAACTTAGTCTAAATATAATTGCCTTAGCCTTCCTCTACTTTTCCTAACTTCCATGGCCAAGTCTTTTATTTTATTTTTTCTTGGATGTAATGAGTTGGCCTTTTTGCTTCCTAGGTAAACTATCCTCCTCTACTCACCTCACATGATCCCACCAAAACAGTTTTATGCATACAGCTTCATCCACCACATTTATTCCTAACTTCACCTTTATCTCCTCATTCCAAGTGCCCTCCTGCCATTGTTCCCACCTGTTTGTACCAGCAAGAATTCTCAATACTTTCATGTCTGATACATCTCACTTGTTAATAAGACATCCTGAGTCCACCCAGCTTTCAATCCTATACAGCAAAGCTGGTCTAAAAAGAACCTATAGACACTAATTACCTGTGTGATATCATCTGAAGTCTGTCATCTGAGTTCTGGAACTTTGTTCAAGAAATGTCCTGAAAAGGTTTAAATAATTCTTATCACATGTATTTATATTTTACACATTCAGTGCAACTGAGTGAACTGGATATTATGCCTTAAAATATCCAAACGAGAAAGATGAGTTTAAAGTGAGCTTTAAACAATTTACAGTTCATATTTTCAAAGCAGTTTCTCTTGTCTAAACATGTTAATGGAACATTTTATAAAATTATACTTTTTTCACATGATTGCATTAAAAGCGAATAACTTTTTGAATAACCAAAGAATGGAATTATTATTACAATATTTGCTTAATCTTCCAATCCGGCTTAAGCAGAAGCTTACGCTACAAAAGGGTCTGATGATGATGCTTGTTGTTTACAGGGGCCTAACATCTAAGGTCATTGGCCCCTTCAGAAGGGTCTTTTAACAGGCAGTGTAAGTAATAATCTAAATTTACCTCAGACTTGACTAAGCTGTACTGCATTGTTGTTTACACAAAGGAGTTACCATGTTATTTGAAGGTGATATTAGTGACGAGAAATGAAAATTATGTTAGCTCACATCCAGAAAAGAAGAAGACTAAGAATGTTTAGAATATGTCCAAATCATTTTCATATATGGAATGACAGAGTATTGTAGGAGAAATTTCAATTAAGTGAAGAGTCAGAAATCATCATACTAGAAATTATTGGTGAGGCAATTAAACATAAAACAGATGTTTTTCTCAAATTACATGGGGGTCACCACTGTAGTGAGCTAGTTTTATGGCCGGATGCCCTTCCTGACACCAAACCTATGTCAAGGGATGTATTCACTATTGTGTGTTTCTATGGTGGTAAACATAAAATCAGCTGGTAGGTATACATTAAACAACCCAACCCCCTAAAGAGGTCAGCAGCCTTGGGTGAAGAAACTTCTTTAGTTGGATGCTGGTCCTCCCAGTGGAGATGTTACTGAAACCCAACAGTGAAGGGCAACACTCCATGTCGTACGATGTCAGCATTGGTGTTGGTGTTTACCAGACAATATTCACTAAAACTCGGCCTTAGACACCCAAGAGAGATTCGGTTTACTCTGCCATCTAGTAGGCCTAGAGTAAAGCGGAACGTTGAAATTGAGGAGCAAGCAGCCAGATGGCATCAAATTAAAATGTTTGCACACGATAGCTGAGGCCATATTATTATTGTTAATGCCCTGAAGGGAATAAATTTAAATTTTATCTTAATCATTATTTTCGTAGTATTCCCCGTCCGGCAACTCATTCCTGCCACCTGGCTGATAGAAATTTCTGAGGAGAACACTGAATGCCTTTGGGTGTGGTGAGACCATTGTAATAATAGCCTACACGAAACAACAAAGTGGATCAAAACAAAAATCTAAGGAGTACCCCAGAAGCGACACGAATCTCTTGTTTCTCCAGGGAGGTGCACAACATGGATGGAAGTGAGCCCGACCCAGGAGCTACCTGGATAAGGGTGTTGGACGAAGAAGAGCAAGAAAAGAAGGTATAACTTAATATAAAATGTATAATTCATGTTTTTATTGCATGAATCCTTGTCACATTTCCAGTTTATAACTTTATATTTCAGCAACATAGCCCTCTCACCAGAAGCAATATTTCTCTTGACTAGGGTGATCGTACATCCTCTTCTTCTGAACATGTCCTCTTATCAGGGAAAAACAACATCCTGGCAGATTTTTGGAAATTGTAGCCAAAGTTCTGTATTTTGGGGCTAGGAGAAAAGTTGTAATTCAAATGTCATGTATCAAGATATCAAATCATGGCGAAGCACAGGTCACAGTCAAAGCAATGATCTCTGGTTCAAAGAGTATGAATAATCACCGTCAAATATTTTGAAGTTGTACTCTAATCACAGTATACCTTACTATACCTTTTGACCAAAGCACTGTCTGTAGTCTTTGTATTATTTTTTCATCTTTCCAGCATCATGTTTCCAGCAAACTGTTCTGTGACTTGTAGTGTTTACAGCTTTCAGTATTTGTTATGAGATGATGTTGTCCAACTTGCTGTGTTTTGTTCAAATACCATCTTAACTGTACCATAAAACATGCGTAACAAAAATTTGTCCAAAATTACAATTGGAAGATACACCTCCTTCATTTAAGCAAGGAAGAGATTAATCAGAAATGGAGTGCTTTCCATGTCCTGGAGGCATGTTTATATCCATTGCAAATAACAACCTGTTTAATTAAGAAGTACTAGTTAAAGAACTGGATAACTTTCAGGATTTGATACAATAATTAAACTTCTTTGTGTTAGATGCTTTTGGTTTAGAAGCTCACAAGAAATCAGCAACCATATGTCTAATGTTCAGAGCACTGGGTGTTCATAGGTAATAAATTTCATATTTTTCCATATTGAAGAGCAATATAATGTAAAACAAAAGCTAAAGGTTTCCATCTATATAATACTATTTACTGTAACCTTAAAAAAGTTACATATATTTGATGAAACTACACTGAGCGGCACGAAAAACGCAACACTTCAATTTCTTTCAAAAACTGAAATTTATTCTTTATTTATGACACTTTTATAATGGAATATTATGGTACGGCCCCATCTAACGGTCTAACAATTAAAAGACAATTATAAACAAATTGAACAAATTAAGCGAGAGATGCACATTTCAAGGAAATTTTGAGTAAGCTCATAAAGGTAATGCACTCTGTTTTAATGACGGCATTCAACCTTTCAGGCATTCACCTGATTAATGCGGTAATTTTCTGTTGAGGAATCATCTCCCATTCTTCCAGGAGGGCGTTCCGTAGGTCCTGTAGGGTCTCTGGATAGCGCTGACGGACTCTTCTCCCCAGCTAGTCCCAAACACGCTCAATGGGATTCAAATAGGGACTTCAAGCAGCCCAAACCATAGCATGAATCTCTGTTTCATCCAAGAACTATTGCACAATTCTCGCAACATGTGGGCGTGCATTAGTGTAAAACCATCACCAACAAACGGAGCGAAAGGCACAACATGCTTCAGAAGGATTTCCTCCACATACCGATGTGCGGTAAGGCTCCCATGCTCCACAAAGACTAAATCCATCCTTGCAGCTGTATTGATTCCTGCCCACACCATCACAGAACCGCCGTGAAAAGGCGTCCTGGATGAGAATGTGCAAAGGGAATACCTTTCCCCTGGCCTTCTCCAGACCCTCTCTCTTCAGTCAGGTGATCGGAATACAAATCGCGACTTGTCTGTGAACAACACTTGATCCCATTGTTGTACTGTCCAGCCAAGTTGTTCCCGTGCGAAACGCAGTCGAGCTGTGTGATGCTCTCTGGTGAGTTCCGGTCCTGTAGCAGGTCTTCTGGACTAAAGATTGGCTTCTTTCAGTCTTCTTCGAACAGTTCTCTCACTAACATTGACCCCTCGAACTTGGTGGAGTCGATTTCGTGCTTCAATAGCGGTGGTGTGACGCTTGCGGAGAACTTGAAGTTGATATACAATAATAAAGTTGTAAGAAGCGGTCATCTTTCTCCGATGTTGCTCTTCTCGGGCCTGATCCTGGTCTCCTTGCAAAGCCTCCAGTTTCCCTGTACCTTCGTACGGTTCTGGAAATTGTAGAAGGTGTAGTAATCAACATTTCTGCAACGTAATGCATGCTGCGACCATCTTCCACCAAAGCAACAGCTTTTGCAGCTTGTTCAGGGCTTATTGGCATGTTTACTCCAGAAGGCTGATTAAGAGAATCACAGAAAGATCCTACAAACACGTGTGATTGAAAGGGGAACAATTAAAGATGCAACAATAAGCGCTACAAGAGCGGGAAAACATTGTTGGCTCACATCCAGCGATGTGTTTTCCAGGTTGCGCGGGGAAAAAACAATTGAAGCTAGTGCAATAAACAACCAACACTTCATTGTTTACTCGCAAAGCAACGCCAATAGCATTCCCCATCTAAAAACATTGGTTGAAGTGCTTCACTTCGATTAAATAGATAATTACACATCATTTATTGGGTGTTGCGTTTTTCGTGCTGCTCAATGTAGTTTTGGTCTTGATGAACACCATCATCAGTCAAAATCAAGTGAATTTAGTGAATTTCAACAACACATGCTTGCTTCATAAATTTGATCTATAATTCATGTCTTGCCTTAACTTGATTTCTTCTTCTTCTTTTATGGCTGCTTAGGATCGCTTTACTCAGTCCATCGTTCACATCTCCTTGAAGGGATTGTTCAGGCTTTGCGGTCCTCCCAGTACTTTTTCAGACACTCCGATCTTCGTGCCCTTTCCTCGATTGAAAATGTGTGCGTTGTTGGTTTGTTTCATGCAAGGGTAAAGCGGAGGTTTGTATTCTTGAGTTTTGTATTCAATTTTATCTTATTTGTGGTGTCTTCTGTTGTAAGTCCTATTTCCTTTAGATCCTCTCTTACTTCTCTGATCCATTTACATCCTGTTGTGGTATTTTTTGAGATGAGATTGTGTTGTACTAGTTGTTTCAGAAGTCTCGAATCTTGCATCCTCATGATATGTTCTAAGAATCCCAGTCTCCTCAAACGCAAAGTATCTGTAATGGGTTCTAGCTCTTTGTACAAGACCTTGATAGGTATTATTCGCCACTGTCCATCTTTCTGGTATTTTTTGTTGATGCAGGTTCTTCCAATACTCCTTTCAATTTTCTGAAATCTGTCAGTCTTTGATTGTTTATTAAGGTAAATGTTTCTACTGCATATGTAGCTTCTGGTTTTATAACTGTGTTGTAGTGTTTTAGTTTTGCATTTATTGATAAAAATTTCTTTTTGTGGATATCCCATGTTAATTTTTGTGCTTTATCTAATCTATTTGTTCTTGTCTGGATTGAGGTCTTTTCATTTAGGTTATGTGTTATTACTTATCCAAAATATTCATGTTGAGTTACTATTTTGATTTTATGGTAACTTCCTTTAGTTGTGTTGGTTTTGGGGGCATAATTTCTGTTTCTTCAAATGATATTTTGAGGCCAATTTTATTTGCAATGTTTTGAAGTTCTGATATCTGGGTTTTTGCTTCTTTTATGACCACTGCTAGTAATGCTAAATCATCTGCAAAACCCAGACAATCTGTTTTGATTTTTTGGCGAATCTTTATTTTTGGGGGACATTTCCTAAACCATACCCTCATTACCATTTCTAGAGCACAATTAAACAACAGTGGTGAGAGCCCATCTCTCTGCCGTAGTCCAGGTTTAATTTCAAATGACTGATGTTTCACCCCTAAACTTCACTTTTGATTTGGTGTTAGTGAGAGTCAATTTTATCATGTTTATTAATTTGGGGTGTAGTCCAAAGTGTCTTAAAATTTTAAACAGAGATTCGCTATGGATGCAATCGTAAGCTTTCTTGAAATCTACAAATGTTATCACCATATCTCTGTTTCTTCTCCTGTTATAGTCCATTATCAATTTAAGACTCATGATCGGATCAGGACAGCTCCTCCAGGGTCTGAAACCTCCTTGATATTCTCCCAGCTCTTTCTCAAGTTGTAAACTTATCCTATTAAGGATGATTATTGAAAATATTTTGTATATTATGTCTAGGAGTGAGATTCCCCTGTAGTTATTAGGGTTTTTTGTCTCCTCTTTTGTGCAGTGGGTGAATGAGGGCTGTAGTCCAGTGTTCTGGCAGTTCTTCTTTAATCCAGATAGAAACAAGTTGATGATGGAGGGCAACTTTTGCTGATGTTTCTACATATTTCCATATTTCCGCAAAGGTCTGATCGTCTCCTGACGCTTTGTAGTTTTTTAATTTATTCAGTGCTTGGTAGACTTCCTTTATTGTGGGGGGATTCATGTTTTATTGTGGTGTAGGTGTCCAAATGAAGGAGTTCTGTAGATTCTTGACAATTTAGAAGCTTGTTCAAATATTTAGCTAGAATTTTTGCATTGTCTTTATTGTTATGAGCCAGCTTACCATTTACATCCTTCATCAGTAGGGTTGGGGGTTCATATTTTTGGAGCCTATTTTCTGAAGGTTTTGTGGTAGTCCCTTGATTGAGTTTTATTGAATTCTTCATCATTGAATTGCAGTGTGTCCTTATGATGCTGTCTTTTTATTCTTGTTAAGACTTGGGTAATTTTTTTCTCTGTTTTACTAGATTTTGATGGGTAATTTCTGATTTTTGGGACTGATATAATAGCCATCCCTGATGTGTGTTCTCCACTGTTTCATCGCATTCACTGTTCCACCATTGGTGTTTTTTACGTGGTTTAATTGGAGCCAGGTCTTCTGCAATTTGTTTAAGGTTGTCTCTTCAAGTTTATCTGTGATTTTTATTTTTTCAGTTGATTTTTGGTCATTTTCGTTGTTGATTAGCTGGGTAGGATCTATTTTTCTTTTAGTTTTAGGGACCTACTTTTGTAGTCGCCTCTTGGGAGTGAGCTTAATTTTTATTTTAACTACGTAGTGATCTGAACATGTGTCTATTCCTCGGAGGACTTTGACATTGTAGATCTCTTTGTGGTGGTATTTGTCCATGCAGATGTGATCCAGTTGCCATTCTCCTTTAGTGTAGTCAGGGTGTTTCCATGTTTTTAGTTTTTGAGGTTTTCTCTTAAAACATGTAGATTTTGAGATTAAATTATGGTGTATACATAGGTCAACTAGTCTCTCTCATTTTGATTTGTTTTCTTGTGTGCTGGCCATTTTCCGATGATGTCACGGTATTTTCTTTCTCTGCCTAGTTCAGTGGTGAAGTCGCCTATTAATAATTTTACATGTTGTTTGGGGATGTTATCTATGGTCTGATCCAATACGTCCCAAAATTCTTCTGTTTCCTCATGATCTGTTGAGGAGTTTTTTAAATCATTATTGGGAACATAGGCATATATTATAGTACAGATTTTATTAGATGCCTTAGATTGATTTATTAGATTATTTTATATATATTACATATATATATATTCACTAGATGTTGAACTGTGACTGAAAAGTGATTTCACGGAGGCAGAAATTTTTAAAAAATGTAATGATATTATTGGCTTTACGTCCCACTAACGACTTTCACAGTTTTGAGAGACGCTGAGGTGCCAGAATTCAGTGCTACACGAGTTCTTTTACCTGCCAGTAAATCTACCGACACGAAGCTGACGTATCTGAGTACCCTCAAATACCACCAGGCTGAGCCAGGATCGAACCTGCCAAATTGGGATCAGAAGGCCAGTCCCTCAACCGTCTGAGCCACAGCCCAGCGGAATTTTTCTCAAGGAACTGGAGAGTTCACCATAGAGACATAATAGGAACAGTAGGAGGGGAAGTATTCATACCGATGAAAGGAAAATTTGTGAGCTACGAAAAAGTTAGGGATGAAAAAAACATGATATTCTAAGTCGTCATCATCAGTGTCCCACTCCAGTTGCCCGGGTCTGGTTAACCCATATGCACCCACCCGCTCTTTTGCTCTGACATTGCTAGGAACCCGCCAACTTTTTAGTTTGCAACCTCTGTGTTGCAAGCTTTCGGTTAAAACAGTATAGTGGGTGATCGACTGCGCGTATTATCACGGGACCTGTTTTCTATTATTGAGAAATTCCACACTATTGCTCATGACACAAAAAACAGAACAATACAGAAATATAACACATGAAAATCCCTTTGAAATCTTAAATTTTTCGTTATCTTATCTCACCTCAGAAGTTCTTTAGTGTGTGTTATGGCCTTAATTATACGACACGAGCCTAACATTTGCCAGATTTTGAAATAAGGAAATAATAGTAAAGCAATACGACATGGGCATTTGATAGGGTGGATCATGGGAGACTACTGGCAAAAATGAGTGCAATTGGACTAGACATAAGAGTGTCTGAATGGGTTGCTATATTTCTAGAAAATAGATCTCAGAGAATTAGAGTAGATGAAGCTTTATCTGACCCTGTAATAATTAAGAGGGTAATTCCTCAAGGCAGTATTATCGGACCTTTATGTTTTCTTATATATATAAATGATATGAGTAAAGGAGTGGAATCGGAGGTAAGGCTTTTTGCGGATGATGTTATTCTCTATAGAGTGATAAATAAGTTACAAGATTGTGAGCAACTGCAACGTGACCTCGAAAATGTTATGAGATGGACAGCAGGCGATGGTATGTTGATAAACGGGGTTAAAAGTCAGGTTGTGAGTTTCACAAATAGGAAAAGTCCTCTCAGTTTCAATTACTGCATTGATGGGGTGAAAGTTCCTTTTGAGGATCATTGTAAGTATCTAGGTGTTAATATAAGGAAAGATCTTCATTGGGGTAAATACATAAATGGGATTGTAAATAAAGGGTACAGATCTCTGCACATGGTTATGAGGGTGTTTAGGGGTTGTAGTAAGGATGTAAAGGAGAGTGCATATAAGTCTCTGGTAAGGACCCAACTATGTGTAGGAAAATATATGGAACGCTGCGCTGTCTCAGTAAATTCAAATTAACTTTCCCTTTTAAACTAAAGAAAATTCTTGTTGAATCACTCGCATTACCTCATTTTGATTATTGCGACATAGTTTACAACAACCTAGGAGTAGACTGGGGAAGGAAATTACAGTGCGCTCAGAATGCCTGTGTAAGATTTATCTGTGGACTTCGTTACGCTGACCATGTCACACCGTCTTACACGCGGCTTGGGTGGCTTCGCCTGCAAGAACGACGCACACTTCATACTCTTTGCTTCTTGCATACTATTCTTAAAAGTTCTCAACCAGTCTATCTCCGTGATCGAATGAAGCTCCTCTCCACAGACCATAACAAAAATACCCGATCCTGCAGCACCATGTGTTTATCCCTTCCTGTACATAGAACAGCAATCTACACGAAATCATTCACCGTTACCGCAGCCCGACAATGGAATCTCTTACCAGTGGACGTCAGAAGCATGTCCAGCAGCTTAGCTTTTAAACATGCCTGTGTCGAAATACTAGGTAAACATGCATGAATCATCAAATTATGACCTGAAAACACCTACTCCTACCGCCTCTTCATCATCATTTCCCTCTTCCTTTCACAGATATTCTTCTTCTTCTTCCTCTTCTACTTCTTACTAATCCTTCTCTTCACCTCTCAACTGAAGGCGATATTTCGGTGTACTGTAGAAATGTATATATTTTCTAAACTTTTTCTTAAGTAGTTGTTATAGTACTCATTATTCATAATGATATTCTTAGTACTCATTTTTCATAATTATATTCTTAGTACTCATTATTCATAGTTATATTCTTAGTACTCATTATTCATAATTATACTCTTAGTACTCATTATTCATAATTATATTCTGCACTTTACGTACGATTTATATTATATAGATGATATGATTTTTTTTTTTTTTTTAAGTGTGGTTACTTTTGTTAATGGTATTACTGTTACTATTGTCCATATTATCATATTATTGTCATCAGTAGTTATTATTAAGTGTTCTAGGTTAAGACTGGTTAAGTGTAAGAAAGGGAGTACATCCCTAACTTTGCCAGGATAAATAAAACATATTACTATTACTATTACTATTACTAGAGTATGGTTCCAGTGTATGGGACCCTCACCAGGATTACCTGATTCAAGAACTGGAAAAAATCCAAAGAAAAGCAGCTCGATTTGTTCAGGGTGATTTCCGACAAAAGAGTAGCGTTACAAAAATGTTGCAATATTTGGGTTGGGAAGAATTGACAGAAAGAAGAAGAGCTGCTCGACTAAGTGGTATGTTTGTTGATTCCCATACGGAATTTAAAATATTTGTCCTGAATGAGTAAATATTTTAATGGGAATCAACATCTGTATTATCTGATGGCCAGGCAGGCATCAATTTTTGAAAATGAGACATAGCTCTCATAGTGCATTGGCACTGCTGGTGGCTTCAAGTAGCCTATGCAGTGGCCTCCACGGTATGCACTAGCCTTGCGTCTTGGGTGGTGTGCTAAATCCCAACTGATGAGCCTAACTTAGCACACGAGGGCGAAACGCAGGCAACCAAGAATGAGTTAGCTGGAAAATTTATAATGTCCAATAACGGACCATTACATTGGTATTATAAGTGGTATGTTCCGAGCTGTCAGTGGAGAGATGGCGTGGAATGACATTAGTAGACGAATAAGTTTGAATGGCGTTTATAAAAGTAGGAGAGATCACAATATGAAGATAAAGTTGGAATTCAAGAGGACAAACTGGGGCAAATATTCATTTATAGGAAGGGGAGTTAGAGATTGGAATAACTTACCAAGGGAGATGTTCATTAATTTTCCAATTTCTTTGAAATCATTTAGGAAAAGGCTAGGAAAGCAACAGATAGGGAATCTGCCACCTGGGCAACTGCCCTAAATGCAGATCAGTATTGACTGATTGAGCCTAACATTTGCCTGATTTGGAAATAAGGAACTAATGGGAAACAAATCACGAGTAAGCGAATGATGAGATTCGAACCTATATCCCAAATAAAAACTTTCAGCCGTACGACTCAATCGGTGCATTATTATTATTATTATTATTATTATTATTATTATTATTATTATTATTATTATTATTATTATTATTATTATTATTCAGCCTGAGGATCAGTGATAAAGTGTTCACATCCAGGTGCCAAGATCGTAGGTTCAAATTCGGCAGTCGCAATCGGATCTTGAGGGGTGGGAGAAAGTTCATTCGGCATTCCATGTCGTACGATATTACTACGCGAAAGGTCTCTGGTGATATATTTCCTGTTCATTCATGCACAGGATCACTAATAACTTCTTCCTCACTAGCACTGCTAAAATCAGAGCCTGAAACATTAAATATGCTTTGAATTTCGCTATTACTGAGCATTTCGTGCGAGCAAGCAACTTTCTTCTCAGCCATCTTGTCAACAACAGAATACAGATTTCTCGATCGATATTTTAATCAATTCTCTTTGCCAAAGAAGCATACCAGAGCAATCTGGTGACACTTTGAGACACCAAAAACAGATTTCCATTACAAATGTTTCTGGAAAAAGCCAACAGATGTCACAAATGTCTCCAATATGCGACCTTGCATCCCTGCGTACCAGTCCGCTTGTGGAGTCCTGGCCCAGCCGCTCGAGTGCGTATCAGTCCGCTTACGGGTGCACGTGGGTTAACAAGCCTCCTCCACTCCTTCCTGCCCTCCCAGTTTTCCTGCTCCATTACTTCCGTCACATCCAATCCAGCTTCTCTAATGTCCTTCCAAATCTGATCCAACCACCCTCTGCTCGGTCTTCCAACTGGTCTCTTTCCCTTAACTTCTCTTTCCAATTCCCTTCTTGCTACCCGTTGCTTTCCCATTCTTTTTACATGTCCGAAAAATCTCAGTGTTGCTTTCTGTATGTTCTGTACTAATGGTTCTATATTTAGCTCTTCTCTGATTTTAATATTTTGAATTCTATCTTTTGTCTTTTTAACCAATGTTCTTAAAAATTTCATTTCTACTGCTTGGATCTTACTATCTTGTCTCTTATTAGTTACCAGCGTTTCTAGTCCGCATGTTACAATTGGTATGAAATACTATTTATATAATGTTAATTTCGTTCTCTTGGGTACTTATCATCCCATAAAAGCTCTCTGACATGATGATAAAATGTTGTACCTGTCTGTTATTAATTTCAGGCTTGATTTCATTACTTCCATTAATAATGCTACCCAGATATGTAAACTGTTCTACATTCTCTAACCGTTCTCCACCTATGTTCACTTGGCTCCTCTTTTTCTTTTTTCCACAGTGCATGACTACAGTTTTCTTTTTACTAATTACCATTCCAAACTCCTTCAGATTTTCATTCCAAATGTCCAGTCTCCTTTGTACTTCCTTTTCTCCCTTTCCTCAAATCACCACATCTTCTGCAAATACCAAGGCATTCACTTCATCACTACTGATACTCTGTTTTACACGTTTTATGATTTCATCTGGCAATGAAATAAACAATAATGGCAACAGTGCACTTCCTTGCTTGAGACCTTTTTTTGTATAAAATGTTTCAGAGTCACCACTCCCCACTTGTACACTCCTTTTACTCTCACGATATAACATTTTTATCTTGTTAATTAATGATTTTGGTACATTCTTTTTCAGTAGGCATTCCCATACATGTTTTCTCTTAACTGCATCATAAGCTTTTTCCAAATCGTAAAATACAAATATGATTTCCTTGTTTCTTTCCAGATGTTTTTCCATTATTGTTCGCACTGTAAATATCAAGTCTATTGTTAATCTATTCGGTCTAAAACTATATTGTTCTTTCTCTAACTGTGTTTCTATTATATCCCTCAGTCTTTTGTCTATGACTTTCTCCATTATTTTTAGCCCATGTGATAATAGATACCTCTATGATTTTCACATTTCTTCCTATTTCCTGTTGTGAGTAATGATATAATGCTTACTTGTTGCTAATCTTCAGGTATCCTTTCATCCTTCCATATGGCATTGAGGACTCGGTATAGCCAATGTAGTCCAATGCTTCCTGCTGCCTTAAATCATATCAGCATTGAATGCGCCTTTTCCACTTGCTTTACCTTTGGTCATTGCTTTCACTGCCCTTTCAGGTTCCAACCATGTTATCGGAATCTCTTTTTTTTCTCCATCTAGTATTTCCATTTTCTTACATCCTTCCTCCTCTGAGCAGTCATCCTCATTATAATGTTTTTCAAAATATTTTGCCATCACCTTCTGAAGACCCTTTTTGTCATGTACTTTGGATCCATCTTCTCACTCTAATGCCTTGATTTTTCTTGATTTTAATACTTTGTATACTAGTTTGTTATTTCCTTGACTATCTTGCTCAATTCTGTTGGTAAACTATCCCCAACATTTCTCCTTTTCTTCCTTGATACTCCTCTTTACTTGTTTTTTCAATCTTTTGTATTCCACATGTAACCTTTCTATGTTATTCTCATCCCTCTGATAAGTTTTTTGCTTTTCCTTATCCATTTCTTTCTTCATCTTATTTCTTTCTTTTATTTCTTTTTTTTTTTTTATTTTGTCTGTCCACCACCGCATCTCCTTTGCTTGTTTCCCTGCATACCTCAATTGCTGCTTCCACAAATGTCTGTCTTAAATTGTCCCACTCTTCTTCTCCACTTTGTATTTTTGTGTTAGGCAACTCCCTTTTTATCCAATCTTTGAATGCCATTCTTTTATCTTCCTCCTCCAATTCCCAAATCCTGATCTTTGGTTTCTTCTTCAGTACAATTTTAGGGATTACTATTCTTTTTAATTCCACAATTAATAATCTATGATCTTCCATACTCTAAGTATATGGCTCATATCTAAAGATAATAGGCAACTTTTTTGATTTTGGGGTGTACAGACCTCACAAGGGTGGGGCTGATGCTGATACAGAATTATTTGATAAGATAATTACCTATGTGGGAAATGGCATTGAAAGGAACATTATTTTGGTAGGTGATATCAATTTTCCAAAGGTTACCAAATGTTAACTGGAAGGGTAATGCAAATGAGAGAAAATATGACCAACAAATGGTCAATAAGTTAATCTGGGAAGGACAGCTGAATCATAAAGTGATGAAACCAACTAGAAGGGAAAATATTCTAGTTGTGGTGCTGATAAAACCAGATGAGCTCTACAGAGATTGAAGTGATAGATGTTATATGTGATCACAAAGGTGTGTTTGTTGTAGTTAAAAATAAATGTGATAGAAAGGAAGGTTGTAAAAGTAGGACTATTATGCAATACTTTATGGTTGATAAGAGAGGTAAGGGAAAGTTTAAAAAAAAAAGTCATTATGATCAATGAAAACTGATAAATAAAAATAAAAATGGGTTTAAAGCTATTGTAGAGGAGCATGAAAACAGGTACGTACCATTCAAGGTGGTAAGGAATAGTAAAAACCCATTTTTTTCCTATTTGTTTTACGCCGCACCGACACAGATCCAATATATTATAACAGAAATAAATAGATTAAGAAGGAGGTGCAGGCTGGAAAGAAACAGAGTTAGGAATCGTGGAAGTAAGGAAAAACGGAACTTATTAAGAAAATTAATTTAGCAACAAAAATTTAAAAAATGCCAGCTAAGAATAATACAATGGCAAACATAATTGGTAGTCATTTAGTTCTTCTTCTGGGTTGAACCGTGTGAATCATGCTGTTGTTTTATGTACCTTCCATACAGTTTGTGAAGGTTTCGAGAACATTTCAGTATTCTTTGTCAATTATTTAAGAAAAGATTAGGTAAACACTGATAGGGTATCTTCTACCTGGGTGACAGCCCTAAATGCAAAACAATGATGATTGATTGATTGATTGATTGATTGATTGATTGATTGATTGATTGATTGATTGATTGATTGATTGATTGATTGATTGATTGAAGGCTAGGAATGGGAAGGTAGTGGCCATTGCTTTAATTAAGGTACCTGGTGTGAAAATGGAAAACTATTTTCATGGTTACGAATGGTGGAATTTGAAGCCACCATCTCCCAAATGTAAGTCCACATCTACGCAACCCCAACCACTCGGCCAACTCGCTTGGTTTAGTGAAGTATTCTTGGTGCTGAAAAGCAAGTACCATATTGTAGTATCGACGAGTGCCACACTGAAAATACTATCAATGATGGTGAGTAACTGTAATGAACTAACAAAAATCTAAAACTAAAATGAAGTGTTTGAATAATTTTCTGTAAATCACTGTGTTTTTGTGTGTTCTAGAATCTAATATAATGTTACATGCTAGCCCGGCGGTAGCCCCTTCCGGTACTTCCGGAAAAGACTAGTGACTCACACGACCTGCGATCTCCCAGTCAGCTTGTAGGGTGGGGCCGGCCTTTCCATGTATTGTTCTCGTCGGCTGACTTACCTGTGAGTTTTTTGGAGATTCAACAGGAATGTTCTGCCTCTAGTGACATCATGCGAGCTATAAAAAGGGGGTCTAGCCGCGGACAGTCAGTCAGTGTTGGACTCCGTGTGAGACTCAGTGTGTTGGGGTTCGGTGGCTGGGCTGAGGGCGGCAGAGGTGTTGGCTGTCGCCAATGTCCCACTGAGGTCTGAACGAGGAGCTGTTGTTGTGGTGTTGGAGAGGCCAACGTGTGCGTGGAGTGGAGACAACAGAACACAAGACTGTATTGTGTGTTTGTGTATTTCTGTGGACTGAGGCAGAGCGAGGGAAGCCGCCATTGCGAGTGTGAAGGTAAATGGACCTGTGTTAATGTTCGCTGTTGTATCGTCCTGCTGTTGAATAGTGTTGAGCTGTTTAGTTGTTCACTGCATGTGACTGTGTGAATTACTGGACTGTCTGTGGAATCGAACCAACGAACAGTCATCGTGTGTCATGTAGCCAGTGGCACTGTGTTCAAATCCAGCGGTCTACACACAGCAGCTGTAGGAGGTGACTGGACTCGGGTAAAGTGAAAGCAAGGATTATAGCCGTCCCCAGGTATATAATTCCAACCGGCCAGGACTCCCTGGTGTATGTACAGAAGAGAATTTTGTAAATAGACAGTAATTAGTAAGTATGGCCATTCACAGCTGGTTAGAATTGTGTGTGTGCATCTACTAGGTCCTAGTGAAATAGAGTAATGAAACAGATGGAGTTTTATTTGTAACAATAACGTATAGGAAGTGTATCGATTCAAACAGAATTGGCCTGTGGTGAATGTAACCCCCTTTCGAATGATACGATATGTAAATGAAAATCCACAGCCTGTTTCCAGTCATTCGACCAGGTCAGGAATGGAATGAATGAAGCTCCCATCTAGCGGCGAGGACAGGAATTGTGCCGGCTGCCGAAGCCTGTCGCACTCCTCTGGGGCAATAATTAATGAATGATAAATGAAATGAAATTATATTGGAGAGTGTTGCTGGAATGAAGTATGACAGGGAAAACCGGAGTACCGGGAGAAAATGATATGATCCCTCTAATCTTGAGACTGAGGCCATATGTAAGAGGCAGCAAGCTTATTATTATGGTTGGAGAGTTCTCTGACATTTCAAACTTGACAGCATGCTGAGCTGTAAAATTGTTTCTTACTCCATTGTTCTGTTGACAAATTTATGAAATTCCCCATAATTCATGAAGAAAGGGTAAAAACGAGGGAACTTTAATAAACAGTCAAATTTCCTCATGTCAACAGAGCTCTACACTGCCCAATGTCATAATGGAATCACCAGCTACGTATTATGTTTTTTATTCTTTTTCTATCCAAATAAATTCAGTGCCACTCTGAAGTTATGTTATGCTCAAATCAACAGATAAAGAATGTGTACACCAATACACACATTCTACTGGCTCTCTTAAAACCTCACCTTGGAGTTTAAAAATTAAAAATCCTACAATAAATATTAATGTCTATTTAAAAAGTCTTATTATATAAAATGCAGATAACTGGTAAAAATACAACAAATTTCAAAAAATAGTATGTTAACATTACTATTTTCATTTTCTTCTTGTAAACTGATATCTAATAGTAAGATAAGGCCTTCTTGTTTTCTAAAATGCTACTAAATTTAGCAAGGATTGAACTTGCGAATCCAGAAATATATCATACAATCAACACACATTATTCCCAATACAATAGAATGTACATTACTGTACCTTGTATGGACTTTACCAAGCTCCGTTCCCAAGCACACATCTTGATGAACTTTATGCATATGAGAATTTCAGTCATGAGCTTGACACGTAAATCAGATATAACCACTGTCTTAGCCCTAAGATAACTTGTCAACCTGGAAATACCATACTGTAAACAAAAAAGAAGAAATCATCATTACTCATGAGAAAATAAATTAAAAATAATGATGATGATTATGATGATGACGATCACAGAGGGAATATCTTGGACAATATACTTCAGTGTAAAACTAGCTTATGTTTAGAATACAATCATGTTGTGCTGAGGAACACCTACTAGAATAATGTGCAGCTATGGAATATAATCAAATCAAATCAAATCAAATCAAATCAAATCAAATCAAATCAAATCAAATCAAATCAAATCAAATCAAATCAAACCAAATCAAAATCTCTTTATTTGCAAATGAGGTGTCTACCTCGGTGGCAAATGGTACACTAAAATACATTATTGTCAAGCACTAAATTTTAAATTAACAAGAGAAGAACATTTTTCTAGAATACAATAATATACAATTTACACAAACAATTTTTTCTATTTAACAAACAGATCATCCTTAGTAAATTTATATTGTTTACAAAATTCTACTTATAATATCTCCTATACTTACAAACATAGTCAACTCATATACAGTATGTGGAATTACTTCAAATAATACTATGCAAATGGTATAAGATTAAAATTTGCATTGCATTTATTTACTTTTTTTTTTAACCCATTTTGGAACCTAAGTAGCACAACGACCTGCTGCATCTTAACCAGAGCCCCTTTTGCCACCACTTTTCAGAGTTCCTGAAGGGCCTTCACAGCTACCATAGCGGTCCCAGGGCCCTCGAAGTCCCCACTATACTTACCCCTAAAGGCAGTCCCCTACTTTGGCTGTCCAAACTCCGTGGACCAGGGGATGGAATTAATTTTTGCTCACACATTTTTATTGCCTTTGCTGGCGGGACCTAGTGTTTAAAGTGCACTATGTCTTCTGGTATGGGCTAGAGCAATTTTGTTACTTTCATTGACCTGTCTCAGCTTTATCCTTGGCACTGAAAAAGTGAAAGTGACTGAGGTATGAGTGATGCTAGTAATGCCATTCCATCTGCAGCCAGTCCCTGCTATGAACGGTGTGAAAATATTGCCATTGAAACTTAGCTTATACAAAGCATTGCTGTTCTTGTATTTATTTTTGCTCATTGCTGTGCTCAAGTAAACAAATATTCAGTTAAATTGTAATAACTCACTTCATTTTTTATGTTACTGTTCTGTTACAAATTGATAGCATAATGTTTGAATAAGTCACAGTTTTTAGTCTCAATTTTACTGACACAAACTGTGTTATGTCCAAATAATTTCCACTATTTAGATATATTTTCCTTTGAGCTAATTTGTGTACATTCCCACTTCATTACAAAACAAGTTTACAAATATCATACAACAGGAATCTATTCTGTCTACAGTGCACGACTTTTAATATGTTTTTCTTCATTTCCCACCATTCTGCTTACAAAGGCGTAACTGGTTTTGCAAATGAACAACTGAATTCATACACTATTCTGTATGTCACATCATCATCATCATCATTTAGGACAGTCTCCACCCTTCAGCCCTTATGCTGGGAACACAAGCCACTCACCTTTTTTTTTTTTTTTTTTTTTTTTTGCAAGTTGCTTGGTCTTATGGCAACGTTGGGACAGGGAAGGGCTAGGAATGGGAAGGAAGCGGCCGTGGCCTTAATTAAGGTACAGCCCCAGCATTTGCCTGGTGTGAAAATGGGAAACCACGGAAAACCATCTTCAGGGCTGCTGAGAGTGGGGTTCGAACCCACTATCTCCCGAATGCTGGATACTGACCGCACTTAAGTGACTGCAGCTATCGAGCTCGGTTCACTGTCTTCTGTCTGTCCACATCCTGTTCTTTTTTTTATCTACCTCCATTAGAGTCTTCTGGTCTCTAAACCTTCCTTAACTCCTTGCAGCCATCTGTCCCTTGCCCTTTCTCTAGCTCTTCTTCCATTCTCATAACAAACATCCTTTTCAGCAATCCTTCTTCACTCATTCTCCATTTTATAACAGTCACAAATATCACAAATCATTCATTCTCCCCATATGTCCACACTACTGTAATCTTGATCTTTCTATTCTAGCTGTTAGGGATCCCACTTTCACTGCCCACACCTCACTCTTTCATTCCCCCATCTGTCCAGTCTTGTCACTCCAACCCTATTACTAAGGAACTTCATCTCACAGGCCTGTACTCTACTTTTATTTCCTTCCTTCATTTTTCATGTCTCTGATAAACAAGTTAGTATGGGAACATAGCAGATGTTATATATCATCTGTTTGCACTTCTCTACTCAATATAACCTCCTACACACTTAAAGAATTCTGCCCTGTTTGTCTTTTTCCCTCCTGTTCTTCACACTTTTCTCAATGATGCTTCACAAATATAGTACGTAAAAATGTCTAATTTCAGTAGTCTCTCCTTCATATGTTACTTCCATATGAGGCGGTCCGTTCCAAAACTCGTCTTATCCATTTACAAAAACAAAATGAGTTAGAGGTACCATTGCCTTCTTGATGATGTTTGTGATATTTCTATCACAAAATTAAGCACCAAAACTCGCTATTTCCCATAGAAATCTGTCACCAAACTTAGGCTATTGTACCATAACTTGCCTTATCCACGGCGCTTGTCGTTCCAAAACTCGCCATATAGAATCAACCAATAGGAATGGATAATTTCAGCACGCGACTCACGCTACAATTTACCCACGTTTTATGCCAGTCTTTCCACTCTTTGAGTTGTTCTTGAACTGTGTTAGTCTTCCATGCAGTTTCGTGCTGTGAATAGAGTGTATTAAGATGACCGAAAATATTGCTCTCGTTGTGGAAGGTATATAAAACTTGCTAATACAGAACAGTTTCACATTCAGGTCTGCCAAAAGACATTCTTGAATGTATTGCATGTCAGCAAAGATCGGGTTCAGGGGATTGCCAGAAATCACTTCACGACAGGGAAACTCCCAACAGAAAAGAGAGGAGGAGCTAGGATCAAACCAGAGTACACTGAAAAGAGGCACTCCGTGCAACGTTTCATTGAAGGTTTGCAGTGTTGTGAAAGTCACTATTGCCGAGGAAAGTCACTGGTCAGACAGTATCTACCCGGAAATTTAAGCATCGCTAAGCTTTACAAAATGTATAACAAGAAATCACCTGAAGAACTCAGGGTGAAGCGGTGGTTCTTCCGTGAAATGTTTACACATTGCTACAACATAGGATTCGGAACACCACTTAATGACGCTTGCTCAAAGTGCATAGAGCTCAAGGAGAAAAACTTGAAAATTTGAACGTATCACTGAAGAATGATTTAATCTTGGAACTTACAGTACACAAATTAAGGGCTGCAACTTTTTTCAAAAAGCTCCAAGAAGAAAGGGACAGCATGGCAATATTTTCATTTGACTGCCAAAAGAATCTTGTGAATCCAAAAGTTCCAGATCAAATTGCCTATTGTAGTCGCCAACTGTACACCTATAATTTTACCACTGTGAGGGGTACCTCACATGCCAAGTTGACAAAGGAGAATGTTTTTACATACACATGGATGGAGCATGAATTCAACAAGGGGTCTAATGAAACGTCATCTGCAGTTTACCATCGATTATCACAAACTGATTTATCAAACTTCACTACTATACGAATTCGTGCGGATGTCTGCGGAGGACAGAACCGCAATTCTACAATGATTGCAATGTGCTCATATTTCTTGACACACACAGCTCAGCCTAATATAGAAAGTGTTGAATTGGTCTTTCCTATGACAGGCCACTCATTTCTGCCCTCTGACAGGGTATTTGCTCAAGTCGAGAGAGAGAGAGAGAGATACGGAAATGCCCTATAATCTGTAATCCAGCAGAATATGAAGACATCTTTAGCAAACATGCTGAAGTCTTCAAGTTTGGCAGAGACTGCTCGGTGAACAATTGGAAAATGGTTTTTGAAAATATGATGAAAATGCCTGCATCTTCGCACTTTGAATTTTCTTCAGTAAAACGATTTGTTATTAGCAGAGACTCACTGGGAAATGTTACCCTTATGAGGAAAACCTCATTACAACTCAGACATCGGTTTAGGAAAGTCCGTAATGAAAAAGGGAAAACGCCTGCGAGATATGCTAATGCCACCTGAATTATTGCCAAGAGTAAACTTGAATCCCGCCAAAGTAAAGGACGTAAAAAGTATGCTTGAAAAGCATTTTGGAATGGATTGGGATAGGAATGAGTTGCTTTCTTTTTATAAGAATTTGTTCACCTCAATTTCTGTAGATGAACATAATCTTGCTGAAGAAACAGAAGTTCTTTGTGATGGAACTCAAGAGGAGGGAACAGATTTGAGAGTTTGATTAACAACAAAGTTATGTTTTATTGTTCAAGTTACTTCTATTGTGAGTGCAGTGTAGCCTATAAAGGAAGAATTCTCTCCAAATACTATGGATAGGATGTAAATATGATAAATCACACTGCTGTGTTTAATTTATTTGTGAATATCATTATACTGATAGCAAAAAGGTGTGTGAGTGTACTGGTGAGTTTTATTACAACATTATATTCTCAATCCTTTCATTTTTCTTGTTTTAAAATAAGTTGTGTGAGGTAATATATTTTGAATTTTTTTGGGTGCTCCAAAACTCGTCTTATCCAAAATACAAATGTAATTTATTGATGTTCTACTAATTATATTTATAATTCTTCAGTAAGACGACCCTATGACATTGGACTTGAACGCGTCGTAATACATTTAAACAAGTGAGACTTATATTACGAAAATTACAGGTTTATTGCTTTTCCTGAAAAATCACTTATGATGGATAAGACAAGTTTTGGAACAGACCGCCTCATATCTGGTCTGTTGTTAATTTGTGTTGTGAGACTACTTCACTTGTCTTTGCTGAGGACTACTACTTCCCATCCATCCAGCTGTTCTTGTGCTTCTTCCTCACTGCCACCTCATATCATCAGATCATCTGCAACCAGCACTGTTTTAAGATTGTCTTTAGAACAGTCTCCACCCTTTAGCAAAAACTCCCCAGTGTGAATTTTTATTTTGGATAGTGATTTGAGAATCTGAAGGTGTCAACTTGGATGGACAAAACATGTCATTCTATGTTCTCTTTTAGCTCTTACGCCTTAACTCTTTGCATTATAAATTGTGTTCAATTAACCGATCAGGTGGGGTACATAGCACAATCATCACTACACACTAACAACACATAGAACATAGTAATTGTAAGACTTCCCTTCACATTGCCCAATAACATTCAACCAAATTTTAACAAATTATAATTATATATGTATGCAGATAAATTTACCTGAGAAGGATAGAAGAGTAAGAAAGATGCCATTCCAAACAAGGCCCAAGGTCCCAGCAGAAGATAAATATACACTACTCCAAAGACAGTAACCAGAGGGCCACCAACAATCATAGAAGCAAACATTGCCATGTCAAAGATACGTTGTCCATCATTTGCAAATATATTTATCAGCTGAAATACAACATGGAATCAGAACAGAAATGCAAAATATAATCTAAAAGAATATCAGGTTGTGTTAGTTATTTACGAGTACAACTTAACATACAAGCACAGAAGCTTGTTATGCTCTGTGATGGTTGAACGCTGTACAACATTTCAAGGGACTATGAATTGTAAATTTTATGGGAAAATGAATCATTTTATTGTTTACGTTCATACAATAGTAACTGAGAAATCTATATATAAGTTAAACACATCATGTTTAGTTACTACGGTAACATTTACAGATTTATTATGACCGGCTAATAATAATAATAATAATAATAATAATAATAATAATAATAATAATAATAATAATAATAATAATAATAATAATAATAACTGTATGGCCTCAGCTACCACGTCCAACAGTTTTAACACATTCACTCCGTAGATGCCTTAAGGCATTTAAGAGCAGCCTACATGCGGTACCGTATCCGAGTTAAGGCGTTTAAGGTCGCGCAATGTAAACGTTGTTTTGAAATTTAGCACCAAATTCATACGAAGTCGTACTTCGTGTTGAAAACCATAGATGACATATAAATGAACAGTCCCTCACCCTGGCTACCTGAACAAAGGGTACATTCCAATGCTTTCTTTATATTTTTCTTTGAGTAAACACCCACCAAGACGCATGGCTAGTGCATACCGTGGAGGCCACTGCATAGGCTACTTAGAGCCACCGGCAGTGCCAATGCACTGAGAGACTTTGTCTCCTTACCAAAAATTGATGCCTGCTTGGCCATCAGATGATATAGATGTTGATTCCCATAGGGTCCGTTATTGGACATTTATGTTGGTATTATAAATTTACTCATTCGGGACAAATATGTCAGGCTCCCTATGGGAATCAACATCTATATCATAACATGACAAATGTAAGAGAGGTAACTTAAGGGTCCACCTTTTCAATACAAATAAATGTTACAATGATTAAGTTACAATATGTTTACTTGGAACTAGTTTCAACGCTATTTAGCGTCATCTTCAGCCAAAATGTGAGAGATAAGCATAGGTACATACATACAAACATATACATTACACAAAATATTATAACATTATGATTAAATAAGAGTAAAAGCGGGAATAAAATAGTGAATAGATATTCAATCATAAGTTCAGGACTTCGCAGTCATTATCAAAACAACCCATGGAGGGTGAATTAAAATAGTAATCTAATTGTACAAACACGAGTTAGGATTCAACGAACATAATCTTTTAAAAAATAAATATAACACTTTAAAACTTTGCTTAAGTCCGAGATGAACTTTGTAGTCAAAGATTCAAATTTATAGTCATTTTTTTTCATTAAATGAGGTCACTTATTAACTAATAGTGTAGGGAACATTTTATTTGATCTTTTGACAGAAATACAATATTCAGTTTGCATAAGATGTTCCTCTGAGAGCTTTGAAGTTAGTTTTACATCATGGCTGTGCTGTTATCTGTGGTCTATTGTTTTTATATTGCAACGTAACGTGTACGGTGGAGACCAAGTTTTTGAGTCGAGATTTCTACGATGTTCGCAGTTCAATGCAGGACCTGCGGTGTAAAAAGGAGATATTTTTAAAAGTTGAAATAGTGAAGAAAAAGAGAGAGCTTGGGCTATGACTGAATGAGACTCACCTCAGGCGGCAAAGCTGTGACGCGTGATGAAGAGGAACTGAGCGTGATGGATAAGCTTGGGTCAGGGAAGCAGCTAGTGTTGGGGTAGGAAGGGAGAGGGAAGGAGGAGCGGTAGGGTAGGTGTGAGGAATGGAAGGAAGGGGAATTAGGGAGGGTGATGCAGTGAAAGTGCGTGTCATGAGAAAGTATTACCCATAATATGAAAGACAGATCTAATATTCGGAATTTTAATATTTTTGAAAAATTCAATGAGAAAACTGAACAAGGTCTTTGGTTTCTTGGAGATATCATTTAAGTTTGAGTTAAAATATTGATCTAAATGAATATAGCAGTTTTCAGTAACATCTAGTAAAGGACCTTTATTTAGAACTTCTAATACCTCAAGATCTTGATCTATTTCAGTACAGTTATGTTTAAATTCTTTCATATGTAGGCTGACTGCAGAAAATCCGTTATGCTTTATAGCACTGACATGTTCCGTATATCTGATTTTAAAACGACGTCGTGTTTGACCTAGGTAAGAGCTATTGCAGTCTTGACAAGAAAAACTATATACTGTACACCCGATTTTGAAATAGGACTACTTTTATTTATTGATGTAGAGTTATGCAGGATCTCTGTACAGTAGAGTCTCGATTATCCGACCTAAACTGGACCTGAAATACGTCGGATCACCGAAAATGTTGGATAATACAGAATATCTTTGAAAATGAACTAAAACAAACAGGAAGGCTATACTGTATTACTATGTTTTACAATTTTTACAATGATCTATTTATTGACTTATCAATTCAATTGTACAGTACATGGAGTATTGATCGAAAACATTTCAAATGTCTTATGAAAAGAAACTTGTCAACAATGTCTGCTTGCCTGCTGATTCACGTTTTCTTGCTGCAAGATCCTGCCATCAACGATAATCCTTCACTGTGAATCATCATTTTCTCCTTTTCTTCTGCAATGCCTCGTTCTTGTTCATCATCCTCATTTTCGTTAGCATTCACAAAACCAATTATATCAGGGTCAGTTCAAACAGCTGATCTTGTGCACACCACATACTCACATCTTGAGTCATAGCATCCTCACAGATAGTAATGAAATTCAGTAAGGGAACAATGTTTTCCAAGTGTTCTTGTACCACCTGCTCTCAAAGTTCAAACTCACTCAACAATATTTTCCAAGACTTTCTAATGTCGTTGTTTCAACTTCACAAGACTGCGCTATCCAGTATGCCACGTCTTTCATGTTGTTTCGTTTTAACTTTTCTATCCATGTCGTTGCCATTGTCCATTTTCTCTATCAGGGATGAAAAGAGTTTCCACCGATATTTCCTCTTCAATGTTTCCAGCATACCTTGGTCCATTGGTGGCATAATGACGTCAAGTTAGGAGAGAGGATAATGACTTTGATGTCACCTTTTATAAGTTGCTCTTCATTTGGGTGTGATGGAGCGTTGTCTAGTAGAAGGAGAGCTTGTGTAGGGATATTGTTTGAAGCTTGAAATGTTTCCACATCTGGAACAAACTGTGTAAAGAACAGTCTTTTAAGAAGTCAGCAGACATCCACGCAGCCTTCTGATTCTGTAATGGACTGGAAGAGCATTAACAGAAAAGTTTTTTAATGTCCTAGGCTTCTTTGCTTTACCGATCATAAGCAATTTTGCTCTTAAGTTCCCAGTAACATTACTACAGGCAAGAACAGTAACACTTTCCTTACTACGCTTGTAGCCAGGTGCAGATGTCTTGGTTTTGGACTGCGAGAGTTTTGTGGCAGCAACTTGAAATTGAGCCCAGTCTCATCACAATTAAAAATCTGACCACCGCTTAATCCTTCAGCAAGAATTATTTCCTGAAATTCCCTTTTAAATTTCACAACCTCATCGGATATAGCTGACAGTTTTTCTCCACAGATATTAAGCTGCCCAATGCCGTACCGTTTTTTCCACCGATCAAGCCACCCAGCACTGTCAATAAAATTAGGGTCCCCTTCATTAAACTCCTTCTGAAAATACACCGCCATTTTTTGCAGAATGAGGCCACCAGATATTGAAAGGCCCTTTTCCCGGTTTTGAGTGAAGCAAAGAAATAGTGCTTCACTCACCATTCCTACTCACATTTTTCATTACTTTTCTAATTTTCAGTGCATCACTTGCTCTGTTTCCCCTTTGTCCAGTCTTTTTAACCCACTCAACTTGTCTTGCACAGAAAGAATCACTTTCTTCCCTTCACTCGCCATACTCACGGAGGATATGAAAACTATAACATCCCCACCCAACCAATACTACACTGAACAATGACTGAAAACTCGCTGCACCTGTCCTTGAGAAAAAACCGGTCCTACCGCATGACTGCAAATTAAGCCTACCAGTGTCGGATAACACGGAATGTCGGATAAGCGAAGGTCGGTTGAGCGAGACTCTACTGTACTTCTATTGCTAGTACGAAAGGTTATTTTAACATTGCGTTTTTTAAAAACGTTAGTGATGTTACATATTTCCTTATTAAAGGTAAATATTGAGAACGTGGTAGTGCTAGTTTTGTCTTTTATTAAGGTGGTTTTTGGGTGATATTTGAATTTATTGATTATTTCATTAAATCCATTAAATTTTGCTATAGAACTAATGGTGTTCAGTTCTTTGTTTAAGTTTTTTTCTGGGCATCAGAATCCTGAATGCTCAATCTACTAAGCTATTATATGTAGCCGCTTTTTGTGTTTGAGGATGTAATGAGTCATTTCTTACAGTAGTGGCCATTTGAGTGGGCTTTCTATAAATACTATATGTAAATGAAGAGGGATGTCTATTGATTGTTAGGTCTAGGGAAATTAATATATAATTATTTATCTCTGATTCTAAGGTAAATTTAATACCGTGATCGATAACTATTAAGGTTTTTAAGGGTCGCTGGTGCATCTATAGAGCGTTCGTCCAGGATTATTAATGTGTCATCCAGAACTGAATATTAGCAAATTTAATGTTATTGTCGATGGCGGCATGCTCTAGGAAATCAAGGTAGATCACTGCCAAAATCCCCGAGGCCGGTGACCCCATCACCAAACTGTTATTTACAAACAAGAAGTAGAAGTACAGAGATTCTGCATAACTCTACTTCAATAAATAAAAGTAGTCCTATTTCAAAATCAGGTGTATATAGGTTTTCTAGTCAAGACTGCAATAGCTCTTACCTAGGTCAAACAGGATGTAGTTTTAAAATCAGATATACGGAACATGTCTATGCTATAAAGCATAACGGATTTTCTGCAGTCAGCCTACATGTGAAAGAATTTAAACATAACTTTACTGAAATAGATCAAGATCTTGAGGTATTAGAAGTTCTAAATAAAGGTCCTTTACTAGATGTTACTGAAAACTGCTAAATTCATTTAGATCAATATTTTAATTCAAACTTAAATGATATCTCCGAGAACCCAAAGCTCTTGTTGGGCCGATGACCTTCGATGTTAGGCCCCTTTAAACAACAAGCAAGCAAAGCTCTTGTTCGATTTTCTCATTGAATTTTTCAAAAATATTAAAATTCCATGGTTCATGTTTGTGGGTTACTGTAGTCACGTCCTAGTTCATGAACCATGGGCAATGGCTGAGTGGCCTAGTAAGTGGTCCTGAGAGTCGGGATACCAGTTGCTATGGAATGGGAGTGGGCATCTCAGACATATTCTGAGTCATGGCCCTCCTTGTGCTCAGGCGGCTAGGACTATACAATTCACCGGTGGTCCATAACCCGTTAGAGGAGAGATCCTCACTTGGATTATGTGTAAGTAGGGTAGCATTCTGCTTCATGAATTTACCGAGCTCAGAACATTTTAAGCAAGCCTCGGACCTATGGGAGTAATGGAGTCCCACTCCCATTTGACAGGGACTCCGTGGAAACAACTTGGCGAACGAAATGAAATTCGATGGGGAGTTATCAATATTAATGGGGCTTATGGAAGAAAGAAGGTAGAACTGGCTGAGTCAGCAAAGAGGATGCATCTGGATGTGCTAGGAGTAAGTAATATTCGGGTAAGGGGAGATAATGAGGAAGAGATAGGAGATTATAAAGTGTACTTGATGGGTGTTAGAAAGGGAAGGGCAGAGTCTGGGGTAGGGCTCTTTATCAGGAATACCATTACACGCAACATAGTTTCTGTTAGACACGTAAATGAGCGAATGATGTGAGTAGATTTGTCAGTTGGAGGAATTAGGACAAAGAATTGTGTCCGTGTATTCACCATGTGAAGGTGCAGATGAGGATGAAGTTGAAAAGTTTCATGAAGCATTGAGTGACATCGTGGTCAGGGTCAACAGCAAGGATAGAATAGTGCTAATGGGCGATTTCAGTGTGAGAGTTGGGAATAGAACTGAAGGATATGAAAGGGTGATTGGTAAATATGGGGAAGATATGGAAGCTAATGGGAATGGGAAGCGTTTGCTGGACTTCTGTGCTAGTATGGGTTTAGCTGTTACGAATACATTCTTCAAGCATAAGGCTATTCACCGCTACACATGGGAGGCTAGGGGTACCAGATCCATAATAGACTATATCTTAACAGACTTTGAATTCAGGAAATCTGTTAGGAATGTAAAAGTTTTTTGCGGATTTTTCGATGATACAGATCCCCATCTGATCTGTAGCGGCCTAGGGTGGAGAAAGTGAAATCTGTCTGCAAACGAATAAGGGTAGAAAATCTCCAGGACGAGGAAATTAGACAGAAGTACATGGATATGATTAGTGGGAAGTTTCAAACAGTAGACAGTAAGCAGGTTCAGGATATAGAAAGTGAATGGGTGGCATACAGGGATGCTGTAGTAGAAACGGCAAGGGAATGCCCAGGAACAACTGTGTGTAAAGATGGGAAAAGGTGAACATCTTGGTGGAATGATGAAGTGAGAGCAGCCTGTAAACGTAAAAAGAAGGCTTATCAGAAATGGCTCCAAACAAGGGCCGATGGCAGACAGGGATTTGTACGTAGATGAAAGAAACAGAGCAAAACAAATAGTTGTTGAATCCAAAAAGAAGTCATGGGAAGATTTTGGTAATAACCTGGAAAGGCTAGGTCAAGCAGCAGGGAAACCTTTCTGGACAGTAATAAAGAATCTTAGGAAGGGAGGGGAAAAGGAAATGAACAGTGTTTTGAGTAATTCAGGTGAACTCATAATAGATCCCAGGGAATTACTGGAGAGGTGGAGGGAATATTTTGAACATCTTCTCAATGTAAAAGGAAATCATCATGGTGGTGTTGCAAACAGCCAAGCTCATGGGGAGGAGGAAAATGATGTTGGTGAAATTGTGCTTGAGGAAGTGGGAAAGGATGGTAAACAAACTCCATTGTCATAAGGCAGCAGAAATAGATGAAATCGGACCTGAAATGGTGAAGTATAGTGGGAAGGCAGGGATGAAATGGCTTCATAGAGTAGTAAAATTAGTGTGGAGTGTTGGTAAGGTACCTTCAGATTGGACAAAAGCAGTAATTGCACCTATCTATAAGCAAGGGAACAGGAAGGATTGCAACAACTATCGAGGTATCTCATTGATTAGTATACCAGGCAAAGTATTCACTGGCATCTTGGAAGGGAGGGTGCGATCAGTTGTTGAGAGGAAGTTGGATGAAAACCAGTGTGGTTTCAGACCACAGAGAGGCTGACAGGATCAGATTTTCAGTATGCGCCAGGTAATTGAAAAATGCTACGAGAGGAATAGGCAGTTATGTTTATGTTTCGTAGATCTAGAGAAAGCATATGACAGGGTACCGAGGGAAAAGATGTTCACTATACTGGGGGACTATGGAATTAAAGGTAGATTATTAAAATCAATCAAAAGCATTTATGTTGACAATTGGGCTTCAGTGAGAATTGATGGCAGAATGAGTTCTTGGTTCAGGGTACTTACAGGGGTTAGACAAGGCTGTAATCTTTCACATTTGCTGTTCGTAGTTTACATGGATCATCTGCTGAAAGGTATAAAATGGCAGGGAGGAATTCAGTTAGGTGGAAATGTAGTAAGCAGTTTGGCCTATGCTGACGACTTGGTCTTAATGGCAGACTGTGCCCAAAACCTGCAGTCTAATATCTTGGAACTTGAAGATAGGTGCAATGAGTATGGTATGAAATTTAGCCTCTCAAAGACTAAATTGCTGTCAGTAGGAAAGAAATTCAACAGAATTGAATGTCAGATTGGTGATACACAGCTAGAACAGGTCGATAATTTCAAGTATTTAAGTTGTGTGTTCTCCCAGGATGGTAATAGGTGTAGTAAAGGTAATGCAGTGAGCTTGCAGTTGCGATCAGCAGTATTCTGTAAGAAGGAAGTCAGCTCCCAGGCGAAACTATCTTTACATCGGTCTGTTTTCAGACCAACTTTGCTTTACGGGAGCGAAAGCTGGGTGGACTCAGGATATCTTATTCATAAGTTAGAAGTAACAGACATGAAAGTAGCAAGAATGATTGCGGGAACAAACAGGTGGGAACAATGGCAGGAAGGTACTCGGAATGAGGAGATAAAGGCTAATTTAGGAATGAACTCTATGGATGAAGCTGTACGCATAAACCGGCTTTGGTGGTGAGGTCATGTGAGGCGAATGGAGGAGGATAGGTTACCTAGGAGAATAATGGACTCTGCTATGGAGGGTAAGAGAAGTAGAGGGAGACCAAGATGACGATGGTTAGACTCAGTTTCTAACGATTTAAAGATAAGAGGTATAGAACTAAATGAGGCCACAACACTAGTTGCAAATCGAGGATTGTGGCGACGTTTAGTAAATTCTCAGAGGCTTGCAGACTGAACGCTGAAGGGCATAACAGTCTATAATGATAATGTATGTATGTATGTATTAAAATTCCGAATAATAGATCTGTCTTTCATATTATGCGTAATACTTTCTTACGCCACGCACTTTCACCGCATCACCCTCCCTAATTCCCCTTCCTTCCATTCCTCACACCTTCCCTACTGCTCCTCCTCCTTTCCTCTCCCTTCCTACCCCAACACTAGCTGCTTCCCTAACCCAAGCTTTTCCATCATGCTCAGTTTTTCTTCATCACGCGTCACAGCTTTGCCCCCACCGAGGCGAGTCTCATTCAGTCATAGCCAAGCTTTCTCTTTTTCTTCACTATTTCAACTTTTAAAAATATCTCC
The DNA here is from genome assembly GCF_040414725.1 of Anabrus simplex. NCBI lineage: Eukaryota > Metazoa > Arthropoda > Insecta > Orthoptera > Tettigoniidae > Anabrus > Anabrus simplex. The sequence goes on along the minus strand of NC_090265.1, from coordinate 1,685,962,124 downwards.
TTTTTACACCACAGGTCCTGCATTGAACTGCGAACATCGTAGAAACCTCGGCTCAAAAATTTGGTCTTCACCTTACACGTTATGTTGCAACATGAAAACAATAAACCACAGACAACAGCACAGCCATGATGTAAAACTAACTTCAAAGCTCTCAGAGGAACATCTTACACAAACTGAATATTGTATGTCTGTCAAAAGATCAAAGAAAATTTTCCCTACACTCTTAGTTAATAAATGACCTCATTTAATGAAAAAAGTGACTACAAATTCGAATTTTTGAGTATGAAGTTCATCTCAGACTTAAGAAAAGTTTTAAAGTATTATATTTATTTTTTAAAAGATTACGTTTGTTGAGTCCCAACTCGTGTTTGTACAATTAGATTACTATTTTAATTCACCCTCCATGGGATGTTTTGATAATGACTGCGAAATTCTGAACTTGTGATTGAATATCTATTCACTATTTTATTCCCCTTTTTACTCTTATTTAATCATGATGTTATAATATTTTGTGTAATGTATTTGTTTGTATGTAGCTATGCTTGCTTCTCACATTTTCGCTGAAGATTATGCTAAATAGCATCGAAGCTAGTTCCAAGTAAACATCTTAGAAGTGAAGCTTCCACGGTGTGAGTGTAAATTTCTGCCTGGGAGACTGATTACCTCGGATCGAGTAGGGGTATTTCAGTCGCCTTGATAAAGAATACTGCAATGTATTCGAAACGTCGGCAAACTGTACGTGATGTGCAGACAACTACAACACGGTTAAACCCGGAAATTAAATTAAATAATCCAAGTAAACATGTTGTAACTTAACCATTATAACATTTATTTGTATTGAAAAGGTGGGCCCCTTATGTTATCTCTCTTACGTTCTCCGTTCAATACGGATATAAGATGAAATTCTTAAATTTGAATAACATGACGAGTTACAAACACAGTATACTGGGACCTTTCCCATCAACCCCTATAGCTCATGGGACCATGTGACGGCAAAAAATTACCCCGAATGGGTCATGATCACATGGGACCACGCGCTACAGAGATCGATAGTCAAGGGACCTTTTCTGTCTAGTGACAAATGTCACCTCATCTGGGTTCTAAAATATAATCCGAACTCACGAGATAACAAATGCCCTTACGACAGTGCGAGGTCTACCGCAACTCCTCCACTCCAAGATATGAATACCAGCCTCTCAGGGCCACAGAACATCCGCGGCTACAAAGATACAACTAACTTAAATCTAACTTAAAGGCTTAAATGAACGGAGGAGACTAGGATGCATTTTCTTGGCAAATGATAAGAATAAGAATTTTTAAAGAACTGAATCACTCTTGTTAAACCACACGAACAAAAATTTAATAACCCTGATAATGGAATATAATTAACACTAATAACTAGAGGCCGGCAGCGCATCGGCCTCTCACCTCTGGATACCGTGGTTCAAATCCCGGTGACTCCATGTGAGATTTGTGCTGGACAAAGCGGAGGCGGGACAGGTTTTTCTCCGGGTACTCCGGTTTTCCCTGTCATCTTTCATTCCAGCAACACTCTCCATTATCATTTCATAGCATTTATCACTCATTAATAAATCACCTTGGGAGTGGCGACCCCATTGTAATAACAGCCTATATATGTTTCATTCATTCCATCCCGGACCCGGTCAATGACTGGAAAACAGGTTGTAGGTTTTCATTTTCAACTAGAGCCCGGATTTCCATGCAAATGCATGTTTTTAAATAAGCTAGTTACACTTCTCAAACTTTGCAAATATTCGTTTTATGGCTTAACGATTCCAAATAACCGTCTTTTTCCATGCATGTTTGCATGTTTTGGCCTTTTTAGAAGAAAATTCATGCATAATGCATATTTTAAAGATTTTGGATGTAATAGCTAATATTTGGAAGTTTACATGGCATAGTATGACATTTCTTCTAACTCTGGTGTATATATAATGTTAACTTCGATGATAATGCCTTTTATGAATTTTCGTTTGCAGAATTTGGGACCATTTTTCCACGTTATGCAGTATGTCTATTACTGAGAGACGGGGAGAATGTATTCCTGGCATCCTATCTGACGACCAAAGTTAGTACATACGGCAGAAGTCCTATAATCCAATTAAGAAAACACTTTCTTATCTGTTGCTTGAGTAAACATTGATGTAAGCCGGAAGTCACCAAGTCGATCTCTGTAATTCTTAGGAATAAGGTGTCCCAGTTATACAGTGCTATAAATTGAACCTTAAATTGTGCATTTCTCATTGACGGCTCATTTGGCGGCACATTTGTTGTATCTCTTGTATCGCACTTCTATGACTCTGCGTTACTGAGATAGCAGCTTACAAACCTTGATTTTGCACTGAACCCTCTTCTGCTGTTATCATGGAATATCCTACCCGGAACTCTTACTCGTCACACGTCTTTGTTATCGCAGCACGCAAACAATACCAGTTATTGAGGACTTTGAAACGTGTCTGCAGTCATCACACGGAGAAGTACCTCCGGCAGCTGGAGGTACTGTAGTCGAACAAAGTGATCCGTACAAATCCTGGCTTTGAATTCATCAAGCTTATATAAGACGGACTGTGGTAAATATGCAAAAGACGTACAATTTGACCACAATTTGTCCCAAATGTCTTCATTTAAATGTGCACCTGTCACTTCTGCTGACATAGAAAGATCATTTTCTGTGTTTACGAATATGCTGACAGATAAAAGACGATTGGCAGAGATTACGGTAGTTGTACAAAGTTTCAAAAGAAACTGAATTTTGATAGTGCATATTTTCCGGTTTATTGTGCATGTTTTGCTATATTATAGCGCATGAATGCATGCATATTTTGAGATTTGATAGTGCATGGAAATCTGGGCTCTACTAATAACTTATTTAACTTAAATTTAATGAAACCATGGAAATCCATCTCCTGTTGTCAAAATTCAAAAGAAAAACTAATTGCAACATTCATAAACATCAATAATTTACTGGAACAGTTCGTTGGCTTCTAATTATTGATTGAATTGTTGATCAACCCTTCTTTTAATTATTAGATGTTGAGTACGAACTTCCTAATCCTATTACAATAATTTTAGACACATCGCATATTTAAAGATTTTGCTTTTGCGAAGGTATTCCCCAGGATAATTCCTGTTTAACAACATAACACTTTAATTGATCTGGGATTAGTCTCAGAGTGGTTGCCTAATTAAAATATAACTCAAATTATAAACAAAAAATGTATGATGAAGAAAATATTAAAAACACTTCCCGTATAATAACGACACACAATACATTAATAACTAACTGGACTGGGAGTGAACACATGTCTCCCCACATACGATGACCGACAACACAAGGTCGAGAAGGTCAGAACCTCTTTACGTCAATAAACACTACAAAAGAAACTCACGAAATCACATCCAAACAGAAATCATATTTACACATAAAAATACACTGAAATATATAAAATCCTGAAAAAGAATGGCATATAACACATACACTGGCTGTATTCTTGTAGTAAGCATGTTGCTGTGTGACTTGAAATCACTCATGTGCCCCAGGACTCGAACTAGTGGCCTCGATTTCACCATCATCATGGGATCCTGTAATTCCCTGACAAACTAGGGAAATAACTAATAACTGACATTAATTTAATCATATCTTTGTTACTCAAATGAGGAAACCAAACATTATTGCCTCTTCTACTTTGAGCTGTCTATGCATAGTATCTGAGATTGAAATTTCCGTTCGCTCTGCGATCCCTTTAACAGCGACACCTCGCTCATGCCGTCTCTCCAGCCATAAATCTTGAATGTAGGCCAACACCCCTGACCAGGGAGAAGTTCATTTCTTTAAAACCAAGTCTCCCTACAAATAGACGTATTCTCGATGGATCTTTGTGGCTAATTATTTTGATACGATTGCCCAACGTAACACTATCAGTGCTCAAATCACTTCGTGCAGGCTCTGCACTCTTCAAATATATCATTCTATCTCGCCACCTCATCATTTATCTCACCTCTTATTCACAGAGGGCATGGGTTCACACACAGCTCATTGTATCGGAGATTTCCCTACGGTTTCCCTCGCACACAAGCTAAAATTTATCATTAACTCAAAACAAAAGATTACTCTCAAACAATAATAAGACATGGGCCTAGCTACTCTGGGGAGGATGGTCTTTCGAGTCCCGGGCACGTCGTTTTCTTCACACACAGGTTGTACAGCCATTACTTATTCTAAACATGCAATCTAAACTACAGAGAAATTTTATGAAATAGAGTGCCTTACTATTCCCGCATTTAAAATAATATCAACAGGTAATTGTGAGGACCCTGTCGTCATGCGATTCTGACTCATAATGAATAATTAAATTAGAAGGAAGCTACTACATTAAGTTAACAACAACATTAACAATTTCCTTCCTCTCTAAAGCATTCTCAAACATAAAAAAATAAACAATGCATGCACATGCAATTAGATGAATCAAATTAAAGGGTTTGAAATTAACCTCACAAGTTTCCATTCCCAGATAATCTCACATAATTAAAATAATACCCTACTGACCACTCTAAGCTACCCCTATCTGACAATCTAACATTCACCACATTACTCTAATTCTATCCTGACATTATCTACACATTTACAACAAGAAAGAATCCCCCGCATTCACATGAATCAGAAATTTGCACGCAACATCGTGTCAGGATGTCCACCATTCGAGCCTTGGGAGGCTCGCACTGTAGCTTACTCCATCCTGAAGCTGTTGTAGGCCACGAGTTCCAAACGTCTTGCATCGATTCTGGAATTCTTCATGGTCCTTGAGTTCACAACCACTGGAATAAAACTAATCAATCAAACCACTATCACAGAGAATCCTTCTCCACACGTCACAGTTATATTGAGCCGATCCTGGCAACTCTAAAATAACACTAGCTCTCAGCAGGTGAGCTATATATATATTTGCTAATATAGTTTCGGCATAAGCCGTATGTGAAAATAATGAAACTCCACTTTCTACTTTAACCAGGCAAAGTTAATTCACGGCAGACACTAGTTCGATCACTGCTACAGTTTAAGCAACTTAAGGAATATGATAGTATATTCCAATGTTCAAAACCCAGCCATAGTTATCTGTATTTCTGCAGAAAAAGCCTATCTCTATGTAATGTTTTAAGTTCAGTTATACTTCAAAATATAGTACTATCATTTTACACGAAACTTCCTCCTTCTCTATCCACGTGTTTATCCGCACAATTCCACCAGTTTATTCACGATTACACAGCGGGCTTCGTCCCTGTCACAAGTCGTTGTCTAGTGAACAGTTCCTTTCTCCCAATGCACGGCGCAACACCCTGTCATAATCTCACGATACGAATATCGGCACAGTCTGATAATATGCCTGACACGTCGCGATCGTCTCATAATTTGAACGACACTCCCATTTTCATAGTTTTGCACTATTAATGTGCTATTATAGAGACTTGATTACCGCATTCCCGTTCACTTGCGCGGTTTCACACAGAAACAAAGGCAAAGTCCAATCGTTAACCGGCCGTGTAAATGCCTCTCAAACTTGACGACGACTGTCCTTCCACTCACACAGTCGGAGATGCAGGACGAGTTTCCCCACTCCAATTTCTAGATCTCCTGTACTATGAGACCTACGGTAACAGCGATGCGATAGATTGTGTGGCCCATCAATCAATATCACTTGATGTGATGTGGAACCCAAACCAATCGGTAGATTAATTATAATCTGCGATCTACAAACAGGCCTACTTCTGGGAATCCCTACTGGACGCATTAGTTCGCGGCTGGCGTGGGTACGCTCCGGCCGATTACATAATGCTTGGCGGCGTAATTTCATACATGGTGCTACATTAATCAGACTTATAATTTTGTTAAAGGACCGAATATTCTCAATTTTGATTGGACATGTTTTCTATGTATAATTTAGGCGACGTTTTACCAAATACTCATCTAAAATCACCTTCTCATATTGGCACTACTGTGATCCGGCATTTGTTTTAGGGGAGGAGTTCACCAGATATATTTTCCTTCCTTGTCTTTCCTCGTCGTACGCTCTCATTTTGGGGGTTTCTTTAGCCACGAAACTCTTGAGTTCAGCGCCACCCAGTCGATATGCTGCGCAAAATGATGCAACCTAACTCCGATACGGACAAAGAAGCTCGAAGCATGTCTTCTTCCCATATATTAAATTCAGAATAAATATTCATAGTGCTGATACGGTCACAATACGAAGTGAGGAAACTGAAGACATACTACTGAACTATGATTCTGGTGATGAACTCATCCCTGATTTCAGTGATAGAGAAAGCAATTCTGATGATGATGTACTAGACTCTGGGCCAAGTGAAATTCGACACATTCAAATAACCGATACGCATCCGTCCTATTGCCTGCCTGCCTGCCTGCCTGCAATCAAGTTCGCTGGCCGGGTAGGATTAAATGTTGACATCGAAAAATAGCAACAAAATTATGTATTTTGTCAATTTATTTGTAAATGACTATTTACTTGAATATGTATGCCATCAGACAAACCTTTATCGGGAACAAGTTATTAGTGCAGCACCGCATCCATTCACTAAATATTATATTTTTCAGACATGGAAACCGGTCGAAATAAATGAGAAGAAAGTTTTTAGGACTAATGTTTGTAACAGAATACTGTAATTCAAAAACCTGATTTGAAAATGTACTGGACAGAGGACACTATTTTCGGCTTGCCGATTTTTTGAAAACCATGACACATAACCGGTTCAAAAACATATTGTCATTCTTGCACTTAGCTACAGCAGTCCTTACGAGGAGAATCCTGATAGGCTATAAAAAATTAGGCCAATTCTCGAGAGGCTCAGCGACCAGTTTTCGTACAGTAACATTTATTTATTTATTTATTTACATAGTTGACGCCCACATTGGAGCACTTAAATCATACCCAAATACATTTATGTTAACAAAGAATTAACTGAAGATTTAGCTTGCATCATCATCTTCCTTTCCCAAAACCTCTTCATTCTGGCTGACCTGGCTGCCCTTTCTTCATCAGATATGACATTGTTTGTGTTGTACAGTTTTTAATGACAATCTTATTTTTTTGTTCTTGAGAATCCTTTTTTCTTCTCTATTTTCAATTTGCTTCATGGTAATATTCAGCTCTTCTAAATCATTCTGAACTTCTTTAAACCAATTATTTTTTGTTTTACTTTTCCAAAAGTAATTACATTTAATGTAAAATAGTGCACTATAGAGATGAGGGGATTTAGAAAGGCTGGGCTGGAGGTTTAAATCACACGCTGAGGAGCTGGTAGTCAACGTGTTAATCTGACGCCAATCTGGCTACTTAATCATCAATTTCAACATTCTGTTTTACTCTAGGCCTGCTAGATGCACACTAAACCGAATCTCTCCTGGGTGTGTATGGCTGATTTTTAATGAATGTTGTTGGGTGAACAGCAAATGTGTCACCAGAGATCTTTTTCATGCCGATATCATAAGACATGGAGTGTTGAATGGACTTCTTTCCACCCTTCAAAAACCTCTGCTGGGTTTGAACCCGCTCTCTTGGGATTCAGAGGCTGACACTCTACCAATGATCCACAGAGAGGCTGAGCTCACAAATAACAACTCTACTGACATACAGCAGTGTTTAAAATTCAAAATCCCATAAAATTTACCAATAGTACTAAAAAACAAAAAATAAGTACAAAGGAAAGCTTATCAAAAATGTTGGTATATAATAAATTTTTACACATTTGACAACAAGAGGACTGGGCAAGTACCATTAAGGATTTTGCAACCCAGTAGGATTTTCCTATGGCTTACCTCAAATAATACTGAATACTACATAGTGAGTGGAAGATTTAAATTAGTAGTTTAAAAAAATATTGCCTCATAAACAAACTGAGAAAGAATTGTTGGGTCAAATGCTTTACTCAAGGCAACAACAAGGGCACTAGTTGATGGTAATCCCTACCTCTTGCTGCTGTAATACAGGGAATACTTATAAGAAGAATGTCTGCATTTTTTTCTTAATAATTTTAGTGTATTCAGAAGCATTTAATAACTCTGACAATTACAGTTGGTATCCACCAAGGCATCATCCTCGTGATGCACATTGCTACAGCGGACCCGACCAACCAATACCCTGAAACCGTCTCCACACTGATGATGTCATACAAGCCTCTGAAAACAAACTTTATCTCCAATGCAAACCCCAGAATGAAATGCTCAATTAGTACAATATAAAAATATATGATGCTAGATACACAAAATATTGGAATAATCCACATCAACGGCAAAGACCTACCACTAGTTTACGATGATGAAATAGGTAAGGGCTGCGATTGCTGATTACAGCCAACTTAGTTGAAGAGGTCAACACATGAAGGAAATGACAAACTATGACTAATGATTGCTAGGTAAAAGATCACCTCCAATCAAAAAATCTATTGCACTGTGCCAATTGGGACATGGACTAGAACATGGCAATGGATGATAGATGAAGAGTGGTGAATACAAAGATTAAACTGGAGAGAAATTATATTTGCCCCCAAATGAATGCATCTGTAAAAGGTGAAAGGAGGGGTGTACCTGTTTCTTTAGAAGAGAAAATTCTCTTCCAACAATGGCATTACAAACATGAGACTTACCTGACCAATGGATTTACCTCCATACGACTGCAGTCTGATAACTTTTTTATATATTAGAGCAAGACATGCCGAACGCAGTCTAACTGCAGTCCTGAAATAACAATTCAAATTTAAAATCATGTACTGTCACACAAGTAGGCTACTATTTTTAAAGTAACCCAGAATACTACATGCATACAAACCTGTAATTAAGTCCCCAAAACCAAGTAAATAGGATGATACGAAGAAACTCAATGAATGTTAGACAAAGAGCCCATGTGATGCCCTCCCAAATATTGGCATTGCCCTTTTCCGTGAACTGAATAAGTTTCCTCATGAAGATTGTCTAAAGCAGTACAAAACAGACAGCTATTATGTCATAATATTGTTCAAAATCTTCTAAAAACACAAATGAAGCACTCAGAAATGAAAAGTAAAAGAGAAAATAAAGATTCAGTTTGGTATACAAATATGTACAGTCACTCAAAAACAGAATGAGCGCATGGCATTGTTTACACTCCTCGCAGGCATACTTTCTCAGAAACAAGTGAATCTATAGATATAATGTTTGTTGTGAATATCCACACCATTTGTTATCTACATGAAAGGTGAATTATAGTGTAAAACAAATGCTAAAGGTTTCCACCTATTCAATACTATTTGTTGTAACCTTAAAAAATTTACATATATTTGTTGAAACTAGTTTCGATCTTACCAGAGACCATCATCAGTCAAAATCAAAGTTTAGGCAAGACATGAATATAGATAAAATTTATGAAGCAAACATGAAATAAAGATTTAAGAAACACTCATCACAATCATATGTCCTGTGCAAGCTCTCAGCTTTCCTCCAATTTGGAGACTGCACCTCACAGAAGACCAGGTGAAACACTAAAATACCAACACTTGAGGAATCTTCTAGAACTCAGCTCAGCTGAAACTAGTGTGAACAGAATGATGTTGATGGGAAAGTGTTGAGATGTTCATTTGTTTTCAACATTTAAAAGAAATAGTTTGATAATAATTAAAATTAAGTCTGATAAATTATTAAATGCAGGGAACATACAATACCATGCACTCATTCTTCTTTGAGTGCCTATTCATTCTACAAAATCACATCTGCAATTAGAAATTCTATGAAGTTTCTTTGCTAAATGAGAACATTTCAACTTCTATTTTCATTTGATTCAAGTAGTTTTGTATACTATACAGAGCATACCTGTAACTACGTCACAACCAGGGATGACAGAGATCAATATGAATAATTCTCAACTTATATTTTCATTAAATTCATGTAGTTTTATATACTACACAGAGTGTAAATGTGCCTATGTCACAACCAGTGATGACAGATGAGATAAATATGAATAACTAGCAAGATACCCGTGCTTCACTACGGTATTATACCGAAATTTATAATTGAATGCTTATTGTTCTATATATAATCCGCCAAAATTCGCGATGTGACTCGTTTTCTGAGAGAATCTGCCAAAATTCGGGATCTGACTCTTTTTCTAATAGATTACGGCAAGTTTCCTCCCATTTTTCAATCTTTCCTTGCAGCAATCGATTTCGTACTTCCCGGGCTAGGTCCAGGTATTCCACACGATCAGTTCGGTCCCTAAATCTTTGTCATCTTTACCTATAAGCATTTTTAATATGGATCAAATCCTTCAGGAGATCCGGCGTGGTGTCGTCTTGGGTGCCTTGGCGATACTGAACCTGCGGCCGGACTGAATTCTTAGTCATTACCCATCCAGGACCCGTTTCCAGCGCGGTCTGCACATTTGACGACGGTCCAGAACATTATTATTATTATTATTATTATTATTATTATTATTATTATTATTATTATTATTATTATTATTATTAGATGTTCTGAACCACCCAGCAAGATGCAAGACCGCCTACTTCGCGGTAAATTACATCTGCTGCCATTGAAATTGTTTCCAGTCATTCGACAGGGTCAGGAATGGAATGAATAAAGTCCCATCTAGCGGCGACAATAGGAATTATGCCGGCTGCCGAAGTGCTCCTCTGGGGCAATGATCGATGAATGACAAATGAAATGAAATATTGGACAGTGTTGCTGGAATGAATTATGACAGGAAAAACCGGAGTATCCGGAGAAAAACCTATCCCGCATCTGTTTTGTCCAGCATGAATGTTACATGGAATGACCGGGATTTGAACCACGGAACCCAGCTGTGAGAGGCCGGCGCGCTGCCACCTGAGGAACAGAGGCTCCTTATAAGTACATTATAAACAGTAAAATCAAAATTGTTCTCACCTCCTTTTACACCCCATCACCGTTAAGTTGATTTACCCGCCCCCCACAAAAATTTAAAAGAAGGCGTGTTTCTTTATGTTTAAAGGAGATTCCAAACACCAATGTTCACATCTATTACCTTCAGTTTTGAGATATAAGTATCCCCATAAAAATACTTCACTTTTTTCACTTCCTTTCACACTCCCCCCCAAGTGAATTTTCCGGCAAAGAAATAATTGTTTCTTTAATAGTAAAGGATCTTCTAAATACCAATTATAACGACTACAACTTCTTCAGTTTTTGAATTATGTGACCTCATGAAAGGAATTCAACTCCTTTTCACTCCCGCCCCCCAAAATGGTTCCCCCACAAAACACGTTTTTCCTTGTTTTTAAAGGAGATCCAAATACTAATTTTCACGTCTGTAACAACTTTAATTTTTATTAGATGTATGTATTCTCATACAATTAAGTCAATTTTTTAATTCTTTCACCCCCGCCCCCTTCATTGAATTTTCCGAGAATACGTGTTTCTTTACTTTTAAAGCAGATTCCAAATATCAAATTTCACGTCTGTAACATCTTCATTTTTGAGATATCAGCAGCCTAATTAAAAGAATTCAACACCAGTTTCAGTCACTTTTACCCCCCCCCCCCTTTCCACCCAAGTGGTATTTCCGAAAACTAAAAATTCACGTCTCTTTATTTTTAATAGGGATAAAAATACAATTTTTCACTTCTGTAACTTGTTAAGGTTTTGGATATATACTGTAGATATTCTCATTTTGAAATTTCACCCCTTTTTAGTTCCCCTTAAGTGGAGTTTTCAAAAACAAATCACCTATGTTTCTTTACATTTACAGGAGATTCCAAATACCAAATTTTTATGTCCGTAAAATTTTACGTTTCTCATATATTTTGTAGATATAGTCTTTCAAAAAATTCACCCCAATTTGTCACTCCCGTTTAAGCGCCATTAATTGGATTTTCCAAAAACAAAAAGTACGTGTTTCTTAATTTTTAAAGGAGATCCCATATACAAATTTTCAGTTCTGTAATATCTTCAGTTTCTGAGATATATGTATCCTCATTAAAGGCATTCAACCCATTATTCACCCTTTTACACCCCTCCTATTGGGATTTACAGAAAACAAAAAAATACGTGTTCCTTTATTTTTAAAGGAGATTCTAAATATCAATTTTACATCTGTAAACTTTTAAAGTTTTAAGATGTAGACACACTCATTTTAAAACTTCACCTCCCTTTTCACCCCCCCCCCCCCCATTATTTGGATTTTCCAAAAACGAAAAAATAAAAAATACGTATTTCTCTATTTTTAAGGTAGATGCTAAATACCAATTTTCAGGTCTGTAATATCTTCAGGTTCTGAAATATCTCATTAAAGGCATTCAACCAGTTTTTCACCCTTTTCCACCCTTTCTATTGGAATTTTTCGAAAACAAAAAAATACGTGTTTCTTTATTTTTAAAGGACATTCTAAATACACATTTTTACATCTATAAACTTTAAAAGTTTTGAGATATAGATACACTCATTTTAAAAATTCACCCCCCCTTTTTACCCCCATTAATATTTTTCAAAAAACAAAAATACGTGTTTCTTTATTTTTAAAGTAGATCCCAAATACCAATTTTCAGGTTTGTAATATCTTCAGGTTCTGAGATGTAAGTAGCCTCATTAAAGGCATTCAACCCTTTTTTCACCCCTCCTATTGGGATTCTCCAAAAACAAAAAATACATGTTTCTTAATGTTTAATGAAGATTCTAAATACCAATTTTTACATCTGTAAACTTTAAAAGTTTTGAGATATAGATGCACTCATTTTAAAAATTTACCCCCTTTTCACCCTCGCATTAACTGGATTTTCCAAAAACAAAAAAATACGTGTTTCTTTATTTTTAAAAGAGATCAAAAGTACCAATTTTCAGGTCTGTAATATCTTCAGTTTCTGAGATATAAGTACCGGTATCCTGATTAAAGGCATTCAACCCTCTTTTCACCCTTCTTCACCCCTCCTATTGGGATTTTCTGAAAACAAAAAAATATGTGTTTCCTTATTTTTAAAGAAGATTCTAAATACCAATTTTTACTTCTGTAAACGTTTAAAGTTTTGAGATATAGATACACTCATTCTAAAATTTCACCCTCCTTTTCACCCCGTTAGCAACGGAATATCCAAAAATCCTCTCTTAGCAAGCACCTACATCTTAATATGAATATATCCCGAAAATTTCATTTCTTTATGTCCAGTAGTTTTGGCTCGGCGATGATGAATCAGTCAGTCAGTCAGTCAGTCAGTCAGGACAAGTTATTTTATATATATAGATTTTCATTAAGGAACCTACATCTGGTGAAGCTCTGTTTTGTATTCAGGAACTTCCATATTCTTGCCTCTTGTAATATATTTTAAAATCATATCTCTTATTAAAATCTGCCTGCAGTTACTGCTGAGTGAATTGAGTAGCTCAGTAGTTGCTGTCACCGGTCCCAAGCCCGTGTAAAGGAGGAAGGTTCAATGTCAGACTTATAGCAACAATCCAGTTGATAAAAACATCTGTTGGATCTAAATGCACTGGCTAGAAGAAAGTGCAGAACAGCAGACCCTGCAATTAAGCGGGATAAATGCAAAGACGAAGAAATCTCTTATTAAAAAGAGAAAAAACTGATCGGCTATGGACAACAAATCAATAGCCTTGACATTGTCAAGATGAAGTTTTTAAACATATGACTATTGTACTCATTTCAGCTGTACAAAGAAACATTTTGATTTGTGATATCTGAAACCATCTCTTTTCAGTTTTGACTCAGTTAATTTATAACGGTTAGGTTCTTCAAGCTGCTGAAACTAATTTTGAATAAAATTATAAACTAAAAGGAAACATATGGTAACCTAATTATGATGATGATGCTTGTTGTTTAAAGGGACCTAACATCTAGGTCATCAGCCCCTAATGTTACGAAATGAGATGAAATGATGACAATTTAAAAGTCCAAAATCATCCACTGACCAGAATTCAAAATGTGATGATGAAGAATGAATGGATGATTATGAATTTAAAAGTATCAGTGGATCCGACCCGCAGTGTCCACCTTCCCAGAAACTATCTTAAAACAATTGGATTACTGACCAAGGGACTTCTTCTAAAGCAAAATCCTGGAACGATAATGCTTGTTGACTAAAGGGGTCCAAAGTCCAGGTCAACGGCCCCTCATAACGGTACTTATCGCTAGGATGGTAGAACTATGGTATTTGTCATGTTGCGGTACAAATTAAAAGTAGCGTAGACTCACAGTGTTCCATACATTATGGTACTACTCACAAGTATTCTATGTCGCACAGGTAATGCAGACCTATGGTGTTTCTCACATAATGGCGCCACTCATAGACAATGTAAACCCATGGTGTTCCTCACACAGGTGTAATAATTACAGGGACTCGTACTATCCCATGGTGTTCCTCACATGGTGGGTACTAATCACAGGCAATGTAAGCCTGTGGTGTTCCACATATAGTGGTACTAATCACAGCTACTGTAAACCTACAGTGAACTGCTCTCTGCTGCTACTAATCACAAACCTATTGTGTTTATTTATTTTGAACATGCTTTATGTCACACCGACACAGATAGGTCTTATGACGACGATGGGATAGGAAAGGCCTAGGAGTGGGAAGGAGGTGACTGTGGCCTTAATTAAGGTACAGCCCCAGCATTTGTCTGGTGTGAAAAAAAAAGACCACAAAAAACCATCTTCAGGGCTGCCAGCAGTGGGGTCTAACCCACTATCTCCCAGATGCAAGCTCACAGCTGCACGCTCCTAACCGCACGGCCAACTCGCCCAATAAACCTATTGTGTACCTAAAATAGTGGTACTACTCGAAGTAATGGTGTTGCCATGTGATGGTGCTAATTACAAGTAGTTTCACGGTTCTAATACTATCATCCTTTGGTCGCCCCTTTTAGTCGCCTCTCACAACAGGCAGGGGATATCGTGGGTGTATTCTTCGCCTGCGTCCTCCACACACAGAGAGTAACAGAATATTCTATTTTAATTTTGTTTCATTTTCAGTTATTTATTATTATACAATCTTCCTGCAACAGCTGTAGTTTGCCCAAGGACAAAAATTACCTTAACAACAATAATGGATATAGATACAGTAGATAATGCAATCGTATGATGTTAAGTGTAGGCAAACGAGTGAGGCACGTCAAACATTTATTTGAGGTCTGCAAGCATGGTTCTTGAAGATCATGTCTGTAATTAAAATAGCACATTCTAATTTATTCTATTTTATTTAAGTTGTTTCCTTTTCAGGTATAATTCTGTTACCATATGTTTTCTTATTCAGATAGTATTTATTCAAAACTAGCAAGATACCCATGCCTCGCTACAGCTTTAAACTGAAAATTATTATTCAAATTATTACATTTTGGGGAGTCTAATGTCAGCTAAGCCTGTAAAAATACACCCTCAGTTCGTACGTCACACATTTGGGGGAATGATTATTTTCTGATCTAATACTCATTTGAATCCCATATGGAAGAATTTGTATGTTTTTAAACCCTTTCTCATTTAAAATTTGGGATACAAAAGCGACCAACCTGTGGAATTTTGATTTTGTACCTCGAATAGTAATGGTGGAATGAATACTTCTTAAGGGGTGAATGTTTTAAATATTTATTAACATCTAGAGTATAGAAAACCAACTTTCATTAAAAAAATAAGTTGGTGCCTGAAAGGGTTTCGGAAGAATGGATATTGTGTTTTTGAGGGTCAACCACCATCTAAACCCCTTAGGTGAGAAATATTTTTTAGTACACGATATTTTACACCTAGGACATAAAAGAACACCCTTATCATAAAATTACAAATTTGTACATCAAACAGTTTTGGAGCAACAAATTTCGTTTATGGAGCTAACCTCATTTAACACTTTAGGGTTGGAACATTAACAAATATTTTCTATTTCACACCTAGGATTTGGAATTGGAATTTTGTCTTCAAATGTTAAACCGTTTCGGAGGAAGGAAGGAATGTATTTGTTCTCGGATCTTAACCTCCATTTAACTCTCTGATCGGTTAGCCGGGCTGAGTGGCTCAGACGATTGAGGCGCTGGCCTTCTGACCCCAACTTGGCAGATTCGATCCTGGCTCAGTCCGGTGGTATTTGAAGGTGCTCAAATACGTCAGCCTCGTGTTGGTAGATTTACTGGCATGTAAAAGAACTCCTGCGGGACAAAATTCCGGCACCCCGGCATCTCCGAATACCGTAAAAGAGTAGTTAGTGGGACGTAAAACAAATAATATTATTATATTATTATTATCCGATCGGTTAAATTTATTTCAAACCTTCTGTTATTTAACGCCTAGGATATCATTTATAATTCTAACTTCATACTTCAAACGGTTTCATATAAATGCATATTTTTGTCATTATTCCTCACCCCCTAGACAAAATTCCCTTAGGGGTGTACTGTTTTAACTCCACTTCTTATTTGTAACCTCATAAAAATAATTCAACTCATTTTACACCCCCTTAAGTTGATTCCACCACCCCTCCCCCGCAACAAAATGTGTGTGTATTTTTAAAGGAGATTCCAACTACCAATTTTCCCGTCCGTAACATCCTTCATTTTCGAGATATAAGTATCCTCAAACAAAGATCTCAACTCATTTTTCAATTCAATAATTCAATAATCCACTCCAACTGGATTTTTCAGAAAACAAAAGATACATGCTCCTTTGTTTTTAAAAGAGATTTCAAACACCAATTTTAACGTCTGTAATATCTTCAGTTTTGGAGATACCATGATCTTAATAAAAATAATTCAACCCATTTTCAGTCATTTAAAAAAAACACACACACACACGCACGCACGCACGCACGCACACACACACACACACACACACAGAGGTGTTTTTTTCCGAAAACAAAAAATATGTGCTACTTTATTTTTCCCTTAAGTGGATTTAAAAAAATTGTGTGTGTTCCTTTACTTTTACAGGAAATCCAAATACCAATTTTCATGTCTGTAATATCTTCAGTTTTTGAGATACAAGTATCCTCATAAAAAGAGTTCAACTCACTTTTGGAGCAATGAATTTTCCGAAAACATTATTATTATTATTATTATTATTATTATTATTATTATTATTATTATTATTTCATTATTTTTAAAGGAGATTTCAAATACCAATTTTCATGTCTGTAATATCTTAGTTTTGGAGATACCAGCATTCTAATAAAAATAATTCTTCTACCCTTTTTCAGTCATTTTAAACCCCCCCCCCTGTATTTTTTCTGAAAAAAAAAATATATATGTTACTTTGTTTTTAAAAGATTAAAAATACCAATTTTCACTTCTATTCTTCTTGTTTCCGAATTTGGCCGCCCATGGACCGCATTGAACTTAAGGCGTCTTCTTCTTCTTCTTCTTCTTCTTCTTCTTCTTCTTCTTCTTCTTCTTCTTCTTCTTCTTCTTCTTCTTCTTCTCCTTCTCCTCCTCCTCCTCCTCCCAGAACCTCTTCATTCTTTCACTTCTGATCTTTCTTTCTTTCTCAGATATGACCAGTTTGGGTCTACATTTTGGTGGTTTCTCCTGGAATGTTTTGATGCTGTCCACTCGACTTCTAAATTCTTTTCTGTTGTGAACCATATCCACTGTAAGTCCACTTTCTATTGCATCTCTTTTTACCTCTTCCACCCACTTCGTTGAAGCTTTTAGTCCAGTGATGTACTTGAATATTTTCTTAGTTAGCCGTTTCTCATCCATTCTTTCTAGATGCCCATAGAATTTTAGCCTTCGCTTTCGCATGGTGACAGTGATTTTTTCGGTGTTTTCACTTCTATAATATGTTAAGTTTTTGAGATATACTACAGATTGCTCATTTTAAAAATTCACCACCGGGCGAGTTGGCCGTGCGCGTAGAGGCGCGCGGCTGTGAGCTTGCATCCGGGAGATAGTAGGTTCGAATCCCACTATCGGCAGCCCTGAAAATGGTTTTCCGTGGTTTCCCATTTTCACACCAGGCAAATGCTGGGGCTGTACCTTAATTAAGGCCACGGCCGCTTCCTTCCTACTCCTAGGCCTTTCCTATCCCATCGTCGCCATAAGACCTATCTGTGTCGGCGCGACGTAAAGCCCCTAGCAAAAAAAAAAAAAAAAAAAAATTCACCCCTTTAACACTTCCCCTAAGTGGATTTTCAGAAAACAAATTATGCACGTTTCTTTACTTTTACAGGAGATTCCAAATAGCAATTTTCACGTCTGTAACATCTTACTTTTTGAGATATATCTTAGATATACTCATTTTAAAAATTCACCCCATTTGTGACTTGTTTACCCCCTCTTACGAATATTTTCCAAAAACAAAAAAATATGTGTTTCTTTATTTTTAAAGATTTCAAATACCAATTTTCAAGACTGTAACATCTTCAGTTTTTGAGATATAAGTAACAACATTAAAAAATTTCAATTTTTTCACTTCCTTTCACCCTCCTCTTAAGTGAATTTTCCGAAAACAGAAAAATATGTGTTTATTTATAAAGGAGATTCCAAATACCAATTATCACGACTGTAACACTTTCAGATTTTGAGATGTATGTATCCTCATAAAAAGAATTCAACTCCTTCTTCAGCCCCGCCCATCAAATTGATTTTCCCCCCAAAATGCATGTTTCTTTATTTTTAATGGAGTTTCCAAATATCAATTTTCACGTCTGTAACATCTTTCATTTTCGATATATGTATCCTCATACAAAGAATTCAACTAATTTAACTCCTAACTCCTTCAGTGGGTTTTCCAAAAACCAAAACATATGTTTCCTTTATTTCTAAAGGAGATTCAAAATACCAATTTTTACGTCCGTAAACTGTTTTGAGACATAGATATACTCATTTAAAAATTTCACCCCACCCCCTCTCTTTTCACCCCCATAGCAAAGTAATATTCAAAAATCCTCCCTTATTGAGCACGTACACTATAATATAAATGTATCCTCAAAGTTTCATTTCTTTATGTCCAGTAGTTTCGGCTCAGCGATGATGAATCAGTCAGTCAGTCAGTCAAGTCAGGGCATGTTATTTTATATAAATAGATTAGTTTTGGCAGACTGAAGAATGTAACAGTTACACATTTTGATTTAACTAGTTTCTCTTTATCAGAGAAATATTCAAACTGAGAAAACTTGCTGATTCTCACTTAATTTAAGGAAGAGCAAATGGACTATACTGAGGCTGGTAGAAGACATTTTTGCTGTGAAATGAAATGTCGTATGGCTTTTAGTGCTGGGATATCCCAGGACGGGTTCGGCTCGCCAGGATGAAATGATGATGAAGACAACACATACACCCAGCCTCCGTGTCATTAGAATTAACCAATTAAGGTTAAAATCCCCAACCCGGCCGGGAATCGAACCCGGGAACCTCTGAACCAAAGGCCAGTACGCTGACCGTTCAGCCAACGAGTCGGACATTTTTGCTGTAAAAGGTAGTGATTATGAATATTTATAGTGAGTTCTCTATATGCAGTCCTGTCTTCTAACACTCTCTTAATTTGCTGCTACCTTTTTACTATCCTGACACTGTCCACCAGCTGGTACCTTCTCCATCCTCTTCCACTTCTTCTGGTCACCATTCCTTCAACGCATCCATCAGCAAACTCTCTCTCCACAGCCTGTGCCAAAACCAGTTTCTCTTCCTCGATAGCATTTAACAGCTTCCTCTTTTCTCCAACTCTCTTCAGTACCTCCTCATTCCATACTCTTTCCACCTGGAATATCCTTCCATTCTTCTCCATAACCACACTCAAATGCTTCCAGTCTCCTTTCATCTTCCTTAGCATCTAGGTCTTGGCATCATACAGTGACACACTCCGAACAAAGAATTTCACCAGCCTCTTCCCATGTCCAAGTGTGCGTCATGAAGGCCTCCTTAGCTATGGCAATGCAAGTCCTTACCTCCTGACTGCATCTCATATCATCATATCATCTGTTATTATAAAAGATATCGAGTATATCTGAAAGCTGTCACTTGTTCAAAGTCTTCCTGGCCTATCATGATCGTTGCATTTTGAATATATAAAATGTTACATATTAATATTTAAAAATTCATAATGAAATGTTAAAGGCTCCTGCTCCTCCTCCTGGGAGCTCCTGGGTCAGGCTGTGGATCAATGACCACCATCCACATCTTACACCTCCCTGGAGACACAAATTTTGCACGTTGCTTCTGGGGTAATCCTTAGATGTTTGTTCCGATCCACTTTGACACCTTATACAAGCTACTATTACGATGGACTCTCCACACCTGAAGGCATTTTATACCTAACTGCCACCAGGATTCAATGAGGCTGCACCTAACCTGGAGAAAAGACTATGCCTGTTGGGTTTTAGTGGCATCTCCTCCACTGGGAGACTAACACCCAACTAAAGAAGCTCCTCCGCCCAAAAGCCGTTAGACTGTTTAGAGGCTGTACCTTAATTACACCGACAAAAGAAGTCAGGAATGCTCTTTGTATTACGTAAAGACTGATGGCACCATCGGATAGCCAGAGCCAATTTTCAGTTTTGAAAAACTGTGGTTAATTCTTTTACTTCTGAGCACGCGATTCAAATTGACAAACACGCCGCATTTGCTCTGCCAGAGTGCAAATCACTGCCTGCTGCTGTACTTCAGAGGAGGGTAGGGAAGGGAGGAGCAGTGGGATGCATGATAGATGGAGACAGAGGTAATCCTCACTGCAAATGCACAAGTTTCTCATTTTCTAGCGCAGTCACATCCCAGTCCCAGTAGACAGTAAACAATTTGTTCTGTCCATTTTGTCTACTAAGTTTCCAGTATAAACTGGCTCTGTTTCAGTACACTAACAAAGAAATGGTTGATATGCACCTAGCCTATGCCACAGAAAATGGCAACGGGAGAGAAGCCACACTGATTTATGGCGTCCGTCACCTTAATCGCCGCCAACCTCATCATTTCAACCGTTGTGTCCATTAGCAGGCGACTGCGTGAAAGAGGGAGAGAAGAAAACCTTCATGTGACAGTAGTGTGCACATTTCAGAATCGGTTTAGTATCAATGTTTGGGCCAGCATTGTTGGTGACTATTTACTTGGGCCATATGTCCTTCCTCCTCACCTGAACAGTAAGGAATACTACCTTTTCTCAGTAGAATCACTGCCTGGGTTATTGTAGGATGTTTCTCTGGGTATTCGGCAGTGAATGTGGCTATGTCATAATGGTGCTCGACCACATTTCATTCGCTGTGTCACGCAGCACTTAAATGATCATTATCAAGCGAGATGGGTAGGCCGTGGTGGACCAGTTAAATGGCCTCCGTGTTTGGCGGATTTAACTTCATTGGACATTTCTCGTTGCGTGAAGATCAAAGTTGAAAGGGAGGGAACATTGAAGATATACTGCAATCAAACCATAGTGCATACGGTTTCTTTTACTCAGTTCATTCCTTTCACAATGTTGAGATTAAAAGGAATGTACAATCGTGTGGCGGCAGAGATTCATCTTTACGCATGTTAAATAATAGTGTTTTTGAGACCAATAGATGAGAGAAAAAATGATTGGGTACATTCCTTGACTGACAAGCGTCTCTTACTTACTGTGTGAGCAATTACAGCTGCTTAATAAACAAACTGTGGATATTGCCTGTAAGAGACAAGAACAATTCTGTGCGAGTTGAACGAAGAAAGTTTTGCATTCGCGCGGAACATTATTTCTGTCTCTGGCTATCACACACTGCACTTCCCGTTTCTTACCTGAAGCACAGCAGCAGGCTGCAGTTAGCACTCTGGCACAGCAAATACAGCAAGTTCATCAATTTGAATGGCACGCCTAAAAGTAGCAAAGTAACCTCATTTTTTCTTTTCTTTTTTTTTTTTTTTTTTTTGCCAATCCATTTGCGCCATTGTTCTTTATATAACACTACTCTATCTCATAACAAGTAACCATGGCCAGACAGGCACTGATACCCTGTATCACCCTGATAGTTTGTAACATAGTCACAGATACGTTCTGTACATTATTCCTAAATCCTCTAGTAAATAAATAAGCTAAGCTAAATAAGATTAATACTGTACTAGGATGGAAGCAACTACTAGCTTCCCTACTACTGTACATATGAGTCCTTATTTTATCCAAATATAAAAGAAACTCTACTGAAAACCCAGCCTTCTACTGTCTACTTGGCCAACTAGTTACTAAATTAAAATGCTAACTAACAACTTGGAGGTACTCACAGGACTGATAAAACCCATGACAAGACTCAACGAGAAAATCATGGAAGAGATTATCATTCGAGTTCGAACAAATTTCCAAACAGCAGATCCGAAAGAAGCATCCTTCATTCCCTTACGAGCAACTTCTTCTTGCCACAGAAGTTCCAATCTATAAATAAAATATACACAAAATCTGAAATAAAAGACAATAATTTTACAAAATGGGAAAAATAAAGGAGGCAGACACATCCTCCTCCTTTTTCTTTTTTAGTTTGGAAAAATGAATGATCAAATACATTCACAAGTAATGCACAAGGCAGGAAGTGAAGAAACTTTAACTCTTTGTACTAGCTGAGGCTTCCAAAAAGAAAATGCTAAGTCTTTCAAGAAAATCCTCCTCTTCTTTTTTTGGATTTGCCTCATTTGGATGAAAAATTATTTCAGCATTGATTCCTGCTATATTCATTAGAGCAATGGCCATCTTCTCGTCACCTGCGTGACTGAATATGCACCTCCCAGTTAAGCGACTGTGTCAACTCCTCCCTTTGTTACATTGTAATCCAAAACTATCTGGTTTACCTGTTGCTTTGTCAACTGTTCAGGAATTGTACATAGCTGAAAGCAGTAAAACTGTGTAGGTTTTTTTTTTTTTTTTTTTTTTTTTTGGGGGGGGGGGGGGTACATCCAAAACTAATGTCATGTTGTTGTTGTTTGAGTCATCAGTCCATAGACTGGTTTGATGCAGCTCTCCATGCCACTCTATCCTGTGCTAACCTTTTCATTTCTACGTAACTATTGCATCCTACATCTGCTCTAATCTGCTTGTCATATTCATACCTTGGTCTACCCCTACCGTTCTTACCACCTACACTCCCTTCAAAAACCAACTGAACAAGTCCTGGGTGTCTTAAGATGTGTCCTATCATTCTATCTCTTCTTTTCGTCAAATTTAGCCAAATCAATCTCCTCTCACCAATTCGATTCAGTATCTCTTCATTCGTTATTTGATCTATCCATCTCACCTTCAGCATTCTTCTGTAACACCAAATTTCAAAAGCTTCTATTCTCTTTCTTTCTGAGCTAATGTCATAATTCTGTAAACCAAACAGAGAGGAATGAAAAGCCCTACCTTTCTGAGGCAAAAATTCTTGTGGGATCTTGAGTTAGTTTTTTCTCAATGTATCAATGCGTTAGCCGTTTTTTCAACAAGGAGGCAGCTAAGGAATAACTGGTGTACCAGTTATCCATCATAATGTTTCTACCAGAGCCTTCAATGTAACAAGCCTTCCTACATCACTGGAAAAAATGGAAGCATCATATCGTCCTGTAAGTTGTTTCCCACAGTATAGTTCAATATTATTTGTGAAGAATGTTTTAGCGTATGCTAAAAAAATCTCTATCCCGTACTTCGCTGGCTTGTTCAGGACGTACTGAACAAAAGAACAGCAATCCCGGAAAGCTTGCAACTTTTTGTCTACTGTCACAAATTCAGCAACACTGTAAGTGTTCTTGCAGTTCACCAAAAAGTCATCTAATATTTGCCTTACTGTGTTAGTTTACCAGTTATTCGTCTTTGTCGTCTTGTGCTCTTGTCATCAAAATGGACACAATGTAAAAGGAACAGAAATCTTCTGTAGTTCATCACAGCACTCGTGATCTTCATACCTGTGCTATCTGCTGTCCATAGTTCAACAACAGTGTAGTTTGCGTTCTTAGTACCAATAAGATACAGCAATCCCAACAATGCCATTCATTCACACCGTGTAGTTTCTTTCACATCCCTTTCTCTGGAATATTGTACACTTCCTTAGAGTGAATATATAATTTCATGTATCTTACTATTTCGTCAATCATTTCCAGGCTAAGAATTGTCCAGAAAGCCTCTGTTTCACTTGTGACCGCTTTGGCAACCGGTTTAGGCCCAGGAAATATTTTTTACAATACTGTTTCTTCTTGTTTTTGTGGTCATACCAGCTCATATTTTACTCCATTTACATGTCTTATCCCTCCCAATAAAAAAATTACCAGTGGAGAGTGACTGTTCACGGTCATCATCTGAATCGTGTTTTTGTTCAGAATCTGAATCATGGTCACTTCGAGTGGTAAGTTCCTCTTCTTTGTCAGAGTAGTCATCATTTTCATTGTCTGGTATGGTGTTGAACCCAGGATCCTCATTGAGTAGCGACTCAACTTCATTGTCGGTCAGATTTGATCTCACCCTGCATAGAGTGACAAGAATAGTTACATGTTATATTTTGTATTGGTAAAAAGGTAACTAAATAAAAGTGAAGGAATAATAACTTACATGACTGGAGGCGTGTTGCACTTTGTACACTAGGATGACACACTCACTGTTTATTTTATTTTACTGCTGTTCACTTGGATGTATAACAACACAACTTATCACTATGCTAGCTCAAGCAATAATGAAGGAATAAGTACGAGCTTGCAATTGTAAAACAACAATGGAATGGTAAAAGGCAATGTTATTTGTTGTTGGTGCACTTTATACACAGGCATGTTCACTCAAGAGTTAAAGGTAAATTGTTTCATGTTGTGAGCTCAACTTGCAAAATTTTGCAAAAATTTCACTATTTCACGCTATATATATAATAGGTGCTTTTACTAATCACTATCGCGAAAACTGTGAGATATAGATGGGAGCAAGGGAATAATAATTTCATATCATCATCATTATGGCTTACAAAAGCAATTGAATGGGTCATTTCAGAAACGGCATAAGTATTTTTTTTCCCCTAAATCGAGTTAGCAACGATTTCATATTCTATGAATTTAAATACATCGCTCTGTGGCAGAAACAACGTAAGTCAGGCATGCTTATTATACACGGAAAGCTAATCAGATTTAGTGTTCATTACAGAAACAGCGTTAGTCACTAACTTATGCTGTTTCTCTATGGAACTGCTCATGGGCATCACTGCAGCTGTCATGTCTGAAGCAGTACGCAGAGTAGATTTTATCTTCATCTGCAAAACAAGAATTTTTGGTTGTCCTTGTACCAAAAAGGATGACATAATTGATGTCTTTAGGTGGAGGACAATATTTCTTCAAAAAAAAATAAATGGTCTTGTCGAAAGAGACAGAAATTGCAAAAGAACAAAAAGTGCGCTTGCAAATTTCAAAGTGCATGCACTTCTCTTATCATGCTAGTTATAAAAGCCAGGACCTACATTGACGGCTTACTGGTTCAGACATTTAATGTGAGAAACCCTACTCCTGACCCAATGACCATGTCAATTAATGTAGCCTACCAAACAGATTTCATACCAATAAATTCTAAGAAGATGGACGACCTGAAGAAGTTTCAGGAGTACATCGCACAGGAGGAAGAAATACAAATATTTTATGACACAGTCTATTCTTTGGAGACCATTAATAGACAGGAAACTGAAGTCGACACTGAACTCGTGCTGCAATCGCTTAAGTGCAGCCAATAGTGGGTTGGAACCCCACTGTCGGCAAACCTGAAGATGGTTTTCCGTGGTTTCCAATTTTCGCACCAGGCAAATGCTGGGGCTGTACCTTAATTAACGCCATGGACTCTTCCTTCCCACTCCTAGCCCTTTCCTGTCCCATCGTCACCATAAGACCTATCTGTGGTGGTGCGACATAAAGCAAATTGTAAAAAAAAAATTTTAAATGAAGTTGACAGGGAGAACTAAAAAGGTACTATTGTGATCAGGTTTTGTAGTTATTTTGTCTTGTAAATACATGTATATTTAAAAAACCATAACTTTTACTTTGAAAATCCACATTAATTTTAGAAACAATTTGAGTCAAGTTTAAACAATAAGGAAAGGAACGTGATTGTAGCGGGTGATCTCAATTTACCAAATGTCAATGGGGAAGGTAATGCAAACGACAGAAAGCATGACCAACAAATGGCAAATAAGTTAATATGGGAAGGGCATCTGATTCAGGAAGTGATGGAACCAACTAGAGGGAAGAATATTCTGGATGTGGTGCTGGTAAAACCAGATAAGCTCTATCGAGAAACTGAAGTAGTAGATGGTATTAGTGATCACGAAGCTGATTTTGCGGTAGTTAAAAATAAATGTGAAAGAAAGGAAGATATTAAAATTAGGACCATTAGACAGTAGGCTACCATATGGCTGATAAAACAGGCTTGAGGGAGTTTTTAAAAAGTAACTATGATCAATGGAAAACGGTCAATAAAAACGTAAACAGACTCTGGGATGGGTTTAAAGCAATTGTTAAGGAATATGAAAATAGGTTGGTACTTCTAAAGGTGGTAAGGAATGGTAAAGATCCAATATCTTATAACAGAGAAGTAAAGAGAGTAAGAAGGAGGTGCAGGTTGGAAAGAAATAAGTTAGAAATGGCTGTGGAAGTAAGGAGAAATTGAAGGAACTTACTAGGAAATTGAATCTAGCAAAGAAGGCAGCTAAGGATAACATGATGGTAAGCATAATTGGTGGTATAATGATAAACGAGGTTAAAAGTCAGGTTGTGAGTTTCACAAATAGGAAAAGTCATTTCAGGTTTAATTACTGTGTTGATGGGGTGAAAGTTCCCTTTGGGGATCATTATAACTACCTAGGTCTTAATGTAAGAAAAGAGCTTCATTGGGGTTATCACATAAATATGATTGTAAATAAAGGGTACAGATCTCTGCACATTGTTATGAGGGTATTTAGGGGTTGTAGTGTTGTTTGAGTCATAAGTCCATAGACTGGTTTGATGCAGCCTCCATGCCACCCTATCCTGTGCTAAACTTTTCATTTCCACGTAACTATTGCATCCTACATCTGCTTGTCATATTCATACCTTTGTCTACCCCTACCGTTCTTACCACCTACACTTCCTTCAAAAACCAACTGAACAAGTCCTGGGTGTCTTAAGATGTGTCCTATCATTCCATCTCTTCTTCTCGTCAAATTTAGCCAAATCGATCTCCTCTCAGCAATTCGATTCAGTATATCTTCATTCGTGATTCGATCTATCCATCTCACCTTCAACATTCTTCTGTAACACCACATTTCAAAAGCTTCTATTCTCTTTCTTTCTGAGCTAGTTATTGTCCATGTTTCACTTCCATACAATGCCACACTCCACATGAAAGTCTTCAAAAACATCTTTCTGATTCCGATATCAATGTTTGAAATGACCAAATTTATTTTCTTAAGAAAGCTCTTCCTTGCTTGTGCTAGTCTGCATTTTATGTCCTCCTTACATCTGCCATCGTTAGTTATTTTACTACCCAAGTTACAATATTCATCTACTTCCTTTAAGACTTCATTTCCTAATCTAATGTTTCCTACACCACCTGTCTTCGTTCGACTGCACTCCATTACTTTTGTCTTGGACTTATTTATTTTCATCTGGTACTCCTTACCCAAGACTTCATCCATACCATTCAGCAACTTCGAGATCTTCTGCAGTCTCAGATAAAATAAAATATCATCGGCAAATCTCAAGGTTTTGATTTCCTCTCCTTGGACTGTGATTACCTTTCCAAATTTCTCTTTGATTTCCTTTACTGCCTGTTCTATGTAAACATTGAAAAGGAGAGGGAACAAACTGCAGCCTTGCCTCACTCCTTTCTGGATTGCTGCTTCTTTTTCAAAGCCCTCGATTCTTATCACTGCAGACTGATTTTCATACAGATTGTAGATAATTCTTCGTTCTCGGTATCTGATCCCTATCATTTTCAAAATCATAAATAGCTTGGTCCAATCAACATTATCGAATGCCTTTTCTAGATCTATGAATGCCATGTACGTGGGCTTGTCCTTCTTGATTCGATCCTCTAAGATCAGACGAAAAGTCAGGATTGCTTCACATGTTCCTACATTTCTTCTGAAGCCAAAATGATCTTCTCCCAACTCAGCTTCAACTTGTTTTTCCATTCTTCTCTAAATAATACGTGTTAAAATTTTGCAGGCATGAGATACTAAACTAATGGTGCAGTAGTTTTCACACCTGTCAGCACCGGCTTTCTTGGGAATAGGTATAACAACATTATGCCGAAAATCGGATGGGACTTCTCCTGTCTCATACATCTTACACACTAAATGGAATAACCTTGCCATGCTGGTTTCTCCTAAGGCAGTCAGTAATTCAGAGGGAATGTCATCAATTCCAGGTGCCTTATTCCTATTTAGGTCACTCACAGCTCTGTAAAACTCTGACCTCAAGATTGGGTCTCCCATTTCATCAGCATCAACAGCCTCTTCATGTTCCAGAACCAAATTATCTACATCTTTACCTTGATACAACTGTTGGATATGCTCCTGCCATCTTTCTGCTTTGTCTTATTTCCCTAGAAGTGGCTTTCCATCTGAGCTCTTAACATTCATACACCTAGATTTCCTTTCTCCAAAGGTTTCCTTGATTTTCCTGTATGCAGCATCTATGTTTCCCAGGACCATACAGCCTTCGACATCCTTGCACTTCTCCTTCAGCCATTCTTCCTTAGCTACCTTGCACTTTCTATCCACTTCATTCTTTAATCGCCTGTATTCTTTTCTGCCCTCTTCATTTCTAGCATTCTTGTATTTTCGTCGTTCATCAATCAGGTCTAGTATCTCTTGAATTATCCACTGATTCTTAGTTGATCTTTTCTTCCTTCCTAACATTTCTTCAGCAGCCCTACTGACTTCATTTTTCATGATTCTCCACTCTTCCTCTATAGTGTTTCCTTCAGCCTTTTCATTTAGTCCTTGTGCAACATGTTCCTTGAAACAATCCCTCACACTCTTTTCTTTCAACTTGTCTAGATCCCATCTTTTTGCATTCTTTCCTTTCTTCAATTTCTTCAACTTCAGATGGCATTTCATAACCAACAAGTTGTGGTCAGAGTCCACGTCTGTTCCTGGGAAAGTTTTGCAATCCAACACCTGGTTTCTGAATCTCCGCCTAATCATAATGAAGTCTATTTGATACCTTCCAGTGTCTCCAGGTCTCGTCCACGTATACAGCCATCGTAGGTGGTGTTTGAACCAAGTATTGGCAAGGACTAAATTATGATCAGTGCAGAATTCAACCAGCCGACTTCCTCTTTCGTTCCTTTGTCCCAATCCAAATTCTCCTACTCTACTACCTTCTCTTCCTTGGCCTACCACTGCATTCCAGTCTCCCATCACAATTAGATTCTCGTCACCTTTTACATATTGTATTAAATCTTCTGTCTCCTCATATATTCTTTCGATTTCTTCATCATCCGCTGAACTAGTAGGCATATAGACCTGCACTATTGTGGTGGGCATTGGTTTGGTGTCTATCTTGATGATAATAATTCTTTCACCATGCTGGTCGTAGTAGCTTACCCGGTGCCCTATTTTCTTATTCATTATTAAACCGACTCCTGCATTTCCCCTGTTTGATTTTGTGTTGATAATTCGGTAATCGCCTGACCAAAAATCTTGTTCTTCCTGCCAACGTACTTCACTTATACCAACTACATCTAACTTTAGCCTATCCATCTCCCTTTTCAGATTCTCTAACCCACCACAACGATTCAAACTTCTAACATTCCACGCTCCAACTCGCAGAATGTCAGTATCCATCTTCCTGATGATCGCCCCCTCTCGTGTAGTCCCCACCCGGAGATCCGAATGGGGGACTAGTTTACCTCCGGAATATTTTACCCGGGAGGAAGCCATCATCAGTACACCATTCATACAGAGAGAGCTGCATGTCCTCAGGAGGTAGTTACGGCTGTAGTTTCCCGTTGCTTTCAGCCGTGTAGCAGTATCAACACAGCTAAGCCATGTTGAGTATTATTACAAGGCCGTATCAGTCAATCATCTAGACTGCTGCCCTTGCAACTACCGAAAGGCTGCTACCCCCCTTTCGATGAACCATTCGTTAGTCTGGTCTCTCAACAGATACCCATCCGATATGGTTGCACCTGTGGCTCGGCTATCTGCATCATTGGGACACTCAAGCCTCCCCACCGTGGCAAGGTCACATGGTTCGCAGAGGAGGTTGTAGTAAGGATGTAAAAGAGAGGGCATATAAATCTCTCATAAGACCCCAACTAGAGTATGGTTCCAGTGTATGGGACCCTCACCAGGATTATTTGATTCAAGAACTGGAAAAAATCCAAATAAAAGCAGCTCGATTTGTTCTGGGTGATTTCCGACAAAAGAGTAATTGCACGTTATAAATTTCATATTAGGGCCCGTATTGTTAAAGTATCAATGTGTGAAAATTTAGATTTTATAATTCCACCTTTACAATACTGTAATTGTCTTTATTAAAAAGACAACATTAAATTACACTCATGAAACATGTTTCGCCCTCATTACTCATTACTCATGCGCCTTTGTGAAAAGAATTTATTGATTAACTCCGCGAAAAGTATACTGATATCCTCTGATATCTCATTAAGATTATAAATCAGGTTGCATTTTTGATCAATATTTATAAAGATGTTTTCTAAAATATTCAATAGATTTCCTTTCTTACATAAATGGAGAATTTGAAGTTCTTGTTGTATGCCCGTGAATGCATGATTGGTATCATCCATATGAGGAGCGAATGCTGAGAATCTGCCGTACTTTGACGCATTAACATGTTCATTATATCTCATGTTAAAATTGCGGCCTGTCTATCCAATATAACTGGCGGGACACTGCTGGCACTTTAATTTGTAAACACCTGATTTCTGAAATTTGCTATTGCCGTTATTGATAGTGCACTGACTGAAGAAAAGATGAGCGTTGTTATTGGTTGTTTTAAAAGAAACTTTCATATTAAGTTTCTTGAAAACATTTGTGATTTTGTATATTTTACTGTGACTATAAGTAAAAACGGCGTAACTATCTTCTTTCTTTTTGGTATCCTTGGTTAATGTGGAAAATACGTTACCTCACGCCTCTCCCCTTACGTCAAACTCCTCTCAACCTCCCCTCACAGTCAGTCCTCAATGACCTTTGAGTACGTCACTCATTTAGCCTTAGCACTTGAGGTGGAGTGGTCGACGTAGGACGGGCAAGGAGGTGAGTGACTGGATGGGCACTTAGATCACATTCCACGGAATTTTATTCTTCAGTTCATTCATATTTTCCTTTTCTTTTTTAGGCCCCTATTGTCAACACACAATCAGGTTCAACTTGCATCAGTATAACTCCACCTCCTAATCAAAAAAGCTATTATAATGTAGCATCATCACAACACTGTTTTATGTACAATATGCACATAATTTTATTCGCATAGCCACTTACGGTGTTTTATAATTGACAATTCGTTGTTTTGAACAACAGTTTTAACATATGATTTTAATTGGACTTCATGCTTCATATCATGTTCACGCCGCACCATTTTAACATTGAAGATTGACCAGACGCTATCACGCTGCGTCACAGGATACAAAGACTTTGCATACTTCATCCGAATGGCATTGCAGGACAGATCTGAGTCCTCCTTGGCTCTGGCGAAACAGTGTAACACATCGTACACTGTCAGGAGTGACAGTCCGTCGCCGTTTATTACGGTCTGAGTTACCGGCGCATCGTCCACTTCTCTGCCTACCTTTGACTAATGTGCACAAACATGCTAGACTGCAATGGTGTATGGAACGACCTCACTAGGGACAGGAATGGCAGCAGATAGTGATTTCAGACAATCCAGGTTCTGCTTGTTTGAAAATGATGGCCGCATTTTGGTTTTCCGCAGACAGGAGGAGAGACATCACATTGACTGCATTCGCACAAGACATACAACACCAACTCAAGGCCTTATGGTGTTGGGTGCTATTGGGTACAACCACAAATCACAGTTGGTGCGTGTCCAGGGCACTGTGACCAGTTTGACCTATGTGAACAATATCCTGCGACCCGTAGCCATACCCTTTCTGTACAACACCCCAGACGCCATATTTCAGCATGACAATGTGCAACCACATGTTGCTGCACAAACACATGTCTTCTTGTCACAGGATGTCAGACTGTTACCCTGGCCCGCCCGATAACCGGACTTGTCGCCATTTAAAAATGTGTGGGATATGGTGAAACGACAGGTGCGGCGCTGTGACTCAATGCCAACCACCAAACATGAACTGTTGAACCAGGTGAATACAGCATGGATGGCTACACCCCAGGATGCTATTCGCGCCTTATACGCGTCAATGCCATCACACACTAAACAAGTTATCAGTGCTCATGGAGGACCCAGTGCCTACTAGGCAACAGGACACATGCTGAACCTGGGTGACTGAAATGCTAATCATTTCTGCAGAACATACTAATGAATTTGTCCTGTGAATATGAACTTCCTATCTCTAGTCATTCAATGTGTCCTGTTCTTTTATGAACGTGATTGTATTTCCAAACACTAGTAGTAGTAGTAGTAGTAGTAGTAGTAGTAGTAGTAGTAGTAGTAGTAGTTGTTGTTGTTGTTGTTGTTGTTTTGGCTCTGACAGTTATGATGACATAAAAGACAATGACTTAACTTCTTTTGTTCATCATGAAGAGTTATGTTGGAAGGTGCTAGATAGGATAAAACTTAAGTCTTTTTATGCACAATAGCAGTTCTCTATTAAATGTGCTGAAAAAGACTTAATACTGATTTAAGCTTTTCATACTAACAAGTGATGTATAAATTCTGCCTTAGGGCTTTTTTCCCCCCTATTTACTTTATGTCAGAATGACACAGACAGGTCTTATGGCAATAATGGAATAGGACAGAGCTAGTAATGAGACGGCAGCAACTGTGGCCTTAATTACAGTACAGCCCCAGCATTTACCTTGAGTGAAAAATGGGAGACCAAGGAAAACCATCTTCAGGGCTTTAGGTCTGAATCCACCATCTCCCAAATGCAAGCTCACAGTTACTGACCCAAACTGCGTAGACAACTCGCTCAATTTGCTATTGGCTTAAAGGTGCACCAATTCAGGTAAGTTTTTGGCAATGATGGGATAGGAAAAGGTTAGGACTGGGAATGAAGCAACCATGGCCTTAATTAAAGTATAGCCTCAACAGTGACCTGGTGTGAAAATGGGAAACCATGACAAACCATCTTCAGGGCTGGCAACGTGCAGTTCGAACTCACATATCCTGATGGCAAGCTCACAGTTATCATAAACTATCATCATCATCATCTTCATCATCATCATTTCTTCGCTCCAACAAGCCGGGTGTGGTTGTGTACGAGCCTCCTCCAGTTTGTTCTATCCATCCACAGATGGTGCTCATATATGCGATACCAGTTCGCATCTCTAATTTCAAGGTCCTTCATTATCTGTAACGGCCGAGAGGATTCATCGTGTTGACCACACGACACCTCGTAATCTGCAGGCCTTCGGGCTGAGCAGCGGTCGCTTGGTAGGCCAAGGCCCTTCAAGGGCTGTAGTGCGATGGGGTTTGGTTTGGTTTGGTTCATTATCTGTTTTTCCCAAACTTCACGAGGTCTTCTTCTTGGTCTCTTCCCAGGAACATTGTGGTCAAAGTATGTTCGAAGAGTCCTGTGAGAGTTCATTCTTTTCATGTGACCATACCATTGCAATCTCTTCACTTCTAGAGTCTCCAGCAAGCATCTTTCCAATCCAAGCTGGTGTCGGATATCCACATTCCTTATTTTATCCATTTTTGTTTTTTGTAGACAAGAACGGAGAAACTTCATTTCTGTTGCCTGAAGACGACTCTTTGTTGGTCCAGTAAGTGTTGCTGCTTCCAGGCCATACGTCAGTATAGGTACTAGATATATTTTGTACAAGCTGATCTTGGAAACTAACGGAAATGTTTCATCCCAAAGTATTTGACGTACAGCGTGATAGAATTTGGAAGCTTTCTGTATTCTGTTACTAATCTCTTGATGTATGGTATTGTCTGATGACAGAACACTACCTAAATACTGGAAGTTGTCTGCAATATCCATCTCCTCGTCTCCAATTCTTAGATGAACAGTTGGAGAGTTTCTACTCATCACCAAGCCAACTGTCTTCGTTTTGCTGATTTTGAGACCAAAGGTTGTAATAGCTTCATGCCAGAGATCTAGTCTAGTTTGTACTTCCGCTTCTGTCTCACCACATACCATTACATCATCAGCAAAAACAGGGCATTAGTTGTTGGATCCTTTCTCTTAACCGCTTTTAAAACTTCATCCATTATGATTATGAAGAGAATTGGTGCAAGACAACTTCCTTGCTTCCTTACTTCCTTCCACTCTTTGTTTCAAACCAACCTGACCTTCCATCCTGGACCTGGACACAACACTTGGTTTCATCATATAATCGTTGTACTCGTGCTATGATGTCATCGGGCACTTTCTTATGTCTCAAACATTCCCATATATGCCTGCGTGCTACATGGTCATATGCTTTCTCAATGTCCAGAAAAACAGTTATAAGTGTTTTACCTTTCTCCCAATACTTCTCAGAGCATTCTGGTGGCAAAAATGAGGTCTATAGTTGATCTATGAGGTCTAAATCCATGTTGTTCCTCCTCAAGTGTAGGTTCAACATATTTTCTAATCCTGCTCTCAGGGATGGACTCGTAGATTTTGGGCCATGTGACAGCAGAGTTATACCTCTATAGTTGGTACATTTCTTTCCATCACCTTTTTTCAACAATTGGATGATGACTCCTTGCTTCCAGTCATTGGGTATTACATTCTCTTTCCAGATTCTATTTAGTACCCTGTACATCCACTGTTGTCCTACCTCTCCTAGTGCTTTGATCATCTCAACACTTAATTCATCTGATCCAGTTGATATGTTGTTTTTCAGCTTAGATATTGCTGTCTCTACTTCCAACCATGTCAGATTAGTGGTATTTGTGCTGCCAAAATCATAAGGTTCGTCATCTAAGGGGGTGACATTTTCATAACAGTTCAGCAAAGTTTCAAAGTGCCTTTGGAACTCCTGTAATATTTTGGTCTTATCCCTAGTCACCTCACCATTAGGAGGTTCTACAGATTGGATAGATTCATTTTGAGTTCTTCTATTCTTAACAATACTGTATAACAGGTTTTTTTTTAATTTCCATCCTGCATTATTTTGGTAGCCAGATCTTCCTTGCATTTCTGCTTTTCAGCTACAACCAACGGTTTGACGTGTAATTTTTTCTTTCTGTAAAGTAACAGCTTCTCCTCTATTTCATGTTGATCTCCCTGCATTCTTGCTTGATATAAGGATCTTCTTGCATGGTTTCTGTCATTGATAGCCTTTATAATATCATCATTCCACCAGGCAGTTCCTTTAGGTTTTCTTATTTGACTCTGTCGTAAACTACAATTTTCATAATGATCTGTACTGAAAGACAATTACAATTCAAACAGAGAAAAGGAAGGATTCCACTAATCAATACAATTTTATTAATAATATAAGTGCTTAAACATTATGGTACTAGTTTTGACCTCTACGCAGGTCATCTTCAGCCATGAGAACCATAAAACTGACTAGTCAAAGACATGAATATATACAGTAAATGAGTTACAGTAAACATTACATTCTGTAGTAAAATGCTTGAACATTAAAATTCACATTCTTAATTATTACACATCATCAATTTGAGAAATTATGTCAAAGTTCCGTTCTAGAAACATAAAATACAGTATAGTTTTTACAAGCTTGGCTTGTGGTTGAAAATAGTTGACACAGAATCAAAAAGAACTTAAAGATTAATATTCACAATCTAGATTATACACATCGTCAAACTGAGAAATCACAACAAAGTTCCATTCTAGAAACATGAAAAATAGTTTTCAAAATCTTGGCTTATGGTTGAAAATAGTTGGCACGGAATTGTACAACTGAAAAGTTACGTTACATGCCACATGTGAAGAACACAAAATGAAGATTTTAGTGGAAAACTACAACATTTTTCATATTTACCTTTGTGCATTGAGATCGCAGGATTCTAATGGTGATCCCTGAGGAATATCTTCTGCAGTCAGTCCCTTCTTATAGGCTTTGTACATGAATGGCGATAACCAAGTGTGAAAAATGAAGGACAGAAGACCAACTCTGTCGACAGCTATGGCATTTTTCTGCCTAAAAAGAAAAGAAGATGATGGACAAAAAGACAAAGAGAGAGAGAATGACTTTACTGAAAATTCTGCTTCCTCCAACTGGAAGTTGCTAATACAAAGCATAATGAGCACATGTTAATATTGACACTTAAAATATTAGTTACAAATGATACTGATACAGTATATACTCTTACGGTTTTCGAAGACGCCGAGGTCCCGCAGGAGGTCTTTTACATACCAATAAATCTACACACGAGGCTGACATATTTGAGTACCTTCAAATACCACTGGACTGAGCCAGGATCAAACCTGCCAAGTTGGGGTCAGAAGGCCAGCGCCTCAACTCTCTGAGCCACTC
Organism: Anabrus simplex; assembly: GCF_040414725.1. Taxonomy (NCBI): domain Eukaryota; kingdom Metazoa; phylum Arthropoda; class Insecta; order Orthoptera; family Tettigoniidae; genus Anabrus; species Anabrus simplex. Next base: position 1,685,925,632 of record NC_090265.1, on the reverse strand, counting down.
AGCCCAGCACGCAGAAGAATAAAATCCAGGCCAGTGAAATTAAATTTTTAAGAAGTATGATAGGAAAGACAAGAAAGGGCAACGTAAGAAATAAGAATGAGAGGAAGGAAATCGGGATGGAATGACAGAATGGAGAGGCAAACTTAGAGAGGTTCGGGCATGTTAAGAGGATGGAAGAGGGAAGGATGCCGAAGTGGAAGAGTGAGACTGAGAAGGAGAGAGGGCATGAAGGAGACCAAGAATGATCAAGAATATGATAAGAAGAAACTGGGAATGGAACACAGTTAAGGAGGAACAATGGATGCTCAATGCCTTTTAATAGCCCAAGGTAAATTTAACTACAACTTAGGTCAGCACCTATTTGTCCCCAAGACAAGAGAACAATATAAATTCAACACTAATACTTACTTTGGAGTGTTCCGAATTGGAATCAAGTTCTTAAGAGAGGCATGGTATCTTGCTATTCCCCTTCCTGGAATGTATTGGGGCGATGTTTCCACATAAGCACGGTAAGGGCTGAGCTTCAGAGTACCTCTATCCATGCTTTCTATAGGCCTACTGAAAGATACATGAAGCAAAACAACATATAAATAAAATAAATGACCAAAACATAAAGTCCGAGCTTCTAATTACAAATGTTTCATCAATTAATGTATAATGTATTTTAATTTCAGAAAATTAGATGAAAAACAAGTTCCTTGAGTTAATGGAACAGACAGTTAACAAGAACAACAATGTGGCTTATGGAAACAACTAAAATACTATTAGGAGAAGAACAAGAGAAGCAACAGAAGTGTGGATTAATGAACACTATAAAGAAATTGCAAGTCTGGAAAACAAGCATGACAGTTTTAATCTATAAGAGAATGAAGGAAATGATGTTCGTTTTCCAGAAAAGAATGGCCGCAGAACTAGTCAACAGAGACAACAAATATGTTGTTCAAACAGAAGAGCAAGTGGAAGAATGGAAGAACAACATCGCAGATCCCTTCAGAGATAATTGCTCAGAATGTGATGATGATGAAAAGAAACTGGAAAGTCCACAAAGATTCTAAAGGATGAATTGGAGAAAGTCTTAGGACCAGCAAAATCAGATAAAGCCATTGGATCATATACAATACAGAAAACATTCCTGCAGACAGGCTGAAATCCAACTTTATCAGCTTGCCAAAGAAATCAAATTCTAAACAATGCAGTGATTACAACTAATAAGTCCATTGAGTCACCTTCTGAAAGTATTACTGAGAACTGAACGCTCTCAATTACAGAGGAAATATCAGTAAAACTCAGTCTGGATTTAGAAATGGTCTATGTCACACCATTATGTCTCTCCAAGTTTCAGTTCTAAAATGTCTTGACCAACAACAAACTGTCTTTGATGTTACATTGATTATAAGAAGCTTCTGATAACATTAAACAAGACATCCTTATATATCAGGTGAAACTATTAGGCCTGAAAATAAAGATTTTTATCATCATCAAGCCGTTATATTGGAACCAGACAGCTCATTTGAAAATATTACTAAAGATATCATGATACAAAAAAAAAAAAAAAAAAAAAAAAAAGTGAGACAAAGTTGCATCCTCTCCCTATTACTTTTTAATATTCTGATGCCATTTCTTGAACTGCCCTTGATGTAGTTTATAAAGGAATCATGATCAACAGCAAGATATGTGGATGACACTGTGATACTTGCTGACAATTTAGAATACTTTCAATTCCTTTTGAACGGCATCAACAAAAAAGCAAGGAGTTTGGCCTTAAAATAAACATTCAGAAAACAAAATAGGACTGTAGCAACATGGAGTTTGGTCAGAACAACAACTAAAGGGTCTCACATTTCAAATACCAAGGATGCTGGCTAACACAAGAATGGATCCGGATGCAGAAATCAAAATCAGAATCAGCAATGCAAGAAGTGTAAGTTATCTGAAACTAAAACCTCGTGCACAATCATGACATCTGACTTCAAACTAAAACCATTAGGTTCTTCAGTCAGTCAAAACTAATTTATAATTAAATACAATTTTGAAAATACAGATTATACCCGATAAAGTTCACAAATTTAATTAAAAATCCGAATGACATGTTTCATTCTTGAAAGAACATAATCAGATTCTATCAAATCACACTTTTATTTTATGAACTGACGAATATCATTAAGAAATAGAAAACTATACTGTACATACATCTTCCTTGTAGACTGCTATGCCCTTCAGCATTCAGTTTGCAAGTTTCTGTAAATTTACTACACACCTAAGGGTACTGAATGTCAGGTTGGGAATATAAAACTGGAACAGGTAGACAATTTCAAGTATTTAGGTGTATCCTGAGTGTGGATGGACAACAGCATCACTGCACCACCAATGGACTCCTTTTCCTTTCTAATTATAATTAATTTATTCATATAATTTAATTGACAAAGTTTTAATCCACCTACACTGACTGAACAAATGTCATGGGATAGCGGAGCACTGATACGCAGGTGTGTTGTCTGTGCAACGCACGCCCCCTGTGCCAGCGGCAGTTGTATAGGAGACCTGGTGAGCAGTGGCTGAGCATGTGACAGGTGTAACATGGAACGTTGTCGTGAGATGACACTGTTCAAACGGGGTATGGTGGTCGGTGCCCGACGGATGGGAAGTGCGATTTCGGAAGTGGTGCAGGAATTCGAATTCACACGATCAACCGTGTCCAGGGTGTATCGTGAATGGTTGAATGCGGGTGTCACCGTCCACAACTGATGAACGACCGGCCGTCCAGCCATCCTCGATGACCGTGAGCGGCGGCATCTGAGACGGATTGTCAATAGTGACAGACGGGCACCGTGCAACAAATCATGGCTCAATTCAACACAGGCCGTGCTAGACACGTCTCCCAGTGGACAATCCGTAGGAAAATGGGTTCTATGGGGTATGGGAGCCGGTGTCGCACACGGGTGCCACTGTTAACCCAACGTCATCGGGCACAACGACGCGCATTTGTCGCCAGTCACCAGGGATGGACAATGGAACAATGGCGTAAAGTGATATGGTCGGACGAATCACGATTTCAACTGCACCATGCCGATGGGAGGCACCGTGTATGGCACAGACCACTTGAAGCGATGGATCCCGCCTGCCTCGAAAGTGTGGTCCAGGGCGCTGGTGTCTCTGTTATGGTCTGGGGTGCATTTTCCTGGTATGGAATGGGCCCCTTAGTTGTTCTGGAAGAGGCTTTGAATGGTACGCGGTATGTTGAGCTGCTCAGAGACCATCTCCACCCATTTTTGGCCTTCCAGCGCCCAGACGGTTCTGCGGTGTTTCAAGATGATAACTCGCCGCCACATCGCCCGGGAATGGTTCCAAGAACATGCAGCGGAGGTCCAACGACTGCCATGGCCACTCAGGAGCCCCGATATGAACCCTATCGAGCATATCTGGGATGTCCTGGAAAGCAGGCTCTGTGCCATGGATCCTGCACCCACGAACAGACCAGCATTGGTGGCCGCTCTGCAAACAATTTGGGGTCAGCTGCATCCAAAGGACTACCAGGGACTTGTCAACTCACTTCCACGACGTCTCACTGCAGATCGCAGGGCCAGAGGAGGCCCCAAACACTATTAGGTGACTATCCCACGACATTTGCTAAGTCAGTGTAATACCAATATATGTCAGTGTACTCAATACTATACAATAATTGTAATTCCTACATCAAGGTGCCGGAATTTAGTCCCACAGGAGTTCTTTTACATGCCGGTAAATCTACTGACACGGGGCTGACGTATTTGAGCAACTTCAGATACAACCGGACTGAGCCAGGATCAAACCTGCCAAGTTGGATTCAGAAGGTTACCGCCTCAACTAGCAGAGCCACTAAGCCCGGCAGAGCATAAATTTATATTGATACAGAAGTGTATCCATTAACATGTAAGATATTTTGATACTATGTAATTTTATCATTGGAGTAAACTCATTTAGTTTAGGCCCTATATGAAGAACATCTGTATATATGAATGTATTATGATAAAGGCTATTGCACTTGTGTTTAATGCCAAATAAATTATTCAAATGATTCAAAAAAAGGTTGCTAGTATAGTAAGCGAGATTGAATCAAGGTGCAGAAAAAGTAATATAGTGGGCTCGAAATTGCTATCAACAGTATTCTGCACGAAAGAAGTCAGCTCCCGAACTATAGCACCTTTAAACCAGTCTGATTTCAGTCCAACATTGCTGTACAGGAGTGAAAGCTGGGTGGACTTACTTATTCATAAGTAAGAAGTTACAGATACTAAACAATAAGAATGACGCTGGTATAAATCATCATCATCATCATCATCCTAACCTGTATCTCCCGTTTCCCAGGTGTGGTATATGAGCCTCCTCCATCTCATCCTGTCCTTGTACCATTCCTCTATCCATTTCCTTCGTGGCCTTCCCACAGGTTGTCTTCCTTCTACTTTTCTGTCAAATTCCTTCCTTGCAGTTCTGTTAACTGGCATCCTCTTCATGTGACCAAACCACTTCAGTCTTGATATCTGAATCTTATTGAAGAGAGAATCATCTATTCCTACTTCTCTAATTTTCTCATTCCTAATCTTGTCTTTCCTGGTTTTCTGGATCATAGTGCATAGCAATTTAATTTCAGCTGCCTGGAGTTTGGAATTATCTCTATTGGTCAGTGTTGTGGTTTTGAGACTGTATGTAAGAATTGGACTTGTACAATGTCATTTTTGTTTTCATAGGTATTTGCTCGTCCCACAGCAGGTGTCTTACTTGGTGGTAAAATTGTGTTGCCTTATTGATTTGATTGTTCACCTCATGTTTTGCTAGGTTGTCATTTGATAGAATGCTACCCAAGTATTTGAAAACTGAAACGCTGTCCAGTTGGGCTTCATTTAACATGACTATTGGTTCTGCTCATTCCCCATACACTTTCATCACCACCGTCTTGGTCTTACTGATGTTTAAACCATATTTCTTAAAACTCCTCATTCCAGCTTTGCATTCTCTCTCCCAATTCCTCTTCTGAGTCACTCCAGATCGCAACATCATCTGCAAATGTGAAGGCTTTGATATCTCCATGTTCTTTCCTTTTAATAGATTTCAATACTACATCCATCACAATAATAAATAGAATTGGTGACAAATGAGCTGCCCTGCTGCACTCCTCTCTTTGTTTCAAACCAGTCTGACAAACCAAGTCCTACTTGAATACAACTTCTATTCCCACTATATAACATTTTCACTTTGTCTATGAGGGTGTCTCGCACTTGAAGTTATTTCATGCATTGCCAAATTCTTTCCCTTGGTACACTGTTGTAGGCTTTCTCAATGTCCAAACATATTAGAAATAAAGGCTTGTTCTTCTCCCAGTATTTTTCCATTAGCATCCTAATTGCGAATATAAGGTCTGTAGTTGACCTTCCTGGTCTGAAACCATACTGCTCTTCTTCCAAAATTGGTTCAACAATATCTCTGATTCTGGTCTTTATTATTTTTTCCAATATTTTCAGGACATGAGACAGCAGTGTAATACCGCGATAATTAGTACATTTTCGTCAGTTTTCTTTCTTGAACAGAGGTACAATGATGCCCATCTTCCAGTCCTCAGGAACAGTATTTTCCTCCCATACCTTGTTCAGCAGTCTGCTGGTATAAACCAGTGGGAACAAAAGCAGGAGGGTACTTTGAATGAGAAAAAGGCCAAATTGGGAATGAACTCGACTGATAAAGCTATACACATAAACAGGCTTTGGTGATGGGGTCATGTGAGGTGAATGGAGGAGGATAGGTTACTAGTCTGAGAATAATGGCCTCATCCATAGAACGTAAGAGAAATAGAGAGAGATCAAGACAATGATGGTTAGACTCGGTTTCTAATTATTCAAAGATTAGATGTATAGAACTAAACAAGGACACAGAGCACAAATAGAGGATTGTCATGGTGTTTAGTAAATTCACAGAGGTTTGCAGACAATGGTGAAAGGCATAACAGCCTATAATAAAGATGTATATATCATTTATGATGACCAGTTAGTCACAGAGAGATGTTAAGCATAAGCACAGACAATGAAAACTCCTCTCAGTTTTAATTACTGTGTTGATGGGGTGAAAGTACCTCAATGGAAATCGTTGAAAGTACTTAGGAGTTGATCCGATGTAAGGCTTTTCAGGCGTTTGCTCTATTAACCAGTGTTTTGTCTTAGGTCTGACACTACTCATCAGAGTGGGATGTGTCAGACCCTACCCACTGACGCTGGAGTATGCAGGTGAACTTATCAGAAGTCCATTATAAGAGGCACAGTCTGATAACTGCATACAGAAGATAAATCTCCACAATGGAATTATTGCCCGCCTAGCAATTCTGAACGGAATTCCATACTTAGGAGTTAACATACAGAAATATCCTCATTTTTATAATCACATTAAAGAAAGGTTACAGATCTTTTCATGTGGTTATGAGAATATTTAGGGGTTGTAGTAAGGATGTAAAAAGAGAGCATAAGTCTTAAGTCACTTTTTATTTTTTGTTGTGGTTTAACGTTGCACTAACAAATAGAAGGTTTTTGGCAATGTAGGGATGGAAAAGGGTTAGGATTAGAAAGATACGAGGTTGTTGCCATAATTAAGGTACAGCCTCAACATTTTTCTGGTGCAAAAATGGGAAACCACTAAAAACCATCTTCAGGGCTGCCGATGGTGCGGTTTAAACCCACCATTTCCCGAATGAAAGGTCAAAGCTTCCTCTTCATATAAACGGGCCCTATTTAACCCAATTTGTTCTCTTCAATTTCAACTTTTTCTCCATATTACAATCCTTCTTGCTTTGAAAAGTACCAAGTGAAATGGACTCTTACCAGGATGCCTACCAAATTCTTTGGAAGAAATCCACAAAGGAAGCAGTAAAATTCGTTCTGGGTGATATCCAACAAGCAAGTAGCATTGCAAAAATTTTGCTAACGTTGGAATCTGAACACCAGAGGATAAGGAAAAGGAAACAAGATGTTCAACTAAGCAGTAGCCTATGTTTTCAGCTATCAGTGGAGCGGTGGGTTGGAATGACATTAGACTAATAGTAACCTTAAATGGAATTTTTATATGTTCCTCCCACGCCCCTTAGTGGTTTAATCTCGCACTACCACATACAAAGGTTTTTGGCGATGCAAGGTTGGGAAAGAGCTAGGATTGAGTAGCGGTCTGGCCTTAATTAAGGTACTGTACAGCTCCAGTATCTCCCTGGTGTGAAAATGGGAAACCATAGAAAACCATCTTTAGGACTGCTGACGGTTGGGTTCGAATCCACCATCTTCAGAATGCAAGCTCACAGCTGTGTGACTCTAACCACATGCCCAATTCGCTTGGTACTTTTAAAAGCAGGAAGGATCATAATATGAAAATAAAGTTGGAATTCAAGAGAACAAACTGGGGTAAAAAGGGCTCGTTTATATGAAGAGAAATTATAGATTGGATAATTTACCAAGGGAGATGTTCGTGCAAATTTCCAACCACTATGAAATCATTTAAGAAAAGATCAGGTGAACAATCAATTGAGAATCTGCCATCTCAGTGATGGCCCTAAATGCAGATCAGTAGCGACTGCTTGATTCTATTCAATCTCTCTGCTGACAGCTCGGAACATAGGCCTACATACATACATCAGTCTGCATTCTACATTTGTCACCATGCTATGTTCGGCAAGTCTATATGCTGACAATATTTTTTATAATATCCTAGTGAGAAGTAAAATTAATCAACTTTCCAAAGGCCACTGAAATTGTGTATTTACCTTTGAAAGCATAATCCACACAGCCCCCAAAAAAGGTATTTTACTTTTACATGTACCTTTACAAATAACATGTATTTTTCCGCAAAATTGTCAGTAAATGAACTTAGCAATTATTTACGATTTAGAAGGTGGCTCAGAAACTACCATTCTCTGAAATGAATCTGTCTGGTGTCTAGTGTTGACAAATAAGTAAGGACGGATTAAAAATATAAATGAATCCGAAATAACAGGCTATACATACTTGTTTATTAGAGAATCTTGTAACGGATCATCCACAATTGCTTCAGAATCACTACTTTGGTGAACGGAATTTTCGTCTTTAAATGTTGTATTTGAATCGTCTCCTCTTGTCATTCTGTTCGCAATATTGACGTACGCGCGTTTCTGGAAGCCATGAAAAGTGAATAGCCGCAAGTATGTAAAAACTGTGGTGTATTCAGAGCAATAAATATCGCAGGTTATCACTTCATAATAATCTCCTCAAATTTAAGGTACTTACACAAGCCTAAGTAGGATCTACTGGTTACGCCCAATCCGCAAGATAAGAATGTGCGGGTCTATGCACTACACAGATGATGCCTTCTTACGCAATGCGACTGTCATTTAATGATTGATACATATTATATTGGCTTTTCTCAACACAGGTTATTTTAGTTTTATGTCATAAAATATTTGGTTCGTGATCATAATCAAATACATAGTACAAACTTTTGATTTACAAACTTCTTGGAAACTACTGTTGGTGAATGTCATTAACTTCTGAGTTGCTGCTTGACAGCGAATCGGAATGGTCGCTTTGTGAGTGCTGTTGCAGTTGCAGGTGACCACAGTCGAGTGCAGTGTATTAATAGTGTGGTGCTGCGTGCTAAAAAGCGTGTTTGTTCTGTTCTGTTCTGTTCGTGAAGGTTATTTGGGCTCGTTATTTCACCCAGACACTATACCGTATGATATTTGTACTAAATCGACACACGCACACTTTTTCAATAAAGTAGTACACCAATGGAGTTGACAATGTTTTCGAAGGACGAAGTACTTGAAGATTGAGGGAAGTAGACCATACAGCAGACTCACAAAATGGGTTCAAAGCGCGGAAAGTAGATCAAGAAAAGATGTATCACCTAGACAATGAAGAGTGAGGAATTACGTATACAAGACTAGGAGTTATAGGAAAAGCACAGGGACACAAGGTATACTAATCTTCACGCTAGAGTGGCCGTCTCAGCGACTTCTACAATACATACACACCAGGCCAACATATAAGGGACAAACAGGAGAGGGCAGGGGAACGACGGAGGGGTGGGTATATGTGAGAGTGTAGAACTTTGGACAGATGGAAAGAAATATCTGAGCAACGTATATGGGGGATGTAGGGAGGGTAAAGTGTCAGTGAAATCGTAAACAAAAGAGGAAGAGGGGCGACATTGTGTTGATATGAACATCAATAGTGTTTATTTTGTAGGCTCCTAGCATTCCATGGAAGGATGCGTACTACCATTATTAAAGATAAGGTGTAAACTTTCGCGAAGTTGAGTAAGAACTGGTAAGATAGTGGGGTGATCGCCAAGTAGTTGAGTAAGCTGCATGAGAATGTGGAGAACACACTGATGAACATGTTCTCGCTGAGGAAGTGTAGTACCTGTTTGCGGATGCTGTGCGGGTTGCAGAGGCATTGACGGGCTCGATGTTGAGGGAGTGGGCTGACTGGGTTGAATGGGGTACTGAGAACTCGGAGATTGAGAGGGGTGCGAGGATGTAGTGGATTGCACTAGCTGGAGATATGCAGCTCTATCATAGCCGGGAGAAGGTTTAGGTGGCAAATCCTTAACAACCACTTGTGTGAATTTGCGTTTGCGAGGGGCGTCTGGTAATGGAGAAGGATGTTGAGAGGGTAGGGGAGGAAATTGGTGAACGTTATGATACTCCGAATAAGTAGGTGGAAATAGTCGAGCAGAAGCTTCTGAGAAGGAAATGTTATCAGTGCACATAAGTTTTTTGATTTCCACTTGCTTCTGATGAACAGCACAGTCTGATGAACCCGTTTCGTGTTCCTGATTGCAATGCACACATAACTTGACATTAGCAAGGCAGTCAGAGGTAGAATGGTTCATACCACAGTTGCGACAGCGAAAGTTAGTGGACTGGCAATTGCGGAGGGTGTGTCCATAACGCTGGCATTTGGAACAAATAATGGGGTAAAATATAAAGGGAGTGACTTCTAACATTACATGATAGATTGAAACATATTTGGGCAACGTTTTGGAGCAAAAAACAATCTTGATGGAGCCAGTAGGTAGATATACTGTCTGACCATCTTGGAGGGATTTACGGCGTAGGCGATGAACAGAATGAACTTTGACGTCACTCTGAAGTAAAGTAAGAATATCGGATTCAGTTAGATCTTTCTCAACACCGCGTATAATGCCTACGCGGAAGATATTTGAGTGAGGAATAAAGGCATGCAACTTTTGTGTCTCAAGGAACTTATTCTGCAGAAAGTCATTAGCATGATGAGGAGAGTGAAAGTTTACCTGAATCCTGTTACGGCCTTTATACTGGATGGATTTAATAGGAAATTTCCTTTCATGGAGTAGACGCCCTATAGCCATAGGGTGTAGATTGCCAATATTATTACCTTGTTTGGATGAAACAAAAACAAGATATGGTCCTGGGTGGTTTAATGGGTATAAATTACATGCACTAGTATTCGGAGGTTGAGCAGGAGGGGGAGGGTTAGGATTGCATTGAGTCGCAGTTTGCAACGAAGGGGTAGGAGTAGAATTAACATTCACGGTTGTATCCATTTTCACTACTTCTTCCCGTTCAACATTACTATTGGACGCGGGATGAAAGTCCCGAGTACCTCCACTATCAGAACTCATGCCACCACTGCACAATCACACGCAAGCTAGCACCGGAACGCACGAGTAAGTTCTAGAAATGTCAGACACCGAACACGAAACCTCGAACACCAAAAAGCGTGTTTAACTATGTACTACCAGTGTGGTGTGTGTGACATGGCTGAGCATAGTGGAGGTGCGAATCGCCTGATCCTTCACAACTACAGGTTGAACAGGAAATAGAAATCCGTATGGATGATGATGACTCACTATCTAATCATGCTCGATTATCCAATTCTGATTCTCAAAATATGGCCTGATCGAATGAGCAAAACCGCTCTGATTTAACTCCTCTTGTTGTACAAGAAACGTATAAACGTACACACTTTGGCCCATATATTGTATATGTGGAATCCACCACTCCACAAAATATTGGTCATTTGCACCCGATGGCTTTGGGGCGCAAATTTCATTAAAATAATTTAAGTGCGAAATCCTTTTCCAATCCGAAAAGGACGTAGGTAACCGACTTCACATTGAATTCTCATATGCTGTACAAGCCAGTGACTTCTTAAATAATCCTATTCTAACTACCGTACTCTTAAAGCTAAAGCCTTTATACCAAGTTCAAATATCTAGCGTGTGGGTATCATCCGTGATGTTGAAAAAACAATTACAGGCTCCGAGATCCTAAAAAACTTAAAATCAACGATCTCGGTCAAATCCGTACAACGCCTCAATCGTCGTGTAACAAGACAAGGTAGTACAGAATGTATACCCATGGGCTTCATAAAAGTGGTGTTTCGTGGACAGTCGCTACCTCAATATGTTTCCTTATACAGTGTTTATATGGAAGTTGAACCGATTACTGATGCTCCTATGGTATGCCGGAAGTGTCAAATATATGGCCACAGAGACAAGAACTGTCGAGCAAATATCCATTTTACTGATGACTGTACAGGAACATTCATTAAATGCGTTCATTGTCAAGGCTCCCATATAATTGGTACTGCAGCATGTCCCGAACAACATCAGCTACAGATTAAGAAAATCATGAGCACTGAGAATATATCTTTCAGTGAAGCTATGTCTAAGCTTCAACCCCAAGGTTATTCTCCTGAGCAACATCAGCAACACTTTCCTCCTCTACCTAGGGCTACATCTCCTGCGCCCGTAGAACAACCAACAAAACGCAAATTTACTCAAATTTGTTACTCATCAAACTAGGCCTGTACGTGCCCCAGGCTATAAACACGATGGTTATTTAAATTTAATCCGTGCCCCTCCCCACCACACCAGTTTCTCAATCCCTTTCTCTGCCGTCCACCTCCCATTCAACAGCCCCATCTGTACCTCCCGCTTTCGGAGCTCGCAATGTATCAGAGAGTGTGTCACACCCACCTTTCTTAGACAGGGCCGATTGTATAAACCTTTTGATCTTAGATCAGAGACGAAATTGATCCAAGTTCAGGCAAAACTCGTACATTTGTATTGTATAAACGTTATTCTGAGATCAAATTGCACTGAACTACGATCAACTTTGCCTGGAGAAATTTCTCCGATCAAATTCTTTGATCGAAGTTCATGGAGTTGTTTTCTGCTTGAGATACAAGAACAGCGGATCGTTAATAAAATATTACCTGTGTTTTTTACGATAAATGGTAAAAAAATACACTGAAGTCTAACCTCATGCATTGCTAGCTATAGTTGTCCGTATATAGGCAATATTACGCTTCTTTTATTATTGCAGTTTAATGTAATAATTCTGTAACATAATCTCGATACAAGACCAGCTGACTGTTAATAAAATATTACCTGTGTTTTTACGATAAATATTAAAAAAACACTGAAGTCTAACCTCATACATTGCTAGATATAGTTGTTCGTATATAGCCAATATTAAGCTTCTTTTATTACTGCAGTGTAATGTAATAATTTTGTAACATAACCTCGATAAATTGGTTACGTTATTATCTTATCTCGTTCGTATTTTACAGATGTCTGATTACTCTGATTTCTCGGATATATCTTCCGTTGATGAAAATGATGAATTTCGTCGGGCTCCCCGTGTCTTCTGTGAAAGAGGAAATCCAATGGAAGAATTAAGTGACAAGAAATTTAAACTGAGGTATCGCTTGGGAAAAGATACCGTGGAACAGCTAGAACTCAGGTTGCGTGATAATCTAGTTAAACCTACCAAGAGAAACAAACCTTTGTCTCCAATGCACATGTTGTTACTAACTTTGAGATTCTTTGCCACGGGAAGTTTTCAGTTAGTCGTTGGTGATTTACTGCATGTAGATGCAGCGACAGTCTACAGAGCCATTCATCGCGTATCTAATCTTATAGCTGCACTGAAACACGAGTTCATCAAAATGCCTTCCGAACAAATTGACGTGAGGAAAACCATGCGTGATTTTTTTGATGCAAAACACTTTCCTGGTGTTATAGGCGCTATAGATTGAACCCACATACCTATAATATCTCCTGGGGGCGATAATGCAGAAGTTTATAGGAATCGTCATGGGTGGCTTTCATTAATTGTTCAAGTTATTTGTGATGCTAGGCTCAGGTCCCTAAATATCGTAGCAAGATGGCCAGGATCTGCTCACGATAGCAATAGTTTCATTAATTCACGACTGCATGCTCAGTTCGAAACAGGCGACTTTCCAGAAGGCATACTCCTGGGAGACAATGGCTATCAGTGTTGTCGTTACCTGCTGACTCCAGTACTTCATGCCCAAACAGCTGCAGAGCGAGCGTATAATCGAGCCAATAAAGCAACCAGGTCAGCAATAGAAAGAACATTCGGGGTTGTGAAAAGACGGTTCCCTTGTCTCAGTATGGGGCTAAGAGTGAAGTTAGCTCGTGTTCCAGTAATCATAGTTGCAGCATTCGTCTTGCACAATATCGCTGTAAATGCAGTAGATGAGGTCCCTGAGTGAGATGAGGCTGTGTTCGCTGCAAGAAGAGCATTCGAAGAAATTCCCGTACCTGCTGCAAATGACGTTCATGGAAGAGAAAACACTGCTATAAGGGCAGCAATTATTAATAATGTATTTAGGTAACAATATTTACAAAAAATTTACAGTTGGCTATTACGAAAAGTGGTTCAAACTAAATTATACGAACAGTTTATCTGCAACAAAAATAGCAAAAAACATAATGTACTTTATAACTATATGCGTCTAATAACGCCACTGTACTATGCAATTAAGCCCAGTTTTCCTTATTGTCCAGGCCTAACTTTCTCCTTTTCATTAAAATATCCATTTTTTAATTTCTAGCCGCATACCTATAATATCTCCTGGAGGTGATAACGCAGAAGTTTGTAGGAATCGTCATGAGTGGTTTTCGATAAATGTTCAAGTGGGCTTCAGATGGGCTTTGCGAGCCAGTGATGCTAAATCTGGACGTGGCTTATGAGCGGCTTGCGAGCACCAATAGAAGATATTAAATTTTTCCAGGGGAGGGACTTGAACAAAGACCTCACTGCTGATAGACTCGGCTCTCCCCTGTGAGTGGGGGCGGTAGAATAACACCCGCGGTATCCTCTGCCTGTCACAAGAGGTGACTAAAAAGGAGCCCCAGGGGCTCTAAACTTAGCGAACGTGGGTGGACGACACGGGACCCTTAGCTGAGTCCTGGCATTGCTTCCACTTTTGTCAGGCTCCTCACTTTCATCTATTCTATGCGACCTCCCTTGATCAACCCTTTTTCTTTTCCAACCCCAACGGTATTAGGGTTGCTAATCCTAGGGAGTCTTTCATTTCACGCCTTTCGTGGCCCTTTTTTTCTTTGGCTGACATCTTCATTTTTTGAAGTGCCGCATCCCTCCCATTTTTTCTCTCTCTGGTTAGTGTTATATAGAGGATGGTTGCCTAGTTGTACCTCCTCTTAAAACAATAATCGCCACCACTCGGCCCATAGTAAGCACGCTACGGTACTACGGTGGCATTGGCTAAAACCCACGGTGTGATAAGGTTTAATGCTCATTTTTCAGCATGGCTCTCAAGCCCAACCAAGCCACGTCCAGATTTAGCAACAACGCCTCGTATAGCCCATTTGAATTCGTCTGCTCAGCGATCCTGATTGGCTAATTGAGCAGCAGATAAAATGACAATGGCACGAGATATCGACATAAGAGTGAAGTTAGCGTTTCACGTTGTTTCTGACCTCCTGTACATATTTTGATTTGTTGCTTGTTCATTCTAGCAGTTCATTACAAAATATAATTTGATTCACCAGGCAGGTACAAGGTCAAAAGAAGTATGAAATAATTGCTGCAGATATATTTATACTTAATATGTGGGTACATTACACTTTGTTACAAAACAACTCAACATCAAAATATAAACTTATCATTACATTCACGTAAACCAATCATCTAGAGCGCACAACATGAACAGATAGACTATTGCACACAGAACACACATTACATCCATGTTTTCTATGTCAGCAAGAAACAAACAGAGCTTTCGTTTGATGAAGCAAACACTGTTTTTTTCACTGATTGTAATATTTAGAATCTGAGTCGTGGAGGAAGGATTGTTTGAATCAGCACATTCATTAGGAAATAACTTGTGGGACAGAGATTTTGAATGAAGGACTACCGGTACAACATAAATTGTTTTTATTTATTTATTTATTTATTTATTTATTGATAAATAGGGTTCCAGAGAGCAAGAGCTCTGTCAAGAGGAACAATACATAGATAATCACAACAATGGCAGATTAACGCATAAGGTCTAAACGTGAAAGAGTAATTATAGTGGTTTTACATATACCTTAAGTATCACAATTTACCCAATGGATAGGATTATATTAAGTGGATTATTATCAGAGTAACAAGACAGGAGGAACAACTTTTTGACTTTTAAGATTTGGAAATGGAAATATCAGAGAAATAACTGTTACACATTTATAGTGCCTAACAGGTATTTCTTTAGCTTATTACGAAATGGCACAGTTTTAGAGATGATTGCTATGTTGTCAGGAATGCTGTTATATTCAGATATTAGTAGGCCTAAGTGTTGCACTCCCTTAGTGCCAAACCTTGTTGTATAATTTTGATGAACATGTAATTTATTTTTTTGCCTTGTCTTATATGAATGGATGTCAGTGACTTTAGGAAATTCAGAGTTGGTGAACATTTTATTATTCAAGACTTTATGGATAAGAAGTGATGCATTTAATGAGATTAATTTCTTAAGAGGTAATATATTTGTTTCAGAGTACATTTTATTTCGAGAATATAGTTGATGAAATCCATACATAAATCTAATAACTCTGTTTTGTAAGACCTCCAAAGTATTTAAGTTATTTTGGGTTGCTTTGCCCCAAATGAAACACAAGTAAGAAAGTCGAGATTGTATCATTGTGAAATAAATTAGACGAAGAGTGTCAATTGTTAGTAGGTACTTAATCTTGCCAATGATACCAACCAAGACAGAGAATTTATTTTTTACATTTAATATATGCGGTGTCCAGGAGAGGGCGCTATCAATTATTAGTCCAAGATATTTAACTTCTTTAACCCATTGCAACTTCGTAGTGCCAAATAATATATTTGTAGTTGCATTTAGGTCATTTTGTGATTTATCGAACATCATACAGACAGTTTTCGAGTAATTGGCTGTTAGAAGATTTGTTCTCAGCCATTCATCTAAGATATGACAGTCATGCTGGATATCTGCAACTATTTCTCTTCAGAATTTGATGAATAGAAAGTGAAGTATCATCTGCCAAAAGTGATATTTTACCCTTAAAAGAACACAGGGCTACGTCATTAATATATATGAGAAACAAAATTGGACCCAATATGGAACCTTGTGGTACACCAAAGCAGATCTTTTGCAGTTCGCTTTTATTCATGCCAATATGAACATATTGTTGTCGATTTGAAAAGAAATCCTTAAACCAGAGCAGCGAGGGACCTCTCACACCTGCCTTTTCCAGTTTGTATATCATAAGTTCATGGTTAACAGTATCAAAAGCCTTTTTTAAGTCAATAAACAACCCAGCAGTCTTGTAACCTTTATGCATATAATTTTGAAGCTCAATTATAATGTCCATTAAGGCAGGATTTACCCCAGCCCTTTCTCTGAAGCCATATTGAAATCTGGAAAAATAATTGCATTTTTCGAGGTAACTAATAAGCCTAAGGAACCACTCTAGAGATCTTTAACGAATCAGGGACAATGCCTTTTGCCAAAGAACAGTTGATAAATTCAGATATTGGACCAGAGAGTGCTCGATTACAGATTTTGAGAAGTTTACTGGAAATACCATCACTAGCAACTGAGCGAGCATGTTTGAGAGAATTGATTATTGCAGACACTTCTTCTGGAGAACATGGTTCTAGGAAAAGGGAATTAGGATGATTATTGATTGTAGCAGTATGTTCAGGATGTGGAACAATATTTGAAGATAGTGTGGCAGGGATTGAGATAAAATGATTATTCAGGGCATTGCAAATGTCACTTTTATCTTCAAAACATTCATTCCCTAGCTTGATACGTGCAATATTGATTGTTGATTTTGAAGGTTTACCAAGAACTTCATTTATGAGTTGCCAGGTATGTTTAGTATTGTGTAGATTGTTTTTAAATTGATTATCATAGTACGACTTCTTGAGAGTCCTTTTCAGGGTTGTAACTCTATTGCAGTAACTTTTATATTCTTCTTTAATTATACTGTTGTGTGGGTGTTTTCTCAATTTACTGTAGAGAAGTGCTTTATGCCTGCAGAGCGATGCAAGTTCTGGTGTGCACCATGCATTCAGAATGGTGTTTGCATTTTGATGATGAAATTTTCTAACTGTTGATGCATAGTCAAGACCACTTTGAATGTATCTGGTTAAAGCATCATATGAAGCATTTATGTCCCCACCATCTACCCACTGGAATTGGTGTTGCTCAAAATATGATCTAGCCCTTTCATAATCTAAATGTTTATATGAGCATCGTTTTGGCTCACTGGGAGTAGGCCTATAAATAGATGTTTTTGAAATATCTAAACTAAAGAGCAAGAGATTATGGTCACTCATATCATCAATTATGTTATCTACAGACCAGTTATTAAGTTTTATGCTGCATAGAAAGTGGTCGATTAATGAATTGTTCGAACTCAGTCTGGTAGGGTATATTGTGTTACAGTTTTTAAGGCTATAGCTCTGCATGAACGATTTATATTCATTAGTTAATACTGCATTTGAGAGTCTTTTGACTATTCCCCACCCTAATCGAGTATAGCATGTCAGCAATGTTTTCCTCCCTAAATAATTTAACTTCAAATACTTACAGATTATGTGTTTGCTTCATTAAACATCGTAACAGTATCTGGTAAGAAAAATACTACACTCCCTACATCTAATGGAAGCTTGCTAGAGTTTTAGTTGTTATAGTTATCTTATAGTACCTAAATATTCTTTTCAATTTTTCTTTTTTTTTCACAGTTCAAAAAATATTCTTCATCGGTAAACATTGTCATCATGACATACAGCATCTATTTGATACACAGAAAATTACTATACACCACTCATCTAGCTATGACAGCACCAGCACAAAGGGGTTTTGCACACAAGTCATGTTAGAAATGTATTGTCATTCCTTAGTATAACAAGGGTTGGGTACTGACAGTAAGACAGGCCCTTTGAGCAATACAGGACTGAGAATGACACCTTCTAATTTCTCTCCTCACATCCAGCAAGAAGTGGCAGTAGGGAATGACAGGACTAAGGTAATGAATTATTATCAAGTAATAATAATGAATGCTATGAAAAGACAAACTTGTTGGTATGTTCGCATTGCACTCTTGTATAATATTTTCACATTGAAATAATTTGTAATTCTGTAGATTAGTGCAATTAAACAAATTTTATAAGCATATTACATTTCGAAACATGATAGCTGCAGTCGCTTAAGTGCGGCCAGTATCCAGTATTTGGGAGATAGTGGGTTCAAACACCACTGTCGGCAGCCCTGAAGATGGTTTTCCGTGGTTTCCCATTTTCACACCAGCAAAATGCTGGGGCTGTACCTTAACTAAGGCCATGGACGCTTCCTTCCCATTCCTAGCCCTTTCCTATCCCATCGTCGCCATAAGCCTATCTGTGTCGGTGCGAGGTATTTTGAACTTCATGTTCTACTGCTCGTTCATAACCATTTAACTCTGGAGCGTACCACTCAATTGCTGTGGAGTAACGTGCAGGTTTGTGATGTCATGTGGCATAGAGTGTTCGCATGTGATTCCACACTAATCCAAACGTAATTATGCTAACAATAATGATGATTTATCATTTAAATAAACAGGTTTACAGTATTTACATTTTACTTTGGAGTGCAAATGACTCAAAAATGTATTAATGTTATGTAACTAGCGCATAATATCTACGTTATGTTAGTATTTCTTAATACATAAAACAGGTTGTCCAAAAGATCATAGACATAGTAGATACTTTGTACTTGTCGAGGGTGCAAGATTTAAGGTGTGTCAACCACATTCTCATGCTATGAGGGCAATACTAATTTTTACTTTTCGTTAGAAACATGGAAGATACAGGATTGAGGGTTATTTACATATTATCTCTAATATATTCTGTACAACTGTTGTTTTGTACATTGATGACAGCACCTGTTAAAACTAGTGACATAAAACTCTGTTTCTACATATGCACATCTTAACAAACCATTCCTACTTGTTCCAGTACAGTTTGATACTGAGCTGTGAAGGACTTCAACTGTGCCACAAAAAGTAATGTTTATAGGAGAATCAGTGCTTCTCATATATAAAATATGCACTTACATGCGATGAGGTTAATAATTATTAAAATATAGTACTCATGTGTATACTACTACGTATTTAGTCATTTACACAGTGGTTAAAAATAAAATCAAGTTAGTTATTTACGGAATGTAACTTACTTTCTCAGACAGGCTTGTTTTGTCTCATATACTGCTAACTGCTCTTTCTATCGTTATCCTTCCACTGATGTGTATTACAAGGACATTTATTTTGTTTTCTCCAACCTAATGAAATTACTGTCTCTCTTAAGCCCCACCCCGTGGGAGGTGGACGATGACATGAAGTAAGGGATTGCCTGTAGGGGTGATGTACAGCGGAATCTGTGTGTGCCCTATGACCACAATGGTGGCTGTGAAGGCCCTACAGGAACTCTGAAAAGTGAAGGCTAACAGGGCTCTGGTGAAGTCCTCAATGGCAGATGCGGCGGAAAAGGACACCTTTGGAATGGCAAAGCTGGAAGATGAGGCAGCCCTCTTTCCGTGGGGTTTAAAGAAACAAGGGGAAACTCTGCCTTGTGGTGAAAAGGGAGACAACCCCTACAGAAAACAGCAAGCTTGGAGGCTCAAGTGGCAGCCCCACCACCAAACTCGTGTTGTTGCGGGCTAATAACTTGCACAGCCTTAAATATAGATTATTAAAGAAACCGAAGTGAAACACAACCAGGAAGTTACCTCCAAGATGTATGAATATAACTGCTAAAGCTATTTTGTTCTCAGCTACGTCAAACCATCTTTCCATCCTAGGAATCCGAGAAGCTAGCTATCCAAACTTCCAAAAAGCTGAGAGCAAAAAAAAAAAATACTGGCTGGCTGAGGGTAGTCAGATCAGCTGAATACATACTGTTCGAACATGAGGCGCTGGGTAGAATCAGACTGTCCACCTAGGACTACCAGGTGAAGAGAGAGAAAGAATCCAAGAAACCAAATAAGAACAGCCTGCAGCTTTGTGAAGGGAGCAGGTATATCTAGGGGGGAATGAAGGAAAAACATGGTAGCAAAAAATCTTAAGTGGTCGACGCTAATTAGGAACTAATAGTTAGAGGCCCCATGAAGAAAAGAAGAAGAGGAGGGAAGTCGGATATCCGCTTTTCCTTCACTTTTGTTCGCTGCAAGAAAAGCATATGAAGAAAGTCCAGTACATGCTGCAAACAACGTTCATGAAAGAGAGAAAAATGCTATGAGGATAGCAATTATTAATAGTGTAATATTTATGAAAGTATAAAGTTGAGCTATTGTGAAAAGTGCATAAAACAGTTGTATGACTAACCTAATAATTGCAATAATTTATCTACAACAACAAAAAAAGTAAATTTAAATAAAGAAGCTTAAAAAAGTATTTATTTTACAATACTTGCCCTATTAATATCAGTGTACTATTTAAACTCAGTCTTCCTTGTCCAGGCCTAATTTTGTTTTTATCTCTAAAATTTCTAACTGTTTCAATTCTTTATCGAGGTTTAAGGTCTCCATTTTCACCCTATGTTCAGCTTATATACATTCCATTTTCTACCTATGCTAACTTTCAAAACATTCCAATCTTCTTTCATAAAACACTTTCTTCATGTCAAGTACACAGTCCCCAGTCTTCTTTCTCTTCGGCGACCTTGACTTTGTGACTTCAGTAGCTGTTTTTGAGGTGGAAGCAAGAGCAGTGTGAAGATCATCTTGTAGGCCTATTGATTTGGAATCAGAAACCTGAAATAGAAGAAACAAAGATGTGTAGGCCTATTGCTTGCCAACAAATTTAACATATGTTAAAGGGACTAATGTAAGTTTTCTTCACTTACTTCTTCAATACAGGTACTTTCTACAACCTCAGTATGGGCTGGTATATCTTCCAACAGTATGATATGTTCCATCTCCTGCGCTGCAATAGCTTGCGACTCATCTGAGGTAGTGACGGAAATAAACTCATTACCGCCGTGCAACTCTGAAACAAAACAGCAAAGGACTATACAGACACACCTCATCAACAGGAACTTTCTTTGAAAAGTAACAGCAAAATTATTTCGGTTTAAAAGGCAGGCGATACAAATATTTAGGTCTCTATAAGATAGCATCTTACACAGTGAAATGCAGCTCCCCTGACATAACCTCAGGATGAAAACTGGCATCGTCATCGTATGGAGTGGCAAGGGGAAAAAATTGCGCCTGCAGGGCAGCAATCAATTTTTGTCCCGTCTCATCCACGGTTGGTTTATTAAAATAACCACCTCCTGTCTTGTTCAGTTGAATCTTAAAAAAATGCATTAGGTTAATAGTTGGGTTGTTTTTGATAACAAAATAACATTTCCATAATATATTTTATAACTTACCTTTTTACGGGCAAATGCTTTCTTCGTTCTCTTTTTTATATTCTCGTAACACAACTTTAATGTTTGCCAAGACCGATTAGGCCGATGTATGTTACGAGAATTGAAATCTGTTGCAACATTTTTCCATGCATCCTGTTTTTGCGCGGATGTTATCGCATCCGTCATTTTCGACTCTATAATGTCTTTATATTTATCCAATACAATTTCTACTAGGAAAGCCGTATCCTCCTTGGAAAAAATAGGCGGATGGTCCTTTTTCTGCTTAATTTCGGACATAACTTTCTTCTTTTCACCACAGCACACGTGAATACGAAGGAAAACAGTGCCAAAATGCGCGCGGCGACCAGCGATATTCAGCTGTTTCTGCGCTGTTGCCAAGTGCTCACATATGAACTGGGATCAGAATTGAACTTCGACTAGTTGATCTTAGGTCTGTGTTATACAACACGACACCGGTCTGATCATAGATCATTTTCCGAACTTAGATCAAAACTGATCTCCAGTCAGTGATGTTTATACTATCGGCCCTATTAGACAACATCCAACACCAACGTCTCCATATACAAAATATCACCAATAAACTTATACAACTTATGGGATATAAACACCATGTGTCCCATGTTCTTCACAAACTAAGAGACTGTACGGTATATAGTACGTTCTCCTTTTATGATCACTCTCACACAATGGAACAACCGGAACGTCCTACCATGAACTAAAATTACTTATTCAACAAACATACCCTCAGGTTATATCTCTACAAGAAACATGTTTTTTTGCCTGGTCATCATTTTTATGTTCAAGGTTAGACTACCGACCGATATGATGGACGAGGATATGGAGGCGTGGCACTCCTCGTTCAAAACAATATGTCATATCAACCAGTACAAATTACTAATCAAATCCCTTCATCCTTTATCGCAATATATACATTATCAATATCTATTGTCCACCGGATATTTATATTTCAGCAAGGCAACGGTCGAACTATTTCTCTCAATTTGATCATGTATCGGAGATAATACTCCTCGGTGATATAAATTGTCACCATACGGTGTGGGGTTGTGACTCAGACACGTCAAAAGGTACCCATCTCCTAGATGCGACGTACCATCATAATCTCATAATACTTAACGATTGCTCTCCTACAAGGTTGACCCCCTCCCCCTGGCTCCCCTCCCAGTGCAGTTGATCTCACCCTCTGTCGTAGTTCTATGGCACCGCTCATAACATGGCATACCTTAGTCAATACATTTACAAGTGATCATTTTCCGATAATTATTTCGTATGGCCTAAGTAGACCGAACCCATCCCTGACTGCCACCAGAAATATTAGTAATGTACATTCGCTTAAAAATTTTGACGCAACAATCTTCCGTCAATTTATAGAGACTGACCTTCATTTAATACCATCTAATATGTTAACATATGATTCACTCCTTCATATCTTATTTCACTCTATCAATTTATATCACCACTTTAAGGTAATTAATACCCCTCAAACACGGCAACCTTGTCGTTTGCAATGGTAGGATGAGGAATGCCTCCAAATTATTCAAAAGCGTAAAAGATAATTTCAACTTTATCGAAAAAACTTATTTTACTTTTATTTGTTATTTATTTATTATTTATTTTTATTTTATTTTACTTTACTTTAAAAATCATATTGCTTATTCCAGACCAGCTTTTAATGTCAAGCGACGAGAAGCGTGGAAAAATGTTCTTTCATCACTAACAATATCCACCCCTGTAACACAACTCTGGAATCTCCCAGCATGCAGTATTTGCAACAATACCGTTTACTGTGCTCGCGCAGTTTCTTATTTCACTTACACTCGACTATGTAATACCCAACGAGCTAGAAAGAGGACTATAGAGTGGCTAACATGGCTGCTACAGTGCTCTGGGTGGTGCCAAGGCGAAATAGCGACTCCATAGTTTAGTAGTTTAAGCGCCATTCATATAATTTCTCCGCATACGGTACGATACTTCTAATAGATTAGATCGAAGAAAATATGCTCTCTACGTGTGTGGCATGCAATTGCATAAATTGTAGAGAAAACACGAAGAATAAATATCATATTTTAGATAAGATTCTTTTTTTACTAAAGTACACAGTTTTGGGCGATTAGCAGAATTACGTTGCCTGTGTAGCACAAACCAGCACGTGTACATTAGGCCTACTTTTATTTTCTTGTATTTGGTATTTGAAGGTGCTCAGATAGGTTACCTTTGTGTCAGTAGATTTACCGGCCCGTAAGGGAAATCCACCAGGGCAAATCTCCGGCACTTCAGCTTCTCCGAAAACCGTACTAAGTAGTCGGTAGGACGAAAAACCAATACCACTATTTATTATTACATTGTATCCTACAGAGCACATTTCCCCAGCATTTTGAAAATAAATATAAAGTGAACAACGATGTTACAAGACGCCTGCTGTCCAACGCCACACCTACAATATTTAGAATTTCCTAGTCACCTCATCCCCTTTGCCAACGATACGGAGTAATATGAGGACTTTCAGTCCTACATCACCACTACTACTGAGCGAGTTGGCTACGTGGTTCGCGGTATATAGCTCTTAGCTTGCATTCGGGATATAGTCAGTTCTAATCCCACTGCTGACAGCACTGATAGCTGGTTTTCCGTGGTTCCCATTTTCACATCAGGCAAATACGGGGGCTGCTGTGCCTTAATGCCACTGACACTTCCTTCGCAGTCCTAGCCTTTTCCTATCCCATCGTAGCTATAAGGCGTGTCTGAGTGGGTGCTACATAAGGCAAATAAAAAATCGGCGTTACCATAATCTTCTTCCAAAGATAATCGAAGTGAATTATTCAGGAAAGTTATGTGATTTAAGATCATTATCACAAAAAGAACTGTTCTCTTTTTTAGCAATTATTTCAAATTGTTTATCCTACAAATTCTTGTTCTTATTTTATTATTATTATTATTATTATTATTATTATTATTATTATTATTATTATTATTAAGGGATACTTTATTACACCATTGTTCACTTCAAACCTTGTACCCCACGGCTCTAGAATACTTATTTTTCGTAAATTATTATTAGTTTTACGCCCTACTAACTACTTTTTCGGATAAGCCGATGTGCCGGAATGTTGTCCCGCAGGAGTTCTGAGGGATTTGAGCACCTAAATACTATCGTACTGAGCCAGGATCTAACCTGCCAAGTTGTTTAGTGTCCGGCTTCTTGGCTGAATGATCAGCATGCTGGCCTTTGGTTCAGAGGGCACCAGATTCGACCGGGTTGAGCATTTTAACCGGGTAGTCGACAGTTAATTCCTCTGGATCCGGGACTGGATAACCTTCTACATCTACACACAACAGAACATTCTACAAACCACTACAGAAGAACGCAATAGTAAATACATCACTCCACCTAGGGTTGGCGTCGTCAGGAAGGGAAGCCGGCGTAAAATTAGGCTAAATCCATACAAAATGCCAATTCCAGGTAAATGGAAAGATATCAGGATTTATTATTATTATTATTATTATTATTATTATTATTATTATTATTATTATTATTATTATTATTATTATTATTATTATTATTATTATTAAAGTTATATGAATTATTTCTCGATGTTGTTACATTGCTTTGCTCAAGGTTTTCTGTTCTATATTTTCATTCCCTGTAAGTGGGACTAAATTTTTGGCAATGTCTTGTGATTTGTTTTGTAATTCGGACTAGTGGAAATGCGCTAATTTTCTTTCTTTATACAATATGTAAGTACGTAGCCTGTATCTTGTATTTTTTAATGTCCTTTTAAACAGACATTGCGCATCTTTGAGTGCTTCCCTAATAAAGAAAACTGTGAAACGGTATTTATTCCCGCAGCCTCTGTACTTGCTTCATCACAAGCCCACTCGATTTGGTCGCTTACAATATGGCGGACGTGGCTTTCAAGTAGATTCAAATATGGCGGTCCAATAGCCACTCTATAGTCCTCTTTCTAGCTCGTTGGTAATACCTACCTGCCATTTTTTTCATATAGTGCTTCTTATAGTTATTCTTCTGTTTTATTACAACCTATTGCACTCCATGAACTAGAAGCCGTCTCAATTAAATCTTCTCGTTCCGCACCTGGCCCTGAATATATCACCGATAGCATGATTCACTTATTACCTCCGGAAGCAAAAAATGCTTATTAATTACTACAACAACATATTATCTACACTTACAACGCCTCCACAATGGAAGACGTTCTCCTTGTGCCAATACTCAAACCACATAAGATAGTCGCCGACTTTCACAGTTATCGCGGAATTGTCCTCGGTTCGTATCTTAGGAAAACATTCCTTAAAATATTATGGACAGAGATTTCTATGGTGCTAGAGCATCATCACCTTGTCCTAAAAATCAATATACGCTTTTAAAGGACGTAGATCTCAAGATGGAATAAATACCTTTGTACTCTATATCTTTTTGGCAAAGACCCATCGCCACAGTGTCATAGCAACTTTCTTAGACACTAAAGGAGCATATGACTCTATCCCGTTACACATGTTATGGGATTATCTTTCTTCAAAGCGCTCCCGCCTGGCTTCATCTCTATCTTACAACAATTACTTACATATCGCACTCTATAAGTTAAATCGTCTCAATATTCTATTTCTAGTCGAAAAACTTCGTATGGAGTACCGCAGGGGGACATTTTCAGTGGCGTCCTTTCTGCTCAATAAATGAGCGATTTTGAAAAGTTAATAACGAAATCCGCTCGCATAACTGCATATGCTGATGATTTTGTTCTCTATTATTCCCATAACAATATAGATACATGTAGAGAGCTGATGTCGCAACTTACGAGTGGGCCCATCTCGTGGTTGGATTCCCATGGACTTCAACTTACAACATCCAAATGCTCAACTATGATCTGCACCCATCGCCGTAATTATAACCGAAATTCTCTTATGTTCGATATGTATTCTATGCCTATCTGTACCCAATATAAATACCTTGAATTACGTTTAGAACACAAATTAACCTGGACTCACCATATTAAACATATACGTCATAAAGATGTTGCCTATTTAAATGTCCTCAGAACTGTCACACGCCGAAGCTGGGTAGCGGACCCTGTGACAACTCTTTCCTTATATAAAGCCACTCTCCGTTCCTACATGGATTATGGTGCACATGGTCTAGATATGGCTTCGACCACCCATTTAGCGCACCTCAGTACGATACAATTCTGTTCTCTACGAATTTATACGAAGGGGAGTTAGGGACTGGAGTAACTTACGAACGGAGATATTCAATAAATTTCTAATTTCTTTGAAATCATTTAAGAAAACGCTAAGAAAATAACAGATAGGGAATCTGCCACCTGGGCCACTGCCCTAAATGTAGATCAGGATTGATTGATTGATTAATTGATTGACTGATTGATTGATTGACTGATTGATTGTTTGACTGATTGATTGATTGATTGATTGATTAATTGATTAGTTGATTGATTGATTGATTGATTGATTGATTGATTGATTGATTGATTGATTGATTGATTGATTGATTGATTGATTGATTGATTGATTGATTGATTGATTGATTGATTGATTGATTGATTGATTGATTGATTGATTGATTGATTGCATTTTTGTAGTACAAAAGAATTTCAGTCACTAGCTGAGCAGGCAGTTTGATGACTTTTGATTCGCAGATGTTTTGGAGGTTGAAGTGATCTGTTGTGTGAAAATGTGTTATAACTTGTTTTGTTTCGATTTATAGTAAAAATGTTTCGTGTATTCGCTTAATATGTTCATTGCTCTACTAAAATAAGTCTCTTCCAATGAGGGACCACTGCTGATTGTAATGACCCTGTCATTAGCATAAACAAGTATTTTTTTCCATCCAGATTTAAGTTGCACAGATCATTAATGCATACCAAAAATAGTACTGCTTCAACGACTGCTCCTTGTGGTACTCCTGTTAGAATTAATGTCGGTTTACTTAGTTTATCTTGAATTTTATCACTCTGAATTCAATTTATAAGGAAGCTGGCTATAAGACTCTGTGTTATTCCATGAACACCTACTTTTTCCTGCTTTTTAATAGTACATTGTCATCTACCGTATCAAATGTTTTAAAAGTCCAAAAACATGGTTATAGGTCGCATTCTTTCATCTAATGATTTGTACAAGTGATCTGCTAGAGCATATATTGCATCTTCCGTGCTTATTCCTGGGCTAAATCCGAACAAGTTTGGTGACAAGATATTACCTTTTTTTAAATATACATAGTCTTGCTTTCAAGTATTTACCTAATAATTTTGAAAAGTGGGAAGTTTGAGATATTGGCCGGTAATTTTGCATACCGTCCTTGCTTCCAGATTTATTAATAGTTATTAATAGGACTTACTGTTGTAATTTTAAAACTGTCTGGGAATGCTCCATTTATTAGTGACAGACTGAACATATGTAGTGAAGTTCTCATTATAGACCTACATGGATTTACATCTTTTGCGTAGTTCAATCTGATATTTTATCATGTCCACATGGAAATCCATTGTTTAAATCTTAAATTATCTTTCTTATTTCACTCTATGTTACTGATTGCAGGAATAAAAAATACGTTGTTAGGGAGAATTGAATTTGTGCTAAGATGTGTGATAGGTACCCGTAATTTTGTGGGACTGTCTAATTACCCCAATTTCAGAATAGTATTCTGCAAATTAATCCACTGTACATTGTTTCTGTTAGGAGAGAGTTTCCGATTTGAATTTTTCGCAGATTTTTTTAGTTTTGTTTCCTTCCTACTTTGTTAGTAATAACTTTCATTGTACCGCATAAACTTGAGCTACCGGTAACTGTTTCCAAATGTGTTAATAATATATTTATTTTGCTGACTAACGAACTTTTAAATCCAATTTCTGTGGTGCTTATATCTGTTAGTAAGGTCAGTATCATAAGTATCGTTCGATAATGTCCCATACATTCTCAATGGGCAAAATGTTTGGTGATCTCGTAGGTCTAAGCAACTGGTTGACAATTTGTAGAGCGCTTTGGCTGAGATCAAAAGTATGAGGATGAACGTTATCCTTTTGAAAAACACCCCGTTGGATACTGCGAATGAATGGCAGCACAACCGGTTCAATCACAAGTCTGACGTACAAATCCACAGGCAAGATTCTCGGGGTAACGACGAGAGTGCCCCTGTTGTTCTACGAAATTCCTCCGCAGACTGCAAGTCCTGGCGCAGGTCAAGTGAGCTCACTTCGACACCAATCGTTGTAACGAGTGCCCTGGCAATTGTGATTTGATTTTCACTCGACCTGGGGCAATCCATGTATTTCCAGATTATATCATCGGACATGTCGGACTTGTTATAGGTATTGATTTTCTGCCCTCAGTTTTGACTATTCCTCCTATGCTGCTCTTCTATCCTTTTCCAGCACTTCAACTTTGTTTCTGATGTTGCTATTACCGTCATCCCCAATTCAAATCATCGGTAACTGACATTTTTACTTCGTCGAAAGCATCTGCGCCGAAAGTCAGGGATTTTTTAATCTCAGTAAGTTTTTCAACCAGTTAGGAATATTCTGTGTGAATTTCTCTAATCACATAACAATAATACCTTTGTATCCCTGTGTATTCCCTGTGGTTTCCTTAACAAATTGTAAGCCTAAGTCCCTATGTTGTATTCCGGCTCCATGGCTAAATGGTTAGCGTGCTGGCCTTTGGTCACAGGCGTACCAGGGCTCGATTTCCGGTGAGGTCGGGAATTTTAAACTAAATTGGTTAATTTCGTTGGCACTGGAGCTGGGTGTATGTGTCGTCTTCGTCATCATTTCATCCTCATCAGGACGCGCAGGTCGCCTACGAGCGTCGAATCAAAAGACCTGCATCTGGCGAGCCGAACTTGTCCTCGGACACTCCCAGCACTAAAAGACATATGCCATTTCATTTTTTTCCTATGTACCTTGCATTAAGAGAGTGTTGTGAAAACTGCGTTTCGAGAAGTTACTGTCTGACTGGAGCCTGGTCAAAGAGCGGCTGAGACCAATCAAAAACGACGAAGAAGACGGAGAAGACGAAGAAGAATTATCTAATCACATGTGTCATACCTTTATCGTTAGCACTTGGTTAAGGTAAGATTGCGCCTTCCGCTGAAGGCACAGACATATAGATTTAAACTGACAAGGAGCAGCAAAATTCTGAAACCAGAAGCGAGCGTCCACCGCTATCTTACGTCACTACACTACCCGCATGCATGAATGTAAAATAGTAGCCGAAACGGGAATATTGGAGAGGAGATAATTAAAATGATTAAAAGCACATCGAAATAATAACAATAACATTGATTAATTAGACATATTCCACAGCCATTTCTAACTCTATTTCTTTCCAGTCTGCACCTCCTTCTTAGTCTCTTTATTTCTCTATTATAATAAGGCGGGTCTTTACCATTCCTTACCACCCTTAAAGGTACAAACCTGTTTTCGCATTCCTCAACAATTTCTTTAAACCCATCCCAGAGTCTGTTTACATTTTTATTTACCGTTTTCCACCGATCATAGTTACTTTTTAGAAACTGCCTCATACCTGCTTTATCAGCCATATGGTACTGCCTAACAGTCCTACTTTTAAGACCTTCCTTTCTATCACATTTATTTTTAACTACCACAAAAACAGCTTCATGATCACTAATACCATCTACTTCTTCAGTTTCCCTATAGAGCTCATCTGGTTTTATCAGCACCACATCCAGGATATTTTTCCCTCTGGTTGGTTCCATCACTTTCTGAATCAGCTGTCCTTCCCATATTAACTTATTTGCCATTTGTTTGTCATGCTTCCTGTCGTTCGCATTTCCTTCCCAATTGACATCTGGCAAATTCAGATCTCCCACTACAATCACATTTCTTTCCATGTCGTTTCCCACATAGCTGACTATCCTATCAAATAATTCCGGATCCGCATCAGTGCTACCCTTTCCCGATCTG
The DNA here is from genome assembly GCF_040414725.1 of Anabrus simplex. Taxonomy (NCBI): domain Eukaryota; kingdom Metazoa; phylum Arthropoda; class Insecta; order Orthoptera; family Tettigoniidae; genus Anabrus; species Anabrus simplex. The sequence goes on along the minus strand of NC_090265.1, from coordinate 1,685,894,939 downwards.
TACACTCCAAATATATCAAGTTGCCTATTATCTTTAGAAATGAGCCTTACACCTAGAATTTAATGTGTCTCATCTTTAACTTTTTCGTAGCTTACAAATTCTTCTTTCACCAGAATGAAAACTCCCCCTCCCACCTTTCCTATCCTATCTCTACGATACACACTCCAGTGCCGTGAGAAAATTTCTGCATCCATTATATCATTTCTCAGCCATGATTCAACTCCTATTACAATATCTGGTAAATATATATCTAGTAAATTACTTAATTCTATTCCTTTCTTTACAATACTTCTACAGTTCAACACTAACAATTTTATGTCATCCCTACTTGATTTCCAGTTCCCTGTTCCCTTATCACCGCTCCCTAGGCCATCCCGTTTCCCTGAATGTACCTCCCTATTATCCTTCCAAACAAATATCCTAACTTAAACGTACCACTGCGGTTTAAATGTAGGCCATCCGAGCGCAGATCCCTATCTCCTACCCACCCATTAGGATCTAGAAATTTCACTCCCAGTTTCCCACATTATTATCTCAGTTCCCACATTATTATCTCAGTAATACTACCGACTGACTGTATATCGATATGACTAGTATTTGATTCCGCTTCACGGTCAATTTCTTGAAGATTAATACCAAGGTTACGGATCCAGGCACGCCCCAGAAGCGGTTCGAAGTCGTCCGGTACTACATATAACTCTTCAGATGAAGTTCTATTCTGATAAGAAACAATAACGTTAACCTTTCCATCAAGTAAAGACACATTTTTAGTATAAGAACGAAATGCAAATCTGATTTCTGGAGTTGTACACGTAAGTCAAGCGCTTTGAAACTAGAACGTGATAGCAAGGTAAAACCCGCTCCAGGATCTACTTAAAATCTATGGGGTATTCCTTCTATAAGAACAGTAGCATAAAATTTCTTCGCATGTGGATAGTCGTGATATTGAAAAATGTCTAATATATGGCTAACACCGAATGTTTGAGTAATATCTTCTTGTTATGTTCAATCAACTGGACTATAAACCAGACATTATAATACTGTCTGAAACCCAACTCATTGGGAAATACCCTTCTCTATTTTAGGATATAATGAGTACATCATACCCCCCAAAAACTCCGCACATAACATTTTCAATATATACACACATGTACCCCTCATACAAAATGTTGCAATACTACTGTGGAAACCATAAAAGCAGCAAATGGCAGCTTACTGAACTTAAAATATAGGTAATAAAGAATGTTACTTGATACTTGCTACATACAGATCACCCTCTACAAGACCGAAGATATTCATAGAATAACTAGGAAATACACTTCAACAGCTACCTGCAGCCACATATTATATAATAATAGGATATATTAACATAGAAATGTTAAACCCAACTAGCCATTAGGATACGCACAAAAAATAAAAAATGAATACATAAACTCCTGAAGTGCTAATGGTTTCATTTCATACATCAACTCTGCAACAAAGATAAAACTAAAATCTAGAACATGTATATTCTGAGAGTCAACTCAAGAACTTAGCGGTCCCTTTGATGTTAGTCAGACGTCTGGTCGGTTAAAAGGCTTCCGCAGCGCCAAATAGTTCCCTAGGTTTGTTACTTGTTCCTGAAGTCAGGAGCTTTCTTCAGTTTGGTTAGATATTCTGGTGAACTGACTTGATGAATTAAAATGTTTGCCCTGTATAAACATGGAAAATATATCACAGGCTGTATGTTGTTCGGGTTCGTTACCAACTCTTATATTCCATAAGTAGATGGCTATGAATAGTTATTGTTCTCAGTGATGTATGTAGCAAAATAACAATAATGTAATATTTTATTGATATCTTATTGCACTGTGTACCTAGTAAGTTTGTTCGAGTTCATTCCACTGCTGATAAGTTCGCATAATATGTGCGACGTTGAAGATGGATCCAAGAAAACCTTTGGCAATACTGGCTGCAACAGCGTGTTCAGTATTCATAATGGCTGCCAGCTGTGAGCAAGATGTGTATGATGCTGTGACGCTTGAGTCCCCTGTGAAATACTTTAAAGCTAACAAAAGTGGAGAAAAATAAAGTAGAAAATCTAAACCAAATTGTTTAAAACGTTTACAGTAGCCTACGAGATTAGAATCCACTGTAGACTGTGGAAGACGTGAAAAAGACCGCGCAGCTGATTGCTTTTTCTGTGTACACTGTTTACGCCGCTCGCTTGGAACGTAAACTCCACGGAAAATCCACGTCTCCAGCGAAAGATGGTTGTGTCAGCTCAGCACTCGCCGTAAATAAAACAGGAATGGTCTTAACACGGTATAGGAATAGGATCCTTAGCGTATTCGATGATAATAATAATAATAATAATAATAATAATAATAATAATAATAATAATAATAATAATAATAATAATAATAATAATAATATGTACTTTACTTTATATTCGTAACCGCCCTATATCTGCAGAAATGCTGTCATGAGAGGATCATTAGTTCGTTTTTACCTTCCGAATGACGAGACTACAATATTTGTAACATTCCTGGAAGCATTGTATTTTGCAATCCAATTCACGGGTGGGTTTTTCAGCTTTTTTAACTGTGAGAAACTGCCACTGACAGTCGTTGCACGAGAGCGGAATCGTACACTTATGTTGTAAGTCTCCATGTGCCTCACACAAATTGCATTATGAAATAAAAGAAACCTTGCTTCTCTTGCCTCGGTATTCGTCAGTAATCTATAGGTTTTTACATGGTCAATAAAGGAATAAATAGGTATGGTACGTGATCAAAGTACAGCTTGTGAAAGGAAGTGGTTTCGTTTGATGCTTCACTATTTCGGAATGAAGTACTGTACTTGTCAGATGGACGCACGCCGTTAATCATAAGGTGGTTGTAGCGGAGATGGAGAACAGGACGAGACCGGAAGGGGGAACAGGGGACGTGCTCACATGCGGAAGGATACTTTTCCTAAGCTCTTGACTTGAATTTCAGTATAGATCACATACATGTTAAATCCCATATAAATAACAATTTTGAGTAATATTTTCCACATACTAGTATCACAGATCACAGTCCTATTTTTATCATACAAAAACAATCCCTGAAATATCATATGCCACAAATGGAAGAAAAAATACTGAACAACTTCAGAATAAATTATGAAGCTTTAAATAAAGCCTTGAAAAAGGAAAATTGGGAATCTGTCCTGAATGAACATGATGTCAACAAAGCGACCGGTAGTTTTATTGGGCTATTAACTCAACATATCTCTGAACACTCTCCTAACACAAGACATGTTAGATCAAAATTCAGAAAGATAACACCATGGATCACAACTGGAATCCTAACTTCCATTAGAATAAGGTACAAATTACATCAGACATTTGTAAAGGTAAAGATGGGGTCCTCAAATAATGACGAGAACACATACATTATTAAGAAACATAAAACATACCAAAACTGGATAAACAGGCTCATTAATGTAGCAAAAGAGAAGTTCCATTCTAATAAAATTATGTCGAGTTCAAACAATTCTAAAATCGTATGGAAAAGCATAAATGATGTAACATGTAGGAAGGAGAAAAGACATTTAGATATAGACAGCATAAATCTTACAGACTCACAAGAAACAACCCAACCAAATATCATTGCAGACAAATTTGTAGATTATTTCAGTGGTATAGGTTTAGAACATGCTGACAAAATAATGAATACTAGGAAAGAACGATTGTTGGGTCCATTGTTGGATGCGCTTGAGAACAGTTGGCTGTTGAGGGAACTCTTGCATTATTGTAGTGATAAAGTAGTTAAAACCTATTGATATAGCTTAATTGTTTGTGTTTGTGATTCATTTAGTGCTATTTATATGGTAGGTAGTGTTTAGTGCTTGTTGTTAGAAATTGGGACAAGTGATATTTATTTAAATTTTATAACAAGTAATTCAGTTGGTCTCAGTAAATTACATTTTCTATGTTAAGTAGGCTAGCTAGGTGTACCTTGTTTCGAATTTAGGTTTAGAAAATACTTTAGGTAATAATATTAACTTTAAAAATATCTGTAAATATCTGTGTGTTCATTGGTATCATACTTAAAAAGGCAGATTATCATAAGGAATTGTACCATAATTTCCACCGCAACTTCTCCGGTATTTCTTAGAGAAATCCGTTCAAACTATCGCGAAGGTAATAATTTACTAAGTTAAAAAACACGATACGCCTGTGAACTTCGATTTAAAAAGAAGTTAAAAAAGATTTCACGGTAATTTCACTGGATAATTACGTACTTAACAGTTTTTGGATTGTTGACGATTGTTGATACCGTACATTCCGACGAGATCAAAGAGTACGGGCTAAATGCACATGGTAGTTGTGTAAACAAATACAAAATCAGCTGATTACTTTATTCTGATAATTTGTAGCCTAAGGTCCCGGCATACTTGGTATTGTACTTTGCACCTTCGTTCATACATCGATTGAAGGTCAATCTTTAAATTCCTATAGGGCCTATCGTAATAATATTGCAGTTAAAAAAAACCGGCGTAGTTTTGGCAGAAACTGTTGTAGTCAACCTCTTTCGGCATTTGAGGACACTTATATACTCCGTCCCGCATAGTAGGGAAAATAATAGTAATCCACCAGCGGCAAAATTTATATAACCATATTTCTGTTTAGGATTGTAGTGCAGATACGGTATATTTAGGTAGTACAGTATCTTACCTGCTGCATTCGTGTATATATTTGTGTGTGTATCTATTAGAGCATAGTACTAATAATAATCTGTCTAACCATTCAGCTTTGTTGGTAATCTTTGAGTACAGTAGTTTGTGCAAATTCCAAAATTGCAATTTCAATATCTGTTTGTGTTTAGTAGTGACATACGGTACCGGTATTGAAATTAGGATACGTCTGAACGTAGTTTAAAATTATTAGAGTGACTGTACAGTAGTATACAAGTAATATCTTATTAGAAATTAGCGTAGTTATTTTATTATTGTAAAATTTTTGTGTAGTGTGACGGCAGGTACGGGCTAGAAAAAGCGGCGGCCCGAAGGGGCTGGATAAAGGTCGTATTAAGCGAAAGATACCAACATCAATTAACAACGATATCTCGCCAAGCTTCTTTAATTACAAGTTCGGAAACTTTAACTGCTTTAAAAACATCAAATAACAACAATTTACAATTAAGAAGATAATACCCGTATATACATTCAAAATTATTACAAAATACTAATGAGGGAGCCAGCCCTCTCTACCAGGTACAAGTTCACATGCTTACGTGAAGGGTTTCGCTTTGCAACTTTCCGAACATAATATGAAAGACCTTCAAATATTACAATAAGGTTGAGAATAAATTAAGCATGGCCTTGCGAATTCTTAACCAACGCAACGCCCGAAGGCACATAGAAAATCCGTAGTGGATTACAATAACGTAGAAAAGCAACACCTACTTAACCCCACTATGGAATGTTTCAGCCATGAAAGTACTTTCTTTAAATTGAATCAAACACATCGACTTAAAAAAGGGATTAAATCCAAAGCACAAAGTTCCTACCATTACACAGTGACAAATCTCGTATTTACCTCAGGCACCTTCCCAAATTTCTACATCTTAAGGGGACAGTACAATAGCAAGATCCCTCTCTCTTCCTTACCTCCGCGCTAGCGTGCCGGGTTCGACGGGCTAGAAGACAAGCCCGGGAGGTAACAGACTGCACTCAGTGCAAACAGCAGAATCAGCCCGGCCGACCGAGGACAACAACCGCGAGCCGAGCAGCGGTCACGTGGACCGAAACTCCCCTCTAGAAGAGAGGGGAGTTGGAGAGGGGCGCGAAGCAAGAGAGAGAGAGAGAGAGAGAGAGCTCGGAAGGGAGGGAGGAATCTTCAGGGCGAGAAAACTTCTACATTTCCCTGAAGACATGCGGAACGGACAGAAATACATTTATTCCATAAGAAGGGCAAGGATAGGAAATAAAATACATGTAAATACATCAAATTACATAATACATAGTACAGCTTGCAAGCACGTACAATGTAAAAACACTGAAGAAACATAGTCTTGGGGGGGGGGGAATCACAGTTTACACGGTTCAGACCCTCCCCGCCTTAAAGCCGACGCCGGAAAAGATGAAAGTAGACCTTAAAGATAAAATATAAATGCAGTTCTTCTAAAAGGAGTTCCATGCGGTTGGAAAATTCTCCTAGTTCAAGGAGCACACATTCCTAAAATCACTTCAAAACTTCAAATTCAAATTCGAATAGAAATGCACATAAAGAGGTTCTGTGCCTTAAAAATCTCCTGTTACTAGGAGCAGACTTTTGTAGAATAACAAGTGGACTCGGAAGAAGGAATTTGAGCCACACAGAAAGTTCATAAGCGGCACAGGAACTTGGCGAATAAGTTACAGCGACGAATTCCCCACTCGGTCCTTGACAAAGCTAGGTCGCAGCAGGTGAGCAACCAGAAAGTGTTCTGCGCCATAAGAACATATAGGCACGAAGATAGGGGCTCCGAAGGCGTAACATGGTATGAGGAGCCGAAAAACCGGTCACAGCCAGGGCAAGACGTACCAACAGCTCCACCTAGGGGCCCTGTCAGAGAGCTCGGCAACAGGATGCACCAAATGACTGGAAAAATAACAGAGCCAACAGAAATCTGTCTCTTTGCACTTTTCAAGGAAGGACCGGGGGTAGGTCAACAACGCCAGGCCGCATAAGGACCCGGCAGCAGCGCGGAGGTAAGCCGGGAAACAAAGGAAGGGAGGGAGAGAAAGGCCGGAAGGGGCGTGAGGTAAAATGAAATACAAGAACAATTAATCAAAGATACCGTTAAACAATGGTAAACATTTTAAAATACAACAAGATATCATCCTTAACTAAGGAAACCCTCCACAAGTAATTCGAAGGGAGGCGAAATTGGTGCAAATGGCACCAACAATTTAGGCAGGCTTGACTTGAGAGAGGTGGACTCTAAACACCCTCTCCGCCACGGGGTCCCTCAGGAGCAATATGACAGGAGTCAAAAATTTAATAACAGTACAAGGCCCTCAAAAGCGGGGGGAGAGCTTACTCGAAGGTGCAAAATTCTTCACAAAACCACCTTATCACCGACGGCCAGGCTGACAGGTTTTCGCCCCTGATTGTAACGTTGCTGCTTCCTTAAATTAAAGACCTTAAGGTTAGCCATAGCACGTTTCCACGTAGCCCTAACATTAGGAGGATCGATATTCTCCGGCAACAGATCATTTATATTCCACAAATTTGACAAAGGTGAGTTAGGTATGAAACCAAACATGAGAGAGAACGGGGAGGACTTATGCGCCTCATGAACAGCAGTATTGAAAGCATAATTTAACCGAGGAACAGTCGTATCCCACCTCCAAATATCTTCATGATGGAAGGCGATAAGCGCCGAGCGCAAATTACGGTTTACCCTCTCCGCGTACGACGGCTCAGGATAGTAATGAGAGGTCGTAACATGAGAGATAGAAAGGCCGAAGCAGAATTTTTTAAAGCAATTGAACGTAAAAGCCCTCGCATTATCGGAAACTAAAACTTGACAAGGCCCAAACGTAGAAAAAATGCTTTTCAAACACCTTACCGTGGTGTCAGCAGTAGCAAGCTTGGTAGGAAACATCCAGGTAAAGCGAGTGAAAAAATCAACACAAACAAGAATGAACCTATTACCATCCCCTTTCGATTTGGGGAGGGGCCCAACGTAGTCTATAAACATACGCTGCATAGGGCGAGTAGCTTGAGAAGAAGATAGAAATCCAACCTTAGTATTCAGCGGTGGCTTGCTGATTTTACAAAGCTTGCAAGCTCTAACCAATTCGCGCACTTCACCATCCAATCCCTTCCAAATGAAATTCTCACGGATTTTCTCTCTTGTTTTAAAGACCCTGAGATGGCCCGCAAGGGGAGACTCATGAAAATATTTAAAAATCATGGGCACGAGAACGGCAGGTACCACCACCTTCATCCTTTTATCATGGTGAGCCGTACAACACAGGACTCCGTTCCGTAACTCGTAGGCAGCAACCGGTTTACCTAGCTCTAAATCTTGGATGATGGGTCCCAAGTAAGGGTCTTCTCTTTGAATTTTTCCAATGTCATGATACAATATGGGGGTATCTGACAGAAACGCCGCAGAAATCGGCAGGGCAAGGGACTCAACAGCAAAAGGTTGATCATCTTGAACCACCTCGGGAGAGTACATACGGCTTAAAGAATCAGCCAAAATATTATCCGACCCCCGGATGTGGCGCACTTCGAACTGAAAGGCAGAGATCCTGATCGCCCACCGGGCCAAACGGCCAGATCTTCGAGGACGACCCAGAACCCAGCTCAACGCCTGCTTGTCCGTTTCAAGTTGGAATTTAACGTGCTCTAAATACATCCGGAACTTCTCGAGGGCAAATAACACGGCTAAACCTTCAAGCCCGTACACCGAGTATTTCGATTCCAGGGCGGACAAGGTCCTGGATGCATAGGCAATCGGGCGTCTGCCAAATTCTGACTCCTGCAACAACACCGCGGCGACAGCGGATGCAGAAGCATCGGTTTGAACTATAAACGGTTTAGAAAAATCGGGCATGGCAAGAATAGGCGCGTTGGAGATGGCCAACTTAAGATCTTCAGAGGCGGCCTACTGAGAGGGTCCCCAATGAAATTTAACCCCTTTCCGACGCAAGGAGTTAAGCGGGCTGGCACGCTTAGCGAAGTCCGGAATGAACTTGCGAAAAAAAATTCATCATGCCGACAAACCGTGCTACGCCTTTCACATCCGTAGGGGGGGCAAATTCACGAATGGACTGGGTACGAGAGAGGTCCACGGAAACACCGTCAGGCGAAACCACATGCCCAAGAAACAACATCTGGGGCCTCGCAAAGGAGACCTTAGAAAGCTTGACGGTAAGGCCCGCCTCCCGAAGGCGCATCAACACTTCCTTAAGGTGCAACAGGTGCTCCTCGAAAGTTTCAGAATAGACCACAAGGTCATCCAGATAGTGATATAGGTAGTTAAATTTCATGTCCAAAAACAGCTTATCCAAAAGCCTAGTAAGAACGGCGGCGCCAGTCGATATCCCAAAAGGGACGCGGAAAAATTCGTATAAATTCCAGTCTGTGGCAAATGCCGTCACATGCCGCGACTCAGGAGCCAAGGGGATCTGGTAGTAGGCTTGATTTAAATCCAAGATAGTAAAATATCGAGCCTTCCTAAACCAGGAGAAACAGCAGTGTTAATCGGGGAGTGACACGGACTGCAACACAATTTTCTTATTGAGGGTCCTATAATCCAGGACAGGCCTGAATCCGCCCTGAGGTTTAGGGACTAGGAAGATGGGCGAGGAATAAGCGGACGTAGACGGCTGAATAATCCCCAGGTCAAGCATCTTATCGATGATCTCCTTCAGCGCCTTCATCTTAGGCGGAGACAAACGGTAAGGGGGAATCCTTACTGGAGTTGAATCAGAGAGTTCAATTTTATACTCCAAAAGATTGGTCACGCCCAATTCCTCAGAAAATACGTCCGAAAAAGTGTCGCACAACTCCCTCGCACTCCGAGCCTGATCCTCAGGGAGATGGCTAAGATCACATACCATCTCCTCTTGAGGGGGCCTAACCGACCGAACAGACACAGAATGAAATGAACCAAGGGGAATCTTTACCGATTGAGAAAATCTGAACCAACAAACCCCCTTTTGTAGGTCCAGAACCAATCTGGAGTAAGAAAAGAAATTTGTCCCAAGGATTACGGGCACAACAAATCCTTGGCTACATAAAAGGAGAACTTCCAAGAAAAGTTAGACACTCTAATTTTACTAGTGAAGCTACCTATAATATCGACCATAGAAGAATTGGCTGATACACACGAAACAGAAACAGGAAGCAAATCCGAAAACTTACATATAGCTTTATGTGCGATATACCATTTCTCGCTGACCAAGGAAACTACACTCCCCGAGTCCAGCAAGGCCGATACAGGCTCGTTCCCCATTTCAACCTTAATGAAGGGAGCACTACCTTTCAAATCCGCAGAAATCCGTAAACACTCGGACGGAAACGTATCACATAAAGGCTGAACAGAAGCACAACGAGGGCTGTCATCAACTGGGGGACCGTGAGGGACGGAAGCCCCCTTACCTTGTAAGCTTGACGTTGAAGTTCCAGCACAGTTCTTCGCAAAATGACCCGGACGCCCACACTTAAAACAAGCGAAATTGCTACTCCTATTAGTAACACTGGCATTAGCCGACGTGCCCACCGGGCGACGACCGGGAGTCCTAGTGGGACAACGATTCCGTAAATGATCGCGTGATCCACACTCATAACACCTCAGGTCCGCAGGCTTTCTAGAAGCGGGAGCGCCGGATACATAGGGCGATGAAGGACTACTTCCCGTACGCAAGGTGTCCGCATGACGAACTCCTTCCGCGGTGACGACCATTGCCTCCAATTCCGAAAAATTGCGGGGATGGGCCGCGAAACACAAACAAGAACGATACAAGGGGTTTATGCCCTCAACAATAGTCGATACGATTTGCTCTACTGAAAAATGGAGCGCGAAGACCCTGGCGTAATGTTTAATATCCAAAATGAAATCAGCCAACGACTCATCATTACGCTGGACTCTGAAGTAAAATTTCTGCACAAACGAATTTAACGCCCTAGCTGGAATAAAATACGTCAATAAGTGCGCATGGAATTGCTGAATAGTTTCCTGTTCCTTAATGGCCTTAACAATCCTATACGACAACTCACCACTCGCTAAGGGATAGATAATCTGCAATATATGACTATGAGAAATTCCAAAACAAGGGCATGGTCCAGGAATTCGACCAAGAAACGAAGGAAGGCTACAGTGTCGCTCACCGAATTGACAGAGTAGTATGGGGCCCCCTTCAACATTAGCGTTAATGGATGAGGAATATTGGAGAATATAGACACATTTGACGGTGGGATAGATTGCAAAGGTTGCTCTTCTTGCTGTTCTCCAACCTCTCTATTCCCTATAGGTTTACCCGTGTTATCTCCACCTACCACGGAGACCAAAGCAGGAGGTTTCGTTTTGCCTGCCAATTTCGTCAACCATAAGTCAGTTTTCTCCAACAAGCTAAGCGCTCTACCTTCCAAGTCCTTGATTTGGGTCCTCAATTCATCCTTTAACTCCAATGACAAAAGATCCCCAATACGCTGAACATAATGCGTGAGGCGACCTTGACTCTCCTCAACTGATGACTAGATACCACGTCGTTTTCCAAAAAATCCATAATTGAAGCAATATCAGTTAAATTAATATCAATCAAGGACGCGGTACTGCCGACCTCGCCATCGGTATAACAGGGTACAACGACTGGCTTATCTAAGTTGGTTCGTAATAATGCTTCATCGTTCTTGACCGTACCTCGAGATTCAAGATTCCGAATGGTCAACTCATACAGTAATTCTTCCTTTCGGAGTGAGCCCGGATAAGCTACATCTCGAGTAGACATTTTGATGACTTAAGAGACAAAATGGGGCACGACGTGTCGGAAGGGCACCGAGAGACCCCCTCCCAAGCGATCAAGTACATTTACTAATACGACACCAGCCCCATACAACCACGCTCTGCTACCAGCTGTGACGGCAGGTACGGGCTAGATAAAGCGGCGGCCCGAAGGGGCTGGATAAAGGTCGTATTAAGCGAAAGATACCAACATCAATTAACAACGATATCTCGCCAAGCTTCTTTAATTACAAGTTCGAAAACTTTAACTGCTTTAAAAACATCAAATAACAACAATTTACAATTAAGAAGGTAATACCCGTATATACATTCAAAATTATTACAAAATACTAATGAGGGAGCCAGCCCTCTCTACCAGGTACAAGTTCACATGCATACGTGAAGGGTCTCGCTTTGCAACTTTCCGAACATAATATGAAAGACCTTCAAATATTACAATAAGGTTGAGAATAAATTAAGCATGGCCTTACGAATACTTAACCAACGCAACGCCCGAAGGCACATAGAAAATCCGTAGTGGATTACAATAACGTAGAAAAGCAACACCTACTTAACCCCACTATGGAATGTTTCGGCCATGAAAGAACTTTCTTTAAATTGAATCAAACACATCAACTTAAAAAAAGGGATTAAATCCAAAGCACAAAGTTCCTACCATTACACAGTGACAAATCTCGTATTTACCTTAGGCACCTTCCCAAATTTCGACATCTTAAGGGGACAGTACAATAGCAAGATCCCTCTCTCTTTCTTACCTCCGCGCTAGCGTGCCGGGTTCGACGGGCTAGAAGACAAGCCCGGGAGATAACAGACTGCACTCAGTGCGAACAGCAGAATCAGCCCGGCCGGCCGAGGACAACAACCGCGAGCCGAGCAGCGGTCACGTGGACCGAAACTCCCCTCTAGAAGAGAGGGGAGTTGGAGAGGGGCGCGAAGCAAGAGAGAGAGAGAGAGAGAGAGAGAGAGCTCGGAAGGGAGGGAGGACTCTTCAGGGCGAGAAAACTTCTACATTTCCCTGAAGACATGCGGAACGGGCAGAAATACATTTATTCCATAAGAGGGGCAAGGATAGGAAATAAAATACATGTAAATACATCAAATTACACAATACATAGTACAGCTTGCAAGCACATACAATGTATAAGCACTGAAGAAAGATAGTCTGGGGGGGGGGAATCACAGTTTACACGGTTCATGTAGTATAGTAGAAGTATCTGTAGAAAGTCTCTTACAAAAATTCTGTTCTTGTAATTAGGAGAGGCTTAACTGTAGTATAGAATTGTGTCATGTTTGTGTATTCCTTTCGGTATTCAGTAATTACCAATATTTTTATCTGTTAGGGTGTTATAGTATAAAAATAGAATACGACTAAGTATTATTATAGTGTAATAGTATATTATTTACCTAATTGTCGTGTGATCTTTGAGTACTATCCTAGACAATATTGCTTTACGTTCATATTTTTGAACAAAACAAGTTATTTTATTTTTATTTTCTTTTATTTTTTTCCGTAAAGAATGGCTAAGGAGCGCGAGTGTACGAACAGTGGGTGTGGCGAGGCATTGAGGGGTATGACGGAGGAGTTTGAGTGTTTGAGGGATATAATTAGGATTCTCACAGAAGACAGGAAGGAAGTTAGGCCTCCCTCAAACAATGTGCAGCTTACAGAATGTACAAATGGGGATGGAAAGAAAAGGGGGAACTGTAGAAGACAGGTGGTCTAATATTCTAAGGGGAAGGATATTGCAGGCTAAGGGCTCTATTCAGGATCATAATTCAGGACAGGTGTCTCTGAGAAATCGGTAATAGCCACTCCAGGTAGAGCAATACAGGGAAGATGAGGAACAGGGAACTGTTGCTGAGATGTGTGGAAGTAGGAAGAAGAAAAAAGGCAGTAAAGGGAAATGCAGAGTAAAGGATAGGAAAATACAGGTGGAATAGGGTCATGGGAGGATGAACAGGGAGTAGGAATTAGCTTCTGCAGCTATCAGGAAAGATAGGGCTGACCAGAAAGAGAGGGGATCAAAGGAGTTGGGTAGGGTTGAGGCTCTGGTCATGGGGGTTTCCTAGTTAGACATGTGGGGAAAGTGTGTGGAGGAAAGGGAACCAGGATAGAGTGTTATCCAGGAATTAGGTTGAGGCAGATGCTGAGAAAAGTAGAAGAGAAGGAGGAGGGGAATGAGAAGGAAAAGGTGGTAGTGTTTCTCGTTTTTACCAACAATGTGAGGAAAGCCAATATAAGTACCAACATAGTTGGGGATGTGTGGGATATGGTAAATGCAGCAGGGTGAAGTTTAGGAAAGCGGAGATTGTAATCAGTTGAATACTGTGTAGGAGGGATACTGACTGGAGGGTTATTGGGGATTTAAATGAGTCTATGGAGTGGGTATGTGGGAAACTGGGAGTGAAATTTCTAGACCCTAATGGGTGGGTAGGGGATAGGGGTCTGCGCTCAGATGGCCTTCACTTAAACCGCACTGGTACGTATAAGTATAGGAAATTTGTTTAGAAGGGTAATAGGGAGGTACATTCAGGGAAACGGGGTTGTCTAGGGAGCGGTGATGAGGGTACAGTGATCTGGAAGTCAAGTAGAGATAACATAAAAATGTTAATGTTGAACTGTAGAAATATTGCAAAGAAAAGGATAGAATTATATAAATTTACCAGATATTGTAATAGGAGTTGAATCATGGCTGAGAAATGATATAATGGATGCAGAAATTTTCTCACGGAACTGGATTGTGTATCGTAGAGATAGGATAGGAATGGTGGGAGGGAGTGTATTCATTCTGGTGAAAGAAGAATTTGTAAGCTACGAAAAAGTTAAAGACGAGAAACATGACATTCTATGTATAAGGCTCATTTCTAAAGATAATAAGCAACTTGATGTCTTTGGGATATAAAGGCCGGTAAAGGGTAGTGCTCACACGGATTCAGAATCATTTGATAAGATTATCAGCTATGTGGGAAAAGACATGGAAAGTAATGTGATTGTAGCGGGAGATCTGAATTTACCAAATGTCAATTGGGAAGAAAATGCAAACGACAGGAAGCATGACCAACAAATGGCAAATAAGCTAATATGGGAAGGACAGCTAATTCAGAAAGTGACGGAACCAACTAGAGGGGAAAATATCCTGGATGTCGTGATGATAAAACCAGATGATATCTATACAGAAACGGAGAAACTGAAGGAACTTACTAGGAAATTGAATCTAGCAAAGAATAATTGGCAGTATACAAATTTTTGAGTGGAAAATGGAAGTGTATGTATAGGTATTTTAAGGCAGAAACAGGTTCCAAGAAGGACATTCCAGGAATAATTAATCAACAAGGAGAGTTTGTATGTGAGGATCCTCAAAAGGCAGAAGTATTCAGTCAGCAGTATGTAAAGATTGTTGGTTACAAGGAAAATATCCAGATAGAGGAGGCGACTAATGCTAAAGAAGTATTAAAATTTACATATGAGAACAATGACATTTACAATAAGATACAAAAGTTGAAAACTGAAAAGCGGCTGGAATTGATAAGATTTCTGGGGATATATTAAAGACAATGTGTTGGGATATATTACCATATCTGAAGTACTTATTTGATTATTGTTTGCATGAAGGAGCTATACCAAATGAATGGAGAGTCTATAGTAGCCCATGTGTATAAAGGAAGCCAGTTAAGCTTATGCCACGAAGGAGAGCGGACGCATGAGTAGATAGCTCGGAAGTGGGAGTAAGGAGTGAGTGTTGAGTGCAGGAAGCTTGTTAGGAGTTTGACAACAATGATTGGAGTAGATCAATACAGGGCGGCTATTGGAGGATGGCAGAGGAGAATCAAGAAAGAAGTAAAATCAGGTGGGTGTAAAGTGGATTTGGTAATCAAAGGAGAAGTAGTGTTAACAGCGGCGGTGGTTATAATGTTGCTACTGATTGGAGGTGTGGAGCCGAACCCAGTCCCGACATCTAGTGGAAATGAGGGATGGGAAGACATAGAAGAATTCAAAAAATGGGTAAAAGAGACGGTGGTAGAAGTGTGCCCCTTTGAGCAAAATTTAGAATATGATCCAAGAACAAACCAGGGAGTTTGGAAAAATGAAGTTATGGCTGCGAGAAATGACGGACGATATAACATCACAAGTGAGAAAGAACGACGAGGAAGTGGCAATATTAAGAGAAAGAATAGGACGACTGGAAGAGGAGAGGTTGAAATTGAAAGCGGAAGTGAATGCCAATACATTGAATCGCAGGAAGAAGTGCTTATTTATTTATGGGGTGCCTGAAGAGGTGAGAGAAGACAAAGTACGTACAATTTACAAAGTAGTCGACTTAATACAGGGGAAATTGAAACTTAACTTTAGCGAAGTGGACATAGATGACGTACAGAGACTGGGAAGAACTAGGGGCAACAGGCCTATCAATGTAGAACTGTTTTCTACGTTGATGGCTGATGCTGTGATAGGCAATGCGAGTAACATGCAGAGAGAAAAAAATATGGATCAAGAGAGACGTGGGATGGGAGGCTATTAGGAATGAGAAAATACTCAGAAAACACAAGATACGTGCGATAAATCAAGGACTGAGAGCTACTATTAAAGGACAAGAGCTAGTGGTATCAGGCAGAAATTGGAAGAGGAACTGGTCTGTGAATAGACTGCTGGACTTAGAAATGAAGATTAAAAAGACGAAGAAAAAATGAGCAGTGCAACGAGAGGTGGGGAAGTGAGGAGAGATAACAGTAACAGTGTAATGTGTGAAGAGGGTCAGAGAGAGGCGCTAAGTGAAAATGTAACCATAAAAAATGTATAAAGGAAGGGGTGATAGATATAAAGCTGAAAATTACCGGCCAGTAAGTTTGACATGCATTGCATGTAAGCTTTGGGAAGGCTTTTATTCTGATTATATTAGACATGTTTGCGAAATTAATAAGTGGTTCGATAGAAGGCAATTTGATTCTAGGAAGTGTTATTCCACTGAAGCTCAACGTGTAAGATTCCAGGAAGATATAGCAGATATTTTGGATTCTAGAGGTCAAATGGGCTGTATCCCGATTGACCTGCTAAAGCATTTGATAGGGTGGATCTTTAGAGACTACTGGCAAAAATGAGTGCAATTGAAATTGACAAAAGTAACTGAATTGGTTGCTATATTTCTAGAAAATAGATCTCAGAGGATTAGAGTAGGCGAAGCTTTATCTGACCCTGTAATAATTAAGAGGGGAATTCCTCGAGTTTTATTGTGGCGTTCTATTTAAATAATATGGTGTTAGTATCAATATCTCGGTTATTAATCACTCCATGAGACTAGGTAGCACGTTATTTTACGATGCCCAGAGTACCATTTAGAATACCGATATCTTTAATGGTTTAGAAGTTATTTCTGTGTAACATGTTAGATGAATAACCCTGTATATAAAAAAGATATGAATAAAGGAGTGGAATCAGAGTTAAGGCTTTTTGCGGACGATGTTATTCTCTATAGAGTAATAAATAATTTACAAGACTGTGGGCAAGTGCAAAATGACCTCGATAATGTTGTGAGATCGACGGCTGATAATGGTGTGTTGATAACCGGGGTTAAAAGTCAGGTTGTGAGTTTCACAAATAGGAGAAGTCCTCTGTGTTTTAATTACTGCGTTGATGGGGTGAAAATTTCTCTTGGGGATCATTGTAAGTAATTGAGTGTTAGTATAAGGAAAGAGCTTCATTGGAGAAATCACACAAATGGGATTGTAAATAAAGGATACAGATCTCTGCACATGGCTATGCTGGTGTTTAGGGGTTGTAGTAAGGATGTAAAGGAGAGGGCTTATAAGTCTCTGGTAATACTCCAACTAGAGTATGATTCCAGTGTATCTGACCCTCACCAGGATTACTTGATTCAAGAACTGGAAAAAAATCCAAAGAAAAGCAGCTCGATTTGTTCTGGGTGATTTCCGACAAAAGAGTAGCGTTACCAAAATGTTGCGAAGTTTGGGCTGGGAAGAATTGGGAGAAAGAAGAAGAGCTGCTCGACTGAGACAATATTAAGTAGTTTGAGCCTCCCTTTATAACCCTTTTGGACTGGTCTTGTGCCATGGAAAATTTGTCAATCGGCTTTTCGCCAGCATACCATTTTTTAAGTTACTGTAGACAGCGCGCCATCGTCTGGCCTCGTGTTTGGTTGCGCATAACTGCGCATGCGCCGGCCTACTACCAAGAGACTTGCTTCCTCCTCGCTTCTGACGCGAGAGCCAGTTCGCTTGGGGCAGCCATCATGAACGTGTGTGTGATTGTGTGCTACGCTATGCATTGGTGGATTACCTTCAAATCGCCGTAACTATTACATTAACGGGGATATTCCCCGGTAGGACTAGTTGGAGACCTCCTACCATTTCCTCTGATTATATTTTTGCAACTATATTTCTCCGGGATACTTGCTAACAAGGTGTTGTTGCTGGCCTCGTGACTGCATTCTTTTCAACAATGGCCAGGTTTGGATTTCTCACAATTTCTTCACCACCAAAGGTATGTACCAGTGTTTGAAACATCTTAAGCGTCGTCCAGAAGAGGATTTTGATATTTTCGACGATTTCAGGAAACACGAGAATAATAATAATAATAATAATAATAATAATAATAATAATAATAATAATAATAATAATAATAATAATAATAATAATAATAATGATTTAAACTTCGTCGTTAAATTGGTACTTATTGGCGTGTGCGGTTATGAAAGCCTGGAAAACAGTTTCGGCAACTAATCACATTAACGCGGAAGGTCCACAGTGAACTGAATTGGGATATTTAATTTAAAATTGAAATGGAAGTTTTTTTGGAACCTTAAATTGTAACTTTCCTTGTGAACCAAGGTACAGTCTCCAAGATAGCGGGCTTAACTTTCTTTGGGGTTTCTGTTTGCCTTCCTGTGATTTGTTTTCCCCTTTGTTTGGTATGTTTTCTTCCCCCCCCCCCGGGGTTTTCTGTGAATTAAATTTTCTCTTGCCCGTTTTCCTCCTTGTTTTATTGAAGCGTTGCTTTTGTTTTGGTGGTTACCTTGGCAACGGTTTTGTGTGGGCATTGTTGTCGGGATTTTGATGTAGTCTGGCGCATGGAGCCTGTGTGGATCTTGAATTATATATTTCTGAGTTGAGTGTATCGTTTACTGTTTTAAAAGTTAATTAATTAATTTTGGCCACCCTTTAATGTTGTGTTACCTTTTCTTGGCCCGGGTGGTTGTGTTTTTCTACGAAAAATTTCTATATGTCTTGGAAACTGTCCTCGGTGGAAATTGAACGATTTAATGATGGTAATCATGAGAAGCGGGCGCGTTGAAAATCAATTTAACTGAAAACCTTGTTAACTGAGTATGGTATTTTTAATTAATTAATTATCCGTGATCGATCACATTTTATTTTAATCTTATTCAAGGTAGTATTTATGTAAGGTGGTCAATTCGTTTTCCGTTGTTTTCAAATCACAATAGGTACGGAGGTCATCCTTTTCTTTTCTTTGTTGTTTTCATAATAATTATGATTTATTATCTGTTAAAGAATATCTATTTTCCTTAATTGTTAATTACTAATGAATTAACTATTTTTCAAACTATACCTGGTATTTTCTGATTCATTTTATTAATTGTTATTTACTTTTCCCCTTTTTAACTTTACGTTGAATTTATTTACTGATTTTGGTTTTACTTCCTAAAATAAACATAGGTTTTCTCAGCTTAAGGATTTAATTTGTTGCCTCCAATTCACCTTTCATTAAAGTTCTTTAATTTCATTTAAGTGTTGGTTTTCATTCGCCACGTTCGGTGGAGCACTGTCACCGATTTTCTTGTGTAATAGCTTCCACGGCCTTTAGTCGTTTTCCTCCGCTGTTTCCGGTAAGTGTGGTAACTTTATCCTTTGGTTATTTCTATGGTTTCTTGTTATTTTATTGTGCTTGGACCTTTGTTGGCGTTTTTCTTGTGCCCAGTGTTCTCCCTCGTGTTCGCTATAACTCCTATTTTGGGGCGGACACGCTAACAACCTTCTCAGCAGGGTCTCTATCTCTCTCTCTCTCTCTCCCTTTCTCTCTCGCTGTCCCTTTTCCTCTCTCTTCTCTTCTCACTCTGGTGGGTAAGGTTATTGACCTCATCATCCCTAGGTCGTACCGGGAACCTAGAGGGTGGTGTCGGTTAGACGACTAAGTGGTATGTTCCGAGCTGTCAGCGGAGAGATGGCGTGGAATGACATTAGTAGACGCATAAGTTTGAGTGGCGTTTATAAAAGTAGGAAAGATCACAATATGAAGATAAAGTTGGAATACAAGAGGACAAAGTGGGGCAAATATTCATTTATAGGAAGGAGAGTTAGGGATTGGAATAACTTACCAAGGGGGATGTTCAATAAATTTCCACTTTCTTTGAAATCATTGAGGAAAAGGCTAGGAAAACAACAGATAGGGAATCTGCCTCCTGGGCGACTGCCCAAAATGCACATAAGTTTTGATTGATAGATGACATATGTAGCCTACATATGACATTCATGCTATGCCTCAAAACAGAAACAGAAATAATGAATCACATAGCTGCACTAGAAGGTAACACAGCCAATGCTATGGCAATATCTCAAGTGAAATACTTAAAATAATTAGTGCACATATCCTACAGCCTCTGCATTATATTTCTAATCTATCACTAATGACCCAATCCATAAATCAGGCGATAAGAGAGAGTTAAACAATTATTGCCCAGTTTCTCTTTCCTTTCAAAATTATTAGAAAAATGCATTAAAACCAGATTACTAAATTACGTGAATATATATAACATATTGTCTCTAAATCATTTCGGTTTTAGAACAAAGTTAACGCTCAAGATTCAATATTCTCCTTAAATGATTATTTGTATAAAACCATTGACAGCTCCATAAGACTATTTATATATTTTTGGATTTAACAAAGGCATTTGATACCGAAGACCACAATAAACCTCTTAGAAAACTTGAGAAAGCAGGCATTCGTAGAAGTCATCAAAATCTAATTAAAGCTTTCTTAGTAACAGAATACAAGAGGTAAGAATCAAGGACAGGTACCCTAAGTAAAAGTACTCAATAAAAAATTGGAGTACCCCCAAGGAACAGTTTTAGAACCAATTCTTTTTCTGTTATATAGGGTGTCCCACCCAACTCTGCGACCCCAAATATCTCCGATATGAAACAAAATATGAAAATTCCAATTGGCCAGGAACGTACCCATGTCAAGGACTCACACAATGAGAAGGCACTCACAATCTACAAAGGCAAACAAATAACACCTCCAGCACCAAGTTGCGCTTTTTCAAATGGAACATGTATGTTTTATCTAGCAAACTAACAACTATAGCTACAACTAGTGATAACGCACTTGGTTCCGCTTTTCTAAACACATTTACTAGTGGCCTATAGCCCTCAGAAACTTCATTGTTGTGCAGTACATCTGGCATGGAAAATGCGCCCACAAATCACCAGTAGCGTCTTGTCCGATGAAACCGTGTCACTTCAACAGACGTTCGAAGTTCCCTCCGTTTGCATCAATACACTTTTGGAATCTGGTAACAAGATAGTGTTGCACGGATTGCAGTGTTTCTACATATATTACCGCACACGCCGCAGTAATACGATGTTGCATATCCTCTATTGTCGTTGGCGGTTCTTGATACAATCTATATTTCACTGTGCCCCAGAGAAAGAAGTCTAATGGCGTCAAGTCTGGGTACCGAGGTGGCCATCGCACAGGACCTCCCCGTCCTATCCACCTATGAAACCGTCGCATCCACAACGTATCTGGAAACTCGTGCAGAATGTGCGGGACATCCATCATGCTGGAACCACGTTGATAGACGCGTTTCCAATCCCACATCCTCCATGAGGAGGGGTAGAGTGTGTTGCAGAAATGATGAATATCGCTGTCCGTTTAATGTTCCCTGATAAACATAGGGACCTAAAATAATGTTACCAATGATACCGCACCAAACAATGACACTCCACTGTCGTTGATAAGCAAATTGGCGAATCCAGTGGGGATTTTGCTCGGACCAGTAGTGCATGTTCCGCAGATTCACCGACCATGATTTGTAAATGAAGCTTCAGACTATTCACATGACTCATTATCAATTATTACAAAGTAGATCAACTTATAAATTTCCATTGTCATATTTAAATGAACTATTCCTCTCTAGTAAGAAATCAACCTTCTCCTAAACCCATGTATCTCATTTCCAGCTACCCGTTTATTACACCAAATGCAGAAAAACAGTTCATAAAATTACTGTACAAGTTTACCTTATGTGGGATTCACACTGTATCTTTTACTACCTCTGTATGTAGGCTATATGTAAGGTATTGATGATGAATAAATGTTTTTAAAATAAAAATATTTTTTTCATGTCCCCCTCTCCAATGGATAAGGTGTATCATCTCCACCGTCAAAACCTCCAAAATAAGGTGTTGCTAGAGCTGGGAATGGTAGGAGCGGAGCGGAGCAGTTGTATACGCTCGTCCTCCGAGGTCCTCCGATTGAATTCAATGGCGGAAAATTCAAATGCTTTAATGTGGGCACTGTTCTAACGGTGATCTTAAGAGGAATTACAGTTTAGATTTCAATACTAATTCCACAGATGCATGTGTTCCCCTACGTTTGCCATTCAAATGCTGTAGTCGTTTCAAGATTGCCGCATTATTTGTTACACTATGAATAACAGATTTTGATCTGCTGACATTCAGTTTGCAATACGTGCAGGTGGATAAAGTACTGTAGATTGAATATTGGCATATATCATACTGTTGCAAATGCATTTACAATATTATCAATAGTAAAAAATGTTTAAGTAATAATTACAGTATATTCCATTGCATGTAATCATGTATTATATACGATGCTCTTACAGTAATTATACTCGTAGCTCATTTATTACTGAAGAGTTCGAACTGATTGGAACTGTTATATGCTGTATCGGGCTGAGTAGTTTAGACGGTAGAGCGCTGGCCTTCTGAGCTCAATTCCGGCTTTGCTCGGCGGTACTTGAAATTGCTCACATACGTCAGTCTCGTGTCGGCAGGTGTACCGGCACATGAAAGAACTCCTTGGGACAAAATGCCGGCTCCTTAACGTCACAGAAAACCACAGAAGTGGTTATAGGAGTATAATAATAATAATAATAATAATAATAATAATAATAATAATAATAATAATAATAATAATCTTTCTATCAATTTACCCACCAAGTTTGGGTGTTCCCTCGGACTCATAGAGGGATCCCACTTATACCGCCTCAAGGACAGTGTCCTGGAACGTAAGACTTTGGGTCGGGGATACTTTTTGTTTCGTCTTACGTCGCACCGACACAGATAGGTCTTATGGCGACGATGGGATAGGGAAGACCTGGGAGTGGGAAGGAAGCGGCCGTGGCCTTCAGTTAGGTAACATCCTGGCATTTGCCTGGAGGAGAAGTCGGAAACCACGGAAAACCACTTCGAAGATTGCTGAGGAGGGAATCGACCCCCCCTCTATTCCGTTGACCTCCCGAGGCGGAGTGGACCCCGTTCCAGCTCTCATACCACGCGTCACATTGCGTGGCAGAGCCGGGAATCGAACCCGGGCCTCCGGGAGTGGCAGCTAACCGCACTAACCACTACACCACAGAGGTGGTTAATAATAATAATAATAATAATAATAATAATAATAATAATAATAATAATAATAATAATAATAATAATCTGTCTTTCCATATATCCTCCAGGGTTGGTTTTTGCCCCGGACTCAGCGAGGGATCCCACCTATACCGCCTCAAGGGAAGTGTCCTGTAGCGTGAGACATTTGGTCGTTGATACTTCATTTTCTTTTTTGTTTTACGTCGTACCGAGACAGATAAGTCTTATGGCGACGATGGGATAGAAAAGGCCTGGGATTGGGAAGGAAGCGGCCGTGGCCTTAAGTTAGGTACCATCCCGGTATTTGCCTGGAGGAGAAGTGGAGAACCACGGAATACCACTTCGAGGATGGCTGAGGAGGTAATTGAACCCCCTCTACGCAATTGACCTTATTATTGTAGTTCGATGGTTGAAATAAACACATGTAACACCGAGGTAGATGAAAGTACGCAAACAGTAACAACAGTAACAGGTTTAGTCATCCATGTTGTGGGCATTCGCATGATTAAAAATCAACATTTTGACCCGATCAGGTGATAATAATGCTCGGCGACCAGATATGATTTGTCCCGCTGCGGAAAACATCTCTTCTGCAGGCACGGATGTGGCTGGAACAATAAGGTAGGAACATCGTGCTACCTCATGTAGTGGATTGGCCTGATGTTCCTCCCAGTACTTGACGGGATCCGTTGAGCTTGGAAGATGGGGCATCTCCAAATACTGGCGCAGCCGTATTACCTCATCGGATTTGGTGGTACTTGTGCTTTTATGCTGGGCTACCTTACCTTCCACAAAAGCAAGGAGATCTTCAGTTCTCCAACCACCTGATGAGGTGGAAGCTTCATTGTTGGATGTGTCCTGCCGCCTTTGGGGAACAGTTTTGAGTTAATTTTCCGCCTGCTTGTAGACGGAATATATTATTAACAGAAAATAATATCGAACCATATATTTGGTGACTGAGTATATTCTTAATGTACTGACCTGCATACGCGCTTCTCCAGCCCGATCGGGTACTCGAAAATCTGCTTTTATAAACCTTGGGTCTAGGAGAGTGGCTCCTCGAGAAACCAAACGACTTTCATACTGAAAAAGTCGCTCTGTTATAGCTTCCAAGACTCTCGTCCTGAAGTATTTCCCTACCCCAGTTTCGGGCGTTTCTACTGAAACTTGGAGAAATAGCCCGTGCACCATAGGAATTATTTTGGACGACGTGATGTAACGTCGCCGTGACAATATCGCAGTCATCTTTTCGAATGGACAGAGGATGGAGCACACTTCTCTTAAAATGTTCCATTCTTCCACTGAAACACGATAGACAACTGCTTTATAACGCCACAAACCTAATGCAGTTTTTATTGCTCACAATAATACTTGTTCCCATCTGTAATTAACCGAGGGGCATTTGTAAGTTCCGACAGCGCTACTATAATTGGCTGTTTAACTTCCAGCAGTCTCCGGATCATTGCCAATTTACTGTTCCAGCGCGTTGGGGTTTGCTGTAGCAATCGCAGTTCTACCACACCGGCCACACTAAGGGCAGACTTAAATTTTTCATTAGCTACAGTACTGTGCCTGTTGGGAAATTAAATACAATATTTCTACGTACATATAGATGTTACAAATAATTAATTCGCTGAAAACACTGGTAGCACAGTCTAATGGCATTACGCACGAACGTTGAGACATCTGATGACGGTTGCGATTTTTGCCGCATTATCCGTTGTTATAGCCGGTACTTTTCCTCTGAGACCCCAGGACGAAATCACCTCAGAAATGTGACCGGCTAGGTTGATTGTCGTATGTGCACCTCTCAACGTAGACGTCTCAAGAGATGAGAATTCGAATTCTCCGTCAACCAAAAAATGGGCTGACACGGTTAAATAACTGTCCTGTCTGTTAGAGGATCAACAATCAGCAATTAATGCGACATGCTTAGCTTTATCCGCGTCGCTAGCAACTTTGACACGTATGTCTGCATACAGCTTTGTCATATGTACCTGAAAAACATCTCAGAAGTTATTATCTGTTACACACCCTCGATGTTCTAAACATAATCAGGCGTATTCAATTCCATATCTGTATACTAACTGTAACAAAAACATGAAACGTTTGTAGTTTACTTTTACTTAACCTACATCTGACAAAGTGCGGCGTGATGGAATTTCGTACCGTGGGTTTAATTTACATACGAACATGTTGCAAAAGGACTAAATGGAAAGGCTGAAGGAAACACGATAGAGGAAGAGTGGATAGTCATGAAAAATGAAGTCAGCAGGGTTGCTGAAGAAATGTTAGGAAGGAAGAAAAGATCAACTAAGAATCAGTGGATAACTCAGGAGATACTAGACCTGATTGATGAACGACGAAAATACAAGAATGCTTGAAATGAAGAAGGCAGAAAAGAATACAGGCGAAAGAAGATAAATCAGAAAGATGGCAGAAAAATATCCAACAGCTGTATCAAGGTTAAGATCTAGATAATTTGGTTCAGGAATAAGAAGAGGCTGTTGATGCTGATGAAATGGGAGACCCAATTTTGAGGTCAGAGTTTGACAGAGCTGTGAGTGACCTCAATAGGAACAAGGCACCTGGAATTGATGACATTCCCTCTGAATTACTGACTGCCTTAGGAGAAACAAGCATGGCAAGGTTATTCCATTTAGTGTGTAAGATGTATGAGACAGGATAAGTCCCATCCGATTTTCGGCAGAATGTTGTTATACCTATTCCCAAGAAAGTCGGTGCTGACAGGTGTGAAAACTATCGCACCATTAGTTTACTATCTCATGCCTGCAAAATTTTAACACCTATTATTTTCAGAAGAATGGAAAAACGAGTTGAAGCTGAGTTGGGAGAAGATCAGTTTGGCTTCAGAAGAAATGTAGGAACACGTGAAGCAATCCTGACTTTTCGTCTGATCTTAGAGGATCGAATCAAGAAGGACAAGCCCACATACACGGCATTCGTAGATCTAGAAAAGGCGTTCGATAATGTTGATTGGACCAAGCTATTTAAAATTCTGTAGGTGATTGGGATCAGATACCGAGAACGAAGAATTATCTAGAATCTATATAAAAATCAGTTTGCAGTGATAAGAATCGAGGGCTTTGAAAAAGAAGCAGCAATCCATAAAGGAGTGAGGCAAGGCTGCAGTTTTCCCCTCCCCTCTCCTCTTCAATGTTTACATAGAACAGGCAGTGAAGGAAATCAAAGAGAAATTTGGAAAGGGAATCACACACCAAGGAGAGGAAATCAAAACGTTGAGATTTGCCGATGATATTGTTATTTTATCTGAGACTGCAGAAGATCTCGACAAGCTGCTGAATGGTATGGACGAAGTCTTGGGTAAGGACTACAAGATGGAAATAAATAAGTCCAAAACAAAAGTAATGGAGTGCAGTCGAACGAAGGCAGGTGATGCAGGAAATATTAAATTAGGAAATTAAGTCTTAAAGGAAGTATATTAATATTGTTACTTCGGTAGTAAAATAGCTGACGATGGCAGAAGTTAGGAGGACATAAAATGCGATTAGCACAAGCAAGGAAGAGCTTTCTTAAGAAAAGAAATTTGCTCACTTCAAACATTGATATAGGAATTAGAAAGATGTTTTAGAAGACTTTCGTGTTGAACGTGGCATTGTATGGAAGTGAAACATGGATGATATCTAGCTCAGAAGGAAAGAGAATAGAAGCTTTTGAAATGTGGTGTTACAGAAGAATACTGAAGGTGAGATGGATAGATCGAATCACGAATGAAGAAATACTGAATCGAATTGGCGAGAGGAGATCGATTTGGCTAAATTTGACGAGAAGAAGAGATAGAATGGTAGGACACATCGTAAGACACCCAGGACTTGTTCAGTTGGTTTTCGAAGGAAGTGTAGGTGTTAGGAACGGTAGGGGTAGATCAAGGTATGAATATGACAAGCAGATTAGATCAGATGTAGGGTGCAATAGTTACGTAGAAATGAAAAGGTTAGCACAGAATAGGGTCGCATGGAAAGCTGCATCAAACCGTCTATGGACTGATATATTCAAACAACAACACAGAAGTTTCATCAAATACAGTAGAGATAATCCGCGACACTGAGCGAGATATCGAGGGAGAGCTACTGGAGCTCACTCTAGCGGATAGACCTGAACAGTACTGATTCTCGCATAAGAGCACGTGTATTTTTGTTTGAAGTTTCTGGTGTTATTTATGCGTTTTCAGTGAGTTGACATAAATAAATAGTAGTGTGTGCCATTCCTTGATATCTCCTCTCAACATGAGGGGAAAGGTATGTGCTGTGTTTGGCTGCAGTAATTACGAAGTAGAGAAAAATGCGCGGTCGTTCTTCAGGTTCCCTCGTGACAAGAACATGTAAGTAATATTGTGTTTGCATATATATTCTTCCAGTGACAGAGATTTTTATAGTACTTCATAATCTTCTGACCTGCTCGACCCATATTTTAACTGGCATAAAATGTAATACGCATATTTTATTTTATAGTGCAGCAGTTAACCTTCAATACCGATGTGTTGTAGGTGTGATCTGTGGGTTTTGAAATGTCACAGAAGGGATTTGGATAAGGTGTACAAGAAAGGGACGTTACGCTTATATAAAAATTATAAGATCTGTTCAGATAATTTCCAGGCCTGCGACTTTAGAAATCCTCGACAATACAGCCAAGAGTATGTTACATTTTTGCTCTAATTGTACATAAATATTTCTTAAAGCATCACTATCGACAACATTTTCATACTTCCCTTTCTCTATCCCTCTTCTCAGATTAAAGCCGGGATTTTATATATTATCTTTCTGTTAGTTGGCTTCATGTTAGGAGGAAAATTGTCCAGCTATTAAATATTAATTCGCCGGGCTGAGTGGCGCAGACGGTTAAAGCGCTGGCCTTCTGACCCCAACTTAGCAGGTTCGATCCTGGCTCAGTCCGGTGGTATTTGAAGTTGCTCAAATACGTCAGCCTCGTGTCGGTAGATTTATTGGCACGAAAAAGAACTCCTGCGGGACTAAATTCCAGCACCTCGGCGTCTCCAAAAACCTTAAAAGAGTAGTTAGTGGGACGTAAAACAAAAACATTATTATTATTATTATTATTATTATTATTATTATTATTATTATTATTATTATATTATTATAAAATGTTAATTCATTGCATCATATGTGTAAGGAATGTGCCGATATTTTTATTGACAAGTGTCTTAACGTGATGATACAATGTTTTTAAATGAGAAAAAAGACAAATCCAACCGTAAGAGTTCAGGCAGGAATGCTAAAGCTAAAAAAGTAATGCATAAATGAAAGATCAAGCCATTTCACACCAGTTCATTTCACTTCTTGTTTATATGTCTAATTTCAGTCTTTGAATAATATCCTTTTAAATAATTCTTCATTCATTTATCCAGAATTGCTTTATCAACTTCTAAATTAATATCTCAATAGCACTTTCTTTCTAGACGTAATTTATTTATCCATTTCCGTATATACATTTCCATCGATATTTGAATTTAGCGCGATTTGTTCAGGTCAAATCACTAGGAGTGCCACCGTCGAATTGTCTCCCATTTTAGCAAGGCGAAATCCGTGTCGCGTATTATCTCTACTGTATTTGGTTTCATTCATTCCACCCATACCAACACAACAGAATTTGGGCGTTTCATTCTCTTCTCTTTTTTTTTTATTTTTTTTTTTATTTTTTTAGGAGCAAATATGTTCAGACGTGTGTTTCCCGCTTCTAGCATGTTGGAACTGGAAGTTTTCCCTTCGATACTGAGATGTTTGATCATGGTTTATATCTATGACGTTGTTTCTTTGAAAATTCACATGTTTTAGGAATCGCTTTGACGTTCAAAGTCAATACGTAATCACCCCCTGATCCGAACCACCAAACCTCCAATGTGACCTATAATATGAGCCAGTGACCTTCAATCTTGGTTAATTTCGTCTTTCGACACGTTGCTGCACGGACACAATTTTAGTTCTGTTCATTCTTTCTTCTTTATATTGGTATCATAAATCTTATCGTGGATTTAGTGAAGCGCCCCGTTTTGCTAGTGGGCACGGTGTTGATTAAAAATGCGATTGACATGTCATTAACGTCATAACGTGTGGGACGTGGGATCAGCGAGATAGTTGAATAGTAGAGGTGAGCCAAGTAGTTGTGTTTTAAGTTATAATGTTAATCGGTTCGGTACGGTTTACTTACAGTTAATGTCTGGACTTTTCTAGGTTATTGGGAACAGTTTGTAATCTATTATCGAACTGTCATCTGTTGGGTGATTCAAAAAAGCATCTGCCTCTGAATTGAAAGGCGGTCGTGGTGTCGTCATAGTTATATTGATGTAATCATACGGAATAAGGAAACTGTTTTGGAAGACACCTGTTAACCAAAAAATGGGTATTGTGCCAGTGCTCGCCATGTAACTTCAGAAAAACTTCTCCGGTGTACATTTTAACTACAAATATCGGATGAGTAAGTCAGGAACTCGTTTACTTGTTAGGAATATCTTAATAGAATAATTTGTTGCAATCCTACGCAATGCAACATTGATTCAGAATGTAAAAGATTTATTGAAACTTTCGCTCTCATTATTAGTTTAAAAGTCTTGCGTGATAGCAGTGGCAGCATGTAATTTTTGCAGCAATATACATCAAGGAATGCATTGTAATGTGCTGCTCCAAGCCTATAACTTTGTATTTGTTGAAAAGTTCTGTCGTCTGTATGTTTGTTCATGTTTTGGTTTTAACCCCATCAACTTATTTAGCGATTATTAATAATAATGCTATTTGTTTTACGTCCCACTAACTACTATTTTACGGTTTTCGGAGACGTCGAAGTGCCGGAATTTATTCCCGCAGGAGTTCTTTGACGTGCCAGTAAATCTGCTGACACGAGGCTGACGTATTTGAGTACCTTCAAATACCACCGGACTGATCCAGGATCTAACCTGCCAAGTTGGGGTCAGAAGGCCAGCGCCTCAACCGTCTGAGCCACTCAGCCCGGCTCTTTAGCGATTTACGGAGACGCTTATGTGGGAAAATGTCCATCAGGAGTTCTTTTACTTGCCTGTAAATCTACTCATACAGGCTGTCTTTTTCGAGCCCCTCCAGATAATACTGGACTGAGTCGGGATTGAACCTGCTAACTCTGAACTACTGAGCAGCATAATTTTTCTGAGCCAGGCCCTCTGAAAATCTACCAATTCCTGTAGCTTTAGCCTACAACTTTTGTGTATTAGATCCTCAGTATAACACTGTAACATACCTGTTCTAAAGTACATACTACTAATGTGCACGTGCCTGTTTTTTTTCATTGTATGGCTTTTAGTAGGTACCGAGAGTGTCCGAGGACATGATCGACTCACCTGATGCAGGTCTTTCTGTTTGACACACATTGGCGACTTGTGTGTGTGGATATGGGATGATGAAATAGGGAGAGGACGAAATCCGATGTCGGCACGTAGCCCACTCTTGTAAAATAACACAAATGTGTCTGCTCTAAGCTTTACGTCCCAATCCTATGGACGAATCACCAGCAACAGCATTTTATGCAGTCACTCCATAGGAGCATTGAAGAGAGGTTTGGAACTGAATCCAAGCTTTTGGCGCGCAATCTACCGATTCATAATCGTATACCACTACCTCCCCTACCCTGCCGGCCAACTTTCTGGTGGTGACATTTTTTTTGACCTGCATGACTTGAACTAGCTAACCACGGCATCGGACCAATAGACTTCAACATCTAAATGATTGTGGCATGCCCATAAGCCTACCGATACTAGGCTGTGTTTTGAGTTCCTTCAAATGCTGCTGGATTGAGCTGGGATCGATCTGCCAACTTGGACTCCTGTAATCCAATCCAGAACTTTTCTTTGTATCCTCTGTAAGCCTATACAGAAAACCTCTGTTAACTCTAAGAAATGTTCACTCTATCGCTTGCGACTAAATCACACTACACATTCTTCTATAATTTATTTTTTTGTTTTTGTTTACAGGTATGTTAACTTGTGTGTTAGGGTTTTAGACAGACCGAAAGGCTTTAAACTTACATCAGCTAAGTTTAATAATTACCCTGTTAGTGATAGTTGGCCTATTGCTGAATATTTCTCCTTTTTAATAATTTGTCAGACTATATCCAATGACCTTGATTTAAGGCTTCTTAATATCCTGATGGGGATCATTGTAAGTACCTAGGTGTTATTGTAAGGTATTGTAAATAAAGGGTACAGATCTCTGCATGGTTATGAGGGTATTTAGGGGTTGTAGTAAGGATGTAAAGAAGAGGGCATATAAGTCTCTGGTAAGACCTGCAACTAGAGTATGGTCAGTGTACGGGACCGTTACCAGGATTACTTGATTCAAAGAAAAGCAGCTCTTTTTTTTTTTTTTTTTTTTTCCTGGATGATTTCCGACAAAAGAGTAAGCATTACGAAAATGTTGCAAAGTTTGGTGGAAAACGGTAAATAAAAATGTTAACAGACTCTTGGATGGGTTTAAAGCAATTGTTGAGGAATGTGAAAACAGGTTTGTACCTTTAAGAGTGGTAAGGAATGGTAAAGACCCACCTTATTATAATAGAGAAATAGAGAGACTAAGAAGGAGGTGCAGACTGGAAAGGAATAGAGTTAGAAATGGCTGTGGAAGTAAAGAGAAATTGAAGGAACTTACTAGAAAATTGAATCTAGCAAAGAAGGCAGCTAAGGATAACATGATGGCAAGCATAATTGGCAGTCATACAAATTTTAGTGAAAAATGGAAGGGTATGTATAGGTATTTTAAGGCAGAAACAGGTTCCAAGAAGGACATTCCAGGAATAATTAATGAACAAGGGGAGTGTGTATGTGAGGATCTTCAACAGGCAGAAGTATTCAGTCAGCAGTATGTAAACATTGTTGGTTACAAGAATACTGTTCAGGTAGAGGAGGAGACTAGTACTAAAGAAGTATTACAATTTACATATGATAACAATGACATTTACAATAAGATACAAAAGTTGAAAACTAAAAAAGCGGCTGGAATTGATAAGATTTCTGGGGATATACTAAAGACAATGGGTTGGGGTATATTACCATATCTGAAGTACTTATTTGATTATTGTTTGGTCGAAGGAGCTATACCAGATGAATGGAGAGTTGCTATAGTAGCCCCTTTGTATAAAGGAAAGGGTGATAGACATAAAGCCGAAAATTACAGGCCAGTAAGTTTGACATGCATTGTATGTAAGCTTTGGAAAGGCATACTTTCTGATTATATTAGACATGTTTGCAAAATTAATAATTAGTTCGATAGAAGGCAGTTCGGTTTTAGGAAAGGTTATTCCACTGAGCTCAACTTGTAGGATTCCAGCAAGATATAGCAGATATCTTGGATTCAGGAGGTCAAATGGACTGTATCGCAATTGACCTGTCTAAAGCATTTGATAGGCTGGATCATGGGAGACTACTGGCAAAAATGAGTGCAGTTGGACTAGATAAAAGAGTAACTGAATGGGTTGCTATATTTCTAGAAAATAGATCTCGGAGAATTAGAGTAGGTGAAGCTTTATCTGACCCTGTAATAATTAAGAGGGGAATTCGTCAAGGCAGTATTATTGGACCTTTATGTTTTCTTATATATATATAAATGATATGAGTAAAGAAGTGGAATCAGAGGTAAGGCTTTTTGCGGATGATGTTATTCTCTATAGGGTAATAAATAAGTTAGAAGATTGTGAGCAACTGCAACGTGACCTCGATAATGTTGTGAGATGGACAGCAGTCAATGGTATGTTGATAAACGGGGTTAAAAGTCAGGTTGTGAGTTTCACAAATAGGAAAAGTCCTCTCAGTTTTAATTACTGCATTGATGGGGTGAAAGTTCCTTTTGGGGATCATTGTAAGTATCTAGGTGTTAATATAAGGAAAGATCTTCATTGGGGTAATCACATAAATGGGATTTTATATAAAGGGTACAGATCTCTGCACATGGTTATGAGGGTGTATAGGGGTTGTAGTAAGGATGTAAAGGAGATGGCATATAAGTCTCTGGTAAGACCCCAAATAGAGTATGGCTCCAGTGTATGGGACCTTCACCAAGATTACCTGTTTCAAGAACTGGAAAAAATCCAAAGAAAAGCAGCTCGATTTGTTCTGAGTGATTTCCGACAAAAGAGTAGCGTTACAAAAATGTTGTAAAGTTTGGGCTGAGAAGAATTGGGAGAAAGAAGAAGTGCTGCTCGACTAAGTGGTACGTAAATTTCTGTAAAAAATACTTCACCGCTTTGTCAATACTTTATACATTTTATTTTATTTAATTACCATACATGTACATGTTTCGAGAGCCACCGCTCTCTTCTTCAGCAGTGCCAAACGTTAATTGATCCTTGGACTATGGTACTATGGTATAACAAGTATATATGAATTTTGAAAATTGTTACAACAATTTCTCTTAGTCTCGCCTTTCCTGTTTACTATGTCATTTGTTACAGATTTTACTGGAATTTTCCTAAATAATGAAATCTATTAAATTAATCTCTATATGTTAATTTATGTCCTTATTTACATATGAAAGAATAAATATTTCTTCTTGTCTAAATTTAACATTTATTTGTCATTTAGTGGAAATCCTTAAATAAATCAATTTGTAAAATAATAGATAACATCTATAAAATAGTCCTTATCGTAAAATCTTAATAAATAATAAATATCAATTCGTAAAATATCTATATCTATAAAATTATTTATCCTTTAAAATGTTTCTGCTCTCTTCTTTCTTCTTAAAGTCTGCTATAATTTTCTAGACCGCTCATAAATCAGAATATCTTCTCTTAATCTCGTCCAGTTCCTTAAATAAATAAACCAAACAAACTAACTTTAGAGACCTTTGCGAAAAAAGACGGCTACTCAGATGTCTGGAGAAATTATTTAGGCCTACTTACTTCATTCCATCTAATTTATCCAAAATTAAAATGATGTGATATTGGTCTGAACCCAAACAATATGTCCTCCTTCCTTCCTTGTCAATCTGTTACTCTGCTACGCGATGACCATGACACTTTCTTGTTAGCTTGTGATTTGGGGTGCAAATGTAATCATCTGTTAGTTCTGAAGAGATAGTCCTTATGTTTACCTATGTTATCCTCTTGATAAGAAATCCATCCTACAGGCACAACGTTGATATTGTAACATGAAGGTGGGCGGGTAAATTAACACAAAAGTGGTAGCTTTTACTCTAGGCTTTATACAATTGCACAGGCATACAATTACACCATTTCTCTCTCTCTCTCTCTCTCTCTCTCTCTCTGCTCTCACAGTTCAGCTACAGTAGTATTCACTCTTGATGTTTAAAACTAGACAATCACGTTACATAATCTTCTATAACTGTCACTTAGACACTATGGTAGTTCACGATTACACTCTCTCTACACCAATCATGGCCACACAGTTCTACAATTCTGTACATGGTAAACTGTCTATACACTCATGGCTGTCTTCGTTCACTGTCCTCGTCCCCCAGCTGCACTGTCCTGCATTCACTGTTAGTTTATACACACAGTACTAACAGTGTGCCATCACTGTCCACTGACTGATCCATTGTTCCACAGCAGCACTCTCAGTGCTTCACACCAGTATACTCACTCCACAACACTGTCTCTGAATTGCTAGCAGAATTGAACAGTCTCGATGGCTGGCAGAACTGAACCACTGAAGGTGTCCGGGTTGCCTTATATAGGGAGGCTGATCTTTCCACATACTTCGCGAGAGGAGAAACTCCTGTAATCCTCTGGAATGTGAAAGTACTGAGTTTGTCTTCCAGTTCCTTTTTACACTGCCAGGAGGCCTCCAGTGAGATAACGGGTCGACAACAGAAGTGGTGGCAGAGGGGACTTGCTTTGCTCTTGGTTCGTCCCTACTGGTTGTCGCAGCGGTGAGTGGGCTGGGTCCTAACTTGGTGACATCACTCACGGCTGGAGCCAGGCTTATTTGCTCCTCTCAAGGCCCCACAGTAAAATGGACACTACCACAATATCAATGAAAGTGTCTCACAACATCTAGTTTGCATGTGCAATATGAGCTGGTAATGGTGAACCTTGGCCACAGAACAAAAACATTTACTGTTGGATGATGCAAAAAATATCTACCTATGATGTATAGAATATACGAAGGGAGTTCAATATATAATGCAACACATGTTTTTTCTACAAGCAGGTTGGTTTTATTGAGGATTCAAATACACCATGTTATTCCCTAATCCTTCTGCTACAATACCCTATTTTTCAACATAATCTCCATTCAGTACTGCGGCCTTTGGATTTAGAAGAGGTAAAAATACCACACAGGCAATAAGTAATTTACTAGATGACATAGAAAATTCTATCAGGCTTCCAAAGGGAAAATTTCATGCTGTGTTCATAGACTTCACCAAGGCATTCGACACTGCAAACCGGAGCATCATCTCTTCTAAACTTGATACACTAGTTGAGGAAAATGAAGTCCTCACTAACCTGGTCTATAACATGCTGAGGAGAAACACAGTCATAATATCCGACAATTTAAAATCTGCAAAAGAGATTACCCAGACCAATGGCGTGCTGCAAGGTGACCCCCTCAGCCCTCTGTTGTTTAACATCGCAACTTATAATGTTGTTCAAGCGATACGAGAATCATCAAAGAATGTGAGAATATACTTATATGCTGATGACATGGTAATAGGTTCACAAGTCATCGCTGAAGTACAGAAAGCATTAAACGCTCTGGAGGTCTGGACAAATCAACTAGATGTCAACAAAAGGAGGACTGAATACATGATCTTTAACATTAAAAATTAAATAATTGAAGTTCAACCAATTCAATACATAAAAGAAAGAAATGTAGTAATTACATTCTTATTTAAATGGGACCGGTTTCGACCCTAGTCCAGGTCATCGTCAGCTGTAAAAACAAGTAGGCGAAATCACACAATGTTTATGAATATTGGAGAAATGGGTCAGTTTCACACACTCTGTCAGGCACAAAGTCACAACACTATCAAATAATATATGAAGATTATAAATAAACTTGAAGTCACAGACGAATAGATTTGTAGAAGCAAACCGCCAGTTCCCGGTGATCAGCGCGGCACATTCAAGGTCATGCACTGCGGTCTCGAACGCCAAAGTAGAGTGGAGAATGTCTTGAAGGTCCAATATTTGTCTCGGTTGCGGGAAGTTAAGTACGTATATAAAAAATATACGACGCAAATCAGTATAATTGAATGAGAACTTGTGCTCTTTTTTTTTTTTCAAGTCAACTGTTTTCCAAGAACTTAGTAAGAGCACAAGTTCTCATTCAATTATACTGATTTGCGTCGTATATTTTTTTATATACGTACTTAACTTCCCGCAACCGAGACAAATATTGGACCTTCAAGACATTCTCCACTCTACTTTGGCGTTCGAGACCGCAGTGCATGACCTTGAATGTGCCGCGCTGATCACCGGGAACTGGCGGTTTGCTTCTACAAATCTATTCGTCTGTGACTTCAAGTTTATTTATAATCTTCATATATTATTTGATAGTGTTGTGACTTTGTGCCTGACAGAGTGTGTGAAACTGACCCATTTCTCCAATATTCATAAACATTGTGTGATTTCGCCTACTTGTTTTTACAGCTGACGATGACCTGGACTAGGGTCGAAACCGGTCCCATTTAAATAAGAATGTAATTACTACATTTCTTTCTTTTATGTATTGAATTGGTTGAACTTCAATTATTTAATTTTTAATGTTAATAATTTCAATACGGAACAATGAAATTTTTATCTTTAAATACATGATCTTTAGGAAAGGAGGGCGGGCTTCCCCTCGAGATGTATTGACTTTCAAGCATGGGCCATTATGAGTTGTAAATAACTTCAAATACATTGGCTTAACCCTTCAGTACATTCTTATAGAATACACATAAGACTAAGATCAATAGTGGCAATAAAAGCAATATACAACATTAAATTTCTTACCAAATTATATTTGAAGACTGCTATGATGCTATTTGATGCAAAAATAATTCCTATCCTAATTTATGGTAAAGAGATTATTTGGGACAAGTTGACAAAGAACGATCTTAGGATGTTGGAAAGGGTCAAGGCTCGCTATCTAAAGACAACATTGGGCTATCTAAATACACAAGATCAAGGCTCGTCTACGAACTCGCCGGAGAACCTTTTCTAATTGAGACGCTGAGACTAAAGTTCTCCCTATCATCAACTGACAGCTGGAAGAGGATAATGGAGGAGAGGCAAGAGAAGAAAGAAATCTGGTTAGAGTTTTACTCTACTGAGGCCATGGTGAACAAAACTTGGGCAGATACAAACCAGGCGCTGTGACACATTGTGACCTCAATGGCTGTACATGGATTCCATCACAGGGTTTGCAAGTTGTAGTCTTTCCACGACCCAGGTAACATGTGCTTGTGTGAACTCTGCGATAATCATTGTGATCATTATCGCTTTGTTAATTGCAAAAAACTAAGTCGCTCATTGAGTTCTGTATGCCTGATTGTCTTTAATTAATGCACAATAATAATAATAATAATAATAATAATACTGCGGCCTTACGCCACCGTAATGTGAGGGCCTGTATGCCTGCATGGTACCACTCGACTGGTCGATATCGGAGTCAACTTTGTGTTGCATCTATAACTTCCCCATCATCCACATAGTGCTTCCCATGGGCCAGACAGGTGGAAGTCAGAAGGCGCGAGATCCGGGCAGTAGGGTGGATGAGGAAGAACAGTTCACTGAAGTTTTGTGAGCTCCTGTCGGGTGAGGAGACTTGAGTGAGGTCTTGTGTTGTCGTGGAGAAGGAGAAGTTTGTTTGCATTTTTTATCTATGAACATGCTGAAGTCATTTCTTCCTTAGAGTAGCATAATATACTTCAGAGTTGATTGTTTCATCACGAGAGAGGACATTGAACGGAATAACCCCTTCAGAGTTTCAGAAGACCGTAGCCATGACTTTACCAGCCGAGGGTACGGTTTTGAACTTTTTCTTTGTGAGAGAGTTGGTGTGGCGCCACTCCATGGATTGCCGTTTTGTTTCCGGTTCAAAGTGATGAATCCATGTTTTATTGTTTGTGACAGTGTTTGACAAGAAATTGTCACCTTCAGCCTCATAACAAGCAGCAATTCTGCACATATTTTTCTTCTTTACTCTTTATGGTCTTCCGTTAGGTGTTGAGGACCCCAGCGGGAACAAAGCTTTGAATACTCCAATTGGTGGATAAGTGTGTCAGCACTACCAACAGAGACGTCAAGTTGAGCAGCGAGATGTTTGACTGTAATCTGTCGATCACCTTGAATAAGGGTGTCCACACATTCAAACTTTGCAGGCATCACAGCATTGTGCAGCTGGCTGGCATGCAGGAGATCAAACAGGTTTTGCTCAACCTTGTTGTGATGATGAAACGCGTCGCCCAATGACTCAGCATGCTTTTGTCCACTGCCAGGTGTCCGTAGACATTCTGCAACCACCTATGAATATCTGTGATGCCCTGGTTTTCTGCCAAAAGAAACTCAATAACTACCTTCTGTTTGGTATGCACCTCCGTTACAAATGCCATTTTGAAGGGTAGTTATAGCACTGCCACCTATCTGAAATTAATGAAACTCTACGAGACAAATTGGGAATATTCAAAGATATCCCAAACAAAATTCCTATTTTTTTAAACCAAAATTGGTCAAGAAATAAAATATGTGCTTTATACTGTACACTGAACACCCCTCGTACATCATAAAATGATCATTTCTTTCATTTTGCTAATACAGTAAAACCTAGTTTATCCAGACTCACTGGAACCAAAGGCAATCCAGACAATTGAAAATCCAGATAATCTGAGTTAAATGGGTAATAAGCAAAACAAAATCCTTAAATAAGGAGACTTGTCATTCATGATGATAAAGAACTATGTTTTGTAGTACA
Source organism: Anabrus simplex (assembly GCF_040414725.1). Classification (NCBI taxonomy): domain Eukaryota; kingdom Metazoa; phylum Arthropoda; class Insecta; order Orthoptera; family Tettigoniidae; genus Anabrus; species Anabrus simplex. The sequence continues at coordinate 1,685,855,870 of NC_090265.1, read as the reverse complement.
ATTATGATCATAGTATTGTTTACAAGACATTAAAAAAATACTAATCTTAATCACATAAAATTACATCATTTCTTAACCAAGAATTGGTCTGCCAGGCTGAGTAGCTCAGATGGTTGAGGCGCTGGCCTTCTGACCCAAACTTGGCAGGTTCGATCCTGGCTCAGTCTGATGGTATTTGAAGGTGCTCACCCAAATATGTCAGCCCTGTGTCGGTAGATTTATTGGCGTGTAAAAACTCCTGCAGGACTAAATTCTGACACCTTGTCTCTGGAAATTGTAAAAGTAGTTAGTGGGATGTGAAGCCAATAACATTTATTATTATTATTATTATTATTATTATTATTATTATTATTAAAGAATTGGTCCATTGTCTTCTGTTTCAAACATGTAGTGTTTGAATTAAGCATGGTCACGCAAACACTTTATCATTAATAGTTCAACAGGAGTGGTGTTGGGCTTACACTCGAAGTACGTCATGATGTTTGTCAGTTGGTGCACAGCATCCACATGTCATCCACTGTTGCAGTGTGATCACTCCCTCCTCGTCCACATCATCATCTTTCTCACTGTCTGCTGTAAATGTGCTTACCGGTACAATTTTTTCTTCCGTCATCAACTAAAAATTTTAATTCCTGTAGGAACAGCAGTGATTATAGTGGTGGATATAAAGTAGGCTCGTGTATCCACGTCTATTCATACCATGTCAGCACCCTGTGACTATAGTAAATCTTTCTTAAACTTAACAAAAAGCATTTACAGTACAGTATTACCATAATTTGTTGTACACACTATGCAGGAACTGTATTTTGAATCAAACTGAAAAGCAAATAATTGGTGTACTTACAGTTATGTTCTTGCTATCATTGTTAAAAATTATTATTAAATTTTAAAATGTCTACAAATCTGATCCGGAGATCCAGCTCAATGAGGCTGGATAAACTAGGTTTTACTGTATTGTGATTTCATACACTAATAAAAATAAATTAGCTCTCTTGTCAATCTTGAGAGCAAGTGTGAACTCTTCTTGCATTTATTTTAATAGGTGTGCAGACATGGAGCTGAAGTGTTGTGTCCAGCAATATGCATGGGGGAAAATAGGGCGAAGCAGTGAAGTTGCCCTGTTGAGTGGAAGTGGCGACCCAGACTTTGTAGTAAATGAGCGGATGCCATATGCAGAGCTGTGGATGGGCACTCATCCAAATGGTCCATCTGTCATCAAAGGAACAAGTCAGAAGCTTAGTGACTGGATTGCCACTCATGAGGAAAGCCTTGGAAAACAAGTGTTGAAACAATTTGGTCGACAGTTGCCATTTCTGTTAAAGGTGTTGTCAGTCAATAAAGCTCTGTCAATCCAAGCTCATCCTAATAAGGTACATGAATTTGAATCATACATGATTTATCTATAAGACTACTAATGATGATGCCTAAAATGAGAAATATGGTATTTCTGGTAAATTGTTAGTGTTACGGAGCTTTCCGTGGTAGGTAGAGGTGAAAGAAGGTGCGGGTGTGAACGGGTCTCAAGCTACGAAAGTAAAATTAATTAAAAAATTTAACAAGGTTATATTTTCTTTTCAAAATAAGGAGATAACAAGCATGGCAGGTACAAAGTAGCAAGTCAAAAGGGTAGTTACAATATTTACAGAATTTGGGCTTCGCGCCCTGACTTCACAATGCTTGGGCAATCAGCTCAGTTTTACCCCAAACACAAGTTTCAACAGAGGGGCAGAAAACCCCATTCATGCCTAGGAGACCTTGCTCCAAATTACACTGAAAAGCCTCCACGAGGCATACAACACTCAATTTTCAAAAAGAGCCACTCGCTCTCAACTTTAAGCCTCTCAAAGGCCACACCAAACTCCACCTTCAAGTTGTCCTCACTGGACATAGACACAGGGGTAAAATACCCAACCTACTGAGGTCTATTGAATGAAAAGGGGTAATTACATGACCTCCAAAATAACAATTTGAGAGGAGGCGATCTGCACTCCTAATACACTTTGTTTTTAAAACCCTAATTTGGCTCTAGGCCACTAATGCAAGGGCTAATCCCATACTACAGAGGTGACTTCAGAAAAGAACAATTTACATTATATTAACGAAGAATAGGTTGAGAAAGATAAGTTCACCTCAAAACAATATGAGTGGGAGCTCGAGAGGGTTAAGCACTCTCTATCCCAATACGTAGTTTAAAGATAGAATAGATACCAGTTTCTTTACATTTTTAAGGAAGGTTACATAATGGAAACTTCGGACCCGCCCCGAGAGTTAAACTGCTGAGCAAGCAAGAAAAGAAGTAATTAATCGGCCATTACCTGGATGTTGACCGCTGCCGGAGAAAGAGGCGCTACCCGCCCCCTGCTATGTACTTTACACACTGAAAGATGGAACAGAAGTGGCCCAGAGACCCTAAAATCAGCAGTTTATATACTCTCGCGGAAGGTTCTAGGCGTTAGGGGAATGAGAACACCCGCCCACAATCACTTTATTGGAGAAAAAAGAGAAACCCTTACACAAGATGAAGAAGAAACACATTATTGGTGGAAAATTAAGTTAAGAAATTCGGGATTGGCTAGATTTAAAACAAGGGGAAAGAAAGGGGTAATATTGCCAACTTAACCAATGACTGAAAGAAATTTAACAAAGAACAAACTTTTGAAATAAAATTTTCTCCAAAGAACAGTTCTTTTTCTTCGCACTAGGGTGCACTATTGTAGTTCTTCAGTAGTGTCCTCTAGAAGAGAAAGTTCACACTTCTTACTTCAAGCAAAACAAAAACACATCAAAAATGACACAGTTCTAAAACTCCAAAATTTACAGGTAGTGACATCTTCTGAGAAAGTAGAAAATTAATACCGTCAATCAAGTTCAGATTTCCTCCAGCAGAGGAGTTTCAACTGGCGCACCTTTTGAATTAGCGGCGTGGAGGTGTACCGCCCGGTACAGTTAGTACAGTAATATTATTTTTACTAGAAATTGTTTCTTAAACATTTTGAAATAAGAGACAAAACTTTTGAAGGATAGTGCAAGGAGAAATTCATTTTTGGAGGCAGATGTTTTTTTGCCCTACCCAGAGATACATTTTCTATTGTTCTGTGGACAAGGTTTTCCATTAGCATCTAATATTGGGCATGCGTGGTAGACTTGTGTTTCTTTCACAATTTCAACATAGTGTTGTCCCAGCTTTGAAGTGGGTTGTGTTCCTCGTAAGAGTTGGAAAAGATGTCAAACGCTGGACTACTACACATAGTGGAGATAAGAGTGCTACAGTGGTCACTGGGAGGCATATGGCGGGATCTTCGTAAAAGTAGTCATCTGAAAGTGCTTGAGAGTCTCCACAATACTGGGCAAGTGGTCCAATGGAAGATAAAATATGAAAAGATGGACCTATGTCTTACAAGAAACATTGCAAAGAGAAAATGTCTTCTCTTCTTTCTCCTTGTCCATTATGTATTTTTATTTTAGTTATAGTCTTTGAAAACCTTGTTTAAATTTGATTATAGCCTGTTGTCACTCCATGTGAGATTTGTGCGGAGGCGGGACAGGTTTTTCTCCGGGTACTCCGGTTTTCCCTATCATATTTCATTCCAGCAACACTCTCCAATATCATTTCATTTCATCTGTCATTCGTTAATCATTGCCCCAGAGGAGTGCGACAGGCTTCGACAGCCGGCACAATTCCCATCCTCGTCACTAGATGGGGCTTCATTCATTCCATTCCTGACCCAATCAAATGACTGGAAATAGGCTGTGGATTTTCATATAGTCTATTGTATTCAGGTCTATGCAGGTTTAAATCTTTCATTTGTTTGTTATGAGAAATGTTTGCAAAAAGTAGAAAATACTTACTGTGTGACTTTATAATGTTTCATAAGTGTATCTTGTGTTTTTTTAGTGCCATGCAGAACAGCTGCATAAACGGAGTCCAGAAGTTTATAAGGACCCAAATCACAAGCCTGAGCTTGCTATAGCCCTCACGCCATTTGAAGCTCTATGTGGTTTTCGTCCTCTCTCTGAAATCAAACACAACTTGCAAGGAATTCCTGAATTGCGGGATATAATTGGGAAGGAGGCAATCTCTGAACTCCTCAACAGTGATGAAGCAGGCATCCAGGCTGCTCTGAGGAAAGTTTTCCACCATCTGATGACTTGTCCAAAAGAAACCTTACAAACTCAGCTGCAGAATCTTCTAAGGAGGGTTGAAACACTGGGTAAACGTAATCATTTACATGTAACTGAATAAGTACAAAAATAAATATTGTGAAACCTCATTAAGAAATTTCTGCAGAAGACAAGGAAAGAGAACATGTTAAGGGAGAAAACGTACTATTGAATACACAAATAAAAACTATTCAACAGGGATATGGAAACATTTGATAGGTTTTTTTGACATGCATTCATTTTACGTTGTATATGTATGGATACAGTTAAAGATATAGGCTATGTACCATTTCTACAGATGAGAGTATTGAAAGGCATGAAAAATACGAGAGAACAAATATGAAAACCTTTTCCATTGGGACTTATTAAATAAGTGTATTAAAAGATGTGTAAAACACCAGACAACAAATATGAAAACATTTGCACTGGGGCCCATAAAAGTATCAAAAACAAATGTTAGCTGAAGTCTTATATTTTGGACCAGTGGGTAATTGAATCTTTTCTTCTCTTCGACCATGAATTTTATTATTTGGAGGTAACTTGGCCATATGCGAGAGAATGACGTACACTGCCATTTGAATGTGATAACATGTCGATCGATTCGAGTCAAAACTCAAAGGTGCGAGTTTCAATATACGTGCCACGCTGAAAGATGCGGATGCCTGTCCAATTCCTGGATCGTAATTCTGTGTTCATTAGCAAGTGATTTCACAACTTTCTCAGTAAGCATAACTGGGCTACTACAAGACAAATATGCACTATGCTAGTCAATCATCAACTTCACACGATTGTTCCTAATCTGCTGGTAGGCTATCAATCAATCAATAAATATTCTAAAGGCTAATGCGTTGTCGATGCAACCACTCTTTTCTTTCATTGGCTGTTCGTTTCACTTTCATGTAATTGACACAACCTAACCTTTCCTTGATGTCGTCCAAATACTTCATCCTAGGTCTTCCTCTGCCTTTCTTTCCCAGCACTTTCCCTTCCAGTATGTTAGTGATGAAGGTATTGTGTCTGATGACATGTCCAAAAATTTTAATTTCCTGTTTTCCATTTCGTTTAAAAATCGTCTCTCTTCTTTAACTTCCCTTATGACTTCCAAGTCGGTGTTTCTTTCCATCCAGCTCTTTCTGGTCATTTTCCGCCATATCCACATTTCAGCAGGTTCAAGTCCAACTCTCACTTCCATACTGAAGTGTACTCCATACAAATGATTTTGCAAAGGATTTTCTGACATCTATTTTCATGTGTGTGCTGGTTAAAATGTTTTTCTTGCTCATAAATGCCTGTTTTGCCAATGCTATTCTTCTCTTTACTTCCAGGAAGCATCTGTTATCCTCTGTTATCATACTACCAAGATAACAGAATTGTTTCACCTGATCAATTCTGACGTCATCAGTGTTTATATTGGTTTTAATTTCTTCCATATTTTTCCGTACTACCATTACTTTCGTTTTCTGTTTACTTTTAATTTCCATATTTTAAGAGTGCCTGAGAGGACTTTCAGCATTCTATTCATGTCTTTTTCTGAGTCTGCAACAGATATTCACTACCCTTCACTCGATCACTCAACACAGAGTTAATTTGTTACTTTTGAATGGAATGCAAAATATAAGCACAAACAGGCTTAGTGTGTCTTTCAGCAATATCACTGAAAACCGGCAAGAAAAATTAAACTATCCTGAGTTTAAACAGCTTGCTTCATGAAGGTGTAATTTACTCTGTAAACTTCAGGAATCCAAGGCCTTTCCCTGACCTGCCTTCTGTGGTGAGGGCTCTTATCTGTGTTTGAAATCGTGTTCCTCTCATAAGCGATGACAAAGAACATTTTTAGGGCTAGGAAAAATGTGATCGTACTAACCGGTAATAGTGAAAATTTGTAACACAATAAGCAAGTTAATTTTCTATAGATTTAATACAGCCTAATTGGTTTATGACGTGCTAAGTGAGAAAATGTCTTAATGAGGTTTCACTGTATTTACAAATAGAGCTTACCTTTGCTAATTTCTTCTAAAGTATTATAACTAGGGCTCAGATAATTATGTACTTAAATTTTCACAAATGTGTACTTATATGCTTAAAAAGTGGAAAATATATAATTAAGTTTCCAAAGTGGACCCTGCAACTGTGCAGGAATAACACCAGAATATGATTAAGTTGCCAAAATATGTTCTTTGTTTATTGTTTATTATACTCCCCAGTTAACTTGAAATTATAGTTGAAACATCCAGCTGCTTGAATAAACCAGTCCACTGTACAAATGTTCCCTCAGACATACGTCCTGCTTAACAGGCTGGCGTTTGCCACAGATTCTGAATCCTACAATATTTGCTGCGGATGTACGATATGAAGGCATGTATGTACTGTTTTTGAGTTTTATTCTGAAGAGTGGGAAAATAGGTCAGTTCATAAACTTTCATAGCACTGATTGTTTTGTCGCATACAGCTGCTAGAGTACATAAATATGTTCTATTGGCATAAAAATTAAATTTTATTTTGCCTTAGGCACGCATGCACAAACATGCACGGTTAGATGAACATATCACGTTTATCTGTGAATAGCCCTCGTGTACCAAATTTTGCAGTTTGGATGTTTTCATCAGCAACATACATTTATACAGAATACAATGTATTTTATAGTTACTGTAGTTATATACTTACGCTGGATTAAATTATGATTATTAGTAGTTAGAATTAGAAAATTATTCACTAGAGAAAAACAAATATGGCATACCTAAAAAGATTTATTATCAACTAGTGAAATTGTCAGCAGACAATCTTAGAGAGCAATTTCACTAATTTCCTAAGCACCATGAGCTCGCAGTAGAAGCCGAAAATGAATAATGTGAAGGCAGTATGTGATTCGTAAAGGCCAAAGCCCTTGAGGGTCTCAGAGGATAGAATATTTATAGATAAATTCGTTTCCAATAAGTCTTCAACAATTTATTATTAATGTAACAACATAGAAGAGGAATATAAAGATACACAGCCAGAAAGGAAGTTTTTAGTTTCAGATAGAAAAAATATTCACAAGGATTGCTACGCCTATATTTACCTCCAGTAGGAGGCTTTGTTACAAGTTCTGAGTTATGAATACATACATAATCAGCGTGACATTAACATATTTTTAAGGCTATGTACTAGATATTAAGAACGTTTACAAGTTAATAAGTAATAGCATCATTACCAGCACTTCATCATGTATTCTTCTGTACTGTAGAAGCAGGTACTCAGCAAGAGTTTTTTTTAACACTGTGGTAAATGAACTGACGGGACTAATATCTTTAATCTTATTGGAAGCTTATTATATAATCTAATTCCAACAGAGTCTACATGTCTCAAGGCAATGGTTTTACTCTTTTGCTCAATAAAAATATTATTTCTTGTTCGTTTCTGGTAATGGTCATGTCAAAATTCTTTCTGAAGTGATCAATATTTATTTTCTTCATGTGTAGAATGCATTGCATGATGTGTATACTTGGTACTAAGAGTATCCCTAGTCTCTTAAATAATGGTCTGCAATGATCTAACATGTTACATCTCGATATAATTCTTATAGCTCGTTTCTGTATTCGAAAAATAACATCAAGTAAGATTTGACTTGTAGCAGCCCCAGAAACCAATAGCATAAGAGATGACTGAATGGAAATATCCAAAATATGGTATTCTAACATATTCTTCACTACAACTGTTAGACAAAATCCTTAAGGCAAAACAATCAGAACTTGGAGACTTCCCTGTTTTTAAATATGACAATCCCATCTTAATTTTTCATCTATATGGACACCTAAAAATTTTGTGGTCAACGTATTTTTAATTGCATTTGCATTTAATATAAGGTTATGTTTTTTTTTTTCAATTTTATCATGGTAGTTAGATGCCTTGAATTCCATGTATTGGTTTTTTTTCCTTCCATTCATATCACTTCGGGTCACCCTGAGTCCCGATTGTTGTCTGACCTATATTTTTACGCGGGAATCGCTTAGCGCGGTTACGGTGAATGAAGCCTAGAGTGTTGCTGCCCGCAGATCGTAGATTGTTGTTTAAGGAGTACCACCCTTCTGATATCTGCTTTCTACATTGCTCTTAGGAAAGCCAATAGAGGTTACTGGAGTTATTGGAAGAGTTATTGACATATTTACTATCTTCCGTATATAATATTTACAAGCAATTTCACGTCCTTTTTTAGGTATGGAGCTTTCACATTCCGACACGCCGGTGGCACGTAAAAGAAAGAGGGTTAGGACAGCACTGGGGTGGGCCTATATCACGTTCACTGCCGCAGGGAACGTGTTAAGCGACTGCAGCTATCAAGCTTGGTAAATTATTAATAATCCTGACCCTATGTCTACAGAAATTGCAGCAAATACAGTTCTGTCTAGGTTAGAATCATAGTTCAAGAAAAACAAATTAACATTAAACCTAAAACGACCAACTGTGTAACATGTGATAAAGCAGACAAAATATGTACTTCTGCTAGCTCTGAACCCGTGTCGTGCATTATTTAACAAGGCATATTTGATTAAAAATTTAGTAAGCCGTTCATAGCACATTCAAATATAGATGTAGCTTGCATTATGGAGATCGTAGGTTTGAAACGCATCACCAGCAGCCCTGAAGATTGTTTTCCGTAGTTTCCCTATTTTTACACCAGGCAAATAATAGGGCTGTTATTATGGCAATGGCTCTTCTTCACCACCATCACCACCACTTGCCTTTTCCTATCTGGTAGTTGCCGAAAACTTATACGATTGTATATATAAAACACCCATACAACCTACTTTTTAGTTTTCACTATAATGTGTGTTCCACTTGGCAGTAAATATAAGAGAATCCCTCCTGGTTGATGTATGTGACAGCCCTCTGACGATTGGGACACATAATTCTGATATGTAATCGAAGTGACCTATAATTCCATGGAAATTTCCCCCTGTATATAATAAAATATATCTGTTGTCAAGATTTGTATTCAAGTTGAGTTACCGGACTGTCCCTTTGTCAGTCTCAAGAAACAAGTCTCTCGAAAAGCGAAACCTTATTTTAAGATCTATCACCCCATACATGTCAAACGAATTGCTGCGATTTAGCAGTGGGCAACCCACAGATAGGCCGTCGGACTAACCTTTCTTCCCGGAATCGTCTCAACATAATACAAATTACATGTTTCATAGTACATAACCTCTGATTGTAATTCACTCCTCTCATTTGAGGTTAAACAGTGCTCTCGACAGTGTTTAAACATAACCGCTTGAACATCGGTTTTAGACAGTGTCTAAGTGATAAATGATGTATCTGCAATGCGGCAGCCATATTTAGGCATTGCTTGACCGTAGACATTGCTAAATACCATTTCTGCAATCGGCCCATACAGTTTTTCACAAAGGTTGGGAGTTCTGGTAATACATATGATTTATTTGCATTTTCAAATTTGTATGGTAGGGATAGAAAGAAATCATTTGTATAATTAGCCAAATGATGAAGGTCATTCATTTGTAGTCCCTTATAATTTTTTATGGCAGCAACTTTATTTCCAACTGCGTGTCTGTTGGTTTCTCCCTTGATTACATTCCATAGGTTCGTGATTTATTGCACGACTCTTGTTATTGTGCAATATCTTAGCCACCCTAAGAACTCTTCAAACCGGGCGAGTTGGCCGTGCGTGTAGAGGGGCGCGGCTGTGAGCTTGCATCCGGGAGATAGTAGGTTCGAATCCCACTATCGGCAGCCCTGAAGATGGTTTTCCGTGGTTTCCCATTTTCACACCAGGCAAATGCTGGGGCTGTACCTTAATTAAGGCCACGGCCGCTTCCTTCCAACTCCTAGGCCTTTCCTATCCCATCGTCGCCATAAGACCTATCTGTGTCGGTGCGACGTAAAGCCCCTAGCAAAAAAAAAAAGAACTCTTCAATAGACTGATTTAGAGTTTTAACATACTTACAAAAATCCAGGTCACAACTCTTTTGCCATTTTTGACTTGAAATCCGTATACCCTTCGTGATCCATGGCTTTTTTGAAGTTTCATTAATTACTGCAAGTTTTTTAGAAAATGTAATTCAAATTGCATTAAAAATAATTTAAAATGTTTTATACTTTTGGTCAATGCTATGACCCAATGTTATTGGAGCCCAGGTCTGAAGTTTAAGACTCTCAATGAAACTGCCACATGCAGCTGCAGAGAAAAAACATGTTAATTGTGCTTGCTTCAATATGGTTGAATGCTTGTTAACATTCTCAATTTCTAGTTGCAAAATTTGAGCATGATCTGATAATCCAAAATTTATATTGGACACTTGCATTTTAGAACAATGGAAATGAATACAGATGTTGTCTATCGTTATATCTGAGGTGGCAGTTACCCGGGTGGGTGTAAAAATTAAGTGTTTTAGTTTGCAGCTTTGAAGAACATGCAGTAGTTGTGATGTTGAGAGAAGGTTTTATTCAGCAAAATCTGTGTTAAAATCACCATAAAGTATTACTTCTGTGCTGTTATTCCTACCAAAAATGTTACGAAGGACTTGATCTAACTTTCTTAAGAAAATCTCAACATCGGCATCCGGTGAACTGTACACGGTTAACAAATTACCCTTTTACCATACGGAAGCTTAAATTCCACTGACCGAGCTCGATAGCTGCAGTCGCTTAAGTGCGGCCAGTATCCAGTATTCGGGAGATAGTAGGTTCGAACCCCACTGTCGGCAGCCCTGAAAATGGTTTTCCGTGGTTTCCCATTTTCACACCAGGCAAATGCTGGGGCTGTACCTTAATTAAGGCCACGGCCGCTTCCTTCCCACTCCTAGCCCTTCCCTGTCCCATCGTCGCCATAAGACCTATCTGTGTCGGTGCGACGTAAAGCAACTAGCAAAAAAAAAAAAAAAAATCGACTGAAGTTAGTTAAAATTCTAATTCAGAATTATGCACTTCAAGATCCTTCCATTCTTTACATTCAATTCCTTACTTAGCAAAAATACAAACTCCCCCATGCTCTTTATTAACCCGACTGTAATTACTTGCCAGATACCTTCGAGTTCAAGTTTATCATTATTACACCAATGTTCATCCAAACAAATGCATAACATCCTGTATTGAATTTAAAATTACTTGTAATTCTAAAATTTTATTTTTAAGACATTGAATGTTCTGATAAAATATTTTGAACTGCCTATTCCCACCCTCCAAGTCATTATTTAATTCTGGACCCACATTCTGGATTGAAATGTTATTGGGTCCAGAATCTAACACATGTTTCCCGTAGTAGGTAGTTCTAGGACAGTCTTTTCCTGATCTTTACTTGTAATGATGTTACTTATTAACCTGCTTACATATGCTTCCCCAGTCTATTCAAGTGCATGCCATGCGTCGTATGAGAAGTTCGGTTTAATTTACTGATGTCAGTAGTGTAACATTTTTGAAATGACTACATATTTGCCTGAATTTCTCATTTGTGTCCTTGACAGCTTTATTCACCATTGATCAGTCAGTTAAATCACCTGTGTGGGACACATTTGTCACTATCATGTTTGTATGGGTTAGCTTACCTAGAGTCCTTCTCAGAATACTTGCGGCCTGATGGCCTTCATTTCTCTCTACGTTGTAGGTTCCGCTGACAATAACTCTGACGTCGTTTGACGAGAGTTTATCAGCATTTCTCAAGAAGGGTTTCACTACTTCTGAAAAGGGGGCACCTGGTTGAATAAAACCTGTCAATTCACTGTTGGCTCGTAGTTCTGCTAGATTTTCTGAAAGGCCTCGACTGTGACTATTACCAAACACTTTCACTTTCTTCTCCTTCCTTACTTTCTTGATCACATTATCGGCGGGAATTCGGTGTTTTTTTCATTGCTTCCTTGCTCTTCCCGAACTTCGCGTAAACCGCGGAATCTGTTTGTTACTGCAGGATGATTTCCAGAGGAATTAGGCCTAGTTAGTGACACTTTCCTTTGCCGCGACGTAACCTCACTCTACCAATGTAATGGTCCGTTATTGGACATTATAAATTTTCCAGCTAACTCATTCTTGGTTGCCTGCGCTTCGCCCTCGTGTGCCAAGTTAGGTTCATCAGTTGGGACTCAGCACACCACCCAAGACGCAAGGCTAGTGCATACCGTGGAGGCCACTGCATAGGCTACTTGAAGCCACCAGCAGTGCCAATGCACTATGAGAGCTATGTCTCATTTCCAAAATTTGATGCCTGCCTGGCCATCAGATAATACAGATGTTGATTCCCAAAGGGAATTTAAAATATTTGTCCTGAATGAGTAAATTTATAATACCAATGTAATGGTCCATTATTGGACATTATAAATTTTCCAGCTAACTCATTCTTGGTTGCCTGCGCTTCGCCCTCGTGTGCCAAGTTAGGCTCATCAGGACAAATATTTTAAATTCCGTTTGGGAATCAACATCTGTATTATCTGATGGCCAGGCAGGCATCAAATTTTGGAAATGAGACATAGCTCTCATAGTGCATTGGCACTGCTGGTGGCTTCAAGTAGCCTATGCAGTGGCCTCCACGGTATGCACTAGCCTTGCGTCTTGGGTGGTGTGCCGAGTCCCAACTGATGAGCCTAACTTGGCACACGAGGGCGAAGCGCAGGCAACCAAGAATGAGTTAGCTGGAAAATTTATAATGTCCAATAACGGACCATTACATTGGTATTATAAATTTACTCATTCGGGACAAATATTTTAAATTCCCTTTGGGAATCAACATCTGTATTATCTGATGGCCAGGCAGGCATCAAATTTTGGAAATGAGACATAGCTCTCATAGTGCATTGGCACTGCTGGTGGCTTCAAGTAGCCTATGCAGTGGCCTCCACGGTATGCACTAGCCTTGCGTCTTGGGTGGTGTGCTGAGTCCCAACTGATGAGCCTAACTTGGCACACGAGGGCGAAGCGCAGGCAACCAAGAATGAGTTAGCTGGAAAATTTATAATGTCCAATAACGGACCATTACATTGGTATTATAAATTTACTCATTCGGGACAAATATTTTAAATTCCCTTTGGGAATCAACATCTGTAACCTCACTCGACGACGCGCCAACACCAACACCAATATTAAGTTAAAAGAAGGTATATAATGGTTCCACCTTTCAATACTATTAAAATAAGAAATGCAAGTTTACATTCTTATTTAAATAAAATTGGAACCAGTTTTGACCAGTATTCATGGTCATCATCAGTCAATTACAAGTAAGTGTAAAACAATGCATAGAAAAATAAAATGCGAAGTTTATATAATTCTGTTTGGTTTCTGCTAGTGAAGCACTAAAATCTTTAAGGAGCACTGTGCGTTAAAATATAGCCAAAAAAAAAAAAAAAAAAAAAAAAACACAAATAAGATGCATAGGTAAAAATGAAGTTCAGATGATGCTGTCAGATGCAGTTTATGGAACACTATAACACATAAGGGAGCACTGTGCATTGAGATTTCAAAGTTATGTAGAAGTCTAAAGTCAAATACATATTTTTAGTTGTAGTATATGTGGCACTGTATAATTTTAAGTATCAGTAATGCATGTCTATGAAGAAGTCGTGAAAGTGTTTGGTAATAGTCACAGTCGAGGCCTTTCAGAAAATCTAGCAGAACTACGAGCCAACAGTGAATTGACAGGTTTTATTCAACCAGGTGCCCCCTTTTCAGAAGTAGTGAAACCCTTCTTGAGATAATTAAGACATAAGTTAGGGATCACTGTGGGTAAAGAAGAATCAAATACGCACTTAAATGTAGTATGAAGTAACTACTTGACATCAACACCATAGCAGTTTTTTAGTTCTTCCACCTCTTCAATCAGATTTGCCTTTTCAGACCACAATTTTTTAATTACAAGGTTTGCTTCTACCAAATCCTTCTGTAGCACTGCTATTATTTTGTATAGTGATTCAGCATTTTCATGGACAGATGGAGTTATTTTAGGCCTAGACATAGACCTACACTCGCGTTCATAGATATTACCGGTACAAATGTCTTTTTCTAGAGAGACAGAGTGATTACTTTCACTATTGACAATACCTTGACTGTTTTCGAACAAAATCTGGGAACACTCATTAGAAGCTTGCACTGCCGACGCCATCTTGGAAGAATTTTAAACCATTTTCAAACCAATATTGAAACTTTAAATGATGTCTAGTTAAAAACCAGCTGAACATTGTTTATGCAATGGAAGATCATGCTCGATTTAGATGTTGTTTAGGTAGACGTTGTCTAAGGCTTAGAACTAGCTATCGTTTCTGCAATCGGCCCAAAGTCCACGAACCTACTATGCTGGCGTAGCAGGGGGAGAGGTGATACTCCCACGTGGTGCGTCCCAGGTGGCGGATAGGGGGGTCCTAACCGGCTTGCCGACGGACTTGAGGGAAATAAAATACCTCTTGCGGACCAAACACACAACCCCCTGCGGGTGGGGGACGCACATGTAGAATACACCCGTGGTATCCCCTGCCTGTCATATGAGGCGACAAAAAGAGGCGACCTAGGCGCGGACATGGATTGCGGTTTGGTAAAATGTGTTGGACCTCCTGTGGATGGGAGGGGTTGAATACATCCATAGGTAATCCCTGCCTTACAAGTGATCAGCTTTAACAGCTTCATTTCAAGTAATACTAATCCCGTATTGACTATAATCAATCAATGAATATTCAAGATAAACTTAAATATTATAATTGAGCGGTCCGCCTATTCAATGCAATATATAATTTATTCTTATTGATTTAAGCCCACTAAGGAGCGCTGATGACTAGTTCTTCCTCGATGCTCTTCTTCGTTCCCAATATCTCTTGAGCCCTGCTGATAATTTCTCCTTTCTCTCCTGTGAAAGGGGCTTCCGACTTCTAGGAACTCTAGGTGGTGGGGTCCAAGACTGTAATAAACTTCATTGTTAGGTTCCGTATTGAGTTGAGACTATGCTTAAAGTAAATACAAAATTTTAATATTCCACCTACTCAATACTAAAAAATCATGTGATGTTTTTACAAAAACATTACAATGACATTAAAAGGTACTAGTTTCGGTCCACTGTGGACCATCATCAGCCTAGCCAAATTACAACAGTAAAAGACATAGTGATAAAAATAGTATGGAGAAATGAGAGGATCTAAAAGGATGGGATGGTGGTGGAATGACAGATAAAAGTGAAAAAACCGTATTTGCGAATAATGATAAAAGTAACAGAAGTGTTCACAATGACAAGTAAAATCTTGTGAAGTAACAGTAAAAACTCTTGATGAGATAGTCAGGTTGGCAGTTGCTCCTCTGTTGCACGATTGACATATATAACTACGTATATGCTTCTAGAAAGTTGTAGATGTAAGTTCCACTTTTGCGTAGAGGGAAGAATTGTCCAATGAGACTAGCACCAGATTAAAATTGACAAAGTTGAACCTGTTCTATGGTGGAATTAAAGGCTTTCTGTGTTGAACAGAAGTCTCAGATCAATCGGGACCCCAATGAACCTGGGGAAAGAAGATAGTATGAAAATAGCCTTTAAAACCAACAACAACAACACACAAATCTTACATAACACATCACTTGTTAATAAAATAAATAGGTACACAAAATCAGGCGTCTACAGGATTAAATGTAATACATGCTCTAATATTTCTTATGTGGGGCAAACCGGCCGGAGCTTCAACATTAGATATTTAGAACATTTCAATGCAGTCAGATACAACAAATTTTCAGCTATCGGCCAACATATGGTCGACTATAATCACAAATTCACGAATATTGAAACAGACATGGACATTCTCAAAATAGCTAAGAAAGGACCTCTACTCAATATAATAGAGAACTTTTACATTCATTTAGATCAATACTTTAATGCCAACTATAACCTTAACGAAATAACTGAGAAACCCAATATTTTATTTGACCTTTTCATTACTTATTACAGAAAAAACAAATCGGTCGTTCAAAATTCTTTCTTTAAGTCAATTAAGGGTCCCCCGACAGTACAAACACCTTCACTTCCTCTCCCGTCCACCCCGCCTTGAACCTTCCCATCCTTCCCACCCTCCACCACTTACGTCATTCCTCCCCTCCGTATTCACCTACCCCTTTCCTGCTGATCTACTCCGCGCCATGCTCACTCCGTAAGTTGCATTCAATCCAGCAAGTTTGTTCCACGCAGCGCAAGGTGAGTCATCGTTTATATTTTCCGGTGCCTCGATTACCCGCGTTAATACTATCTTCTTTCCCCAGGTTCATTGGGGTCCCGATTGATCTGAGACTTCTGTTCAACACAGAAAGCCTTTAATTCCACCATAGAACAGGTTCAACTTTGTCAATTTTAATCTGGTGCTAGTCTCATTGGACAATTCTTCCCTCTACGCAAAAGTGGAACTTACATCTACAACTTTCTAGAAGCATATACGTAGTTATATATGTCAATCGTGCAACAGAGGAGCAACTGCCAACCTGACTATCTCATCAAGAGTTTTTACTGTTACTTCACAAGATTTTACTTGTCATTGTGAACACTTCTGTTACTTTTATCATTATTCGCAAATACGGTTTTTTCACTTTTATCTGTCATTCCACCACCATCCCATCCTTTTAGATCCTCTCATTTCTCCATACTATTTTTATCACTATGTCTTTTACTGTTGTAATTTGGCTAGGCTGATGATGGTCCACAGTGGACCGAAACTAGTACCTTTTAATGTCATTGTAATGTTTTTGTAAAAACATCACATGATTTTTTAGTATTGAGTAGGTGGAATATTAAAATTTTGTATTTACTTTAAGCATAGTCCAAGACTGTACCGTAGCACAAAATTTGGAACGATCTTCTATATCAATGTCTGAAATCCCAGCCGAATCCAAGTCCCTCTGTACTTCATTAAGCCACAAGCTTCCAGTCTTGTAACTTTTAACCAAAGAAAAGATCTTCTTGGTAAGCCTGTTGCTGTCCATTCGTTGTAGGTGTCCGTAGAACTTAAGCCTCCTACGTCGCATGCTGGTATTGGCTGATTCTAACTGTCGATACAGCTCAGAGTTCGATTTAAGTCTGTAGGTTCCATCTGGGAGCAATCTCGGTCCATGAATTTTCCTGTGGATACGTCTTTCGGCTTTCTCTAGATCATCCATGGTGCCTTTTTTGTTCATTAGGAGGGTCTCTGAGGCGTACAAAACTGTGGTCTGACAACAGTTTTGTAACAACAGATCTTAGCATTTTTCGAAATGCACCTCTTATTATAATGGTTGTGCGATAGTTAGTATGCTGCATTGAGTTTGTTACACCTTTCTAGGATGGATGTACCGTCTTTACCATTGGGGTGGACCCATTCACCAAGATAGCGGAAGCGATTGATTTTCCCAATTGTTCCATGTATGGTCGTCAAAGGGGGGTTTCCGGGATGCCGAGTCTCAAAGTACTTAGTTTTGTCGTACGATATGTGTAATCCTGCCTTCACCGCTATCCCGTGCAGGGCTTCAATAGCAATGACAGCATCCTTAGAGTTGTTGGTTAGGATTGCAATGTCATCTGCGAATGCTAGGCACCTGATCTCAATCTTTCGGGTCCTGGCTCCAATGGCAACTGGTTTGATTTCTAGATTCCTCAGTGTACATTCCCAGTTCTTGATGACTTTATCAAGCACTAGATTAAACAGAATGGGTGAGAGGCCATCACCCTGTCGTACTCCAGTTTTTATCTTGAAACTCCGAGATAGTTCTCCCCTGAACTTCACCTTAGATGTTGTATCCGTAAGAGTCTGTTGGATGAGGGTGCATGTGTTGTAATCAACACCTCGTTCTTGCAGTACGGAGAAGAGTGTCTGGCGGTCGATGGAATCATAAGCTTTTTTAAAGTCGACAAAAACCACAGCGATGTTCATACTCCTTACTTGTTTTAGTTGGAGAATGGTTTTTAGGTTGAAGATCTGCTCGGTACAGGACCGTCCCCGCCGAAATCCTCCTTGATATTCACCAATCGTTCGATCACATTGGCTTTCTACATTGTCCAGTAAAATCCTTGACAGCACTTTGTATGCTACCGACAGCAGAGATATCCCTCGGTAGTTGTTGACATCACTGCGGTCACCTTTTTTATGTAAAGGGTGTATGATAGCTGATTTCCAGTCATCAGGGATCCTGCCAGTCTCCCAGCAGTCGATCAAGATCTGGTGTATGGCCTCTATGATCGTATTTCCACCTGCTTTTAGAGCTTCCGCAATGATGCCATCTTCTCCGGGTGCCTTGCAGTTCTTAAGATGTCCGATGGCATTAGCAACTTGCTGCATTGTTGGTGGGTTAAATGGGAGGTGTATCTCTGGAGGATCTTCAACAGGTAATCTTTCCGTGGGCTCTTCGCAATTGAGCAGCTGCTCAAAGTAGTTTGCCAAAAGTTCCACGTTCCGGCGGTTACAGGTGACCAACTCTCCGTCTGTATTCTTAAAGTGAAGACATTGTGGTTTATAACCCTAGAGTTCCTCTTTGAAGGCCCGATAAAGTTTCTGGTGTTGTACATTTTGAATTCTTCATCTAACTTCTCCAGTCTTGACCGATCGTAAGATCTTTTCACACGTCTGATGGTCTTACTCGACAGTTTCCGCATCATTCTGAAATTTTCCCAGTCTTCCTTTCGTTTAGTCGAGTACCACTTCGTCCACGCTGCGGCGCGCTCATCAACTGCAAGATCGCATTCAGTATTCCACCATCTATGTTGTCTCTTCCTTCCTTCGAGGTTGTCCGAGGTTATTGGTCGCTTCGCATATGGTGGACTTCAGTTGGTTCCAGTCTTTCATATCTTTCTGTAAGATGTCAGTTGCAAAACGTTCTTTATTCTCCGACAGGAATTGGGGATCAATCCTTAGTGGAACTATGGTAGAAGGTATATTTCGTTTGGGCAGTAATCTGGTCTTTATTTGGGTGAAGAAATGGTCAGAATCAACATTCCAACCTTTACGAACTCTGACATTCATGATCTCTTTCCTGCATTTTACACTGATTGCAACATGATTGATTTGAAATGATCCTATAGCTGCGTTCGGTGATTGCCAGGTGGTCTGGTATTTTGGCTTTCTGGGGAAAACTGTGGACATGATCTTCAACTGATATAATCTACACAGTTCAATTAAGCGCTTGCCGTTGGTGTTTGTTTGTCTATGTGCTGTGTAAGGCCCCAGTATATCTTAGTACTGTCGTTCTTTTCCCAGTTGAGCGTTGAAGTCACCTACAAGGATTTTGACATGGCGACCAGGGATCTTACCGATCTCATCTTCTAGCATCTGCCAGAAACTTTGGACCTTTTCAGGGTTCTTCTTATTGTCATCATTAACTGGAGCATGTGCATTTACAATAGAGTATCCCTTGTTGCCACATCTTAGAGATAACACAGAGATGCGTTCGCTAGCTGATGTAAATCTGATGACAGAATCCATTATATCACGTCGTACTAAAAAAGCTGTACGAAAAACGCTGGAGCCATGTGTGTTCTTAGACGCTGGTTTCCCCTTGATTACTCTATAACCTTCTGACTCAAAAGCCACATCATCAGTAAATCGGGTTTCTTGGACTGCTGTTATTGCAATTTTGCGCTTATGCAGGATGTCGGTCAATTGCTTGAGTTTTCTGGTCTTACAGAGGGTTTGAATATTGATGGTTCCGAAGTGTGTGACAGTTTTGGGTCTCAATAGGTTGGTGATATTGGGGAACTCCGACTTTCCCCGCACGATGAGGTCAGGCTCCCCAGAATCCGAAGGCCTGAATGCGCCACCGTTGGTGATGGGAGATTGGATACTCCCTGGGGTAGTGACATCTGTGTCGTTGTTTATCATCGTATGCGAACTAGTAAAAAAATTTAGTAGGGGTGAAGACTAAACGCCTTCAGGGTTGGTCATTCCGAATCTTATTCAGGAGCGTTGATTACAATGGGGTCGCCACTTCTAAAGGCATTTTAGAGCTACTGCCAGCAATTATTTAGGCCACCCCTTACATGGGGAACAGACGCCCTTGCAGCCGCCCCTGACATGGGAAACAGACGCTGCTGATGCCAAGTGTACTTATATTATTCCCTAAGCACTGGGCTGCCTCTTCCGCAATCTCTACCATTCAGAAGTCCATCTTCTCTGCTGTAGATTCCGTTGAAGGCTTCACTCGTAACCCTGAGCTGGGACCCTTGCCAGATGCTACACACCGGGTCAGTGTGCTCTGGGACTCACATAGGCAGGGGCGCCAATCCCTGGGCAGGGCTACCTCTGGGACATGTTTCGTCCCTTAAGGGACATCATCAGCTAATAACAAATTAACATTAATATATCAGTAATAAATATTAAAATTGGAAAGACACATTTAATGTTTGACAATTTAAAATAAGATCTTCAAATTTTGTTAAAATTGTAAGTCATAAGACAGGTAAAACAGTCAAATTGTCCATATTTCTCTTGTTGATGTTCTTGGAAAATACCAGTTTTGCTTATAAAATCTTAAAATATCATTTGTTATAAAAAGCACACTGATTTGTATTCCTTGGTGAAAGATTTGTTAAAACTTAATAAGCATTCCTTAGATGGTATACTAAAATTTAAGTGCTTCAGAATTTAAAGTCAGATCGGGGCCGTGATGGTAAAGTTCTGTGTGGTAATGGATATATAACTTTATCTGAAATAAAATGAAAAAAATAAAATAAGTGTAAGTAACGTGAAATGCAAGATGAAATAAAAACAATGTAATGTAATAAAATCGTATTACTTACTCCTTATTATTGGCCCCGATGTGCGGAGAAGGACTCACTTCTACCGAAGTAAGCGTGCATCTGCTTTAAAACTAGTACTGGTAGTTGCTACGCTGAGCGGGGAGTGTGGAGAGGAAGTAGGAGAGTGTGTCCTAAGTTGAATAACCTGAGTGTCACCGAGCGTGTGACGTGTTAGAGTCTGGCGTTTCTTCCTAACTTTTGCTCTTAATAGTTCTTCATATAAAATGTTATACTTCTCAGAAAGCTCATTGATATTATTTGTTGGATTGTTTCTCTGGTCCAGATAAATGTAATTTCCTCATATATGTTTAATAAATGGCCTTTCTTTACGGTTTTCAGTATTTTGAGGTCATTATCTATGTTTGTAAAACACATCACTAGCTGTCCTTAACGACGATATCAGGCGGACTGTCGGCGAGGAAATAACTTACATCACCCAAGTTATTCTTGCTGCTGCTGAGGAGTCTATTCAGTTCTTCTCGGGGACTCCTCGCCGAAAACTCGTTCCTTGGTGGAATGAAGAAATAGCAGCAGCTATCAAAGAACGCCATCGCGCTCACAAACGTTACCGTAGACAGCCTACTGCGGCCAACTTGGTAACATTTAAGAAACTCCGCGCTAAGGCACGAGTTCTTATTCGCCAAAGTAAGAAGGCTTCATGGGAGATATGTGTTGTCTGTGACGTCACATACTCCTTCATCTCAAATGTGCACTAAGCTTCGTCGGATTTCGGGTATTCAAGGATCATCTCCTGTACCGGGAATTTCCATTGCAGGCAGTGTCGCCACTGACCCTCTCATGATTGCTAACCATCTAGCTAGTCATTTCGCGGATGTATCTGGCTCTGCGAATTACCATCCTGATTTCCTCCCTCTGAAGCGGGAGGCAGAACGTCATCACCTTAGTTTTGCCACCCAAGCTTCAGAGGACTACAACGTGCCCTTTATGGAGTGGGAACTCCGCAGCGCCTTAGCGCTTTGCAAGGACACGTCTCCTGGACCGGACAACATCCATAACTAGATGTTGAAACACCTTAGTGATGATAGTCTACTATATCTCCTTCGTGTGTTCAACCGAATCTGGATAGAGGGTGATTTTCCATCTCAGTGGCGAGAGGGCATAGTCATTCCTGTCCTCAAGCCTGACAAAGATCCTAAGTATGCAGGAAGTTACAGACCGATTTGTCTTACAAACTGACTGTGTAAGCTATTTGAGAGGATGGTAAATCGCTGACTCGTATGGTGTCTGGAGAAACAAGGACTCTTGTCCGAGTACCAATGTGGTTTTCGAGCCGCTCGCTCGACCACTGACCACTTGGTACGCCTGGAGAGCTCTAGCCAGGATGCATTTCTCCGCAAACAACACTTGGTAGCTGTTTTCTTTGACTTAGAGAAGGCCTATGACACCACATGGCGATATGGTATCCTTTCAGTCCTGCATCAATGGAGAATCCGAGGTAACTTGCCGGTATTTATTGCGAAATTTTTGTCCCTCCGTCTATTCCGTGTCCGATTAGGGAGGACATATTTGCAATACCACGTTCAAGAAAATGGAGTCCCACAGGGATTGGAACTTAGTGTCACTTTGTTCGCGATTGCCATAAACGGTATTGTTGCTGCTGCTGCTGGTCCAGCAGTAATACCGTCGCTCTATGTGAACGATTTTGCTCTACACTATAGGTCGTGCAGTATGGCAGTCGCAGAGCAACAATTACAGCAAGCTATTAGGAGGGTGGAGCAGTGAACCTTAGAACATGGCTTTCGGTTTTCTGCCGCAGAGACCGCTGTTGTCCACTTTTGTCGTCAACGTACTCTTCACCCCCATCCTGAGCTTTATTTAGGAAATGTCGTTCTTCCAGTTGTTGACACTTACCGATTTCTTGGGCTCCTTTTTGATAGTAAATTGTCGTGGGAGCCACACGTGTGGCAGCTAAAAGTGCAATGCACCAAGAGGCTTAATCTCTTGAAGTTTCTCAGCAGCACTACTTGGGGAGCTGACCGCATGGTGCTCCTACAATTTTACAGGGCACACATTTTATCCAGGTTAGACTATGGCAGTGTAGCATTTGGCTCAGCAAGACCAAGTGTTCTTGCGAAGCTGAACAGCGTCCACAACGGCAGGGTTAGGTTGGCGACGGGAGCTTTTCGTACAAGCCCAATCGCCAGCCTGCTTGCTGAGTCTGGTGTGGCACCTTTACACCTGAGGCGCCAGCATTTACTGTTTTTGTATGCTGCAAATTTGCGACAGATGCCACTTCATCCAAGCTATCCTTGCGTGTTCAACAATGGCAGCCGTTTGCTGTATGCTGCTTGTCCTCTAGCAACGTGGCCGGTTGGAATACGCTTGGATAGCAGTTACAGATTGTTTGATGTACCTTCAGTTCCTTGCCTTGTCAGACAACCAAGTGGGGTACCTCCGTGGGTCGTACGACGACCTGAAATAATCCTGGATCTGCACACTGGCCCGAAGGAAAACACGGACCCTTCGATTTATCAGAGGTTCTTCCTGTCCATTGTTGGCCGCCATCCAGGTTCAGTCGTTGTCTACAAGGATGGTTCAAGGACAGATACAAAGGTGGGCTGTGCGTTCATTGTCAACAATGATAGGTTCCTTTTTTGCTCTCCCGGGAACCTGTAGTGTGTACACCGCAGAGCTCTATGCTATCTGTGAAGCTCTGCGGTACGCACTGTACAATGAGCGCCAACACTTTCTTGTGTGTACTGACTCCTTGAGTTCGCTCCAGTCTATTGATACCTGTTTCCCTCGGCACCCTCTGGTGCAGCGGATCCAGGACCTGCTGGCCGGGTGTTCGGATGCTGGCACCAGAATCACGTTTCCACATGGGCATAGAGGGGAAACGAGTTAGCAGATCAGGCTGCCAAGGAGGCAGTTGCACTGCCCCCGTTGCCTTTCAAGGTTCCAGCAAGTGATATTCGCACTCAGCTGAGACATCTGGTTATGTCCCATTGGGAGATGGAGTGGCAGGCCATTCCATTTCCCAATAAGCTGAGAGCAATAAAAGGAACAACGAAGGTATGGAGGACTTCCCTTCGGGCTTCGCGGAGGGAAGCCGTGGTATTATGTCGTCTTCAGATCGGCCACAGTATCTTGACTCACTCACATCTTTTGAAAGGAGAACCCCCTCCAGCGTGTACCTGCGGCGACCATCTTACCGTGGTACACATCCTTATGGAGTGTGTGGACCTGGTCGATCTGCGCCGTAGTCTTAACCTTCAGAGTACAATCTCCCTTCTCTTGCGAGATGACGAGCAGTCAGCAGACCTCGTCATCCACTTTATGAGGGACAGTGGTCTGTTTTATCGTGTGTGATGTCCTTTGTCCTTGTGTTTTTTGTGTCAATTGCGCTTTTATCCCATTGACTTCATTTTAGTTTGTGTTGTGTATTTTAATGTGTTATTGTAACGTCTAACATAAATTATGTGTATATATCTGTACTAGCAGGCAATGCCTTATTCCTTTGTTTCCTGTATTTTCTCTTATTTTACTAGAAAATAAGGCATTGCGTATTAGATCCACTGATTGTTTTAATCTCGCCATCATTTTTATTCGTCACCATTTTTTTAAAACTCTAGTCAGTGGATACGTTTTAAAATTTTAACTTTGTATCTCATGTCGTTCATCTCGTTCCATTAGAAGCCAATGACCTTCGATGTTAGGCCCCTGTAAACAAGTATCATCATCATCATCATCATCGGCCCAAAGTGTGTTCCAAAATATATGACCCTTCAGAAAGAACCACTTTTGGAACAAGGCGAAATAATTGAGGAAGATATCTCTCCTGCTATCTTATGCTCTGGTGAAGTCATACTAGCAAAAGGCAGGACAGAAAACATAGAGGTAGGGGTGAGAGGGGAAAGGAACATACTACTGTGATTAAAGTAGAATCCCTATTTAGAGTTTGTACAGGGACCTGATTATTTTAACCTTAAATGGGAGTTTTCCTTAAATCAGTGTTTCAGTAGAAAGCACACCTTTTCCAGAAATCTTTGCTCGTATTAAGATAAATTGCACCTTCACATATTACACAGTGACAGCAATAAAACGAGGAGATATCTACCTTACACACTATATTGTAGTTGCAACTTAGTACTGTTTGTGCCAAAGTTTATTCTTATGTTAAACTGCTCCTGTTATCTAAGCAAGAGACCTTATTGCACTATAACTAGTTTAGGCTCAGATTGTTCTTTAAAAAAAAAAAATATTTAATGCATGCCTAACAATTTCGTTCCTTTGCACTATCAGGTTAACAAACCTATGCTATTTGCAGAACCCAACTGAATATGCTGAAAGCTATGGTTGATGATCCTCACCACATACACAGGAAAATGTGGCTGCTAGATGATGGATCATTATCTCATATGTACATCTTCATTGTACACTGTTACGCCTTTTAGCATTCAGTCTGCAAGCCTCTGCAAATTAACTAAGTGCTTCATTAATCCTCTATTTGTAACAAGCTCTGTAGATTCTTTTAGTTGCACACCTCTTAAAACTTTGTCTCTCTCTACATCTCAGTTGGTTAAGAAATTGTTTTCAATGGTATTTAGGAATATGTTTGCTAGTATTCCTAATAACGTTGAGCCCATGGGTAACCCTTCTTTTTGACAGTAGATGTTTGTCGGTGAAAGCAAAACTGCTTTGGTTTAAGGTTGTTCTTATAAGGTTATACACGATTTTCCATAAGTCAGAAAAGATATCAAACTCGCACAAAAACTCATTAAAATCAGTATAAACAGCAATCAATTTGTTTTAAAATTTTCGCGGATTTTTTCCAAACAGCGGCTTACTCATTAGCATGGTATTTTCTAATTCCAATAGTCTTAATATGCATATTCAGTTTCATTCTTAAAAATTGTAGTTGTATCACTCCTGAGGCTTGTGGCAGATGTTTTCTTACTTCAATGGCATCGCCTAACCTAGGTTTCGTAAGTTATAAATTAATAAATTTACAAACATAAAACAGATATGACAATTTTTAAAATCATTAGCAGAGGACCCTTGCTTAACGTTATGGAAAGCTGTTTTATACAGCAAATGACAAAGTTTGTGAACGAATGTGGAATAACGCACATTAGTTCCGCTTCTTTTCCCTCTCCTTCCCCCGCCTTCTCTTTCTCCTTGTTCCCAGCCTTTTCTGGTACACCTTTACTTTCATTCTGTTAGTGTGAGGCATACAGCGGCGCGGTTGGCCACGCACCATACGCTGCAACTGAAGGCGAGTCTCATATGACCTATGTTTCTTTTCTGAGTCCTTTCCCCTCCTCCTGGATTACTACAATCTGGCTATTATTTCTCTAGATTTACTTCATGAACACCATCCGTGTTGAACTGTGAAAGTTGCTTTTCTGTACCATTTATAAGAATGGTCCATATCACAACCTTAAAAATGTGAAACTCCTTTTCCAGGCATTAAGACACATTCTTGTGTGTTGTCCTCATTTCATCCTTTGACGACCTTCAAAAGAAGAACCATGTAGCACATTTGGGACTGATAATCACCCAATTTCCGAGGATTGTTTTAACCTAAGAAACGAGTTTTTAACACGATGCACAACATATGCATCCAAAGACTTTGATCTCATACAGAAATTAATTCCTATTTTAATTTGATTTTATATTTGTTTGTATAATGTCCATTTCAGTCAGTCTGTGGATGCCTTTTAATGTCATTTTGTGTACGTATGAACATTTTAGTATTTATTTATTTTAATTTTTTAGCCAACATAGGACTACTTAGTCAGGTTTATGGAAGTTTTTCTTCTTTTTGTCAGCTCAATACGGTTTCATCCTTTCTGAATGTAATTGTCTTTCTGCTTCTGAAATCACTCTTCCTATTCTATGCTTGTTGATTTTTGTCTGTGGTCTAGTGTGTTTATCTTTCAATATTTTGAGTGTATTGGTTTTGTATTTTAAATCTTCTATTGTAATATGCAACTCTCTCATGTCTTCTTTAAGTTCTGTGATCCATTTAATATTATTCATACTCTTACTCTTCCATAATTTTCTATTATACATTTTAGTATTAATGGATGTTTTTGTCCAAATTTGTCTTATGGCTGATGATGGCCAGTCAAGGACGAATCTAGTCCTATCACAACAAATAGGTATTGAAAGGTGGACCATTCATATATAATTGTTGCTATTGTAACCTAGGTTTATTGTGCACATATTATGAAAACATATTTTAAGCTCCCTGCAGAGTAGTAATGATAACCTGTTCACTATAAATTACATGGGAACAGTCTTTCTGAAGTTTAACCACTCGCAAAAGTACAGAACCTAACCTCTGAAATTAGGCTAGTTATGCACACCAGTGTATCTTGAGTATTTAATTCTTATTTTAATTTGGTATCTAGTACTAAAATTAAGCAATTGTTTACTTCAGCATTTATTTCCAAGGAGTTAACAACTGCTGTCAGTACACTTATTGAAAAAATATTATCTCCCAATGTTTGTTTACACCAGTCTGAGTTGTAGGGCATTATCAACGTCGACAGCACCTTTCAATGTCGGGGAGAGCTCGCTCATGCATGTAGTGAGGAATTTATGCAGAATATGATCGTTGCATTCAGTATAAACACTGGAGTAGAGTGTATGCATATTGATAACGGAAAAACTAACACTCCCGAATTTGCCCGTAATAACGGATGAATCAGCAAAAGAGGTCTCGTTGTAACCGAAGGATATTGCACAGATTAATATAGGAATTTTCAAAGGGCATAATAATATTGTCATTACAATGGGGTTCTTCTACTATACTACAGCGGCTGTGGTCGGATATGTATCAGTCTGACATCTCACTTTAGCCCTAAGTGCCCGTTATCTGAATTTCTCTTCTGCCTTGAATCATCCTTAGCAACCTTATGAAGTCTTTTTCACAGGTTCTTTATGAACCATAACTATCACAAATAGAAATAAATACTTGAGAATTTTAACGTTTCTTTAAGCTAAATGCGGGTTTTGCTCTAATGTGAATTACATTAAATCGAATATAAGATTGCATTGCTCTTATGGAATCGTTCTTGGGACTTGAAATTTCTTCCATTAAATGCGGGTTTCCGCTAATATCGAGGTTACCAAAAATGGGGGTTTTCTATATAGATACAGTGTGGCCAACTCGGTTCGATTTCTGGTTTGAATTCATCTGGAGTTGCACTCGATCTGCCATATTCGTCCCTAGCACTGTATTATAAACACGTTTTATTGGTCGTAGTTCGCATAGTTGGTGAAAATGTCACATTGTTTTGCTTTCGGCTGTACCAATAGGCCGGAGAAAGGATTTGTCATGAAGGTATTTCCCAGAGACCCAATTCGAGGGAAGCAGTGGACTGCCATGATTAAAAGAGAAAGGTGGTCTTCTACTGATATGAATCACTTTTATGTGAAGTAAGACCACGATACTTGATTTTCTTAAAGGTAATCTAAGTACCCACAATATAGTTGGCTCGAATGACCGGCATGTTACTTTATTGTACTAAGGCACTCTTTGAGCCGCATATGTGGAAAAAAGTACGAGAGAATGGGAAAAGAATTCTGAGATGTAATGCTGTTCCCACTATTTTCTCTCACCGAGAGCCTCCGAAAAGAAGGAAGCGTCCATCACTCGGAAACCACGAAGTCTACAAAACAAGAAATATGCATGTAGAGACACGTTCTAATCTACCAGAGACTGCAGCAAGAGGTACCGAAGAGAATGCCGTAATTTTTAACTCGATTGCTTCACCGGACGAGGCTGAAATAGCAAGTTGCACTGCCTCAGGCACAGTAAAATCTTTGAATGAGAAGTTGCAGCAGTATGAAAACAATTTCAAAAGCTCGAGAAGCAAAATTACAGTCTGAAACACACGTTCTAAATTTAAAACATATTATCAGACAAAACAAAATGAATAGTATGCACAGTGTAAAGAACAACCTCACAAAAGTGTTCAGTAGAGATCAGATTTGTTCATTAAGCGGAAAACATACATTTTGATCAAATATTACAATCAAAAACTGTCTCAAATTAAAATTTTCTTGTGGAAATGGAAAGCTCTTATGCCCGAGTGCACCAAGCTTGGTAATTATTAGTTTTTATGAGACCACGATAAACCTTTTACCGTGGTATTATTGTGAAAGCAGTGCACCATTACTATCGCTTTCCTTACCATGGCTTCTCGACTCTTATTTTCCTTGCTATTATTCCTTTCGGAAGAAATTCGAAGTAGTATTCAGGAGGCAGTGGTAATTTTGATAATCGCCAGAAGACTGTGATCGTTTCAATAGTCACTTCTCTCTTTTACATTTCTTGTGGTAAATGAGCTCTGCTATAACATTGTTCTGCTTGGGGAGATGGGATTTTGAAAAGGTGTAAGGAGGAGGGATTTACATAGAAAACTTCCATCACCCAAAAGATAACCATTAGCTATTTCTCTCATCTTGAGACTCGCTCTCAGCCAAGATTCATGAAATATAGTACTATCGTGTTTCGAACCTAGGCATCTTGCTATTGTATCTCTTATTGTATGAGGTTTAAATTGCTCACAGTTTGCTCGTTTAAAGAGAAATAAACTTTCCTGTTTCTAAATACCTCTCCATTTTCACCTCCAGGAGACTGTATTCTCACATGAGTGCAGTCCAGCACACCCAATACACCAGCCTTCCATAACCTCTTTTTGTTCCCCTTGCATAAGTGGGAGTTAAATGAATTGTGGCAATAACGAGGCAACTACATCAGAAACCTTATGTATTATATGGCATGCTGCTGTTCTGTAAACATCAGACTTCACCAGTCACTCCTTGAAATGTTCAAGTTGCATAGAACCGCAGTGCTATTAGAAGGCAATTTCTAGGTGACATCAGATACCGTAGTTTCTCCCAGTAGGGAATTTCAATTGTTCACCAATTATATCTAAAAATCTAACTCGCTTCGTATTTGAAATCTTCTCTGGAACAAAGCTACGCTTAATTCTTCAAATAAATCCCGCTTCTTCTATAATTCTCCCTTCATTCCTTTCAAATTAAGATACTGGAGATAAAACCTGTAATGTTAAGCTCCATTTTGGAATCTTTAGCACAGAACACAAATACGATAAATAAAAAACTTTACCATGGTTTTATTAGATAACCACTCCTTCACCGGCATTAAAGATTATACCGCGGTAAAATGTCAGTAAACTCGAAACCGAGCTTGGTGCAACAGAAATCCAACTTTACCCTGGTAAATTATGAAGTTTACCACAGCATTCTCTTTACCAAGGTTGGTGCACTTGGGCATTAGAGCAAAATGATCTACTTCCTTCCCCAAGAGCCCCTTGTAGGAAAATTCAGAATATTCCTTTTTCAGCCTGGCATTCTAGAGGATGTTAAGTTCTTCAAAATAAAAGCATCTCTTTAGCAGTGAAGAAAAACAATGTGTTCTGTGAATGGATGAAATTCATTCCCTGGTGTAATGAACATATGACAATTCATGCAATGCATTCACTGGAAAAGTCGCCTTTCTTGGTCACAATGGGCAAGGTACATATGCTTTAATGTTTATGTTGGATGGATTATCAAGTAGATGGAAACAGATGATTGCACACCTTTTCACTGGAGACATTACACATGGCGCTGTCTATGGAAATATTATTTCAGATATTATAATGAAAACCCAAGAAATAGGTCTTAATATTTTGGCAATAGTGTCAGATACGGGTGCACCAAATCAAGGATTTTAGGGGACTGTCGGTGTAACTGTAGCATGTTACAGGATGGTAGTTAATTACAGTGGAACCTTGATTGTCTGTTCCTGGAAACTACGTTTCACTAGATTATTCATTCAAATTATGTCATGTGAAAATCCTAATTAAAAATCCCGCATTATCCATTCCTCGAAGAAATGATTTCCCAGATCAACTGTCCTGAAATTTCAGTCCCATCAACGCTAAATCCTCGATCAAGCATTCATCAAGAAAAAATTTCTTGCAAAAGGATATCTTGACGTTGACGTCCCGACATTGCGATAATTAAAGCAAGTACCGGTACTGTACTGAAAAAGCGAGAGATTGGTGGTGAGCTTGCATAAGGGACCATCTTAACATCACATTCAGCTGGTATTATTTACAGAATCCTCAGAAATCATAAAACAGAAATTGGCCACAACAATTTGAAGGAGATGGAGTGCATTTCAGCAGGTCTACTTGAATTTATTGTCTTAACCATATTGGTTAAATATTTATAATTGGTCCGTATTGACCCCAATCTTATCGTCATTAAAATTACGCGTATATATACCATTAGCCTAGTCAATACTTAAAATTATATGTTGAATGTTTATTACCACATTACATTCCGTACATGTTTCAAGAGCATCAGTTCTCTCTTCTTCAGCACTCATACGAATTGCTCAAAAATCTTAGACCTATTATCTATAATATTATAATATACATTGCCATATGGTTACAAAAATACTTATAACCTGTAAAGCAACTCATTCTAACATCAACTACAATCTGTATTAATAATGAAAATTCCTTCTACTTACAATCCAGCCTTGTCAAAATAACAACTTCTACTCATTGTGCTAAAATAAGTGCCTATTTCACCCAAACTTATCAAAACCTTCCACTCAAAGTTTTCATCTATCAAATGCAGCTTCCACGTTTGCTATCAGCTGTCCTTGAGCCAACACCAACTAGATATGTGTCTATCCTCTCACCATTAAACTATAACAAAATAAAAAGTCTCTCTTAAATCCCATCATTGATATTCCAAACTTTGAAAATGTCTAAATAAAGGACTTGTATGTCAGTCAGCTGTACATATGCAAAACACAATCAATCTTGCTTTCTGTTATTGTCGTAGGGCAACGTGCAAGCCAGTTGAGCAACCTCCAAACTGGGTCATCACCCTTATCTCATTCCTCCAACGGCAAATTTAGTCATGTGTATTCATTTTTTATTCCTGAAACCCCCAAAAGAATAGTAACTTCTTCATTACCTGATGTGATATTATGAAAGGAAGATTCCTAAATCACAAACTCCTACTTACACTGTCAGCTGTTCAAAATAAATTCTAAATTTTAAGTCTTCAACTTCCATGATGCTAGTTTTGATGAAAGTGTGTAATGGACTAGTATAACTTGGAAACAATTCTCTGAAACCAGGGGTAGGCCTAAATAGTGAAAATATCGAGCTCGTTTAGTAGGTGGTGTTATTATTATTATTATTATTATTATTATTATTATTATTATTATTATTATTATTGTTGTTGTTGTTGTTGTTGTTGTTATTATTATTATCTACGTAGTTATGTACGATATGTTGTCAGTACAGACTTTATTTGGTATAAATCGTGGTCATATCATTTCTTATTTGTGTGTTGTATGATCTGTCTTGTGTAAGAGAATACGTGAGGTTATGTCACGATACTTCTGCTGTATGTTTATTAATGCGGCTTTATTTAGTGTAGGAATATAATTAATAGTTTATTGTTGTTGTTGATGATTGAGTCTTCAGTCTGGTTTGATGCAGCTCTCTATGCCACCCTATCCTGTGCTAAACCTTTCATTTCTACATAAGCATTGCATCCTACATCTGATTATGATGATGATGATGATGCTTTTTGTTTAAAGGGGCCTAACATCGAAGGTCATCGGCCCCCATCCTACATCTGCTCTACTCTGCTTGTCATATTCATACCTTGGTCTACCCCTACTGTTCTTACCACCTACACTTCCTTCAAAAACCAACTGAACAAGTTCTGGGTGTCTTAAGATGTGTCCTATCATTCTATCTCTTCTTCTCGTCAAATTTAGCCAAATCGATCTCCTCTCACCAATTGGATTCAGTATCTCTTCATTCGTGATTCAATCTATCCATCTCACCTTTAGCATTCTTCTGTAACACCATATTTCAAAAGCTTCCATTCTCTTTCTGAGCTAGTTATCGTCCATGTTTCACTTTCATACAATGCCACACTCCAGATGAAAGTCTTCACAAACATCTTTCTAATTCGTATATCAATGTTTGAAGTGAACAAATTTCTTTTCTTAAGAAAGCTCTTCCTTGCTTTACTAGTCTGCATGTTATGTCCTCTTTACTTCTGCCATCGTTAGTTATTTTACTACCCAATTAACAATACTTAACAATATTCATCTGCTTCCTTTAAGACTTCATTTCCTGATCTAATATTTCCTGCATCGCCTGCCTTCGTTCGACTGCACTCCATTACTTGGACTTATTTATTACCGAGCTCGATAGCTACAGTCGCTTAAGTGCGGCCAGTATCCAGTAATCGGGAGATAGTGGGTTCGAGCCCCACTGTCGGCAGCCCTTAAGATGGTTTTCCGTGGTTTCCCATTTTCACACCAGGCAAATGCTGGGGCTGTACCTTAATTAAGGCCATTAAGGCCATTAAGGCCGCTTCCTTCCACTTCCTAGGACTTTCCTATCCCATCATCGCCATAAGACCTAACTGTGTTGGTGCGATGTAAAGCAAAATAGCAAAAAAAAAATTATTTATTTTCATCTCGTATTCCTTACCCAAGACTTTGTCCATACCATTCAGCAACTTCTCGAGATCTTCTGCAGTCTCAGATAACAATATCATCGACAAATCTCAAGGTTTTGATTTCCTCTTCTTGGATTGTGTTTCCCTTTCCAAATCCCTCTTTGATTTCCTTTGCTGCCTGTTCTATGTAAACATTGAAAAGGGTGGAGAGGGGCAAACTGCAGCCTTGCCTCACTCCTTTATGTATTGCTGCTTCTTTTTCAAAGCCCTCGATTCTTATCACTGCAGACTGATTTTTATGCTGATTTTAGATAATTCTTTGTTCTCGGTATCTGATTCCATCACCTTCAGAATCCAGTATCCAGTAATCGGGAGATAGTGGGTTCGATCAACATTATCGAATGCCTTTTCTGGATCTACGAACGCCATGTACGTGGGCTTGTCCTTGGTAATTCGATCTTTTAAGATCAGACATGAAGTCAGGATTGCTTCACGTGTTCCTACATTTGTAATGTTGTGAAACACAGGTTGAGTCTAGAACAATGCACCTTTGTCACTCGAGTTTTACGGAATGTTCTATTCATTTGTATATAGGTTATTGGATACTCACGAAGATACGAGAAAGCATGTTTTCATGCTTTACTGGAAGCCTGGCCAGGCAAAGTATATAAAAGGATGATCTTGGGTTGTTTAGGTAAGTTGTTAGTGAGAGTCGTTAGTCGAGTTAAGTACGTGAACTGATGTTGTGGTTTTGCTGTTGAAGTGATTATGTTGTGTTTTTACGGGTATTTCGTAGTTCGTTGACATGCTAATGTGCAGCCGATTGAGCTCGAGATAGTGGTTCACTTGATGTGCAACTATTAATGTATGTGTATGTTGTATGTTGGGTATTCAGCCCGAAGGCTAGTTTGATCCTCCACAGCTCCGCCAACAGCTATCATAAATAGCCTTGGCATTACTGAAGAGGTTTACTAGGGAAATGAGTGATGTAGTTTCCCATTGCTTTCCTCACCGAGCCAAAAGTTGCTATTACATATCTGTCCGCCAAGCCCACTGAAATGCATGTACCAACCGACACTATGAGCAATATTTTCACACCATTCATAACAGGGACTGGCTGCATAAGGAATGGTATTACTAGCATCACTCATACCACAGTCACTTTCATATTGTCAAAGCGAAAGATGAGACTTAGGTCAATGAAAGTAAGAAATTTATTCTAGCCCATACCAGAAGACACAGCACACTTTAAACACTACATCTCGCCAGCAAAGGCATCTTTACTGTATATAAGTTGTAAATAAAACTGTGTACACAATTGAGAGCATGTCATGTGTGCATCTTTGTGAATACGATAGTTTCACGTTCAAAACAGATATGCCCTCCTGTTTTCCTTCCATAAGATTTACTGTTTCTAAATTTGGATAGTAAACAAATTAATGGATTAGATCAATCTCACTAGAACACATATTTCTACCTCGAAGGTAATAAAATGGTGTAAGTTGATTCTTTTTTTTCCTCCAGTTTTTGGGCCAGGAAAAAAATATAATCCATGGTCAGAAAGTTTTGTATTTTATCCTCCTGTTGTATTAGGTATTAGTTGTTTGAAAGATGTT
The DNA here is from genome assembly GCF_040414725.1 of Anabrus simplex. NCBI lineage: Eukaryota > Metazoa > Arthropoda > Insecta > Orthoptera > Tettigoniidae > Anabrus > Anabrus simplex. Next base: position 1,685,820,905 of record NC_090265.1, on the reverse strand, counting down.
TGAAGTAACATTACTGTTGTACAGGATAGTTGGAAATGATGTGAACCGGGTGTATGAGCATTAGAGGGTTGGTTATACTGATAAATAATTTGAAAAAAAAACGATATCTCGCACTGTTGTTGTTGTCATTAGCTGCTGAACTTAGCTAGTCAGATCAGTTCCCGGGCAAATTCATACAGGCTTTGCGAGGCAGGGTTAAATCTGCATGTGGTTTAAGACTGGCTTGAGAGTCATGCCGAGAAATCAACATCAAACAGACACATGGCGGGTTTCAGCCGGTGTCACCATAGTGTACTTGCTATGGCACAATGCTGTCAGCTCGGAGGTCTGTGTTCAAATCACTCCCGTGGCAAAGTTTTTTTTTCTTTCCAACACCCTAATGTCGCAGAGCTGTAAGGAAACTAAATGTGGTGCCCTACAATGCCCTGAGATCTGCAATAACATTACACTGTATATTGAGATGTTCTCTTTTCTCTCTCTTTTTTTTTTTTTTTGCCAGTCTTCTCTGGTATAAGGCATTACTACTGTAATTGTATAAAACTGCTTCAGTGACATATTTACAACTCCATTTGGTTCATATTTAATGTTATAAAATCTAGCTTACAACTAAACAGCATGGAAATATCAGTACATGACCATTCCATCCTCGATCGCTATGAACAGATCAGATGGTAGAAAAGGGGGCGCAGTAATACTCTGTTTGCATAATTATAATCACGTTAATTAACAATGGGTTTATTAGTTTGTTTCCTTCCTGTCTCCAGATTTAAAAGGTTGTAGTTATTATACAGAAGTCCAAAGCTTTGTCTATGGTGATATGTTGTTCTTTTTAGTTTTTAAGAACTTAGTCTCATCAGCCTTTCTGTGACTTTTCTCTCTTTATATTGGTGTATTGTTAAAAGCATGAGTTATAAAATGAAAAAGTGATAATTGATATCTTTACAGATGAGTCTTCTCGAGCAAGTCTTCAAGTTCCTTTATTACAACGTTTGCATTCAGATTTTCCTGGTGATGTTGGCTGCTTCGGCATTTATTTCTTCAATTTAGTGACCTTGAATCCTGGAGAAAGCATTTACTTGGGTCCAAATGAACCACATGCTTATTTATCTGGAGGTAAATCAAATGCTTAAATCAGTAACTTCCATTTCAGTGAAGCATGCATACCATATTAAGTTACACTCATTTGTTGTTTTATTTTGTTTTGTTGTGATTGATGCTTTCATGACTCACTCTTTCTGATTTATGTTTGTGAAACAAGACAAAGTGTAGGAAGACTTTACATTTTACCAAGACTTAAGTTAACCTCAACCATTCTAATAATGCTGAAAGGTTTGTATTCAATTCTACCAAAGCTCTGTTGATGAAATGGTACCTTGTTTATCACCAGATGGCTTCTTATATGATGTCCGGCTCCATGGCTAAATGGTTAGCGTGCTGGCCTTTGGTTACAGGGGTCCCGGATTTGATTCCTGGCAGGGTCGAAAATTTTAACCAAATTGGTTAATTTCACTGGCACGGGGACTGGGTGTATGTGTCGTCTTCATTATCATTTCATCCTCATCACGATATGCAGGTCGCCTACGGGTGTCAAATCAAAAGACCTGCATTTGGCGAGCCGAACTTATTCTTGGACACTCCTGGCAATAAAAGCCATACGCCATTAGTTTAATATTTCATGCCCGCAGACTTTTAACACATATATTTTACAGTAGAATGGAAAGACAAGGTGAAACTGAGTTGGGAGATCAGTTTGGCTTCAGAAGAAATCTAGGAACACGTGAAGCAATCAAGAAGGACAAGCCCACATGCATGGCATTGATAGATCTTGAAAAGGCATTTGATAATGTTGATTGGACCATTTTATTTGAGATTCTGAAGTTAATCGGGATCAGATACAGAGAACAAAGAATTATCTACAATCTATATGAAAATTAGTCTGCAGTGATAAGAATCGAAGGCTTTGAAAGAGAAGCAGCAATCCAGGAAGGAGTGAGGCAAGGTAGAAGTTTGTCCCCCTCCTTTTCAGTGTTTATATAAAACAGGCAGTGAAGGAAATCAAAGAGGAATTTGAGAAGGGAATCTCAATACAAGGAGGAGTCAAAACCCTGAAATTTGCTGATATTTGTTATTTTATCTGAGACTGCAGAAGATCTGGAGAAATTGCTGAATGGTATAGACAGAGTCTTGGGTAAGGAGTACAAGATGAAACTAAATAAGTTGAAAGAAAAGTAATGGAGTGCAGTCAAAAAAAGTCAGGTGATGCAGGAAATATTAGATTAGGAAATGAAGTCTTAAAGGAAGTAGATGAATATTGTTAACTGGATAGTAAAATAACTAACGATGGCAGAAGTAAGGAGGATGTAAAATGCAGAATAGCACAAGCAAAGAAAGCTTTTCTTAACCTGAATCCACCCAGCATGCCATACATGGCCCGGCAAACTACACCATCTTCTTGGACTCTTATTATTGAAATCGTCTGCACTGTATTGTTTACTACGATTTTGTCGTGTTAAGAGAAGTCCCGCCTAACATCCTACATTGTTTGTTTTAGTATATCGTGTTCATTTGTATGATATGGCTACATAAAAAGTCTTGTTTTCACGAGTGCCAGTAATGGCTGCACGTTTGGTGTAAGTAATTCCTGTTTTACTTCTCTACTAATTTATATGGGCCCTGTTGTGCTATATTTTTCTCTAAGATGCTTATGTGAATGGAGATTAGCTAAGGTATGTCGTGATGATGATTGGTGTCCTTTCATTTGAAGTAGAAGTTTGGCACGCTGGGCGGAAGTGCTGTCTTTCTGCCTAGCCCAACTCGGCTTATAATTGTTACAGTTCTGATGTCCATTTCCGTTCATTTCATTCTTCTATATCAACATAGCAACGCATAGTAGTGTAGGCTATAAGTTATATATTTTAATTTAACCATTTTTAATCACACAGAGTAAAATTTTCACATAAAATTGACACTGCATTGTGGTTTTCTTCTTGACATGTATCTTTTATGCAGTTATTCATCCTGTCTTTTCACGTGCTTCACATTTATGGGTTCATACATTTTTCCAAGAGAATTTCATTACGAGAAATACTCGACTTGTTGGAAAATGATGAACTTTCTGACATAGAAAATGTTTTCGAGCCTCCAGACGCTGCTGTTTTGTCGGACAAAGACAGCGGAGATGAAGATGGAGGTGACTTTGCCGACAATTTACGTGGTAGCCAGCTTCGAGCGAACGCAGAATTAGTGACCTGTGAAACTCCAACTGCCTATCAAGACTTTGAACTTGTTCCTGTTGAAGTGGATCAAGGTGAAATGGTACAAGTAAGACCCAGAAAGGTACCTCGAATTCCTGCAAAGCGGGAAAAGCAAAACCTTATCACACGTTCAGGAATACTTCACAACAGTGACTTCACCGAACTTCGAGAAAAATCGTGCGTTGAACTGTTTCAGTCAATTTTTACAGATGACATTTTTGATCACTTAGTTTCTGAATCTAACAAATATGCCAGCTTTTTGAACTGTCCTTCCCAGAATATTACTCAGCAAGGAATGAACATTTTCATTGCAATTTTGATTTTATCTGGATACAATACCGTTCCTTCGAAGAGATCATATTGGGAGGGATGCGTGTGATGTGCACCATTCTGTGGTGGCAAGTGGTATGTGGCAAAACAGGTTTCTTAAAATTTGCCGTTTCATTCACTGTGCTGATAACACAAACCCAAATTTTAACTACAAAATGTGGAAGGAGCACTTGTCATATGATGAGTGTATGGTGCCATATTTTGGGAGACATTCCTGAAAACAATTTATAAGAGGAAAACCTATTCTTTTTGGTTTTGAGGTATGGTGTCTAAACACTCGTCATGGATATCTCTTAGATTTTGAAGTATACCAAGGAAAAAATCCTAACTCGAATGCCCAGTATGAAGCAGAATTTGGGAAGTGCGCAGCCCCCTTGTAACAGTGCTGGATAATCTTCAACTGGGCCTGAAAAATTTGTCCTTCAAACTATACTTCAATAATCTCTTCACTGGGATGGGATTGCTAACACATCTTGGTGCATGGGTATACGGTGCTACAGGCACACTTCGATAGAATCGACTTCCTAAGGATTATAATCTGAAATCCTCCACTACCATGAAGAATGAAAAACGGGTTACATATGATTACTTAAAGAGCTTGGAGGAAGGTATTCAGGTTTGCCATTGGGTGGATAATTCAGTAGTAACTGTAGCATCTACATGTTATGGAGTGCACCCTGAAAAACAGGTATCTTGTTATGTGAAAGAGAAAGGACAGGCTAGAGGTGGAAAAGTCCTAGTGTCTCAGCCATACATGATTTCTCAGTACAATATGGGTATGGGAGGTACTGATCATATGGGTCGTAATTTGACAGATGTGCAAATCGGAATAGGAGGAAAAAAGTGGTGGTAGGCAATATTTGCCTGGCTCGTCGATTTAGGAATGCATAATGCATGGCAGCTGAAACACGTGTCTGGAGAAGGCATTTCTCACCTTGATTTTCGACAAGGAATTGTCCAGACTTCTCACATGCTACAAAGCTGCTCCCTTATTCAGCAGATCTCATTGATTTGGACATAATACAGTGCAGGAACTTTGGTACGATGGAATGCATCACTGACTTTCTACAATTACAGGAGCGAAGAGAAGATGATGCACGCCAGAATATTGCCTTACTAGGCCTAGAACCCAGTGTACCAAGTGCAGTGTAGGTTTATGTGTAGACTGTTTTACTGATTATCATACGTGCCAAGGTAATAAGTAGTGTGTACTTGCCTTTCAGAACATCACCATTAGTGCAGTACTCATATGAACAGGTGACTTAACTTTGTACATACCGCTGCTATAATTCCTCATACAGACTGATTGCCTCACGATGTAATAAGTGATTTGGGTAGCTTGTGAGATTCTAGCATTACCGTCTTACTAATAAAAAGTCCTTATACAGTTGTTTAACTCTTGTATAGTTATACAGTAAATACACTCTGTATAAGCGTTTTACATTTTTCTTACTAGTAAACAAGGTATACGCATTGTATTACTATACAGCACGTATACACTTGTTCTAAGGAGTAGGAATCTCTTCCTGCAGTTCACTGACATATTTCGCACGTTCACCGCCTTTATGATCGCTTCTGCTGGTTATCTACGAGCAAAACTTTCCGGAAAGTCGCACAGTAGCAAGGCATATCGAAAAGTGACATAGCTGGAAATTGGCTTATACTAATATCAACATTTCTTCAGCTTGCTTGTGTAATGAATGCGCAAAAAAAAAAAAAAAAAAAAAAAAAAAAAGGAAAAGCTTAAGAAAATATAATAAATATCAATAGCTTCTAACTGGGATAGTACGGAAAACGTAAACAATTGTAAATGAATGGGCGAGTTGAAAAGGTTACACATTCCAAAATCCTTACTTTTCAGGAGAAAGGAAAACCTGTTTTGTAGTTTAAAATAAAGGTTTGATCAAAAAAGTTTCCATTAGGCATTTATACATCATATTTCTGCGTATTCAACTACAAAGTATGGAAATCATATTTCGTATGGTTTTCAAGTTATGCCATTTTTTATCTCAAGGAATATGTCCCCTTTTATATGTACTCAAATTTGAGAAAGATCTTTGTAGGGACAGATAGTGTATAATAAACTCGCAATATCAAATGTCTATTAAGCAGTAACACATTATTACACAAAAATAAGCTCAACCATCATTTGTTTTATAGTTATTCATTGTCATTCTGTCTCTTTCAAGTGTTTTACTATACAAAGATATCTAGCCTCCATAACCTCTGAATGGTGTATGTCTTCTATGTTTAAAATATCGTGAAGATCATCAACGTTATCGTCCATTCTTCCTTCGATGTGTGTTCAATAATAAATGGATGTCGAATATTTCACCACAAGTATATTACTGTAGACAATAAATACCACGAAAATAAACTGCTCACTTGTTTCTTTTTCCGCTACTCGCTGCTATACAACGCTTATACAAGGGTCCTGGTCTGTATAAGCAATGCAATGAATAACTATAACAGATGTATACACAGGAGGCTTATACACGGTTTATTACTAACGAATTTCACATAAACGGTGTATAAACCTTGTATAAAAGTTATACACCGTTTATTAGTAAGACGGTTATTATTTAAAATATAAATTCATTTGCTCATACAATTAACAACTCAGGTCATTTACAACTCCTATAAAATCATCCCTAGCACCAAAAATCAAACATCTAGGTATTTTTTAATAGTTCTGGAACAACATTATTTTTGTAATATATGCAGATATTGAAGAAAAACTCTTATACTGATGATTAACAAAAGAAAGTATTGGATGAAAGCATATCAATAAGCCAAATGCGGAATAACGTCCAAATTTTCGTATAAGAAACAAAAGACAGCACTACCGCCCAGCGTGCCATATATGGCACGGGCCTTTTCTTGGAAGTTACATGCCGAATAAATAAAAGCTTTTCCGCGATCTCCATATGCACATTATCCAACGCTAAAAGTTACATGTTGATTCTCAAAAGTAAAATCTTGGGCGAATCCAGGTTATGAAAAGAAATTGGCGCTCACTTTGAACATTGACATAGGAGTTAGAAAGATGTTTTTGAAGACTTTCATCTGGAGTGTGGCATTGTGTGGATGTGAAACATGGATGATAACTAGCTCAGAAAGAAAGAGAATATAAGTTTTTGAAATGTGGTGTTACAGAAGAATGCTGAAGGTGAGATGGATAGATTGAATCACAAATGAAAGATACTGAATCAAGTTGATGAGAGGAAATCGATTTGGCTGAATTTGACCAGAAGAAGATATTCGACAGGACACATCATAAGACACCCAGGACTTGTGCAGTTTTTTTTTTTTCTATTGGCTTTACGTCGCACCGACACAGATAGGTCTTATGGCGACGATGGGACAGGAAAGGGCTAGGACTGGGAAGGAAGCGGCCGTGGCCTTAATTAAGGTACAGTCCCAGCATTTGCGTGGTGTGAAAATGGGAAACCACGGAAAACCATCTTCAGAGCTGCCGACAGTGGGGTTCGAACCCACTATCTCCCGAATACTGGATACTGGCCGCTATCGAGCTCGGTGCAGTTGGTTTTTGAGGGAAGTGTAGATGGTAAGAATGGTAGGGGTAGACCAAGGTATGAATATGGCAAGCGGATTAGAGCAGATGTAGGATGCAATAGGTACGTAGAAATGAAATGAAAAGGTTAGCACAGGATAGGGTGGCATAGAGGACTGCATCAAACTAGTATATGGACTGATGACTCAAACAACACTTGTCAGTATTGGGATATACTATGTCTGGTATATCACTCTTTTTGCAGGTTTGAGAGAGATTTCTACTGCTTTTTAGGAATGTATCTGCTTGTCTCCCCTGCTCGTTTCTTCTATATCCATATTTATTAAGCTGTTGGAGCTCTTCACCATCCTCAGTTATGGCCCACCAATCGTTTCTCCAGTTGTTGGTCTGCCCTTCTTCATGGTTGTAAGCTCCATCTCACTCTACTTGGTACTAAATTTCATCTTATAAACATGTACTATTTCCTCCCATGTGTGATATAGTTCAAGTAACATATTAAAACACTGTATAAATGAGAAGAAATTCAGTAATTAAACTTAATTTTTTAAATGAGGAAATTGAAGGATTCACTGATTAAACTTAATTTTTTTTTAATGAGGAAATTGAAGGATTAATGCATGCTTTCTTGTCCTTTGGTTCTGTAATTTATAACTGTTTTCTTCAGCCTGTCAAAACTAATTTATCTATACTAATATTATAAAGATGAAAACGTATATTTGTTTGTAATGGATAGACTCAAAAACTACCGAACTGATTTTAAAAATTACTTCACCTATAGAAAGCTATATTGCCAGTGAATAACACGGCTGTATTTTATTTTCGAAACAATTCAGGCAGGGGGAGGGGGGGGAGAGATATAAAAATAATATGCTAATAGAGGCTAAATCGAATTTGTCGTACAAGGATGAGACAATAATAATAATAATAATAATGCTATTTGTTTTACGTCCCACTAACTACTCTTTTACGGTTTTCGGAGACGCCGAGGTGCCGGAATTTAGTCCCGCAGGAGTTCTTTTACGTGCCAGTAAATCTACCGACACGAGGCTGACGTATTTGAGCACCTTCAAATACCACCGGACTGAGCCAGGATCGAACCTGCCAAGTTGGGGTCAGAAGGCCAGCGCCTTAACCGTCTGAGCCACTCAGCCCGGCAAGGATGAGACAAAGCTCATTTTAAGCCCCTTGACGCAAAGAACAAAACTCGGTAAGCCCTGTGGGCCTGAAAACCGTTTTAAGGCCCTAAAACCAACTGTTATGGAGATATTGGCACCACACTACCCCTGCTCTAGAAATCGGGTAAAGAAATGAATTGCCATAACCATGGCAACGTCAGTTCCAGTATTCTTACAGCAGCGAGATTATCTACAATATATCACAAAAACCTAACATGTTACAGACACGAAAATTGGTATTTGGAATCTCCTTTCAAAATAAAAGTACACAAATTTTGGTTTTCAGAAATTCCACTTATGGGTGAGGGGGGGGTGAATAGAAGTGAGGAAGGAGTTGAATTCTTTATATGAGGATACATATATCTCAGAAACTGAAGATGTTACAGACGTTAAAACTGGTACTTGGAATCTTTTAAAAATAAATGAACACAATTTTTTTGGAAAATCCACTCAAGTGGGTGAAATAATAAGAAAAGCAGGTGAATTTTTAAAATGATCATCTTCTTCTTCTACCGCTTTTCCCACACCTGTGCGGTTGCAAACTGTGTCGCACATGTAGATTTGACCCTGTTTTACAGCTGGATGCCCTTCCTGATGCCAACCTCGTGTGTAGGGATGTAATTACAATTGCGTGTTCCTGTTGTGGTTTGTGGTGTGGTGTGTTTAGTGAATATGAAGAAGAGAGTGTTGGGACAAACACGAACAACCTGTCCCCGAGCCAGATGAATTATCACACGCAATTAAAATACCCGACCCAGCCCGGAATCAAAACCGGAACCCTGTGAACCGAAGGCCTCAACGCTGTCCACTAAGCCAAAGAGTGGGGCAGTTTTTAAAATGAGTACATATTCAGTATGTCTCATAACTTAACAGTTACAGACGTGAAAATTGGTATTTGTAATCCCCTTTAAAAACAAAGAAACACATACTTTTTGTTTTCGGAAAGTCAACTTAAGCTGGAGATCGAAAATAAGTGAAGGAGTTGAATTCTCTTTATGAGGGTACTTATATCTCAAAAATTAAGATGTTACAGACGTGAAAATAGGTATTTGGAATCTCCTTTAGAAATATTAAGAGAACTGTTTCTCACATGTAGAGTTCCCTGTTGCATGTTCCAGTTGCAGCTCTGCCAGTAGCCTGGTCATCTTAACCTCAAAAGGCAATGCCACAAACGTGGTTTACAAAAAGGTTCTGGGATAAATGAAATGCAATTTTTCGATTTGTTTTTATACTTTAGGCAATTACAGATAATGTCTTAGTGCAGTACCGAGGAACATTTAATTTTTATCAACTTACCAAATCTGCGGCCTGGTCATTCAAGCTCTGGAAATTTGGACTGTTAGATCGGCACCGTAGTACTATTCGTTAAAAGTGAGAAAATGTGCAGTGTTTCATTTGATAGAGTATTTTATAATGATAACATTGCTTTTAATTGTTACATTCTTACTGACATTTTTGTAATGACCTATGTTGACTTCAGTTATGAAAACCACAGTCAGTCTTTCTGAGAATCCCGTAGCGAAGCACGGGTACATCAGCTAGTTTAACATAAAATCTTGTTTAAATGGTTGGAAATTCAGTAACTCGCATACCAAGTGAACATACTTCCTGACAGCGGAGAAGAAATACGCATTTTCATACAATTCCTGTCCCTAGTGATAACACACCTCTTTGTCTCAAGCCTGCCTTTTCAAACCAGTCTTCTTGAGCAGTGAGAGCAGCTTGTAAAAATAAAAAGAAGGCGTATCAGAAATGGCTTGAAACAGGGGCTGATGCAGTCAGGGAATTATACGTAGATGAAAGAAACAGAGCAAAACAAATAGTGGTTGAATCCAAGAAGAATTATACGTAGATGAAAGAAACAGAGCAAAACAAATAGTGGTTGAATCCAAGAAGAAGTCATGGGAGGATTTTGGTACTAACGTGGAAAAGCTAGGTCAAGCAGCAAGGAAACCTTTGTGGGCAGTAATAAAGGATCTTAGAAAGGGAGGGAAAAAGGAAACGAGTAGTGTTTTGGGTCAATCATGTGAACTCATGATAGATCCCAGGGAATCACTGGACAGGTAGACAGAATATTTTGAAAATCTTAACGTAAAAGCAAAACTTCTTGGTGACATCTCGAACTAGTGAGCTCATAGGGAGGAGGAAAATGTTGGTGAAATAATGCTTGAGGAAGTGGAAAGGATGGTAAATAAACTGCATTGTCATAAAGCAACTGGAATAGATGAAATTAGACCTGAAATGGTGAAATATAATGGGAAGCTAGGGATAAAATGGCTTCACAGAGTAAATAAGATTAGCATGGAATGTTAATAAGGTACGTTCTGATTGGACAAAAGCGGTAACTGCACCTAACTATAAGCAAGGAAACAGGAAGGATTGCAACAACTATCAAAATATTTCAGAGTAATATGCTTCATCAAGCCAGTCTTAAAACTTGGCAACAATGGTAGAAGTTAACACGCAGCGCAGTCATTATCTCGTGTCACATTGGTGAATCCCTGACTTATCTGGTCGTAACTATTTCCTCACGGTATGAAGGTAGCTCTTAAGGAATTCTCAGAAACGAGTTGAAGCGTGGTGGTAATATGTAATATTACATTACGTAAGTTTTATTGTTTAATATCCTGTAAGATTTATAAAAATATAACCTACTGATTTACTCAAAGGAAAGCATTTCAAAATATTCAACAGTTAATTGTTTTAGAAATTCAATTCCAAAAATATCCCTGCAGGTTTTCAAATTGTTTTCCAGTTGAAACTTGGGATCATTGAATTCAGTGGTGCAGTGCTTGTATATGTTCAAGGCCTTGTGTTTGTGAATGATACCAAAAGCAAAAGTGAACGACAAAGCTAGGTTGCAGGAGTATCAACACGAGTTTGAAACAGATTTGTTGACTGCACACGATACAATTTTGTAATGTGGTGCATGTGAGAAAATAGTTTTGACAAGCATTTTATAGTACTTCAACATTTGAATACTAATAAACACAAAGATAATATTAAGTGTAAATCCTCAATGTCCCTGTACAAAAATTGTTCACTGAATTTTCGAATTTTCAAATGGTAACCTTTTACAGTTCACCTTAGATTTGTGCAAAGCACTTTTAGCGGCAGACATTCCATTGTGGAAACTTACCAACCCCACCCTCCAAAATTTGAGCAATATACAAAGTGTAAAGTTCCAGACCAATCTACTCTTTGTAAAAATTGTCAAGCAGTGTTATGATCTTACAATTGAAAATATTAGAGAAAAGATCCGAAATCATTTTCTATGGGTGTCAATCAACGAAACATAAGACAGGGAAGGATGATTGATTGCAGTATTTGTAGTTGGATCTCTCCATAAAAATGAACCAGCCACCCAATTTATCCTTGCAATAGAGCAACTTCTGTTTTCAAATTTTTTGTTGACTGCACAAATATGCTATGGCCAGATACTCTTCAATACATATACTCCAGTATGTATTACATGTATTTCATTTTAAAGAAGCCAGTTTCCTATTCACCTTGCATTGGGTATGATGATATACAAAGCTCAAGGACAGACTTTAGACCGTGTTAGTGTATATTTACCGCAGGGTAAATAGGGTGGATCATGAGAGACTACTGGCAAAAATGAGTGTGTAATTGGCTCTCAAACCTCAATTCTTCCATTTCTACCTACACGTGGTGCCCCTGTTACGCCAAGCAACTCAGTGGAAGGTTGGATATCCTATCCCAACGGGAACTGGGTCGGTGAGCAGACAGGAATGGTGGGTCAGTGGAAGGAAACGGGAAACCACCACTGTTATTTTCCTAAGACAACCTCATGGCTTTACTCATTCTCAAATTAGATTCTGGAGTAAGTCCCTCAGTCGGATCTCCGGAGGGGGGACAAGGTTGAGAGGAGCTTCGGCATATGAAGATTTATCTAAACCATCTTTACAAGTCGTCAGAAGAATAGCAACCTGAAATGTACGAGGTCTCTTGCAGATGGGAAAACTTCACATCATTGAAAGAGAAATGAAACTTCATGATCTGGACATACTTGGTCTTAGTGAGACACATTGGAGAGGCTGTGGCCATTTTATGACTCAAACAAATAATACAGTATATTTTTCTGGAAGTAAGGATATGAGTCGTAATGGTGTCGCTGAAATAATTCCAAAGAATCTTAAGAATGCTCTTATGGGGTATGAGCCTATCTGTGATAGAATCATCAGTATTAAGATGAAAGCTTCTCTTTGTAATATCATCATCATTCAGGTTTACGCCCCCACTTCAGTTTCACTAGAAGAAGAAATAGAAGAATTTTATGACCATCTGGAATATACTATCAGTAGGATACCTAAAAAGGAAACATTAGTCATCCAAGGGGATTTTAACGCGAAGATAGGTAAGGCTATAGATGATAGACATATGAGACCTATGGTTGGACGGTTCAGTCTGGGGGTGTGAAATGAACGCGGAGAGTGTTTATTAGAATTTTGTGTGAATAACAACTTATCTATTTGTAACGCCCTCTTCCAGCATCATCCAAGATGTCGCTACACGTGGATTTCTCCTGGGGATAAGATTAGGAATCAAATTGATTTCATTTTGGTGAGGCAATGTTGGCAGGCTTCAATCCTGGATTGTAAGACCTACCCTGGAGCAGACCGTGGCAGTGATCATATACTGCTACAGAGGTGCCAACTATTATGGATTGTCCGTTATGATTACGGATTTCACTTCGTGATTACGGCATTACGGTCGAAGGGGAAATTATTACGGAAAAGCAACATTGTCACGATAAAAATTAATTTCTACGAAAAAAAGGAACGAAGTAAAAAATGTTCAATCCCTTAGAGCATTACTTGTCAACCCTCCTCATTTCAATGTTTGAAAGTTGGCAACTAAACATATTTGGCAGTTATTTGGTCGTCACTTCCTTTTGTTTCCCGCGAGCGTTGTGAAATCACAGCCAGCTACATAGATATATGCTGCTCTCTTCTAGAAATATGCATCATGTCGGCCATGAGGTAGGTTCTACTCCTTGCTACTCGCTACTCCTTGCTCTGCTGCAATTCTCTTTGGTTCTCCAGTGCGAGCATTCGGCTCTGTCTGTTGTGTGTGTAGAACGAGTGGTATATTTAGCGCATTTCAAGTCTAATTATCCTAGTTGTTGATTCGAAAAGAAATGATTGGTTTTGTAAAATGAAGCGGAGCAATTGTCAAATTGCATCTTCTTCTAAGAAGACAGCAGTGTTACAGAAATATCGAAACGGTTACACAAAGGAATGGCCATGCCTACTTGCTTCTCGTTTTAGTGAAAACCACGTGTTCTGCAATGTGTGTTCGTGTGATTTCTCTGTGGCTCACGGTGGACGTGATGATTGCAGATGACACATAGAATCCTAGAAACATCACACATATGGTGAATCAAAATTACGAAACCAGTCTGTTTCATCGTTCTTCATAAAACGTAATGAAACTGCGGTGATGAATGCCGAATTCCTGTTCACATCATTTCTTTAGGAGCATAATATTCCGTTATCAGTTTCAGATCACGCTGGAAATTTGTTTAGATCAATGTTCCCCCGACTCTAAAATATCTCTGAAATATGGTTGTGTAAGAACTAAAACCTCTGCTTTAGTTCAATACACGGCATCTGAGGCAAAAATGGAAATAAGTGAACTTTTGCAAATAACGCCTTTTTCTTTGGCTACTGATGGTAGTACGGATTCAAATGCAGTTAAACTTTATTCTATAGTTCTCTCTTTAATGCTCAGAGAGGCCAAATATCAACTCTTCTATTGTCATTGTTAGAGAGTATCGACAATACAGGTGAGGGAATTTTCTCTGGTATTAATAGTGAATTGTCTTCTTTATCCATTCCATGGGAAAATTGCATTTCTTTTTCATCTGACAATGACAAGGGCAAATAATGTTGCCAAATTTGTGAAGGACAGGCATTCTTCTGTTTATGTCCCAGGTTGTTCATGTCATCTCATACACATCTGTGCATAAAAAGCAGCAGCCCAATTACCAGTCAATGTAGAGAACTTTTTGGTTCAGTTATATTACTATCTTGATAAGAGTTCTAAAAGGCAAAACTCTTTGAAAGTTTATCAGGCTGTTTGTGGCACAGAGGGTCACAAAATTTTGAAATTTTGACTCTCACTTCTTCAGTCTATTGATAGAGTTCTTGAGCAGTGGGAAGCTTTGACACTCATGTTTTGTAGTGAGACCCACCATAAAAATGAGACCACCAAGCAGTTTAAAACTGTGAAATCTTTCATACAAGACCCACACACAAAACTGTTTTGCTACTTTCTTCAGAGTACACTTCAACTCAGTGAATATATTTCTGCAACAAGATGCTCCAGCCATACATCTTCTTAGGAGGAAACTTACTGGTCTTTTAACTGACCTATTGGTCAGATTTATTCAGCCATGTTCTATTCAGTCAGAATCTACCTCCCTTTTGAGTGTACGATTCAAGAGGAGGAAATACCAGAAAGCCAGTGAGGACTTAGTAATTGGAGCAAAAGCTAGGGCATACTTGAAAGATAATAACTGTGATGAAGAGATGTTTTATAATTCTGTAAGAGTTTTATATGGCAGCTTGCAGTTACATTATCAGGAAATTTCCTCTTGATGATGAATTTTTTCATCATGCCGAAGTTGTAGACATCTCTCTCGGAATGAAGGTTTCCTATTCATCTCTTGAATACTTTGTTTACCGAGCTCGATAGCTGCAGTCGCTTAAGTGCGGGCAGTATCCAATATTCGGGAGATAGTAGGTTCGAACCCCACTGTCGGCAGCCCCGAAAATGGTTTTCCGTGGTTTCCCATTTTCACACCAGGCAAATGCTGGGGCTGTACCTTAAGGCCACGGCCGCTTCCTTCCCACTCCTAGCCCTTTCCTCTCCCATCATCGCCATAAGACCTATCTGTGTCGGTGCGACGTAAAGCAACTAGCTAGAATACTTTGTTCGAAGATTCCCAACTTTGGTCAAAGAAAGTGAACATGACAAACTTGAAGAGGAATTTGTAGTTTACCAGTGTGATACTTTCCCGGAATATATTGTACATGGACCTAACATTAATGTGAATTGGAGCAACATTGCAGAGCTTAAAAATGAAAGTGGACAAATTAAGTATAGAACCTTAAGTAACGTTGTATTTGCAGTACTAAATGTACCTCATAGTAACTCTCCCACAGAAAGAGTTTTCAGTGTTATTAGGAAAAATCAGACAGAATTCAGCCCTACATTAAGTACATCCATACTGGAATCACTTGCGGTTCTGGAGACGAAAATGTCATATCAGGGGGAAGTATGTTTCAAGAAAATGTACACTGAAAAGCAGCTGCTGGGTGCGAAACAAGCTACAAAGAATTTTTTATTGCAGAACTAACAGGTAATGAGCAAATTTTATTGTGTAATATGTTATACTTTAGAATAGATTGCTGTAGGAAAGGGCAAACGGGGTGCACTGGATTTGAGATGTAAACGTTTACAACCGGGGGGCGGGGAGAGAGGTGCGCGAGTTAAAAATGGGATTACTGATAGCCCCCTTCAAAGGTTGGCACCTCTGCTGCTATCTATGAAAATGCGGATAAAATTGAAATCATTGAAGAAGGTGAGAGTAAAACAGGTACGCATTACTGACAAACATGTTCTCCATGAGTTTGGTGAAAAAATAAGGAAAAAATTCCAGCAAGTAGAGGAGGAAAGAGCTTCTCAAACATGGGACAAGATGAAGGAAATAATCAATTCATCCCTTTCCGAACAAGTTCCTAAGACCCCTCAAGCAAAACATCCCTGGATTTCAACATCTACACTACTGTTGATTGAAGAAAGAAGCACATTGAAGAAACGTGGTATACAAACTGCAAAAGATGAGGAAATATATAAAGAACTTTGCTGAAAAATACAGCGTAATTGTAGAACTGACAAAACACAGTTGATATGTTTTACGGGTGTTAACTGAAAGCGTGTTTATTACAAAACTAGCTGATCGTGATTTTTTATTACGTCTCGTGTACATACAATACAATAATCTACTGTCAACTGTTTCGTCATTATCTATATCAACTGTCAACATACAAAAGTAAAATTCTCTAATTTGTACATGGTCATAATCTTCAACATCCTCCCCACCCTGGTCGGTCGATTTCTAAGGGAACGACCAGCTGCACTGGTCTTGTGACCATTGAGCGATCCGGGAGCTGAAGAATGACTGTTCGGATTCTGTCTGTCATCTCGTCCTCGGTGCAGTTCACAAATTCGGCCTCGTTTCCACGCCAGTCTAGGCTTCAGATCCTCTTGTAAAAGTACTACATCACCTATCCATAGTTCGGTTTCTTTTTTGATCTGCTTCACTTCGTGGTAACTCCTTAATTGAAGGAGGTATTCCCTTTTCCATCTTTGCTCAAAGTGTAAGATTAGCTTTTGTCTCTGTCTGTACACCTTAGTCAAATCTTGATAGATGGAAGTATCTGCTGTACTTGGAAGAGATATCAGCCTTTCTCCTATGAGGAAGTGTGAAGGTGTCAGGATATCAGAGTTACTGTCATCTACGGTAATAGGGCGCGAGTTTAGAGTGGCCTCGATCCCCACCAAAATAGTATTTAGCCCTTCCTCGTCTACTTGAGCTCGTCCGAGTATCTTCTTGAGGCACATCTTAGTGGACCCTACCATCCTTTCCCAGGAAACTCCCCACCATGCGGCTCTTGGTACTATAAATTTCCATGTAACATGGTGGTGTGACAAGTGAGTTTGTACTCTTGAATCTTCTAATAATTCCTGGAGTTCGGATATTTCTTTGTTGGCGGTGTGAAACGTTCGAGCATTGTCTGAATACATGGTGTTCGGAAGTCCACGTCTTCCTACGAAGCGCTGAAAGGCAAGTAGGAATTTATCAGTTGACAAGTCAGTTGTAAGCTCGAGATGAATGGCTCTTGTCGTTGCGCAGGTAAACAACACGATGTAGTATCTCTTCTCTGCAGCTCCAGCCTTCACGAACAACGGGCCTGCAAAATCTACACCACAAACGGTGAATGGCCGTTGAAACTTAACACGGTCCATTGGCAAAGGAGCTTCTATCTGTTCACATCTCTTGGTGTGTGTTATTTTGCAGGGAAGGCATGAGTAAATGACCTTGATTACTTGCCTAGCTTTCAAAATCCAGAATTCACGACGCAATTCTGATAACACAACACGAACTCCCATGTGATGAAGTCTTACGTGCGTTTCTTTTATCAATAATTTAGTGAAATGATGAGAGCCATCAAGAAGTAGGGGGTTTCGCTCATTCTCGGAAAGATCTGCAAACTGGAGCCTACCACCAAGTCGAATCAGATTGTCTTCTAGAAGTGGATGGAATCGTGCAATCTTGGATGTAGCCGGTACCGGTTCCTTTCGTGTCAGGGCAGTAAACTCTGTACAGAAACATTCCTCCTGAACTCGGCGTATCCAGTAGAGCCTTGCAGCTTCTAATTCTGTGGTTGTCAAATGGCGTGGATACTCCACTCTTCTCCGTGTCACCTCCACGAAACGTAAAATCTAACAGGTGATATGTATTACCTTCCAATACGAACTATATCGTAAAATATCTATCAGTGATTCATTGGCACTGATTACAAGGACTTGAGGGTTTGCCTCCTTGGATTCGGGTAGTGATACCTTCTGACGTGAGATTTCCTGTGGCCAAGAAGTGGGAGCCTCAGCAAGCCATTGTGGTCCATTCCACCATAATGAAGAGGAATTTAGATCTGTCGCTAACATTCCACGCGTCAGAAGGTCTGCGGGGTTGTCTTCACTGGGACAATATTGACACTGAACCGGCGACAGGTAGTCTTGAATTTCTGTCACGCGGTTGCATACGAATGTCTTCCAGCGATTTGGGATCACTCCGTATCCAACCGAGGGCCACCATAGAGTCCGACCATAGGGTAGCTCGCGTGCTGTCAAATCCTGTTGACTGGCAAAAATATTTCAAGAGGCGGGAACCTATCAAGGTAGCCAGAAGTTCTAGTCGTGGGAGTGTAATCCTTTTAACTGGAGACAATCTGCTTTTACTGCAGGCCAAGTGTATTGATATATTATCGTCTGTTACCGTTCTAGTGTACAATGCGGCTCCATATGCTCTCTCAGAAGCGTCACAAAACACATGGATATGCGTAGCGTTTGGCATCTGTTTACACATTCCAGTCCACCTCGGGACGTTTATAAGTGACAGCTGTTTGATGCTCGAGATCCAAAGTTGCCATTTTAAGGCTATATCCTGTGGAAGAATCTCATCCCACTCTATGCCTCGACACCAAGTGTCTTGGAAGATTAACTTTCCAACAATTGAGACGGGTGAGAATAACCCCAGTGGATCGTAAAATCTTGCTGTTCCTTGTAAGAGCTGACGTTTAGTGGTAGGAATGTGAGCTAGCTTTTCAGTAATTTCTCGATGATCGAAAAGGATACAGTCCAGTTCTGTGTTCCACCTGATACCTAATACTCCAGTTTCTTGTTTGATATCTCGTCTCTCAGACTGCCATACGCTCTTAAGTGTTTCTGAGTTCGTTGCCCATTTATCCATTGGTAGTCGTATGTGCCTGAGCATGGAGCTTACTTCGTAATATAAGCTTATGACCCCATTGTCGTCGTCAGCACCAGCAACGAAGTCGTCCATAAATGTGCTCTGATCTAAGAGTTCTGCTGCTGTGGGGTATGTGTTACTGCACCTTGAAGCCAGTTCACGTAGAGTCGCAGATAGAAGGAAAGGACTGCACGTAAGACCAAACGGTAGCCGCGTGAACCTGTACGTGACAATTTCATCTGCTGTTTGCCAGTTACCATCTTCCCCCTTCTGGACGTGATACCAGAAAAATCTGGTTAAGTCTCTGTCTTTTTCATCTAGGTACAGTTGCAAAAAGGCTTGAGTTCCATCTCCGACTATTGCTTTTCGATATGTACGAAAGCGGATTAGCATTGACAGAATTTCAGGAAGGAGGTTTGGTCCTGCTTCCAGAGCGTCGTTAAGAGATGGCGAGTCTCTCTCGTGTGACGAAGCGTCGAAAACAATCCTCCATTTGATAGCTCCATTCCTCTCTTTCTTGACAGCGTGGTGTGGTAGGTAGAAAACATCGCTTAGATTATCTTCTGCAGCAGTCATTTCAACATGACCCTTTTCAATATAGTCAGTCATTTGTGAACAGTACATTTCTCGAAACTCAGCATTGTCGTGAAGTTTCCTTTCAAGTGATCTAAAGCGATTCTTGGCGTTGACGCGGTTTGATGGCAAGATAACTTCCTGTTTTCTGGGTAGAGACACTACTCTCCGCCCCTCTTTCATACGAAATTAATCGTGAAACTGTTGAAGAATGGTAGCGTCCTTCTTAGAAAGTGTTCTACCTTGCTGCTCTCTTATTCCCATGGTCTCTAAATCCCAGAATTGTCGCATGCTGTCATCTTTAGGTTCAAATTCTTGACTTGTATGAACATGATTTATAGCGACATGATGGACTGTGATTCCTGACTTGTTTCCGCTAAGAACCCAACCCAAGTTAGACGGGAGAAGTACTATGGACTCAGAAAGGCGTATTGGTTGGCCATCTCGGATCACCTTCCAGTAGCGATCACCACCTATGAGAAGTTCAATAGGGAGGTCGCTTTTATTGTCCTTGGGGTCTGCTAATTGCAACGTTCCGGCGCATGATAAAGAATAGACATTGTGTGGAACAACAGGATGCGGGGAATACTTGTTTTCGCTCTCAAAAGCTGTTATCATTATATTAGTTTTCGACCACACGCCACTGATGTTAAACTGGACAACCCTACGTGTTGTAACCGTGTGTCGATCACACTCAAATGCCGTAACAGACAGTTTCCTTTTTTCGACAACAGTAAGCTTGAGCTGATCCACGAGGCTTGTTTCGATAAAACTGGACTGACTTCCAGCATCTAAAATACACCGTGTAAGTTTGGTCAGTCCAGTCGGGCCAGTTATCCAAACCCGAGCATTTTGAAGATACGTGAAGTTGGAGGGCGTGTTTACATCTATCTTGCCCACCGCTACAGCTTCTCTCTCATCTCCTCCACAAATTGACACGTGGTGGGTCTTCTTGCATATGGAGCATGATACCTTATTCTTCTTCGCACAGTCTTTAGAGTGATGGCCTCGTCTAAGACAAAGGAAGCATCTGTTCACTTTCTTCAGTTTTTCAGTTCTCTCCTTGTTGTTCGTTATTGTTTGACAATCTTGACCCCAGTGACCTCGATTCTCACAAAAAACACAATACGGTTCTGTGACTTGTTTGATATTCTTTCTCTTCGGCTTGTTAGGTCTGGTGTTAACATGGAGAGCCGCTGCCGTTGGAGTATAAGTAATCGAAAATGGCCGGTCGCAACGTATCTTCTGCGTAGTCAAGGCACACTCCACCTCTTCGTTCAAAAACTGCATTAGACGCGAGATACTGCTTTCTGGTATTTCCAACCTCTTGGCGTTAAGTAGCCATCGGCGACAAAGATCGTCAGGAAATGCGCGAAGAATTTTAGGGGCTAACAGTTTTCCATAGACGTCTACATCTTCACCTAGTGCTGTCAGCGCTTGAATCCGTCGGCGACACTCAATATACGTGGCATTGAGAATCTCAGGACTGTCGGAATGTGCAGGTTGCAGATGCTCCAAAAAATCCAGGTGGGATTGAATAATTCTGTTTTTATCCCCATAACGGGACTCCAGAATCTTCTTCACCTGTTCGTAAGTATCGGCCGTTACTGATATTCCATCCACCAGATGTTTGGGTTCACCGTCGAGATATCCTCGAAGGAATACATGTTTGTTTATTACCGATACCGCTGAGTTCTTGTCCACCGAAGCCTGAAATTGCTCCCAGAACCGTGGCCATGATTCTGTGCCTCCTGAAAAGGTCTCTATTCTAATAGTAGGAAGCTTAACTTCGGAAGTAGCTATGGGTGATGTAGTAGTAGCTGAGCAAGCATGTGCGTCTTGTGAATTCTTTGCCTTTATAAGTTTATTAGCCTTCCGCATTGCACGTTTAGCACTGTCTGTGTAATTTTCACAGACTTGTATATCCTCGTCATAGTCGTCGTTCTCAATCAGATCGTGTATAGCATCATCTAGAACGATTAAGCTCTCAAAAGTGTCTTTAAGGCGTTCCAAGCAGTGTTCTACATCGTCCAGCGCCGCAGTATCGCTGAAATCATTTATCTGTTTAGTAAAACGTGTAACGTTGGAACGCTGAGTAGTGCGTTTCCTTTTTAGCTTGTCAAGCGAGGACTGAGACATTCTTTCTTGTTAGTCGGTTAGTGTAATAACGTTCCGTGAATTTTCTCGTGACGTGTCTGACAATGTGTTTTCTTTTGTAGTTACAGAAATGCTCAGGAGATAGCGCTAGTTGTCACCCTGTCGTTGTTAGAGTCTCCTAGAGATTATGACCTCTTTGCAGGTTATATGACAACAACATGGCGGCTAAAATATATTGCAATCAAATATAGTATTTTGAGATGATTGAAAATCAAGGAGCACTCAACCGTGTATAAAACAAGTTTTTAGTGCTCTAACAACATTCAAAATAGTATTAAAACCGTGTAAGTACTTATCTGTTCCCTTGTCGTAGTGAAACGCAGGTTGACGAAGGGGCCGATAGTCACAAGTTTTTCAATCAACACCTTATTACGTATTACACAAGATTAAATATTGTTGTATGTTATTTTCTCCTTATTCCGTATTTCCGGGGCTTCGGCACCATGATATGTTTTACGGGTGTTAACTGAAAGCGTGTTTATTACAAAACTAGCTGATCGTGATTTTTTATTACGTCTCGTGTACATACAATACAATAATCTACTGTCAACTGTTTCGTCATTATATCAACTGTCAACATACAAAAGTAAAATTCTCTAATTTGTACATGGTCATAATCTTCAACAACAGTATCTTACCAATATCTGTAATGAAATAGACCACCATCATAAGTTAAGTGAAACATGTGACCTTTACAAGAAGATAAATAGCATCACCCGAGAGTTCAAACCACGTACATGGGTGAATGAAGAGACACAGGGAAATGTAATTGGTGACAAGAAAGAAGCTTTATCCTGGTGGAAACAACACTGCAAAACCTTATACTGCAAAGGTAATAGCATAAGAGAAGAGAACAACTGCATGGAATGTGATATAGAGCCTGCTATCCTATAATTGAGAACACCATCAAACATTTGAAAAACAACAAAGCCCCAGGCATAGATGGTATTACTGGAGAAATGCTGAAAGTAATGGGAGAAGGCCTCCATGCTTTACATTCAATATGTAATAAAGTGTAGAAAGC
The DNA here is from genome assembly GCF_040414725.1 of Anabrus simplex. Taxonomy (NCBI): domain Eukaryota; kingdom Metazoa; phylum Arthropoda; class Insecta; order Orthoptera; family Tettigoniidae; genus Anabrus; species Anabrus simplex. The sequence goes on along the minus strand of NC_090265.1, from coordinate 1,685,798,296 downwards.
TGGAGAATGGCCTAAAGACTGGACTACATCTTTTCTCATCCCCCTTTATAAAAAAGGGTCAGTTAGGGACTGTTCTAATTACCACACCATAGCATTAATATCACATGCTAGCAAAGTCCTGCTATACATAATGAATAAACGACTAAGAACTTCCTTGCAGTCTCGGATTTTGCTGAACAAGCAGGTTTTGTGGCAGGTAAAGGTACACGAGAGTCAATAACGCACATGAGGCAGATAATTGAGAAATGCTGCGAGTTCTGTGTCAAGTGGGACAAGTTGTGGGAAGTGCTCAATGAATGTGGAGTCCCTAAACACTTAACGTCATTATTGAAAGGTCTTTATAACAGTCATAATGCAACCATAAGGGTGGATGGTGAATGCTCAGAATTTTTCAATGTGACAAATGGAGTCAGACAAGGTTGCATACTGTCGCCCCAACTCTACAATATCTATGCAGAGTATGTAATGAGAAGAGCACTGGATGGCTGGGATAGTGGAATTTCAATTGGTGGTCGTAAAATCAACAATTTACGCTTCGCTGATGATACTACACTCATTGCAGGAAGTGGACAAGAACTTGATGAATTGCTCTCTAGAGTGACAATCATTAGTTCAGATTTTGGTCTAGAAATTAACATGAAAAAGACCAAACTAATGGTTATCAACCGACAAAGTCAAATCCCAATCCAAATAACAGGATGCCTGAAAGATCTGGAGTTGGTGAATGATTGTGTATATCTGGACTCCATAATCAGTAAGACGGGAAATTGTGATAAAGAAATAAAACGATGGATTGTCCTAGGTTGTGCCGCAATGGTTAAACTCACAAAGATCTGGCAGAACCGGGCATTATCCAAAACAGTGAAAATAAGATTGGTGGAATCACTGGTGTTCTCTGTTTTCCTGTACGGTTGTGAGACCTGGACTGTGAAGACTAGTGACAAGAACCGAATAGATGCCTTTGAGATGTGGTGTTGGCGGAGAATATTCCGTATACCATGGACAGAAAGAAGAACAAATGCCTCCATTATAGAAGAACTGAGCATCACAAAACATTTGTCTTCCCGCGTTAGTGAAATTTACCTCCAGTTTTGGGACACATTTTGAGGAGAGGAGACAATTTAGAAAAGACCATTCTGCAAGGCAAAATTGAAGGCACCAGACCAAAAGGCAGAACAACAAGTAGATGGTTAGACCAAGCAAAGAAGATCACCGGTCTACCTCTTCACAATATCTTAAAAAGAGCTGAAGACCGCTCGGGATGGAAAAATCTCGTTAAGGATGCAGTTATTAATGAAGTGAAGAAATGAGGTCACGACGCTCAGCAATGAGTAAACCGATTGTTGATGATGATGATGATGATGATGATGATGAATTGGACTAGCCAGAGAGTGACTGAATGGGTGGCTATATTTCTAGAAAATATCTCAGAGAATTAGAGTAGGCGAAGCTTTATCTGTCCCTGTAATAATTAAGAGGGAAATTCCTCAAGGCAGTATTGTTGGACCTTTATGTTTTCTTATACATATATATAAATGATATGAGTAAAGAAGTGGAATCGGAGATAATGCTTTTTGTGAATGATGTTACTCTGAATAGAGCAATAAATAAGTTACAAGATTGTGAGCAACTGCAAAATGACCTCGATAATGTTGCGAGATGGACTGTACACAGTGGTATGATGATAAACGAGGTTAAAAGTCAGATTGTGAGTTTCAGAAATAGGGGAAGACCTCTCAGTTTTAATTAGTGTGTTGATGGGATGAAAGTTCATTATGGGGACCATTGTAAGTACCTAGGTGTTAATATAAGGAAAGATTTTCATTGGGGTAATCACATAAATGGGATTGTAAATAACGGATACAGTTCTCTGCACTTGGTTATGAGGTGTTTAGGGGTTGTAAGGATGTAAAGGAGAGGGCATACAAGTCTCTGGTAAGACCCAAACTCGAGTATGGTTCAGGTGTATTTGACCCTCACCAGGATTACTTTATTCAAGACCTGGAATAAATCTAAAGAAAAGCAGCTCGATTTGTTCTGGGTAATTTCCGACAAGAGTAGCGTTACAAAAATATTGCAAAGTTTGGGATAGGAAGACTTGGGAGAAAGGAGACTAGCTGCTCGACTAAGCAGTATGTAATAATAGTTACAATTTCATGTTTTTATATCCACCTTATTCAATACATAAAAATGTTTGTCTCTAAAAGGACATTTACCACAATACAAACATTAAATGGGGCATGTTTCGCTTGTTGTGTCAAGCATCTTCAGCCATTTTGTACAATTATCTCAAGGTTGAGTCATTATATTAGGCTAAACCTTATTTTACAATTATTTGTTCATTAAAATGTTGTTATACAATAAAATATCATTACTATATAAAAAGTAAACAGGAAGCAGTAACAATTAAAATGGGTCTATAATAGACTAGACGTTAATCACAGGAAGTTGATGTCAAAGTCATAGTAACCAAGAATCTTTATTTGCCATTGACCATATACAATGAAATAGGCTTCGTCAACTGATAATAATTTAATACTTAATATTACTAAGGCTAAATGAATGTACACATTTTATTAAAACTTAATACTAACATTATGCATTTCTAAGAATTCAGAGTACCGGGCGAGTTGGCCGTGGCGTAGAGGCTCATGGCTGTGAGTTTGCATCCGGGAGATAGTGGGTTCAAATCACACTGTCGGCAGCCCTGAAGACGGTTTTCCATGGTTTCCCATTTTCACACCAGGCAAATGCTGGGTCTGTACCTTAATTAAGGCCACGGCCACTTCCTTCCAACTCCTAGGCCTTTCCTGACCCTTCATCTCTATAAGACCTATCTGTGTCGGTGCGACGTAAAGCCCCTAGAGAAAAAAAATTCAGTGGTATTATAAAATGGATTTTCTATTAACCAATCATACATTTTTCTTTTAAAATTACTTAAAGGAGTGAACCATGCAGAATGTGGTAATATATTAAATAATCTTAAACAACTGATTTTATGTGAGTGAGCAGTTTTGGACAGCCTGTGAATTGGGATATCGATGTCTGCTTTGCCCCGAGTATCATGAAGGTGAATGTTTTCCCTAGTACTGAATTCATTTATGTTGTTTTTAACATATGTCTATGATATATAAATATACAAATTTATAATTGTCAGTATTTTGAGCTTAATGAAGAGAGGTCGACAATGGTCAATTGCACCAGCCCTACACATTGTTCGGACAACCTTTTTCTGTATTAGAAGAATGCTATATACATAAGAAGAATGCCCCCATAACAGTCCATAAGTAATGTGTGACTGGAAGAGACCAAAATATGCCATCCTTAGGTAGTCACTGCTAACGAAATTCCTCACTTTCCATATCAAATAGGCCACTTGTGATATTTTTTTAGAGACATGATCAATGTGTGTTTCCCATTTCAATTTGGCATCAATATGAAAACCCAAAATTTGACTGACTGACTTTCAATATCTTTGGATAATCCTAGTGTGAGAAATTGAGTTTTATCCTGATTGCACAACAGCCTATTGGATGAAAACCAATGCAGTGCAGTTGCAAGAGCTTCCTGCGACATCTGATGCAAACCTGAGATGCTCTGGTACTTTGTAATTAACATTATATCATCCACATAGGATACAAGAGCATGAGCTGTGACATTTTTGTGGTAAATCATTGACTGCCAGAATGAATAAAAATGGACTGAGGGCAGAGCCCTTTGGCACACCAGTTGTAACTTTCTTCAAAGTGGAATACCTATTTTTGATTGAGACAAACTGATATCTGTTATTTAAGTATGACCTAATTATGTATATCTGTTATTTAAGTATGACCTAATTATGTTCAGTGAGGGATACTTGACACCATACATCTCAAGCTTTGCAAGTAAAATTTCATGATTAATACATTCAAAAGCTTTACTTAGATCACGTAATACCCAAGAGATGGCCTGCTTGTTTTCAAAAGCTGTTAATATCTAATTAACAATTTCAAGAACAGCAGTAGTAGTACATTTACCTTGTCGAAACCCAAACTGACTGTTGGATAGGAGATTGTAAGTTTCAAAATAGTTGCTAATTTGAATGTACAAAAGTGATTCAAATATTTTAGAAATTATTGGAACAATTGAGACAGCACAATAGTTCTGAAAAAATTATTTCTCCCCACTTTTAAATACTGAAATAACTTTAGAAATTGTAAGTAAATCAGGAAAAACTCCAAACTTGAAACTCGAAACACTTACTAAAAATAAAAGCTAGAGGTTCAGAAATCAAATGTATTATTCTTTTGATGATGTAATTAGATAACCAATAACAATAACTCTTATAGTTTGTTAATTTTAAGCTAACTTTAATTACTTCATCAAATGTGATTTCAACCCAATGGAAAGTGTGCCAATTACTGTAAATTGTCAGATTTGGCTAAAAATTCCCATTTTTTTCTAACACTGCTAGTGTTAAGTTATTTATCAAAGTATAAATGTTCATATGGAGATTAATGAATTAGAAGATTAAAGTTGCAATATATTCTCCTTAGATGCAAATTACACCATTGTTAAAAATGGAACATTGGAGGTTTGTAATATGTTGTAAGTGTCATACTCGTAGTCTTCACCAATCCCCAACAAATTTGAGTCTGTCAATTTTTACTGGTCTGTTTATTATTAAAGCGTGGTCAAAAGGGACACAAATATTTGTTACTTAGTTGTTGGTGTTTTGTTTACTGCAACATTATGGATGAATATGTCTGTAACAAAAGAATGTTATGAGTGTAATGGTTTGTATTCGTTTAGATTTTTAAGTTCGAAACATCACTTACCCCTTTTTATGTCGCACTTTAGTGCCTAGCTGTGCTTGTTGCAGTACTGAGACCTTTTGTCTTCCTGTTCTTGCTTCTTGTGTTATACGTATGGGGCGGGTGTGGTAGAGGGCGAGTAGGTGGAGAAGGAGCTGTGGGCGGAGGGTTGGGTACTGGCATAACGTGAGGAGGACAAGTAGGGGACGAAGGGGAAGGGAGTGTGGGCCAGGTATTGGATGCTGGCTTAACTTTTAGAGGGGGGTCTCTATGTATATTCAAGGTGGGAGTTGTATTTGTTGACGTATTAGAAAATTTTTAAAATTTTACTGTTATCTGTTTTATACAATGGGACTACTATAGCAACTCTCCATTCATCTGGTATAGCTCCTCCGACCAAACAATAATCAAATAAGTACTTCAGATATGGTACTATATGGTACCCATTGTCTTTAGTATATCCCCAGAAATCTTCTCAATTCCAGCCGCTTTCCTAGTTTTCAACTTTTTGTATCTTATTGTAAATGTCATTATTATCATATGTAAATTTTAATACTTCTTTAGTATTAGTCACCTCCTCTATCTGGACAATATCCTTGTAACCAACAATCTTTACATACTGCTGACTGAATACTTCTGCCTTTTGAATATCCTCACATACACACTCCCCTTGTTCATTAATTATTCCTGGAATGTCCTTTTTGGAACCTGTTTCTGCCTTAAAATACCTATGATACCCATCTATTTTTCACTAAAATTTGTATGACTGCCAATTATGCTTGCCATCATGTTATCCTTAGCTGCCTTATTTGCAAGATTCAATTTTCTAGTAAGTTCCTTCAATTTCTCCTTACTTCCACAGCCATTTCTAACTCTATTTCTTTCCAGTCTGCACCTCCTTCTTAGTCTCTTTATTTCTCTATTATAATAAGGTGGGTCTTTACCATTCCTTACCTCCCTTAAAGGTACAAACCTGTTTTCGCATTCCTCAACAATTTCTTTAAACCCATCCCAGAGTCTGTTTGCTTTCTTATTTACCGTTTTCCACCGATCATAGTTACTGTTTAGAAACTGCCTCATGCCTGCTTTATCAGCCATATGGTACTGCCTAATAGTCCTACTTTTAAGACCTGCCTTTCTATCACATTTATTTTTAACTACGACAAAAACAGCTTCATGATCACTAATCCCATCTATTACTTCAGTTTCTCCATAGAGCTCATCTGGTTTTATCAGCACCACATCTAGGATATTTTCCCTCTGGTTGGTTCCATCACTTTCTGAATCAGCTGTCTTTCCCATATTAACTTATTTGCCATTTGTTGGTCATGCTTCCTGTCATTCGCATTACCTTCCCAATTGACATCTGGTAAATTCAGATCTCCCGCTACAATCACATTTCTTTCCTTGTCGTTTCCTACATAGCTGATTATCTTACCAAATAATTCTGAATCCGTGTCAGTGCTACCCTTTCCCGGTCTCTACACTCCAAATATATAAAGTTGCCTCTTATCTTTAGAAATGACCCTTACACCTAGAATTTCATGTGTCTCATCTTTAACCTTTTCGTAGCTTACAAATTCTTCTTTCACCAGAATGAATACTCCCCCTCCCACCATTCCTATCCTATCTCTACGATACACACTCGAATTCCGTGAGAAAATTTCTGCATCTGTTATATCATTTTTCAGCCATGATTCAACTCCTATTACAATATCTGGTAAATATATATCTGTTAAATTACTCCATTCTATTCTTTTCTTTACAACACTTCTACAGTTCAACACTAACAATTTTATGTCATCCCTACTTGATTTCCAGTTCCCTGTTCCCTTATCACCGCTGCCTAGGCCACCCCGTTTCCCTGAATGTACCTCTCTATTACCCTTCCGAACAAATTTCCTAACTTATATGTACCACTGCGGTTTAAGTGAAGGCCATCTGAGCGCAGATCCCTATCTCCTACCCACTCATTATGATCTAGAAATTTCACTCCCAGTTTCTCACATACCCACTCCATAGTCTCATTTAAATCCCCAATCACCCTCCAGTCAGTATCCCTCGTACACAGTATTCCACTAATAACAATCTCTGCTTTCTTAAACTTCACCCGTGCTGCATTTACCAGATCCCACACATCTCCAACTATGTTGGTACTTATATCAGCTTGCCTTTCGTTGTTGGTACCAACGTGAAACACTACCACCTTCTCCTTCCCCTCCTTCCTCTCTTCTACTTTCCTCAACATCTGCCTCAACCTAATTCCTGGATAACATTCTACCCTGGTTCCTTTTCCTCCACACACATTCCCCACGTGTCTAACGATAGAATCCCCCATGACCAGAGCCTCAACCCTACCCACCTCATTTGATCCCCTCTTCTCCTGGTCAGCCCTATATTTCCTGATAGCTGCAGAAGCTACTTCCTCCTCCCTTTTCTCCTTCCCATGACCTTGTTCCACCTGTATTTTCCTATCCTCTACTCTACATTTCCATTTCCTACCTTTTCCCTTCTTCCTACTTCCACACATCTCAGCAACAGTTCCCTGTCCCTCATCTTCCCTCCGTTGTTCTACCTGGAGTGACTTGTACCGATTTCGCACAGACACCTGTCCTGAATTCTGATCCTGAATAGAGCCCTTAGCCTGCAATCTCCTTCCCCTTAGAACATTAGACCACCTGTCTTCTACAACATCCCCCTTTCCTTCCCCTCCCTCTTTTACACCTACTGTGACCTCTACATTGTTTGAGGGAGTCCTATCTTCCTTCCTGTCTTTTGTAAGAATCCTAATTATCTCCCTCAAACTCTCCTACTCCTCCCTCATACCCCTCAATGCCTCGCCACACCCACTGTTTGTACACTCGCGCTCCTTAGCCATTCTTTACGGAAAAAATAACAATAAGATAACTTATTTGAAAAAATAAATGAACGGAGGGATATATTGTCTGGGATAGTACTCAAAGATCACAGAACAATAAGGTAATTAATATACGACTACACTACAATACTACTCTATTTTTTTTATCCTACAACCCCTAACAGGATAAAACTGCTGTTAATTACTGAATATATAATGGAATACACAAGAACTACACAATTCCAAACTGCAATTAAGCCTATCCTAATTACAACAACAGAACTTTAAGAGTTTCTACAGATACCTCTACTACACCAGTACTACACAAATATTTTACAATAATAAAATAAGCAAACTAAATTCTGATGGGATATTAGGCTACTCGTATACTACTGTACAGTACACTACAGTAATTTTTAAACTACTTTCAGACGTATCCTAATTACAATACCGGTACAGTATGTCACTACTAAGCACAAACAGAAATGAAATTTGCAAGAACTACTGTACTCAAAGATTATCAACAAAGCTACATGCTTAGATAAATTATTATTAGAACTACGCTCTAATAGATACACACGAAAGATAACACATGAATATAGCAGGCAAGATACGGCACTATCTAAATATACTGTATCTACACTACAATGTATCTGTACTACAATTTTCAGCTGAAGTGTGGTTATATAAACTTTTACCGCTGGTGGATTACTATTATTTTCCCTACTACGCGGGACAGAGAATAAAAGTGTCCTTAAATGCTGAGAATAAGAGGTTGTCTACTATAATTTCTGTCAAAACCACACCGGGGGCTTGAAATGCAAATTTTATTGAGATATAAGAATTTTATTATTAACTTTTACTCGATGAATAAACGAAGGTGGAAAGTACAAAAGTATGCAGGGAACTAAGACTACAAATTATGGGAATAATGAATCAGCTGACTTTGTATTTATTTACGCAACTATCATGTGCATGTAACAACAATCGTCAACCATCCAAATAACTGTTAAGTACCGTAATTATCCAGTGAAATTACCGTGAATTCTCTTTAAATCGATGTTTACAGGCTTATTGTGATAGTTTGACCGGATATCTGTACGAAATATCGAAAAAGTAGCGGCGGAAATTACAATGAGTTAACAACTCCTTATGATAATCTGCCTTTGTAAGTATTATACCAAAGAACCTACAGATATTTAAAAATATTGTTTTAAAAGTTAATATTATTACCTAAAGTATTTCCTAAACCTAAATTCGAAATAAAGTACACCTAGCTAACTTACTTAACCTAGAAAACGTAATCTACTGAACACCAATTGAATTACTTGTTATAAAATTTAAATAAATAATACTTCTCCCAATTTCTACCAACAAGCACTAAACACCAATATATAAATAGCACTAAATGGAACATGCACACACAAAATTTAAATAATTTTAATAGGTTTTAACTACTTTTTCACTACAATAATGCAAGAGCTCTCTCAACAGCCAACCGTTCACAAGTGCATCCAACAATGGACCTGACTTGGAATAATGGACATGACTTGGAATAATAAAATCTTATCACCAATTAAGCTCAGTACTGCAACAAGTAGAGCTAGGCACTAAAACATGACATAAAAAGGGACGTATTCATTCACAACGTTGCAGTAAACAGCACACCAACAACTAAGTAACAAATATTCGTGTCCCTTTCAACTGCACTTTAATAATAAACAGACAGTAAAAATTGGCAAACTCAAGTCAGATGGGGGATTGGTGAAGACTACAAGTATGACGCATACAACAGATTACAAACCTCCAATGTTCCATTTTTTAATAATGGTGTAATTCGCATCTAACGAGAATACATTGCAAGTTTCATCTTCTAATTCATTAATCTTCATATGAACATTTATACTTTGATAAATAACTTAACACTAGCAGTGTTAGAAAAAACAGGAATTTTTAGCCAGATCTTACAATTTAATTGGCACATTACTATGACTTGGACATCAACTTCCTGTGATTAACGTCTAGTCTATTATAGATCCATTTTAATTGTTACTTCTTCCTGTCTACTTTTTATATAGTAATGATATTTTATTGTATAATAGCATTTTAATAAACAAATAATTGTAAAATAAGGTTTAAAATAATGACTCAACCATGAGATAATTGTACAAAATGGCTGAAGATGCTAGACACAACAAGTGAAACATGTCCAATTTAATGTTTGCATTGTGGTAAATGTCCTTTTAGAGACAATAAACATTTTTATGTATTGAATAAGGTGGATATAAAAACATGAAATTGTAACTATTATTAGTAAGTTCAATACAGGCAAAAAACATGAAATTGGTCTTGTGCAGTAAGTGGTATGTTCCGAGCTGTCAGTGGAGAGATGGCGTGGAATGGCATTAGTAGACAAATAAGTTTGTCTTTAAAAGTAGAAAAGATCACAATATGAAGATAAAGTTGAAATTCAAGGAGACAAATTGGGGCAAATATTCGATTATAGGAAGGGGAGTTACGGATTGGAATAACTTACCAAGGGAGATGTTCAATAAATTTCTAATTTTTTTGAAATCATTCAAGAAAAGGCTAGGAAAACAACAGATAGGGAATGCTGCCACTTGGGCGACTGCCCTAATAAATGTAAATCAGTAGTGATTGATTGATTGATTGATTGATTGATTGATTGATTGATTGATTGATTGATTGATTGATTGATTGGCCTGTATTTAACCATGGCTAGCTGTACGTAGCAATGTCTTGAATTCGATCATTTAACAGTTTGAAAGAACAAATACTGCCAGCGGCCATAGAACAATGATAGTGTTCAAGGAGGAGCTCTAACGGCATTACATTTCAGAGACATTGAACCCAAATTTCTCTGCAAATATGTACTAAACACTTCAGTCTAAAAGTTAATTCCTGGAGTCAGTATTTAGCCACTGCACACTACATGTAGCGAATGCTGTCGCTAAACAGTTGGTAAGTGCCAGGTAAATATTCCTTACTGAACCAGGCACTTAGTATTCAATTGAATTTCAACGGGTTCAGCCTAACAATAATAATAATAATAATAATAATAATAATAATAATAATAATAATAATAATAATAATATCATGGCCACCAAGCTGGAGTCATGAAGTGGAGCTCTGCGATCTTGACATCTTTTCTCGCGTTCTGTGTAGTGTCGGTGGGTATCGGGGAGTATTTGAGCATTTGATTTGTGTGGTGGTTATGTGAACGTGTTGTCTTGGGAGTCTGGAGCTTGTTTTGATTGATTTGAGGGGATAGTTTTGTTTCATTTTATTGCCCTAAATGCCTCCATGTTGGATTTAACTACAATTGCTCCATAGATAACTTACCAAGAGTTGGTTACTAACCTTGCCCTAACAACCACCCACTCGCTAAATTTTCTTGGTCTCCATACATACTACCAACTAGATATATAATTCCACTATTCCATTGAGGCGTTTCTAAGGCAACAGATCTTAGCCTACTGCTGGGAGCCATCTTGGTGGTCTGTGATAATATAATAATAAACATCATAGCAGAACATCAGCTACCCGTATGGACTAACAACCCTTATGATGAGGGTGAATCAAAATGAATGATTCATCCGTCCCGGGCTCACGCCCACCAGCTAACATCAACCACGAACTTAGCATGATGGAAACACAAGTGACAGAGCAACTACCTCAGGCCTGTACTGCTAACAGTAAAGGCGAACCTGGTCATTCGGATTCTGGGGGACCAGGACATCATGCAGGGAAGAGTCGGAGCTTCCCAAAACTTCTGAAACCCAAGAGAATGCAGTTCATTGGCACACTCAATGTACAGACTCTGGCTAAAACAGGTAAACTCAAGATTGTTACTGATACCTGTGACAAGTTTAGAATTCTTATTCTTGCAGTTTAAGAAACGCGATTTCGTGATTACGATCACTTTGATTCAGGTGGATATTGAATATATAAGGGGAGGCCTGCAACTAAACTCGCAAATAGTAATTTACATATTTTGGGCACTGCATTCCTAGTACATAACAGCATACAGAACTCGGTGATAAATTTTACTTCACCTTCGGAATGTCTCTCTCTCTACTCATGGTTAAATGTGCTAACAAAGTCTACACACTGGTTAATGCACACGCTCCGGTGAACAGTGAAACTGACAAAAACAAAATTGAGAAGTTCTGGTTGCAACTCGAACGAGCACTCGCCAAGATACCTCAGCATCACGTTAAAATTCTCCTTGGGGACTTCAATGCACAAATCGGCAGGGAACGAGAATACAGAAGCATCATTGGGTGCTTTTCAGCACACAAGAAGACTAATGCCAATGGACATCGCCTAATCAACATATGTAGAATGGCTAACCTCCAAATAATGTCCACACACTTTAAGAAACCTCCATGGAAAATGACCACTTGGAAATCACCAATCAACTACATAGGTGAATACCAGATTGATCACGTAGCCATCACAAGAAAATACTTTCCTGAAATCATGAATGTGCGAGTTTGCAAGGGTTACGTAGAGTCCGACCACCATCTTTCACAATTAGAGAAGAACTGACTAACTACAAACCCCCTAGTATTTGTTTTCGTCGCATCGATGGAACACTTGAGCCGAATACAAAAGCCAACTGTGACATCTTAAAGCAGTACTTTGAGGCGTTACATAACTGTGAACCTCCTGCCGAAAAACTGCAATTCAGCATATCCACCCCAAACCATGACTCACTTCCACCAACACATGACGAGATACAGAATATTGTATTAAATCTGAAAAACAACAAAGCACCAGGGGAAGATGGTGTAACTGCCGAGATGCTCAGGATCGGAGGTGAGGTCATTATTGACCGATTACAAGCCATCATTGAGGATATATGGGAGAGCGAAATCATACCTGCAGAGTGGACAGCTGCTTTGATTCATCCTCTACACAAAAAGGGTGACAAGACAGATCCAAACAATTACCAAGGTATCTCTCTCCTCTCAATTGCTGACAAAGTATTCTCTCGTGCTCTCCGTACCAGATTAGAACAACAGATAGAATGGAAGATTGGAGAATACCAGGTGGGCTTCAGACCTCACCGATCGTGTGCAGAACAGATCTGGAACCTCAAGGTGATTCTCCAACATCGCCAATCAATTCGAACAGTGGTCACTTTTGTTGACTTTAAAAAAGCTTACGACTCGATTGACCGTGCCACCCTATTAGATGTACTTCATGAATATGGTGTTGACAACAAAACAACGAAGTTAATCCAACAGACTTTAACTAACACAACTTCTAAAGTGAAATTCATGGGCGAAATCTCTGAATCATTTGAGATAAGAACAGGCGTGAGGCAGGGTGATGGATTATCTCCACTGCTGTTCGATCTTGTACTAGATAAGATCGTTAGAACATGGGAGAAAGAAGTACACGGGATAAATATGGGAACGAGAGATAAGCGAATCAATACTAAGTGTCTTGCCTTTGCTGACGACCTAGCAATAATCACCCACACTCCCGAGGAAGCCAGAACCGCTCTTAAAAATCTGCATGAGATTGCTATTAAGACTGGCCTCCAAATATCATATGAGAAAACACAATACTTGGACTCCAAGAACACCAGTGTGGAATCACTTGGGACCAAATATGGCAATATCACACGAGTTAAACATTTCAAGTACTTAGGTGAAATTATCGGAAGCACTGGTAACGACAGGATAGCCAACAAAACCCGTGCCGAAAAATTACGTAAAGCCTACACAGTCACCTGGAATATCTACAATAAGAAATCCCTTTCTATCCAAGCCAAGCTGCGTCACTACCATACAGTAGTTCTTCCTGAAGCACTCTACGCGATTGAAACATCAACACTGACCATCTATATCAATGGCATCAAGAAAATGGAACGGCAAATACTTAGGAAATTATTTGGACCAAAGTTCCAAGATGGAATATGGATGCGAAAAAGCTCGGAAGAACTCCACTCGCTGACCGAAAGATTCACTTCAATTGCCCGGAAAAGACATGCAATTCTACGGACATCTAGCACGAATGGACGACTCGCGACTGACCAAGAAAATCTTCCTCATTATCAGCGGAACCCGAAAAAATAAAGTACGGTGGCTTGCTGACACCCAAAAAGATCTCGCAGAAGTCGGCGTTGACCCACTGACAACTACACGGGCTACATTTAGACACAAAATTAACTTGCACAGCTTTGCAGCCAGACAATGTACAAGAAACTTGAAACTCCAGGAGGCATGGACTCAAGAAAGACGACAGACTCACAGTGCGAGGATGAAGAAGTTTAGGGAGGATAAGAGAAACAAGAAGAAGAATGCTAACTAATGGTTCTACGTGCTCCTTAGAGGGCCTAACACATATATTATAATAATAATAATAATAATAATAATAATAATAATAATAATAATAATAATAATACTGAGCAAGTGGCTGTGCAGTTTGGGTCACGTAGCTATTATGCTTACATTCAGGAGATAGGAGGTCTAACCTCATTGTTGGCAGCTCTGATTATGGTTTTCCGTGGTTTCTCATTTTCACACCAGGCTGCTTCCCGTCTACTCCTAGACCTTTTCCTAACCCATAGTCTCCATAAGACCTATATGTGTTGGTGCGACGTAGAGCAAATTGTACAAAAAAGAAAAGAAAGTAAGTGATTTGATAAAATCTGATGATCGTTCAAGAAAACTTATTGTTCTATTTTAAATTAAATTGTTTCTCTTTCAGGTATTATCTGTTGGAATGTTTTCTTATTCATCTCTTTTTTAAATTGTATTTAATCCTGAATTAGTTTGGACAGACTGAAGAACTACGAGGACGGTTTGGAAAGTTCTCGGAATCACCGCTAGATGTCAGTGCTAGAGCAACAAGGTTCCTGCGCAGTAATCACACATCCTTTGTGAGTGAACACGTGGCGTGTCAGTGCTCTAGCTGCAGGAGTGTGGTAGTGACGATTCTTTGTTGTTGTTCCCGCGTAGTGATTTGTGACAATGGAAAAAACTGAGATTCGAGCAGTGATTAAATACTTTGTAAAGAAATGTATGAAAGCAAAGGAAATTCATGCCTACTTTCAGAACACACTGGGGGACTCTGCTCCTTCATTTTCAACTGTTGTCAAGTGGACCAGCGAGTTTAAATTTGGTCGGGAGAGCTTGGATGATGATCCGCGTAGTGGACGGCCAAAAAGTGTTACGATCCCAGAATTTATCTCAAAAGTGCATAAAATGGTCATGGAGGATCGTCGACTGAAAGTGCGGGAGATTGCTGAAGCTGTAGGGATGTCTTCTGAATGGGTATATTATATTTTAACCGAAGAATTGGATATGAAAAAATTATCCGCAAGATGGGTGCCGCGGCTCTTGACATTGGACAATAAACGCACCAGATTGGAAATGTCCGAACAAAGTCTGGCCCGTTTTCAGTGCAACCAACAAGATTTTTTGCACCGGTTTGTGACTACAGATGAAACTTCGGTCCACTACTATACCCCAGAGACAAAACAGCAGTCAAAGCAGTGGAAACATGCTGATTCACCACCACCAAAGAAAGCAAAGGCATTGCGTTCGGCCGGAAAGGTCATGGCCACAGTTTTCTGGGATGCAAAAGGCATTCTACTGATAGATTATCTTCCTACTGGCCAAACAATTATGAGGCAATACTATGCGGACCTCCTAGACTAATTACAGGAAAGGATACGCGAAACAAGGCCTGGTTTGGCAAGGAAAAAGGTCATCTTTCATCAGGACAACGCTCCGCCGCACACAAGTGTTATTGCCATGGCAAAACTTCATGAACTGGGGTATGAATTGTTGCCACATCCACCTTATTCATTTGATTTGGCACCATCATACTTTCATCTATTCCCCAAGCTGAACATTTTCCTCGGTGGACGGAGATTTTCTACAAGGGAAGAACTGACAGCCGAATTGGAGAGGTATTTTGCAGGCCTGGAGGAATCTCATTTTCGAGATGGGATCAAGGCACTGGAACATCGCTGGACCAAATGCATTAGTCTACAGGGAGACTATGTTGAAAAATAAAAGCAGTTCCATCGAGGTAAGATACTTAATTCTAGTACATTCCGAGAACTTTTCAAACCACCTACGTAAGTTAGACATAGCGTTTAGTTAAGCGGCTGTTTCCTTCTTCCCAAGTCTGCCAAGCCCAAGTTTGCAACATTTTCATAACACTACTCATGTCAGAAGTCGTCCAGAGCAAATCGTGCTATTTTCCTGGTGAGGATCCAATACACTGGAACCATACTCTAATTGGAGATTTACAAGTGGCTTGTATACCCTCTCCTTCATATTCTTACTATAACCATTAAATGCTCTCATTACACCGTAAGAAAAGATCTATAACCATTATTTACAATCCTTTCAATGTCATAACCCCCATGAAAATCTTCCCCTAGGTACTTAGTGTTGCCCAAGAGATACTTTCACCGTATCAGCACAGTAATTAAAACTGTTAAGACTTCTCCTCTTGACGAAACTTGGTACCTGCCTTTTCACCATGTATACCATCATACCACTGCCCGCTGTCCGCCTCCATCTCACAACATTGTCAAGGTATTTTTACAGTCACTGACAATCCTGTAACTTGTTTACTACTGTATGCAGTATGATATCGTCCACAAAAAGCAGTGCCTTTGATTCCAGCTGTTAACTTGCATCATTAAAAAAACAAAACAACACACAAAGGTTCAATAATCATCAGCACAGGATCAAATAATGCTTCAACTACTCTAAATCTCTATTTTCACCATTTTTCTAGAAATGTAGCTACCCATTTGGTCACTCTTTGTGTAGTCCAATAGCCCCTGTCTTTATCAGTAATCCGTCATGATCTACCTTATTGAAATCTATGGATAGGTCAATAGCGATGCAGTCTACTTCTTGAATCTAAAATATATGTTATATGTTGATGGAATCCTGCAAGTTAAGCCTCACTGGAATATCTTTCTTAACCCGAGCTGCCTTGTATCAAACCAGCTAGTATTTTTCACAGATATGCCTAATACAATAAAAAAGAATGTTTTCCCAGAGGTTACATGCAACACATGTCAATCTGACTAGCCTGTAATTATCCATCCTTTCCTTTTTACACTGGGGATACTAAAGCAACTCCCTATTCTTTTGGTATAGCTCCTTCATACAAACAGTAATCAAATAAATATTTCAGATATGGTACTATATCCCAATCTTAGTCCTAGCAGCTTTTCAATTTTTTGACTTTTGTATCTTTTTGTAAGTATCTTTGTCATAGGAAAATTTCAGTACTTCTCTAGTATTAGCCACCTCCTTAAATTGGGTAGTATACTTCTGTCTTCCATAAATTCTTCTTACACATACACTCTGCTTGGTCATTTATAATTCCTGGAACCTATGTCTCTCTAAAAGTAACTAACATACCCTTCCATTGTTAATGAAATTTTGTATTACTGCCAATAATGCTTGACATTGTTTTCCTTAGTTCACTTTTTTTGCTAAATTCCATTTCCTTAGTAAAACTCCTCAATATAACTTGTTTATATTTTTATTTATAATTTTGTACTGATTGTGATTTATTTTTAAAAACTCCCTCACGCCACTTTTTAATCATATGGTACTGCTTATAGACACTCCCAGCATTAAAAGCCATATGATAAATAAGTCCTACATTTACAATCTTTGTTTCTATCACATTTATTTTTAACTGTGACTAAACCAGCTTTGTGATCACTTATACAATCTATCACTTTAGTTTCTCTATAGAACTCGTCTGGTTTTATCAGCACCATGTCTTAGAATATTCTTCTCTCTAGTTGTTTATTTAACTTTGTGGTTCAAGTCGTATGGTATATGATACTTGATTTGACATTTGTTTGTTTCTTTCCAATACTTACACTTTCTGGTTCAGCTGTTCTTCCCAGACTACCTTATTTACCATATGTTGGCTATGCTTTATGTCATTTGCATTACCTTCCCAGTTAACATTTGGTAAATTGAGATCACACACTATAATCACATTATTTCTTCTTCTTTTTTCCACTTAACTGGTCAACTTTTCAAATAATTATGTCAGCACCATCTTTTACAGGTCTGTACACCTAGAAAACATCAAGTTGGCTATTACTTTTATAGATGAGCCTTATACCTGGAATTTCATGTTTCTCATCCTTAACTTAGTTTACAAATACTTCTTTCACCAGTATGAATACTCCCCCTCCCTTGTTGCTCTGCCAGCATGTGGACCTGACCTTTTGTTTTTGCCTCCCTGCACCTCTCTCATCAGCATTTGTTTTGGTCAATCAAAAAGGTAATAGTCTGCTAATTATTGTTTAGATGTCCTGATATGTTACGCATGTTTTTTATTTCATTGAGTAACTGCCAGATGAGTATTCTCAATTTTTAAGATTTATTCAGTGTGAATTTTATATTTCATGTGTAACGTTCTTGTCATCAGTCCATAGACTTGTTTGACACAGCTCTCCAAGCTAAAATATCCTAAGCAAGCCTTTTCAACCTCTCGTTTGATGATGGACTTGACTGTGTCTTGTTCGATTCATACTGAAGCAGAGAAAATTTAATTATTCCTTTTGCACACGTTCTTCTCTTAGTACAATGATGCTTAATGGAAATTGGAATGCTGTGTCTATTCCTTGAAATACAAGTAGTGCACCTAGTGTGTGAACTGAAGCACCTTATATAGAAAATGTAAATTTCAGTGGAATTGGGCCTGCTTATCATTCGTGTGGGGAAACAAAAAAATATGGCTGGATATCTTTCCTCGTTAGCGTATGATTCCGACCATGTAAAGTGTACTACTTGCACTAAATACCTACAGAATAGCTAGTCTAAAATAGGTAGTAGGATGCTGGTTCCTTAAAAAAACAAAAACAAAAAAACAAAAAAACTTGTTTTATCATAAATGTCTAATTGATTTGGACAATGTAACATGGTTTGAAATAGTCGGCACCAAGAAATGGCTCCACTGGCTGAATATATTCTGAATATGTAGTCTTCAGTATTTGAGCATATGACATCTTTATTCATTATAGCCTATTTTATAGACATCAGTGGAAAACGCTCTAAGCTAGCTTTTCTTGTGACTAAACTGGTTTTAAACATGGAAAGAAAACAATACATAAATGGTAAAGGCTGCTGAATTTTCATTAATTTATTTGCTAAATAGTTACAAGAGTGTATGGTAAAAAGACTGAAAAATGCTCTGTTTCAGTATTTTGATTGACGTTTCCACAGACTGAAGTGCTGAAGAACATGTGATTGTGTATGCTCGTTGTTGGATATCTTAGGGCTTGAATGAAGAAGAGAAAAGTACATGGTTAGTTTGGGAGCTGACAGAACATATTCTAATATTGGCTCTAAATCAGTTTCATTTAAAAAAAAAAAAAAAAAAAAAAAGCAGCAGCTCTGCATTTATCATTCACTGTGCCATGCATCAACTGCAGTTGGCTATCCTTGGTGCTGTTAATTCCATTCCTTACCTGAAAATACTTGACGAAACTCTGAAGAACATATTCAAGTTTTTCAAAAGATCATCAAAACACCTCCATGAGCCTACTGTGAAACTTTCAGAAAGTGAGATAGTAAAATTCCAAGATATTCATTTACAGTGGCTGTGTAGCAAATCTCCTCTTAAACCACACTGTAGGGCAGCTTGTGTGAGATGTGTAACAACTCGTAGCCCATGGCATCAGGAACAGTGGGAGCCTATGCTCTTTTCTGATGAAGTCTCTATAAGCTTGCACGCATGGAACAGGAACATTAAAGTCTGGAGATGATCCAGTAAGGCCCTGGAGTGCCATCAGATGCAAGGGGGTTCCGTCACGTTTTAGGATGGGATTGTGTTTGGTTGAGATATGCTTCCAGTTCCTATCCAGGATAACATGACTGGTCTGATACGCAGAGACAGCATCATCCAACATGTAGTTACAGGATTTTCTGCCACTGTGGTCAAGGGGTTTACGCTAGTGGATGATTCTGGGCGTGTTTTTCAACTCATTGTGGATTGTGCACTACATTGTATCAGTGACATCATTAATTTATGTCTGATGGTTGCAATGGATCAGACGAATCGCTGGAATATAGAAAGATATATTGGGGAACAAATATAAATGGTTGGTGAGATTTCTGTATTGTACTGAAATTAGTTATAATAAAGGGTCATTGTTTAGTTCATCAGGAACATTGGTCCTAGCTAAATTCATAGGATATTCTTATATTTGTACTTCCACTGAAGTTCTTAAAAGCCTCAAGAGAGAGAAGTCATTATCCCTGTACTGAGCCACTACATATTACATGTTTGCATGCTTTTGACTTCCTATAATCAATTGGTCATTATTCTCATATCATTAGAAGTAATTTCATTTCTATTCAAAGTATCTTCCATAAGTTTTCTAGTAACAGCACTGGAAGTGCTCTGAAAACAAGAATGCTTTGTGAAATTGAGCATTGAGTTAAAGAATGGTTAGATAGTCATTGGATGCGCATGAGTGTGAGGAATATAACAATAATAATAATAATAATAATAATAATAATAATAATGGTAGTCACGTCCTAGTTCGTGAACCATGGACAACGGCTGAGTGGCCTAGTAAGTGGTTCTGAGAGTCGGGATACCAGTTACTATGGAATGGGAGTGGGCATCTCGGACATATTCTGAGTCCTGGCCCTCCTTGTGCTCAGGCGGCTAGGACTATACAAACCACCGGTGGTCCATAACCCGTTAGAGGAGAGATCCTCACTTGGACTATGTGTAAGTAGGATAGCATCCTGCTTCATGAATCTACCGAGCTCAGAACATTTTAAGCAAGCCTCGGACCTATGGGAGTAACGGAGTCCCACTCCCATTTGACAGGCGAGGGACTCCTTGGAAACAACTTGGCGAACGAAATGGAATTCGATGGGGAGCTATCAATATTAATGGGGTTTATGGAAGAAAGAAAGTAGAACTGGCTGAGTCAGCAAAGAGGATGCATCTGGATGTGCTAGGAGTAAGTGATATTCGGGTAAGGGGAGATAACGAGGAAGATATAGGAGATTATAAAGTGTACTTGACGGGTGTTAGAAAGGGAAGGGCAGAGTCTGGGGTAGGGCTCTTTATCAGGAATACCATTGTACGGAACATAGTTTCTGTTAGGCACGTAAATGAGCGAATGATGTGGGTAGATTTATCAGTTGGAGGAATTAGGACTAGAATTGTGTCCGTGTATTCACCATGTGAGGGTGCGAATGAGGATGAAGTTGACAAGTTTTATGAAGCATTGAGTGACATCGTGGTCAGGGTCAACAGCAAGGATAGAATAGTGCTAATGGGCGATTTCAATGCGAGAGTTGGGAATAAAACTGAAGGATACGAAAGGGTGATTGGTAAATGTGGGGAAGATATGGAAGCTAATGGGAATGGAAAGCGTTTGCTGGACTTCTGTGCTAGTATGGGTTTAGCTGTTACGAATAAATTCTTCAAGCATAAGGCTATTCACCGCTACACATGGGAGGCTAGGGGTACAGATCCATAATAGACTATATCTTGACAGACTTCGAATTCAGGAAATCTGTTAGGAATGTACGAGTTTTCCGCAGATTTTTCGATGATACAGACCACTATCTGATCTGTAGTGAACTAAGTATCTCTAGGCCTAGGGTAGAGAAAGTGAAATCTGTCTGCAAACGAATAAGGGTAGAAAATCTCCAGGACGAGCAAATTAGACGGAAGTACATGGATAGGATTAGTGAGAAGTTTCGAACAGTAGACAGTAAGCAGGTTCAGGATATAGAAAGTGAATGGGTGGCATACAGGGATGCTGTAGTAGAAACAGCAAGGGAATGCCTAGGAACAACTGTGTGTAAAGATGGGAAAAGGCGAACATCTTGTTGGAATGATGAAGTGAGAGCAGCCTGTAAACGTAAAAAGAAGGCTTATCAAAAATGACTCCAAACAAGGGCCGAGGCAGACAGGGATTTGTACGTAGATGAAAGAAACAGAGCGAAACAAATAGTTGTTGAATCCAAAAAGAAGTCCTGGGAAGATTTTGGTAACAACTTGGAAAGGCTAGGTCAAGCAGCAGGGAAACCTTTCTGGACAGTAATAAAGAAAGGAAGGGAGGGAAAAAGGAAATGAACAGTGTTTTGAGTAAATCAAGTGAACTCATAATAGATCCCAGGGAATCACTGGAGAGGTGGAGGGAATATTTTGAACATCTTCCCACTTTAAAAGGAAATCATTCTGGTGGGGTTGTGAACAACCAAGCAAATGGGGAGGAGGAAAATGATGTTGGTGAAATTATGCTTGAGGAAGTGGAAAGGATGGTAAATAAACTCCATTGTCATAAGGCAGCAAGAATAGATGAAATTAGACCTGAAATGGTGAAGTATAGTGGGAAGGCAGGGATGAAATGGCTTCATAGAGTAGTAAAATTAGCATGGAGTGTTGGTAAGGTACCTTCAGATTGGGCAAAAGCAGTAATTGCACCTATCTATAAGCAAGGGAACAGGAAGGATTGCAACAACTATCGAGGTATCTCATTGATTAGTATACCAGGCAAAGTATTCACTGGCATCTTGGAAGGGAGGGTGCGATCATTCGTTGAGAGGAAGCTGGATGAAAACCAGTGTGGTTTCAGACCACAGAGAGGCTGTCAGGATCAGATTTTCAGTATGCGCCAGGTAATTGAAAAATGCTACGAGAGGAATAGGCAGTTGTGTTTATGTTTAGTAGATCTAGAGAAAGCTTATGACAGGGTACCGAGGGAAAAGATGTTCGCCATACTGGGGGACTATGCAATTAAAGGCAGATTATTAAAAGCATTCGAAGGCATTTATGTTGACAATTGGGCTTCAGTGAGAATTGATGGTAGAATGAGTTCTTGGTTCAGGGTACTTACAGGAGTTAGACAAGGCTGTAATCTTTCACCTTTGCTGTTCGTAGTTTACATGGATCATCTGCTGAAAGGTATAAAATGGCAGGGAGGGATTCAATTAGGTGGAAATGTAGTAAGCAGTCTGGCCTATGCTGACAATTTGGTCCTAGTGGCAGATTGTGCCGAAAGCCTACAGTCTAATATCTGGGAACTAGAAAATAGGTGCAATGAGTATGGTATGAAAATTAGCCTCTCGAAGACTAAATTGATGTCAGTAGGTAAGAAATTCAACAGAATTGAATGTCAGGTGGGTGATACAAAGCTAGAACAGGTCGATAATTTCAAGTATTTAGGTTGTGTGTTCTCCCAGGATGGTAATATAGTAAGTGAGATTGAATCAAGGTGTAGTAAAGCTAATGCAGTGAACTCGCAGCTGCGATCAACAGTATTCTGTAAGAAGAAAGTGAGCTCGCAGACAAAACTATCTTTACATCGGTCTGTTTTCAGACCAACTTTGCTTTACGGGAGCGAAAGCTGGGTGGACTCAGGATATCTTATTCATAAGTTAGAAGTAACAGACATGAAAGTAGCAAGAATGATTGCTGGTACAAACAGGTGGGACCAATGGCAGGAGGGTACTCGGAATGAGGAGATAAAGGCTAATTTAGGAATGAACTCGATGGATGAAGCTGTACGCATAAACCGGCTTCGGTGGTGGGGTCATATGAGGCGAATGGAGGAGGATAGGTTACCTAGGAGAATAATGGACTCTGCTATGGAGGGTAAGAGAAGTAGAGGTAGACCAAGACGACGATGGTTAGACTCGGTTTTTAACGATTTAAAGATAAGAGGTATAGAAGTAAATGAGGCCACAACACTAGTTGCAAATCGAGGATTGTGGCGACGTTTAGTAAATTCACAGAGGCTTGCAGACTGAACGCTGAAAGGCATAACAGTCTATAATGATAATGTATGTATGTATGTATGTATAATAATAATAATAATAATAATAATAATAATAATAATAATAATGGGAGCACTGATAATAAAACACCTAAAAGTAAAATACAGCTTATCATTGACCTGGGTAAGCGGTGGCAGAAGGTCAACGGACAGATTGGCAACAAGAGTGGAACAGCGTAGCTCCGATTCAATGGCAGACACTGTTCAATTATAAGAATCTTCCAGCTGGCTTTGATTTGCCCCGCAAGACATGGGTAGCCCTCAACAGAGTACGTACTAACCACGGGAGGTGTGGATCATTGTTGTTTAAATGGGGTATGAGATCATCTCCAGCCTGTGACTGTGGTGCAGTTAAGCAGACTATCAACCATATTGTCACCGAATCCGTTGGAAGGGCATTCGCTGGATCCAGCCAGGACTTTGTGGTGGCTTATTCTGAGGCCATACAATGGCTAGAGAACTTAGATCTAACTCTTTGAACCCTTTTGCTTGCATGATTGTTTTCAATGCTATGTGTATATCTTGTAATTATGTATATAATATTTTATGCTGTATATTTAATCTTCGTATTGTTTTGTGTACATTACCATATGCTAATAATAATAATAATAGTGTCTGAGTTAAAAACACACCCAGTCCTTGTGCCCATCTAGCCAGAATGGAAAAATTGGTTCCTTGAGACACATGGCATACAGCAAATGTTATATCTGGCATATTCTGTGGACATTAACAGTGTTTAATATGAATGGCGTGAACTGTCCACCATCTTATTCAGCAACTAGCTGAAGCTGCTGTGCAAGAGTGGGAAAATCTATACCAAAATAAGTTGGATTCTTTAGTGCAGGATGCCTCATCATGTTCAAGCATGACTCAGGGCCTGAGGTGACTAGATCTTGTATTGGTCTGCCATACAATGAATGATAATTTTGTGTTCAGAATCCTATGTTATCAGCTTTGTGTTTTTGTTGAGTTTCTGTTGCTTTTGCATAGCTGACTGCATGTTGTTTCTCTTTGTGTGTAACCTTTGTAATGTACTTACATACCCATGGTGAAATAAAAAAATGTACTAAATAATAATAAACTGCAAGTACTGTTCCAAAAGAGTTGAAGTTAGCAAAAATTACATGAAATTATCAGTATAATAGGCAGCTGTTAAATAGGCTGATTGTGAACCCTTGCAAAGTTTACAAAAGAATTCAAATGTGAGGAATAGTATATTATTATTATTATTATTATTATTATTATTATTATTATTATTATTATTATTATTATTATTTTATATATATATATATATATATATATATATATATATTTACGAGGGAAGTGTGGGAAATCTTTCATGAGATACTTGTGAGGTTCTGCACTCCACAAGCGTGTGAGATTCCTACTCACTGAAACCCACACACCCTTTTCCCACGACGTATATCTCCTCCCCGGAACCTCTTTCTCATTACTTCAGGGCGGTGTCATGCTAATTTCTCAGGTTTCTTCTTCCTTTATTTCTCCTTACTGCCGTTCATGAGCATTCATATGTCTTTTTCTGACGCAGGGTGCCTTCTACATATACTGCTATCTGATCCCAAGATTCTTGGTTTCGTAGCATCACCTGCACAATAGTTTCTGGCGTCAACTCTCCTTGCTCAGTATATAAACATCTGCTCTGAGTTGACCAATGATAGCTTACGAAAAATGTGTGAAATACATCGTCAACATCATTGCAATAAATACACGTCGAGTCGCTCGCTCTACCTACTCTATGTAGAAATTTCTGGAAGTATCCGTGACTCGTCAATAGTTGCATAATGTAAAATTTAACCTTGCCATGAGCCCGGGCAACCCAATCAGCTAGGCATGGTATCAGCCGCTTAGTCCATTTTCCTCGAGGATCTTCCATCTTTGTTGCCACCGCTCCATTCGTTGCCTATAAGCTAGCTCCTTAGCGTGCTTCTTTCTGAGCTCTCCTTGAGTTCGCCAGACTTCCTGTCTCTCTAAGGCAAGTAAATCAATCGGTGCTACCGCTGCTATCATAAGGACGGCAGGTTCGGATACTGTGCGAAATGCGCTTGTAATACGCAAAGCTGATTATTAATATTATTATTATTATTATTATTATTATTATTATTATTATTATTATTATTATTATTATTATTATTATTATTATGGGAGCACTGATAATAAAACATCTAAAAGTAAAATACAGCTTATCATTAATATGGGTACGGGGTGGCAGGAGGTCAACAGACTGGCTAGCCAGCTAGATTCACAGCAACGGTTTTTCAACACCTTGCATTCTATGCTAGAGTGGAGAGAAAAGAGGACTTCATTAAGATAAGTTCCACATTTAAAGTGCCTTAGTATTTAAACAGAAATAAACATTAATGTTTATACATTTCTAAATATTTGAGTATGATAGAATGTTCATGTTCTTTGAAGAACGAAACATGTCATTCTATTTTAATTAAGTTGTTTCTTTTTCAAGTATAATACTGTTACCATATGTTTTCTTTTTCAGGTAGTTTATAAATCTATTACTAAATTAGTTTTGGCAGACTGAAGAACCTAACATTTTATAAAATAAACCAGAATATACCAGACTTTTTGAGGACTGTATTTGAAATTTGGACTGAATGCTTGTACTACATTTTTATTGTTATTTTTAATTAATTTTTAATGAATTGAATCATTTGTTTCTTTCCAGATTGCATTGAATGCATGGCCTGTTCTGACAATGTTGTTAGGGCAGGGCTCACTCCCAAGTACAAAGATGTGGAGACTTTGTGCAATATGTTAACATATCAGTGTGCACCTGCAGATACAAAGAAGTTCCTGCCAAGAAAAGAAGATGATTTCACTTACATCTTCAGCCCACCAGTTCCTGACTTTGCAGTTGCAAAAATAATGGTTTGTTTGCATATCTTAGTATCTTAAATAGTAGCCATGCTGAACCAACTCGCAACGATATCGCCAGTTAACTTGTTGCAAGTTATAAATTTTATTATAAAGCTATATTGGAATTCAGAATTAGAAATTGTTACAATAATAAAAACCACCTTTCCAATACTCAGCAATTCTTTATATTCAGGATAAAACCATTAACATATGTTAAAAATAGGACATGTTTCACTCATGCTTTGTGAGCATCATCAGCCAAAATAGCGTAACGATGAGCATAATCCTCGTACCATGGCATTAAACTGTTTATAGTGGGAACACTTTTTACACAATAAAATGAACTATTGTGAACTGCTATCTTGTTATAGATGTCTAAGATCAACAGGTATTGGTTGAAAAACGAATTGTATAGATAGATAAAACGTCACCAGGTTAGCGTGAAACAGTTTTAAGAGATTCCCTCGTGTTATATTTCACCGTAGTCTTATTTATTATATGCTGTCAATGATCTTCGAAAATGGGGCTAAAAGATCTCAAAGGTGAAAAATGTGAAACAGGTGAGCCCTTTGTGTTGGTTGAGGAGTGAATGGCCCCTTAGTTGTTTACGGAGGTCTAATGGTCACTGACTTGTTGCTCCGTGTGTTGTTTTTATAGTGTTCGTAGAGGTGGGGAAGATGGCGGAAGGAGAAAGGAGGGCGGGGCGCTACGCGAGTTGTGAGCTGGGAGAGGGGATGCAGTGCGAAGAGGCAAAGTAGGAGTAGCTCCTGTTGCTATCGGAGGGTTAAAAGCATGTTTATAGTGGAAGATTTTCATGAAGTTGTTGGCATTGATACCAAAATTAGTGATTAGATTGGGAATTTGCTCAATTATGGGGCTATTAATGCCCGAGATATCATTTAAATTTCTATTTTTATTAAAATGATGGTCCAAGGAAATGTAAGCGTTTTCAAATCTGGTCGAAGCCTCCATTTTTGAAAATACTCTGCAAGCACAGACAAATCAGATGTTAGAGTTTCTTCCATGGGTTCAAAGTGAGTGTGCCTAGTTACAGTGGCCCAATCATCAGCATATCCACATTTTTTGCTGATAGTTTCTGGCATATCAGCAATGTAAAGGCTAAAGAGCAATCGGGCTAAAACAGAACCTTGAGGGAGGCCATTTTGGAGGAATTTCTGGCTACTGGTTTTGTTTCCCACAATGACCTGAAATCCTCTATTTCCAATCATGTTATCAATAAGCTTTGTAACTTGTTGGCATGGAATGATCATCAACTTGTAGAGTAGGCCTTGCCACCAGACAGTGAAATAGGCTGCTGATAAATCAATGAAAGCCATAGATGTTTTCATTTTCTTCTGAAAACCTGCTTCAGTATGTGACTTGAGTGCCAAAACTTGATCTGTGCAACTTCGGTTGGGACAAAAGTCAGCTGGTTCTACAGGGATCGCTGAAAGTATTGTTTAGCCAATCCTTTTAAACAATACTCGTTCCAAGAGTTTATATATCACACTAAGCAATGCAATGGGATGGTAGCTTTGCATAAGATCTGGTTTAAGGAGAGCAATTATCTTTGCGCGTTTAAGCTCTTGAGGTATATTTCCTGTTTTTAGCATTAAGGTGAAGAATTTTGCTAGCCATGTCCTCATATATTTTCCAGATTTGATGAGAAACTCGGGGGAGTATGCCATCAAAGCCAGGAGCTTTACCAGGTTTTATATCCTTTATTGCTGCTTGAACCTCTTTGGGGGTGATGTTGTGTGAATATTCTGTCGTAGAGCCAGCTGGTTGCTTTTAGTTTTCTGAGTTCCTATTTAATAGTGGTTGTAGTCGCATGATGATTTATTCCTTTAGAAGTTTTGACAATGTGCTAAGCAATATTGTTGGGTGTAACGAGATTATCTTCTCTTATGATATGACTAGCTCCTCCTAATTTTCGTAGCAGAGATCATGCTTTTGGCTGAATACTTTGAAATCTATTTTCTGAGTAGTTTCTATCCACTTCTGTCAGCGTGCAAATCTCCTGGCTACACGACAAATCATACCAAACTGAATAAGTGAAGTTAAACCATAATTACCCTACACTAACAACAAAAACAACAAGAGTACAGCAAGCAATTCCGTGGAAAGAAAATATGGTAAGAAGTACTACTAGTTTAACTTCCTAAATCCAGCGTAATTGTATACAAATTCACACACAACTTACTGTACGTATTTCCAGTACTTAACACTACGGCTTACAGTATTATAGGTTGAGCTTACTACTAGCTTAACATTACAAGTTATAATAAAGTAAGTTTAATACATAACTACCCAGCAACAACAAGTGGAGTACAACAAGCAATTCCATGGAAAAAAGAAATACAAGAAATACTACTACCGTAGGTTAACATTCTAAATCCAGCATCATCATATAAAATTTCATAAAGAACTTAAGTATTTCCCGTGCTTAACACTACCGCTTACAGTACTATAGGTTGAGCTTACTACTAGCTTAACATTACAATGATAATAAAGTTAAAAACACGATTACACTACAAGAACAAGAACAACAACAGTACCACAAGCAAATCCCTGGAAAGAAAATATTACAAGAAATACTACTAGATTAGGTTTAAAATTCTAAATCCATCATAATCATATACAAATTCACACAGAACTTAAATATTTCCCAGTGCTTAACATTACAGCTTACAATACTATAGGTTGAACTTACCACTAGCTTAACATTACAAGTGATGATAAAGTAAAGTTAAAAACATTGGTAATTACCCAACAACAACAACTACAACAACATGAGTACAACAAACAATTCCCTGTAAAGAAAATACGGTAGAACCTCGATTATACGTTCCCAGAAACTATGTTTTCCCGTATTATTCATTCAAATTACGTGGTCCCATGAGCATCTTAATTCAGTCACGTTGTAAATATCTGTTCCTCGAAGAAACGATTTCCCGGATCAACTATCCAGAAATTTCGGTCCCATCAACGCTAAATCCTCGATCATGCATTTTTCAAGAAACTGTATCTCACGAAAGGACGGCTACGGCATACTTACGGATCATGGTGTTAACATCCCGTCATTGCGGTAATTTGAGGAAGTACTGTACTGGAAAAGTGATCGGCGGTGAACTTGCATAAGGGACCATCTTAGCATCGCATTCGGGTGGTATTGTTTAGAGAATCCTCGGAAATCATAAAGCAGAGAGTGTCCACAACAATTGGAAGGAGCCAGGGTGCATTTCGACAGCTCTACTTGAAGATGGAACAAGTTTAGTCAAATGTTCGTACTTGCAAGATGTTTACATTATGTCCAGGGTTAGATGTGTTTACTTTTTTTTTTTAGTGTATCGCCGAACAGGTTTTGGGCACTTCCCTCCGGGCACAGTACAATCACTGGGTTTTCAGGCAGGAATCGAAACTGCTCCTTCTTAAGTAACACAAATTTAGTATACTAGAGTCCCGTTAATCCGAACTAAAATATTCATTTTTTTTTAAATTCTCCTTATTGAAATGAAATAACATATTATAGAATGAATATTTACTTGCATTTATTAGTCATATTTTACTAGAATAACTTAATGTAAACATAATTACACATCATAAACCATCAATCACAGGTCGTTTATCTTTAAAAAGTCTGTTAGTTTCTTTTGCGGTAGTGATTGGAACCTACTCGAAGTTGCAGTGTTAAACCAGAGTCTCATAAACATCACATCAGTGGGCGTAGCAGCATCAGCCTCGTGTAAGTAGATTTACTGGCACATAAAGAACTCCTGCGGGAGAAAATCCTGGCACCTAAACGTCTCCGGAAACGTTAAAGTAATTAGCGGGACGTAAAAACAATATTAAGGGTTATGAACCTCATATTGTTGGTCCGTATTGAACTGACATAACATAAATAATGCACGGTAGAGTTTTCCACCTATTCAATACTAAGTTGTATTTACAGTATTTACATTACATGGACTAGTTTCAACCCTACTTGGGATCATCATCAGCCATATTAAAAAATACACAAAATAAATGCGAAACCCTAAAACATGTTTTCTAGCAGTAAGAGTTTTATGAAAAATATAATTTTACAATATGAAGTGTGGTTGAAATGTTGCAAATGAAAATGAAATATTACGTGTGATGTAGGTGAGTAATAATGTACACTGACTGACAGAGCAAATGCAACACCAAGAAGGAGTGGTCAGAACTTTATGCCAATTGCAGGGTAGACTGACGTCACTGAGGTATGCTCATGATGTGAAATGCGCCGCTGTGCTGCGCACGTAGCGAACGATAAATGTGACACGGCGTTGGCGAATGGCCCACTTCGTACCGTGATTTCTCAGCCGACAGTCATTGTAGAACGTGTTGTCGTGTGCCACAGGACACGTGTATAGCTAAGAATGCCAGGCCGCCGTCAACGGAGGCATTTCCAGCAGACAGACGACTTTACGAGGGGTATGGCGATCGGGCTGAGAAGGGCAGGTTGGTTGCTTCGTCAAATCGCAGCCGATACCCATAGGGATGTGTCCACGGTGCAGCGCCTGTGGCGAAGATGGTTGGCGCAGGGACATGTGGCACGTGCGAGGGGTCCAGGCGCAGCCCGAGTGACGTCAGCACGCGAGGATCGGCGCATCCGCCGCCAAGCGGTGGCAGCCCCGCACGCTACATCAACCGCCATTCTTCAGCATGTGCAAGACACCCTGGCTGTTCCAATATCGACCAGAACAATTTCCCGTCGATTGGTTGAAGGAGGCCTGCACTCCCGGCGTCCGCTCAGAAGACTACCATTGACTCCACAGCATAGACGTGCACGCCTGGCATGGTGCCGGGCTAGAGCGACTTGGATGAGGGAATGGCGGAACGTCGTGTTCTCCGATGAGTCACGCTTCTGTTCTGTCAGTGATAGTCACCGCAGACGAGTGTGGCGGCGGCGTGGAGAAAGGTCAAATCCGGCAGTAACTGTGGAGCGCCCTACCGCTAGACAAAGCGGCATCATGGTTTGGGGCGCTATTGCGTATGATTCCACATCACCTCTAGTGCGTATTCAAGGCACGTTAAATGCCCACCGCTACGTGCAGCATGTGCTGCGGCCGGTGGCACTCCCGTACCTTCAGGGGCTGCCCAATGCTCTGTTTCAGCAGGATAATGCCCGCCCACACACTGCTCGCATCTCCCAACAGGCTCTACGAGGTGTACAGATGCTTCCGTGGCCAGCGTACTCTCCGGATCTCTCACCAATCGAACACGTGTGGGATCTCATTGGACGCCGTTTGCAAACTCTGCCCCAGCCTCGTACGGACGACCAACTGTGGCAAATGGTTGACAGAGAATGGAGAACCATCCCTCAGGACACCATCCGCACTCTTATTGACTCTGTACCTCGACGTGTTTCTGCGTGCATCGCCGCTCGCGGTGGTCCTACATCCTACTGAGTCGATGCCGTGCGCATTGTGTAACCTGCATATCGGTTTGAAATAAACATCAATTATTCGTCCGTGCCGTCTCTGTTTTTTTCCCAACTTTCATCCCTTTCAAACCACTCCTCCTTGGTGTTGCATTTGCTCTGTCAGTCAGTGTACTTTACATTAATGTACGGTACATTTAAAAACTTTGTATAATTTCACACTCGTACTGACCTGTACAGCGAGCGCGCTTTCCAGCTGAGCTCAAGGTCGCAAATAACCGTACTTTTGGAAGTGTTAATGATATCTTTTCTCTTTATAATTTGATTGTGATTAGTGATGGGCAGAATTGATTATAATGCATTCGAGAACATATTCTCGAGTTCAACGGCTCAACATAACCTTTAAAAGTCGATGTAGGCCTAATTTATGCGGTACAAGATTTCCATAAACTGACTACGAACAGTATACCGGTGACCAAATTACAATGGAAGATTTTTATTTAATGGGATTTTGCCATCATGTTGGGCACTTTTGTATCTAATGTACTTTATTTTATTAGATTAGAGAATTAAAAACTACTGTAGTGGATTGTTGTTTGACATGGCGTTACGCGAATTAGATTTTTGTAAGAGTTTGGCTGATCAAAGTTGCTAAACTGAAAGAAGTCTTCAGAGGAAAATGATGAAGTTTAGCTGGTAAAACTGAACGTAAAGTTTCGAGATTTTTAAGTCATGTACCGGTAAGTAATGTTTAAAGCCGGCCCCGCGGTCTAACAAAAATTTTTAAAAAAGTGAAGTCAAAATTATTTACAATCTTCACTACATCAAAATATTAGAAAATACAAATAAAAGTAAACAAACATTTCCAGAACGATATCCAACGAGTTCATTCATCATCATCATCATCAGTACCAACTTCGGAACTTTCATCACCATCACCTTCTCACAGAATGTCGTCATCGCTGCCATCCATAGCATTAGAAATGCTACATTTCGTGAAGCTCATCCGTATGAGGTGTCCAGGGATACGACTCCATGCCGTCAAAATCCACGAACACAGATGCTGAACTTCTGGATGCTGAGTGCGACCAGTTGGCGTCAGTGTGTGATTGTCAGCTGCCATCCATTCTGTATGGAGCTGTTTCAAGGCTGCTTTAAATGGACGGTTCGCGCAGACATCCAGCGGCTGTAGCATAGACGTCATCCTGCCTGGAATGACTGCTAGGTCGGTTTTCCCATCCTTGATATGTTCCTTCACAGCGTCTTCTGTGTGGCCGCGGTAACTGTCGAGAACAAGCAAGCTCTTTTGTCCCAATAATGCACCAGGGCGACGTTGCCAGACACACTTTACCCAGTCTTCTACAAGTGAACTGTCCATCCAGCCGGAGTTCTGAGATCTGACGATAACACCAGCGGATAGATTTTTAGGAAGCGTCTTTCACTTGAGAACAATGTACGGCGGCAGTTTGGTTCCGTCGGTGAGAATACACAACATTACCGTACACCGTTGCTTTTCATAACCACCTGTTCTAATGGTAACACTTTTTGCACCCTTAACATTCAGTCCTGTCCACTGGTATTTCAAAGTAGACTGGCGTCTGATCTGCATTGCCAATTTTGGAAAGCAAATTTGCATTTTCTTTCCGCAACCGAATTACATGACGCCGAAATGACAATAACTTCTCATCGTAGGCACCAGGAAGACTCTGTGAAATTGAGATATGCCTTCGTACACTCAACTAATTTCTTTTATAAAAATTACAAACCCATCCTTGGCTTGCCTTAAACCCTTCCGATGAAAGTTCCTTTGCGATCTCTAATGCCTTTAGCTGACACATTTCGGTTGACACTCCATATCCCAATTCCTGCCTTTTTATCACATATTTATAAAGTTTTTTTTCAATTTCTGGAAACTGTACACTCAGTCCACGAACAGCTCTACGATCACCAGTACATGTTAATAGCACTTTTTTCTTCTTTCTCCAGTCGCGAATACACAACTCGTCAATATCGTATTTCCTACGGGCGGCACAATTTCCAATCATTTTGGCTTCCCGAACTACTTTCAGTTTCTCACTTGCAGTAAAAGATCGGAAATGCTTTGTGGAATTCATGTTGATACTCCGAGAACGTGCGTGAGACTGACGCCAAGCGTGGAAGTAGCGTATACTGAGAGTGGAGAGAGCATTGTTGCCAAGCCGCGTCGGCGGTGATGCGCGATATACGCGCATTCGGAAAGATAAATTTCCCAAAAGTTTAAATAAGACCCGCACCCAATTTTGGAAGCGATATTTTCAGAAAAACAGTGCGGGTGGTATTCGAGATTATACAGTATATTATAAAATCTTCATTCAGTACATGTTTCATCCCCTAGTTAGGGACATCTTCAGCTGATGAAGACAAATTACAAGACATCCAGTATTCAAAGGCATATGTTAAAATTGGCCATAAGAAGAATAAAATGAAGCATGAACTGTACTCAGTGTATTCCAGAGCAATTTTAGCATACACAGCAGGCATGAGGACAACAACAAAACATGATGAAAGCAAAATCCAAGCAGCCGAGATAAAATTACATAGAGGAATAATTGAGAATACATGAAGGGATAAAATCAGAAACATAAAAATCAGGGAGAATTTGATTCCCTCAACTGCAAGACAAAATAGAGGCCAGTAAGCTGAAATGGTATGGACACATGATAATGGAAGAGGATAGAATTCCAAAGCGAGTATTTATGGAGAAAGTAATAGGAGGAAGACAACGGGGAAGGGACAGAGAAAGGTGGATGGATACGGTGGAGGAGAGTATAGAGAAGAGAGGAATAAAAGTAGTAGAAATATTGGAGGGAGGAAGGAAGGAAGTGGTGGGGGGGGGGGAAGAGAGAGAGAGAGAGAGAATGTGTAGGTCCTTGATACGCAACATGACACAGAAGATTGAAAACAGGAAATGAAGAAGAAGAATAAACTTGTGGAATTCTTTTTTTCTAAAAATAAAAACAAAATTTAGTCTCGTAAGGTGTTGAATTGGTAATGAACGGTAATGGCGTAGAAATAAATTGAAGATTAAGCAAAGTCAAATGGATGCTTATGTGAGGAGTCTAGAAAGAAAAGGGGGAAAATAAAAAAAGGAAATGGGAGGATTAGAACAAAAGTTGTAGAATGAAAAGGAATATAGAAAGAAATAATTGTGAGAGAGGCACTTACTCTCCTGCTGGTCCCGATGTGCTGGTGTGTGTGTGTGTGTGTGTGTTTTTTTTTTTTTGCTGAGTGAAAGCTATTGATTGATAGGTCAGAATAGCAGCTGGTAGGAGAGAGAAAGGGTTGTAATGGGTGGGGCTGAGTTGTGGGAAGGGAGAGGCTGTTGGGTTCATTGCGCTCTTGTCATTTCTTTAGATAAAAGGATGAATTTTATTAATTCTTTGAAAGAGATATTGTATTTGTCATTAATATTTTCACGGCCCGTACTTATAGACATGATGCTGTATAAGCTTTTCGGCTTATGCCGTGTCAAGAAAATAAGGTGAAATTCTAAACTTTTACCAGAAAACTATGCTCTGCATCCTCAGAAGAAATCTCGACTAACCACGAGAAAGGCTTCTTAAACAATGACCCTTTGAAATTTTGAACGTTATACTAGAAGTGGAAATGATACGTTCATTCACCACCAGATGGCCCCCAGGACGTGGCACAACACTAGCGTTCGAAGCGGAAGCTGACCGAACCCTCACAATCAGACCAAGCGGTTCGCATAAAATGTTTTGCGTAACATATGACATAGACAGGTGTAAGATATAGACACAAGCCTGGAATGAAACATCTGGCGATGAGGAATGTACGAATTTGGAAAAACACTGAGACGAAATAACAATAGTGAAGGGGGCGGGGAAGGGAACTACCTACGTAAATTTTTAATGGTTGGCAACCATGTATTACTTAATTGATAGCCACTGTCCCTGTTGAAATTGTTAGCATTTCTACGTATTTCCACAGCTTCCCGTATAATCCTGGACCTGTAGTGTCTAGTGTGGGTAAGAGCTCGAGCATCTTGGAACATGACATCATGACCCAACGATAGAGCGTGCTCAGGTATTACGAGGCAAATCGGCAATAGCTGAGCATGCTCTGTCGCTCCAAATTTGTATCTGTTCGGTCGGGTTCTTCTGTCAGTTTGGTGACAGCCGAATATTGAGTCGTCATAATGCAGACTAACAGTTATCAGTGAATTACTTGTAAAGTTGATTGTGCAGTGTGAATATAATTTTAAGTCATGCTATATCTCGTTTGTGAAACTAAAAGGATACTTCACCAAATTAGGTTTGAGATACCTACAGCTGATACCAACTCCAAAGAATACGTCGTAATAACACTCGAAGTGTTGAAGGTACTGTTACGTGAATCAGTGAGGGATAAATGTCTTGTAAAACTTTTAAATGACTGGTCAAGAGGATTTCAAATTTAATGCCTAGAGTTCCTTTCAGTTGTTAGCTCTTGAGTTTTATATTATCATTGATATTATCGCAGCAGGTCCAACCGTTATTAAATATTTAAAGAATATAGTCTGTCTAGTATCAAATACAATTGTTTTATATATCTATAGTAGATCAGATAACCTCACATTTTAAAGGGGAATTCAAACTTCAATGTCCTTTTCCCCGAACCTATATGTTATGCTGTCAAACCAAGCTTATTACCTCACACCTTAGAGATATTCAAGACTCTCATTCTATTATCGTTACATTGATTTGTAGCTGGCACCCATCAACAATTGTATGTGTAAGTAATCAGGTAAGTACTAAGTGTGGGTATAGAGTCCAACAGTTGAGTATTTTATTTCATATATATTTTAATATTGTTTCATTTTAATTCAGTTTCACATTTTTAAATCGGTGAGTAATAACCAAAACCTCAATTGCTGCTTCCACAAATGTCTGTCTTAAATTGTCCCACTCTTCTTCTCCACTTTGTATGTCCGTGTTAGGCAACTTCCTTTTTATCCAATCTTGGAATACCATTCTTTTATCCTCCTCCTACAATTCCCATATCCTGATCCTTGGTTTCTTCTTTAGTACAGTTTTAGGGATTTTTACTCTATGATAACCTTCCATACTTTCACTGGGGATTATCTTCATATTCATGACTTATCTTCCCCTTTCTCTGTCTGTTATTATAAAATCGATGAGTGTTCCATACTCCCCATCCCAATTATATCGGCTGATCTTATGGCTATTCCTCTTCATAAACAATGTGTTCTTTATTATCAGGTTATTTCTGATACAAATGTTTAACAGTTTCTCTCCATCTTCATTTCTGTCGCCATACCCATGTGGGTATCATATCGAAAGGGGGGTAGCAGCCTTTCAAAAGTTGCAAGGGCGGTAGTCTAGATGATTGACTGATACGGCCTTGTAATAATACTCAACATGGCTTAGCTGTGTTGATACTGCTAAACGGCTGAAAGCAACGGGAAACTACAGCCATAACTAATTCCCGAGGACATGCAGCTCTATCTGTATGAATGATGTACTGATGATGGCTTCCTCCCAGGTAAAATATTCCGGAGGTAAACTAGTCCCCCATTCGCATCTCCGGGTGGGGACTACACGAGAGGGAGCGATCATCAGGAAGATGGATACTGACATTCTGCGAGTCGGAGCGTGGAATGTTAGAAGTTTGAATCGTTGTGGTAGATTAGAGAATCTGAAAAGGGAGATAGATAGACTAAAGTTAGATGTAGTTGGTATAAGTGAAGTACGTTGTCAAGAAGAGCAGAATTTTTGGTCAGGCGACTACCGAATTATCAATACAAAATCAAACAGAGGAAATGCACGAGTTGGTTTAATAATGCATAAGAAAATAGGGCAGCGGGTAAGCTACTACGACCAGCACAATGAAAAGATTGTCGTCAAGATAGACACCAAACCAATGCCCACCACAACAGTGCAGGTCTACATGCCTACTAACTTAGCGGATGAAGAGAAAATCGAAAGAACATATGAGGAGATAGAAGATTTAATACAATATCTAAAAGATGACGAGAATCTAATTGTGATGGGAGACTGGAATGCAGTGGTAGGCCAAGGAAGAGAGGGTAACACAGTAGGAGAATTTGGATTGGGACAAAGGAACAAAAGAGGAAGTCGGCTGGTTGAATTCTGCACTGATCATAATTTAGTTCTTGCCAATAC
The DNA here is from genome assembly GCF_040414725.1 of Anabrus simplex. Lineage (NCBI taxonomy): Eukaryota > Metazoa > Arthropoda > Insecta > Orthoptera > Tettigoniidae > Anabrus > Anabrus simplex. Next base: position 1,685,760,324 of record NC_090265.1, on the reverse strand, counting down.
TTGGTTCAAACACCACAAGTGATGGCTTTATACGTGGACGAGACCTGGAGACACTGGAAGATATCAAATAGACTTCATAATGATTCGGCAGAGAATCAGAAACCAGGTGTTGGATTGCAAAACTTTCCCAGGAGCAGATGTGGACTCTGACCACAACTTGTTGGTCATGAAATGCCATCTGAAACTGAAGAAAGGAAAGAATGCAAAAAGATGGGATGTAGACAAGTTGAAAGAAAAGAGCGTGAGGGATTGTTTCAAGGAACATGTTGCAAAAGGGCTAAATGAAAAGGCTGAAGGAAACACAATAGAGGAAGAGTGGATAGTCATGAAAAATGAAGTCAGCAGGGCTGCTGAAGAATTGTTAGGAAGAAAGAAATGATCAACTAAGAATCAGTGGATAACTCAGGAAATACTAGACCTGATTGATGAATGACGAAAATACAAGAATGCTAGAAATGAAGAGGGCAGAAAGGAATGCAGGGGATTAAAGAATCAAGTGGATAGAAAGTGCAAGGTACCTAAGGAAGACTGGCTGAAGGAGAAGTGCAAGGATGTCGAAGGTTGTATGGTCCTAGGAAAGGTAGATGCTGCATACAGGAAAATCAAGGAAACCTTTTGGAGAAAGGAAATCTATGTGTATGAATATTAAGAGCTCAGATGGAAAACCACTTCTAGGGACAGAGGACAAAGCAGAAAGATGGCAGGAGGATATCAAACAATTGTATCAAGGTAAAGATGTAGATAATTTGGTTCTGGAACATGAAGAGGCTGTGGATGCTGATGAAATGGGAGACTCAATTTTGAGGTCAGAGTTTGACAGAGCTGTGAGTGACCTAAATAGGAACAAGGTACCTCGAATTGATGATATTCCCTCTGAATTACTGACTGCCTTAGGAGAAACCAGCATAGCAAGGTTATTTCATTTAGTGTGCAAGATATATGAGACAGGAGAAGTCCCATCCGATTTTCGGCAGAATGTTGTTATACCTATTCCCAAGAAAGCCGGTGCTGACAGGTGTGAAAACTACCACACCGTTACTTTAGTATCTCATGCCTGCAAAATTTTAACACGTATTATTTAGAGAAGAATGGAAAAACAAGTTGAAGCTGAGTTGGGAGAAGATCAATTTGGCTTCAGAAGAAATGTAGGAACACGTGAAGCAATCCTGACTTTACGTCTGATCTTAGAGGACCTAATCAAGAAGGACAAGCCCACGTACATGGCATTCGTAGATCTAGAAAAGGCATTCGATAATGTTGATTAGACCAAGCTATTTATGATTTTGAAGATGATAGGGATCAGATACCGAGAACGAAGAATTATCTACAATCTGTATAAAAATCAGTCTGCAGTGATAAGAATCGAGGACTTTGAAAAAGAAGCAGCAATCCAGAAAGGAGTGAGGCAAGGCTGCAGTATTTCGCCCCTCCTTTTCAGTGTTTACATAGAACAGGCAGTGAAGGAAATCAAAGAGGAATTTGGAAAGGGAATCACAATCCAAGGAGAGGAAATCAAAACCTTGAGATTTGCCGATGATATTGTTATTTTATCTGAGACTGCAGAAGATCTTGAGAAGCTGCTGAATGGTATGGACAAAGTCTTGGGTAAGGAGTACAAGATGAAAAATAAGTCCAAAACAAAAGTAATAGAGTGTAGTCGAACGAAGGCAGGTGATGCAGGAAATATTAAATTAGGAAATGAAGTCTTAAAGGAAGTAGATGAATATTGTTACTTGAGTAGTAAAATAACTAACGATGACAGAAGTAAGGAGGACATAAAATGCAGATTAGCAAAGCAAGGAAGAGCTTTCTTAAGAAAAGGAATTTGCTCACTTCAAACATTGATGTAGGAATTAGAAAGATGTTTTTTGAAGACTTTCGTGTGGAGCGTGGCATTGTATGGAAGTGAAACATGGACGATAACTAGCTCGGAAAGAAAGAGAATAGAAGCTTTCGAAATGTGGTGTTACAGAAGAATGCTGAATGTGAGATGGACAGATCGAATCACGAATGAAGAGATACTGAATCGAATTGGTGAGAGAAGATCGATTTGGCTAAATTTGATGAGAAGAAGATATAGAATAATAGGACACATCCTAAGACATCCAGGACTTGTTCAGTTGGTTTTTGAAGGAAGTGTAGGTGGTAAGAACAGTGGAGGTAGACCAAGGTATGAATATGACAAGCAGATTAGAACAGATGTAGGATGCAGTAGTTACGTAGAAATGAAAAGGTTAGCACAGGATAGGGTGGCATGGAGGGCTGCATCAAACCAGTCTATGGACTGATGACTCCAACAACAAACAACAACAACCCATGTGGGCCCAGAACATTCTCATATCCCATTCTGTCAGTTCCCACACGAGCATTCAGTTCTCCCATTATCATGATCGCATCCCCATCAGTATGTGTGTCTAGTTCATTGAGGAAATCTTCTTTTTCTTCCACGCTACATCGTGTCTGTGGAGCATACACCTGTACTATCTTCAGTAGTTCCTTGTTTACATGTGCATTAATATAATTCTTTCATTTACATACTCAACTTCAGGTATTGGTTCAACATTCTGATTCACTATATATCCCATTCCATTTCTTTTCTCTGTAGTATTACCCATCCAGTACAAGGTGTACCCCTTTCTTTGATGATCCCTCTTCTCCACAAGGTAGTGGTTTCCTCTTCTAATTTTCCACAGAGAGGATGGGTTGCCTCATCCGCCATCTTCACCATTCCGGAGGTCTCCTTCTCTGCCTAAGATGCTGTTATGTTTTTCACCCGTAACCCTGGGCATGGGTTATGCTTCTTGAAAAAGTTGTTGCTGGTATAAGTAAAAGTAGCAAAGTCCTTTTTTCTTTATATCCCTAATGAGCATAGAAATTAGTTTGCTAGTGACTTGGTTGATGATTTTATTTATGAAATCTTTACTACATGCATATCCATTACAAAAATTTCACATAATATAGGTTAGGTCGGCATGGTTTAAAAACAAGAAAAGGAACAACTTGCATCTTTAAATCAACACACTAAATATTTAAATCTGTAATTTTTTTGCTCAGAGTTATATTAGCACCTTTAAACATTTTTATATCAGCCCCCTCCTTCTTTAGGACAGCTGACTGCTTACATGACTAAACACCACACCACAGCCGCATAGCGCCGCACGGAATTCAGAGCTGCGCAGCTTTGCATTGTCTGAAGTTTTGTAACAAATCTGTTAAATTCGATCACTTTGTCGTTATAAACTGGTGGAAACTGCTGGCACAGTGATGTCCTTCTCTGCAAATTTAGTCTATTCCAGCGCATAAAGCATTCTGACCAACCTCTACTTGCTTTAAAATCTTTCTGTGCAATACCTATACTTGGTGCAATTTCACATGCTTTTAAACTGCATTATTTTGTTATTTACAGCATTGTCTTGTCCCTTGCTTCCCTAAACCACTCCAGAACTTTTATCTCCAGATTTTTGTATTTTCACTTCTTCACACTGCGGAAGGAATAGATTTTTTTCTTTGCTCTGAATAAGGTGTCTGTACGACTTGCTGCTCTCAGTCCACTTTCTGCAGTGTATTCCAGCGCATTCAACTTGAAGCATGCCATAAAACTTGTCTTCTTACTCATTTGCATTCTTACTTATGTACTGGGATTCCTAATTATGTGCAACACGCTGCCTAGGAGGACACAGAGCTCAGAAGCTGGAGGGGCATTGAGAAATGCACAATGCACAGGGGGTGCAGAAGTGTGGGTTTTACCGTTAACTGAAATGTTGCACTTGCTGCCTGGCCGCTTGGAAAAAAATTTTGCATTTTTTTCTGATGTCATATTTTCCATATATATTTTTTTTTCCTGATAGTTGAAAATTAATGGAGATAGGGGTGTGTATTGTAGGCAATAAATATGGTACATGCAATACATGATAATCTTGCTAGAAATAATTAGACTGACAACTTGTAGAAATTACTAACTTGGCGCCACTGATACTTTACAAACCATCACACTCAGTTTTGTTCTGTATTGAAAACAGCAATCTCACTTAGTTTAAAAAAAGAGTATATTTGTTACCCCACTTTAATTGTATATACAATTGTATGCAATAATAAATATATATAAATATATATACTCCTTTTGTAAACTAAGTGAGACCACTGATACTTGTAAATATTTTGTTACAACCAAGTCATATCCAAAGATGAGAATGCATTATAGGGTAAATCCAATGACAGGTCAGCATCAGAAGTGGGAGAGTCAAGAACGATCTCTACATACGGGACTGAGTGGCTCAGGCTGTTAGTGCTGGCTTTCTGAGCCCAAGTTGGCAGGTTCAATCCTGGCTCAGTCTGGTCGAATTTAAAGGTGCTCAAATACATCAGCCTGTATCCCAAGACCATCCAGGGAGTTAGTGGGATGTAAAACCAATGATATTATCGATCTTCGTATCTTCGTACATGGCTTGACAAGGGGCGAGAAAAAGTGGACATAAAACTAAGATTGATGAAGAGAGAGGCTATCTGTTTGACGATAACAATGTACAAAGATATGGAGATTTTCCTTGTCCTTGTGTCTTTTTGTGTTTATCGTTGTCTTGTTTTTTCTGTTGCTCCCTCTCCTGATTCTGACCTATAATTGTTTCATTGTTTATACTTTCCTTTCAGTGTTCACATCTTTCTGTATATTACTTGATTTATCACTTGTTTGTTCTTGACAACAATAATCATCAAATATCCATAAGAGACTGAACCCATTTAATTAAACTGCTAAATATGATGGTCACGACTTTTTTTTGTAGGTTCCTCCCGGCACTGGAAGTTACAACCTCATCTGTCGCAACAGTGCAAGCATCATTATTGTAATTGAGGGAGAAGCTGTCTCGAATATTGTCAAACTGAAACGTGGCACCATCTTCTACCTACCAGCAACTGAAAAGTGCTCTGTAAATAATACTGCTGGACTTAGGCCTTTACAGTTATACCAGGCATTTGCTAATGTGTAACACATTCTTATGAATGAAGCAATGTATTTTAATAAACTTTTACTTGTTGATATGGTTTCTTGTTCCCTAATGTAAACTATCCTTCTATGTTAGTGAATCCAGGATGGATAGATATTTTCTGATTATCTTCTTGTGAGGCTTTTGAATGCTGCTCTGGATATATTACAGATCAGTATTTTAAAAAATGGCCACTGGTAGCTTACGCTTTCATTTTGCCACAAGCCTATTCCCAGAGCTCCGAGATGTGTCCTCTCACTGCACCAGTTGTAAGATAGTAGTGAATGAAGGTTGAGACTGTGTTAATTATTTCTGCTAAATAATTATGCAGAAATGACCAGTAGTTTTTTTATTTTGTTTGTTCTGGTTTCTTTTGCTTAAGAGTTAACCAGCATTTTATTCATCATTGTCCATTTCCTTTGTCCAGCTCCTGCCAGGTTAGGATTATTATGGCACCTATCCATTTCCCTCTATCCAAGTGCCATTGTGGCTCGTGAAGTGTGTTCCATTAAGAACTAGTACCGTATTAGGTTTAATGGTCCACCCAAACAATACATTTCACTTTACAAGTGAGCACACATTCAATGTTAAAATATGTTATACATTCATTGGTACAGGTTTTGTCTAATTTAAGACTTCTTCAGCCATAGCGTCTCGTATCTAATTAAAATATATAATACATCATTATTAGACTAATAATGATGTATTATATATATAGTATATATTATATATAAAGTAAAACCTTGTTAATTCGAAGTCGTTGGGACGCAAAAATCGGACTTCGAATTAACCGCCAACACGTACTTCGGAAATGCCAACCCTTGCAGCCTCACAATATATTCTAAGACACGTTACTGCACGCAATTAACCTAGATTCACAGTTTAAAGCTCTCAAATGTCATGGAAAAAACTATTTCCAAATGTATCCAACAAGGTGCATTTACAGTATTCAAATAATGCACTTGGATAACTCACCGCCAAACATAACCTCTCACAATGAAATCAAAAGAAAGAAAATATGATTCAAAGACCAGAAGAAATCTATACTGGCTCCCCTGTGCAAGTGCTTTATTCGTTGGATTACTGTACTGTGTGCATTTGAGACGTTGCCCACGTTGTAGGTAGTTAGTATCCGTAATTTATATTTCGCTCCCTCGATCTTTCAGTATTTATGAGTAGTTAGCTAATAATAATAAAGTTCATATATCCCAGTAACTGCAGTTCAAGTCCCTGGAGTAGTAGTAGTAATAGTAGTTTTGATAGAAATATTTGAGAAATTATTGTAGACAACCTCGTATTTTTCAGTAGGCCTAATTAAGGACATTTTTTTTCTCCGTCCCGTGGAGTAGGGAAAAGAATAGTAATCCACCAGCTGTAATAATCACATAACCACATTTCAGTAGAATTGTAGTGAAGATAAGGTATAATATATTAGATAGTATCTTGCCAGTTATATTCGTGTTTTTTCTTCGTGTATGGCAATCCTTTTGATACTTAAGCTTTTAACCAAACGCAGTGTAGTGTAGTGTAGATACATTGTAGCATAGATACAGTACATTTAGATTGTGCCGTATCTTGCGTGCTATATTCGTGTGTTATCTTTCGTGTATATCTATTAGACCATAATACTAATAATAATTTGTCTAACCATTTAGCTTCGTTGGTAATCTTTGAGCACAGTAGTTCTTGCAAATTTCATTTCTGTTGTGCTTAGTAGTGACATACGGTACGGTACCGGTATCGTAATTACGATACGTCTGAAAGTAGTTTAAAAATTACTGTAGTGTACTGTACAGTAGTATACGAGTAATATCCTATTAGAATTTAGTGTGCTTATTTTATTATTGTAAAATATTTGTGTAGTACTGGTGTGGTAGAGGTATCCGTAGAAACTCTTACTAAAATATTGTTGAAATTAGGATAGGCTTAATTGCAGTTTGGAATTGTGTAGTTCTTGTGTATTACTTTCGATATTCAGTAATTAACAGCATCTTTTATCCTGTTAGGGGTTGTAGGATAAAAAAAAATAATAGAGCACGACTAAGTAGTATTGTAGTGTAGTCGTATATTAATTACCTTATTGTTGTGTACTATCCCAGACAATATATCCCTCCGTTCATTTATTTATTTATTTTTTTTTTTTTTTGCAAATAAGTTATTTTATTTTTTTAATTTAAAATTTTCCCCCCGTAAAGAATGGCTAAGGAGCGCGAGTGTAATTATTGTGGGTGTGGTGAGGCATTGAGGGGTATGAGGGAGGAGTTGGAAAGTTTGAGGGAGATAATTAGGATTCTCACAGAAGACGGGAAGGAAGATAGGACTCCCTCAAACATTGTACAGGTTACAGTAGGTGTACAAGAGGGAGGGGAAGGAGAGGGAGGAGTTGTAGAAGACAGGTGGTCTAATGTTCTAAGGGGAAGGAGATTGCAGGCCAAGGGGTCTATTCAGGATCAGAATTCAGGACAGGTGTCTGTGCGAAATCGGTACGAGTCACTCCAGGTAGAACAACAGAGGGAAGATGAGGGACAGGGAACTGTTGCTGAGATGCGTGGAAGTAGGAGGAAGGGAAAAGGTAGGAAAGGGAAATGTAGAGTAGAGGATAGGAAAAGACAGGTGGAACAGGGTCATGGGAAGGAGAAAAGGGAGGAGGAAGTAGCTTCTGCAGCTATCAGGAAAGATAGGGCTGACCAGGAGGGGAGGGGATCAAATGAGGTGGGTAGGGTTGAGGCTCTGGTCATGGGGGATTCCATCGTTAGATACGTGGGGAAAGTGTGTGGAGGAAAGGGAACCAGGGTAGAATGTTATCCAGGAATTAGGTTGAGGCAGATGTTGAGGAAAGTAGAAGAGAGGGAGGAGGGGAAGGAGAAGGTGGTAGTGTTTCACGTTGGTACCAACAACGTAAGGCAAGCTGATATAAGTACCAACATAGTTGGAGATGTGTGGGATCTGGTAAATGCAGCACGGGTGAAGTTTAAGAAAGCGGAGATTGTTATTAGTGGAATACTGTGTAGGAGGGATACTGACTGGAGGGTGATTGGGGATTTAAATGAGACTATGGAGTGGGTATGTGGGAAACTGGGAGTGAAATTTCTAGATCCTAATGGGTGGGTAGGAGAAAGGGATCTGCGCTCGGATGGCCTTCATTTAAACCGCAGTGGTACGTATAAGTTAGGAAATTTGTTTGGAAGGGTAATAGGGAGGTACATTCAGGGAAACGGGATGGCCTAGGGAGCGGTGATAAGGGAACAGGGAACTGGAAATCAAGTAGGGATGACATAAAATTGTTAGTGTTGAACTGTAGAAGTATTGTAAAGAAAGGAATAGAATTAAGTAATTTAATAGATTTATATTTACCAGATATTGTAATAGGAGTTGAATCATGGCTGAGAAATGATATAATGGATGCAGAAATTTTCTCACGGCACTGGAGTGTGTATCGTAGAGATAGGATACGAAAGGTGGGAGGGGGAGTTTTCATTCTGGTGAAAGAAGAATTTGTAAGCTACGAAAAAGTTAAAGATGAGACACATGAAATTCTAGGCGTAAGGATCATTTCTAAAGATAATAGGGAACTTGATATATTTGGAGTGTACAGATCGGGAAAGGGTAGCACTGATGCGGATTCGGAATTATTTGATAGGATAGTCAGCTATGTGGGAAACGACATGGAAAGAAATGTGATTGTAGCGGGAGATCTGAATTTGCCAGATGTCAATTGGGAAGGAAATGCGAACGACAGGAAGCATGACCAACAAATGGCAAATAAATTAATATGGGAAGGACAGCTGATTCAGAAAGTGATGGAACCAACCAGAGGGAAAAATATTTTGGATGTGGTGCTTTTAAAACCAGATGAGCTCTATAGGAAAACTGAAGTAATAGATGGTATTAGTGATCATGAAGCTGTTTTTGTGGTAGTTAAAAATAAATGTGATAGAAAGGAAGGTCTTAAAAGTAGGACTGTTAGGCAGTACCATATGGCTGATAAAGCAGGTATGAGGCAGTTTCTAAAAAGTAACTATGATCGGTGGAAAACGGTAAATAAAAATGTAAACAGACTCTGGGATGGGTTTAAAGAAATTGTTGAGGAATGCGAAAACAGGTTTGTACCTTTAAGGGTGGTAAGGAATGGTAAAGACCCACCTTATTATAATAGAGAAATAAAGAGACTAAAAAGGAGGTGCAGACTGGAAAGAAATAGAGTTAGAAATGGCTGTGGAAGTAAGGAGAAATTGAAGGAACTTACTAGAAAATTGAATCTAGCAAAGAAGGCAGCTAAGGATAACATGATGGCAAGCATAATTGGCAGTCATACAAATTTTAGTGAAAAATGGAAGGGTATGTATAGGTATTTTAAGGCAGAAACAGGTTCCAAGAAGGACATTCCAGGAATAATTAATGAACAAGGGGAGTGTGTATGTGAGGATCTTCAAAAGGCAGAAGTATTCAGTCAGCAGTATGTAAAGATTGTTGGTTACAAGGATAATGTTGAGATAGAGGAAGAGACTAAGGCCAAAGAAGTAATAAAATTTACATATGATAACAATGACATTTACAATAAGATACAAAAGTTGAAAACTAGAAAAGCGGCTGGAATTGATCAGATTTCTGGGGATATACTAAAGACAATGGGTTGGGATATAGTACCATATCTGAAGTACTTATTTGATTATTGTTTGGCCGAAGGAGCTGTACCAGATGAATGGAGAGTTGCTATAGTAGCCCCTGTGTATAAAGGAAAGGGTGATAGACATAAAGCTGAAAATTACAGGCCAGTAAGTTTGACATGCATTGTATGTAAGCATTGGGAAGGCATTCTTTCTGATTATATTAGACATGTTTGTGAAATTAATAACTGGTTCGATAGAAGGCAATTCGGTTTTAGGAAAGGTTATTCCACTGAAGCTCAACTTGTAGGATTCCAGCAAGATATAGCAGATATCTTGGATTCTGGAGGTCAAATGGACTGTATCGCGATTGACATGTCTAAAGCCTTTGATAGGGTGGATCATGGGAGACTACTGGTAAAAATGAGTGCAATTGGACTAGACAAAAGAGTGACTGAATGGGTTGCTATATTTCTAGAAAATAGATCTCAGAGAGTTAGAGTAGGTGAAGCTTTGTCTGATCCTGTAATAGTTGAGAGGGGAGTTCCTCAGGGCAGTGTTATCGGACCTTTATGTTTTCTTATATATATAAATGATAGGAGTAAAGGAGTGGAATCGGAGCTAAGGCTTTTTGTGGATGATGTTATTCTCTATAGAGTGATAAATAAGTTACAAGATTGTGAGCAACTGCAACGTGACCTCGAAAATATTGTGAGATGGACAGCAGGCAATGGTATGTTGATAAATGGGCCTAAAAGTCAGGTTGTGAGTTTTACAAATAGGAAAAGTCCCCTCAGTTTTAATTACTGCGTTGATGGGGTGAAAGTTCCAAAGTTCCTTTTGGGGATCATTGTAAGTATCTAGGTGTTAATATAAGGAAAGATCTTCACTGGGGTAATCACATAAATGGGATTGTAAATAAAGGGTACCGATCTCTGCACATGGTTATGAGGGTGTTTAGGGGTTGTAGTAAGGATGTAAAGGAGAGTGCATATAAGTCTCTGGTAAGACCGCAACTAGAGTATGGTTCCAGTGTATGGGACCCTCACCAGGATTACCTGATTCAAGAACTGGAAAAAATCCAAAGAAAAGCAGCTCGATTTGTTCTGGGTGATTTCCGACAAAAGAGTAGCGTTACAAAAATGTTGCAATGTTTGGGTTGGGAAGAATTGAGAGAAAGAAGAAGAGCTGCTCGACTAAGTGGTATGTTCCGAGCTGTCAGCGGAGAGATGGCGTGGAATGACATTAGTAGACGGATAGGTTTGAATGGCGTCTATAAAAGTAGGAAAGATCACAATATGAAGATAAAGTTGGAATTCAGGAGGACAAACTGGGGCAAATCTTCATTTATAGGAAGGGGAGTTAGGGATTGGAAGAACTTACCAAGGGAGATGTTCAATAAATTTCCAATTTCTTTGAAATCATTTCGGAAAAGGCTAGGAAAGCAACAGATAGGGAATCTGCCACCTGGGCGACTGCCCTAAATGCAGATCAGTATTGATTGATTGTTGTAATACAAGGCCTGGAAATAGAGCCCGTAAAGCTCCATTCACAATGCAAACGTAACGTAACGTAAACTTAAAATTAACGTTAACTTAAAAGTTAGCGGCCATCTTATCTAATGGAACCATTCACAATGCGCCGACGTAAACTTAACTGCGAGTCCGTAAAATTAAGGGATTGCAAACTCCAAGCTCTTGCGATTAATTTTACGTTAACTTTAAGAACCAGCCAATCAGAGCAGAGGTAAACATTGTGTGTTGTGCATGATATAATGACTTCTTTCGACGAAACACTTGTAATTCTCTTTCAAAATAATCTTTGTGTATAGGCTATGTATGATAGAAGGAAAAAGAATTACAAATACGCTGTACCGAAAAATAATAGGTGGAAATAAATTTCCTGTAGTAATGAAATCTGACGGTAAATGGCGGGAGGCAAGCTCATAGCGCTGGCGAACGGACGAGAGACAATCCCTGTCATAAATAAAACAGTGTCCCTGTATATTTCTTAACATTATGACGGACTACTAGTTTACGAAAACGATATCATCCAAACAAATAGATCCAAACGTCTCATCGGGGTGTGATAGGGTCATAGATGTCGGTAAAGGAGACCTTACATTTCTTTTTATTACAAAAGGGGAAGCAAATCGTAAGAAAGGCAAACAGTCCAGGTTTCATCCGCATGTCCAAAAATCGCCCTGAGATAACCTTCTTTGATTCAAGGGATGAACCCATTTTCTGCACCGATGTTTAGATCGCCTTTTCAGGTACCGTAGGCCTACACAGCTCCCAGGAGCAAAGCAATAGATGTTTGAAGTAATATGAATTCCGCTACCACGTTGTTTGATTCCATCGAGGTATTGAAATATAAAACTGCGAGATAGCCCAAAACCTGACTTCCGTACTCAATAACATGGCAGTGTTTTGATTGGCTGCTGTGTACTCTTTACGTTAATGTTACGTTCCTCCATTGTGAATACCACAAATTTTACGTTAATTTTACGGTTACGTTTGCATTGTGAATGGGGCCTAAAAGGCTATGGAAGTGGTTACACTGAAGTTCAATGCCGGGCAGCTAGGATCGCTTTCTTGCCCCCTCACTACCAGGCTCGCGCCTTTAAACGTGTTCATTAACTGAGTTGGTTGTGAATCTGTTACGTATTTGTCTAATGTTAAACATTCGCAGTTCCACTCATGGTTTATTCACGAGAAATTAAAGGTAGTGGAATTTTGTTTCACAAGTTTCCAGTGAATGTTCAATGTTTGAAACATTATACAGAGGAAGTATTACGCAAGAGTTGCGACTTCAAGCTGATCGAAGTAGGCCTCTGTTCCTAAGTTTTGATCCGAGTTACGTCATAAGAATCGAGCGATCCCAAGATTTGTCACTGGACTTTTTTTAAACTATGCTACCGTGACCGGGAATCATTTGAGAGGCATCTTCAAACTCAGAATTTTCCCCTGAAACAATCTCTGGTTTGTAAAGTATCGAGGTGGTTTTGTCCCGAGAGCATAAAATACAGTTTAAAAAGCCATTTGCTTTATGGAGCATTTTATTAAATTGTTCAATGCGCATAACGTCTGCAACACCTCACATGGGACATATTCCGGAACGAGAACAAACGAGCATCTTTTAACCGGGCGAGTTGGTCGTACGGTTGGGTTCGAATCCCACTGTTGGCAGCCCTGAAGATGGTTTTCCGTGGTTTCCCATTTTGACACGAGGCAAATGCTGGGGTTGTACCTTAATTAAGGTCACGGCCGCTTCCTTCCAACTCCTAGGCCATTCCCATCCCATCGTCGCCATAATACCTATCTGTGTCGGTGCGATGTAAAGTCACTAGCAAAAAAAAGAGCATCTTTTAGTACTGAAGATGAACTCCTCAGTTGGTTAATTAATGATTTCCTGTCATACATTAAGAAACTTAAAATGCATTCAGAGAAAGTAAAAAAGAATCATGAGAGAAATGTATCAGGCAAAGATCTTGACTACCCAGTCCACTGTGGCCTGCGTAAAATACCTCATAAGTATACATTTACATTATGCATTGACGAGGAACCTATAGTAGGGCCCCCGAGAGTTGAAGACTGGCATTTAGCGCCACCGGCGTGAAAAAGTTGACTAACGCTGCTCAAAAATGGTCTGTTGCTATGGCAACAATAACAGAGATGCCACATTTAAGAACGCTATCGCCACGTGGGTTGGCTTGCTCTCAGTGGCTTTTGTGATATTATTCGGAGTAGTACTGTGTTAGCTGCGTTAGTTGTTGCTGGTTTATGTAATTATTGACATGTTTGTTATTTGATATTTTTGTAAGTTAATCAGTAGCTTGTTGTACGGTTATATTCTCTATTTGATGTGTACATTTGTTGAGGTTATTGTCAGCTTAGTGAATATGAAATCTCATATTTATCGCCAATGACATGTTCTGTCATAAATGCCGGAATTATTAACACGAGCTTAGGAACGGGTCAAAGTTTATTGAATTGCATTAGGCCAACATAGCTGATTAAATATTCAGCCTGTATGAAAGAGTGATATGCCGCAGATTAAGGTAACTATGACAACGCAGCTTACTTCGTAGTTACTGCTTTTGCCGCTCAAATGTCAGACTTCAACTCTCGTGGGCCCAACTTTAACGAGCTATGACATCGAGCTCTTCTTCAGCTACCACCTAAGACGCCAAGCGGAATACAATGACATATGTTTCGTGTGGCAAACGAAAAAACAGACTATAAAGGCTGTTTAGAACATATCTGTTCTCCAGCTACTCAAAGTCCAACATTGTCTTATTCGTTTTCTAGATCGAGGAGCCCTCAGATACCGAAAATCATCGTCTGTGGCACTTCTGCAGTGAACGACGGAATTTGTCACTTCCGCTACGCAGTACTTGTCCCGAAGAAAGTTACTAAAAGGTGTACGTTTATTTTTTCGAAAGACATGTTCAACAGTGAAATTAAGTGTGGAAAGTGTAAAGGCGACAAACCACCTCTTTTTCTACTATGAAAATTTCTGAGACCTCTGTTAGACAACATTGCTTTGAGCCACTCAAGTAGAAGAGAGAAAGTTTTGAAACTTGATAAGAAGCCCCTCAGAAGGAAAGTTTTGAAACTTCAATGACATATCCAAGCCAATGCAGCACCGCTCTATAAATAAAGTACTGTCAATACTCGCAAAAACATTCAGTTCTTTTTATTTAGGATATACTTTACTTACTGACATATGCGCCCATGCGAATACAAGGGGGCAAGACCGCGATCCTAGCGGCTGAATGGTGAACTAGGAAGCAACCCATATCCACGAGTTCATTTCAAGGCCTTGTATTAAAGCGTAGGCAACGATTTTAGATGCCTTGTGCTTGCACGGAATGTACCCGATGCCCTTAAAACATCGCGGATTATCGAACTTTCCTATGACGAGGGGAGAAAGTCTCTCACTTCCGTCCAAATTACAACAACAGTACAGTGAATATACTTGTACGATTTCCCGTCATGGTACTTCTAAGATCCATTATGCATGCAATCACCTTGATTCTCAGTTTAAACTTTTCGAATGCCATGGAAAACACTATTTCAGAAATTTATCCAACAAGGTGCATTTACATTATTCAAATAATGTATAAAACAATGACAAGCATAACCTCACGCAACGAAAGGAACAAAAACCCGGTTCAAAGATGAGGGAAAAATAATGCGGGCTCCCCTGTGCAAATGCTTTATCTTTTGAATTACTGTACTGTCTGCATTTTTAGATGCCTTGCACTGACATGGAAAGTGCCCGACGCCCTTAAAACATCGTGGCTTTTCGAACATTCCTATGACACATTCCGTGAGCAGTGTTCACTGTATAGCAACTAGGGATGGCAACGATTTATCGGTTTTTATGAAATACCGATATTTTCCTTTCGATTTATCGATATATCGATATCGAAATTTTGATTCGATTTATCGAATAATATATCGGTTTTTCCATTAATATATCGTTTTTCTTTGAATTATTATTTTCATTAACAACATCCGCACTAGAGAACGCCGATAATTCTGCAAGAGATGATGCTAGTGAAGGTGGAATTGCAACCTGGAAATATCCAATCTAATCAATACCTTGCTCTGAGCCTCTGGTAGGCCGGACTATAATTCGAATACAAACGGTGGAATATGTAACACAGTTGTCTCCGCATGGCAGTTTACACAGCGCGAAATACGTTCTAGTTCCAGAGTCACCGCTAGACTTCGTGTTAGCCCTCCACCATTTAACAACACAGACTATATGGAAACTGTGAAGGAAAAAGGTAAGTTTAGGTGAGATAAGCCTTAAAATTCATTATAAAAGGCGTCGATTTGTGTATTCAGCTTGTGATGAGTATATGGTTTATATTTAAACGTAAAGTTATGAAAATAGAAGCCTCCGCGAGTCAGGTGGCAGCGCGCCAACTTCTCACCGCTGGGTTTCGTGGTTCAAAACCCGGTCACTCCATATGAGATTTGTGCTGGACCGGTTTTTCTCCGGGTACTCCGGTTTTCCCTGCCATCTTTCATTCCAGCAACACTCTCAAATATCATTTCATTAGTCAGTCATTAATCATTGCCCCAGAGGAATGCGACAGGCTTCGGCAGCCGGGAAATTTCCAATTCTCGCCGCTAGATGGGGCTTAATTCGTTCCATTGCTGACCCGGTCAAATGACTCTAAACAGGCTGTGGATTTACGTTAAGAAAATGTTTTGTGCATATTGATAAATATACAAGAGCCGAGAGAGTATTTATTGTAAACATTCTATTCACAAGATGTTTATTGCGCGTGATAAACAATGGTTTATTGCTGTGCACCATTCTGCAAAAGTAAACTTCAGAAAGGTAGTGGCATTTATTTCCACGAGCAAATGTGGAACTACGAGAAAAATGGGTCTTAATTATGTCATGTCGCGGTGACGAGAAAAATAGCATGTGGCAACCTTCCTCGAAGTCTGTAGTATGTAGTGAACATTTTGAAAGCACGTGTTTTAGCATTTCTACTAAAACTAGTCGCAATCAATGCCAACACTTTTTTTCAGGGTATTTGCATGGCAAGACTAGGTTACGTACTAATACTAAAATGTTTTAATTCCTCCCCTGAAGGAGGAGGCGGGCCTCTTAGATGGTGACGCCGTCTGTGAGGCCGGGAGATTTGTTACAGCGAAGGAGATGCTCGGAGATGGTGAGGGGGTTGGCGGCCGTGGCCTATACTAGGAACCCTCCCAGCATTTGCCTTATTGCAGGAGAATGGAAAACCACGTAAAACCATTCTCAGGAAAGCCGACAGTGGAGACCAGCCGTGAGGTCCAGCCCTGTCCAGTCTCCCGAATACAGAGACGAAGTGCCACCCTTCCTCTGGTCGGTTGGCCGGTCGGAGTGCAGAGCTGTTGGACCACGGACCAGCCGTGGCCACTTGTGGGCCGAGACCCACTCTGCATTCATCGACGAAGGCTCTGTGAATACTGCAGTGTTTTAAAACATACTATGAAGTATTTTCATTTTTATTAGGATGTGTACTTTCCGGTTGCAATTATACTACCTGATTCGTATGAGCTCATCTTGAATTACTCGGTGATACATTTATTTTTCTTCATTAAACGTCATAGAAATATCACTTTCCTACTCAAAACGCAATGTTTTATATTTGTAATGTGCTTTTATGTGCAAGTTATTATCGTAATGCCAATTGGAATCGTGCTGAGGAATGGAGGGAAAACCTCACATCCAGCGGCGATATTTGAACTGCTGCTACTTTGTCAATTTAGTACTTGAAGAGACCGTGCATGCTGAGGCCTTTACTTATCTCGTAGGCATCGATAACACCTAGGGACGTTCCGATATAATAAATATCGATATTTCATTCGATATCGACATGCCGATGTTATCCTACTATCAAAACAAAATAGCGATATAGCTCGATATAAAGTTATTTCTTTTCCAAAATACAAGGATTTGAAATATTATATTGAAGTTCTATAAATCGGGGATCTATTAACAATATGCAACTTGTTTGAAGCCATCAAGAAATATTTAATTTGTTTGTATCTATCTGTACATAATACTGAATGATTAAAAATTTTAATTTGTTTGTATATAATTCCGAATTTGATTGATTCCTTACTTTATAAGGTAAGGCGGCAGCTAAGAATTTAAGTCCGTTAAAATGTGCAGCATACTTGAAGCCATCAACAATGTTTTGATTTGTTCGAATCTGCTTCTATGTATTACTAAATGATTGGAAAATTTCATTTGATTTTATGTCATTCTGAATCTGGTTTGCACGTAAATTTGAATGTTTCAACAAAACAGTTAACCAAGAGACGTAAGCATGGTAAGACCTCTGTGGTGTAGTGGTTAGTGTGGTTAGCTGCCACTCCCGGAGGCCCGGGTTCGATTCCCGGCTCTGCCACGAAATTTCAAAAGTGGTACGAGGGCTGGAACGGGGTCCACTCAGCCTCGGGAGGTCAAATGAGTAGATGTGGGTTCCATTCCCACCTCAGCCATCCTCGAAGTGGTTTTCCGTGGTTTCCCACTTCTCCAGTCGAATGCCGGAATGGTACCTAACTTAAGGCTACGGCCGCTTCCTTTCCTCTTCCTTGTTTATCCTATCAATGCAATGATAAAACCATAAATACTTGCACGGTAGATGCTATTTTCAGCCATTTCTACTAATTTACGAGGTTTATATGAACATCAAGCATTACTGACACTACTTCTTTCACTCTAAAAAAGCTATTTATTCAGGATCTATGCCTCGACTGCTGTCTTGTGGCTGCGGCTGAATGAAAATTTGTGTTATGGAGGTATAACCCTAGCAACCGTGCAGGCTAGTGGTCATCTGAAATTAGCAGCCGTTGATGGATAATTTCCATCGATAATTAAACCTAGAATTCCAGTAGCAAGATAAACTCAACCAACCAGTCGCGTGCACAGGCAGAATAAACCAATATTGATATATATGCATTGAGATCTGGTGATGATATTGTAGTTACTCTTGGGTTACGATATATCGATATCGCTTGAATATACCGATATATTATGTGCAATAAATATCGATTATCGAAAATAAGTTTTCAATATATCGAAATATCGATATATCGGTATTTTTTTTTTAAACTGCCATCCCTAATAGCAACACAGTACATTTGTCGACTGGAAATTCTCTCCTTTAAACCCTTAAGTCCGTTTGGCCTCAGCATTTAAAAAAAATAAAACAAACAAAAAATGCAGTTTCATCAGCATTGACAATATTATTTGGTGCGTACGAATCGATTATAGGTTATTTTCGCCAACTGTCTGCATCGCCACTGTTTGCGGATTCTACCTCTCCGCACACTGCCTGCTATGTGATATTGTGAATTGTGGCGTTCCTAAAAACGCTGAATACAAAATAATTACGATTCCGCTCGAGCATAGCAGATATGAAGCAAACTAGACACGCCGAAGTAGGTGGAAGTGCGCGAAGTTGCCCCTTCACGATCCGGAAAACGGGTTCTTTCTTGACGCGGAGAAATTTTGAATTTAAATTACTCTGTAAAATACTATTATTTCAAAATGTAAAGCCAGTTTCGAATTAAAAGTCTGAATTTCGGTAATGGGACCGACATTGTCCTTCGAATTACGAATTGTCCGTATTTCGAATTAAACGAGTTAAATAACATGAGTACATCATTATTACCGTCTAATAATTATGTATTTTAATTAGATACGAGACGCTAATGCTGAAGAAGTCTAAAATTAGAAGAAACGTGTACCAAAGAATGTATAACATATTTTAACATTAAATGTGTTCTCACTTGTAAAGTGGACCTTGAAACCTAACACTAGTTCTTAATTAAGCTGTATCAATACGGACCTATATGATAAAGTTTGTAAATTGCAACTGCGTTCCAATCAAAGTTTCTTCTAATTATACTATTGCTGACTTTTCAACCACCCAGTTCGGGTCTCCCTTTTGCCCTCCCTCCTGTTTCTGAGTTTCCGTCATCTACTTTTGCATCTTTCTCTCTTCCATCCTCTTACCATGTCCAAACCATCTAAGTTTATTCCTCTATATTCTGTCATAAAGTTTTTCCACTCTGGTTCCCTCCCTGACATTCTCATTCCTTACTCTGTCCTTTCTTGTCTTTCCTATCATACTTTTAAAAATCTCATTTCACTGGCCTTGATTTTATTCTTCTGTCTTTTATCATTCTCCAGATCTCTGCTGCATATATCAGTATTGGGCATTAACACCATCATGTTACACTTCATTGGTATTTCCTTCCTCCACACCAGGATAAGCATTTTATTATTACTCTAATAAGAATAGTAATTCGAGACTCTGTGGCTCAGACGGCAGCGCGTCGGCCTCTCACCGCTGGAAACCGTGGTTCAAATCCCGGGACCACGAACCTGCTCTGCTGGAATAGCAGGGGGAGAGGTGATACTCCCACGTGGCGCGTCCCAGCTGGCGGATAGGGAAGTCCTAACCGGCTTGCCGGCGGACTTGAGGGAACTAAAAAACACCATGGGTCCCTTTTCCGTGCGCGTAGTACCACTGTGTTGGGTACCAAATAGGTTTGTGATTAGTAGCAAACGAGGGTTCGACGGCTTTTACAGTACCTGTGATTAGAAGCACTATATGAGAGACGCAATGGGATCAGGGAACTAATGGTTCTGGCTTGCATATGATTAGTACCCACTATATGAGGAACATCACGGGATAGTACGAGTCCTTGTGGTTAGTATCCTTATGTGATGAACACCATAGGTTTGCGTCGCCTGTAAATTGCGCCGCAATGTGCTAAACAGCGTAGGTCTGTAACACACGTGCGAATTTCATTACCTGTGAGTAGTACCATAACGTGTGGAATACCGCGAGCCTACGCTACTCTTGATTAGTACTGCAACATGACAAATATCATGGTTCTACTTTCCTGGCGATAAGTACCATTGTGAGGGGCCGCTGGCTTGGATTTTCGACCCCCTTTTGACTACATGTATCATCGATTCAGTATTGTGCTATAGAAGCAGTCCCTTGGTCAGTAATACTATTGTTCTACGCCAGCTTCTGTGTGTGAGGCACTGTAGGTCAGTTCCACTGATCGTTTTAAATTCACATCCGTCCGTCCTCCCTCACGTTTTGAATTGTGGTCAGTGGATTTTTTGAGCTTTTAATTTGTCATTTCATTTCGTACCATTAGGGGCCAATGACCTAGATGTTAAGACCCTTTAAACAACAAGCATCATCATCATCATCATCAAATCACGGTCACCCCGTGTGAGAATTTTGCTGAGGTGGGACAGGTTTTTCTACGGGTACTCCGGTTTTCCCTGTCATCTTTCATTCCAGCAACACTCTCCATTCTCATTTCATAACATCTATCAGTCATTAATAAATCACCTTGGGAGTGGCGACCCCATTGTACTAATAGCCTATATATATGCTTCTTTCATTACATCCCTGACCTGGTCAAAGACTGGAAAACAGGCTGTAGATTTTCATTTTCAATAATAGTAATTCTAAAACTGAGGTGATGACATTTTAGTGTTCTAGTTTCACACACAAGAGATGATGTTGCTTATGTTTGTTGTTGGTATATGTTAAACTCTAATTACACCTATGAATAAGAAGTAATCAGTATTTATTCTTGCATTTCAATTTCCTGTGCTAAAGAGAACGTGGTTTGCTTTATTATTACTAATAATAATATCATCATCATCTTCATTGAGGGGTTCCAATTCAACCTGATACATTTTTGGCCAATTCCAGTTGTTAGTGGTATCCGGAACGTAAGGTACTAAAGTGCACAAATGTCTGTATCACACTAATTTACCATATTAAAAGGATGTTGACTACCTGGGGGTAGGGGCGGTATAATAACACCCATGGTATCCCCTGCCAGTTATAATAGGCGAGTTAAAACATTCTGTTCCGTATTGAGCTGAGATCACGTTAAAATTTTGGGTAAAAGTTCAACCATTTCAATACAATGCATGTTGTACAGGAATGTTGTTTACAACATATTTTATTTAAAGTACTAGTTTCGACACCTATATATGGTGCCATCATCAGCTTAAAATTACAACTAAGCAAAAGAACAAGGGGAGTGTGTATGCGAGGATCTTCAAAAGGCAGAAGTATTCAGTCAGCAGTATGTAAAGATTGTTGCTTACAAGGATAATGTTCAGATAGGGGATGTGAGTATTAAAATTTACCTATGATAAAAATGACATTTACAGTAAGATACAAAATTTGAAAACTAGAAAAGCAGCCGGAATTGATAAGATCAAATCAAATCAAATCAAAAATCTCTTTATTTGCAAATGAGGTGTCTACCTCGGTGGCAAATGGTACACTAAAATACATTATTGTCAAGCACTAAATATTAAATTAACAAGAGAAGAAAATTTTTCCTATAATACAATATTATACAATTTACGCTAACAATGTTTTCTATTAAACACACAGCTCATCCTTAATAAATTTATATTGTTTAAAAAATTCTAATTATAATATCTCCTGTACTACTTACAAATATAGTCAACTGATACACAGTATGTGGAATTGCTTCAAATGATACTATAAAACTGGTATAACATTAATATTTACATTGCATTTATTTATTTACTATTTTTTTACCCGTTCTGGATCCTAAGTAGCATAACGACCTGCTGCGTCTTAACCAGAGCCCCTTTTGCCACCACTTTTCAGAGTTCCTGAAGGGCCTTCACAGCTACCGTAGCGGTCCCAGGGCCCTCGAAGTCCCCACTGTACTTCACCCCTACAGGCAGTCCCCTACTTTGGCTGTCCAAACTCCTTAGACCAGGGGATGGAATTAATTTATTCACACACATTTTTTTTATTTACAATAACCTGCACTGGTCGAATGCCCTCTAACACTTCATTTATTTTCTCTGTTGTTGTTTATTCTCTTCTTGAATATCTGTACAGATTTTGGAAAAGGATCAAACACTACCCCTGGTAAACTGTTCCACTCCTTCACACCCTTCCCAATGAATGAAAATTTACCCCAATCGCTTCTGCTAAAATTCCTTCTAATTTTATATTTGTGGTCAGTCCTGCCGATATAATTATTTTCCAACTGAAGCCTCTCACGGATATCTCCCCATGCTTCTTCTCCTGTATAGGCTCTATATAATCCTGTAAGTCTAGTTTTCTCCCTTCTCTTACTTAAAGTTTCCCACCCAAGTTCCTTTAACATTTCTGATACACTACTCTTTCTCCTGAAATCCCCTGTTACAAATCTTGCTGCTTTCCTCTGCACACTATCTATTTCTTTTATTAGGTATTCTTGGTGAGAATCCCAAACACTGTTTGCATATTCCAATAATGGGCGAACCATACTCAAGTAACTTTTTTCTTTTAATTCTTTGTTGCATCCTTTAAGTAGCCTCATTATGACATGTAATGATCTGTATGCTTTCCCAACAATGTCATCAATATGACCCTTCCAGTGCAAATTACTTTCAAATCTCACACCTAAGTATTTGCACTTGCCAGCTTTTGGGATAACTACCTCATCCAAAGTATATTCAAATTCAGTTTTAAAGCTCCTGTTTGTAAAAGTTGTAACAGTTGATTTGCCTCCATTAACCTTCATATTATTTTCTTCAACCCATTGTTGGATACTTTCAAGGTCCCTTTGTAATTCTGAACAATCCTCAATGTTGTTTATTTCTCTATAAACAATTATGTCATCTGCATACAATCTTATTTTTGATGTTATATTGTTCCCTAAATCATTTGCGTATATTAAGAAAAGTAACGGACCGATTATACTACCCTGTGCAATTCCCTTCCAAACTTTCTCTTCCTGAGATACATTATTTCCTACTTTGACTTTCTGAACCCTTGAATTTAGAAATGCTTTTATCCAACGTGTAACCCTTACGTCCAATCCTATTCCCTCCAATTTCTTTAGTAATATTCCATGTTCCACTCTATCAAAGGCTTTGGAAAGATCTATGGCTATGCAATCTAACTGACCTCCTGAATCCAACTGATCTGATATGTCCTGCTGAAATCCCACCAGTTGTGCCTCACAAGAAAATTTCTTTCTAAATCCATACTGGCTCCTCATGAACCAATTTTTATCATCACATATCCCTCTGATGTACTTCGATATTAAACTCTCCAGAATTTTACAAACTATACTGGTCAGGCTGATTGGTCTGTAGTTCTCTGGTTTCCTTTTATCACCCTTTCCTTCATAAATTGGTATTATTATAGATTCCTTCCATTCCTTTGGTATTACACTATTATTTATGACATAGTCAAAGAGAAATTTTAAATAAGGCACTATGTACCACCCCATTGTCTTTAATACCTCCCCAGTAATTTGATCACTTCCTGCAGCTTTTCCTTGCTGAAGCAGTTGGATTTCTCTGAAAATATCTTCGTTTGTGAATGAGAAGCTTCTTGTTTCCCTCTGTCTCTCTCCCTCTCTATCTTCTGTTTCGGTTTCCAACTCTTGACAATCATCTACTGAATCTCTAAATTCCCTACTAAATAGGTTTGCTTTCTCAGTATCTGTTAAATAGTGTTTACCCCCTTCTCCCACCATTGTAGGAATTTGGACTCCTTTTCCTTTTTGATTCCTGATATATGAATACAGCTTTTTCCATTTCCCTTTGTGGTCATTACCCTCTTGAAGTATGCCATTCATATAATTCTCTTTTGCTTCCTTTTTCACTCTATTCAGTTCCCTCATTAGCTGTTTTCTAGTTTCTCTACTCTCCCTACCCTCTTTGATTTTCCTGTTTACTATTCTACATTTTCTTTTTAATTTTCTTATTTCCCTTGTATAATAAACAGGGTCTGAGGTCATTTTACCCTTCTTAACAGGTACAAATCTCTTCTCTCCTTCCCAAATAATTCCTTTAAATTTAGCCCAAAGTGTATCCACGTTACTCCCTTCACTTATCCAACAACTGAATTGTGATTTAAGGTAAGTCCCAAATTCATCAACTTTAGTATTTCTGTACAATTTCTTGTCTTGTGTAACCCTCTTATTAAACCTTTTTGGTACGAGTCCTACATCCATTATTACAGCCTTATGGTCTCCTATTCCTTCAACTACCTCAGTTTTATCAACAATTTCCCATGGTTTAACCAAGAATACATCTAGTAAGTTATTGAGACGAGTCGGTTCTTGTACTACTTGTGTAAATCCTCCCTCCCAAATTAACTTATTTGCCAGTTTCTGTTAATGGGCTTCACTTGCAGCTCCTTTCCATTCAACTTCAGGCAAATTTAGATCTCCCCCAATTATTACCATATCATTATTATTGTTTTTATGAGTATAATCTATTATTTTTTCAAAGATTTCCATGTTTCTTTCCTCTCTTCCAGGCCTGTATGTTCCTATAATTCCCACCTCCTTCATATTATCACAAACTAATTTTATCCCTAATATTTCATCCCTTTCATCAGTAAACCATTCATGTGAACAGTAAGTTTCCTTCACCAGAATAAACACCCCCCCTCCCTTTTTATCTCCTCGGTCTCTACGATAGACTGTGTACCCTTCTGGAAATACTTCTCTATTACCCACCCCTTCTTTCAACCACGATTCCACTCCTATCACCACATCAGTCTCATAAGATTCCATCAATGTACCGAATTTTAATTGTTTATTTACTACACTTTGACAGTTTACCAAGAGCAATCTCAGACCCTCTTCCTCCCTAAAACTTGACTGTTGCAATTGGGTAACTTGAAATTCCTTACTATCCTGAGTTTCTTTTTCTAGTTGACTGAGCCAGCTTGAAGTACAGCTGGCTCTTTCTACTAGTTTTCCTGGTCAGTATTATAAATCAAGGGAGTTACCTGTTTTACAGTACATATCTTAAGATTAATAAAATCTAGAACAATATTTGCTATCATTCGTTTACCTGAATTGTTTAGATGGAGGCCATGTTTTGTATAACAGTATCTCTCAAAACTGCTGCATTCAATAACCTGAGTATTCCGAAAATGTTTAAAATTTTTAACAATATCTGTATTGACCTTGTCCACTTCAATGTTCACACACGAGTCTCTACTCAAATCATGCCTGTGGGGCACGTTCACTACAAAAACGTTAGTGTGGGTCAGCTTCCCTAGTGTATGTTTAAGTTGTGATCTTACATTCTTGGCGTCGTCGCGAGCTACGTCGTTCGTCCCACCGATGATAAGCACTGCATCGCCGCTCCCGAAGTTCCTAGTTGCTGCTTCTACGTTTTCCACAACACTGCTGATAGAAGCTCCTGGATATATTTCTCCGGTTGCTGCTATATTCTCGTCGTTAATAACTCCCGCAATTCCCCTTCCTTGGCTATCACCAAACACAGCTACCTTCGCTGATTTAGGCCTAACTGGGTCTTGAATCTGAATTTTAGGCCTAAATTTTAAACTCGGCACGGCAACGGATCGCGATGATTTGGTTTCACGCGCGCGATCACTTTCTTCCAGGATTAGATTATTTAGGGCAGAAAACCTATTTCTAATGTTTATTTCCGGAAATTCAGTTGTAGATTTCTTCTTAGCCTGCCATCCACGAACTACTTGACACCACGTGCTCGAGTTTGTTACTTGTACCGGTATATCACTCGAAGAATGGTCAGTCCCAAATTCTAGCGATCGCAGTCTTTCTTTTAATTCTTGATTTTCAACTTTAAGAGTCTCATTGTCCTTTTTTAGAATGTTTATAATTTCTAATGCACTTTTATATTCCTCATCGACTGTTTTCGGTGCTTCGTCAACGCCGTCCCCAACAACAACATTCCGAACACACTGCTCACAAATCCAGTCAACATTTTCATTAGTTTTTACGTCTCTAGGGCAATTTCCGCACTTATAATGCCACCATCGATCACATGAATCACAAAACATTCCATTTTCACTAATTTTCGACATTTTCCGCACTTTTTGTCACATTTTACGGTTAATTTACTCGGAGAATAAAACACTACGTCGTCATTACCGGGCGCCATTTTGAAAAAACTTCCTGGGGATATACTAAAGGCAATGGGTTGGGATATAGTACCATATCTGAAATACTTATTTGATTATTGTTTTGTCGAAGGAGCTCTACCAAATGAATGGAGAGTTTCTATAGTAGCCCCTGTGTAAAAAGGAAAGGGTGATAGATATAAAGCTGAAAATTACAGGGCAGTCAGTTTGACATGCATTGTATATAAGCTTTGGAAAAGCATTCTTTCTGATTATATTAGACATGTTTGCGAAATTAATAACTGGTTTGACAGAAGGCAGTTTGGGTTTAGGAAAGATTATTCGACTGAAGCTCAGCTTGTAGGATTTCAGCAAGATATAGCAGATATCCTGGATTCAGGAGGCCAAATTGACTGTAATGTGATTGACCTATCTAGGGCATTTGATAGGGTAGATCATGGAAGACTACTGGCAAAAATGTGTGCAATTGGACTAGAAAAAAAGTGACTGAATGAGTGGCTATATTTCTAGAAAATAGAACTCAGAGAATTAGAGTAGGCGAAGCTTTATCTGACCCTGCAACAATCAAGAGGGGAATTCCTTAAGGCAGTAATATTGGACCTTTATATTTTCTTATATATATATATATATATATCAATGATATGTGTAAAGTAGTGGAATCAGAGATAAGGCTGTTTGCAGATGATGCTATTCTGTACAGAGTAATAAATAAGTTGTAAGATTGTGAGCGGCTGCAGGGTGACCTCGATAGTGTTGTGAGATGGACGGTGGACAATGGCATGATCATAAACGGGGTTAAAGGTCAGGTTGTGAGTTTCACAAATAGGAAAAGTCCTCTCAGTTTTAATTACTGCATTGATGGGGTTAAAGTTCCTTTTGGTGATCATTATAAGTATCTAGGTGTTAATATAAGAAAAGACCTTCATTGGGGTAATCACATAAATATGATTGTTAATAAAGGGTACATATGTCTGCACATGGTTATGAGGGTATTTAGGGGTTGTAGTAAGGATGTAAAGGAGAGGGCATATAAGTCTGTGGTAAGACCCCAAATAGAGTATGGTTCCATTGTATGGGACCCTCACCAGGATTACTTGATTCAAGAACTGGAAAGTCCAAAGAAAAGTAGCTCGATTTGTTCCGGGTGATTTCCGACAAAAGAGTAGCGTTACAAAATTGTTGCAATGTTTGGGCTCGGAAGATTTGGGAGAAAGGGGACGAGCTGCTCGATTAAATGGTATGATCCGAGCTTTCAGAGGAGAGATGGCGTGGGAGGACATCAGTAGACGAATAAGTTTGAGTGGTATCTTTAAAAGTAGGAAAGATCACAATAAGAAGATAAATTTGGAATTCAAGAGGAGAAATTGGGGCAAATATTCGTTTATAGGGAGGGTACTTAGGGATTGGAATAACTTACCAAGGGAAATGTTCAATAATTTTCCAATTTCTTTGCGATCATTTAAGAAAAGGCTAGGAAAACAACAGATAGGGAATCTCCCACCTGGGCGACAGCCCTAAATGTAGATCAGTAGTGATTGATTGATTGATTGATTGATTGATTGATTGATTGATTGATTGATTGATTGATTGATTGATTGAAGGCGTTGACATGTTCCATGTACCTAATTTTAAGGTTGTGTCCAGTCTTTTCGATGTATGAGGATTCACAGCCGTTGCATTTAAAACGGTGTACACCTGACCTTGAGAAGATGTTGGATTTATTAACTGACTTTGAATTGTGCATAATATCCAGGTTCCTGTTTTTGGTTTTGTAAGAAATCCTGACGTTATGCTTCTTGAAGGTATTTACGACACTGTATATGTCCACGTTAAATGTGAGGGTGGAATAAGCACTTGGTTTAAGTCTTTCTTTTTGTAGTGTTGACTTCGAACAATGTTTGAATTAATTGATAATTCGTTCTATGAACGATTTGTTGTATTCATTGGCTTTGGCTATGGCATGGTTGATGTTCAATTCTTTATTTAGTTTTTCTTTAGAAAGGGGCATTTTGAAAGCTCGGTCTACCATGTTAATGTATGTATTGCACATAAGTGCGTGCAGGTGTGATGAGTCATTCCTAATAGTGGTTATTCTTTGCAGAGGTTTTCTGTATACTTCATATTCTAATGAAGATGTTAGTCTGTTTATCGTGATGTCTATAGCAAATTTATTGAGTTGTTAGATTCGGATTCCAAAGAGAATTTGATGAGGATCAATGTTATTTAAGTTATTTAAGGTGGAGGTTGTATTAACGATTCTGTCATGTAGAATGACTATCTACCTGGCCCAAAAGCATATTTTCTCAAAGGTGTTTTCGTTGTAAATTACCGTATGTTGTATGTAATCTGTATATATCTTCGCCAAAACCCTTAGGCCAGTGACCCCATGGCTAAACCATCCTATTGATAAATACACTTGTCAAAGGTGAAAGAATTGTTATTTACACCTATTTAAACACAGTCATAAAGTCTTGGATTTCTAGTTTGCGTAAGCCAATGTATGTGTTTAAGTTATTTAAAACGATGGGGAAAACTTTTTTAGTATTAATTCTAGTGTACGTGTTAGTAATATTATATGAGTGAATGGAATGGTAGGGTGTTTCTAAAATTTATCTAGTTTCTCAATTAGTTCTAAAGTGTTTTTGACAGATTTATTTGATAGAAATTTGTAGTTTTTCATAAGAAATTTCTGAATAAATTGTGCTAATTTATAAAGAGAGCAAGGTCTATTATTAATAATGGTTCCAATGGGGACATCGACCTTGTGGATTTTGGGGAGAGCTTTGGCGGTAAACAGATCGGGGTTCAAATAAATTAATCGTGTTTTCTCTTGCTCTGTGAATAAAAATGGTGTGTTCTTAAGTGTTTGTTTTAAAAAGTATTGGATCTGTTGAGTCAGTTCTTTATTAACTACAGAAAAAGTCATTATTAAAAAAGTTCTTAGTTTTGTCAATGTATTTGACTTTGTCCATGATGTATTACAGAAATGTTCAAAATAATTTTATTCGAATCCGCTTTGTCAATACACTTATTAATGAAAGAAAACTATTTATTTAACCATACATGTTTTGGGAAGTCAACCATTCCCTTCATCAGTGGTCACTTCAAAGAATAAAACAATATAACAGTATCTTTTTTTACAATTCAGAGAAGTATTGTGTCCTAATACACCATATCAATGAATAAAGAAAACTGATGAAATATTATGAAAATGATCAATACATAAAATTTTGTTGAACTTGAATGAGAATACTTACATAAATTTAAGATCTTCAAGTTTTTCTTCTTTCCTTCTTTTTGTTCCTTTAATGATCATATGCTAGTCTGCACTTCTGTCATTTAAACTTGATTCAATATTTCTTTGTAAGATAGATTTCTAAACCTTCCAAAACAGTCATTAATTTTCACTTTTTGGCCGAATGTTATAATTTCATGACATAGAAATATCTGTAAATTTATGATACTTTCCAACGACGTGTTCCCCCATTGCCGAATATCTTTTATGTTTAATATTGCATGAACATGTTCTATGTACCTTATAGCCACACTTCTTCCAGACTGTCCTATGTATAATTGCTTACATGTTTGGCTTGTTACTTTGTAAATTTCTGATTTATTAAATGTACACTTATTCTCTATCTTAACTGAATTGAAAATTATCTTATTAGTATTATTATCCGTTTTGTATGTGACATTGATGTTCTTTTTCCTGAAAATTTTAGCCAGTTGATAAGAGCGGTTATTTCGAAAAGTTAGAACTGCACATTTCTTTTCCTCCTTTCGCTCTTTAATTAAGTTGTTTTTGGTTAATTTTTTACTTTATTCATCATTCTATTAATACGTTTTTTGGAATATCCGTTGCTACGAGCAATTTGATGGATTATATTTATCTCTCTGTTATAATTCTTCTTAGACATAGGTATGTTCATAGCTCTATTAATTAAACTGTAAAATGTTGCCTTTTTATGTTGACCTGGTTGATTGGAGTCGTTTCTGATAATAGTATATATTTGAATAGCTTTGTGAAAATTTCAAAATTGAAATGACCAGAATTTCTAGTAATTGTTAAATCATTTTCATTTTCAGATTCCATCGTAAAATCACTTGTTTAAATACTCCAATATACCATCAGGTTTAACCTTTTGTTTGTAGATAATAACCAATATCTCATCGACGTATCTCAACCATGTAATCAATCCATCTGTTTTATCCACTATTTTATTATATTCCATGTTTTCCATGATTGTGTGTGCTAATATTCTTGAAGCCGGCGAACCCATTGCTAGGCCTTTGGACTGTTTGTAAATTTTGTTGTCAAAAACGAAATAGTTACTTTCCAAAGTAAATTCTAGTAATGTTAAAAATTCTTCAATTTGTCCATGATGACAGTTGTATTTCCTTTGTCTGCCTTTGTAACTATTAGGTTATTATCGTTGATACTCTTTTTGAGTTTGATAACGTTATCTTGTTCGACAAAAGATGTTCTGTTAGTGTTAGTATTGGCGGTTGCTGTTTTAATTCTGGAAGTGTGGATCTTGTATAATTTTCTTTTTACATCCAATTATATTTGATCCTGTAAATCTAGGGTTACTTTACCGATAGCCATTTCTGACTCTATGACTAAGTTGGTGAATGCATTGATTTTATTTAAATTTGTCCAGTTTTGTTTCGGACCTTTTACTAAGATCGTGTTTTCCTCTTCTGCGTTGTTTTTGAGAAGTTGACCACCGATGTGTGAAATCGTTCGATAAGAGTGTCAGGATGCCTAGATTTTTTTGGTTGTTTTTGTGTTGGTCCTATTTAATACTGCATTGTTCTTTAGCGTATTAAACTTCTTCTCTAGTGTTGATTGCTTTTTGACTAGTGCTCCAAATAGTCTGTTTTCAACTTGGGTATGAAATAGGCCCCATTGAGTTTTTGTGACTAGGCGGGCTGCCTCAAGATGTGTCAAGCGGTTGCTTTAAGAGAGATTTATTCTTGTACAAAAATCTAATTTTGTTCTTCATCCAAATTTTATTTACACGGATTTGGGGTCTTGCATTCTGGGAAGAGTTACTTTTTAATGTTGGTTTTTAGGAAGTTAGGTGTTAGGTTGTGTTTCGTACATTGTTTAAAACTGATGTCTTTGCCCAATTTAGCAATTTTGATCTTTAGGCCCATGTAATGATATTCGTAGAGGTGAAGGAAAAGGTGTACAAAGAGGGAGGAAAAATATACTTTGCTATAAATTTCAACACTTATATGTATTCGTATATTCACTAAATAATTTTTTTCCAGAGGATACGAAAGTTAAAATATGTGGGAATTATCAAGAAGTCGTCGTAAAGTGACTATGATCACAATAATAGTGAAATGCTGCCAGGTACAATTTGAGGGATCAGTACTGGCGATTTGGAATTAGTAGCGGGTGAGGGGACAGAAAAATTCCTAGACAACGAGAAGTACCAGGATTCTGCAGGATATAGCGGGCGGGGGTTAGACAACAAAATTGAAAAAAATGGATGCTCTTTGAACAAATTTTGACAGAGAAGTAAGGGTTAACAATTTGCAAACTTAACAATCATTCGCTACAGATCTGCATTTGGCAGATTCCCTAATTGTTGTATTCCTAGCCTTTTCCTAAATGATTGCAAATAAGTTGGAAATTTCTTGAACATTTCCCTTGGAAAGTTATTCCAATCCCTAACTCCCATTCCTATAGATGAGTATTTGCCCCAATTTGCTCTCTTGAATTTCAACTTTATCTTCATACTGTGATCATTTCTACTTATAAAGACACCACTCAAACTTATTTGTCTATTAATGTCATTCCACATCATATCTACACTGACAGCTCGGAACATACAACTTAGTTGAGCAGCTCGTCTTCTTTCTCACAAGTCTTCCCAGTCGAAAGTTTGCAACATTTTTGTAAACGCTACTCTTTTGTCAGAAATCACCTAGAACAAATCAAGCTGCTTTTCTTTGGAGTTTTTCCCGTTCTTGAATCAAGTAATCCTGATGAGGGTCCCACACCTTGGAACCATACTCTAGTTGAGAGTTTGATTGAATACTATACAATAAAACTTTCATCAAAAGAACAATTACATTACAATTAATTAGAAGTATGCCATTATTATACAATGAGTATTTTACTACAGAATGACGAATGCGCGTGGCAAGCGGGTGAATCTTACCTTATTGTCCATGATGTTGGCAAAAATATACCCCTGTTTCCGGTCCTCACAGCATATGCTAAAATTGTGATTAATATCTGATGGCACAAACATGCGCGGATCCATGAGCCTGGATCGGTAACTACTGCTGAGCTATTTGGAGCAAAATAAAGCCTTATCACCCTAACGTAGTTGCCAGGAGCCAATTTGAACACTTCAAAGTGAACATTCCTCCCTGCTGACTCACGCTACAACATAACATGGACTCGCAATTAAGGTTCTGTGCCATTACCTAGTAATTGCGCTTCTACATGCTGCTGTCTCCACAGCACTGTAGGAACCAGTTAGCTGCGTCGAATGATATTTTGTACGTATTTGCACTAAGTCGTCGGTTGTGACTGGATCCGAGTATATATAACTTCTTCCTGCATACGTTGACCAGTTCAACTCCGTTTATGGATGTGTTTGCGATGACTAAACAGACAAATCACACTGAATCGATGCTGGAGGGTAGGGTTATAATTAAGGGAGTTTTCTTGCTTGTCGCTTGGCTGCGGCGTTCTCTTTCAAACAAGTTGACAGCGGTGGATGTGTTCCTCCACAGAAAATGGTCCACAGAACATTCATCCCATTGTCTTCATGTCCAGTTGTCTTCATGATGTGATTCATCTGGTCCTTAAAACGCTCCACGAGGTCTTCTGCTGGAGCAATGTTCACCATAAAGAATTTGGTGGGGAAGCTTGGTATCACCCATGCGGTGAACATGGCCTAACCATCTCAGTTGATGAGCGATGATTGTGCCTCAATGCTATTTAGCTGCGCTTTGTCGAGAATTGCCGTGTTGATCACATAGTCCTCCCACTTAGTATTCAAGATGTATCTCATTTTCTGTTGGTGGAAGCGCTCAAGTTTTTTGATATCACGGCGATAGTGTGTCCAAGTTTCACAACCATACAGCAGCGTGGAAATGAAAACAGCTTTGTACACCAAGAGTTTGGTATGCAGTTTTAAGTCGTTATTCATGAATACTCTGTGCATTAACCATCCAAATGCTACATGAGCAGTCCCAATTCTTTTATCACTGGCTTGTTCGCAGGCGCACCGTTTACACAAGATGCTTCCAAGATATGAAATGTAATAAATCTGTTCCCGTGTTGTATCTAAGATGGAGATACTGAACTCAGGAAGAGTTAATCCTGGGGCAGGTTGTGCAAGTACCTTTGCTTTTTTCGCATGAATTACAAGACCAAAGCGATCACATGCAGTTTTAAAGCAGCTGACTGACTGTTGTAGTTCTGCAGGTGTTAGAGCAGCAGATGCGTTGTCATCGGCATACTGCAGTTCTGTCATCCGGGTAAGCAGAGTACATCTTTGTGAGCGAAGTCTTTCCAGATTGAAAAGGCCTCCATCAAAACAAAATTTAGTCATGTCTAAGTTGGGTGCATATGATTCATGCATTATGGCAGCCATGCATAGTGCAAAGAGTGTAGGAGCAAGCACACAGCCTTGTTTCTATCCATGTGTGATTGGGAATGAATCCGATACTGAGTTACCAGGAAGAACCAGTCCAGACATGTAATCATAAAGAACTTGAATCAATTCCACATAACGTTCAGGTCATCCAAAATGTCTCAATACTTTCCACATAGCAGATCTTGGTACTGAATCAAAGGCTTCTTCCAGATCATAGAACACTAAATACAGAGACTGCTGTTGCTCTCTGTATTTTTCCTGGAGGTTTGGAAAGAACATTGCGACTCGGGAAAAATAATCTGAGATAACTCGGAGTTGATTTAATAGAATCCTTGCGAGAACTTTACCTGTTCAATTGACAAAAGCGATATACCACGGTAGTTTCCGCATACACAACGATCGCCTTTCTTGAAGATAGTGATGATTGTGACATTCTTCAAGTCGTCAGGTACTTCTTGTGTTTCCCAAGTGAAGATGATGAGTGTGAAAAGTCTAGTCTTCACGGGTATGCCTCCATTTTGGATCAGTTCCAGAGGGATGTTATCAGGACCAAGAGCCTTTTTTGGTTTTAGCTCATTGAGTGCTTTGGTGAAGTCTCTGTATGTGGATGGAAATGTCATCCATGGTTATTGGATCTGCTGAGAGACATTATGAAGAAAGTCCTCAGCGACATTGGAGACACGATTTAGAAGTGCAGATAAATTTTTCTTCCAATGCTCTAATCTTTTTCCATTATCAGTTAAAATGATGGAGTTGTCAGCAGTCTTCAATGACCCCAATGAAGATTGAATTGGACCATATATCTCCTTTATGCCAGCATATAAATTTTGCAGGTCATGGGCATCAGAGAGTCTTTGCAGTTCTTCGGCTTTTTTACCACCAATTATTCTCAATTTACCTCATTTGTGCCTGACATTTTCCTTTAAGTTCCAAGAAATGTAATCTCTTCATATTGGAAGGGATCTTGAATATAGGACAGATGAGCTTCCCGTTTGGCATTGATCAGAAATTTAATTTCTTCATTATTTGTATCAAACCAGTCTTGTCTCTTTTTCCTCACAAAACCAACTGTTTCCTCAGCTGACTCAGTAATGACCACCTGAAGCGTGGCCCATTCCTGATTTATACTATTACTCTGACTGGATGACTAGCCAGTTTATTTGAGATTGCATTTCTGTAATCTGTAGCAATGGATTCAATTTGAAGTTTAGAATTATTGAATTTTTTTCTGGGCAGGTTGTGGATAGATCTTTTTGGTTTGCGACAGATTGAGATTCTCAACCGGCAAAAGAAAAGATTATGATCTGTCCAGCAGTCATCGACATTTCTTGCCGTCCTTGTAACAAGGAAATTTTTTTATCACATTGCCTGGTGATGATATAATTAAGGATGTGCTAGTGCTTTGAGCGAGGACGCATCCAAGTGGTCTTGTAGCAATTAGGCAGGCAGAACTGAGTATTAGTAATAAAGAGTTCATGTTCAGCACATAAATCAAGGAGCAGTAGACCATTGGCATTTACAGTTGAAAAGTCCACGTTTTCCCACCACATTTCCCCATAATAAAATTGCTGATCTTTAGCAACTCTGGGGTTGAAATCGTCAAGTAATAAGAGTTTGTCTCATGGTGGTACTTTGGTGATGGTTGTGCTCAGCAGGTTGTAGAAATGGTCTTTAGCTTCTACATCAGCATCCAAGGTGGGAGCATATGTGGAGATGAGCATCGTAGATTTGGCTCCAGAGAGTGGGATTTGGAGAGTCATAATTCTTTCACTGACAGCGGTTTGAGTTAGCTGATAATCATTCACCAATGTGCTCTTCACTGCGAATCCAACACCATGAATGCCGTGATGTCCCTCATCTTTCCCCTTCCAGAAGATTGTGTAGCCTGAGCTGAAGTCTGTAAATTTACATTCACTGGACAGTCTGGTTTCACTTAAGGCTGCAATATCAATGTTCATTCGTCCAAGCTCATGGGTGACAAGCACTGTTCTTCTCTCAGGTCTGTTATTGTCTTTCAAATAAAGTTAGGTTTGTACATTCCAGGTTATTATAATCAAAGTTTTGGTAATCTTCGTTTTTCAACCGCATAAGGGGTGACCCACTGGGTGCGGCCTCCCAGCCGGCTGAGATTGTGACTACCGATAATTAGCCCATATTTTCTATGGACTTCCCCATTCAGGGTGGGCAGCGGTGGATCTAAATAGGCCTGCTCAAACACAGGTGCAGGATTTAATTTCTAGTAGTCACGGGATCTCAGAAAGACGACCATCACACATCTGCTGTCAATGTGTAGGTCCGAACTAGAGGCTTCCAGTTTCACCCAACAATCTGCCTCCACCATCCTTATCCCATCGCCGTTGGACTTGAGTTGAAGGGCGTGAGAGCAGGAAAGAGTGCCACAAGCAGGATTTTGTTGAAGGTGGATCACAGCTTGCAAGGAAGTGAGCCACACACTATGATCTCAGAACTATACCCTGCGGCACAAATGAAATGTGACGTGCAGGTTCTAGTACCACGACTGCAATGGACTGCCGCAGACACGAAATACCATCGAGTTGCGCCTTCACAGCCAGTCCATTTGGCATGACCTCATCCGCCTCCTCGACTGATGAGAACCACAAAGAGGAGGTTCCTCCGTCCATTTTGACGTTAGGCCAAAGACACAGATGGGTATCATTTACTACACTGAGGGGGACCATCGCCCTACTCAAAGGGACTCATCCGCTCGAAGCCATTGGTCCCTATTTAGGGTCGAGTTATTTACCGCTCCTCGACACTAGGCGTTGTGCACTAAGTAATATTTAAAGAAAAAATGCCGCTACTTTGAGTGATTACAAGCATATTAACAGAAAATCTGAATACAGTTAATTATGTAATATAGAAAGAATACTCCCCCTAAAACAATATTAGCTTTTGCTCTAAATTGGAATCTCTAGGGAACCCAGCCCTCAAATACGCGAGGCATCAAATTGGGGCAACAATTCTTGGCACTCGAAACATTACTCACAAGAAAACAGTGTGCCCGTTGCATTTTCGGACGTGATCCAAAATGGCGCCTAGGAAAGGTATAGACCACTCAAACTAAAGAGAGTATACAACGAAGTCTTAATATTCAGATACAATAGGAGGCCATGACTGACTTGAAACGACAACATTTCAAAGGCGGT
The DNA here is from genome assembly GCF_040414725.1 of Anabrus simplex. Lineage (NCBI taxonomy): Eukaryota > Metazoa > Arthropoda > Insecta > Orthoptera > Tettigoniidae > Anabrus > Anabrus simplex. The sequence continues at coordinate 1,685,723,463 of NC_090265.1, read as the reverse complement.
GCAGAACAGGGCAACGTCAAGCAAATTGCTTCAAAAACAAGTAAAATAGAATAGATTATTGTAAAAATTGACTTGAAAAACTGAACTCGAGAAGATAAGAAGTGAATTGCTGCTGCTCTGTAAAAATAAGAAGATTGTCAAGATTGTGGCGGAAATTTCGAGGAAAACGACTATAATTTAGAAGAAGACGGTAAAACAAACTGTTAAAACACTGTGGATGATAAATACGGCGAAAAATACGAGAATTTATTCAAATACATATACTGATAGTCCCGAGGCGCAAGATCACCAATACTTCGGAAAACGTAAATTGGAAGCCGCAAAAAGAGGAAAGAATAGGAGAGAATTACACCATTAAAAGAAAACAAGAGGTAGGAATAATATGTTTGAAAATTAAATAATATAAATTTGAAGATTTTTGCAAGACAAGGCGAAAATATCTTACGCGGACGTAGAGAATTGGTCGATTATAACGCAAAAGAAAACTAAAAGAATAGCTTAAAAGAAATATTAATCTAACAAGAATATAAAATGAATATTTACTTATCGGAAATATTTGATTTTATTGGCAGTTATTCCAAGAAGATGATGATCTGCAAAGCACCCAGATGGACCAACCTGGAGGGAGATATCATCCGAACAGCTGAACCTACCCGAGATGAGAGGAGGAACTCGCCCCAGCCGAACCAATCTAAGGTGAGATGAAGAGTCCAGCCGAACCTCGAACCATGGTCAATGAACCAGCGATGTGACAAGCAGAAAGAGAGCAACTGACGGCCGATATGATGAAGGACGAGCTAAGTGTTTACGATAAGTAACATAATTCTTAGTTTAATTTGGCATATGCCGTAGAATAGAATATTTTAAGTATGAAATATTTAAGTGTGCAAAGTGAAGTGCATTACATTTAAGCTGATAATGCTATATTAAAGTCAGTGTAGAATTAGTTAGATATCTCGTGAAGTGTGATTATATATGAACAGGTGATTCAACGAGGTAGTTGAGAATACGATTAGGAAGGAAAGTAATATAACAGCTGATTGCAAAAATTGTCATATGATGGAGAATATCTATGAATCTCGTAAAGCCATTCAGTCAAAGATTACGTCACAGGTTGATCGCGTGCGAGAAGTGATTAGATAGAATCGAGTTATTCCTTGTAAAGTAATATTGTTAAATGCTCAAATACGCTATTTTAAGGTTATGCATCGTAATTTTTGGAAGAAACCGTAAAGAGGTGTTGTTTTGAACTTCGGAAAATAGAACGTTTATTAGTGTTTATTAGTATCCGCGTGGTACATTGAGGATTTCTGAGATCTGCATAACGTTTTGCGATTGCGTTAGTGATCTTTTACGAGTTCGTGCGGAGCATTCAAGCTGTTCGCTTCAGTTCACAAGTGTAGTGAGTGTATCACGTGTGCTTCCTATACATTTGATATACTGTGTGTATCACTTAATCAATATGAATTTTTAGTTATTTGTGGGTACGATGGCCGCCTCCAGCGAAGGAGGCGGACATAATTTGAGTGATCAAATACCAATGAATCAGGAAGTAGAAGATTCAATGGATAATGAATCAATTCAAAGCTCTGAACAATCACCTGCTCAAAAGAATATTCAAGTAGATAACGGTGCTAGTGTTCAAATAGAAAAGGAATTTTACACTCCAAATCATTATGGCCCATTTAACGTATTCGTAGAATTCAATAATAACCAGTATCTTGGACAATTACACCCTATGGCACTTGGGCGATATTTTCACGAAAATGCTTTAAATGTGAAATCCATTACTCGAATGGGGAGGAATCGTTTACAAGTGTCATTTACTACTGCCTTACAAGCTAACGATTTTTTGTGCCATTCCATTCTCGACACATTAAAGTTAAAAGCATACATTCCGTTCTCAAATATACTAAGAGTTCCCATTAAGTCAGTACAAAGACTCAACAGACAGGTAGTCAATTATAAGAATATTGAGTATCTACCTTCAGGGTATGTTAAAATTATTTTCCGAACCCAGGCTTTGCCTCAATACGTTTCTCTTTTTAGCGTATATTTACAAGTTGAACAGTTCATTTTCTCACCCATATAATGTCGAAAATGCCAACGGTACGGTCACACAGAAAAACAGTGCAAAGCTCAATTTGTCAGATGCAGAAAATGTTCTCTTGCACATCCTACTAATCAATGTACCGAAGAGTTTCAAAAATGTGCATACTGTAAGGGCAGTCATTCAACCGGATCCAACGGATGTCCAGAGCATAAATACCAACAAGAAATAAAAAAGTTATGACTACGGATTACCTTTCGTTTGAAGAGGCTAAAGCGAAAGTTGCGCTACCCATTTACTATCCACAACAGCATCCAAATCACTTCCCTCCCCTTCCACGAAATGACCCCTCTACACCACTTACACCAGAAAATCCTAGAAAAAGGAAATTCACCCAAGTGGTAATGCAATCTCCAAGACCCACTCCAACCCCCGGATTTGATAAGGAGCAATATATAGCAATTTTACGTAATGAACGAACCCCTTCACAGGGGCCAGTCTATCTATCCCACCAGGTAACCCCTGAACCTTCCACTTCTTCTTCAACCTCTCCCCCTTCTAAGAGTATCAGCAATTCACAATCACAACAGGCAACTATTCTACATCAGAAAAAAGTCAACTTCAACAAGAAATTCTAAAAATCATAGGACTACTATTACAAAGTGCGGGAGAAGAGAGAAAACTCTCCCATGCTATATATCATTTAAGGGATCAAATAACTAATATGATGGCATATATGATTCGCATTTTGCAGTGGAATGCAAGAAGGATAGATCCTAAAAAACATGAGTTACAATTATTAATCCGCAAATCCCCTTCTAATATCATTATCATTCAGGAAACATGGTTTTCTAGCCTCTTCCACATTTCGTTTACCGAGTTTCAATCTTGAACGACAAGATGGACCAAGTAGTGCTAGCGTAGCGATTTTTATTCAACAAAATCTTACCTATCATATTTTAACTCTCACTTACCAAATTCCTTATACTTTCGCCATAGCTGTTACGCACAATAATATCCATTTCATTAATGTCTACTGCCCTCCTGATGTTTGCATTACTGCAAATCAATGGGCAATTTTTTGTCAATTTCATACTTTAGATCACGTCATTATCTTCGGAGAATTCAACTGCCACCATACGTTATGGGGAAGTCAGCATGATACACCAAAGGTAATTCATCTCCTATCTGCGTTTCAGCAATATGATTTCACATTATTAAATGATGGATCTCCTACGAGAATATCCCCCCCTGACGCACCTCCTAGTGCTGTAGATCTAACTCTTTGTAGATTCCACATGGCTCCCATAATCACATGGCAAACACTATCAGACACATATTCTAGTGATCATTATCCTATATTTATCACGCATGGTATTGGAAAACCATGCTTAACGCAGAGAGCAACTCAAATCCGTAGCAATGTCCACTCATTTCACACTTTCGATAAGCAAACTTACTGCACATTTATACATAGTCAACTTAGTGACCTTCAGCAAACTCCTCTCTTGTATAATACACTTCATTCTATTATTAATACCTACATTGATACATTTCATCCTTACAAACCTTGTGTGTCCACGTATTTACGACCCTATCAGTATATGCACTGGTGGGATAGTAAGTGCCTCCAATTAGTATTAAAACGAAAACGTTTATTTCAGACGTACCGAAATGATATGACGTTACAACATTATTTATCTTTAAAGCGTCATAATGCAAGAATGAAACAAGTATTTCATGAAAAGAGACGGACAACCTGGAAACCTTCATATCATCTTTGACTTCACAAATGTCCACTGCCTGTTTGTGGAATGCAATTAGAACTCCTACGCGTGCTGCCCAACAACGCCCACATTCATCCATTCCGCGAGAGATTATTACCCCTTTCTAATTTCTCTTACTCCAGATTATACCGTTCCCTTCCCTTTTCCTCAGTTTCCCAATCTACTCTACATTCAACTTTATTACAACCTATTCAACTTCATGAATTAACTCAAACACTTGTATCTTCGACAAGTTATGGTCCCGGTCCAGATTCAATAACCTATACTATGCTTCAATTGTTGCCATCTTCAACCCATAAGATAATACTCGAATATTTTGATAATATCTTAGCTGCTGGTAATATCCCTAAAGAATGGAACATCTTTCATCTTATACCAATACTTAAACCTGGGAAAACGCCAACCGACCCGGCGCATTATAGAGGAATCGTGTTGGGTTCATGTGTAAGAAAAACATTCCTAAAAATACTATTAAAACGTTTGGTCTGGATTATGGAATATTATCACCTCATTTAATATTTTTCTTACGTGATGAGATATCCTGAGATTATATCTGACTAGCGGGAGTGATAGCTGTGTCGTACCTTGTCGCGGGAAGGGCTCAGTTATTTTTGGCGCTCCAACTTGGGGTCAGAAGAGAAAGACACCGCGAGACTTAGAAGGCTCGAAGAGAAATACATCGCGGGACCTTACATGAAGAAAAAGGGACAAGAGAAGAAAGGTTCACCAAAAATAAGTCAGTTATTTTTCGTAGCATAGCGTGGAGCTTGAAAAGAGAGATACCGAGAGACTTATCAAGAGAGAGATATTGAAAAAGATTTCCAAGCAGTGGAAGTTGATTCGTAATAGGATCTGAGCCAGAAGGGGAAAGTATGGCAGGACCTTACATGAAGAGAAGAGATAGAGCTTGGATGAAAATTTAGTAATTTAATATGGAAAGATGGATGATATTTAAGAATGAGTATTCTTCGAAAGTTGATTTAGAAATAATTAGAAGTAGGATGATATTTTACTCCTTTCTCAGAATAATTTAGAATATTTTGATTTTAATTCTTTATTTCAAGATATTATCGAATTGTTTCTTGATATTATGATGAATAATTAGTATATAAGTGAATGATGTACACCATATAATGAATACTTATTTATTTTTGGGGAATTCATTCTGAAATGAACTCAAAGGAATGCAATCTGAATTCGTGTTAAGTTGCTCATGGTCAAGCTGGAAGGATGATATCGATCTTCACGAAGGTCCATACATTAATTTATTTGGAAAACAAAGCTAATAACTAGTGTCTAAGATTTAAATACTGAAATTTGTTAACTCATTAGGTTAAGAAATTGAAGACATTTTGGTATATTTATTGATATTGTGTGATGTTAGTGAACTTAAAAAATTAGAGAATTTGTAAGGAAATTACAGAGACCATACCGAATATAACCGATTTTAGCCAAATCATGGCAACTCAAGGAAGAGCACAGACTAAGAAGGAGCAAGAGGAGGAGTTGAAGAGAATGGATGAGGGAATTAGGAATAATGAGGAAGAGATGAAGAGAATGAAGGAGAAACAGGAAGGAATTCCAGTGTGGTTCCAAGAATTTATGAAAAAACAGGAAGAGAAACAAGAACGAGAGGAAAAGGAAAGAAAACAGAAGGAAGAGCAGGAAAAGAAAGAGAAGAAGCAGGAAGAAGAAAGAAAGAGAAACAAGAACGAGAAGATGAGAAGAAGCAGGAAGAAGAGAAAAAGAAGAGAAGGATAGAAGACGGACAGAAAAAGAACAGAAGCAACAGGAGGAAAGAATCAGAGAAAAGCAAGAATTATTGCAGAATCTCGATAGAAAACAACAAGAATTATTAAAGGAATTTAGTAAGGAACAAGAAAAGAAGCAAGAAGAATGGCAACAGAAACAACTCGAGGAAAGGAGAAAGGAACAGGAGTGGCAACAGAAAAAACTCGAGGAGAGGAGAAAAGAACACCAAGAATTGTTGAAAGATTTGCATAAGAGACGAGAAGAACGGCAACAGAAACAGCAAGAATCATTGGAGGGAATCATTAGGAAACAAGAAGATAAACATAATAATGATCGAAGAGCTAAAAAGGAAACAGGAAGAGATGAATGAAGCAGGCACGAAAATTCGGTCAGAAATATCGGGGATTAAGAGCGATATGCAAAATATGCGAGCCGAAATGACCAAGAATATGGAAAGTAAAAACAAGGAGATGCACGAGGAGATAAAATAAAAGAAGAAGTAACGGAAAGCCGGAGCATCATTCAAAAGCAAATGGATGAAGAAATTAATAAATTAACCAACAACCTGGAAGAATTAAAAGTTAGTAATGAGAAGAAATGGAAGGAAATAAATAAAATAAGTGAAAAAGTAACGGAGAGTCAAGAAATCGTTAAAAAATTAAAGGATGAAGAAATTAACGAATTAACAAGTGGCATGGAAGGATTGAGTGTTAGTCACCAAGAGTTAGAGGAAAAATTCAATCAAGCTACAGGTCAAGTAACCGGTAAAATTAATGAATTAAGAGAAAAGGGACAAAAATGAAGCAGACCAGAAAATGGAGAAGACAGAAGAGGAATTGAGACAAATTAGAAAGGAAATGCAAGAAATGAAGATGGAGAGCACTTGAAGTTCAAATCAACGAAAGGGAGACCACATCATCAGGGACAGCTGATCCGAATAGGCAGAATGTTGATTTATAAACGGAAGTAGCCATAGTGATAGTCCGTCGATAATAAATATTATTAAAACTTATGACGATCGTCCAAAACACTTTAATAATAAAGCGAAAATATCGCCCAAGCAATTTTTGAGAGAAATTGAGGAACATTTCCTAGAGAGTAGGGTTCAAGAAGATAAGAAGCTGCGAATAAATGAGAAGCATCTCAACGGAAACCCGAATATACGGTTCCAAGACTTTAAATATGTTTCCACAGTTATGAGGGATTTAAGGCAGCATTTTAAGAAAGTTTTGGAATCCAGAAATACAACAACAGTTAAGGCTTGAGTTTCATCAACAGGCCAGACGCGATATAGTGATTATTTCTCTTACCAGTTCCACCGATTTCAAGACTTAGACTCAGCGCCAAGCGAATTAGAGGCCATAAAGACTATCCAGAGACAGTTTCCACCAGAGGTACAAAGATTGTTGGCAGCCTCAGGTGTACAAGCTGCAGTCGGCATGGAGAACACGTTAAGGCAGATTGACATGACATCGACATGTTCGATAAATAGGAATCCACAGAATATTAGCCAAGAGGTGGCAATAAACGCTATTATTCCCGAGGAAATGAACCATAGAGAAAATGATAAGTCAGAAAATAGATCAGAAAATTATAACAGAGAAGGAGAAAGAGTAGAGAAGAGATGCTGTTTTCAATGTACTGGAGATTCAAATGGAGGATGTAGACAGAATGCTAATAGATATAATCCACAGTATAGAATTAATCCACGGTACAGAGGAAACAGGAAGCAGCAGTACTATAGAAATAAGAGACGGGGACAGAATAGTTATAGGAGAAATAAGGAAAAACCGACGGCATATCCAAGAATTACGAGAAAAGAGGCGA